>NC_054839.1:54665903-55950486 GCF_018345385.1 Vulpes lagopus | reverse complement strand
GAATTATACAACACTGACATAAAGTCACCTGGCCATCATGCAAATTTTCTTTTACATAAAGCCTACAGATAGATTAAGAACTGAATATAACATTTTGAATATAATACAAATTCTTTTTCTTGCTATTAGTAGAGGGAAGAGGGCATTATAGAAATGTTTTGATCTCGGTTTTCTAAATATATAAAATACTATCTGGTTCAATTCAAACCTAGGATTTTTAACAGCTGGTCTCAGTATGAAGACAACAAACTCAGCACACAGGAAAAGGGTTTCTAACCAATGTGAGGGTAAAAAATAGTCCTGATGCTTTATGGATTTAGATTCTCTGTGTTATTTCATTTGCATTGTTAGCTCTACTTGAAAGCAGCTTCATCTTTTAGTCATTTATTCCATAGCCTATAATTCCTACAGAATGTTAGGGATATCAGACTACTCTTCATAGAGTCACAGGACTACTATTAGGGGCCAAAACAAATATATCAAAATGTTTCCACATCATCAACATGCAACATGCATAGATGGTACAAATTATTAGATAGGCTACTTGGCCATGATGCATATTTGAGAGTGATGAACAAAATCCGTGTTTTTTTGCTAAGCTTTTGATATGATAATGTGGGTCGTTTATCTTTGTAAACATCCCTCTGGTAGATATCTCTGATGAGGCTGACCACCAGTAAGAAAGCATAAACTCCTGTGTTGTAATGGTTTTATTTCCCATTTCCCTCTAGTATTGCTGGCTGTGTCTGTGGAACAGTCCAAGGTAACACATTCAAATGGCAACTGACCCTACGACTTTGGTCCCTTAGCACTATTCATTCAACAAGTGTGTTAGGCAGAAACAAATGAAAAAATATGTACATATGTATGTATATGTACACAGATATTTGTATGAACACATTCTAAAACACACCCATGTTATGTTTCTCCCACTTCAATATTTAGAACCAAGAAAGAAATTAATAGGATTTGAGCTTGCTGTATTTTTATACAGATCAAAATGAGACTATAGATGACTAAAGGGAAGTAGGCGTCTGTGGGTTTAATTCATACACGAGGTAGGGGCTAAAGTATGGAGCACATTTGATAAAAGCAATTTAGATGTGAAATGAACTTGGTTTAAGTGAGTCTTTACATATTTTATAACAGATGGTACAGCAACAATCTTTATATCAGTTAAGATTAGATCAGATTCTTGAAACTGTGAACTCTATCACCACGAACGGGCTATATTATCTTCTCCAAATAAAGTATATTATAGAATGTGTATTCTCTGTAAGGTACATGTTCACACTATGTGAAATCTGAAGGAGACACATTTTAAAAATGAAAATAAATTTATGTAACTGTTACTTTAAGTAGTGACTAAAGGAACTTAAAGTAGGTGTGTAAAGGGGGAAATGAATGAGGTAATGTAGTTCGAAGAGGCTGACCTAACAGAAATCAGACAATAAAAGATGGGAAAAATGACTGTGACAAGAAGTACTTTCCAATTTTCATATTATACTATAAATTGAAGGCTTATAGCCAGAATCCTTTAAAATAGTCTAAAGCTAAACACCCAAGATTATCAAGCAGCCCCAACTGCTAACCTTCTGATCAATTTCTTAGACTCCTAAAAATATTTAGGTTAGGAATTAAATAAGCTGCTTATGGTGACAGAAGCAATGTTTCTCTAGCTAGCCACTGTGATATATACTGCAAGTATGAATCATTTTTCCAAATTAAAATTCCTATGATCCTATGACTACATGATGGGTGCCAACAGAATATACCAGTGGGATCAAACAACTTCTATTCGGCAAATTTAAAAATTCCATTCTGCAAAATTCCAGTTGCCTCTCAGTAGAAATCAGAATTCTTAGCTGCCTATCATGTCAAACTGTAGGAAGCTGCCCTGTCGTACACTAACCAAGACACTGTTGCTATGGTGACTAAGCAAATATAGCAAATGGCTACTTCATTAGTGACTCCATGAAAGTATAAATGCAGGAATAATGGATGGGAAATGCCTGACAGTGTATGGCTACCAATGTGTGCTAAGATTCAGACAGAATTTTTTGAAACGATAAGGTGAATTTCAATATACTATTTTAGCAACCTTTGAAAAATTAAGAGGAGAGATTCTGGTGCTAATTAAAACCAAATCAAGCTGGGGGAAAAAATTACAGAAGGAATGGTAAGGCTCAAGGGAGAGTGCTCCATTTTGGACCAGCTGCTATGATACTGATATTGGTATCAGAGACTGCAAGTCATTCAGACTGTCCTTTAGGACAGCAAAGAGAGAAGGAAGGACTCCCCCTTGATTCATTGCTTCAGACTCTCTACTGTGAATGGGGTTTCAGGCCATATGGTCTCACTCTCTTGCTACCAAAAGAATGAAGAGAGGGGCTGAAAGAATTCTGCGCATGCTTCGACTTTGAAAAATTAAAACTTTACATTCAAGAATGATAATGAAAGCTGGATATAAAGTTCTGTGGTACAGTGACAGAAGATCAATGCTAGAATTAGGATTCTCTCAAAGAAGTTAAATTTATCTAACACTCCATATTTTCTTACTCTAACTCATAAAATCAAAGGCTATAAACTAAAAAACCCCAAACGCCATCATTTCCTCATATGTTTGCACTGCCACTAAGAACTTGTAGCTGACAAACTATATAGGAACTAACTAAAGATATGCTTAGATCTTCATATCTACTTAATGTTATTGGTTATGTTAATATTATGTTAGTTGTAAAAATGTCAGTTGTGCTATTGTTATGTTACATAATTATGTTGGTTATAGAAATGATGCTAGTCATATTATAACCTTTTGATGACACACTACCACAAAAAATAAAGTCCTAGTTCAAAATACAGTATAATTACAAGACATGTAACTAGTTATGTAATAGCCTCTTGTTATGGAACAATTATAGCAGTTCAAAAATGGACAAGTACACTGGCAATACTGATTCAAGTTGATTCGGTTTTTGTGGTGGTTTTCTGTTGGCAAAACTGCCATTACAAGTAAAAAAAAAAAAAAAAAAAAAGACAAGCAATACACAAAGCTGCCTGACTTCTATTAAATATTAAGTGTGGGCAGCCTGGGTGGCTCTGAGGTTTAGCACTGCCTTCAGCCCAGGACGTGATCCTGGGGACCCAGGATCGAGCCCCACGTCGGGCTCCCTGCATGGAGCCTGCTCCTCTCTCTTTCATGAATAAAAAAATAAAAATCTTTTAAAAAAATATTAAGTGCTATGTTTGTTTTTGTCCTTGCTTTGATCAGTATAAACATGAGTGTTAAAAGCCATACTTAAATTTATCCTCTCAAATTTCTATTAGGATCTTCTAATTCTTAAGACTTAGGCATACTACATAACAAACTCATCTCTTACTTCCTATGTGAATGCCATGCTCAAAGGCATACAAATGCATGCTGAAATGATCTCTCCTACCATACTCGAGCACCTAACCTCACACACGTTGCCATTATTAAACTTTTTACTCCAATTTCTTATGTATCTATCTTACCTTGCTTGTCAAATTGAAAGCTGTTTGTTGGGGGTAGGGGGAGGTGTATCCCACACACCTTAAGTTCAGAATAGTACCTAATTAGGTATTCTGTTTCTAAAATAAGAGATGACCAAAAAATTCCATACATCACTATGTTCTTCTGACCAGGTTCCTTTCCACCAACAGCTCTCAAACATCTCACCTTCAACATTCTGATGTTAACACATAAATCTTTCTCACTCACCCTTCATTCTTCCTCACACTGTATTATAAACAGTATCTCCAACTTCTGCTAAATATGTATGTTTACACTATCTTCTCACCAGCCACCTTCCAACCCCAACAAAAGCCTCTATTTCAAAGTGATATCACATCTCTAAACAGAAGTCTGATTTCTAAACAGATTGTCAGAGGCAAACCACCCTGTATTCTACAAGTGCCTGCTCTTAATTAAAGAAGACAAACAGGGCAGCCCGGGTGGCTAATCCTGGAGACCCGGGATCAAGTCCCGCGTCGGGCTCCCTGCATGGAGCCTGCTTCTCCCTCTGCCTGTGTCTCTGCCTCTCTCTCTCTGTGTCTCTCATGAATAAATAAAATCTTAAAAAAAAAAAAAGACAAACATACAGAGAGGTAAATAAGAGTGTACTGTAAAAGCTACAATGGAGAGATGGAGTCAAATACAGGGGGGAAGAAAGGGCAATTTCCTGGAGGAGTAAGGAAAGGCTTTTCTGGGGAGGTGAAGGCCTAGCTAGGAGTTTGTTATACAGAATGGGGCCTGGTATGTATGAGGGGCAGAAAAGAAGGTGACAAATTCCAAGAATGGAGAGTGTGAGTGAGGAAGGAGGGAGAAGGAAGAGAATAATGAGGGAAAGGTGGGAGGGAGGGCAGAAGAGGTGAAAATATAAGTGGTAAAAAGATTAGGTCAGACCACAGAAGCTCTTATGCCAAACTAAGATATAGGAGTCAGTTGTCAACACTGGGGAGCCTTTGGAAAGGGCTCACTTTAAAATGAAAATTAACTCTGACCACAAAAAAGAGAATGAAGCAGGGAAAAGAGAGAATGGTGTCAGGGAGAACAATAAACAAGGGATGAAGAGCAGCTACACCGAGTATCAAGTACCAGCAAGTGGAAGGGCAGGATGGTATGTGAGTATGGTAAGTAGACCTATGGTGCTGAATTCCAGTGGGTTCTGGAGACCCCCAGAACCAGGTACTATGAAAGAAACCAGCATGGAAAAGCTACAGGCTGGTGGAGTGGCCAAGACAAATACCCAAACAGAAGAGCTTCTTGAACTTCTAAGGATTCCTCCCTGTTCCTGGAATTTGCCACCTTCTTGGCTACCCTTCACTTCCAGTGTGCATGGCAAATGCCTCCCCGGATCCTCACCTCCCAAGCAAAGCAGCCCCTTACTCCCTACACAGTCGCTCCATTTCCCTCATCCTTCACTCTTCTCTGTCTCTGACAGCTCTCACTAGACTACAGTACCCACACAGCCACTAACCAGTGCTGCAAGCGTCGTGTTCAAGAGGAAAACAATCCAGTATGTTACTCAATTACAGTCCATCTAGGACATTCGTGGTGTCTATTACCTGTCAGGCACTATGTTACCTACTGATCTACACTTCTTTTAAAGCCCACTAGCAAAAACTACAGAACTCTCCAGTGAAAGCAAACAAAGGCAAGACTATCAGAGAAGTGGGACACCTGGGTAGCTCAGCAGTTGAGTGTCTGCCTTCGGCTCAGGGCGTGATCCTGGGATTCGGGATCGAGTCCCACATCGGGCTCCTTGCATGGAGCCTGCTTCTCCCTCTGCCTGTGTCTCTGTCTCTCTCTCATTGTCTCTCAAGAATAAATAAATAAAATCTTTAAAAAAAAAAAAAAAAAAGACCATCAGAGAAGAAACCTGACACAAGCAAAAAGTTTTCTGATATTTGCTTTCTGAAAACAGTTTTACTGAGGTATAACTGATATAAAGGAAGCTGATCTGTATCCTGTGCAATTTGATAAGGTGTCACATATGCATATGCCTGTGCAACCATGTGATATTTGTCTTACAAAAACTGCCCAGACTCACAACCTAGGTTCCTCAACACTCAACTTTTTTTTTTTTCATGGAAGAATCTTCATAAACCCAAACTGAGGTTGTTTTTTTTTTTTTAAATAAAGTTATTGTGTGTCTCTGATCAATAATCTCAGGAACTTAAGGACACATAAGTTTGGTTTTGTTTTTAAAAACTTTATCTTATTATTTATTTTTAAAGACTTTTATTTATTTATTCATGAGAGATACACACAGAGAGAGAAGCAGAGACATAGGCAGAGGGAGAAGCAGGCTCCCTATCTATAGGGAGCCCGATGAGGAACTTGATCCCAAGACCCTGGGGTCATGGCCTGAGCCAAAGGCAGACACTCGGGATGTCTGGGTGGCTCACTGGTTGAGCATCTGTCTGCCTTTGGCTCAGGGCCTGATTCTGGTCTGGGGATCGAGTCCCCCATCAGGCTCCCTGCATGGAGCCTGCTTCTCCCTCTGCCTCTCTCTCTGTGTGTCTCTCATGAATAAATAAATAAATAAAATATTTTAATAATAAAAATACACTGAGCCACTCAGGCATCCCAAGGACACATAAGTTTTACTTCACATTTTTAATAGACTAACAACTATGGATATGTACATTTATATAATACTCTTCTAAATTTTGTATGCTAATTAAGTACTTTTTAAATGTCAAAATATATTTGCAAACAATATAATTATGTCCTTTATTTATTTATTTGTAAGATTTTATTTATTTATTCATGAGAGACAAAGAAAGAGAGGCAGAGACATAGGCAGAAGGAGAAGCAGGCTCCCTGCAGGGAACCCGATGTGGGACTCGATCCTAGGGCTCCAGGATCACGCCCTGAGCCGAAGGCAGGCGCTCAACCGCTGAACCACCCAGGCATTCCCGTACTTTATTTTTTTGGCAATTTTATTTATTTATTTGAGAGAGAGCATAAGCTGGGAAGAGAAGGAGAAACAGACTCCCCGCTGAGCAGGGCCCAATGTGGGACTCAATCCCAAGACCCTGAGACCATGACCTGAGCCAAAGGCAGATGCTTAACTGACTGAGCCACCCAGGTGCCCCTAATTATGTACTTTAGAAAAACAAAAAACAAAAAGACTAGAAACAATGCAAATATACAAAATACCTATATTCCAGCTTTAAAATATTTTTTGAGAAAAAGCATTTACCAGAGCAACAAAAATATAAATACACAGGGCAACCCTTACCAAAAATGTTCAACCGTCTATGAAGAAACCTACAACTTATCATTGAAATACATAAAAGAAGGCTTGAATAAATCAAAGACGACAACTGTGTTTTGGAACAAGATGATTAACTATGCTAAGAAGTTGTTCTTACCAAAAAATAGGTTTAAAATAAAAAAAAATTTTACTGGAAATTGACATGAAAGAACAAATGGGTAAGAAGAATTAAGAAAAAAAAACCAGAAGAATTAAGAAAAAAATTTGAAGGAATAATGCAGATAATATTCTAGGCATTAACATATATTATTAACCCACAATTAAAACGGCACCTTGCTGATAAAAAACTAAAACAATGAAGTAGACAGAGACTCTATGATATGTAAGGATAAAGTGGTATCACAAAACCTCTGAAGAAGGGAAGAGTTATTCAAATAAAGTACCCAGCAGAGGAAAGGGTCCATCCTCTAGGATATGGTCACAAGGAAGGTGTCAAAAAGAAAGGTAGGCTTAAGAGACATCTATAGTGAAATAGTAGACAATAGTATACTTTTAGACCTGTGGTAACACAGTGACATAAACTCTCAAATTTACTTTGGATTAGGTAATGCAGTCACATGGTATAAAATCTATATGGTGCAAAAGCATACATGATGAAAAATAAGAGTCTCACCTAGACAACTAGATCTTTCTCCCTGGAGGCAACCACTGACAACGATTTCTTGTGCATTCAATGACAGTTCATTTTTAAGTAAGTTGTTGGGAAGAAATATTTTGCCTTTGCTGTAGCTGTCAAATATCTGCAGTCTTCGGGAGACAGCATGCCACAGGGCAATGCTATTCTTATTATTCTCATGGAAAAGATTCGTCTGTTGGTAGGTTATTTAAGAGGTAAGAAATTACCATGCTTAGATTTAATCATAGTTTCCATCATTTCATCTCAACATAAAGGTAGAAGCATAAGCCAATGATTTAAAAAATACTTTTGAGATAGTTTACAGATGAAATAGTCATCAGGTTAAATACAGCAGTATATTGTTTTTGTCCATATCTTATTTGCCAACAGTACTCTGTTAAGAATTCTTTATCTGCAGACTAGAATTTCTTAAAATGTGCTCGGAGGACCATCACCTCAGAATCATCAGGTTGTCTTTTAATAGTGCTTATTTCTAGTCCCAACTCAAGATCTATTGAGTCAAAACCTCTGGGGCCTTGGCCCAACATTTTTAATGAAGTTCTCAGGTGATCTGCATACACAGGCTAAAACTTAAGAAAGACTGGGTACTATTTAAAGCCATAAGCATAGAAATCCTGTCTTTCTTATTGATAATAGGCATAGTGCCTAGCATGATGCCTGACAAAGAAGGCATCCCAGAATATAGGTTTAAGGTTTAATGAATGTACATTAGGACTGACTGAGGAATATCTTGCTCTGCTAACACTCAACTGATTCTGAAACTGTATGCTTCACCCATGACAGAAATTTGAATAAAGAGCACAGAAACAAGATTTGGCAATCAACAGCTTAATAGAGTTCATTTAGTTGCATGACTCAGTTTCATAGCAAAGCACTTGGAAAGATATCAGGGAATTTAATTAGCAATACTTGATTATATATCTAAGTTTCAGAAAGATGCTACAAGTGTATCATGTTAATAACAAGGACCAACTGACCCAAAAGAAAGGTTCCAAAATGATATATTCTACATATTTTCTATTTATTAAGTAGTGACATTTGCTCTAACGAGAACTAGGAAAAGAAGCAAAAAAGAACATCTCGGCAACCAAAACAGATGTCACAAGGCCAAGCGTGACAGCTCTGGGCACTTGACTCATCATAGACAAGCCCATTAGATCTTCACTCAGTCTATTCAATCTACTTTTGCACACATTATTCATTTTAATAGAATTTAAAACTGGTTTCCTGGCTCACAGGAAATTAAAAACACTAAATCAGAAGGAAGAGGGGCTGCAACAGATAGTAACACCATCAACATGACAAAATGAGAGCTGTTAAGAGGGAAGTGAAGAATATATACAAAACAAGCAAAAGAACTCACAAAGCATAATACTTTATGGCCATTTTGCAAAAGTGCAAATAATCCTACTCTCTTTGACAGGCTCTGAAAGCATCTACTATAGAACTCAAAACAGGTGTTCAAAAGAAAAACTAAGTTAAAGAGAAGGCTAGGTTACATGCCCAATAGATTTTGTATATGAGATATGGATGTAGGTATAATATATAACATATTTCAGAAAGATTTTCGTTCATCAAAAATTGTTTAAAGCAGGGTGCCTGGGTGGCAGTGTCGGTTTTGCATCCGACTCTTTTTTTTTTTTTTTTTTTTTTCTTATTTAATTTTTTTTTATTTATTTATGATAGTCACAGAGAGAGAGAGAGAGAGGCAGAGACACAGGCGGAGGGAGAAGCAGGCTCCATGCACCGGGAGCCTGATGTGGGATTCGATCCCGGGTCTCGAGGATCGCGCCCTGGGCCAAAGGCAGGCGCCAAACCGCTGCGCCACCCAGGGATCCCTGCATCCGACTCTTGATTTCAGCTCAGGCCATGATCTCAGGGCTGTGAGATAGAGCCTTGCACCACGCCCTGTGCTCCGCGCAGGGTCTGCTTTGAGATTCTCTCTCCTTTTGTTCCTCTCCACTTCTCTCTCTCAAATACATACATACATACATACATACATACATACATACATATTCTTTAAAGAATTGTTTAAAGCTACAAATGTTAAAAAGAATTGAGTAGTACATATTTGGAAAACTCAACTATTAGAAGCAACTAACTCCTCTAGAGTTCCAAGAAGGAAAAAGACACTAACGTACTAAGCCAACAAGAGGTAATTTTCAAAACTGGTAATTTCAGTTATCTCTTTGTTGGTATGATTACAATATTCTTATTTTCTATATTCAGGGGACTATATAACACGTCCACTGTCATTTAGTCACCATTTAGAATCCACATGGGGATTATTTCTAGAAAAGTTATAGAGCTCTAGTCTATAAATAATGTTCATCTTGAAAGATAATATTTTTTATGAAAAAATGGGTATCTAAAGTATATAGTATAAAAAACAGTGCTACTGAAGGGACTAAAGAGAACACAAACAGAAGTAAAACTCCTCGTAATTTAATGAGCTGCAATAAAATGCCATATGGCACTCAATGTAATTATGTGGTAAGTACTGCAAATTCTGTGAACAATAGCATTTGGCCGTCACCACACCCACTATTTCCAAAATTGGTGTGTGTACCAGACAGTGCTGGTAAACAACAGATTTGTAAATTAATTTTAAATATTTCACATTCATGTTAGCCTCATAAAGTGTATGTGTGTGAGAGTGTTTCTCCGATAACAAGTGTTATTTTGGGTTGTGCATTAAAGTTTTAAAAGCTAGAAGATCGAGTATAGTTCATGAAGCAGAGCGAGTGATTTTTTTTCTTTTTGAAACTACACAGAATGCTGCATATCAATGAACAAATTATCTACAGTGAGCAACACAGGGCAGAAAAAATGTCTTACCTTTTGTTCCTGAGTGTGTGGTACATAATAAGTGCTCAGTGTTTGCAGAATAACGGGTTTACACACATTTGTGAAGTTTTGGGCTGTGTAGCCTTTGGTATTGTGATGTAAAATATTGATGGTGGGAGGAGGAACTCTGCTCAGTCTATAGTATTAACTTCAGTTTCAATGGGCAATAGCATCTTTAATTTGTTGTCCACGCTACAATACATGTAAGTATGTGTCATTTTATGCCATTTTAAAGAGAAAATAATTTGATATTTTAAAGTTAACTTTGGAATATTTGTAAATTAAATATAAGTAATTCAATTTTATGAGAATTCAACAAATAAAAGATTATTAGAATCTAACAAAGGAAAAATACTCATCACTCTTTTTAGATAAATCTCCAAAATGCAGGAGGCTAAAAGGATTATGAAAAACATTCATTCGTGAAGCAATTATTTATTCATCATTATCAAGTGACAGGCACCATGCTAGGTGACAGGAATACAGTCAATAAGTAATAATTCATGATTAATAAAGATAGTGCCATACAGTAATAAGTGCTAAAAATACAATAAAACTGAGTCATGGCATGGCAAGTAACTAGGCAGTGGTGGTGGGGAGACAGCTATACTATTTCACCTAGGAGTGGTCAGGAGAGGCCTGTCTGAAGAAGTGACATAAGACCTCAGCACTGCCTGATGGAAAGGAGGCTGAAAGACTTGCGCTCAGACTGAAAGAGCCTGGAGATGGGACTGTTCTTGTTCTGAGGGACAAAGAAGGGGCTATTCTGGCTGCTGCCTAGTGAATGAGAATAGGAGTGTGGTGGGAGAAGTGGATAAAAAAGCTTCAGGGTCAGAGCACTTAGAGTCTGGAAGGTAGACAGTACAGGATCTTGTAAATTCTAACAGGGAAGTGGTATGATCTCCTCTTATGCTAATGGTGCTACGTGAAGAATGGCCCACAGGAGGAAGCAGGGAGCCACTAGATAGAAGGCTACTAGAGTAGTAGAGCCAGCTGCAGGGTCAGGAGCCATTGGCCAGGCACTGGGCCCACAGTGAGAAGGGTTTTACACTTGATTTAATGCAATGCTGTCACTGTTTTGAAATTCTTAATTTATCAATAAGGGACTGTGGAATTTTGTTTTGCAACAGCCCTTACAAATTGTACAGTTGGTCCTAAATTTAGGTGAGCGAAGAAGGCAGTTTAGATTTGTGTAGTGGCAGGAATGATAAGTAGGTCAGTGTGTATAGTGTTGGTACAGCTGACAGAACTTGAAGATGGAATGGCTGTGTCTCATCATGAATAAGAGGAATCATGGATAACTCCTATGAATTTTTGTTTGTTTTCCCCCTGAGTGACTGAGTTAAAATGGGGAAGACTGTAGAAAGAACTGCATTAGAGGTGGGAAAGTGGGTAAGAACCAAGAAGTCAACTTCAGGGATGTGAAGTTAAGAGGCCTATAAGCCAACCAAGGGGAGCTTTCAAGCGAACAGTCGTAAATACACAGGTATGAAGGCCCAAAGAGAAGTCTGAGCTGGAGATACAAATTCCAGAGTTGTGCATATATTTCTAAAGGGCTGGGATCACTTAGCAAGACAATGTGGAGGGCAGGGTAGATACACTTCAAGAGATCAGCAGAAGCTACAAAGACTACTAAGGCCAGAGGAAAATTAGAGGTTCACAGTAAGGAAGGGAGGAGAATGTGCTAAAGACAGAGTCCTGAACAACACCTATGAATCTCCCTCAGGGTGAAAGGTGTTCGATCTGTGACTCATTAGACCATCTAGCTGTTCAGCCTAACATTGCAATACTGTACAATCAGCCCCTGTGTCTGCTCGGCCTACCACGCTGATCTACTACATTTCCTATTGATTTATCCCAGATTGTGATGTGCCCATTCCTCCTTGAACCTCTCTCTCCTGCTCTTTATCTATTCAAAGCCTATGACTCTTTTCCCTCACTTCACCAAATCAGCATTTTCTGAAACCTGGTATTTACTGCTGGTGTCAATCAGCATGTTTTACATGTTTATATGGTCTATAATAATCTACTATCCTAAATTATTATTTAATACCTGTCTGTGATCCATTTCCCAAACAGATAAAGCTCTGGCTTCCTTTTAATGTTACACCACTTAGTATACACAGATGCTTAATATATATCTGTTGAACAAATGAGTAATAAATAACACCTTGAAGCTATGAAATATGGGGAAGTAAGAGAAGTAGATAAATCAACTTGGCATGCGACAGCTTAAAAAGAAATGACTCATTGTGATCAAACTCCTGAGCAGCCTGCATGACAAAAGGCATAAAACCTAAGTTTCATACCTTTCATTTCTTCTTCATTCAACAAATATTTATTGTGCACCTACTAGGCACTAGGGACTCTTCCAGTAATTAGAGATACTCCAGCCAATAAAGTAGACAAAAAGTCTTGTCCTTGTGCTGCTGCACTTTAGTGGAAATACCATTCACTGGCATGTTTTATTTTACATAAACTTACTAAGCCCACATCTTCCTCTCCTGTTTTCCCCACATGCCTACTATTTTTCAGTCTGAAATGTTTTTGCGTGAACATTATCATTATTACTAATTCCATATTTTCAGTTTTCCTCAAATATATAACATGTTACAAGAAAAGGGTTTGTACACATTCTGAGGCCTTTAAAGTCATAAAAAAATCAGTACACAATATGTAACAAGTGTCACACTATGGTATATTATAGAGAAGTACATCTTCAAAACAGCGTAACCACTAGTACATCAAAACTACCCAAAGCATTACAGATTTCACATAAACTTCACAATAATAAAATAATAAACTCCACAGACATGTAAAATCATTGAATATTCCAACTCTCTCCTGCAGATATATGGAGCTTTAAAATTTAATTAAGTTATGCTACCAAATTTCATTTTAAGTTGTAGTTGAAATTAGATAAAAAATTCTAAAATGAAACAAAGAAAACATGTAAATAAGTTACATATCATATAAATCCTGAAAATGTTATCCTATTTATTTGATAATGTAACAGAACCATGGTACCAACACAATATTAAGTTGTAGGGCATTAGGGCAAGGATCATCCTATACAAAAGAGAGAAAGAGAACAAACTCCCTTCCCCTTTCCTACTGATAAGCCAGGCAATCTTTTGAAAATATTACAGCCAAAAGATGTACCCTGTCATCTAATGCACTGGAATCAACTGAATCTGGGTTCAAATTTCAGCTTTGCCATCCACAAACTGTGAGCCTGGGCAAATCAGTTAACTACAGCTCAGTTTTTTCATTTGTGAAAATGGAAAGATTAAAAAAAAAAAGAAGAAGTAATTAAATTGAACATCTAATAGAATATGAAGCCATTACCATGCAGACTGAACTGTCCTGCCTGAAAATCAGTTCCCCTAGGCAGGTTTTTTATTTTTTTATTTGGGGGGGGGGCGGGGGCAAGAAAGCACGAAGTGGGGCAGGGCAGAGGAGAGGGGGAGAAAGAATCTGAAGTAGGTTCCATGCCCAGTGCAGAGCCAATATGGGGCTTGATCTCACAAACTTGAGATCATAACCTGAGCCAAAAATCAAGAGTTGGATGCTTAATCAACTGAGCCACCCAGGCATGCCCCACCACCACCACCACTCACCCTAGTCAGCCTTTAAAAATGGCTTTCTCTACTTGTCTAGGATTCTTTTTTACTCAAGTTTTCTTTACAATACATCCCATGACAACTTCATTAGAGTCTCAAGCAAGAAGGATAGTCTAGAAGATGTTTATAAGTAAGGTCTTCTTGTACTTTAACAAACTACTAAGAATATGTAAAGCCAGGTCATCCCAAAGTCTAAATTAGTCCCTCCTAATAGCAAGTTAAAGACTTGCTTATTATCATTCCTGCTGATTACTAAATGGTAAATGAGACCTTGTTTCCCTAACAAAGGAACATGTAATATCTTTCCTTACTCTTCAAGCACTTAGGGAAACCACAGACCAAGGGCTGAAAATGTCAGTGCTTACAAGGACCAGACAAGCACCTTAGATTTTAAGCCAACTAGTAAGAAGAAAATAGGACATCTGAGCCTGCTGCAAATAAAGAGATGCAGTTCCTTCCCAGGTTTGCCCATTTTGCAATGCACCACACTATCACACTGAAGGGGCACATTCAAAGAGATGGCAAAAGTTTGTAAAATTATTGTGACAATCTTCTGGCAGATGGCAATAACATCTTGTTCAACAAAATATATAAACTGCCACGATCCCTGGCAGACAAAAATAACACTTAAGGAAGGATCACTTTTCACAAGTTGTACAAAGACGTTATAGGGACTAGTGATGGTCCTAATCTTATCTAAGGGAATCTGGCCACTTCTGTGGGTTGCATTCAGCAGCAAGTTTTAAATCCTTGGAAGAGATCTCCAACAAATGCAGGCGGACCAGATCTACCCACTTGGTCCAGGAAGTAAAGATGGTTGTCCTGGTGACAAGTCCCACCACAAACTAAAAGGACTACTTAAATTTTGTGTTTAGGGCCAACCTATGCATAGTGTAATTTCAGTGATTTTTCTTCCTTTCCCATTAAAATAAAAAAAAAGAAAAGTGCCTACTCAAATACCTAGAACAAGTAATCTAATGGCTATTATTCGCATGTAGTAATAAAAGGTTTAAAATCAAATACCCATTTTGATTGATGCCTATTCGTTCTTAAAATGTATTCAGAATTGAGATAGAAAATATCAGAATATGATAAAAACTATGTGCCTAAAGATAGTCATTACTAAGGGGGAAAGGAGTGAAAAGGAGATGCCTGGATAATAAAGATAAACTTTCCCTACTTCACAGTTTTACCTAAGGTTAGTCCTGTTGATTTTCAACTGTGAGTGAACAAAGACAAATTGTGTACTGAGTGTATTTTTATCCTGCAAAAGCTGTGAGGCTTTGTAGAAACACCACCACATGCCAGTACTGCTTCTCAGGACTTATAATTTAAATTTAAACACAGCTAAATGCATTTTTAAAAGAGTATTAATTCTTAAGAGATTCATTAATCATGGCATAACCATAAATCTTTAACTTTAAAATTTTGATTTTTGGTCAAATATGAAAATTTATTGAACATAAAGTTGAAACAACAAAGATGAACAAGATATATTCCCTGACCTCAAGGAGCTCACTATCTAGTCGAGATAAAGCAAAGTAGTAAAAAAGTAAAAGTGAAATGTGATGAGTGGTTTATTACAAAAAGTGCAACGGGAGCTTGGTGGAGAGGGTGATTATCCTGTGTGGAGAAAAATGGCTGGTGACATTTCACATTTGAACTAAACCTTAAAGGATAAATAGGGAGTTTGGCAAGCAGAAAACCAAGAACAGAGCACAACAATGGGAGAAGAATGCACATGATACATCTGGAAAGAGTGAAAGCAACCAGTTTTGTCTTTGTTTTTTTTTTTTAGAAAGAATTCTTTAAAAAAAAAAAAGAATTTTTTTTTTTTAAGATTTTATTTATTTATTCATGAGAGACAGAGAGAGACAGAGAGAGAGAGAGAGAGAGAGAGAGGCAGAGACACACACAGGTAGAGGGAGAAGCAGCCTCCATGCTGGGAGCCCGATGTGGGACTCGATCCCGGGGTTCCAGGATCCGGCCCTGGGCTGAAGGCGATGTTAAACTGCTGAGTCATCCGGGCTGCCCAAGCAACCAGTTTTGATACAGCACACACTTGAGTCGGGATGGCAGCAGAGTAAGAAGAGGCCAGAACCCCAAGGAACATCAAGAGAATGGGCAGAGGGAGTACAGAACTACAAAGACAAGAGATGCTTAGAGTGAGACAATACCCAAATAGAAACTTCCTCTCCTCTTCCTTACGGTGAAAAGGTCAAAGAACTTGAAAGACAGAAATCATATGAAAACTTTGTTGTTTAACTATGCCAATGCTTTAATTCTTTATATATGTTCTTTATATGTGGTTTTTTACAATCATTTGGAAATCCTTCTTTTATCAGAATATTCAGTTTTCAGGTGTAGTCCATAGCTCAAGCGCTGTGGAGGACAACTGTTTCAGCTCTTCAGAGGAAATGGATGTGTCCTTACTATCAATCTCCCTAAGATTTTTTTTTTTTTGAAAAGAGGATGGCTTTCATGGACTAAGAAGTCTTCCTGCACCAAATAACATTCCCTATGAAGAGCTGTTTTAGTTTCTTAAAAAATTCTAGGTAAAACATCTTGCCTAGCTTTTTTATGGTAGTTTTATCCCACTGGTATTTTTGCACTTTTACTACAGCTGTCTATTTATAATACATTTAAAAACTGTATTTTAATGATGACATCAGCTCCTTTCACATAATCCTTCATTTAAAGTGATAATTAAAAAGGAACAGTACAGGGGTAAGGATGTGAGAATCAGCATGCTTAAGGCAAAGAAGGCCAGCTGTCTTTTTGGGTTAGCTCTTCACAAGGACTTCCTATTCCCTAGTGCTTTAAAAAATACATATATTTGATTAAAGAAGATTTACAGTGGGATGCCTGGGTGGCTCAGTAGTTAAACATCCACCTTCAGGTCAGGTCATGATCCCAGGGTCCTGAGATGAAGCCCCACCGGGCTCCCTGCTCAGTGGGGAGCCTGCTTCTCCTTCTCCTCCCTGCTCGCACTTTTCTCTCGCTATCTCTCATTTCTCTCTCTCAAAAAGGTAAATAAAATCTTAAAAAAAAAAAGAAAAGATTTATAGTTCCACATTTTAAAAATCATACATCTGGGTACCTTAGGACAGTCAAGCTGGAGAAACACCCATGAACATTAGAAGCAGAGCTAGAGCACTGATGACACTGAGAACTTCCAGATAAAGCATGGCTAAATCCTACAATACCACTGGATTTTATTTATGTGAGTCAATGAATTTCTTTTATTTTTAAGCCAGTTTGACCTGGGTTTTATGATACCTGAAAATGAAAGTAACCTAACTGATTCAAATATATTAATCATTCACCAAAATCTGTTTCAAATGAGACTACCAGTAAGCTAAAATCTAATAATACATTTCCCTGGTCATGAAATTATAGAATTCTGAGTTGCCATTATGACCTCTAATTTTATTGAGGACTAACAGAAAAATGATTTTTAATAAAACTTTTAGCTTATTACTGATTATGCTGTTTAATAAACTTCATATAAAAATTTACATGAAAACATTAACACAGCATTAGTGTATGCCCAACTTTGTGTGGCTACTTGGAAGCACACCATTTATGTTCAGCCATAGCAGTTTTACCTTGTCTAGAATCCCTGGTACTGTACACATTTCCTCATTGCCAGCACTTTCATTATCTGACTCTTATATTTTGGTTCCCATTTTAATTTTTTTTTTATTTTTATTTATGATAGTCACAGAGAGAGAGAGAGAGAGAGAGAGAGAGAGAGAGAGGCAGAGACATAGGCAGAGGGAGAAGCAGGCTCCATGCACCAGGAGCCCGACGTGGGATTCGATCCTGGGTCTCCAGGATCGTGCCCTGGGGCAAAGGCAGGCGCCAAACCACTGCGCCACCCAGGGATCCCTGGTTCCCATTTTAAAAGGTTAGTGTTTCAGTATATCCAGGTTATTCATACGGACTTTACATCCCAATTTTATCTGGGACAGTTTACATTGCTGTCTCAGGATGTCAACTTCTCTGGCTAGTGGCTGCTTTCATTCGCAAAATTATCCTGTTTTAAATGATAAATTATACAATTATCCTATTTGTAATTCATCTTGTACTTATTCTTTAAAAAGACACAGCTATAAGATAATTATCCTAAAATATGAGCAAAATCACTTACAAATTAATTATTCCTTATGAAATTTATATACAGAGAAGAGTAAAAAACTACAGGTCCTAAATATATCTACATTAGTTTAAATATGGTAAAAAGATGGGGCAGCCCGGGTGGCCCAGCAGTTTAGCGCCGCCTTCAGCCCAGAGTGTGATCCTGGAGACCCAGGATCCCACATCAGGCTCCCTGCATGGAGCCTGCTCCTCCCCTCTGCCTGCGTCTGTGCCTCTCTCTCTCTGTGTTGTTATTGCATTTAGCAAAAATTTTATTTGCAGAGACTTCTTTGGGCCTGAATGTAGTTCACCCAACATGAATCACATCATCCACAAATTACATAAAGATCTACTGAGTGAGGGGGTCCCTCTCCTCTTCCCATAATAACACACTCTAAGACATCTTTTACCATAATATGAAACACCAGGAAGCTAGACAGGTACAGTCTGGTAACCTCTCCCTAAGAAAGAAAGTGAATCACAACTTGTTTCCTACTATCTGGTATCTTTGCATAGAAAAAAAGACACTGATTTTTCTCTTTTCCACTTCTCCACAGCTATTTCCCAAAGAGAAAGGCTTTTTTTAGGTTTTTGAAGAAAGGCCACAAACACAGAGAAAATTAAAAATAAAAATTTTTGAGACAAGTATTTTTAGATGAGTTGGTGACATAAACATGGAGAAGTTAAAAAGCCACATATTTTCCCATTACTATGACTTTCCTACAAGAAAACACACATTAAGGTGACTGTCTATCTTTATGTCCCTTTATATTTTAAAGAGTACAACATGAATTATAAGTTGGTGAATGTATAATTTAACTTTGATTACTAAAAAAAAAACCTCAAAGGGGCACCTGGTTGGTTTAGTTAGTGGATCATATAACTCTTGATATTGGGGTCATGAGTTCAAGCCCCACTTTGGACAAAGAGATTAATTTTTTAAAAAAAAGCCTCGAGATGTTTAAAGTTACAGTTAGTAAAACATAAATTAAATAATTAAAGAAAAATTTTAGAGGGGGCGAGGGGTAGAGGAAGAGGGAGAGAATCTCAAGCAGACTCCCCACAAAGCACAGAGCCCAATGTGCAGGGCTTGTTCCCAAGACCCCTGAGATCATGACCTAAGCTGAAATAGAGAGTCAGAGGCTTAACTGACTCTTCATGTCATCCAGGTATCCCATGAATTTTAATTGGTATATCAAATGTGAGTTGATATTGCATATATTTATATTTACCAATTCAAAATAAATTTCTTCCTAATAAAATATAATTTAGATCCATCCAAATTTATGTCCAATAAAGAAAATTAATAGGAGCAAGTGGAATTTTTTCCCCTTTTTGTGTTTTAGGTTTTCTTGGTGGCTAAATGGATCCTTGCAGGAATTTATATTATGTGAGAGGTTGTACCAAGGAAAATTACGGCATAGGATTAATTTTTTTCTAGGCCTGAATTTTATTGACTAAAGGGTTCACATATTCCTTGGGTTTATTGCAATACTTATTTCCACCTTTATCTAAATGAATGACAGAACATTACAAACAGAATCTTACTTATATTTAATAAAGCTGTTATAATTCTCATAACATGTGGCTACTTTATCAGGTAAAATTTAATAGCAGACAGCTATCATAAGGATTTATTACCTAAATTAAATTCCCACTAACGTAGCTCTGAACATTCTTAAAGAGTATTATATATAAATATAAATTACGTTTTGTAAATATATCCATTTATGTTGCTAAAAGTGTAGTTCAGCTACTATTTGCAAATATAATACAGTAAAAACTCACTGGTTAAAGAAAAAAACCTCATTGATTTTAGGAAAGGTCTTCTTTGATTTAAAAAAAAAAAAAAAAGGCTTTCTCTTCCAGTCCTCTGTAAACAGAAAACTATTTAATTCTAATTTTTATTTTGAAAAACATTTGTTGATGAAATGTTTCTGTTTGTTTTATCATCACTTTCCCCCTCTCAAAGGAAGATACGTATGTATTTATGTATGTATGTGTCTGTGTGTGAACATATGCATGTGTATATGAATTAAAAAATCAAGTCCAGCTTTCAAGCGCAGCTGAGTTTAAAAAAAAAAAATTAAAGAAGCTGAATGCTGTTGATTCCTATGTTTCTGTCCCAAGTTTTGCCATTCCTTTCTATTTTAACCCAACAAATATTTCTGGGTGTTTATTACTTGTAATGCACTATGCTCAGTGCTCAGACTACAAACAGGAAGGGAGCAAGAGAGAGCGGGAAAGAAAGAAAAAGAAAAAGCAAACCCCACCACCCCTGTTCTTATGAAGTTCATAATCTTGTAAAAGATGTAACCATGCACACTTAAATATTAGAAAACACAGACCACTATGTGTACCATTAAATAGAATAAGGAAGTACGTGGGAATGTAGAGAGCAGGATGGCCGATCCTAAGTGGAGTGGGGTGAGAAGGATATGAGGAGGTTTCACTGAGTAAATGACCTCTGGATTGGTCTGTTAAGTCCAGAAGGATCCCAGCAGAAGGAAGATGAGGCATTCTAGATAGAGGATGCAGCATGCAACAAAGGCACAAAACTTAAAAGTGCCCAGCACACCCGGATAACAGCGTGTAGTGTGACGGAACTAGCTGATGTCCGTCAGCAGGATAACAGCTAAAAATAAAGCCAGAAAGTGAGACAAGAGCCAGATTATCCAAAACCTCGAATGTCATAAGGACCAGGCAGTCAGAAGGAGGCTCTGAAAACCTCGGCGCGCATGTGTGAAATATCCAAGTGCTGGATACCTGAAGTGCTGCACTGCCAATTCTGTTCTCAAACACTCCTGCTTTGATGTCACCTCCAGCTGGAAATCTGCCTTTCCATTTGTTTGTTTGTTTTTTTTTTAATTTTTATTTATTTATTTATGATAGTCACACAGAGAGATAGAGAGAGAGGCAGAGACACAGGCAGAGGGAGAAGCAGGCTCCATGCACCGGGAGCCCGACGTGGGATTCGATCCCAGGTCTCCAGGATCGCGCCCTGGGCCAAAGGCAGGCGCTAAACCGCTGCGCCACCCAGGGATCCCATGCCTTTCCATTTGATCCACAGCACCACCATATTCCTATTCCTCCTACCATACGGTCAGTAAACAGATGTCTTGGGTAATCCTGTGTGTATGTATTTATGTTCTTTCATGTTTAAAAACTGTAAACTTTCTGGAGCAAGAACAGTATCTAGTGATTTTTTTTTTTTTAAGATTTTATTTATTTATTCATAGAGACAGAGAGAGAGGCAGGTCTCTCTGGCAGGCAGAGGGAGAAGCAGGCTCCATGCAGAGAGCCCGACGTGGGACTCGATCCAGGGTCTCCAGGATCACACCCTGGGCTGCAGGCGGCGCCAAACCGCTGCGCCACCGGGGCTGCCCTAGTGATTTTTTATCAATTAAGCCTTACCTCAGCGATCACATTAGGCATCTGAAAATGTTAAATAACAATAAAGTACAGGTGGACTCTCCAATGGCACATGTTTGAACTGCACAGGTCCCTCTGTACGTGACTTTTTAATTTTTACAGTACTGTAAATGTATTTTCTCTTCCTTATGAAAAGGTCAACACCTCAACCCCCTTGTTGTTCAAGTGTCAACTGTAAAGGAGATACAACTTATGGCTTTTGTTATTTTATAATTGTGATGAATGTACTCATCAGTACTCTTCTTGCAGATTAAGTACTTTCTGCTTTTTTCAGTTTTAACGTAAGCTGCCAACCAGGATTTACATTAAAATTAACATGGGAACTCTAAAGCCTCTCCACCCCTCTCCATCAGAGTTACCCATCAGTCTGAGGATTCGTAACAGAAGTGCACCCAGGCCACAACACAAGAACCACCACCATCAGTCTGGTCCTAGAGAAATCCCCTGTCCCACAACCATTTAAAGTAAGAGATGGGTTCATTAAGTTCGATCGACTACCTCCAAATATCCTCAAAACCTAGTTTTTCATTTCCTTCTGACTAGAACCACTGTGTTTAGCCATTTAGACATTTTGTACCTGGGTTATTATGACAGCCTCTAGCTTCCCTCCCTGCTTTCAGTCTTACATTATGGCCAGAATGAACTCTCCAAACACAAATCCCTTTGCTTTCCATACAGCTTAGAATTTTTCAGTACCTCCCTAATGGTCAAAGCACAAATTTCAAATTTCTTATCAAGGCATTATAAGACTTTTTAACAGATAATTTAGCAAGAATATAAAGGTCTTTAATATTTTAAGCCATATCTCCTGCTATTTACTCATACAACAAATACTAACCACTTACTACATCTACATGTCACGAACTATTCTTTTTTTTTTTTTTTAAAGATTTATTTGAGAGAGAGAGAGCACTCACATGGGTGGGGGTGGGAAGGGCAGAGTTGAGAGGGAGGAGCAGACTCCCCACTGAGCAGGGAGCCAGACTCGGAGTTCATCCCAGGACCCTGAGATCATGACGAGAGCCAAAGGTAGATGCTTAACCGACTGAGACACCTGAGGTGCCCGTCACAAACTATTCTAAACATTTGGATGTGTGTGTGTTTAAGTGAACAAAACAGATGATTGTGTGCATGTGCATGCACACACAGACATACCACCAAAGAACCAACTATGGATGTTTAAAAACTACATTAGGGAAAAGTTGGCAATAAATGTAAGTAAATTATATAGTATATTAGGAGGGATATGTCTGTAAGAAAATACAAATATAGAAAGAAGTAAGTTGGCCAGGGTAGGCCTATTGGAAAAGTAGAATCTGAGGCAAAGGAGTGAAGAGGCAAGGAGTGAACCATGCAGTTATCTGCAGAAAGGATGTTTCACCTGGAAAAGAAAATCTGGTGTAAAGGCCCTAATATGGAAGTGTCTAGAGTGCTCATGACTGTTAGATCAGGGTGGTTAAAGCAGAGTAAGTGAAGGGGAGCAAGAGGAGCGGAGGTAAGGATGGGGAGAAGTGGGAAGGAGTAGGAGAGTGATCATGCAGATGCCTGCAGAGAACTGTAAGGACTCGAATTTTACTGTGAGTAATACAGGAAGCATTGCAAGTGACCTGTGAACAGAGGAATGGCATGACTTGACAGATTTTAGAAGAACTGCTCTGGCTACTGTGCTGCCAGTAGACTACAGTGGAGCACGGACAGAAGCAGGAATGCTGCTAGGAGGCTACTGCAGTGATTGAGGTGAGAGGGAAGGGCAGATCATATGGGTGGTGCGAAATGGTCTGACTGTAGATGTGTAATATTTTGAAGATACAGTCAATACGAGTTTTCTGACACACTGGATGTAGGGTGTGAGAGAGGACTCAAGAATGTAACCAGGATTTTTGGACTGAGAAAACAGGAGAACAGAGTTTGTACTAACTCAGATGAGAAAGACCGCTGGTAGAGCAGGTTTGAGAGGAAAGTCTGGGAGAGTAGTTTTTCATGTATCTAAAATGCTTATTGGACATTCAACCAAGGTATTTAGATATATAAGTTTGGAGCTCAAAACAGAGTTCTAGGCTGGAGCTTCTGTTTGTTCTACCTCAAACAAATGCTACATTCCAGGCTTGCAGAGCTACACAGAGGTCCCCAACATCTTCCTCAAGCCTTTATGCATGCATATGAAACTCACAGAATTATCATCTCCTGAATCACCCTGTTTCCTGAAGTCACTTAAGTAACTGAAATATGTAATGACGGTATACTCAAAAGGCTAAACAATTTTTGTATCTTCTGTGAGAAAGTAGCCATTTCATTAACACAACAGGCAACCAGAAATCTTTAGAATCCTTTAGAGAAAATTAGGACCACAAAAAAATTAAAAAAAAAAAAAAGATCTTGGCAAGCAGCTCAGCAACCAGATTTTGTATTTTCCAATTTCAGTAGTTATTTGAAAAAGTAAGTCTTCAAAAACACGCCTTGTATGATTGATTTTATAGGCTAAACACAAAGAGAGAAACCCCTCCTGTCTGTGTTCCAAAGTTATTTTCGGTTATAAAAAATTTTCATTTTGATTGTCAACCTTTTATTTGCCCTGGGGAGGCATTTAAATGAGAAGAATTATTGGACAAGAAAACAGTCTCTTTGTTTCGCTCCTGGGAGACACACTCTAATCTAATTGAGAAAGGGGGGAAATTAAAAAGATGATGCGACATCAGAGAGGATACAGCTCAAGCAGTCACTTTTTTTTCTTTTTAAAAAAGATCTGTTTATTTACTTGAAAGAGAGTACGAGCATGGGGGTAAAGGGAGAGGGAGAGGGAGAGAGAATCTTTAGGCAGACTCCATGCTGACTGGGGAGCCTGACTCAGGGCTCAATCCCATGACCCTGGGGCCATGACCTGAGCCCAAATCAAGAGCTGCATGCCCAGGCACCCCTCAAGCAGCCACTTTTATCTTTTTATCAGTGAGAACACTGATATCCAGAGAGACTACTAAGACCATCTGAAGAGTGTTCCCCATCATGAGCTCTGTCTAGCTATAATCCCCTAAAATATAAGTTCCATGAAGGCAGAGCGTTTTGTCTGTTTTGTTTGCTACTCTTTCACACAGTAAATGCTGAGTGAATGAACAAATTTATAATTCTAAAGTACATGGGGTTGGAATACATTCAATATAAGGTATAAAACAAGGGGAGCCTGGCTGGCTTAGTCGATAGAGCACGAGACTCTTGATCTTAGGGCTATGAATTTAAGCCCCATAGGTGGTATTGAGTTACTTAAAATAAAATTTTAAAACACATTCTTTGGGGTTTAAAAAAAACCCAGCTCTTTGAAAGTCATAAAATTTGGAGTATCAAGAATTTAAGATCATCATCTTCAAATATTAATTACAAAAGGTTAACCATGTACAACAGTCGGGAGAGGAAGGACCTTATGAGAAAGTTTAGAAAAAGTTCTCTGTAAATCAAGAGAAAAGGATGATATTCTAGCAACTAGCTTTATACTGTATAGTATTTTAGAAATGTTCATTATGGGAAAATTACAGCCTTTAAAAATAAAATAGTACAAATATCTTATTACATGTCTTTAGAGAATCAAGATCTATAAAGATGACTAGAAAAAGAAGTATTAGAAGTTTGATTCCAGGTTATATTAAGAGAACAGCTTAAACATCCCAAATAAACTGCCCAGGTTCTCAAAGTTCCGTTGCCAAAGAAACTCTTACTTGGGTTTGTAGTTTGTTTGTTTTTAATTGAAGTATAACTGACATATTCGTTTCATGTATACAACATAATGACTTGAAACATACATACACTGCAAAATGATCACCACAATAAGTCTGGTTAATCTGTCACCAGATTTACAATTTTCTTATTGTGATGAGAACTTTTGAGAGCTTTTTTTTTTTTTAAGATTTATTCATGAGATTTAATTCATGAGATTTAAGATTTATTCATAAGATTTATTCATGAGATTTAAGATTTATTCATGAGAGACACACAGAGAGAGAGGCAGAGAGAAACAGGCTTCATGCAGGAAGCCCGATGTGGGACTCGATCCCGAGACTCCAGGATCATGCCCTGGGCCGAAGGCAGGCGCCAAACTGCTGAGCCCCCCAGGGATCCCGAGAGCTATTCTCTAAACGACTTTCAAATACATAAAACAATAATGGTAACTAGAGTCACCTACTGTACACTATATCCCCAAGACTTATTTATTTTATAGCTAGAAGTTTGTTCTTATTTTTAAAACCAAACAGCCTTTGAAGAAAAAACTTTCAACATAACTACTGTTTTCAGGCAGTTAATAAGCAATCTAACATATGTATTTCAACCTCCCAAAGGAAATATCAGGTATTATTTTAAAGTTAAAAAACACCAACCTCTTTAATCGCATGTAGTTTTCACTGGCAGCAGGTCGGCATTCAGCTCTTTGTACCACAATTCCTTCCAATGAAAGTTTATCTTGAATGGAAAGAAAAAAATAATTGACAAATGTATTCAGAGATAACACTGATCATTTTCAAGATTCTACTTTGACATACTAACCACAGTAATAATGATTAGAATCAAACGTAATAATAAAAATCAATAATAGTAAAAAAAACAAAAGGAATACTTGTAAGTTTACAGTAGCATCATTAGTCAGAATAGAAAAAAAGCTTACTCCTGGCTAGTAAAAACTGAACTTGTCAGGCTTTGTTTACTGGGCTGTTGCAGCCCCTTGCCATTAACAACGTTTAGATACTTAACTCTTTCTAAAGAGGGTGGCTTACTGGAGCATAAAATCAAATTAAAGAAATTTGAAGGGTGTGGATGCTATATCATCTTTGGTAGAGAAGTAACTTCTGAAAACCCAGCTAGTCTAAACCGCTAAAATCAAAGATAATATATACATGTATGAGTGGGTATATGCAGATATATGTAAGCAAATAAAATTCTAGAATATATTGTGACTAAAATAGCTAGCCTAGAAAATACTGTACACTGGGCAGGTCATTGTCTAGGCTATACTTTGTACCAGTTTTGCCTGCCAGTTGTTCTGACTTCTATTTTCTAGCAGATTTATTAACCTGAGTGTGTCCAAATTAGAGCTTTAGCTGCTATGGATACTTGTCCAAACAGAAGGGCAATTTTTCCTACCATTAGTAAGAAATGTTATGGTGACCATGACACAAAATTCAAGAGAAACCATAAAGGTAAACAAAAGTTAGCATTTACTACATGACTATTAGGCACCAAACACTGTGGTAAAGTCACTATACAGACCTTATTTTGATAGTACATATAGGACTATCCCATGATGGCACCAGCTCTCCTACAGTCTGGAACTGTACAATTAAGATTAGGAAGCTATGGTTCAGGGACGCCTGGGTGGCGCAGCGGTTTAGCGCCTGCCTTTAACCCAGAGGATCCTGGAGTCTCAGGATTGAGTCCCGCATCAGGCTCCCTGCATGGAGCATGCTTCTCCCTCTGCCTATGTCTTTGCCTCTCTCTGTGTCTCTCTCAATGAATAAATAAAAACTTAAAAAAAAAAAAAAAAAGGATGCTATGGTTCAGTCTTAATTCCATGAGAATTCACCCAGGTTTTGAGAAGAGATTCAGGAAATCCCTTGGCTCATCAGCAATGTATTTATGATTCATCTCTTTAGGGTAAATGATTTCATGCATTCCCTTAACATTAACTAAGTGCCTACTACATAAACGGCACCATCTATCTAAGCAATTGGAATCAAAGATGAGTAAGACACGACGGCACTCTTTTTAAGAAGCATACAGTTTGCAAGGGGGGAATAAGCGGGCCAAAATGTAGAGTGCAGATAGTACCATGCCCACATGATTTACATTAGAAAATCTTCCTTATGGTGACTTTTCTTGATTTTTGTCTTCAAACTCCAGGAGACTCCTTACTGTAGCCTCTGTGAATGCATGTGAAATCCAATAGTTGAGGAATCCCTCAATGCAACACATGCAACCAATCTCAAGTACAGGCTATTAGATGTCTGGAAAAAAGAATGATGAGAAGCATGCCTATCTTATACCAAAATGCGAAGAAGGAAATAAAGCCATAATTATTTTATATTAGATTTAAAGGCCTAAAAATAATCTTCTTAATTGATTTAGTAAGATTGGGATTAAAATTTGAATTTCTCAAATCTTATATTTGAGTTTGCCTTTTCACTGAAGCTGAAAGTTCTATCTAGAAAAGTTACTGTCATAACAATAGCAAGATTTGGGAAATTTCTACGTATAAAGTATCTTAAATGCGTAAGAAAGTCCTCTAAAATCCTCATAAATTAATCCTTTTTAAAAAACAAAATAGGGATCCCTGGGTGGCGCAGCGGTTTGGCGCCTGCCTTTGGCCCAGGGCGGGATCCTGGAGACCCAGGATCGAGTCCCACGTCGGGCACCTGGTGCATGGAGCCTGCTTCTCCCTCTGCCTGTGTCTCTGCCTCTATCTCTCTCTGTGTGTGTGTGACTATCATAAATAAATAAAAATTAAAAAAAAAAAATAAACTTAGACTACCATACCATCCCTGAAAATAACTTACTTATGTATCCATGTGTTTTTTAATGTTGAATACTAAAAGAACTATCTGTTATTAACATCTGTAAATGTTTCCCCACTTATATAAAGCAGTATCTACTTCAGGTAGAAAGGCTGAATTTAATTTTTAGTTAAAGGATTCTGCTATCAATGTTCTCCATATAATACCTGAAAGAGTAAGAAGTATCCAAAGCATCTGCCCATATCAACTTGGCCACTACCCTCATCACTATTCTTCAATCAAGGTCACTCTTACAAAGCAATAAAATTCACTTCTCCAAACCATAATTTTCTGTCCATCATATCCCCTTTCCAAACCTAAAATAGCTTTCCGATGCTTCTCAAGTGAAAGAAAAGTCTTAATCACCAGCAATGAATTCAGCAATGAATTCAGCAATGAATTTTCAGCAATGAATTCAGCAATGAATTTTCCCACTAATTGGCTGCTCTTAAATAACACATCTATGTTAGCTCATTCCCTTTCTCCTTCTAAATAAATTTTAAAAAGCCAATTTACTTATGATAAAGCCTACTAAGCAAGACTTAAAACCTTCACACACTTTTTAGAGCCTCATAGGAAAATGTTTTCATGTTCTTTCCACTAACCATGCTTCTTTTCTTCTTCAAAAGTTGCCTAAGATTTCAGGGGGAAAATATTAAATACTGTATTATATTTTAAAGGCATTTGGGAAAGAAAATAAAGGCATTTGAAAGCACCCACTTGCACAGCACTGCTGTTTATTACAGATCATATTAATTAATACAGGAACCCTTACTTAAAACCAGTTTGTTGGTCCAGTTTAAAGATCATAAATACTTGAAACACATCAGGAATAACAAAGATAAACAAAACATAGTTCCTGTCCTTAAGGAGTCTTGTGTGGCCATTCAAATAATTCTGTGACATATATCCTTAAAAACTATTGAGGCCCCCCAAAGAGCTTTTATGTGGGTTTTTATCTATTCCTATTTATCATATTAGATACTAATACTAAGAAACATTTAGAAAAACAGAACTGAAAAGGGCAGAAAGGCTTGGTATTATTATGAATACTGGTTTTGATTTTCACAGACCCCTCGAAAAGGTCTCAGGAATCCCTCTACCCAAAAGTTTTCAGATCACATTTTGAGAGCTGCTGGTCTAGTAGGAAGCTATGATAGATATATAAATAATTATAATACACCAGAATCACTTTTAATAGGCCTCCAATTACCCCACTTAGAGATTACCAATGCTCTCACGTCCCTCTTTTAAATACAGTGACAGATGCCCACAGCTTGCCCGTAGTGGGTAGTTAGGTTCATCTCTAGTACTCCCACACACTTCTGCTCTAACTATATTAGAACTTGTTTATGCTAGTTTTACTGTTAGTAATTATGCAATTTGATTATATATTATATAATACCATCAATTATGAGTATGGGGTAAGGAGATGTTTCTATGAAAATCAGGTTTAATACTTTGGCAAGACAATATAAAAGTAAATTGCTTTAAAAAACTACTGTCAAAGTAGGTACTGGAGAGCTAACAGGAGACTAGAAGAGAAACATCAAAGTCTAAAAGGATTCTGCATTCATGTTGTTTCAGTGTTTAAATCCTTGCTCCTGGGCACCCCGGGTGGCTCAGCAGTTTAGCACCGCCTTGAGCCCAGGGCGTGATCCTGGGGGACCCTGCATGGAGCCTGCTTCTTCCTCTGCCTGTGTCTCTGCCTCTCTTTCTCTCTCTCTCTCTGTGTCTCTCATGAATAAAAATAAAGTCTTAAAAAAAAAAAAAAATCCTTACTCCTTTCTAAGAAGCCATAATTGTAAGTCTATATTATGGGTTGAATTTTCCCAAGAAAGAGAAAGCAGACGCTCTGTCAGCATATTATACTGAAACCAAAGGCCTTATCCTACATGCATACTGGTAGCTAAGTGTACATTTTAACTCTTAAGGTAAAATGTTTAAGGCAGTAGGAATGCATGTTAAATCATTTTCTGATTCTCTACTTTTGAATTTACCTGACAGACTACTGATCATTCTCTATGGGCTGTGGGACTCTACTGCACAAAGACGAAGTTTTTAAGGGTTATGGGTGACACACACAGAGTACTGAGATTAACACACACACACACATACATGCCCCCACACACAAAGAGGTAATGTTTAGCTAAGGACCAAGAGAAGCTATGATAAAGCAATGTTTGTGCTGCATCTGAAAAATAGAATTCAGACAGGGAGGAGCGGCAGAAGGACACTGAGGGTGATGAGAACAGAGCGAACAATAGCTTTTGTCTCCTCCCTCTCTCTCTCCATGTACATGTCCCCCTCTCTCTGATACTCACCCTAAGGGACCGGTACCAGAACTGGATTCTGGGAAATATTCTAGAATCTTTTCTAAATCTTCTCTCTCCACCACCTTTTTTGCTAGGTCCATTTTCTTACTGGTTTGTGTTACTTGTAACCAAAAGACTCTTAATGCGTATGAACACACATCATTGGCAACAGAATTTTATTTATCTATAGCCTATTACCTACTTGCAGAAAAAAACTGAGAAAAATTTTAAAGGGTAAGTATTCAAAACATATACCATAAAAAATCTGAGATCTAGTTCCAATTCTCTTTCACTTAAAAAACTGACCTCCTCTTCCAAATGGAGATGTTTTTATTATTTCATTAGTGTTTAATTTGTTTGTACTTATACTTTCTAAAAGATTTAGATATAATTAGATTTTCTTTGAGGAGAAATTAGAAACTGTTTCTTGGAACAACAACAACAACAACATAGTGTCCAGAAACTTCTGCTCTAAGCTAGACCTTCTTGCTCTTTATCTCAACTGAGATAAACTATGCTGAAGAACTCAAGAAAAATGACTGACAGGCACTTTTTTACACGTGATAAGGGCAAGCCTAGTTGAAACAAATTACAGTAATAAGCAGGCAGGGAGGGAGTTATTAGCACTGGCATGTAATTAATGATGGCAGGTATGTTAGGAAGACGTTAGGCATCAGGAAGTTACAGGCATTCTTTTCCACAAGGCCATTCTGGATCCAGTTCAATGTGGAGGACTTTAAGAGCACTTCTGGCTCCAGTTAACACACAGATAAGTGGGCTACGACCAAGACTTTGGACTATTCCTTATGACTTCTGAAGCTACTCTCCTGATTCTATTTATATCACACCTGTTATCTATCATCTGGAAAAGGACTGAAGAAAAAACACTTCTACAGAGCTGGTGAATCTAAGAGGTAAACCATTTTTAATATTTCTACTAGTTTCCAATCTTTTCATTTAAAATCTTTTCACGGAAATTTTTTGCCTGTGATTCACAGGGTAAGGCCTATCAATATATAAACTACTTGGCAACTTAACAAACCAGTTAGGCAAACTTGCAATCTCTACATTATTAAGAGGGCGATCCTTATTCTATTCAAATTTGTGAATTGATGTTCTGATATCTACAAAAAATTTAGGAATTTAAGATCATGTTCAGTTTCAGTAAATCTACAGAGTTAAGATTTGATTATTCACCTCAAAAATAACAAATGAGGGATCCCTGGGTGGCGCAGCGGTTTGGCGCCTGCCTTTGGCCCAGGGCATGATCCTGGAGACCCGGGATCGAATCCCACGTCAGGCTCCCGGTGCATGGAGCCTGCTTCTCCCTCTGCCTGTGACTCTGCCTCTCTCTCTCTCTGACTATCATAAATAAATAAAATTAAAAAAAAAAAAAAACAAATGAGCAATCATATAAATATTCCCCAAAGTTACCTATTTATATAATGTTTTCATAAAATATTCAAATTACAAATATGCTTAATACACGAAATTCCCAATTCTAACCAAATCCTGAAGCCATATTTTAAGGACTAGACCTAAGATTTAGAAAACATCTCAACTTCCTCACTTATAGTTCTACTCTTCAACTATGGACTGGAAGAAAGAAGCCTGTATGTACCTTCCTATACAAGGGACACTGTATTGCTGATCAAAAAAGTATCTGTGCATGACAAGAATGGCTGCCCGGGAGTAGGAAGAAAAGTTCTTAGCTAAAGTACAAAATCAAAGATGGAAGCCTTGGGGGGCACGTGGGTGGCTCAATTGATAAAACATCTGACTCTTGATTTCAGCTCAGGTTATGATCTCAGGGTCATGAGATCAAGCCATGTCGGGCTTGGTGCTCAGCGGGGAGTCTGCTTATGATTCTCTTCCTCTCCCTTCACCCACCCCCATGCTTACTCACATTCACTCTCTCTCTCTCTCTCTCTCTAATAAATTAATAAATCTTAAAAAAAAAAAAAAGAAAAGATGGAGGCCTTAAAGGCACAAAGGAATGTGAACTGTTCTATCAGTCTACAGAAGCCATAACAGACTTTTTTAAAAGATTTTATTTATTTATTCATGAGAGACACACAGAAGAGAGAGAGAGAGAGAGAGAGAGAGGCAGAGACACAGGTGGAGGGAGAAGCAGGCTCCATGTAGGGAGCCTGACGTGGGACTTGATCCTGGGTCTCCAGGATCACACCCTGGGCTGAAGGCAGCGCTAAACTGCTGAGCCACCCAGGCTGTTCCATAACAGACGTCTGATCAAAGAAATAACTTACTGAATGAGCTTCTTAAAAACACATATTTTTCTGTTTTAATGTTTATAAAGCAAGTCCACAAGTTATTTATTGCTCCTCCTCTACTTCAGATTATGGTCTCCTTTATGATCATCATATAATTAGCCAACATAAAAACCTCTTTTAAAAATTTTTTTTATTTATTTATTCATGAGAGAGAGAGAAGAGAGAGAGAAAGAGAGAGAGAGAGAGAGAGGGGCAGAGACATAGGCAGAGGGAGAAGGCTCTCTGCAGGAAGCCTGATGTGGGATTCGACCCCTGAACTCCAGGATCATGCCCTGAGCCAAAGGCAGACACAATTGCTGAGCCACACAGGCGTCCCTAAAAACCTCTTGAATACATGACATTTTGTATAAACAGACATAATCCCTAATCTCAAAGTTGCTTTCAAGAATAAGAGGCTGGATAAAACCCAGAAATGAAATACAGCTTTATAAAAAAACATGAAGTAATGTTGTGCTGTAATAATAAATGAAAAGGGGCAGAAAAATCCTAATACCATAAGTTTATTTTAGTTAGACCTTCATCAAAGGGTGCAATTCAGTTTTGGCTGGTGCACTTGAAATTAGAGATAATTTTAAAACAATAGCAAAAGTGATTAAATGGATAAAAAAAACCAAATCCTTCTAGGAAAGATTAAGTCTCCAACAGAACAGACTTTCACCATAATGCTCTATTATTATTAAATAGTACCAAACACTCTGCTGGATATGATGAGTGATACCAAGGAAGAAAAATACAAACTCTTACACTTAGAAAGACTGCAATATATAGTTGAGGAATAAAATATTAATGAAATACTTACAGATGATTCAAGGGCATATATTTTTAAATCAACTAAAATGATTCAAGTTTCATTAATTTCAGCTTCAGTAACTCCTGTTCTCTTCACTATGTTTAATTGGTAATAGTAGTATGCCATATACTAGTTCAGTTTTGTTTTGTTTTGTTTTTTTTTAAAGATTTTATGTATTTATTCATGAGAGACACAGAAAGAAAGGCAAAGGCAGAGACACAGGCAGAGGGAGAAGCAGGCTCCCTCCTGTAGGGAGCCCGATGCGGGACTCAATCCCCGGGACTCTGGGATCACCACCCAGACACTCAACAACTGAGCCCCCAAGGCGTCCCTATTAATTCAGTTCTTTGTGAATTTCAAGATACTTTACTAGTTAAGTATCCTCACAACTACAGGCTAGAAATTATGTCCCCATCATTAAGAATTCCTCTGGGATAAGTTCCCTTTCCTGAACTCATCCATTTCCTTAATATGGTGGTTCTTCAACTCTGTTTGATCATTAGAATTACCTGGGGAGCTTTTTATGAACCACTAGGCCCAAAGCCTATTCTAACTGGCTTGTGAGGACAAGAGATGGTGATATTTTTATGTTAGTAGATAATTCTAATATGCAGTACTCAGTGTTTAAATCTGCTGCCCTAATATTGTTCCTCACCCCCAGGCCCCCTTTCTTCCTTTTCTTGCATCTCTACTAATCTTATTTTCTGGTGATATGAAGGTAGTAGCTTACAAAACAGCTCAAATATTTCATCAACTCTAAGACAGCATCAACCATAATGTACATTATTTTATATGCCACTAAGACTTAACACTGCCATGATTTTAAGACCTACTCTGATTTCAGAAATGCTGGTTGTGAAAAAATGTGCAACATGAAAGAGTTTTCCATCCCTAATTTACGATCACTATACTCTCTAAGAAACTGCACTTGCTCAAATGAACCATCATATCGTGGCCTGCTGTTCAGGTCCCCTTCTCTTTCCTCCACACCATCTAATCAATAAAGACACAGACACAAGAGAATCTAAAGAGGATAACAGAAGGAATAGTGAGTGGTAGGGGACAGCATTTAGGAGCAGAGAATTTTTTGGTCATAGACTGCTTTTTCTTTTTTTACAGATTTATTTATTTATTTATTTATTTATTTATTTATTTATTTATTTATTTGAGAGAGAGAGAGAGAGCATGCACAAGCAGGGGGAAAGGGTAGAGAAAGAGAGACAGAATCTACAGCAGACTCCCCACTGAGCGAGGAGCATGATGTGGGGCTCCATCTCTTGATCATGAGATCATGACCTGAATCGAAATCAAGAGTCGAATGCTTAACTGAGCCACCCAAGTGCCTCTGGTCGCTGATTTCATAGTAATATTACCTTTACTAGTTTTCAAAGTAATGTCCCTCATTTTGAGATTGTAGAGAATGGTTATTAACATTTTAAAAATATCTTCTTCCTAAAGAGAAGGCAAAATTGCATTTTGCCAAATAGCACTACGAAAATGAGTTCTATACAATAATATAATTTCAATGTTCATTTGATGGCTCATGAAAGTGCTTTGCTCATCTGGTTACAATAGAATTTTCCAGTGAATAATAATGCATATAGGCTACACTTCAAAAAAGATAAAATTCATAAAAAACTTAGACTTCTGCTTATGTAATTATAAAACACTGCTTTCCCTGAAATACCCATCTCCCATATTTAAAATACTAATTAATATGATTTGTAAATTGTTTTTAGAGTCATCTCCATAATTAATAAAAAGCAAAGAAATGTGGAATGGAATTTTGCTTCAAGTTCTCATTTAATCTGTCATTTTTATTTGTGCTCCTTTTAATACACAGTGCTTGGGATCCCTGGGTGGCGCAATGGTTTGGCGCCTGCCTTTGGCCCAGGGCGCGATCCTGGAGACCCGGGATCGAATCCCACATCAGGCTCCCGGTGCATGGAGCCTGCTTCTTCCTCAGCCTGTGTCTCTGCCTCTCTCTCTCTCTCTCTGTGACTATCATAAATAAAATTAAAAAAAAAAATTAATACACAGTGCTTTATTCTTTTCTATACTTCTCAAATGAGTTTTGCCAATATGGCAAAGATTCCCAGGCTTCTCTCAAGACTCAGTTCCATACTACAAAACATTCACAAACTTATTCATCTGACTAGAATTACCCATCCACATCACCTTCCTGCCAGAGGTTTATCCAGTGAGCCCTAGAAGGATTCATGCACTCTGCTTAGTTGGGTAGATACTGTGGCCAATCAACTCCATAAGGTAGGAGAGGTAGCACCTGTGTTAGTACAATCCCAGTGTCAGACGACATCTAATGCAGATGATTTTGTATTTCAAAACTAAACTTTCGGCATCAGAACAGAATTAGATTAACATGGAAGAATTCTTGATTCTTAAAGTGTTAATACATTACACTAAAAATTTTTTTTATTTTCAATTAACTTTTTTTAACACAGAGACTAAAGTAAAATGGTCATAGCTGAATATCAAAATAAATGTTTCTCCTATTAAATGCTATTTATAGGAGGCTAGGAAGAAGAGGTAAGGCACACAGGAAAAAAGAGAAGCTTAGCTTATGAAAGCCATAGTTCAAGGCAAGAAGGCATCAGAGGACATGAAAGTAAGACGGCCAAGGGTTTGCCAGATTTCGGAACATGAACAAATAAAGCTATCATCATGGAGTCAGGTAGGTGGGCATCAAATTCAAGTGGGACAGAAAGACACAGATCAATAAGCTTGAAAAAATATGGGGAAATCTAAGGCAGAGACAGAGTGCCAGATTTAATAAGAAATTGACAGCAGTTGCACTAACTATAGTTACTTTTACTTTCTTTCTAAGGTAATGGGAACTAAATTTTTTTAAAAGGCAGAAAACAAACAAACAAACAAAAAAAGGCAGAAAACACAGAGGTAAAATCAACCAAAAAGATCTGGTATAGGTGGAGACAGAAGCACAATGTTATTTTATTTTTTTAAAGGTTTTACTTATTTATGAGAGAGAGAGAGAGAACATAAGTGGGGGGAAGAGCAGAGGGAGAGGGAGAAGCAGACTCCCTTGCTGAGCAGGGAACCCCATGCAGGGCTCAATCCCAAGACTCAGAGATCATGACCTGAGCCAAAGGCAGGTGCTTAACTAACTGAGCCACCTAGGCACCCCCAATGTTCTTAGTTTATTTTTTTAAAGATTTTATTTATTGGGATCCCTGGGTGGCGCAGCGGTTTGGCGCCTGCCTTTGGCCCAGGGCGCGATCCTGGAGACCCGGGATCGAATCCCACGTCGGGGTCCCGGTGCATGGAGCCTGCTTCTCCCTCTGCCTGTGTCTCTGCCTCTGTGTGTGTGTGTGTGTGTGTGTGTGTGTGTGAAAAAAAAAAAAAGATTTTATTTATTCATTCATGAGAGGTACACAGAGAGAGAGAGATAGACATAGACAGAGGGAGAAGCAGGCTCCTCGTGGGGAACCGGATGCGGAAATTGATCCCTGGACCGGGGATCACGCCCTGAGACGAAGGCAGACACTCAACCACTGAGCCACCCAGGCGTCCTAAGCAATGTTCTTATTTTAAAGGCAGCTCCTAAAACTTTTCCTTAAAAAGGAGTATTTGAATTTCATGGAGGAGTGACATATTGAGCTTGGGGGGGGGGGGGGGGGATTATAAAATTTTCTATCTTCCAACCAAGAAAGATACCTTCTTGGTGAGGTTCTACTTCCCTCTATGGCATATAAATGGAGCAAGCATATATTATGATGACACCCTGTGTCAATCATGGCAATGACAATGACCTCATTTTCCATCAGGAGCTGGTAGATAAGATGGAAACTCTTCCCACTGGCCTGGAATAAGTCCTGTCTAATGCAGGTAGTGAAGGATTAGCATCATCATATTAGTGGAAGGTTTTGCTAGAATATGATTAGGCACTGGGCCTAACTAACGGATATACTTACACCAAAAACCTAATAGTGGTTGGTACTGTTCAAATCCTCAAAGTTGGCTAAAGGTCTCTTTTATATGTGTGCTTACAGACGTTTAAGATAGAGGTGCTGTAACTCTAATAAAGGTCTGGGATACTAAGTAGAAAACAGGGCCCCTAGCTTTAAAAACAAAACAAAACACACCAACCTTCTGCCTACAAAGGAGACCTGCCTACAAAGGAGACAAAATCCTCAAGTCTAGTGATCAAGTGGATGCTTGGATGCTAATCTTTGACATGTGGATTAAGCCTTTTGTTAAAACCATTGAACTGATTAAGTGCAGTCTGTAACTACAGTTTATATCTGCAGCAAGGTGGAGAAAGATAATCATACCATGTTTTGCTTGGCATAGGTAATTAAGCACCATTTTTATAATTTTAGAGCTGTGTGGACCTGATTGACAATATCCAGGACAAGCTTTCCCCACCCTCCACCCACCCAAGCAGGCAAATACAAACCTAGAATAGAATAGAAAAAAGAAAACAACCTGGCTTTCTCGTAAGGGGCAGGTGTTCCACAATAGGTAGCAATGATCAACAACCCCCTGCAACTTCTGTCGGATGCAATCATATTACTTTAAAGGGGATAATGTGGAAAAACAAGGATAAAATGCGGCCTACCGGGAGCCATTTTTCTTTTTTAAGACTGCAAGTTGGAGGCAGAGGGACACAAAAGAAAAGTGCTATGGATTCATATCAACTTCTAGTCAACACTAAGACAAAGCCTTTGTTACACTATTGTTGCCAGGCCACAGGGGGCAAACAAATCATACATGTCAGGTGTGCAGAAGCCAAGAACACCAGAGTGAAGTCTAGAGTAAAAAAAGGTGCAATCGGGGGTCAGAGGCCACACTGGGGAGGTTCAGAGTCTGTCAAGGAAGCCAGCAGAAACAAAGAACATGTATCAATGGTCTTAAAGACCAGGCAGCAGAAGCCAGAAGTGAGTTAGCAAATTTAAGGCAGCTCTGGAGTAATTACTGAAGGGGCAGCAGTCCAACCTGCAGTAGCCCTGCCTTACCTTCCCATCCTGGGAAAGCCCATCTTCTAGCAGCACTAGCTTTATTTCCCCACGAAGGCATCCACAAATGGGCCAAACAGGATGTAAGGAAGAAGGTCTAGTATTACACCATATTCTACTATATCACTTGATTTAAACATACAAAACTCCAGTTCCACCACTATACTACAGTCATATGCTCTATTGATTCTGACATTCCATAAAGTTCATTTAAAGAGGATAAGATCGGGATGCCTGGGTGGCTCAGTGATTGAGCATCTGCCTTTGACTCAGGGTGTGATCCCGGGATCCAGGATTGAGTCCCACATCGTGCTCCTTGCAGGGAGCCTGCTTCTCCTTCAGCCTGTGTCTCTGCCTCTCTCTCTCTCACTCTGTCTCTCATGAATAAATGAATGAATGAATAAATATCTTTTTAAAAAAATAAAGACAAGATCAATGACACTTTTATGCCTTTGTTGGTACAGTGACTATAAACATATGAATCCCATGCATTTCCAAAGCCATACCAAAAAAATATATTTGATATCTCTTAAAAAGTCAGATCCACAGAAAAAGACTTGATTCTAAAACAACAAAATCAACACACACATGAAATTGTTAAAATATAAGCATAAACTCTTCTTAAAAGATGCAGGACTGAGAGAAAGGTTTAGTTCAAGTGTGGGATTACCTCTAATAAGCTGCAAAGTTCTAGATAAAACACTAAATAAAAACTCTCTACAATGTTGCGCACCTGGGTGGCTCAGTCATTGAACATCTGCCTTTGGTTCAGGGCATGATCCTGGTGTCCGGGGATCGAGTTCTGCATTGGGCTCCCCTCAGGGAACCTGCTTCTCCCTCTGCCTGTGTCTCTGCCTCTCTCTCTGTGTCTCTCATGAATAAATAAATAAAATCTTAAAAAAAATAAAAACTCTCTAGAATGTAATTTTATTTTTGGTAAAATGAGGAGGTTGAATTTTATGGTTTCTAAGCAAAAACTCAGCTCTAAAAATGTTTATGCATTAGATTTCTAATCTTTTGACAATCTCAATGATTAATATGTTACCTGTCATAATTAAGGATATAATTCTTTATATCTGAAGAAAACCTAACATTGTTTTTTTTTTTTTTTTTTTTTTTTTATGATAGTCACAGAGAGAGAGAGAGAGAGAGAGGCAGAGACACAGGCAGAGGGAGAAGCAGGCTCCATGCACCGGGAGCCCGATGTGGGATTCGATCCCGGGTCTCCAGGATCGCGCCCTGGGCCAAAGGCAGGCGCCAAACCGCTGCGCCACCCAGGGATCCCAAAACCTAACATTGTTTAGAGAAAATACAAGATAAGCATTTTAAGAAGACTCCACTCCAATACTTCCACTAACATACAGTTGAGTAGTTTAAAAATACCTTTAATATAATAGAAGTCAATTTAATATTAAATCTAATTCTGAGAATAATGTAGTTCCTCAGAAAAATTTAGCAGATAGACCAGTCAAATAATAGTGTACTGGGGAGAATGTTCACATTTCTTACCACTGGGCCTTTAAACTCTAGAAATTAAAGCTTAGATCTCTGAAATGCTTTGGAAGGCAAGTTACAAGGGGAGGAGGAGGAAAAAAACAAAAAACAAAAAACAAAAGAAAGGGGAAAAACACCAGATTCAACACTGTGCCAGTTCCCAAGTTTAAAAAAAAAAAAGAAAAGAAAAGAAAAGAAAGCTGTCTGGCCCTTATGAGCACTGGGGGGGAAAAACCCAATAACAATTTAAAAAGCAATGAAATTTACCATGACACTATTTTATAGCAATTATTCTTAATCTTTTATCTTTGGAAACACATGCATGCGTGTGTGAATGCGCACGCGCGCACACAGTTATAGTATTTTCTACAGCAGCCCAAGTCTTTGTTCAGCACTGGAGCAGGTTTAAGGTAAAACAAGCTTATGAATTTTCCATAGGAAATCTTTACCAAAATGAAATGTAAATGACTACTGAGAAGCCTGTATATTTGATGTTTTACCTTTAGGATAAAAAATAAAATAATAGAACCTTTTGTTAAAGGGCATTAAGAAAATTTCTTCTCACATGCTAAAAATCCCTAAATCAGAATCATATGCAAACTCAATTAAATTCAAGTTCAATGTCACAAATAACAGACTTAAACATTCTCATGTGGGTCTCTAAAAGGACTACACCACTGTGAAATGTGTGACTTTTTATAGGAGAAAAGATTCGATCCACCTACATCCTTTCTCTTTAGGTCCTGCTTATGATTTATTTTTTAAAAAATGGTATTAATTCAATATACATTACTCTCTAAAAGCTAACAATATTATTCAATATTAAGCCTGCCTGATTGAGCAATAACCTAAAAGACATTTAGAAATGGAGACACACTCAAACTTAGCTGGAGAATTAAACATTTGTAATTGCTTAACTGCTAAGAGGAAATTCAATTTATTTTGTGTAACTTTTATTACTTAAAAGGCTATACATGAAAATCTTTAAACAACAAATTCCTTCCCCGACACAGTTAAATGCAAATTATCCTCTTTTTTTTTCCCCATCTTACTCCAGAAAGCTCCCGCACACATAGCTGATACGCCACCTACTGCAAAACCGAGCTGACGGAGCAGGCGATGCTGCCAGCATTTCCATTCCATCACCAGGCTGGGGCTGAATAAAGGCGTGCTTGTGTGGTAGTGTTTCTTTTTTAAAAAATCTCAAAGCCAAGAAGAACAGGCTGAAATAGCATTTTCAAAAATGGAGCGTAAAATAAACAGAAGAGAAAAAGAAAAGGAGTATGAAGGGAAACACAACAGCTTGGAAGATGCTGACCAAGGAAAGAACTGCAAATCCACACTGATGACCCTCAACGTTGGTGGATATTTATACATTACTCAAAAACAAACACTGACCAAGTACCCAGACACTTTTCTTGAAGGTATAGTAAATGGAAAAATCCTCTGCCCGTTTGATGCTGATGGTCATTATTTCATAGACAGGGATGGACTCCTCTTCAGGCATGTCCTAAACTTCCTACGAAATGGAGAACTTCTACTGCCTGAAGGGTTTCGAGAAAATCAACTTCTTGCACAAGAAGCAGAATTCTTTCAGCTCAAGGGACTGGCGGAGGAAGTGAAATCCAGGTGGGAAAAAGAACAGCTAACACCCAGAGAGACTACTTTCTTGGAAATAACAGATAACCACGATCGCTCACAAGGACTGAGAATTTTCTGTAATGCTCCTGATTTCATATCAAAAATAAAATCTCGCATTGTTCTGGTGTCCAAAAGCAGGCTGGATGGATTTCCAGAGGAGTTTTCAATATCATCAAATATCATTCAATTTAAATACTTCATAAAGTCTGAAAATGGCACTCGACTTGTACTAAAGGAAGACAACACCTTTGTCTGTACCCTGGAAACTCTTAAGTTTGAGGCTATAATGATGGCCTTAAAGTGTGGTTTTAGACTGCTGACCAGCCTGGATTGTTCCAAAGGGTCAATCGTTCACAGCGATGCACTCCATTTTATCAAGTAATTACTTGTGTCACGAACAAAGGCAACAAGCATGCAGCCAGCAAGCTTCGGAAAACCACAGCATCAAAGGCATCCCAAGTAACGTGCGTCGGGCCAGCTCTGTACTCAGAGCCCTGCTGCTAATCAATTACTGTGAGCTAACGGTATGTAAATTCTATCGCTAAAGATGTCCTTCTCAAGGGTGTTCCAGCTGACCAGACTCGTATACTTAAAATGAAAACAATGATGTTCTATATATTGTAAATAAAGACTGAATGCTTTTGCTATTTGTTTATTTCTCCTGAAGCTATCTTTCAATCAGAATGTCTTGGGTACTTGCACAATGAACAAGCATGTACATTATCTGTCATTCATTTAAGTAAATGGTAATAAAATATGTTAAGGGGCTGTAAGATTTAATCCTTTCTACAAAACTACAGAGAAACTGAACTGGTAAAAATTAACTACTGAGAGCAAAAAAGATGTGCAGATGTACTAAGACAGAGCTATAGTGAAACCAAATGTAATTGTAAGAAGGTATTAAAGTTATTGATTTAATTTTAACAGCAGGCACCAAAAGCTTATTCACAGTTCCTGTATTTCATGCTAGAATTATAGCTGAATTGACATCTTGCTGAACATTCCTAGAAAACTGCTTGATGACAATAAAAAATAAATAAAAGCACTATTAGCTTCTTTGCTTGTATTAATAATGATAATAAAAAGTTACATGTGTCACTTTCAAAACAAAGAGTACCACTTGATGATTTCACACAGTATTTATGCATTAATGTAGTCAACTGGCAGGCTACAGTAACCCTGGCTGGTCTTGCAAGTGACAAAAATCAGCAAATTCCTTTCCTTGCAGGCTGAGCTACAACACAGCATAGATAACTTAGCCCTAACATATTATGTGGTATCAAAATAATAAAGGAGTTCATTTTCAGAACCATCCTAAGTATCTATTCATTTTTCAAGCTCAAAAATATTAAATGAGCGTCTCTAAACATTATTCTTAATGAAGAACTGTATTCTTTTCACTATTTTTTTTTAATTTTTTTTATTTATTTTTTTTTCTTTTCACTATTTTGATGCTAAATCTCAAATTCACTGAGTTAATTTCTTTAACCTCATGCTAAACAGGAAGTCATTTTTTAATTTTTTGTGTGTGAGTAAACGGGTAGAAGTTTATTAAGTAAAGATACAGAGAAAGCTCTCAGAGGTGAGAGGGGTCCTGACAGGGTTGCCCAGGAAGTTATTTTTTTAAATTAAGTTTTATATATGGCTGTCTCAATGAAATAATGCAGAAACTTAGCTCTAAACTGAGTGCATTTTTTTCTTCCCAGAGAATAGCTAAATAATTTCTATGCCTCTCATTTTCTTTAGCTTCTAAGAACAAATTATTTCTTAAATTTGTTCCTTTAAAATTTAACAATTAAGATAGGTAACTAAATCTTAATTTTAACAAACTTCCACAAAAGATTTCTGAAAAATCCTGACTGAGGTTAAATTAGCATATATGTCAAAAGTTTGCTTACACATAAAAACTTAGAATTAGTAGCAAAGCTAATATTCATTCCCAGAACTCTGACTTCCACCTACAAAATCAAAAATAATGCAAAAGTTGGCTGTACATACTAAATATTTTTAAATCTATTTTACAAAAAAGTTTTTAAAAATCCATATCAACCACACGATCTTTTATGTATAACAAGAGAAAAAAATGTTTCTAATAAAATATCAAATTATCTCTTATGTACTTTAACATGGCTTAATCAGGATTTAAAGGAACTATGAAGATAAAAAATATAAGAAATCTATTTTAAAGCAGTTCACTATAATTGAACTGTTTACATACCTCTCCAGCTTATGAACTGACCTTTCCTTCGCATTTGGACTTTGGTAATGAAAAAATGATAGTGATTTAGTGTCAAAGCAAGATTTTCTCTACAAAGATTTCATTACAGATAATGAAAATAGCCCTGACATATCTTCTTTCAGGAGGTATCACTGAAAAAACCTTAGAAGTAGTTTAAGTTTTTGCATGAATTCACAAAAAGAGAATTTAACGGCCATAACAAATTACTACCGATGAAAGCCACTACTTAAAGGAATCTATCATTCATTTTGATGTAGGTCTCTCTATAAAAAAAAAAACCAAAACAATCATTATCTGGATGCATTTAATTCATCCTCGAATGCTTAACAGATCAGAATATTCTAAAACAATTTAATAATCTAGAAGGATATTTGACTATGACATTAATTACTCTTGTATAACTTTTTATAAGTGTATCTTTTTAAATTCAGTCAGTTGCACTATTCAGTTAGTTGCATAAATACTGTGTTGTAAGTATATAGAAAATATCATTTTCAATTTTCCCGTTTCTTAGAATATTTAGAAATACTTTCCATTTAAAAAAAACTCAAGGGGCGCCTGGGTGGCTCAGCCAGTTGAGCGACTGCCGTCAGCTCGGGTCATGATCCCAGGGTCCTGGGTTTGAGCCCCGCATCGGGCTCCCTGCTCAGAGGGGAGCCTGCTTCTCCCTTCTCTCTGCTCCTCCCCTCTGCTCATGCTCTCTCTCTCTCTCAAATAAATGAATAAGATATTTAAAAAAAAAACTCAAGAAATCATATAAAATGTCAGTCATAAGTCAGAGCGATGTTGTTCACAGACAATGAAGAATTTCTTCCTCAAATTTTCTCATAAAAATTCTCATTTTTCTCATTGCTCCACAGAATAAATCACAAAGTGACTCTACTCTCTTTTTCAAAAGAAAAGTAATAAAAATATTCTACTATACTTGCCGTAAGTCAAACATTGCATCCTCTTGTATTTGGAATTATCCCATGCAATGCTTCTAGCACTGTCTTTAAAATATGAAAAATAAAAACACAGCTTATGGTGTACTACATTTCTATAATGTATATGGCTGTGTGCAGAGTAAAAGAAACACTTAATGAGACTTTGCAAATAAGAAAAGATGCCTGCCATCCCAGGCTGAAACTAGTACTACTAATGAAGCTTGATATTTTTTTAAAAGAACTTTCATTATAGTTCAAATGCTATTTTAAAGATGATATTAAAAGGTAACGCTTATTGTTTTATTACGTGCCTGATACCACACTACGAACAAACATTTACTCAATCCTCACAATCATCCTAAGAAAGGTACTATCATTCCTTCCTTCTCTTAGGTGAAGAAACAGACTTACAAGGGCTAAGGAACCTAAGATCATACAGTTATTAAGAGGTAAAAGTGGAACCAACACTTGAAACCCAGGTATACTAGCTCCAGAGCCAGCAGGAACTATGTGTCTGCTTTTACCAGCCACTTATATCTCTAACACTTAGAACCTGACATAAAACAGGCATTCAGGAAGTATGTGCTGAATACAGAGTACCAAAACACAGGTCTGCCTCACTTGATAAAAATCTCACAATGAAGGTACTCATAAAATGTTGAATGACAAACTGAACTACAGGAAAGCAAATCATATTTTTCATGTCATATTGGGTCATTTAAAGAACATAGGATGAATCATCTCCCAAAAATAAAGGATAGCCTAAATCTACTAGTAAATCTAGATGTTCAAAAAAAAAAAAAAATCTAGATGTTCATATATCAAGTTTGTGGAAAAGAAGGTTAAGTTTTTAGGACTCATACAGTCCACAGAACTGACATATTACAAAGAAAAAATACGGCACACATGAGCACTAGAACCAGACCTGGATTCAAATTCAATTAATCTCCACTAACTTGCCTATTAGTAAGTGATGTAAGCAAGATTTTTAACTTCTTTGAACTTCAATATCCTCACACAAAATGGAGCTAATGATTAGTTGACAGACCTTTTCTAAGGCTTAAATGAAATTCTAAATTACATGTAAAGTGCCTCACCCACTATAGACCTTCAATAAGCACTGGTTATTATCTCATCCAGTATAAAGATATCTTCAGGACATAACCATGAATATCATGCAGAAAAATGCACACTGACATTAATTAGGCTTTCAACTTAGACATGAACAGAATGCAGAACTTTTAACAAATGCATGCTTAATACTTTGGTGAATCTATAAATACAAGAATATACTCTAAATTGTTGTAAGCCAACACAATTTTCATTTGTATTAGTTTAAAAATACATATGATGAGTTTCCTGGGACTTTTATATTCTGTCTTCATGTACAAAATCTACAAGACCAAAACAATCATTGCACACCAGCAGTATAAAACCAGTCAGCAATAATATATGTGACAACACAATCTTAGAGATACTTCTATTGAATAAATTCTGGTTAAATGTCTTAAACTGCAATGATGTCAGTCAAGGTTAAAATCAGAGCATCTGAATAATTACCCTTGCTAATAGAGCAGAGATGTAATAAGGACTATCCAAAACAGCATGCAACTTAGAAATTATTTGTATCTAGCTCTGAAATATATATGGCTACTTCTGCAGCAAACTGATCTTCCTAATCATATATTGCTTAAGCTAATATTAAAATTAATTTGTTTGTTAATAAGCACCAAGGGAGTGGCGATAAAGGAAAGTGTGCTGGACAGAGGGAAATATTTAGGATGAAATTTTAAATTTACCTAAAATGATTTATCAAGAGGTAACTGTGTTCCTACTTCTTGACCAAAATACACAATGGTTCAATTCAAGAGTCTCTATCAAACAAAAATCACTGATATAAATCTCATATGTTTCCAAAAATGCAAAAGAAAAGTACAATGTTAAGGATATTGTATATAAAATGTGTAAACTCTGGTTTTATTTGGATCACTAGTTATTTCAGAAAAAAATACTGACCTGGATATGAAAGTGAAGCAATTATAATGCACTTCTTAATTAGAGGTCTTTAAAAACTGCTCCCTAGCATAAAATATAACAGTCAACCTAGTAGCACAACAGGTTTTCCCAGACCCAAGATTCCAGAGTATTTAGGTACATTTAAAAGCAACATTTCAGTTTGGTTTTTGGTTTCTATTTTTTGTTTTTAAATCTAGTTAACTTTGGAAAATTTCTTTTTGAAGACAGGTCCAACTTCTCAAAAAGTAATTTTGATTACTGTCCTTGAAGATGTTTAGACATATTTTCTACATCATTAAAGTGCAAAATTAAACAAGTCTGATTTCTTCCTAATACCACTCCACTGATTTTGCTTTGTTATGACAGATATTTTTAACTAATTTTTATGGTTGTTAAGAATTATTGAATGATACTAACTTTAATTTCCATGATTGCTTGAATTTAATAACCTGACTTTATGTGATTATACGAAAAACTAGATTACTTTGGGATATTATTTGATGAATTTTTCTAAAGATTTTATTTTTTCATGAGACACACACAGAGACATAGGCAGAGGGAGAAGCAGGTTCCATGCAGGGAGCCTGATGTGGGACTTGATCCCAGGATCACACCCTGAGCCGAAGGCAAACACTCAACCGCTGAGCCACCCAGGCGTCCCTATTTGATTAACTTTATTTTTAACTTTTTTAAAAAAAGTAATCTCTACATCCAACATGGGGCTCAAATTTACAACCCTGAGATCAAGAGTCACATGCCAGAGTCAAGAGTCTGACTGAGCCAGCTGAGCCCCATTATTTATTTTTAAAAACATTAAAAATAAGTATGAATGCAGACACCTATGATCTTATATCCTTCAAAAAAAAATTTTTTTTTAAGTAGGCTCTATACCCAGTGTGAAGACCAACATGAGGCTTAAACTCACAACCTTGAGATCAAGACCTGTGCTGAGGCAAGAGTTGGATGCTTAACCAATGGAGCCACTAATGCACCCCCTAACAAAACTATTTTAATCTTTACCTATTTTTTCTATCTATATTATTTTTAAGATTTATTTATTGGAGAGAGAGAGAGCACGCACGTGAGCAAGGGGAGGGACAGAGGGAGAAAGAGAATTTCAAGCAGACTCCCCACAGAGCATAGAGCCTCATGCAGGGCTCAATCTCACAACCCTGAGATCATGACCTGAGCTGAAATCAAGAGTCAGACACTTAACTGACTGAGCCACTCATACACCCCATATCCATGTATATATTCATAGAAACCCTATAGAAAGAAAAAGGAAAGACTATATATAGCTATGTGCAGGAATACTTTATTAATAAAGGTTGGATGATTACTGCAGAGAAACACTAAACAAAAGATTCTAAAAGTCACACGTGATTCATTTTATAAAACAACAAGACCAAAATATACAATCACAGACATTTATCATACATATAAGTTTACTTGTCACAACAGCCTTGAGAATGAGCAATATAATGTTGAAGGATGGTTAGCACCTCCCCTCATTAGACTAGACCACGACTTGGCTTAAGATCCTGGAAGATGCCAAAGTTAGCCAAAAGGGAATCCAGCCATTCTGGTGAGTTTGCTCCAAGAAAAACCTAGGATAAAAAATCCATTTCTGAGACAGGTTGAGCCACAACCAGAGAGAGGAAAGGGGGTAACTGATAGGTCAGGGAGTAAGTCTAATCAAGAAAGAAACATCTGTGAGCCAAGGAGATTTTCCTCATTCAAGTACAGAATAATTACTAAATAATCCAGAATAGTAGCTCCCTGGGAATAACCACCAAACTGACTGCTAAAAATGAACTAAAAATTCTTACGTGGGAACATCGAAGAATAAGTAGAATATCTTTAAACAACTGAAGGGACTTGGGGGGGGTGGAGAGGGTATTTATTTATATACAGTAAGCAGAGTAACAAATTTACAGATTTCTGAGATACAATCAACTTCTGTACTACACCCCCTGCCCCTACTTAGAAGGTGGAGGAGGAGTAAGAGGGTGGACAGAGAAAAGCATAATTCTCTTCTGCTTCCCAGGAGTATCAAACAATTTTTTTAAAAAAATACTTAGGATCAAAAACAGTCTTGTATACTCTGTTTTAGAGTCTTCTGAGAGGAAGTGAAGTAAGAAAACCAGGAAGGAGAAACACAGTCTGAAAAATTGAACATGGCCAATTTCTTAGAAACAGCAAGGCATGAATGAAGAGTTACAGAAGAAGCTATCTCCAGAGAGGGGCCTGAGGCTTTAACCAGCATGGCAGCCATTTGTTCCCTAAGTAGCTAGTATGCTTATCTTCAATTTTCCAAATTAATAAGCTTGTGGTAAACTACTTGAATAATTAGACACTTTCCCCAAGAACATGTCAACAAAAAGATCAAGAGGAGCAACTGTTGGCTTTTGCTACACTTAAGTTAAAATGCTGGAGCACAAATGCTAAAGCTCATACACTTTAAAACAAACAACAAAAACACAGATAAAAAGTGACCTAAAGGCCAATAGTGATGAGGTTCTTTTCCTGGTTATACAACACAAATCAGATGATCTTTTAAGAGCAACACTCACTTACCCATATATTAATAGATTTATTTTATAGTTGTTTCTAAATATGTAGTGTTTTTGTATTACACAGCTTTCAAAGATAAAATATGAAGTTCTTGTTGCTTAATACCTTATTTTACATAGCTATCTGAAAGGAAATTACTAATAAATCCTTAGAAGACGGGCAACCCCGGTGGCTCAGCAGTTTAGCGCCGCCTAGGGCGTGATCCTGGAGACCCAGGATCGAGTCCCACGTCGGGCTCCCTGTGTGGAGCCTGCTTCTCCCTCTGCCTCTCTCTCTGTGTGTCTCTCATGAAAAAATAAATAAAATCTTAAAAAAAAATCCTTAGAAGATATAAACATGAGAATACACATGTTAATAATCCATTGGAAAAAGTATTTTGAAAACAGCAAACTAAGAAGCAAAAGATGTCAGCTAAGACCAATACAGTTAAACAGTCCTGAAGGAACCCAGGCATCTTTTCATTACTTAAGTATATTAAATATAACCAAACGGAGTAAGGACAGATTGAGAAATGTTCTTATTCTAAAGCACTTCAAGGAAGATGCCTGCTAACATACTTCCTACCAATCTTTTATAAAATCAAAGAGAAGGAGGATAGGACCAATGGTACTGTTTGGTCAATCTTTCTGAATTGAACACACACCTAACTAACACTGCGACTATCTTCTGCTTGGCTTCACATTAATGATAGATTTCTTTTAAATTTTAAGTTAAATTGTAATTTAATTTCCATAGTAATTCACTTTCTTAGATTCTTGTTTAAAAACATGTTTACACTGGACATTTATTTAAAACTTTCTCTGTAGAGATGCCTGGATGGCTTAGCTGTTGAGCATCTGCCTTTGGCTCAGGGTATAATCATGGGGTCCTGGGATCGAGTCCCACATCGGGTTCCTTGCATGGAGCCTGCTTCTCCTCCCTCTGCCTATGTCCCTGCCTCTCTCTCTCTCGCTCTCATGAATAAATAAATAAAATCTTAAAAAAAGAAATAAATAAATGAAACTGTCTCTGTAGCCTAAGACTCATCTTTAAGTCTACTGCTCATCTCTTTTCAAATTCCTAACTCATATTATAAATGAAAAATAACAATAAATTATATATATATAAATAAAAGAATAAAATAAAGAATAAAAGGACACTAAGTCTACTAAGCATTAACTCATGCCAGGCACTTTTCTTATTACTATGTCTAATTTACAAAAGGAGACACTGAAGTTTAGCAAAGTAGGCCTAAGGTTTCAGAGCTCCGAAGGTGAAATTGAGGAAGGTTTGAATTCAGCAGTCAGGATCCAGAACCTACTTTTAATTAACTACTACAACGTAACACTGCCAATCTAAATTCTCCCTCTAGTTCTGAAAAGTAGAAAACTGTTTTATTTCCTTCCATCTATGAAAAAGAATGTTCATCAAACAACCTTATATGAATGTGATTCAGAGGTAAGATGTTTAACCTGAAAAAAATTTTAAGAACAGTAGAAAAGATGTTTATATATGTAAGTAATTGATACATTTAAAACACTCTTAGCTATTCATTCAAACATTCCCCCAAAACCTCTCTGAGCCAAAAATTTTTCCTCTGATTTCTTATTCTGAAGTAATAATAATGACTCTCCTTAAAACCACTACTAATAAGAAAATAAATTCCAAGCTGTCATTAATTGAAATGCGTGACCCTTTCCTTTATGAGGCAGGCAGCAAGAAGGGAGGAAGGTACAGAAAGAAGTAATCTCATATCTCATTTGTTTTTTGATGACTATATACAGCAAGAACCACTAAAGAGACTGACCATCTACCAATACAAAATTACATTTTAAAGAAAAAGTCATGCTTTCTGCATCACTATGTCCTTCTAAAGAAAATATTAAGACGTATGTGAAAAAATAATTGAATTTTATTGAATACAAATTTATTAAAGCAGTACCTTAAAGTAATTAAGAGATCTCAATTATATAAGTATACACATATAATAATTCAATCCATTTCACTACAAACACACAAAAATAAAAAAATAAAAGAGACCAATCATTTTTCACATGATATAAGCCATACTGATCAAATTAAATCAGAGCTTATAATTAAGACAAAATGTACTTATTAGAAATATTTCAACATCAGAGGAAATAAAGAAGCATGGAGAGAAAAGTGTGGTCAAGTAAGTCAATTCTTCCACAAAAGTGTTTAGTTGGCTTAGAACAGCCTTGAACTCCTTGAGGAATTTTATATATATGTATAACTTATATATTATATTTATTTATATATTATATATTTATATATATTAAATTTATATATGTGTATATAAAATTACCTTCTACATATAATTTACCTTCTACCTATAAAATTATAACTATATAATTAAAACAGACACATTAACTTGAGTAGAAAATGAAGACAAAAATTCTACAATGAAACAAAAAAATTGCATATTTTGTAAAAGTCACGCATGAACCCTTTTTAAAAATAAAGAGGCCTAATGTGGAAATCTAGACAATACACAGACAAATGAAAATAAATAATCCAGAAATAAGATGGCATGATCAGAAAACTAGAAAAACATAAAATCTATTTACAACTAATACTAAAGTTATATAGCAGGGGAATTAGCTGTGGAACAGAATGTTAACCCTTAAAAATCCTCACTAAAATGAAAATGTAACTGATAAAAATTGAGAAATTATATTTTAAGGGAAACATATTCCTAATTTTTCATAAAAAGGAATTAATAGTTTGTCAAAAAGTGGGACATGAAGTTAAAAAAACAAACATAATGAATCGAATCCCTTAATTCTTCCCCTCTCACATCCACAGCCCCCCTCCCCAATTATAGAAGTAACTCTTAGGAACTTGTAATTTTTTTTTTAAGATTTTACTTATTTAGTCATGAGAAACACACAGAGAGAGGCAGAGACATTGGCAGAAGGAGAAGCAGGCTCCCGGTGAGAAGCCTGATGTGGGACTCAATCCCAGGACCTGGGGATCACAACCTGAGCCAGACGTTCAACCAATGAGCCACCCAGGTGTCCTGGGAACCGGTATTTTTTTGTGGAGAAGCAGCATTTATTTCTCATTCAACAATTCTTTCCATTGTCTTTCTTCTGTTACTGCAAATAAATTAACCATACTTGTTCCTATTCCCTATAATGATTGCCTAAATTATTTAGATCAAAGCTCCCACTTAAAACAACTATAAAAGGTGAATAAAATCTTTAAAGTATCAAAAAGACCACAAGAAAATAAGTAATTCATCTCCAAATATAGGGAAAACAAGAGCCTGTGAGGTCATGGGTCAATCCAGAGTAAATTAAACACCATGTTTAGACAATGTCCCAAAGAAAGTCGGCGGGGGGGGGGGGGGGGGGGGCAGGGGGGAACAGAACTCAAAATCCAGAGCTGCACAAAGTGGAAAGCATAACAGGGGCTTATACCCTCAAGGTGAGGGTGAACAGGACAGGGAAAAGTCCATGATAAACTGTAACTAGGATGACCACAGGTCCTAGTTTCCCAAGACAGTCTGGTTTATTCACTCCTTTTTACTCTCAAAAATGTTCCAATTGAATAGCATGTTACCTGGTCACCCTAACGATCAACTGGTTTCAATCTTCTGGCTATCTCCTACCAGAAAAATGTCAAGCCTTGAACAGCTTTAAATTGATTATGGTAGACTGTCTCTGAAGTTGACTGCCAAAAAGTCCTCCATCCCTATAGAAGGAAAATTCTCAGAGATTCAACAAGAATCAAATAAGGTATCTAGAAATAAAAAATATAATAAATAAAATTTAAACCTCACTGGATGAGTTTAAATAGCAGTCCAGGGCAGCCCCGGTGGCTCAGCAGTTTAGCGCCACCTTCAGCCCAGGGCATGATGATCCTGGAGACCCAGAATCGAGTCCCACATTGGGCTCCTTGTGTGGAGCCTGCTCTTCCCTCTGCCTGTGTCTCTGCCTCTCCCTCTGTGTTTCTCATGAATAAATAGATAAAATATTTTTTAAAAAATAGCAGTCTAGATATATCCGGTGAAAACTTCAGTGACCTGAAATAAAGCATAGCACAACACAGCATGAAAACAGTAAGGCTGGACAAATCAGAAGAGAGATATAAAAGGTAGAGTGAAAAGGCTGAGCATTGATGAAAATATTAGTTTAATCAGAATCTCAGAAGGAGGAGAGAAAAAGAAATGGAACAGAGGCAACATTTAAAGAGATGGTGTCTGAAATTTTTCAACTGCAGGAAAATAGCAATCAGCAGATACAAGAGGCTCAATATTATGTCTCGGGCAGCTTATATAAAAAGAAACCTCCACTTAGTGTATTAAAACTGTAGAAATTAAATATAAAGAGAAAGGTTTTAAGTAGCCACAGAGAATAAAAAGATTACCTTAAAAGAAGCAACACTAAATCTAAACAGAATTCTCCATAACAAAAACAATTGAAGGCTATGACTATCTTCAATGAGCTGAATGTGAAAATATCTACCAATCTAGAATTCTATACTCAGCAAAAACACAAATTATCAGTATCAGGAATGAAAACTAAGGCATTATTATAAATTTTATGGACATTTTAAAAGAAAACAAGTAGAAATTCATTCCAATAAACTTGACAATTTAGATAAAACAAAGAAAGTCAAAATTCACCCAAGTGACACAAGAAGATACAGGAGATCCAAATAGTCATAAATAAATTGACTTCATGTCAAGAACTAAGGGTCTGACATTTCACCCAAGTTCCTTGCAAACTAACAAGTTATCCTGCCACAGTTTCAGAGTTGCTAGCAGTAGACAGGAGACTCCTAGGCCAAGGGAAAAGGACTTTATTATTCACCATAAAGCAAACAGCATGATTTTTATGTTTGTATCCAGTTCCTGTTGCCCCTGCTACCTGCCCATGGCAAAAACCTGGAAGGGGCTCAGGGAGATAATGTGTACAGAGTGAGTTTGTATCACAGCTGAAGAACCCCAAGCCTAGAAAACCACCAATCTCATAGGAAGGCTGTCAGCAAACCTAACAAACCTTTGCCCTGGTAAGGAGACCCTATTTTTCTGTATTTCAAGGCTTTTTGCTATATAAGCATCCGTATTGAAAGGATCATCTGAGATAAAAGCTGTCAAAAGATGTGTAGAAATGCTATACAGAATTGCTCCCCAACTCCATAATTTAAAAACTGCCCACAAAGAAAAATCTATTTCCAGTCAGGCTAATCAGTGAATTCTGCTAATTATTTAAGGAATAACCTGGTCTTACAAAAAATCATCTTCATAACAAGGAAGAAGGATCACTTCCTTAACTCATTTTCTCAATACAGCGTAACCTCAAAACCAAAACTTGAGGGCAGCCTGGGTGGCTCAGCAGTTTAGCGGCCTGATCCTGGAGTTTCTGGATCGAGGCCCGCGTCGGGCTCCCTGCAGGGAGCCTGCTTCTCCCTCTGCCTGTGTCTCTGCCTCTCTCTCTCTCTCTGTGTCTCTCATGAATCAATAAATAAAATCTTAAAAAAAAAAAAAAAACCTTGATAAAAACAATAGGAAAAGGAAAAGTATAGGCCAATTAAATTCATGAACATAAATGTGAAAACATGAAATAGAAGATAAGCAAACTGAATCTAGCAATATTTAAAAGCATTAAGCCATGTTAGAGCTATTCAAGGAATGGAAATCTGATTAGCAATTTAAAATATCAACATAATTTTCCACATAAATAATATTTATAATCTCAACAGATCTCAATCCAGAAAATATATCTGATAAAATTCATCATTCATTCATGGACATGCTTAGCAAACTAAGAAGAAATTAGCAATTTCCCTAATCTGATGAATACTAACCTACCCAAAACAACCTACTAACTAGGATCTACAACAAAGATGAAATGTTAAACAGACATGACCCTGTCACTATCCCCCCAACTAGTACAATAAAGAAAAAGAAATAAAAGGTATAATATTTGGAAAGAGAGACACAAAACTGAGGTTTCATTTACAGATTTTTTTTTTTTTTTAAAGATTTTACTTATTTATTCATGAGAGAGACAGAGAGAGAGGAGAGACCTAGGCAGAGGAAGAAGCAGGCTTCCTATAAGAAACCTGATGCGGGACTCAATCCCAGAACTTGGGATCATGATCTGAGCCAAAGGTAGATGCTCAACCACTAAGCCACCCAGATGCCCCTTATTTGCAGACTTTATGATTACACAGGTATAAAATTTTAAACATTGATAGATAAACTATTAGAATGAATAGGGCAGTTGAACAAGGTTGAAGAGTACAAGGTCAATATTAAAATTCAGTTGTAGGGGGATCCCTGGGTGGCTCAGTGGTTTAGCGCCTGCCTTCAACCCAGGGCGTGATCCTGGAGTCCCGGGATCGAGTCCCACGTTGGGCTCCCTGCATGGAGCCTGCTTCTCCCTCTGCCTGTGTCTCTGCCTCTCTGTCTCTATGTCTCTCATGAATAAATAAATAAAATCTTTAAAAAGAAAAAAAATGATACTTGATAATCTGATTCTAAAATTAAAAAAAAATTAAAAAATAAAATAAAATAAAATTCAGTTGTATTTTATATACCAGAAACAAAGGAATGACAATCTTTTAAAAGAGATACTTTATACACTAGTATCAGAAATATCAAATATCTAGAAATAATAAAAGTATTTAAGATATTTAATGAGAAAACTATAAACATTATTGAGAAAAATTAAAGATGACCTCTCAGGGCTGCCTGGGTGGCTCAGTTGGTTTAATGTCCCACGACTAGTTTATGCTCAGATCATGATCTCAGAATCCTGAGATAGAACCCTCATTGGGCTCTGCACTCAGCAGGGAGTCTGCTTAAGATTCTCTCCCTTCCCCTCCCCCATGCACACACACTCTCTCTCCAAAATAAATAAACCTTAAAAAAAAAAAAAATCAAAGACCTCACAAATGTTCATATATTGAAAATGTCAATAAAAGATGTTAATTTTTCCTAAGTTGCTATACAGAATAATACAATTCCAATTAAAAAAGTCAAATGTTTGGATGCCTGGATGGCTCAGCAGCTGAGCCTCTGCCTTTGGCTCAGGGCGTGATCCCAGCCCCGGGATCAAGTCCCACATCAGGTTCCCTGCGGAGAGCCTGTTTCTCCCTCTGCCTGTGTCTGTCTCTGCCTCTGTGTGTCTCTCATGAATAAATAAATAAAACCTTTTTTTAAAAAAGTCTAATGTTTATGAAAGATAAGCAGATTCTAAAATTTACACAGAAATGCAAAGAAGCCAAACATAACTAAGATACTCATAAAGAACAAGATGGCAAGGGGCTTGCTCTTCTGGTTATCAAGACTTACCATAAGGTATAGTAAGAAAGTTGTTTGGTATATCATAAGGATAAATGAATTAACTAACAGAACAGATAGATACAGGAGTCTAAAAACAGATTTCTGCTTCAATAAATACTTACGGCAAAGGTGGCAATGCATAATAGTGAGAAAAAGATAGTCTTCTAAAATGTACCTGATATTCATCAATACTGAGAAAAAATAAAATTTGACCCCTATCTCATACCATACAAAAAAACGATTCCAGGTGGAGAGTAGATCTAAATGTGAAAGACAATACAAAAAAGCTTCTGGAAAATGATATAAGAGTACCTTTATGATCTTGGATGCTGCAATGGGACACAAAAGGATGCTGCAATGGGACACAAAAGGTACATAAAAGACTAATAAAGTGGAATGCACCAAAGATAATCATTTCTGTTCATCAAAAGACACCTTTAAGAGAACAAAAAGGTAAGTCACAGAATAAAAGATTCCCCATGTAACTAAGGGCTACACCCACAACTTGTAACTTATAAAGAACTACAACTCAAAAATAAAAAGTCAACCCAATAAAAAATAGGTAAGAGATCTGAACAAGCATTTCATAAAACAGGAAATCCAAAAGGACAATAAACACATAAAAAAGGCTCTACTTCATTAGAAATCAGGGATATGTCTAATCCAACCACAACAAGAAATCACTACACATCAATTAAAATAGTTAATATTAAAAACAAAAACTGGACTAAACTACTGGAGAAGAGTTGAAACAAAACTCACACACACTGCTGATGGGAATATAAACTGGTGTAACTCCTTTGGAAACAGTTTGGCATTATTAACTAGAAGAAAAAAATAAATATACTCTGTGACCAAAGTCACATACTTAGGAATATGCCTTTTAAAAATGTATGAACCAGGGCAATCGTACAAAAATGCGATAGCAGCACTGGCAGGTAATGAGCCACAAATTATAAATACCTCAAATATCCACTAATTGTAAAAATAGATAAGCTACATTAAATACACACTTTGGAATACAGCAATAAATAAATAAATAAATAAATAAATAAATAAATAAATAAATAAATAAGCAAGCAAGCAAGCTACTGCTATATACATGAATCATTCTTAGAAAATAGTGGTCAGTAAAAAAGCCATTCTAAAAAAAATAGTGCACTCTGTATGATTCTTCTTAAGAATTATAAATGAGGTAAAACATGCAAAGGAATGAAGACTTAAATGCTAAAACTATGAAAGAAAAATAAAGTGATTATCATAAACGTCAATGATTATGGTTACCTCTGTGGAGGAAAGAGTACATTATGATGGAGGAAAGACACTCAGCAACTTCTGAGGGGATAGACATGTTCCATTTCAACTGTTTATGTTAATGTATCTTTTCTGTATTTGTTAGTATTTAGTTTTTCAAATGTTTTTTATATTATCTATAGTCTTCTTTTTAAAAATAGCCAATCTGGAAAATTTTGGCAGTTTCTTATAGAATTTAACATGTAATTATCACACGACCCACCAAACGCACTCTTGGGCATTTATCCCAGGGAAATGAAAACTAGTGTTTACACAAAAATCTATACACAAATGTTCATAGCAGCTTTATTTGTAGTAGCAAAAAACTGGAAACAACACAGATGTCCTTCAGTGAGTGACTATACTGTGATGCATCCATACTATGGAATACTGAGTGAGAGAAATGAACTACTGATACATGCAAAACCTTGGGACGAATGTCCAGGGAATTTGTGATATAAATCCTTTTCACTTACTTATATGAATACTTTTTTAAATGATAAAATTATAGAAAACAGATCAGTGGTTACCAGGGGTTAAAGATGGGGTGGGGGAGAATGAAGGGTGGGATTGGGAGGAAGGCATGATTATAAAAGACTGAAATAAGGGATCCTTGTGGGAATGGAATTGTCTGTATCTAGACAGTGGTGGGTACAGGAAACCACATGTGATAAAACTGCATGGAACTAAACAAACACGCATGCATACACACCAGAAAGAACAAGTAAAACTGGGTAAATCTATCAGTGTACTGTATGGATGTTAATACCAATGGGAGTGGATTGTACAGGACTACAATGGATACTATGGTTTTGCAGTATGTTAGCATTGACAAAAACTGGGTAAGGAAAACAGAGGATCTCTTAATTATTTTTTACAGCTGTATGTGAATCTACAATTATATCAAAATGAAAAGTTTAATCAAAGTAATTGAAAAAATAGAACACACGTAATTTCTCTCCCTACACCCTTATTTTTGTATCTATGTACCTCTATGACATCTAGCTGCAATGATATCAACCAAATGATAAATCTTTTTAAAAATACTTCTTTTTAAAAATACTTTACTTCTTGGTGGTGGGACCTCCGGGTAATTTGAATGTTTCTGTACTGTTATAATTTTTTGAACATCTCTCTTTTTATACAAATAACAAGTCATTACTTAATTTTTAAAAAGGCAATATAGTGCAAAACTTATACTCTAAAATTCGAAAACACAAAAAAATTTTAAAAGATGTAATAAATGCAAACACATCCATGTTCATGGATTAGAAACAATACTGTTAAGATGATAATATCCTCCAAATTGATCTACAGACTCAATACAATCCTTACCAAAATCCCAGCTGGCCATTTTTTTTTTTGCAGAAATTAACAAGCTGATCCTAAAATTCACATAGAAACTCAAGGGACCCAGAAGAACCAAACAATGATGAAAAAGAACAAAGCCAGAGGATTCTTAACTTCCCAATTTCAAAACTTCCCTACAACAGCTACAGTAATCAAGGCTGTGTGGTACTGGCATAAAGAAAGGATAGATAATATGGAGTAATGGAATGGAATTTAAAGTCCATAAATTTCTGACGAACTGATTTTCAACAAGAATGCCAAGACAACTGAATGGGAAAAAAGTCTTTTCAACCAGTAGTGCTGGGACAACTGGATATCCACATGAAAAGAATAAAGCTGGACTCCTACTTCATACCATTAACAAAATTAACTCCTAATGGAACATAAATTATGAGCTACTTCTCAGCTGAGACTAAGACTACAAAACTCATAGAAGAAAATATAGGAGTGGGACACCTGGGTGGCTCAGAGGTTCAGCATCTGCCTTCAGCCCAGGGCATGATCCTGGAGTCCCAGGATCAAATCCCATAGGGGCTCCCTGCATGGAGCTTGCTTCTCCCTCTGCCTGTGTCTCTGCCTCTCTCTGTGTATCTCTCATGAATAAATAAATAAGATCTTTAAAATAAAATATTAAAAAAAGACTTGTACATAAATGCTCTTTTTTAAAAAATATTTTATTTATTTGAGAGCGAGTGAGCATGAGCAGGAACAGGGGAAGGGGGAGAAGAAGGGATGACATGGGGCTTGACCCCAAGACTCTGGGATCATGACCTGAGCCAAAGACAGAAGCTTAACTGACTGAACCACCCAGGCATTCCTACACAAATGCTCTTAAGCATCATTGTTCTTAATAGCTCCAAAGTGGAAACAATCCAAATGTCCATCAACTGATGAATGAATAAAGAAAATATGGCATTTTCTTGCCAATATGGAATATGATGGATTATTCATCAATAAAAGAAATTAAGCATAATTAATGCTAAATCACAGATGAACCTGGAAATATGCTAAGTGAAAAATGCCAGTCACAAAAGACCAAAATAAGTTTTGTAGGATTCCATTTATGTGAACTGCCTAGAATAGTTAAATATAGCTATAGAGACAGAAGTAGATTAGTGGGAGACTGGGGTGAGAATAACAGGTGACTGTGCTTACGTATGGGGTTTCTTTTTGGTATGATAAAAATGCCCTAACAAAGATTGTGGTGACGGCTGCACTCTGTGAATACATAGAAACCACTCACTTGTACACTTTAAATGGGTAAGTTGTATAGTATATATGAATTATACCTCAATAAAGCTGTTATATAAAAAAAGACAGTAAAATGCAAATACTCCTTTTCATTTTTTTTTCTCCTTTTCATTTTTAAGACCACTAAATAATATCCAGTTTACTTATAGATAAAATAGGGAATTATGCAAAATTCAGAAATACTGTGCTTAAACAGAAAATAGACAGTTTTTATTTTGGAGCCATATATATACATTTTGACATATATATACATATACATATTTTTTTAAGGGTAAAGAAAAGAGCAATCCATAAAGAAAAAGTAGGATATGAGAACCATACTAACATATGCACAGATGAAGCGTTATACCTGGAATTTGCTTTACAGGAACCCAGCAGTGGATAAGGGAGGTAGAAAAAGGAGTAATAGACAGGTATATGAGATTCATATAGTATTCTCTCTACTATGTTTGAAATTTTCCATTTAAAAAAAATCAAAGTATAACCTTAAGCACCAAACTCCCAAAGAATTTTAACTCCCAAAGATTTAAAATATTATAAAATCAGTTTTACAAGGGTATCTATAGTTCTACAGAAATGATATAATAATTGGGGTGCTTGGGTGGCTCAGTTAGGTGTCCGGCTCCTGATTTCAGGTTAGGTTGTGATCAGGATCTTGAGATTAAGCCCCATACCAGGCTCTGTGTTAGGCGTGGAGCCTACTTAAGATTCTCCTTCCTCTCCCTTTGCCCCCGCTCCCCCCCCCACCCACTCCGGTTCTCGCTCTCTCTCTTAAAGAATGTAACAACAGATTTTCAAATAAATCTGATTTCTTCAAGAGCTTACACAGCAGTAGAGTATCTGTAAAAGGCAGGCGGTGCTCTTTATGACAGAAATTATTAATTTGTATCAAATATATACCACCTTATAAATCTAAAGCAGATAAAATTTGTTTTTTACTATTTATAAAATATCACTATACCCAGGTAGCAATCTGCATAGTCAATTAGACAATGTATTTAGTCAAGACAATTAAAAACTGACTGCAAGTGAGGGCTAATAATTAATGCAATTGAAAAGACCTTATATAAAATTATAAATACTATTAAAGCTAATGATCACAAAATGCAAGATCCTTCACAAAAGTTATTTAAAGGAAATTAAATTTAGAATGACAAACATTCAAATGCTAAGGTATGAGCAGTACTGTGTATTGTGTGAATAAAAGTACTGAGAGAGAATAAAAAAGTCACTAATAGTGAATGAGGCACTTGCCTGCTAGAGTGAACAAAGCTAATAGCTGTCTTTTATAAACTACTATACCCAGAAATGATCAAAACATTCCTCATTCCTTGGTATAAGCAATAAAAGATGAAATAAAACTGTATATAAAATATTTATAGCTGCATGACAATTAACTTCAAAATGAAACTGAGTCCCTTATGAGAACACGGGAGCTCAAAACAAATGAGTGCCTGACAAATTCCTCCAAGGATGAAATACTACTTTTCTCCTCTCCTTTGTCCAAACCTTTCATTCTAGTAGCACTCTCTTTGAGATGCCCTGTACCGTAGTGCCACCTCCTAGACTGAAAATGCTGCCACTCTTCAACACTCCCAGAACAGTTTCACCAAGATTCACACACTTTCAGGAGTTACCATTTTCCTTTATCAAAGCAGCAGAAAGCAGTCATCACCATAGCTTGACTTGCTCTCCAGGACAGACCTACATCTCGTCTCATGTCGCCTCGCCCTGTGGCTCAGCCTTTACACTCTGGCAATGCTCCAAATCCATCATGCTCTCAAACCTCTGCCCAAGCAGCAACAGGCCTGCTTTACCTGCTTATGGCAGAATTAAAATTAACACAATACTCAGGTCTTAACTCAGATGCTAGGCTCTCAGTGATGCTTCTGTTGCATTCAGGATAATTTGGTTGCTCCTCCCTTGCTTCCATTGAACCCTGTCCCCTCCTACCTGCTTTTTTAGACAGGAACTGTGTGTCTTTTCAAAACACTGAATTCTCAGGGCATGATGTCGTGGTGATCCCATAGTTGGTGGTCAAATTAAATCGGCCCAACCCACATCATGTTACCTATTTCTCCTCCCAGAATTCTTGTGGATCATGTGGCAGTATGACAAGAGTATTTCATAAAACACTGTACAAATGTTTTGTTTGTTATACGTTTATTTTTTAAATTTCAATTCCACAAATGATGTTTTTATAGGCTAAACTTATCTTTTAGATAGTGAATCACACTGTTTTCCATCTAAAGCAAAAGCTGGGAAATACAAACACCCCATTGGTCTCTACCATTGAACTTCTTAATTCTCTAACCAAATAAGCTATAAGATTCCATTCCTAAAATGGGTTTGATAACCTTCAGAAATATTAAGATTCTCAATCTAGGAACTGTTTGGTTTTTTCCTCTTCGAACTTCAAATGGAAAGGAAAATCTACAGCATTCTTTTTTTTTTTTTTTTTTTAATTTTTATTTATTTATGATAGTCACAGAGAGAGAGAGAGGCAGAAACACAGGCGGAGGGAGAAGCAGGCTCCATGCACCGGGAGCCCGATGTGGGATTCGATCCCGGGTCTCCAAGATCGCGCCCTGGGCCAAAGGCAGGCGCCAAACCGCTGCGCCACCCAGGGATCCCAATCTACAGCATTCTAATACGGTCCCTTACTATTTGTTTAAGAGGTATACAATATGAGAATGCTTTGCAATAGCCATTAGGACCCCCAAATCACTTAAACTTATTTCTTTTAGTTTTGTCTAGACTCCCAAAGCAATAACTACAGAGAACATTACCATTCTTCCTGTGTCCAAAGAGGTATAACTTGGCTTTTTACTCATCTCTTCACTTCTTTGCTACTCTTTCCATGGCAGGAAAGACATAGACACAAAGAAAAGGAAACTGATCTCTAAGTTTTATTCTCAAAATCATTCAAAGTAACTCTACTACCTCAAAAAAAGAAAACTGGGTTGAAATCGGGCAGTCTCAAACCCAAAAGTTATCAGGGGTGCGGCAAGTAAGTATACAAAACAAGTGAGTACGAAATAAGGAATAATGGCTACGCTACTAGTCTGGCCATCTGGAGAATGAGAATGCCTAAAATCATCACTATGCATTAAAATATGCATTAATATGCATTAAAACAAAACAAAAAGCAAGCCAAATAAAATAGGCCTGCAGGGTGGATTTACTTTCTTACTCCAACACTATTTTAGTAGCTATAACACACATAAATTCATGAGTTATATTCCTGAGTTCACCCCTAAACTTGATAGTCCCTTAAGCACTTCCTCTTCTACCTTTAAAATTAAACTCAAGGAAAAGAACCATGAGAGCCATGTTTTCCAAATTAGAGAATCCTGCCTGCATCTGGGAGAGATCAGTTTCAACATAACAGAGTTCACTAGCCCATCTGACTCTAATAACGAACCACTATCTTTGAATATCTTGTCCTAAAACAACTTTGGTCTAGTACTTAAAACTCTACCTACAGTCTATGACTTTTTATTTTCCCAAGATACTCTTTTATCTGTGCAGCAGAGCACTATCATTGTCAGATTAGTAAAATGAGTTCTCTTCCAATCAATAACCCACAAAACACACATATACACACACACAATCTTGCTATTCAGAAACAGTCTGGGTCAAAAGGCAAGTCTCCTTCACTACTAATGTGAGTAAATTACTATTTAAACAGCACTCCTTCTGATTCTATCAACTTGGCCAGTAGGATTCTACTGACTGAAGTAGCCATGTATGTACCACTCCCCAGTGATACATATGCCATGGGACAGATGCATCTCGTGCTGCAGTCACTCTCGGATACACAATCAAGTATCACAGGGTGAGCTTCTGGGGAAATACAAAGCAAATCAGGGATTAGTAAAATGTAACTCTACAGTTACTGTGCTCTACAATTAGGGTGGACCCTAATCCAATATGACCGGTGTCCTAATTAGAAGAAACTTGGTCATAGAGACACAGCAGGGATGTATGTGCACAGAGGAACTGACACGCCAAGAGGCAGCAAGAGGGTGGCCATGTGCATGCTAAGGAGTGAGGCCTCAAAAGAAACCAAATAGGCTGGCACCTTGACTTTAGACCTCTGGCCTCCAGAACTGTGAGAAAATAAACTTCTTGTTTAAGCCACTCAGTTTGTCCTTGTTATGGCACCACTAGCAAACTAATATGATGTGATTTAATACCTATAATTCAATTTTTTGAATCAACCAAGGGATCTGGTTGAAAGATTTTTAGAAAAATCTGTTTTCTTCTTGTGCGTTGTTAGAACTTTATTGAAATATAACCTATGTGGTTTCTTTTAAAGATTTTATTTATTTATTTCCTCATGAGAGACACACAGAGAGAGAAGGCAGAGACACAGGCAGAGGGAGAGCAGGTTCCATGCAGGGAGCCTGATGTGGGTACTCGATCCCAGGACCCCAGGATCATGCCCTGAGCCGAAGGCAGGTGCTCAACCGCTGAGTCACCCAGGTGTCCTGAAATATAACCTATGTTTAAGAAAAGTACATAAGTCCTAAGTTTACAAGCGTTGATGAACTTTCACAAAGTGAACACATCCCTGTAACCATCACTCAGATCAAAATATAGACCACCAATAGCTTTGCTTTGATTCTGAATTTGTGCATTCATTACAGAATTTTCTATACAATCTCTTACATATACTGAGGAACCTTATTTCCTTTTTTTTTTCCGAAAGATTTATTTATTTATGGAGAGAGAGAGAGAGAGAGAGAGAGAGAGGCAGAGACACAGGCAGAGAGAGAGAAGCAGGGTCCATGCAGGAAGCCCGACGTGGGACTTGATCCCGGGTCTCCAAGATCACACCCTGGGCTGCAGGCGGCGCTAAACCGCTGCGCCACCGGGGCTGCCCTCTTATTTCCTTTCTAACAATTTTTTTTTAAAAACTTTCAAGCGTTAAATCTTACAATGGACACAACCGGTATTATTTAGAAATGCTACAATATTAGAAATACTAAGCTTCTTAAGGACTAACATGTTAAAAACAAGCAAAACAGAATCATGGTTCTAGCATTTTAAATTTTTACTTTTTTTTTTTTTTTTTTTTTGTAACCCAAAGAGATTATGTTTATCTTTGTGAGACAGTCTGGTAAACTTACCATCACACAGGCTCCAATTAATTTTTCTTTCTCTCACTTAACATATTTTAATATTTTTTTCTGACAAGACTTAGAAGTAAAGGCTTTGGTGGAGGTGAATGTCAGCTGAATCACTGATGCAGTTAATTTATGTGAATTACTTTTCATGAATTTTATAGTCTTGGAATGAAATGGTTTCTCACAAATGATAGTTTTTTCAGCTAATGAGGTACTGTGCATACAGAATATTTTTTCCTTGCAACTGTCTTCCTGAGTAAATTATATTCAGTGGAGAAGTTTATGGCTTTGAAGCAGTTATTTCAAAAAACTGAAAACAGAGAATCTGTATATATGAAAGACTGGGGGCTGAAGTGAGAAAAACGGTGGTATCTGAGAGCACCTTCTTGAAATCATAACAAGAGTTCATGGAGGCTTTGGGGCATCCAAATGAACAGAAAGGCAGGGATGAGAAGGACGTGGTTAGCCAGTGAGACGGAGTCCCATCAGTGGGACTAGTGAAAGCAGTAGCGGCAGTCAGTCACCCTAGGTGGGAGCAGAGACAGGTGAGGAAGATGACAATGGTCAGTCAGAATGGTAACAGGCAGCTGACTGAGATGGCAGCAGAAACACAAAGCGATTTGGGGCGAGAAAGCAATGTCTGCAGCCACACAACCATGAAAAACACCAACGTGTTCTAAAACTACTTCCTGCCCTCCTGTTTAAATCCTCCCAAACCTCAGTCTTAGGATATTGGGTCTACTACAGTATGCTTTGTGTGCAGTGTCCTTAGGAATCACAGTAGGGTTTAAAACCATTTGGATGCACAGAGACTCAGAAGGTTGAGGATCAAAGAACAAATCAATGCTCCCACAGAAATACTTGTGTGTAAGTGGTAAGTTGTGAAGTATGGCACTAAGTGACTGAACACAAATTATAATATCACATTTGGTCCGGTATGTTTTTATCACATTTTCGTTTTTTTTTTTTTGTTTTTTGTTTTTTTTTTAACGTGGGGTATATGTCAAGGTTATCTCTACAAAGACATCATTTTGGCTTGCTGAGTAAAAGTAGAGCTACAGTTTACTATCTCTGCCTTGGTTTGAATTCTTCCAGAAGCTGGCTCTATAAAAAGTTTTTAAAGTTCAGGTAATTTATTTGTGAGACAATCCAAGGAAATTTTGGAAGAGAGCTAGGGAAAAGAGACAGGAAGAGAAAAGAAGTTAATAAAGAGAAGAGTCTAGAAAATTGGTATCAGCCATATATCACTGTGGAAAATCCTTCTTGCTGCAGAGCTCTGTAAGACATAGGACAGGAGTCACCCCACTTGAGGGTTAAAGGAGCCAGGTATTTCCCACCAATTCCTGTCAGATACTGGATGAGAATGGTTCTTAGCATGAGGGTTGATACTCTAACATTTCTGACCTGCCATCCAGGAGGGCAGAGAGGCTGGCAGCAGAGAACCTCCTCAGACAGAGACACAGATGTTGAGATTTAGAAGTTGGCCAGCATGCACAGAAATGGCAAGGGCAGAAAGACTATGGGCAGGCCCTGAGAGCATCAGTGGTATTTATGGCACAATTCCTAATCCATGGGAGTCTGTCCCTAACTCAAAAAAAGAAAAAAAAAATCTAGAAAAAATCTAGAAAAAACCTAGAGGCTGCAGAAAAAGGATTATAAGCTGCTCTAAATCACCAGGCATTTTCCTTTGATGAACAGTGTAAGTGTTCCTCTCAAGAAACTGTTTAACTGGGATCCCTGGGTGGCGCAGCGGTTTGGCGCCTGCCTTTGGCCCAGGGCGCGATCCTGGAGACCCGGGATCGAATCCCACGTCAGGCTCCCGGCGCATGGAGCCTGCTTCTCCCTCCGTCTGTGTCTCTGCCTCTCTCTCTCTCTGTGACTATCATAAATAAATAAATAAATAAAAATTTAAAAAAAAAAAAAAAGAAACAAAACAGATAAACATGGGGGGAAGGAGGGGAAGGAGAGAGAGAAACAATCCAGGAAACAGACTCTTTAAAAAAAAAAAAAAAAAGAAACTGTTTAACTATGGTACATAACAAGTTACATAGTAAGAAAAAATTTGCAAATCCTCCTAGTCATTAAGGTTTGCTTAGTTACATAAAAGAAACTGAGGCTGCTGGGTGCCTGGGTGGCACAGGTGGTTAAGTGTCCAACTCTTGATTTCGGCTCAGGTTATGATCTCAGGGTTGTGGGATGGAGTCCTGCAATGGCCCCTGTGTGGAGTCGGCTTGAGATTGTCCCTCTCTCTCCCTCTGCCCCTCCTGCTCGTGGTCTCTCTTGTTCTTTTAAATAAATCAAGAAAGAAAGAAACTGAAGCTATAAACAATCTTGCATGGTGTGCTTTTTTCTATATGAGCAGAGAAGCCTACAACTTCTAACCATAAAATATACTCAAGACAGACTTTTTCAGAGGGGGAGGGGAAAATGTGAACACAATGTGTCTATAGGGATTTCTGTTCCCTTCTTTTGGAATAGCTAATGACACAGTAAAAGCAAGAAACTGTGGACTGATACACATACATAGAGCTCTTAAAATAATAATAATAATCAGCTGCATTTCTTTTCAAACATAGCAGTCCTTCAGAGCATGCTGGCTGTCTAGTAGTGTTTCACCTTTGACCAGGCCGTAACTGCCTGGTTTGGCAGGCAGATAGTAATTGGTAAGAACATGGAAGAGTGAGTTTTTATTTCAGAATTTAAAAATGTTTACTGAGTTGTTTTGCATTAAAGATAGATAAACTGATCTGACTTTCAAGAGATCTTAAGTTTTTCTATTCTTCTTAAACAATTTATTTTGCAAGTAATAGTCTAAATTGAGGTTTGTATACAAATTGTATATAATACTCCCGTTGTTTACATTAACCATCTAAATTAATGAACATTTTTTATTCCATTCATTACATCAATTCTTATACCACCTGCTTGTATTTTGTTAACCTTTGTTTTAAAAGCCCTCTATTCTTTAGAGTTGGTTCATCTTGCATTAAAATTTTCTTCTTTATAAATGCATCCATTTACTAACTTTAACTATACATAATCTGAAAATAATTCAAATACATTCAGTAAATACAACTCAGAGATTCCCCTCATCAATAGTGTCACAAGTTAGATGTTAGTACCTCAGCAACCCTAGCCCCGGTGGCTCAGCGGTTTAGCGCCGCCTACAGCTCAGGGTGTGATCCTGGAGACCCGGGATCGAGTCCCATGTCGGGCTCCCTGCATGGAGCCTGCTTCTCCCTCTGCCTGTGTCTCTGCCTCTCTCTCTCTCTTCTCTGTGTATTCTCATGAATAAATAAATAAATAAAATCTTTAAAAAAAAAAAAAAGAAATGATTTCTTTCTTGTCGTTTGTTTTTTGTAGTTTAAATACAATGTTCTGTCATTTTTTTTATCATCCAAATTCCTTAAAGAGTACTACAGAGGGTACTTCATAGTAACACAAATGATTTTATGAACTGTATTTTCTCCAGTGGTATCTTTACAAGTACGTGAGCTATGCAACTGCAAACTACTTTAACCTCAGATAGAATTGAACCATACATCAGAAGAGCGGGGAGAAAAATCAAGGGACATTGGAATTGAGCATTACAGCTCCCACTGACTAAATCTATGATGATACTGGATTTACTGTGTTTTGTTTTGTTTAAAGGTATCCTAATAGTATTGTGGTTATTTATTTTTTAAAAAGAATGCTTATGGACACATGTCCTGAAGAATTTTAGGACAGAATAATATACTGTGTGAGATTTTCGTTAAAGTAACCCATGGGCGGGATCCCTGGGTGGCTCAGCAGTTCAGCGCCTGTCTTTGGCCCAGGGCGTGATCCTTGAGTCTCGGGATCCAGTCCCGCATCAGGCTCCCAGCATGGAGCCTGCTTCTCCCTCTGCCTGTGTCTCTGCCTCTATGTCTATCATGAATAAATACATAAAATCTTTAAAAAAATAAAAATAACCCATGGGGCTCCTGGGTGGCTCAGTTGGTTAAACATCTGACTGGTGATTTTGGCTCAGGCGATCTCAGGGTTGTGAGATCAAGCCCAGTGCCAGGCTCCGTGCTAGGTATGAGCCTGTTTAAGATTCCATCTCCCTCTGCTCCTCTCCCCTGTCCTTTCTCTCTCTCCCTCCCAATGAATGAATGAATAATATCTTGTGAGGTACAAAGGGCAGTGGCTGTGCTATAGCTGAAATAAGACTGACTATACTACTTCTCTACTACTGTATATGCCTAAAAATTTTCCATAATGAAAAGTAAAAGAAAAAAATGAGGGTGGGGGAAGAGAAAAAAAAAAGTTTTTCTTTCCTGGTAAGCTTTTATTTTTCTTTTCAAGAGAGGGAGAGAGAGGAGGGGGGAGGGGGGCAGAGGGACAGGGAGAGAGAGAATTTTAAGCAGGCTCCACACTCAGCATGGAGTCCAACGTGGGGCTTGATCTCACCACCCTAAGGTCATAACCTGAGCTGAAATCAAGAGTCAGACACTTAATCGACTGAGACTGAGCTACCCAACTGACCTTTCCTGGTAAGCTTTTACCATGAAAAGCCCTACAGACAATTCTTCACTACTAATATATCAATATAAAGGTAAGAAATCAGCCACATCCCAACTTTATATTGCTTTTTTCTCTTTACTAAATATGGATCTTTAACATTGAAATAAAAGAATTAAATCAAGCATGAATTTAAAGTAGATGAGGCAGGAGGAGACAACTCCTATCTTTCTATATGCAACAATTTTTTCAACAAGACAAAGCCATGTGTAAATAACCATATTTTTTTGCACTAAGAATTTTCTTCAGTCAGAACTTGTACAAAGTAAGAAAAATGTGCTTTTGCGATTGTGGTAAACACCCCAAATTGTTTTTTTGTTTTTTTTGTTTTTTTTTTTTTGTTTTTTTTTTTCCCAAATTGTTTTTGAAGAAGTAATGTGACAAACAATGGCTAGTGGAAAAACCTGGTGCTTAAGAGGAGGTATTTTTTAAAAAATAAAACCTCAATGATAGTCTCCTAAAAGCACACAAATGTCTTCTGACACAAGAGAAGAAAAGCAGCAGAAGGAGAGGGAGAGGAAGAGGAGAGAATAAAAACAACTACTAGGGAGGTAAACAGGTTTTGGTCACTCCTGTTGGCAACTCCACAAAAAAAAATCATTTATTTTATGACTTTAATATCACTAGTAGTTGTATCGAATAGCTTGACTGCTAAAAATAACAGCTTCTCTTACAGGAGACCATGGTCTCATCCTTGGCGCTTGGCGCTACTGACATTTTGGGCTGCGTGGTTCCTTGATGGGGAGGGGCTGCCCTGTGTACATACAGTAGGTAGGATGTTCAGCGGCAGTCCCAATCATTAATTAGATGCCAGTAAGAGGCAGCTGTGACAATAAAAAATTACCCAGAAGCGGGCAAAGTTGCCCCACGTAGGAACCACCACACTAGATAATTATATAAAGATATATATCTAGAAAGTGGCAGATTAAGAATACATTCTTAATCTGCAGACAATGATTAGACATTATTTTTGTTTCTGCAAGGCAAATCCAACAGGACATTTCTGAAGAAACTGAGGTTTAAAGTAGGTAAAGCTATATATCACTGTGCTTTAAAAAACAGCAGTATATAGCCCTGAGAGGTAAAAATCAACAGGGCAATGATGGGGGAGGAGTGCAAATAGCTATGAATAAAGTGAACTCTTATCTTTTTACATAAGTAGTCTGCTCTTATTCACTGACAGCATGTTTTAAAAAGTCTACCATAAATCCCTAAAGCTGGGTGGAAACATACAGGATTCCTTTCATTTTTCTACTTCAGTGTATGTGTGAAATCCAAAACAAAAAATTTCTTCCATTCTTTCTCCCTTTCTTTTTTTAATGCTGCCATTTAATCACAAAACTGATCTTGCATTTACACTGAAAACCACAAGTATGAGGATCAAGGGCACACTACATGATGTTAGACAATGTATATCCTATGGAAACACCATTTCTCTCATCAATAAAATAACAATGGTACCTACACCTCACAGGTTCCTTGCATGAAATAAATGAAATATTTCATGTAAAGTGCTCGCCATAGTGAACAAAATATGTGCTCAGCTGGGTTACCTATTTCAGTTAGCTATCACTGCTTAATAAGAAAGATGTAAATATTGTAAATATTTATGCATTAATAAAAATTTCTGGGACGCCTGGATGCCTCAGCGGTTGAGTGTCTGCCTTTGGCTCAGCGCATGATCCCAGGGTCCTGGGATTGAGTCCCGCATCAGGCTCCTCACAGGGAACCTGCTTCTCCCTCTGCTATGTCTCTGCCTCTTTCCGTGTCTCTCATGAATATATAAAATCTTTTTTTAAAATTAATAAAAATTCCTTCAATTCTTCTAGATTAAATAGTTATGAGAATATAAAATGACACAAGGCACTTTGTATCAATGTAATCAAGAATATAGTTCAAAATGTAGGACCACTATTTTTTAAACCTAACACAAGATTGTTGCACACACATGTGATTTTGTCTCTAGTTCTTTGAGCATAAGTGTTTTTTTTTTTTAAAGATTTTATTTATTTATTCATGAGAGACACAGAGAGAGGGAGAGACATAGGCAGAGGGAGAAGCAGGTTCCCTGTGGGGAGCCTGATGCGGGACTTGATCCCAGGACCCCGGGATCATGACCTGAGCCAAAGCCAGGTGCTCAATCACAGAGCCACCCAGGTGTCCCAGAAATTAGCAGGTTTGATGATAAAAACAGAGCATCACAGAATTTTAGGAATAGCCAAATACAACATACAATAAATATAGAAATTTGATGTTTTCTGACATCTCCATAAAGGATACAGAGAAGACAGTGGTCCAAAATAAAGTGAGCAATTTAATAGAAGTCACAACCCAAACTTCCATAGATTCTAGGCAACAAAATTTAAGTGGAATTCATGAGTAATAGAACTAAGGTTTAGGTTACTCTAACAAATTCGTAGCAATGATTACAGCTGACAAAAAGCCAAATGTGTCAATATTCCCTGCATAAATTACATATCAATTCTTCTGAAAAATAATACTATAAATATTATCTAACTCATATTCAAACCACTGACAGTGTGATTATCACAATACACATATAGGAGAGACTACATTACCAAAATAAAAACTGCATAAGTAGCAAGGCTAACACAAAATTTAAAAGTCTTCTTTTGGGGATCCCTGGGTGGCTCAGCGGTTTAGCGCCTGCCTTTGGCCCAGGGTGTGATCCTGGAGTCCAGGGATCAAACCCCACATCAGGCTCCCTGCATGAAGCCTGCTTCTCCCTCTTCCTGTGTCTCTGCCCGCCCCCGCCACCGCCCCCCCCCATGAATAAATAAAATCTTTAAAAAAAACAAAAGTCTTCTTTTATCCTTATATTTTTCACTGATCAATCAGTATTTCTCACCAGAACACATGGGATTGAATTTTTAAGTTTCTCGTTAATAATTACTTTTGATCACATAATTTATTCTAAATCCCAGGGAATTAAAAAAAATCATGTAGTAATGAAACAACAACCAAAAAGGCTTGCCAAGATATATTCTATACTAAAAAAAAGTCTATTCAATCTAAGTATTGAGCTTTCCTAATTCCTAGAAATCTGGTGGGTATTTTTTTAAAGATTTATTTATTTATTTATTTATTCATTTGGGAGAGAGGGAGAGAGACAATCAGGGTGAGAGGCAGAGGGAAGAGGAAGAAGCAGACCTCCCGCTGCGCAGGCAGTGCGATGAGATGCAGGACCTTGAGATTATGACCCAAGCCAAAGGCAGGTGCTTAACCATCTGAGCCACCCAGGTGTCCCCTAACTGCTAGACATTTGGATGACACTGCTTAAACCATCTCTAAAGAATTTTGTTTTCTTCAGTAAAATTGTCAAGATTTTTGTTGTAAACAACTGCAGACTTTCAAAGTGAGTCACAAGAATATGCACTAACCCAAGGACAATTGGTTACGGGGAGGTGGGATGGGACCAAGAAAAAGAAAATGGAACATCAACTGTACCTAAAACATTTTATATCTCTAAAAAAATATGGCAAATATCAACAGTTATGAGATACAGCTATTGTAATACTAGTTATACTATTCTCTGCAGTTTATTATAGACTTGAAATATTTCATTTAGAAAAAGTAAATCGGGCAGCCCGGGTGGCTCAGCGGTTTAGTGCTGCCTTCAGCCCAGGGCATGATCCCGAGACCTGGGATGGAGTCCCACATTGGGCTCCCTGCATGGAGCCTGCTTCTCCCTCTGCCTGTGTCTCTGCCTCTCTCTCTCTCTGTGTCTCTCATAAATAAATAAATAAATAAATAAATAAATAAATAAATAAATAAATAAATAAATAAATAAATAAATACTTTTAAAAAATAAAATACAGTAAATCAGCCTTAATGAACTAACTTGTGATTCCAAACCTTAATGTTATAATTACATTCCAGTTTTTTCTCCTCCTCACCCTCATCCCCAAATTATTAAGTCTACAGTGTATACCAACCATGCACTTATGCATGCATACCTGAACATGAAAAGAGTATAAACATGCCTTTTATTCCAGCCACTGAATAAAGAAACATTTTCTATTAGTTTTAACTTAAGAGAGTAGACCTGGCTCAGGCAGTTGGCAAAAATTTCAAAGCTGAACCAGCCACAAAACTTGGTGGTAGTTCAGAAAATAAAGAAAACACAAAGTCGTACATTTTTGCTTCAGTTTGCTCTTCCAGACAAGTATAAGATTGCCAGAAAGTGGTAAGATTCCAAATCTTACTCCAGTGGCATGGCCATTACTCAAAAGAAAGCAAAAAATATAGCTTCCTTACTCTTTCCACAGGGGTTTCTACACATAATTCACTGGAAGAGTAGAAAGGCTGGTACGCTTACTAAAGTGGATGGGACTTACAGGTGGCAATCACTACAAACTATGGCTATCAGACTCTGGTATCTATCTGGAAGATACTTCCTCAAAAATGAATGGAATAAGCCCAACCTTTCAAAGAAACAACCAAGAGTATTCGACACCATTAATAAAATTCAACCTTCAGGGACATTTAAGAGGGCGTGGGATGTGATGAGCACTGGGTATTATATAAGACTGATGAATCACTGACCTCTACCTCTGAAACTAATAATATATGTTAATTAATTGAATTTAAATAAAGGTTTGCCTAATCGTATTATGTTAAAAAGAATTCAACCTTCAAAATGAAAATTCGCAGTTTTGAAAAATTTATAACTACCATCATAAGCTTGACAGCTATCTAAACCTAAAGACTTTCTGTTTAAATCAGTGATGTTGGGCAGCCCGGCTAGCTCAGGGGTTTAGCACCGCCTGCAGACCAGGGCGTGATCGTGGAGACCCAGGATTGAGTCCCACACCGGGCTCCCTGCATGGAGCCTGCTTCTCCCTCTGCCTGTGTCTCTGCCTGCCTCTCTCTCTCTCTCTCTCTCTCTCTCTGTCTTTCCTGAATAAATAAAGTTTAAAAAATAAATAAAAATAGGGCAGCCCCGGTGGCTTAGTGGTTTGGCGCCGCCTTCGGCCCAGGGCATGATCCTGGAGACCCAGGATGGAGTCCCATATCAGGCTCCCTGCATGGAGCCTGCTTCTCCCTCTGCCTGTGTCTCTGCCTCTCTTTCTCTCTGTGTCTCTCAGGAATAAATAAATAAAATCTTCAGTAAATAAATAAATAAAATAAAAATAATAAAAATAAATCGGTGATGTTAATGAATGCAAAATTTTGTTATTACAGAAGGAAACATGTCAACATGTGGGAGAAGTGCATAACTCAGTGAACCAACATTCTCCAAATGATGTACATATGATGTTCAAAATCATGCATAGGTCAAGGATTCATTCCAAGTACTAGATAAAGCCTATGGATTTCAATGTAACAGTATAAAAAGTTTACTGTTCAAGTTTTAAAAAATTGGAAGAGGAAGAAGCAGACCTCCGGCTGCGCAGGCAGTGCGATGAGATGCAGGACCTTGAGATTATGACCCAAGCCAAAGGCAGGTGCTTAACCATCTGAGCCACCCAGGTTGTCCCCTAACTGCTAGACATTTGGATGACACTGCTTAAACCATCTCTAAAGAATTTTGTTTTCTTCAGTAAAATTGTCAAGATTTTTGTTGTAAACAACTGCAGACTTTCAAAGTGAGTCACAAGAATATGCACTAACCCAAGGACAATTGGTTACGGGGAGGTGGGATGGGACCAAGAAAAAGAAAATGGAACATCAACTGTACCTAAAACATTTTATATCTCTAAAAAAATATGGCAAATATCAACAGTTATGAGATACAGCTATTGTAATACTAGTTATACTATTCTCTGCAGTTTATTATAGACTTGAAATATTTCATTTAGAAAAAGTAAATCGGGCAGCCCGGGTGGCTCAGCGGTTTAGTGCTGCCTTCAGCCCAGGGCATGATCCCGAGACCTGGGATGGAGTCCCACATTGGGCTCCCTGCATGGAGCCTGCTTCTCCCTCTGCCTGTGTCTCTGCCTCTCTCTCTCTCTGTGTCTCTCATAAATAAATAAATAAATAAATAAATAAATAAATAAATAAATAAATAAATAAATAAATAAATACTTTTAAAAAATAAAATACAGTAAATCAGCCTTAATGAACTAACTTGTGATTCCAAACCTTAATGTTATAATTACATTCCAGTTTTTTCTCCTCCTCACCCTCATCCCCAAATTATTAAGTCTACAGTGTATACCAACCATGCACTTATGCATGCATACCTGAACATGAAAAGAGTATAAACATGCCTTTTATTCCAGCCACTGAATAAAGAAACATTTTCTATTAGTTTTAACTTAAGAGAGTAGACCTGGCTCAGGCAGTTGGCAAAAATTTCAAAGCTGAACCAGCCACAAAACTTGGTGGTAGTTCAGAAAATAAAGAAAACACAAAGTCGTACATTTTTGCTTCAGTTTGCTCTTCCAGACAAGTATAAGATTGCCAGAAAGTGGTAAGATTCCAAATCTTACTCCAGTGGCATGGCCATTACTCAAAAGAAAGCAAAAAATATAGCTTCCTTACTCTTTCCACAGGGGTTTCTACACATAATTCACTGGAAGAGTAGAAAGGCTGGTACGCTTACTAAAGTGGATGGGACTTACAGGTGGCAATCACTACAAACTATGGCTATCAGACTCTGGTATCTATCTGGAAGATACTTCCTCAAAAATGAATGGAATAAGCCCAACCTTTCAAAGAAACAACCAAGAGTATTCGACACCATTAATAAAATTCAACCTTCAGGGACATTTAAGAGGGCGTGGGATGTGATGAGCACTGGGTATTATATAAGACTGATGAATCACTGACCTCTACCTCTGAAACTAATAATATATGTTAATTAATTGAATTTAAATAAAGGTTTGCCTAATCGTATTATGTTAAAAAGAATTCAACCTTCAAAATGAAAATTCGCAGTTTTGAAAAATTTATAACTACCATCATAAGCTTGACAGCTATCTAAACCTAAAGACTTTCTGTTTAAATCAGTGATGTTGGGCAGCCCGGCTAGCTCAGGGGTTTAGCACCGCCTGCAGACCAGGGCGTGATCGTGGAGACCCAGGATTGAGTCCCACACCGGGCTCCCTGCATGGAGCCTGCTTCTCCCTCTGCCTGTGTCTCTGCCTGCCTCTCTCTCTCTCTCTCTCTCTCTCTCTGTCTTTCCTGAATAAATAAAGTTTAAAAAATAAATAAAAATAGGGCAGCCCCGGTGGCTTAGTGGTTTGGCGCCGCCTTCGGCCCAGGGCATGATCCTGGAGACCCAGGATGGAGTCCCATATCAGGCTCCCTGCATGGAGCCTGCTTCTCCCTCTGCCTGTGTCTCTGCCTCTCTTTCTCTCTGTGTCTCTCAGGAATAAATAAATAAAATCTTCAGTAAATAAATAAATAAAATAAAAATAATAAAAATAAATCGGTGATGTTAATGAATGCAAAATTTTGTTATTACAGAAGGAAACATGTCAACATGTGGGAGAAGTGCATAACTCAGTGAACCAACATTCTCCAAATGATGTACATATGATGTTCAAAATCATGCATAGGTCAAGGATTCATTCCAAGTACTAGATAAAGCCTATGGATTTCAATGTAACAGTATAAAAAGTTTACTGTTCAAGTTTTAAAAAATTTTTTTAAGATTTTATTTGAGAGAGAGAGAGAGAGAGAGAGAGAGAAAACAGGAGTGGGGTCGGGTAGAAGCATCAGAGGGAGAAGTAGGCTCCCCGCTGAGCAGGAAACCCGACATGGGGCTTGATCCCAGGACCCTGAGATCATGACCTGAGCCGAAGGCAGGCACTTAACTCACTGAGCCACCGAGGCACCCTGGTTTCAAATTCTATACTGCAACAAACCTTTAAGAAACTAGCAATTACAGAATTTGGGTATACTATCAAAAGAATACTCACAATTAGCTGAAAATTTCACTAACTACTCCTCCCTTTTCTAACTACATGTTTGTAAGAGGTCAGATTTTCTTCAGATACTTCAATAGAAATTAACAGACTAAATGCAGAAGTGGACAGAAGATTACAGCTTATCTTTTAAGCCGGACATTAATATGATTTGTAAAATGCCATGTTTCCCCCTAAATCTTTTCTGAAAACAGGGTTTTTTTCATAAAAATGTTATTTATATTAACACATAATGTATAGGTGCCCTGAGACCAAAAGGTTCAAGAACCACTGCACAAAAGTGATACAAAATTATTACAATTATGATACATATGACTAAATAAAATCTGAGTTCAGTAGCATGGCAAGTAGTAATAAGCATATGGCACTGATTTAGGCAACAGAAGATAACTCATGTATAAAGGCAGTGATAAGAAAAAAAAATTCAACAAAAAGGATACAGCTGTAGTTTGAATGCTAACAACACATACATATATACATAAAACTTAGTTCAAACCTCCGGAAATTATACAACTGATATCCCATTCTCAACAAACGGAAGAAATGCATCAAGTTAATGTTTCCCACTAAGAGTCAAAAATTCAATTTAAAATAAAAATACTACCTATATTTATCCTTCATTTACCATTCTTGGGGAAAAGGATACCATTCTTGGGCAGGATAGTCCATACAAAGATTATAAATTCTACAATATTTCCAACATGACTGGTAATTCAGCATCTTCAAAGAGCATTTCCACAAGATATAACAGTTTTCTTCAAATTCAATCTAACACATTCTAAGATAAATATCTGTTGGTATATGTTACAAAAATCAAGTTTGAAAGTAAGACAGGCCACCAACAAATAAATTCTCACATACTTCCAATTATCTCAGCAGTTATACTACCCAGGGAATAGGTCTTATTATATAATGTGGACAGTGGTTAACCAAGTGTTACAGGACACATTGCTGAACTACTCTGATTAGCAAAAATAAAGTAAAAGAATCAATTGTGCCAAAATAAAAATAAGAGCAAGAAATAAAATGAGAAACAAAGAACTTAATATTCAATTTTGAACCTCAAATGTCTTAAACCTTGAAGGAAGTCACTAATAAGCCAGTTCACTGAAAAAAAAAATTTTTTTTTAAAGATTTTACCTATTTATTCATGAGAAACACACAGAGAGAAGCAGAGACATAGGCAGAGGGAGAAGCAGACTCCCTTCAAGGGGTCCAGTGCAGGACTCAATCCCAGGACCGACCCCGAGATCATGACCTGAGCCAAAGGCAGACGCTTAACCACGGAGACCCCCCCAGACATCCCTTAAGAACCATTCTAAAACGTATGTTTAGAGTAGTAGTAACTCTTAGGAGAAAATAAACTATTTTAACACCTTTACTTTATTGTCCACTCACTATTGGCCAATCCTAGCCCAGACACGATGGAGATAAGTAGGAGACCTAGTATCCTGTCCACAAGGTTTAATTCAGGGGCAAAATGACTAATACAAACTTCACTGCCAGAGTCCAGATGAAGGAAGAATCAAGAAAGACCAGAGCACAGTAAAGGCAGGGTAGCTGTGACTAAAAAAGGCAGACAAATCCCTGACAGGGAAAAAAGGAGAAAAAGCAGGAGCAGGTGCCAGGAAGCACCAGTAAATATAAGGGATTTCAGCAGACTGGACTACAGAGGGTGGAAAGGATGGGAGAATTTTTCACAGGACTGCTTCAGAAGACTGCCTAAACATTCACATGTGATTTTTATGATAGAACGAACTAAATGGGGCACCTGTCTGAATGTGAGAGTAAGAGGAGGCTAAGCACTATCATGGCCAAGACAATAAAAGATTGATGATGTATCACCGACAGAAATACAAACATATGGAGAATAAAAAAATGGGAAAATTGGTATGATTTTTATATCAAAAGTCCAAGTGGATTACCTGTGAAGACAACTAAAGATGGGACTGGACATCAGATGAGAGCCTAGACCTCTGTCACAGTTACCAGTGTGGACCAAGGCTCTGTTAATTTCTCCCGAGTACTGCCATAACCTCAAGCTTCCAACTTGGTCTCTTCTCAACTGCCAACCAGTCAGTCTTTAAAATGTGTATCAGGGTCACCTGGGTGGCTCAGTGGTTGAGCATCTGCCTTTGGCTCAGGTTGTGGTCCCGGGGTCCTGGGACTGAGTACCACTTCAGGCTCCCCTCACCGCAGGAAGCCTGCTTCTCCCTCTGTCTGTGTCCCTGCCCCTCTCTGTGTGTCTCTCATAAATAAATAAATAAATAAATAAATAAATAAATAAATAAATAAATAAATAAATAAATAAATAAATCTTATAAATAAATAAAATAAAAATCAGATCAAATCTCTATTTTGCTCAAAAACCCTTCAGTGGCCCTCCATTTTGCTCAAAATAAAATCCAAAATCCTTACTGGTTTACAAACTCCTTCATGATTTGCCACTGCCAATTTCCTTCCACTCTAGCCTACCACTTAGCCACTAATAGCCTATTCCTCTTCCCCTTGGTCATCTATTCCACCCCCACACTGACCTCCTTGCTACTCCTGGAACATGCTAGGCTTGTTCCCACCTTAGGGAATAAGCTTGCTCCCCCTGCCTTGAAAACTCCTAGCTGGCTAATTCCATATGCCTACGTCATCTGAAGGAGTTCAAGGCTGTTCAAATCTCATCTTCTCAATGGGCCCACACTGACCACACTGTTTAAACTTGCCAGCCCTGGGGTGCCTAACTGGTTTAGTAGAGCATGAGACTTTTGATCTCAGGGTCCTGAGTTCAAGCTCACATTGAATACGGAGCCTACTTAAAAATAAAATATTAAACTTGAAAGCCTCATCTTCAACCCAGTACTCCTGATCCCACTTTCTGCTTTTTCCCCAGATAACTCACCACCTGCTAGTCTGCAATACAATTTATTTATGGCATTTATTATTTGTTGCTATTTCCTCTTACTAAAATGTTAGCACTATGAAGACTGGGATTTTGCTAAAAAATACTAAATACTTGGGATACTAAAGTATCCCAAGTCTAAAAAAAAGAGGTCCTGGCAAACAGTAGGTACAAATATCAGTTTGTTGAATTAATGAACTGTTGCAGCAGGTCAAAGAAAATGAAAACTTAGAGCAAAAACACCACTGTGGTTCCATCAGCTCTAATCCTACCCATCTCCTCCAATATTTTCTAACTCAGTTATGGTTTCACCACTTACCCAGATGCTCTGGCCAAAAAAGCCTGGAAACCATTCTGGACTTTCCACTCATCCAATTCTCCCAGTTAATTCATCACCAAAAGCTGTCAAAATTACCTCTACTATCTCTAGAACAGGATGGCTCTTTTCCAGTCCCACTGCACCAGTTCAAACATTTTCATCTCTAAACTAGACTACCAAGTCCACAACTGAGCTATTTTGCTTTGATGTAACCAGGACTATTTAATGGACTTTAGAGAGATTATGACAAAGTATGACAGGCTGGAGAAAGTAAAATGAAGAATAGGATATTTGAAGGCAAGAAAAATGCATTTTATTTTTATTTTTATTTTCTTTCCTCCTATTCAAGGCACACTTATTCATATACGTCAAGGTCCAGCTCAAAAATTTATCTCCACTTTTGAAGTCTTTCCCAGTTCTTTCAATTAAAGTACTCTTTTTTCTCCTTTATACACAGCTCCATCAGAGCACTTTCTGTAGCAAGCATTTTTTCCACATGCCAGTTGCCCAACTGAACAGAAGTTTAGTCTTATTTTGTTTTTAATTAAGATTTTTATTATTTATTTGAGAGAGAGCACAAGTGAAGGGGGAGTGGCAGAGGGAGAAGCAAAAGCAGACTCCTCACTGAGCAGGGAGCCTGACACAGCTCGATCCCAGGACCCTGGGACCATGACCCAAGCTGAAGGCAAACACTCAACCTGACTGAGCCATCCAGGAACCCCAAATCTAGTCTTATTCTGTCACAGAGCCTAGCATTAAAAATATCTGAACAGGGATGCCTGGGTGGCTCAGCAGTTGAGTGTCTGCCTTTGGCTCGGGGCATGGTCCTAGGGTTCCGGGATTGAGTCCCACATTGGGCTCCCTGCATGGAGCCTGCTTCTCCCTCTGCCTGTGTCTCTACCCCCCACCCCCATGAATAAATAAATAAAATCTTTATAAAAAATAAATAAAAATAAATAAACACCTGAAGAGATGAATTAATAACAACTTTTAGTCTAGAATTTGCGATTATAAAGAAGAAAACTAATTTTGAACAAAGGTAGGGGTGTAACTTATAAAAGCAAATGAAGTTATTACCAACAAATAGTAGATAAAAATACTAAACCAAAGATCTAGGGAAAAGAATAAAGAGCAAACACATGAGGCATTTCTCCCTAAAGAAGGGTAGAGAGATAAGGATATTAGCTAATAAAAATATTTAATAGAGAAACAGATTTAGAATTTCAGAGAGAAATATGGAGTACAAAAAGGGCTAACCCAAAATAGCCCTTAAAAACAAAACATATTCTCTCAAACATGAATACTCAACTAGAAACAAACTGTGCTCCTAAAACACTCATGAAATGCAGATTGCTTTAATTAAGGAGACAATGTAAAAGATACAATCAGTTCCCTCTAATTCCATCCCCACAAAGATATTCTAATATGTAAAATTGAATCATTAGAAAATTGGTTCAAAGGGGCCTCTCAAAAACCAGCAAAAGGTATATTAATAGAAGGAATAAAATTAAACTCTTAACACATTAAACTCAAGTGAGGTTTTTTTTTTTAGAAAAGATTTTATTTATTCATGAGACACACACACACACACACAGAGGCAGAGACATAGGCAAAGGGAGAAGCAGGCTCCATGCCGGGAGTCCAATGCGGGACTGGATCCCGGGTCTCCAGGATCATACCCTGAGCCAAAGGCAGGCGGCGAACCACTGAACCACCCGGGTATCCCTCAAGTGAGGTTTTAACTCTTCTTATAAAATTCTACATTTTATAGACATACAGACTATTTAAAAAAATGAAGAGCCTAGAAAAGCAAATTTTTATAAGCTGGTACAGCTCTAAGCTTGAGGGGAAAACATAAAAATATTTAAGATAATTCTTGCCTTATATATATTTCAATGTAAAATAAATGGCTTTACTCACTATAAAATGGCTCAGTTAATCATACTTTGGCAGGTTCATTATCAACCAATACTACAGTGTGAACTATGAAGATTTTTTGGGTCACAGACCCCTGAGTCTCCAATGAAAGCTACAGTCCTGTCCCACAGAAAAGCATACATACATACGAATCTTTTTTAAGTAGGCTCCACACCCAGTGTGGAGCTCAAACTTATAACCATGAAATCAAGACCTGAGCTCAGATCAAGAGCAGGACGCTCAACTGACTGAATCACCCAGGTGCCCCTATATCTAGCATTTTAAATATGTCATGCAGTTACAGAGCCCCTGCTATTAATGATTTCCTAGAGATTCAAGAAACCCAGCTATAGAACTAAGATCTTCAAGATTAGAAGTGGCAAATGACATAATGCTCCTCAAAAAAGGAAATAAATTGTTAATAACAACTCTACAGAACTTTTTTCTCGTCATTGAGGCAATCAAGAAAACACTGAACATAAAAATCTCTGTTGTGGAAAAAAAAAAAAAAATCTCTGTTGTGGGACGCCTGGGTGGCTCAGTGGTTGAGCGTCTGACTTTGGCTCAGGGCATGATCCTGGAGTCCCAGTATCAAGTCCCACATCAGGCTCTCTGCAAGGAGCCTGCTTCTCCCTTTGCCTATGTCTCTGCTTCTCTGTGTGTCTCATGAATAAATAAATAAAATCTTAAAAAAAAAGAAAAGAAAAAAAATCTGTTGCCTGAAGTATATCAAATGATTTACACACAGAGCTAAAAGTGCATACATATGCCTTAAAATACACTTGAAACCTAAAGTGTTTAAAAATAAGATCTAATACAGGGGTACCTGGCTGGCTCAGTTAGTAGAACATTGGGCTGGAGCTTACTTAAAAAATACAGACACACAGATATATATCTTTTAAAATATCTAATATTAGTAGTGGCTAATAGTTATTTGAGCATTTATTATGTAGAGTGCTATTCTAAGTGTTTGAAATAAATTCCCATTTATATATGAATGTTAATAATTATTATCCCATTTCGCAAATAAGGAAATTGAAGCACAGAAATATGCAAGGAGAGCCAAAGAACAATGACATGAAACAGAAATGAGAGATTAAGAAGCAAAAAATTTCCTTACAGTATGCAACATCTAACAGCAACTTAGATCTGCATTTGTATTACCACAGTTCTACAAAGCAAGAACATATTGTCCAAACTTCAGAAGAAGGATCACAATTCTTGATTCTCTTCCATATCCTTGCCAAGATAATCCTTATAATACCATATTCACTTTGGAGTACACTGTAACCAGAAATGTGAACACAAAATGTTCAAAAAAGAGCACAATACTAACTGAAGGGTTTACAAGATTAAAAATGGAAGATTAATTTTGAGGATAACAAACTTTCTAAATCACTATCTCTTGTATAAGTAATAAATCATGCACTGAAAAAATTAGCAACTAAGTGAAATGTAAAAAAAAACTGAAAATAGGGTACCTTTCTCTGCAAAAGTAGCTCAAACTTTGTTCTAAGCTCTACCTCCTGTTTACTGTCTTGGTGCCATATGCCTCTTCTACTCCACGAACAACCACAGAAGTAGAGAAAACCTCACAGGTTCAATAGGTCTTAATAAATCTTACCAATCACAAGACAAATTACAGATTCCTTGGATGCACCTACGCCATGCCCTGCATAACATGGCATACAATAAATATTTGTTGAATGGCTGAATATTCTCCTAGAGAAAATGCAGGTGTTTAACATTTTCTACCTCCTATAATACTATATTACAAATTTTGTAGCATCAGAACAATCCAATAAAACAAAACTTTTACCTTAAACCACAAGATAGAAAAGTAATAATTTATCATTTTGCTGAGTTTTTTTTTTTTTTTTTGGAAGATTTATTTATTTTAGAGAGAGAAAGCCCATATGTGCACAGGGGCAGGGGCCAAGAGAGAGAAGCTCCCCACCCACCACTACCACTACCAATCCAAGGCTCAATCTCAGGACTCTGAGATCATGACCTGAGCTGAAATCAAAAGTCTGATGCTCAACCGACTGAGCCACAGAAGCACCCCTATAATTTACCATTTTGTTTCATACTATGTCCAAGGGGGAAAAAATGACGAATTTTTTTAGATTAGTTTATGCAGCTACTGGTAATTCAAGACACCACAAAAGATTTATCTGAACATTATCTTTTTTTTAAACAGTAACATTCTACGTACTATAATTTCTTACACTTTTTCTTTATACAACCAGTAAACTTTTTAAATTAGATATGAGAAATTAGCTCCATTAAAATGAGCTGCCCTGCTACGTTAATAGTAATATTCTAATTCAGGTAAGGTTAAAAATCAAACAACAATGAAAATAAACATATATGTATGCTGCAAAAAATCACTCTGTATTTAATTCACAAACTTAAATACCTGCTCCTGATTTATTGAACTGGTAAAATATATGAGAGAAAATACACAAAATTTACAAACTATATTTAACAGAGTTTCTTGGAAGGCAAAACAAACAGTTGATCTCTCTGCACTAAAAAGGCCCTTAGTATTGAAACCTACAATAGCATATTCCCTAATATTAAGCAGTATTTTTCTTAAACACAACTTATAGTTGCTGAATATCAATTTACCAAAACAGGCAAGCATGACCCTATCTTGGCAAAACTCAGAATACTGTTTCTTCAACATCCTAGAAGACAGCTTGATGCACCATGCTCTTCCATCTGCTTTGTTCTATTTCTTCATGCCCCAAATGGAAACTAAACCCTTCGAGTAACAGCCAAAATTTCATCAATCACAGGAAATAAGTAGCATGATATGAATAATAGAGGCAGACAGAACAACAGGTAGAGTAGCCTTGGGAATGACCTCAAAGTGTACGTTGAGACAGAAAATCTATACAACACATACAGGAATCACATTACATAATTCTATTCCCACTTACCTGATGAGCTCTCAGTAAAGACTGTTAATGTCTGTCCTCCAACACTTTGTAAGACAAACGGATGTTCTCTAGGAGTGCTGACCGAAGCTGGTTTTCCACCAATATCGTGAATATTTGCAAGATCTTCATTCAAAGTAAACGACACCTAATAGACACATTAACAAGAGCTTATTACAAGAGACATGTATTCAAAGTATCTTTCACAGAAATCCTGATTATAAATCAAATACTTTTTTAAAAATGTGAATCTTCATTTCTAGTCATTTTATTAAACACTTCTCTAAAACTTTATCAAACAATTCTACTTAGTCATAAAAAGAGAATCTAGAAAAAAAAAAAGAGAGAGAGAGAGAGAGAGAGAATCTAGGAGAGCCTGCATGGCAGAGTCAGTTAAGCATTCAACTCTTGGTTTCGGCTCAGGTCATGATCTCAGGGTTGTAAGATCAAGCCCAACATCAGGTTCTTTGCTCAGAGTAGAGTCTGCTTAAGATTCTCTCTGCTTCTCCCCACCCCCAAATAAAAAAAATAAATCTTAAAAAAAAAAAGAATCTATTCCCATTTGTCAGAATAACAGGGCGAATCTACCATTATAAAGATGGGTGACAGCTTACAAATGTTTTCTCTGGTTTATGGTTAAAGAAATTGTTTCCAAAACAGGAATAATTTTTTCCCTCTAAGGTCTGTGAATTCAAGGGATGTCTTGTTACGTTTGTATCCTTATAAATATATATACTTAAACACATATCTAAATATAAATAAATATATAGCAAAGTGCCTGGCACATAGAAGGAAAACAGAATTTGCTGAATGAGTGAATATTTTAAGAATATAAAGAAAGCAATTGCACTTAAAGGGGGGGGAGCAAGCTATTTATTAAGAAAGCTTAAACACTCCAATAAGCAGAGGATATATTTCTTTTTTAGGTTTCAATGACTACTGTAGGAGTACATGGTGCTGTTTCATTTTCGAATATTTTAACAAATACAACTAAATATTTACAAAGATAATGCAATATTGAGACTTAGAATAAAAACACATAGTAGATATTCTTTCAAAATGATTTTTTACTATATACCAGATCTCCCCAAGGGAAGATCACACTTTACATCAAAAGATTTATGAACATAAAATAATAATCTCCCAACTGCACAGGAAAGATTAAGAAGCATTTGTTAAACATTTCTCTACTATGTGATTAAGTACTACAATTATGTCCTGGACTTAATGAATCAAAACCTAAAGTCCTGAAAAATCCAGTCCAAATGCCTTTGCCACACTGAAATAATGGTGAAGTATTACTGTAGCAATAGTAAGCCTCACAGTCTTACTGTCCGTCCCCCCTCCACCCCCCAGAGAGGGGACAGTTTAGGTCAAAGCAGAAAAATGCTAAGAATGAACAACTAGAAAGGAGTCCATTCATTCACACAAAAGTAGCATTTATGCTATTTTGTGTCCCACACTATCAGCCACCAGTTTGATGTGGAGTTTTCCAGAATGCAAACACCAACTTCCCTTTACTATTACTAACACGTAGCAAAATGATCTCATGTTTTTTTTTTTTTTATTATTATTTATTTATGATAGTCACAGAGAGAGAGAATGAGGCAGAGACACAGGCAGAGGGAGAAGCAGGCTCCATGATCTCATGTTTTTAAATAATCATAGAAATCATCTTACCTCAGTCCTTCCTTGATTCCTACAAAAGAAAAGAAAAATTTTATTTAGATTTCATGTTTTCTTCAAATGTACACTAAGAACTAAAAGAAATAACACTACATCACATTTACATAAAATATAACATTTACATAGATCAACTAATATTTACCCTTGGCTCTCTGCAACTAACCTACTTGTAATCATATAGTAAAAACAAAAGTTACATTAATCCCATATGTATATTATGAGGAGTTTGTATCACCCACCACTATTACAATGGTCCTAATACTTTAACCAAGTAATAACCTCATTACAATTCTTATCTTTATGTCTACAGCCTAAATAATAGTCTAAAGCTTAAAAACATATTATGTATCTACTATAAGCAAAGTACTGAGTGTAAGATCTCCATTGTCAGCCAGAAGATATAAAAACTACATCCATAACTGTAAGAGATACATATTAATTAATGTTTAATTAAGAGAGCCCCAATGTGCCAGGATCAGATAGGAAGACACTACTTCTTCCATTTTAAGAGACGAAGAATGGGGACAGCTGGGTGGCTTAGCAGTTGTGCAACTGCCTTGGGCTTAGGGCGTGATCCCAGTCCAAGAATCAAGTCCCACATTGGGCTCCCTGCGAGGAGCCTCCTTCTCCTTCTGTCTGTATCTCTGCCTCTTTGTGTGTCTCATGAATAAATGAGTGAAAGCTTTAAAAAAAAAAAAAAAAGAGTCGAAAAATGTCTTAACAAGAGAGAAAGCCTGATCTAAGCCTTTTTTTTTTTAAGAGTTTATTTATTGGGACGCCTGGGTGGCTCAGCAGATGAGCCTCTGCCTTTGGCTCAGGTTGTGATCCTGGGGTTCTGAGATCAAGTCCCACATCAGGCTCCCCACAAGGACTCTGCTTCTCCCTCTGCCTGTGTCTCTGCCTCTTTCTCTGTGTCTCTCATGAATAAATAAATATTTAAAAATACATTTTTTTATTTATTAGAGAGAGAGAGAGAGAGAGAGGGGAGAAAGCATAAGTCAGGGAGGGGCAGAGAGAGGCGGAGAAGCAGACCCCCTATTGAACAGGGAGCCTGACTCCAGCAGGGCTGGATACCAAGACCCCGAGATCATGACCTGAGCTGAAGGCAGACGCTTAACCAACTGAACCACACAGGCACTCCCTGAGCTAAGTTTTGAAAGGTACTGGGATTTCAATAAGCTGAGATAGGAATATATTATTAGAAATTATCAACTGAGCAAAGCCACTAAGAGTCTGATAATGAAAATGTAGTCAACATTTGGCTGGAAGAATACAAACTAAGGAATAGGGGGAGATAAATTTGGAAGGAGAACTGAGGCTAGATCATGGAATATTTTAAATATCATAGTACAGAGAATGGACTTTATTTCTCAAGTAATGGAGGGCCCCAAGTATCATTTGAACAAAAGAATAAAGTCCAAATATGCTCCTAAAAATATGCACCAGAACATATTTATAAAATGAAAATGAAGACCAGTTAGAAAACTACTGTTTCTCCATAACACCAGCCTGAGTTCCAACCTGCCTTCATTCAGGGGCTCAACCACTCATTCTGACATTAAGCGTCTACTCTACAACCATTAGACATGGTGCCAAGTGCATGGTACAGTATGAACACAGGTTTGTTTGTTTTTTTTTTTGAACACAGGTCTTTATCCTCAAAAATGTCCCCCAGTTTAATGAAAAAAAAGCTAATCCATAAACAACATAAACAGGATAACTATGACAGAGGTACAGCATACTGTCACGAAAACACAGATGAGAAAGCTAGCAAGAGATGAACTGAATTGAGGGATGGGGAAAACAACATGGAGGCATTACAGGTTAAGAGAATCCAATTACACACAGACAGAAATGATCTAGCACATTCTTTAGAGCATCAGTGAATGGTAGGAAGGAGTCAAGTGGTAAAGAGCCCCTAAGGCCACTAAGGAGCCCAGAATCTTTTTTTTTTTTTTTTTTTTAAATGAGAGTCACAGAGAGAGAGAGAGAGAGAGGGAGGCAGAGACACAGGCAGAGGGAGAAGCAGGCTCCATGCACCGGGAGCCCGATGTGGGATTCGATCCCGGGTCTCCAGGATCGCGCCCTGGGCCAAAGGCAGGCGCTAAACCACTGCGCCACCCAGGGATCCCTGGAGCCCAGAATCTTAAACAGGTTTGTTTACTGCAGGATTTCTCAGTCTTTCACATGTTAAAGTGCAATGTTGACCCTCCTTTTGTTGGGGAAGTATCTAGAACAGAAGTGAAAAAAAAAATCCTAAAATTTCATATAAAAATCTACATTTCCAGCCTCTCTCAAAAGACTGGAAGATTTGGCAGCAATGCCCTTCCCCACTCCCCAATTCAGCATGACAACAATCCCTTTGACATGCACAGATAGGCAGTGAATTCACTGCAATCCCTTCCCTATCACTCCTGGATCTGGATTCTTAGAAGGATTTAATTTAGCTACCTTTCAGACATAGATGCTGCAGTCAAAACAAAGGCAAAGATGCAGAGAAGGCACTTGCAGAATGTTTACTGAGTTGGAATCAGGCTTAATGCAAAAACCCACATAAAACGTAATGAAGGCTTGAACCAGGTAATGACAGCTTGGAAGGAGGAGGAGTGTGTGGCAGTTGTATCTGAGCTGTCAGAACTGATAGAGGAGGAAATGACTGGAAGTAGGCAGCAAGGGGAAAGGACTGATTAAAGATCATGCTGACATTTCCAGTCTAGGGGACTAGAAAATCACCCAGATCCAATTAGGGAACACAGGAGGGGATGACAACTTTATTTTCATATATTTATTTATAACATCATCTTGGCTGGAATGATAAGAGACTGATGAACACTAGATGAGTTCATTTTCCAGAATAAAAACTAGTCTTTAAAGACTTGTGACTTATTTTAAAAGGATTACATATCCTTTTGCCTTAGTATAAAAATGTATAAAGCATACATGACCTTTTGTTGTTCCATATTACCAATAAAATATATCCTCTTCATGATGACCTGTGGTTAAAATTACAAACATCAACTACTGTAAAACACAGTAATATCTTCAGAAATAAATGAAGCAAACATGTATCCCATCCTTTCACTGAATGCTTCATAACATTGTGAATTAGTTTCTCCTTCATTACTCTGTCCATTTCTCAATACCCCGCAGCTATTTCTTTAGACTCCAGCCTCATTCCTCTTGTCTTTCTAAAAAAACTAGTCATTTGTCAGGGCGCCTGGCTGGCCCAGTCAGTGAACGTCTGCCTTCAGCTCAGCTCATGATCCCCAGAGTTCTGGGATCAAGCCCCACAATAGGCTCTCTGCTCAGCAAGGGGCCTGCTTCTCCCTCTCCCTCTGCTCCCCTCCTCCATGTTCTCTCTGTCTCTGTCTCTCTCAAATAAACAAAAACCTTTTTAAAAAAATCATTTGTCTTTCCTTTTTGTTATTTTTGAATAGTTCTTAGATTTGACACCAATGGGAGGAGACTTATCACTAATCACTGATGGCCAATAAAACACCTTTTTCCTAAGTAAGAAAATCAACTAAATAATACCAAGTCTCTAACTGTGCTCCAGGATTTTTAAAATTTATTTAAATTCAATTTAATTAACATATACTGTATTATTCGTTTCAGAGGTAGAATTCAAATTCATTAGTTGCATATAATACCTAGGGCTCACTATCTTCACGTGCCCTCATTATTTTCTTAAGTTTCTTTTTTTTAATAGATTTTATTTACTTATTCATGAGAGACCCAGAATGAGAGAGGCTGAGACATAGACAGAGAGAGAAGCAGGCTCCATGCAGGGACCTGATGTGGGACTCGATCCCAGGACTCCAGGATCACGCCCTGGGCCGAAGGCAGGTGCTTAACCACTGAACCCCTTAGGCGTCCCTATTTTTTTTTTAACTTTTATTTATTTAAGTAATCTCTATACCCAACGTGGGGCTCGAACTCACGAACCTGAGGATCAAGAGTCACATATTCTTCCAACTGAGCCAGCCTAGAAATCCCTGGGTTTTTGAGTTTTGTCTTGTTTTTAATTCCTAATCATACACTGCCACCCTGCCCCCCGTATTTTTTTTTAAGATTTTTTATTTATTTATTCATGAGAGACACAGAAAGAGAGGCAGAGAGAGAAGCAGGCTTCCTGCAGGAAGACTGATGCAGGACTCTCAATTCCAGGATCCTGGGATCACAACATGAGCCAAAAGCAGTTGCTTAACCATTGAGCCACCCAGGTGCCCCCATATATCCCATTCTTGAACCATTCACCTCAAAAACCATTAGATGAAGCCAAGCAAAGTACGTATCTGCAGACTGAGTTGAGAAGGGTAAGCCTAGCCCAAATGAGATGGAAAGCAAGTGCCTAGGGCAGAAGGGGCAGCCTAGTGTCAGAGCCCAGGAGATTAAGGAGGATAAGGAGAGCATCCCCACAAAGGAATGGCTCAACAAGTAGTGTGTCAGAACCTAGCAGGGTCAGGACTTCCACATGGGAAGAAAACCTAAGACATGTTGTCTGAGTCCTGGAGGGGGAAGTAGGCATGCCTATGAGGATAGGAGGGGATGACAGTGCTGAGGAGAGCATCCCTGTGGAGGCCTACAAAGGTAGCAGCTTAATGGGAGATGTTATAGCCCAAGCCAGGTGAGGAGGGCATTCATACACTGGTGGGGAAAAAGGGGGGTTCTAAACAAATAAGAACAAAGGTCTAAACAAATAAGTGAATATATATTAAATATAACAGGAACCAGGTTCATTTTCAGAAAAGAGGTACAAACATGAAAAGGGAGAAAACTGGAAACATTCAGTGATATTGAACTAGAATTAGATATTGGTGTTGGTCTAGAATTAGATATTGGCCTTTTTTTTTTAAATTTTTATTTTTTTATGATAGTCATACAGAGAGAGAGAGAAACAGGCAGAGACACAGGCAGAGGGAGAAGCAGGCTCCATGCACCGGGAGCCTGATGTGGGACTCGATCCCGGGTCCCCAGGATCGCGCCCTGGGCCAAAGGCAGGCGCCAAACCGCTGCGCCACCCAGGGATCCCTCGTATAGATTTCTTTACTGGAGCCTTTTCTTCAGTTTCCTCATCATCAAAATCATCATCATCATCATTTTCATCAACATCTTCATCAGCAGCAAGTTTTACTTTTCTCTAACACTTCCAGGGGCAGAACGCTTTCCAGGTATACTAAGAAGTTTCACATCCTCTTCTTCATCTTCTGACTCTGCATCTTCCTCCACAGCTACTAAGTGCTGTCCACTAATATGCACAGGCCCGGAGCCACATTTCAACCGAAAAGACCACAGATGGTGTTATTTCAAAGCCCCCAAAGGACACTGTCAGCTGACATTTTCAAAGTTGCCAGTGTGACTTTAATTGGACTGCCTTCATAAGTCATTGCCTCTGCTTCAACAATGTGCAATTCATCCTTTGCACCCAAACTGACCATTCTTAAAAGATAACGTGCTCTTTTTCATCACTATCCACCTTAAAGTGGTAATCTTTGTCAGCCTTTAGTTCACAACCAGAAAGATAGTTCTGGGGCCGCAGGGGGGCTCATGTCCATGTCCATCGAATCTTTCATGGGGTGGTGGCACACACTTAGGTGGGAGAGAAGGCAGACGGAGATACACAACTACTGTTCCATGGGACAGCCACGCAGGACGGAATCACACCAGGGTTGAAACTGTTCTAAAATAAAAGTATCAGGACTCCTGAGTAGCTCACTTGGTTAAGTGTCTGCCTTTGACTCAGGTCATGATCTTGGGCTCCTGGAATGGAGACCCACTCGGGCTCCCTGGTCAGTGGGGAGGCTGCTTCTCCCTCTCCCTCTGCTACCCCCTGCTTGTGTGCCCTCTCTCCCTCAAATAAATAAATACATTAAAATATTTTAAAATAAAAAAAGTGTTCAATAATTCCAAATGTGTCGTTATTTCACTAATCCCTTACTAAGGATTTGAGAATATTGCTAATTTTTCTCTATAACAATGCTGAAATGAATATCCTCAATATTTGCATCACTAACTTACTACTTCCACGAGATAAGTTCTATGAAGATGCTGGGTCAAGAGCATGAATATGTTATTAATATTTTGAGCCTTCTCATCATCCCAGTCCCACTCTACTGGATGTGTTTTCTGTGTCTTTCTAAAAGGACAGCACCAAGAACTGAACAAACTGCATTGCAAGCGAACTGGCAGAGAAAACAGTGGGATTATTATTCCACTTTTTTCTGAGTAGTAATATATGTGTGAGTACATGTGAGTGCGTCATAGATGTATATGTATGTACACATATATATGTTGCCAGGCTGGTCTTCAGAAAGTTTGCACTGATTTAAATTCAATAGCAGTTCTCTGCTCCTCCCCCTTCAGCAGAAGCCACATCTTCTGGTGCAGTGTCACCCGCGTCCCTGAAACACGATGGTGAGGTCAGAGTGGACGAATTTGGCCGTATCGGGCGCCTCATCACCACAGCTATTTTTAACTCTGCCAAAGTGGATACTGTCACCATCAATGACCCCTTCATTGACCTCAACTACATGGAGTACATGTTCCAGTAGGATTCCACCCACAGCAAAATCCATGGCACAGTCAGGGCTGAGAACAGGAATCTTGTCATCAGTGGGAAGTCCATCTCCATCTTCCAGGAGGAGCAAGACCCCACCAACATAAAATGGGGTGATGCTTGCGAGGAGTATGTTGTAGAGTCCACTGGGGTCTTCACCACCATAGAGAAGGCTGGAGTTCACTTGAAGGATGAGGCCAAGAAGGTCATCATTTCTGCTCCTTCTGCTGATGCCCCCATGTTTGAGATGGATGCGAACCATAAGAAGTATGACAACTCCCTCAAGATGGTCAGCAAGGCCCCCTGTACCACCAACTACTTGGCTCCTCTGGCCAAGGCCAACCATGACAACTTCAGCATCATGGAGGGACTCATGACCACTGTCCATGCCATCACCGCCACCCAGAAGACCGTGGATGACCCCTCTGGGAAGCTGTGGCGTGACGGCCAAGGGGCTGCCCAGAACATCATCCTTGCATTCACTGGTGCTGCCAAGGCTGCAGGCAAAGTCATCCCTGAGCTGAACAGGAAGCCCATTGGCATGGCCTTCTATGTCCCCACCCCTGTGTCAGTCATGGATCTGACCTGCCACCTGGAGAAAGCTGCCAAATACGATGACATCAAGAAGTTGGTGAAGCAGGTATTAGAGGGCCTCCTCAAGGGCATCCTGGGGTACACTGAGAACAGGTTGTCTCCTACAACTTTAACAGTGACACCCATTCTTTCACCTTTGATGCCAGGGCTGGCATTACCCTCAATGATCACTGTGTCAAGCTCATTTCCTGGTATGATAGTGAATTTAGCTACAGCAACCAGGTGGTGGACCACATGGCCTCCAAGGAGTAATAACCTCCTGGACCACCACCCCTAGCAGGACCAAGAGGAAGAGAGAGGTCCTCAGCCACTGGGGAGTCCCTGCCTCAACTTATCCCCCAACACACTGAGGATCTCCTGACTTCCAGTTTCCATCCCAGACCCCCTGAGGAAGGGGAGGGGTTTAGGGAACCCTACCCTGTCATGTATCATCATTAATGTATACTGTAGGGGATCCCTGGGTAACTCAGTGGTTTAGTGCCTGCCTTTGGCCCAGGGCGTGATCCTGGCAACCCGGGATCGAGTCCCACATTGGGCTCCCTGCATGGAGCCTGCTTCTCCTTCTACCTGTGTCTCTGCTTTTCTCTCTCTCTTTTTCTATGTCTCTCATGAATAAATAAATAAAATATTTCAAAAAAAAAAAAGTATACTGTACCCAGCATAAATAAATAAATAAATAAATAAATAAATAAACCAAACCCAAAAGTGTAAGACTGCTCTTAAATTTAGTCAACTTTATAACATAAAAATTTTATCTCATTTTTTGTTTGCATATTTTTTATGACCTTGAATGTTAGGTATGTTTAGAAATAAAGCTAGAAAAAATTTTTTACAGATAAAAAAAAAAAAAAAACTCCCGGGACTTCCGGGATCACTCCCTGAGCTGAAGGCAGACACTCAACCGCTGAGCCACCCAGGTGTCCCATAAAGCTAGAAACTGAAATCTCTCAGGAGAGCCTTTCAAGTTGACTACATGATTGTCAGTAAAATACAGCATATATAAAGCATTTAAAAAACTGAAGTTGTCTAACGCAGGGTGGTGATATAGAAAGAAGGCTATTTTGTTTTTGGTTTTGTTTTTTAAGATTTTATTTATTTAGGGGGGGCATGAGCAGGGGGAGGGGCAGAGGAAGAGGGAGAACAGACTCCCCACTGAGCAGGGAGTCCCATGTGGGGACTTAAATCCAGGACTCTGATATCATGACTTAAGCCGAAGACATGCTTAACTAACTGAGCAACGCCGGTGCCCCAGAAGATTAGTATTAAAACTTAAACAACCTAGGTGAGGTTGGTGTAAAAACAACCAAAAACTTAAACAACCTAAAGCAAAACTATAAGCTAACTAAAATGCGGTACACATCAGATGTCCAAAGGGATAAAAATAACCTAAGTACGATGGTTTAGAAACATCACATAAACCGCCTAAGAAAAATGGCCCAAATGTTACCAGTTGTTAAAACAGGCTAGACTCTCCTTTTTTCAGGTGCAAACAGAACCAAATTTAGGGAGAGCTGCACTCCCAGCTGCATGTTTTCTCCTCCCCTTCTGCCTCTCCCAATTCCTCCGAACTCCACAGCCTGTCTCTGCAGGATGAACAATCACACCACATAGATCCTCTAGCTTCTGGCTCACTGCACAGAAGTTGCTGCAGCCTATCTTTGGGAGATGTGCCAGGGAAGGGAGGCCCATCCCCATACCACATCAGACACTATGTAGGGCCAATGGTCTATATTGTATAGTATGTGGCATGACAGTAGGTCAACACTACTGACAATTTTACATCCATTAAACCCACGAGTTATTAATACCACCTCTTTAATAGATGAGGAAACAGAGAAAGTAAGCAATTTACCTAAAATCACACAGCTAGTAAGTGATAAGGTCTGGACAAGACCAGAGCTGAATGACTCCTGAGTCCATACTCATAACCAGTATGCCACACTGGCTTTTTGAAACCTAAGTTGTTTTCATGTTTTACGCCCCCCCCCCCCAAAAAAATATATATAGGTAATATATATATAAATATATATATAAATATATATATTTTTACCATACAGATAATCCATAAACCAGCTAATCTGCCTCTAAGAATCAATAGTTGATTATCTATCTCCTAGCCTTAAAAATATTTGAAGATGGTTTCACCTGGTATGTCTTAAATCATCTCTCAACAGCCAGAGTACCTTCAAATATTCCTCTTGGACATTGAGGTTTTTTAGTATTCTTATTATATTAGCCTCACTCTACAAAAGGAACTTATTTGTCCATGTCTGTAAGTATAGCACTAAGAACTGAACATAATGTCTGCACCATACACTAACTGGCAAAGAAAAGAGTGGGATCAGCATCCCACTTCATTCTAAACAACAAACATCTATTAATGGCTCTTTTGTTTATAGCCACATAACCTTGATGACTCATATTTAGCTTGAAATCAACGAAGATCCCGATAACCTCATCACATGCACTGAGAAGACATTCCTCATCATCCTACAGTTGCTTAATAGTGAGTTTAGTAATTCAGCAAAAGGAATGAAAACTGGGGCACCTGGCTGGCTCAGTCAGAAGAACTCGCAACTCTTGATCTTGGGGTTGGTGAGTTCAAGCCCCACGTTGAGTATAGCGATCACTGAAAAGAAGGAAAGAGAAGAAAAAAGAAAAGAAAGAAAGAAAGAAAGAAAAAAAGAAAGCCAGACAAAGTGAATTAATAGCACAAACAAGATAGCCAGCCAGGAGACCTACTATGGAACAGCTGTTTTTAAGCATTTCCATAGCTATTTTAGGGCACTACTTACTACAAATCTGTTCTCATCATTAAAAGAATCTAGACCTATAAGACAAGACTGATAATGTATCATGTTAAGTAGAAAATCTGCTAGATGTTTTATCTAAGATAAAAAATGCATGCACACGTGATACATCAAGTGCAAACAGCATATTGTCAAGACCAGGATACTCTAGACAGTGAAAGAGGGGACACCAGCAATAATCACACTGGGAAAATATGTAAACTAGGACTGTTCAGGCAAACCTGGGGGGGGGGGGGGTTGTCACCTAATATTAGATGCAACTGTGTAAACCATCTGCTTCTCTAAGGAAGAAAAAGAGCTTGAAATTTTCTACCCAGCAAAGGATGATAAAGAAAAATGTGGCACACCCACTGCTGCTTATTTAGCATGCTGTATTTATTTTTATTAAGCTAAGGCCTAATGCCAGACAACTACCAAGAGCCACTTAGGACTAGAACCCAGGTCTGGAGATCTAGTCTAGTTACTACATAAAACCACACGGTTCGCCACTTAAATGCATTTTTTTCCTGTAGTCTGCCTTTCTTCAGTGACATATAGTGCTGAGATTTTATCTTGATAGTGGCCTCCATTCTCAGTAAAACCAATTATAAGAAATTCTGTAGTCCACAACAGAAAAGGTAGGTAATTATCTGCACTACAAATAATTCCATGTTGAAAAAGAAAAGAGCACAGATTTTTTTTTTTAGAGCACAGATTTCAGTGAAAAGTATGCAATGTATCCATTTCTTTTTCCTTCCAATTAAAGTATGACAACTCACAAAAAAATGTGATTTATCTACAACTTTCCAGAAATAGGTTCATTTTATAAAGTTAATATGCAAATAAATGACAACCATTTCCATATTATCTCACTGGATTCATAAATAAGGTGTGCAAAACAGGCAACTCTAGGGATAAACTAAACTCAGAAGATTAAGTGACCTATACAAAGTCTCACTGGTAGTAAGTGACAGAGCTGGAATGGAAAGCTACTGGAGTTTTCTTACCATTCAAATGCCTGAATTCAAGCCTGGTTCCTCTATTAAACTAAAAGTCATTTCTTGAGGAAAATAAGATATTACTTGTCCCTACCTAACTTTAGGACTTTGGATATAAAAGCATTCCTGTTTCCAATCAGTATCTTGTTCAAACAAAATGAGAGTTAAAAAGATATGTCAGATCTAGTCTAGAGTTAAAAGAAATATTACTCAGAAAGTAATAAAAAGAACAAAAAAGAACTAGAAAGAAAACCCTGGGGTCAAATAACATGTAGAGACTGAGAAGATGAGAAAGAGCCAGCCACAGACTGAAAAGGAACAGTCTGCTAGGGAAGCCAATCAAGAGAGTGGTGTCCCAGAAACAAAATGGAAAAAAAAAACAAAGAGTTTAAGGATAAGAATGTTCACTTTGTCAAATTCTGTTGAAGGACAATTAGGAAGGCTGGTAGATGACTCAGATTTAGGGATGTGGATGTGTTAGACTGCAAAAAAGGACTACAAATCCTTTGCAGTGACTCCCACCAAGAGCGGAGCCTATTGCTCCCCACTTGAATCTGGTTATGTGAGATGCACCCTCAGTAGCACTTTAGCACACATAATGAAAACACAGGTTTGTTAAGCACTTGTGCACTGGGACTTCCCTCTCTTTTGCTACTGGGAACTTTCACCATCATCTGAATGAACATGCTGGAGATGAAACACACATGACCACCGCCCCAATTGATTGCAAGCCAACTACTAGACACCTGAGTGTGGCTGTTCTAGCCAGAAAGACCAACCAGGTCAGCCCCCAAGAGAACTGCCCCACGGAAAAATAAGCAAATAAAATGGTTTTCGTTCTAAGCCACTAAATTTTTGGGTGATTTGTTATGAAGCAAAAGCTAACTGATAAGAAGGATTACACCAATGACAGACTAGAACTTTTTCAATTGAGTACTGAGCTGAAAATCTGATCAGAGTTGGGTTAAGAATGAATGGACAGAAAAAAAAAAAAAAAAAGAATGAATGGACAGAATGGAATGCAAGGCCTCTGGCTGATACCAACTGAACTTTGGAGGCTTCTCTTTCTAACAAGGCCATTTCTTCAACCAAGAAACTAAACCATTACATTGCTTACCAGGTGTTCCCTAGGCTTTTCCAATGCCTCTATAGACAAATATGGTGGCACAATGGCAAAATCTTTCTACTGAAGCACTTAATGGGGTGCATCCATTTATTCCCAATCCAGCATACCTCCTCAGATGATGTGGAGATGATGGAGGGATGAGGGAACTACATACTCTTCTGCTTCACTGCCAATAAGTTTTACCAGTAAGTCTGACTTTATATTTACACCTGTCACTGGGGGAGGGGGATGTATGTGTGCGTGTGTCTGCATGCATATCTATACGCATGTGCACAAATATGTGGTGTGCACATATATCTCCTCACAGCACACCTAACCATCTCTTAACAAGTCTTGATATGCTCATTACTTCTCATTTTCCAGGTATATTCTCTATCTGAAAAAGAACTGTTACTACATTTTAAAGCACATAAAAATTTCAAAAAACAGCTTTTTAAATGTCCAAAATATACAAATAACTTACTTGGCAATCCGCAGTTTCCCAACTTCACCTCTTCCAGGGGCTTTAGCCCATTGTTGTGACAAATATTTAGGAACCTAAAAAATAAACAAAACACTAATAAGACTATGTTTTAGATGCTAACAAACTTTCTCTCTCTTTTTTTTTAAAGATTTTATTTATTTATTCATGAGAGACACAGAGAGGCAGGGACATAGGCAGAGAGAGAAGCAGGCTTCCCTGCGGGGATCACAACCTTGAGCCAAAGGCAGATGCGCAACCATGAGCCACCTAGGTGTCCTGCTAACAAACTTCTTAAACATGAAAGGATACACTGCTTCCATTTTACTTTCTGCCTACACTAACTGATCATTAGGTATTATGCTCTTATTATATGTTTTACACTATAAGGGATCATTTAAAATTTCAAAGAGCTTAAAGTCAATCAAGCTGGTGACAAAGCACTAACACTAGTAAAATATCATAACAAAACAAAGTGTTAACTTATGTTCCCAAATAAATCCAATGAAAGTTTAAACATAAGAAAGGCTACCAGAAAAAGGTTTCTCAGGAGCAATAATACTCTTAACATATTTATTTAAAGATACACCAACTTTAAGATGATTTCAAAAGTCAAGTTTTATTGTAAGACTATAACTCTGACCAATAATAAAGGATCTGCTGAAATAGCACAGCTAACATTTATATAATACTAGTTTCCTGACACTGTTGTAAGCAGTTTCCGTATATTTACACATTTAATCTTCATATCTCTATGAGGTAGATACTGTTAATTACCCTCATTTTACAGATTATGAATCTAGGATACCCAGGCATTACATAATTTAACCAAGGCTATAAAATTTGTAAATGATGGAGTCAGGATTCAAACCCAGGCAGTAGCTAGATATATACAATCAGAAGGGTTTTAATTCCCAAAAAGGTTAAGAGAACATATGCTGAATCACTACTAAGAGGCAGTCTGAACTGTGGAATCAGCACACACCTTCAAAGTTAGCCTATTGTGAGGAAAGAGATACCACATAAAAAGCATGAAGCATAACACCTCACATAAGCAAGTACTCCATGAGTGTCAGGTGTCACTACTATTTCCCCCAGTAATCTTGGAATGGTAACATGAATATGAATTTAGAACTGAGTCAGAGCTTCCAAAACTGGAAAGAAAAGAAAAATTCTATTTACCAAGATTTCATTTGCAAAAAGAAGTGCTTAACTATCAGTCAAACAACCTGCATTGCTGTTTAGATATAGTAAAAAGTCAGGAATGAGAGGGTCAAAAGAAGAGTCTAATGATTATTTCTTCAATTGCATATATTCTTTACAACAAAACTTACTGAACATTAGCCATACTCCCTAATAAAACCCATATGAGATGGTGTCTTTTCTTCAACATATTCCAAGTTATGGTTCAAATGAGTCTTCTCCATAGATAGATGCCATAAGACTTTCTCCCTGTCAGTAATGGTATCCCTTCCATAATCTGTATTTCAAGCAAGCAATCACACTAGCCACTAACTTCCTGGCTCTCTCCTCAATACTTCAACTCCAACAGTTCTTCTATCCCTCCAGATTACTGACACAAACATCTTTACACTGTTCCCTAGCTGCCCATGTCCGACCTTTACAGTCCATCATCACAATCATTCCCTTCCCCTACCTCCATCATGCTGGCCTGGCAGGACCTTAATCCTGATTAAAGCCAATCTCTACTGCTACTTAATTAATTAGTTTGATAGTGTCACTTCTCACTGCACCTGAGAAGCTGGAGAAAAATTCACAGTGATGCTAACTAGTCTCACTTGAAATATACGGCTACTAACATTAAGTAAGCCCTTCAAGATGCTTGGCACTTGAACTCCACCTCCCTAGTCAATCCCCCCTCCCGCTACAGCTGAGACACAAGTTCTCTTCTCAAGCCCACAGCACCTCTCCCTCCTTTCTCCTTCTGTGCTGATAACCTGACTTCTCTTCCAACTGGGGAAAGAGTATCAAAAAAGAACATCTACAGCTACCATGTTGCCACAGCTGAGACCTTTTGCCTTCCTCTCTAAAACAGTAGATGAACACTGGCCAATCCCTCCAGTGTGCACAGAATTTCTTCCCCTGCAGTCTAATCAAGAATATATCTTTCCTTCAATTCTACTTTTTTCTCCTCTCTCCTCTTCTCTACTTAATCATTCCCCCCCCAAAAAAAAAATCATTCCCCCAACAGAATGATGACCATGATGATGACTGCTAACACTAGAGTGGTTATTACACATGGCAGGAACACTCTTAAGATGGAACCGAATGATCCTCAATTCTTGATATTCACACCCTTGCGTGATTGCCTCTCCTTGAGGGAGAAGAGGACCTGGACCTTGTTTCTCATCAGTACAACATAGCAAAGGTGATGGGATGTTACCCTCTTCCCCTTTGGCTAGGATTCTTTTATTTATCTTTTTTTTTTAAACTACAAAAATGGATCCATTTTTTTTTAAGTGGGTTCCACATCCAACATGGGGCTTGAATTCATGACTGAGATCAAGAGTCACATGCTCAAAAAGAAAAAGTCACATGCTCTACCAAGTGAGCCAGCCAGACACGCAATTTTTTTTTTAAGTTTTCATTTTCAGTACCCAGTGCTCATCACAAGTGCACTCCTTAATCCCCATCACCTATTTCACCCATCCCCCCACTCACCACCCCTCTGGTCACCGTCAGTTTGTTCTCTACAGTTGACAGTGTTTCTTGATTTGTCTCTCTCTTCCCCCCACTTTGCTCATTTGTTTTGTTTTTTTCAATTCCACATATGACTGATATACAGTATTTGCCTTTCTCTGGCTTATTTCACTTAGCATAACACTCTCTAGCTCCATCCGTGTCATTGCAAATGCCAAGACTTTATACTTTTTCATGGATGAATAATATTCCTCTGTGTGTGTGTGTGTGTGTGTGTGTGTGTGTGTTTGTGTGTTGCGCCCACACGTGTGTATCACTACTTCTTTATCCATTCAACTGATGGGACACTTGGGCTGCTTCCATATCTTGGTTATTATAAATAATGCTGCTATATACACAGAGGTACATGCATCCCTCTGAATTAGTCTTTATGCATTGTTTGGGTAAATATCCAGTAGTGTGATTGCTGGATCAGAGGGTACTTCTATTTCTAATTTTTTGAGGAACCTCCACCAGTTCCCCTGCTGCACCAGTTTGCATTCCCACCAACAGTGCAAGAGGAACGTTCCTTTTTCTCTACATGGCATATTAGTTCTGTGATTAGGTTACATAAGACAATGACTTCTATCTTGTCTCATTTTTTCAGTCTGCACACTTTGATCAAGTAAGCTGTTGGGAGGCCCAGGTGGCAAGAAACTAAGGACAGGCTCCAGTCAGCAGGCAGCTAGGAAATCTAGTCCAATAACACAGAGGAACTTCCCACAGATGCTTGGAAACCATCCTTCCCCAGTCATGATTTCAGATGAGAACTCAGCCCAGGCTGACACCTTGATTGTAACCCGTGAGAGACTCTGAGGCAGGAGACCCGATTAAGCCATGCCAGGACTTCTGATCCACAGAAACCATGAAATAAATGTATGTTGTCTTAAGCTTCTAAGTCTATGGTAATATAGCAACTGATAACTAATACATTGAGTGACAAACACTTTTCTAAATGTTTTAAATATGTTATCCACTTAATCTTCACACATTCCTGTTACTTCCTCCATTTTGCAAATGAGGAAAGTGAAGCACAGGGAAATGAGCAAATTTGCTCAAGGTCAGACACCAAGTAAGAGCAGAGTCTATAATTCTTTCTACATGTTGTCCCATTTTTCCACCTCTCTTTTCAGCAGAGCTCTTTAAAAGAGTTGTCCCTCCTCTGCTTTTTTGTTTTACTCTAGACAGGCCTTCCTCTCAACCACTCCACTGAAAGTGATGACCCTAGTTACCGAATATCTCCCCATTGCCAAGTCAATGTATAGTCCTCATCTTCCATACCTATCAATAATATTTGAGAACTAATTATTTTCTCCTTCAAACAATTTCTTCACTTGGCTTCAAGTCACCACAATCTCTCCTGATTTTCCTTATACTTCTCTGGACTCTCCTTTTTGGTCCCCACATATCTAGATTCTCATCTTCCCGACCTCTCACCTTTAGAGGGTTCTGGTTTCAGTCCTCAGACCTCTTCTCTACCTGCACTCAATCTTATGTAATCTCATCCAGTCTCATGACTTTAAATACCATCTTTATAATAACAACTCCAAATTCAGATCAAGTCCAGGCTCTACCCTCAAGTTCCAACCAATATATCCAACTGCCTACTCAAGCTCTCCCCTCAAGTTCCAACTTATATATCCAATTGTGACTCAAGCTCTCAAGTGTATATTCAGTGGACATTTCAAATTTAAAATATCCATATCAGAACTCTAATTTCTCCCTCATAACCTGCTCGTCCTGCAATTTTCCCTATCTGAGTAAAGTCACTCCATTCTTCCAGGTACTCAGTCCAAAACTTTGTGCAGTTATCCTGAGTAGCTACTTTTATCTCACATTCCACATCCAACTAACTGACATTTCCTGTGGACAACATAATATTGTATCAGGATTCTAGCCCCTTCTCACCAATTCCAGGGTTACCATCTTAGTCTAAGCCACCATCATCTTTTGTAGAATCGTAATAGCCTCTGGATTTCCTAGCTTCTGCTCTTGTCCACATCTAGTTCATTCTCAATACAGCAGCCAGAGTCCTCATTTTAAAATATGAGGTGATGATGATCAGATTATACCATTCTGCTCAACGTATTTCAATTTATTTAATAGACACCTACCTACTACTTACTATAACCCAGGTACTTTTCTAATCACTTTATAAATGTTAGTTTACTTAATCCTCATAACAACTCTATTATTATCCCAATTTTTAAATGATTTATTTGAGAGAAAGAGAAAGTGAGGGAGAGGGAGATAGAATCTGAAGCAGACTCCGCACTATACAAAGAGCTTGAGGCAGGGCTGGATCCCGCAACCAGGAGATCATGACCTGAGCCAAAACCAAGAGCCAGATGCCCAACTGACTGAGCCACCCAGGCACTCTTATTATTATCCCATTTTTGCAGATAAAAAAATGAGACCAAAAAGTTATTATTTGCCCAAGGTCTCACAATTACTAGTGGTGAAGCCATGATTCTAACCTAGGTAGCGTAGCTCCATAATTACCATGCCATGCCACTGCTCTAGGGCTACTGGCTCCCCATTTCACTCAAGAGTAAAAAAATCCTATAATGTCTTATATGTTTCAGCCCCCTGCCACCCCATGGCCTCATCTCCTACTACTTTCTCTCACTCACTTGACTCTAACCACACTGGTCTGTGAACATTGCCAGCGACTCATATTCCAGGGCCTTTGAATTGGTGCTACTTCTATCTGGAATACTATTCGCCCCATCTATCTGGAGGGCATGACCCCATATTATCCTTTAGGTCTCTGATCACAGACCACTGTGCTCCCTTTGGCAGCACATATACTAAAATTGATCACAGACTACCTGGTATCAGTGAGGCCTTCCCCACCCCACCCCCTTTTTTAAGATTTCATTTATTTTTTATTTTTTTTAAGATTTTATTTATTTATTCATAGAGACAGAGAGAGAGGCAGAGACACAGGCAGAGGGAGAAGCAGGCATCATACAGAGAGCCTGACGTGGGACTCGATCCAGGGTCCCCAGGATCACGCCCTGGGCTGCAGGCGGTGCCAAACCGCTGCGCCACCGGGGCTGCCCAAGATTTCATTTATTTATTCATGAGACACACAGAGACAGAAAAACAGGCAGAAGGAGAAGTAGGCTCCCTGTGGGGAGCCCGATGTGGGACTCGATGCCAGGACCCTGGATCACAACCTGAGCCAAAGGCAGACACTCAACCACTGAGCCACCGAGGCATCCACTTCCCCACTGTATCTTTTTTTTTTTTTTTAAGATTTTATTTATTTATTCATAAGAGACAGAGAGAGAGGCAGAGACAACAGGCAGAGGAGAAGCAGGTTCCCTGTGGGGAGCCTGATGTGGGACTTGATCCTGGGACTCCAGGATCACACCCTGAGCTGAAGGCAGACATTCAACCACCAAGCCACCCAGGCATCCTTTCCCCACCCTATTTAAAATGGCATCCCCAGCTACTTACTGTACATTTTACCTTATTCAGTTTTCTTCATAGCACTTATCATGGGCTGTTTCGTTTACTGTCTATTCTCCTTCCCCATTAGAATGTAATCTGCAAGAGGCAGGTATTTTGTCCGTTTTGTTTACTGTCATATTCCTAGCATCTAAAATAGCCTGGCACATAGCAGCAGCAGTTATTTTAATGATTGGATACAAAGAAACATTAGCTAATGTTAATGTAATAACAATGGCATTATTGGGATAAATCTAGGATGCAGAATTTTAATAAACCTCAGTGCATTCTCAGAGAGAAACCTTATTCAGCGATCCATCTTAAAATAAGGGGGAAAGAAGAAAATGCCAATAGTGGAGAGTATCATTTTCCAGTCTGTCTTTGTACACTTCTGCTGGTTCCTTGAGGTGCTATTAAGATAGAGGAGAGACAAGAATATTTTGGAGCACTGGAACTCTTGAGAGGACCACACTTCTTCACTACATTAACCAGGTCAGAAGAGTCTGATCAAACTGCTGGTGACTACAATTTTAGCCAAACAACTAGAAGTTCTAAGTGAAGGCTATATCGTACACTAAAACGAAGAATCAAATTCACTACAATAAGTTGTACCTGATATGAGCAACAGACAACTTACAAAAAAGATTATGCTCCAGAAGGTATTTCATAAAAATAAGTCTGGAACTCATACTGCATTATCTGCATTATCATCAAAATCGTGGGATGCCTGGGTGGCTCAGTGGTTGAGCATCTGTCTTCGGCTCAGGGCGTGATCCTGGGGGTCTGGGATTGAGTCCCACATCGGGTTCCTTGCAGGGAGCCTGCATCTCCCTCTGCCTATGTCTCTGCCTCCCTCTCTGTGTCTCTCATGAATAAGTAAATAAAATCTTTTTTAAAAAATCATAAGTTCCCAGGGAAGCCTACCAGCTTATTTAATCCAAAAGGTTGCCAAAATGCTACACTTTCAATGAAAAACTGAATACATTGAGGATAGTAGGTCAATCCTATACGTATATCTCTCCATACCAAACGCTTATGGAAATGAGCTTCCAATCAGCCTGGGTGGCTCAGCGGTTTAGTGCTGCCTTCAGCACAGGGTGTGATCTTAGAGACCCGGGATCGAGTCCCACATCAGGCTCCCTGTATGGAGCCTGCTTCTCCCTCTGCCTGTGTCTCTGCCTCTCTCTCTCTGTGTCTCTCATGAATAAATAAATAAAATCTTTTTAAAAATAAAAAATATAAATGAATAAATAAATAAAAGGAAATGAGCTTCCCAGAAATTCCAGCCCATTAGCATTAAGTCTGAAAAAGGGGAGAGATGAGGAAGAAAAACTAATAGTATGGTCCCAAGCCTCCAAAATACTCTATTTTGAATGCCTGATATTTTTCATTAAAACATTTTTACTTTTAAATATAATTATATATATTTAAGGTATACAACACACGATGATCTGATATACAAAGTGAAATGGTTACTACAGTCAAGCCAATTAAGGTATCATCTCACATAATCAGCATTTTAAAATAAGAACACCTGAATTCTACTCTCTTAGTAAATCTTCCCAAAACACTGTCAACACGTCACTTGTGTGATATGTGTTGTTTCGACTGTCTCCACATTCATTAAGAAAATCAGGTGGAAACAAGATAATAGGTACAACATGGGAGGTTTTCTGATTTCCCAAGACAGTAACAGAAAATGACTCAGGCATTACTTCCAGGGAAATGTCCCTTGACCTCCAGACTAGGGCACGTTTCTTTATTATCCACACTCACAGAACAGTATTCTGGCTCCAGTATCCATATCTGTCTGTAACTGCTTTCATCAGGACTACTATCGGGTGGATGTCTGTCTCCCGCAGTAGACCATAAATCCTAGCTCACAGAGCACAGGCCATGTTTCGGCTCACCCTAATATACTCAGAGCCTGGCATGGTGACCAGCAATCACTAAAAGCTTGTGGGATGAATCAACCCGCTCACCCGTTCGCTCAGGGCAGGCAGGTCAACTACGACTCGGAAGCCCAGGTGCTAAGGTGGTATGTATAGACACTATTCCCCGGAGTTTCTCTGCCAACTTTGCTTCAGCAAGTATCTAGTTCCCCAACTACTAGTCTCCAAACCCTGTTTCCCCCAAAATACAAGCACATTAAGGGCACTGTAATGGACACTGTAATGTGACACTCATTTCCCCCCTTTAGGACTGAAGGCCTTATTCTCCCAGCTGCTGGGAGTGTGGCCACAGATAGCCCCTAGCTGTGAGCCCCTCTTCGGCACCGCCTTCACTGAAGAGAAGCCCTCTGACCAAGATCACATATTTTTCCCAGGACAAACCACATGCAGTAATTGGTCAACACAGGGTATACCTCACCCCAAATCAAGACACCTGGAGGACTCCCTGTGGAATCGTCCTCAGCTTTCCTTGACACTGCATCATACCCTCTAACCAATTCTGTCTTCTTCCTTCCACAGGTGATGATCCCAAGAGCTCCCTGGTAAACCTAATCATCTCAGATCAGCTTCTGAGGAAGCCCAATCTGTGACATGCAGCTTTTACTCCCACGTTTTCTTGCAGATCACCATGTGGAACTTACAAGACCCAAGGTCAGAGAAATGAAGTCCCCAGGAGCCCTTGGGTTGCCTTCAGTTCAGGTCATAATCTTGGGGTCCTGGAGTTGACACCCCCCCCCCCCTCAGGCTCCTTGCTCAGTGGGGAATCTGCTTCTCCCTCTCCTTTTGCCCCTCCCTCCCACTTGTGCTTTCTATCTCCGAAAGAAAGGAAAGAAAGGAAGAAAAGGAGTCCTCACATCACCTCTATTCCCCAGGGAGAAAACCCATGAAAGAGCCCTAAACTCTTTCCTATTTCCTATTTTTGAGGTGAGCTGTGTAGCCAAATAGACCTAAATTTGAAACATTGTTCCATACTTGGTAAGATAACCTAAGCCTCCATTTCATCATCTGAAAAACACAGATACTTAGTATCTAATTCATAGGTTTGCTTTGTATAAAATACTTGGTACATTAAAAAAAATAACACTTGGTACATATGAAAGCTAAGTTCGTTTTTCTCCTGTCCCTCCTGACCTGATCCTCTCCTCCAACAAACATCAGTCAAGGGCAGCCTGGGTGGCTCAGTGGTGTAGAACCTGCCTTCGACCCAGGGTGTGATCTTGGGAGTCCTGGGATGGAATCCCACATCCGGCTCCCTGCAGGGAGCCTGCTTCTCCCTCTGCCTGTATCTCAGCCTCTCTCTCTCTGTGTCTCTCATGAAAAAATAACATCTTTAAAAAATATATATGTGATTGGGCTAGAAACATCTTTTTGGGGGCTAGAAAGGTGTTTCTTAGAACTACTGCAGCCCTTCTCAATACCTCCACTTGTTCTTTCCCCAAAAAAAGGTAGCATTTGTTATAATTCAGGCCTCAGTATGATATTCATTACTTACAAAAATCCCTCCACTCCTAACAACCTTAATATTTTATCTCCCCCTTTTGCCCAACATGTACCTTCCCCTCCAGCCAACCATAACCAGAGAAGATTTTTCCAAAAGTCCAAATATTGGAAGCCAAACAACAGAACTATGCTAAAATATTTTTAAACATTCTACAACTTCTAAACCATGATTTGGTATAAGGTGTGTGGTAACAATGTGACCAGCTGGCAACCTAAGAGTGGCACAGACTGAGCAACAGGAACAGGGTAATGCAACTACAAGGAATAGCTCCCTGAGAGGCTAAAAACTGTGACATCTATCAGGATGCTTGGGTGGCTCAGCAGCTGAGTGTCTGCCTTCAGCTCAGGTCGTGATCCCAGAGTCACAGGATTGAGTCTCACATCAGGCTCCTCGCAGGGAGCCTGCTTCTCCCTCTGCCTATGTCTCTGCCTCTCTCTGTGTGTCTCTCATGAATAATTAAATAAAATTAAGAGAAAAAAAAAAAACTGTGACATCTATGTAACATTAAATCCAATCACATCTATTACCTATCAAAACTTGTTTGAGGGCAGCCCTGGTGGCTCAGCGTGTTAGCACTGCCTTCAGCCCAAGGCGTGATCCTGAAGACCCACGATGGAGTCCCATGTCGGACTCCCTGCGTAGAGCCTGCTTCTCCCTCTGCCTGTGTCTCTGCCTCTCTCTCTGTGTGTGTCTCTCATGAATAAATAAAATCTTAAAAAAAAAAAAATGTTTGAATCATCAATCTCTTGTAGATTTGAGGTATTCAAAACCCTAGAAATGGTATTTCATAAAGCCAGAACAGTACTGGTACTGGATATTCTGGGACACAGTCTTCTACTATATTTGCTTTTTCCTGAACACACTCTAGTTCTTCTCAGTCCTGCTGGGAAGTTTTCTCCTAACTAGTCAACTCCATAGGCTCTTCTTAAATGTCACCTTCTCCATGAAGTCTTCCCTGCTCCAGCCAGAAAAACAACTATTTTCCTGCTCAAAACTCTGAGATCTTATATGTATATTATACCTTCCTGTATTTCTCTTGTTTTATACCTTTCTAGTGGTGGAATTAATACAACGTATACAAGATGGCCCATAAACTTGGATACACTCTAGAAAGAAATTTACAGATTTTGCAGCAAATGATCCTCAAAGAACAGAACTCATATGAACATCTAGAGAAGAGACCTGAAGTCAGTATGTAATTCCAGTCACAAATTCTGAATGGATAAGAACAAAGACACACTTTCTAAGCAGTATATTTTAGTATTACGCAAAGAAAGCCAAAAGATGAAATTGACCATTATAATGCGATGCAGTCCTAGACTTTATTCCTATAACCCAGAGATGAAAATCCAAGTATGGTCAAGCATGAGCCTGAAAAATCACACTGGATACTAAGCCCGGTGCAAATGAAACAAGTTCAAGTTATCTGACAGCTATGCGAATCAAACTTCACTGTCTACTGGGTCTTCTTCAATGGAGCAGAAACAAAAGTTTAAATAAAGAACACGAGTGGACTTTAGGGCAGAAAGTGTTTGCTACCAGCTCTTGTCATCTGTCAGAGATAAATTTGTCGAAGGACATGAACTAGCAAGAAAATCCTTTCACACCCTGGGAAGATCTATCTGCCAGCGTGTTATTTTTTTTAATACCTAAGATTAGAAAAAGATATACTATATACCAAGCTGATAAGAAGAAACAGTGATACTGTAAACAGAAAATAGTCTAACAACTACCTTTACAGACAAGAACAAATCATTGGCTTGGGTTCTTTTTAAAGAGATTAAATGGGGGCGCGCCTGGGTAGTTGAGTCAGTGTCTGCCTTCAGATCAGGTCAGGCTCCCCGCTAAGCAGGGGAGCCCTCTCCCTCCCCCTGCTTGTGCACATGTGCTCTGTCAAATAAATAAAATATTTTTAAAAAAAATTAAAAGAGATAAAATGTATTCAAATACCCATACATGAGAGAACACTAAAATCTTCTATCTTCATTTCATTTTAGATTCATTCTATTCTTTCACATTCTCATTTGGTCCGTAACCAAATCCCAACAACTTTTACTGAAAATGTTTCCTTAACTCCCCAGACTTCATTATCACACACCTATGATGCTGTGATAATTTTCTAATTTTGACTCTGGTTAGCTTCCTCTCAAGCTTCCCCCACCCCCACCCCCGAACTATTTGCATCCTTGCCTTTCTCAAAACCTTCCAAAAGGCTCCTCACTTCTTGCAGACTAAAGACATCCCAATTTCACAATAGGATAATAGGAGTATACAGTCTCAAACTTTTTTTACACAAATCCTCTGCTCTAAGCATAATAATCTCCTTTTTTCCCCCAGGACACATGCTAATATGCATTTTCAGTCTTGGATTTCTGTTCCACTCTCCATAATACACTATGCTAATACCTTTCTGTCCACCCATCCAAATTGTGTAACGCAAACAGTATTTTCTGAGCATTTATTGTGCTTCAAGAACTAATGCACTGTCTCAAGTTCCACCATTTTTTCAAGTTCTTTCAACCTGCAAGGGAGATCTCCTAAATGATTCTCCTTCATTTGGCATGCAAGAGAAAGGCACTAGGAGAAACTTACTCCAGCCCTTTAGGTCATACTGATAAAGCTCTGAGAAGTCAAAGGAGCGCCAGAGAGTAAAGCTGGAGTTGAAGAATAATAAATAAGAGACCACTCAATCATTCATTCATTCACTCATTCATTCCTTCCTTCCTTCCTTCCATAGCTGTTGAGCAATAACCCGGAGTCAATCGCAATTCTGGCTGGGACAGGCAAGGATCCCATTTTCATAGAATGTGAGTGCACCCATGCTAGAAAGATGGAAATAACCAGCACTGAACACATGAACACACAATCCTTAGACTCTAACAAGTGCTTTGAAAAACATAACACTTTTTTTTAAAGATTTTTATTTATTTATTCATGAGGGACACAGAGAGAGGCAGAGACTCACGTAGTGGGAGAAGCAGGCTCCACGCAGGAAACCCAACACGGGATTCGATCCCAGGTCTCCAGGATCAAGCCCTGGACTGAAGGGAGATGCCAAACCGCTGAGCCACCTGGAGATCCCACAAGTGCTTTGAAAAGTATAATACAGGTTTGACATGCCAGCAACTGATCCTAAGGGAGCTTTTTTTAGAGGTGGATGGGAAGCACCCCTACCCCTCAGATTTAATTGGTGAGAACTCAGCCATGTGATAAAAGTTTAAAGAAAAAAAAAGGGGGGGGGGGAATCCCTGGGAGGCTCAGTGGTTTCGCTCCCTGACAGGGTAAAAACTGTGACATCTATCAGGACGCCTGGGTGGCTCAGTGGCTGAGTGTCTCCCTTCAGCCCAGGGCAGGACCCTGGAGACCCAGGATCGAGTCCCACGTCGGGCTCCCTGCATGGAGCCTGCTTCTCCCTCTGCCTGTGTCTCTCCCTCTCTCTCTGTCTCTATGAATAAATAAATAAAATCTTAAAAAAAAAAAAAAAAAGAAGCCTCAGTTCAAAGACTGCCATAAGCACATCTTGAACATACGTGTTATGTCTCATGAAACTCTCCTAAGAGACCACACTCCTCAATATGAAAAAGTAAAGCACAAATAACCGCGCTCACTCAGGACTATAACTAAGACTGCTGTCCTGGGGCAGCCCTTGGGTGGCTCAGTGGTTTGGCACCTGCCTTCGGCCTAGGGCGTGACCCCGGGGTCCCCGGATCGAGTCCCACGTCGGGCTCCCTGCGTGGAGCCTGCTTGTCCTTCTGCCTGTGTGTCTGTGTCTCGAGCGAATGAATGAATGAATCAATGAATGAATGAATGAAGACTGCTGACTTTACAATAAATAAATAAGCAAACAAGCTGTCTTTACCTTAAAAAAAAAAAAAAAAAAACCCACAGTGTAAAGGCGCTCCAGCTCGATGGCCTCTCCGTGAGCTCAGAGCCCTCAGCTCTCCTGAGACCCCCAACAAGGGCCCCCACCCTGAAAGGGCAGGTCGGCGGGCGCACAGGGACTCGTTCTGTCTTCCTGGCAGAGGGAGAGTCGTACAGGGAGGCAGGGGCCCCGCTTCTCCCTACGGACTCGCGGCTGCAGAAGGCGCTGAGCCTCGGGTGAGGAAGACCCACCCACCCCCGCGGCCGGGGACGCGGGGCCCCAGGGGATCCCGTCCCGGCGGGTCTGGCCTCCCCGCCCCCCCCGCCCCCCCCGCCCCGCCGCCCCAACCAAGTTCCTCGTCGGCCAGCTAGTTCGCACGACGCCTCCTGCCTCCGTAGCTGCGGCGACACGGCCGCAGGGAACTTCCCGCGGCTCCCGGACAGCGCCGCTCCGGTCTCTCCAACTCCTCACACGAGGAGCCGCGCCAGCCGGGCCGCGCGAACTTACCTTCACCAGCCACACTCCGGTGTTCTGCTTCGCGCCGGTCAGATCGAGCTCCCCTCGCTCGGCCATGGGTCGACTGCTGCCGGGGGAGGCCGCGCGGCCGGAGCAGCGGCCCCGGGGGCTGGACCGCGCGAGGGAGCGCCGAGCAGGAGGTGCCGCGGCCGGAGGCGCCCGCCCGGCCGAAGGGAATCCCCGGAAAGAGAGACGCGCCGCCGCGAGGCCGGAAGTGCGCCTGCGCCGCGCCTGGCGGAACGGGGCGCCGGTCGGGACAAACCTCCTCGCGCGGGCCGCGCGGGCCCCTTCGAGTGGGCGTGGCTACGGGCTGCGTCTGAGCCGCTAAGACCTACGGTGGGATGAAACAGAGATGTGCACAATGCTTTTTTTTTTTTTTTTTTTTTTTTTAATTCATGAGAGATACACAGAGAGAAAGAGACAGAGAGAGGCAGAGACACAGGCAGAGGGAGAAGCAGGCTCCATGCAGGGAGCCCGATGCAAGACTGGATCCTGGGTCTCCAGGGTCACGCCCTGGGCTGCAGGCAGGAGCTGAACCGCTGAGCCCCCAGGGCTGCCCTGCACAATGCTTTTTTTTTTTTTTAAGATTTTATTTATTTACTCATGAGAGAGAGAGAGAGGCAGAGACACAGGCAGAGGGAGAAGCAGGCTCCCTGCAGGGAGCACCACGTGGGACTCAATCCTGGGTCTCCAGGGATCACGCCCTGGGCTGCAGGCAGGAGCTAATCCACTGAGCCCCCAGGGCTGCCCTGCACAATGCTTTTATTTTTTTTTTTAATTTTATTTACTTATTCATGAGTGACACGGGGGGGGGGGGGCAGAGGGAGAAGCAGGCTCCATGCAGGGAGCCCCACGTGGGGTGGGACTCGATCCCGGGTCTCCAAGGCAGCCCCCTGCCCCGCACCCCCCCCCCCTTTCAAAGCAAATGCACAGTGCTTTGAAAGACCAGGTCAGCCAGCGTAAGCGAAGAAAGACAAAGCGACAAAACAAAAATGGGGTTCAGAGAGGAAAGCCGTCCGGATGTGTCCAACCCTGGCCAAGGAGAGAGACGCAACCTTTCTGAGGATAGGGAGGGAGGAAGTGAATTAGCACACGTGGGCACTGGGGTGCAATCGGTGGCCCTGGGAGGGTCTCAAGCATGCAGTTTGTAGACCCTCGGGGAGGAAAAAGAAAAAAGGAGTGTCTCGGGTGAGAGACTATCCTGAGCACTTCCAATTAAACAGAGCGCACCCCTTTCAGACGCCAAAACTCGAGGCCCATCTAATTAGATCAAAGGCAGTAGACCTGCGACTCTTGATATCCAAGTCCTGAGTTCAAATCCCCGGCTTGCAGTTTCCTCTCGGTCTCCTTGCCTCTAGCATAAAATTCATTGCTCTCTACCAAGGCCCTGTCGGTTGGCTCCCTGCGGCCCAGTCGCACATGCACCACACCTGCCTTGGGACCTCCCCAGAGACATCAGGATCTTCTTCCTCAGTTGTTTCAGGGCCTCTGCCCACTGGATGCCCTTTACTCATGGAGAGATGCCCTATTCTTCCTTGACCCTCCTTCTCACCCCTGTCCTATGATTGGCAAACTCCTTCTTGGGTTACCAGACTTAGGGAAATGTCACTTCCTATGAAACCTTTCATCAAGTTCCCCAGAGGAGGTTGGTTTTCCTTCACATCACAATGGGATACTTATTACCCTGCGCCACTATGTGCATGTTGACACGCTGCCTTTGCTTTCTAGACTATGAGCTCCTCCTAGGTGGAAATAGTGTTTTATTCATTTTTGTATCCACAACAGCAAGCAAGGTATATGACACGTTGTCAGATTTCAATAGGCTTTAGCTGAATGAACATTTGCTGAAAGAGAAACAAATAGTAAAATATTGTAAGAATAGCAAGTGATGTATTGAATCAAACATCAGAGCCACGCAGATAATTGAGGAACTTCCAAGTCTGGGCCTCATAGGGCCAGGAAAAGTTGTCAGGTTTCTGTGATCAGCCGAGGAAACTAATAGGAAAGATGGGAAACCAGGCATGGTTTGAAAAGGAAGGTTACATTCTTGTGTCACGGCTTAGGAAAGGGCCTATTAAAAAGGATGGGGATGCCTGGATGGCTCAGTGGTTGAGCCTCTGCCTTTGGCTTGGGGTGTGATCCCAGAGTCCTGGGAGTCCCACATGGGGCTCCCCCACAGGGAGCCTGCTTCTCCCTCTGCTTCTGTCTCTCTGTGTGTCTCTCATGAATAAATAAATAATATCTTTTTAAAAAAAGACATTTAAAGGGTGAAGACAGCTGCTTTGAGCTTTGATCCAGCAGAAGGAAAACGTGAAATATGACACCATGAGGAAAGGGAATTAATGCAGCCTAGAGTACCCTAGTAATGGACTCTAAAGGATTAAGACCTTAATCTATGGGTCATGAGAAGACTCAAAATGAGTGTGTGTGTGTGTGTGTGTGTGTGTGTACATGGGGAATGAGGCAAAACAAATGTGTAAAGAAGAAATGGCTAGAGAAGAAAAAAGTGCAAGATTTTAAAGAGATTACACAGGGTGGGGTGCCCGGCTGGCTCAATCAGGAGAGCATGCGACTCTTAATATCCAAATCCTGAGTTCAACCCCCATGTTGGGCAAAAAGCTTCACTCATTACATACACACATACTTACATATGGAAGAAGAAAAAAAAAACTATTTAGCGCCCCATCTTCATATAGTGTGGAACAAAGAACAAACTTTTATCTGTCCTTTTCAAACTCCCAGCTTGAGGAGGAATGCTTAAGAGCTGTGAGAGAAACAGAAGACAGCTCTGTTGTTGCCAGCTGTATTGGGGAGCCCCCCAGACCCTGAGGTGTTTCCCCAGCCTGTCCCTGGGATGTTGGAGGCGCTCAGTGTCCCCACAAGAAAGAAATCAAGGGGGACGTCTGGGTGGCTCAGTGGTTGAGCATCTGCCTTCTGCCCAGGGCATGATCCTGGAGACCCCGGATCAAGTCCCACATCGGGCTCCCTGCATGGAGCCTGCTTCTCCCTCTGCCTGTGTCTCTGCCTCTCTCTCTCTCTGTCTCTGTCTCTGTCTCTGTCTCTCACGAATAAATAAATAAAATCTTAAAAAAAAAAAAAAAAAGAAATCAAGGATGGACCAGACACAGTGGTTGAGTGGTACAGATGAAGAGTTTATTAAAGTGAAAGAACACATCACAAGATGTGAGAACAGGCAAGCTCACAGGAGAGCTGTGCATCCTGGGGTTTGGGTCTCTATCTTTTATTGACAATTGTTGACAAGGGGATGGAATATTTATTGTTTAAGGACTATATTTCTTTGAGAGAAAATTTCTTTTCTCCCTTACTTGATCAGAGTCTCCGTCTTCTTACTCTTGGACCTGTCTGGTTTGATCCAGCTTCTTGTGGCTTTGTTTTAGAGTGCTGGCATGACAGGTATCTGATTTTCCTGATAGCTGACCCTGACTCTCCCTTTGCTGGCCTCCTGTTAATGGAGGATGGTTGGAAGAAAGGCGGCAGGGGCAAGGGGTCCCATCCTAAGAGGAAGCTACACTTAAAAGGAAAAAGAGCTCATCATGTTACTCTATACCACCCTGAAAGAAGACCTGCACCCTTTCCCTCCCAAACAACCTGATAGGTTGGACATGGACCAAAACCTGATTGGGTAACAGGTGCATGGAGGGTTAATCAGATTAAAGCAGCCCACCAACAATCTCATAAAACCCCCTAAATTTAGGGGTGCCTGGGTGGCTTGGTCAGTTGGGCATCTGCCTTCAGCTCAGGTCATGATCCCTGGGTCCTGGGGTTGAGCCCCACATGGGGTGCCCTGCTCAACGGGGCATCTTCTTCTTCCTTTCCCTCTGGCCCTCCCCTCTGCTTGTGCTCTCTCTTCCAAATAAATAAATAAAATCTTAAAAAAAAAAATCCCCTAGACTTAAATGCCAAAACGGCAACCCTCTCGGGTCCTCTCACTCTCCAGGAGATTTGTACTACCACCTTTGCCTTGCTGCCCACCACTCTTTGCCTGGTCTACCTCTTCATTCTTGAAAGCGGTGTAACCAAGAACCATGGACACCAGAGGAAAAGAAATCCTGAAACACAGCCATCCTGTTAGAACCTAATTGCCTCTAACACTGTGAACCAGAGTCATAGGTTTACTCTGGAGATCAACAGTGTTAGATATCACAGCTAGATTTTTCACCTTCCTGAGGGCCCATTATATGCCAGAGAGTAATAATTTTGGTCTGATCCAACTTTGTGTTCCTTCCACCATGATCCCACATGGCTAATATCCATTCTCAAACACATGTGTTCCCTGGATTTCTACTTGTATAAATTAGAAAACTTCAGTTCTTTTGAAGTATAGTGTACCTCTCCTGGGTCACACTTTGTACCTCACCCTTGGGACCTGTTGAAACTTTAGTTACAGGTCTAGGAGCCAAGAGAGTTGGTAAGTGGTGAGTCCTGAGGAGAATTAACATTGTTTTGTTTTGTTTTTAAAATTTTATGTATTTATTCATGAGAGACACACAGAGAGAGGCAGAGGGAGAAGCAGGCTCCCCATGGGGAACCCAATGCAGGACTTGATCCCAGGACCCCAGGACATGACCCAAGCCAAAGGCTGATCCTCAACCACTGAGCTACTCAGGTGTCCCAAGAGAATTAGCATTGTTGAGCAAGACAACTGTCTTGGATGGGAAGTTATTACAATGTCTTCCTTAATCTTCTCAGAGGAGGCTAGGGGATGTCAGGGACACAACCACTGGAGGTGGGGAAGCTGCTTCCATGTGGGGGTGCGAAGGCTGCTTCCACTGGCAAAGAAGACTCACCTGAATTTAGGGCTTCAATGTTCCCAGCTTCATCAGGATCTTCCCACATATCCCCATTCCAAACACAGAGGATCCAGTCCTTTCTCAATCAATTCCCTCACTTAAATATGCTCCTTTGGGCAGCCCAGGTGGCTCAGCAGTTTAGCGCCTCCTTCAGCCCAGGGCCTGATCCTGGAGACCTGGGATCAAGTCCCATGTCGGGCTCCCTGCATGGAGCCTGTGTCTCTGCCTCTGTGTGTGTGTGTGTGTGTGTGTGTGTGTGTGTGTGGTGTGTGTGTCTCTCATGAATAAATTAATAAATTTTTTTAAAAAAATAAATAAATAAACACACTCCTTTGAGTTGAACAGCTGAGAGTTCAACCTGTATTATAATTCTGCAAGTCCCAAAAAGAGCATCTGTGTTTGATTTTTACCATCTCAGCCCTGCAGCTACAGGAGATAAAGATTGTTATCTTTATCTTCTCTTTTATCTTTTTAGCTTTCTGGTCCTGTATACAGCACTTGAGCTGGAAATTCAAATTCCTGAGCTTGTCTTTTTCTTTCACCACTTTGTCCAGCAACGTTAGGAGCAACCAGCCAATCTCATTGTATTTGTTAGTTTTCCAAGAATGTTTGAGAGTATCACATACACAGTTACCCAGGTCTTTGCTTCTTGTAAGTGCTCAATTAGGCATGGCCAATGCAGGTGTTCTGTGTATCTCTAAAGGTCACACAATGGACTATCAGTACTCTGTTTACTACTGTAAATAGAGTCATTAGTGTCTTTAAAACTAATCAGATTAGAGAGATAATTGCAGAAACCCAGAACCAATTCATAAAATTCATCCTTAACATACAGTTCCTCTAGACCCATTCTGATTACCAACATCTGTATAAGTTTGGAGGTTTTCCAGGGAAACAAATAAGTGTGTGTGTTGTGTGTGTGTGCATGCGTGTGTGCACACAGTTAAAAAACAAAAATTCAACTAAGGTTTATTAAGGTTTTATTAAGCAATTCATGAATTGAACAGCATCCCATCTAGCAAGTAGAGAGGAGCTCCCAGGAGTAGCACAAAATGGAAGGATTTTTATAGGAAGGACGGTAGAGCAAGGAAGTTATTAGCAAAAGAAAAAAAGAATTGTGGGGCAGCCCAGGTGGCTCAAGAGGTTTAGCACCACCTTCAGCCCAGGGCGTGATCCTGGAGACCCGGGATCAAGTCCCACATCAGGCTCCTTGCATGGAGCCTGCTTCTCCCTCTGCCTGTGTCTCTGCCTCTCTCTCTCTCTCTCTCTGTCTCTCTCATGAATAAATAAATAAAATCTTTAAAAAAAAAAAAAAGAATTGTAACAGGTGAGTTGTTTCTCTTAGGCAGAAGAGCAGGAGGTCTAATATTAGGTGGGTCCCCTGATCATTCTTTGGTGGACAAAGAGGGCTCATGTGACAGATTACCTCACTGGTGCTGACCAAAAAATTCCTGACATGTTCTGACAGTGGTATATACTGGATGGCGTCTTGAGTCATTTTCTCAGGTAAGGAATGCAGGGTCTCGCTTACTGTTGAAAAACACTGGGAGTTTTACCATTGATTTATTGTCTCTGATAGGGTTAGGCAGCTATTTCCTGACCTGGTAGAGACTGTTCATATTTGCATTTCTTTTGTTCCTTTAAAATCCTTAACTACTGAGGTTTTTGCATTTCTTTGTAAACCTGACACCACCTAAGAAGTTCCGCAATACGTGTGCTAGAGTAAGGAGAGCCAGGAGAAACTAGCTGGGGACCTGAAATGACTTCTCTAGTATCATGAAACCTATCTCTCAAGTCTTTCTTTTTCTCGGGGCCCTAACTCTTTCTGCTTATAAGTTCACTCTCAGATATTGTCCTTAGGCATACCCATTGGCCCAGTGGTTTTCCATGCCAGAGATTCTATTTGTTCATACTCAAAAACATTCTAACAAGTCAAAGAACACCACCACCGAACTCTTCTTAATATACTAGACTTACTATGTATTGGTTATTTTTTTTTAAGATTTTATTTTCTTTAAGTAATCTCTATACCCAACATGAAGCTCAAACTCACAACCCCGAGATCAAGAGCTGCATGCTCTACTGACTGGGTCAGCCAGGTGGCCCTGAATTGGCTATTAACACAAAGATTTTCATGCACCCCAATATTTATAGCAGCGTTATCAACAATAGCCAAATTATGGAAAGAACCCAAATGCCTATCAACTGATGAATGGACAAAGAAGATGTGATATATTTGAGGAGCCTGGGTGGCGCTGTTGGTTGAATGTCTGACTCTTGGTTTCAGCTCAGGTCATGAACCTGAGTTCCTGGGATGTAGCCCCATGTAGGGCTTTGTGCGGAGAATGGCATCTGCTCAAGATTCTCTCTCCCTCTCCCTCTGTCCCTCCTGCTCATGTTCTCTCTCTCTCAAATAAATAAATAAATCTTAAAAAAAAAAGTTGTGGTATATAAATACACTGGAATATTACCTAGCCATAAAAAAGAATGAAATCTTTCCATTTGCAATGAAATGACATGGATGGAGCTAGAGGGTATTATGCTAAGGGAAATCAGCCCGAGAAAGACAAATACCATATGATTTCACTCGTATGTGGAATTTAAGAAACAAAACAATGAACATACAAGGGGAAAAAAAGAGAGAGGCAAACCAAGAAACAGACTCTTAACTACAAAGAACAGACTGAGGGTTGCTGGAGGGGCGGTGGGTGGGAGGATGGGTTAAATAAGTGATGAGTATTAGTGCGTGCACTTGATATGATGAGCACTGAGTATTGTATGTAAGTGATGAATCACTGAGTTCTACATCTGAAACTAATATTGCACTGTATGTTAACTAGTTGGAATTTAAATAAAATGGGGGGGGGGGATATGTGATTCCAATCACCAAAAAAATTCATTCAAAATTTACAAAAGAGTCCTGAAATGTGGTAATTAATTAGATATCCCTTACACTAGTGATGTCATGGGTAGATAATTTTGCTTCAGTGTCATACCAATCTGTAAAACCCCATCTCTGGTTGTTCTTATTTTCTTTAAAGTAGGCCCCACGTCCAATGTGGCTTGAAGTCACCACCCAGAGATCAAGAGTCATATGCTCAACTGACTGAGCCAGCCCAGGCCCCTAAAACCCTGTCTCTAAATTCTCTCTGTGCGTCCCTTCACCTCCTCAGTTCTCTTTTCCCCAGAATACCCATTCTTCCCGGGAGATACCTTGCTTCCCAGTTATGCATGATCAAAAAGAAATACCCCCTAAAACAGCTTCTATATTGTTGAACATGAGCTTTGGAGTCAAACATATTTTCAAGTCATAGCTCTGCTGCATACTTGCCTACTTATTTTATTCTCTCCATGCCTATTTCCTAGCTTATAAAATGGGGTGATTATACCTACCTCATAGAATTCTTACGTGAATAAATGAGAAAACAAATCAAAAGGATATAACACTATAATTTGAAAACTCTTTGGTAACCGCATTAATTATCTTAGGTCAAATAATGGAAAGGAAGCACAGAAAGGATTTATTATAATAGTGGTGGGCTAGTAAATGTTTCACAACTGGCTTCTCCTAACCCCCAGAAAAAGCCCTGGTTTGTTGTGTTTGCCTGATTTATAGTGTAGAGTTGGATGAAATGCACAGTACCATGCCAATGTACAGTATTCACCATATGAATACACTCGACATGAGTTTAAGAGCACAGACAATAGTAACATAGTTCAGAAGTGATGAGCTTGGGGTTTTTATTAGCTTGGTGTTAAAGGTATTCAAACGTTTAGTGCTCTAGAAAAAGGAAGTAGTGTCTGCAAACCCTAAAGGGAGAGGACCTGTGTGTTTGTGTCTGTGGAACACGGAGGATGCCCATGGGCAGGCTCAATGATTGAGTGTGAAGGCAGTTAGAGAGGGAATGAAGGGATCAGACAATGCAAGACTCTCAAGGCCTTGTTCAGATCAAATATAAACTTGCAGAAAAGTTTTATTTTAAAGGCTTCTATGTATTTATTTATTTGAGAGAAAAAAAGAGAGAGGCAGGGGAGGGGCAGAAGGAAAGAGAGAGAGAATCTTGAGCAGACTCTGGGCTGAGCATGGAGCCCAACAGGGGCTTGATCTCATGACCTTGAGATCATGACCTGAACCCAAACCTCGAACTGGAAGCTTAGCCAAGTGAGCCACCCAGGAGCTCCAAACTTGCAGAAAATTCTAAAACTTGAATACAGGGGGCACCTGGGTGGCTCAGTCTGTTGAGCATATACCTTTGGTTCAGGTCATGATCTCAGGGTCCTGGAATCAAGCCCCGAGTCAGGCTCCCTGCTCAGCAGCAAGTCTGCTTCTCCCTCTTCCTCTTCCTCTGTGATCTCTCTCACTCTTACTCTGTCTCAAACAAATAAATAAAATCTTTTAAAAAATAAATAAATACAAAATAATAAAATTAAAATTTTTTAAAGTTTATTTATTTTTTAAGATTTTATTTGTTTATTCATGAGAGAGAGAGAGAGAGAGAGGAGAGACACAGGCAGAGGGAGAAGCAGGCTCCATGCAGGGAGTCCGACGTGGGACTCGATCCCAGGTCTCTAGGATCACGCCATGGGCTGAAGGTAGTGCTAAACCGCTGAGCCACCCAGGCTGCCCTAAAGTTTATTTATTTTTAAAAATAATCTCTATACCCATCATGGGGCTCAAACTCACGACCTCAAGATCAAGAGTTGCATGCTCTTCCAACTGAGCCAGTTAGGCACTCCTTAGATTTACATGTTTATTGTATTTTATTTTTTAAAGATTTTATTTATTTATTCATGAGAGAGGCAAGAGGGGGAGGCAGAGATATAGGCAGAGGGAGGAGCAGGCTCCCTGAGTGGAGCCTGATGCAGGACTCCATCCCAGAACCCTGGGATCATGACCTGAGCCAAAAGCAGATGCTCAACCACTGAGCCACCACCCAGGTGTCCCAGATTTACATGTTTACAAAGATTCCTCTAACTGCTATGGGAAAAAATGGATTGGGAGAGGCCAGAATGAAAACCAAGAGACTAGTTTAGATATTATTGCACTAATCCAAGTGGAAGAGGGCAGCAGTTTGGATTAGGAAGGTGGCAGTGGAGATGAACAGGCGTTGATGAATTGGACACATAGTGATAGATTCAAGAGGTAGAACTGACAGGGCTTTGTGATTCCTTGCTGTGTAGCAGAATAGAACCGTCTGACAAGCTCAGTACCAGAAAACTAAACACACATGCAAGCACGCACAGAATCTTCTTGCTTCTGGGGGTTCAGACAAGACTCTGGATGTATTTTGCTTGACAGATGACATAATTCAGCTGAATCACTTCTGTGAAGTGCCTTATGTATGATCTAACGTATGGCTGCTGTGGCCTGCAAGAAGCCCTCATTCTCAGTAAGTCAATTTAATTGTCCATTAGGGATTACTCTAGGAATAAAGTGTTAAATAAAACATGAGAAAATTTAATTTGTCATTGCTGTAAGGAAATCCAATTTGTTTTCATAAATATTTACCAAAGCTTTTGTATCATACTTTCTATATTAAATTAAGTTATAGTTAAGAAATCATACTGAAACACTTGGTCAAAGTACCCAGATAAAAATCGCAAATAACGGAAGTCCTAAAATACCATATTAAACAGATGGATCCTCGCTAGTGTTCAGATTTCAAAACCAGAGGAGCCACATGTGCTGAATATCAATGAGAAATTAGGTCCAGATTCCTGCTAAAAGCAAAATCTAGGAGTTTCCATATTGATGCATCAGATTTCCTACTCCCAATACATAAACGTTATGGACAGGATAGAGTTCACAGGCAGGATTAGGGGAAAATCTTAAGCAAAGCAAGCACATGCCTCCACCATCAATGGATAAAGTTGAAACAAGTTCAGTTTAAGATTCCTTTCTATAACGAGAGCTTTTGCCACAGCTTTGTCCATGTAAATTTTACTTCCCTCCCAGGTAACCAGCTGAATTGATTCTGTTCATGAAGTTGTTAAGGGTCAAAGGTTCTTGCATTTTACTATTTCACCATCTCTGGGGGGTTGCCCTTTCCTACATGGTGGACCACAATATCTGCATGTTCCAACCAACAGGAAAAGGTAAGGGGAAAAAGCTTATACATCATTTTGACCAGAGCTTAAAAATATTTTTTTCTTAAATTCACAATAGCCAAAAGGTAGAAGCAACACAAGTGTCCATGGGAGCAAGAAAGGATAAACAAACAAAAATATGTGCACACACATGTGAGCACGCACACATATACACACACATGAATATTATCCAGCCTTAACAAAGGAAGGAAGTTGGGGCACAACTCTTTCTGTGTCTCTCATGAATAATATCTTAAAAACAAAAAGAGAAATCCTTCCACATGCTACAACATGGATGAATCTTGAGGACATTATGCTAAGATAAGCCAGTCACAAAAGGACAAATATGTGCAATTCCTCTTATACGAGGTACCTGTTGTAGTCAACTTCATAAAAATGTGGTAGAAAAAAAGGTAAAATGGTAGTTTCTAGGAGTAAAAGGAGGAGAGAATGAGGAGTTACTACTATTTAATGAGTACAGAGTATCTGTTGTGCAGGGTGAAAGAATTCATCTGGAGCTGGTTGATGATGGCTGCACAATAATGTGAATGTACTGAATGTCACTGAATTGTATACTTGAGAACGGCTAAGGTGGTAAATTTTATGTTATACGTATTTTACCACATTTTAAAAAATCTTAAAAAATAAAAATAAGTATTTTTATAGTCTAGATTGGGATCCAAGGGTCATGCATTGTGATTGGTGGAGATATCTTTTAGCTTTCACTTTTTCTCTCTCTTTCTCTCTCGTTGTTATTTAAAAAAAATTTAGGGCAACTGGTTGTCTCAGTCTGAAGAACACAAGACTTTTGATCTCAGGGCATGAGTTCAAGCCCCACATTGATGTAGAGACTACTAAGAAAATATCTTTAAAAAACTAGGTTAGGTTTCCTGTACACTTTTCTACATTCTGTACTTTGTTGATTGTATCCTCAGGATGTCATTTATGATGTTTCTCCTTCCTTTGATTTTCCTACAAATTAGTAGTTAGATCTTAAAGCATAATCAGACACAGGTTCTATTTTGGTGGAGATGAAGACTCATATGGGCTCTTGTGCACTCTCAGCATGAGATATATCATGTCTAGTTTTCTTTCTTTTTGTGCTGTTGGCAGCCATTAATGATTATTTGTAGATTCAACATTTCATTAGGGATTACAAAACCAGTATATTCAAATTCTACTATTTATTCTTCGGGAAAAATTTCCCAGCAACATTCCCATGAGATGAAAGATAAAAACTTGATTCTGGCACAGACCTGAGTGAAGGCCAGTGAGTGAGGTTTTCATCATGTGAAGGTTGGGTAATATAGGGCAATGACTACTTGGATTAAAAAGTAGATTCTGAGCACTGGAAGAGTAGCTCAGGGAGGGAGAGCAGCTTGCAATCCATGTGCAATTCTCTGATTCCCAGGCTCACATCCTCTTTGTCCCTCAACCCCAAAGCCATAGTCTTTTATTCTTTTATTTTCCCCCACAACATCCTTTGATCACCAATCAAGAGAGCCTTCATGGCCCATTAAAATTAGAGCCCCCAAATTTGCAACTGGCTGATTGCCTGTTTTTATTCCTAGATATAATGGATTTCTCCAGCATTTGCCTATCAAGCATCCAGAGAAAAAGCCGCCATCTTTCTTCTATGATTGCTAAGAGAATTAAGTGCCAAGGAAATCCGTTCAGTGTGCACACAAGTTTAGATCTGTGTGGGGATAAATGAGACTGGGTCATGAGTCTTTGTTCTGTAACTAGCTGGCCCATGTGGACACATCTCTGTAATTTCTCAGGACTAGTAAACAAGCTAAACTTGGGAGGACAGGATTGATCAAGATGGAATGATTTCTGAGAGGAGACAGTAGTTCGAAATATTTCTGCTCCATTGTTATCTGTTTTTCTGGCTTCGGGGCTCAGATTGAACCATGGCTGGGGAGAAAACCCTTAGCAGTTACTCATCGTTGTATACTCTTTTGTATATATAATGAAACAATAATCAGAATTTACCTAAAGCCTGAATCCAAAGAGGCAATAGGTAAATCACACTATTGTATAAATCACACTTTAAAAGTGATTTTGTTATATTGATTCTTTTACAGTTCCTCCCAGCTTTTAGAAACCTTGAGTGAGGAATGCTTTTGTGGTGAAAGGGATGTTAATTGCTTTCACTGGGGTCAAACATCCTCTTTGTAAATCATGAATCCAATAGCTGTTAAGAATCCAGAGGAAGAATTGGCCAGTAGTATTACAAGAGTTCTAATTGGGCATTTTTTAATTTAACCCTAATGCAAATTTGTTTTCCATAGATTTTTTCCCCTCTTCTTCTGACATCTTCTAAATGAAATAATTACTGCAAATCTTTTGACTCAGCTTATTCACTATGTTGGTTAACTGTATGAGGCTTCCTTCCAAGAATCTCTTCCCTCAATGACTAAAGCCCCCCTCTCCCTTTTCAGCATAAAGTGTGGGGTTACTGATGATTTACAAAGTGCACTTGACAGTCCTGACTTTGCTGGTTGTGGTGGTAGTGGGGTTGGCAGGTGGTGGGAAGACAAAGGCTGGGATAAAAATTCCTCTCCATCTCCAGACAGATGTAACCAATATCCTCTTCTGTGAAGAGGCTGACTACAGCAAATATGTTGCATCTGCTCTAGTACTATTTGAATCTAGATGAACTTTCTATGTGATATTTAAATTCCACCAGGCGAGAAAAATTAAAACTACAATACTTACATTGAGAGAATGCCTGAACAAGCTGCTATTGGATATAAGTTACTGCCCATCGTCTTGGACATCTCCTGCTGCCCCTGGCTATCACTCTGAGGTGGTTTTAAAATTAGTCTTTCTCTCTCTTCTTTCTCCCTCATTTTATTTCCTATATTGCAATTCTTTGATACTCTTTCCTTCAAAATGTAAGACCTAGTACCCCTGCTCCTTGATATAGGATATAGGACACACCTATTATTTCACTCCAAACAAATAGAATGTGGTGAAAGTGAAGCAGTTATGTGATTACCATGACTAGGTCATAACAAGAATAGCTTTCCACCTGTTTCTCTCTCCTTCCCCTCCCCCCCCCACACAGAAATTATTTTGTTCAGGCCATTGCAATAGGGGAAACATCTTACATCTGAGATCAGAGTGTCTCAGCAGGGTGGTTTTATCTTAGACTTTTACAGGGAGAGGTAAGGAGTTACAGATTTACAGGTTTTTTTTTTTTTTTTTTTTTTTTTTTTTTTGCCAGCAGAAGTCTCAGTCAGTTACCTGAAGAGGGAAAGTTTTTCTTTGCTGAGGTGGTTACAGGGGAACAAAGCAGCAAAGCAGCTCTAATTTTAGCAAATCAAACATGAGACAGAGAAGGGGAAGTTGTAGGATCATGTTGGAGGGCCTGCCTTGTTAGCAAGTTCAGGCCAAAGGGGAAAGGCCTGTGTTTGTCTTTGTTGGCTAACTCATTCTGGGCAAAGCTAACCACCATACTGACACTCCAGCAGCTGGGTGGGGGGTGGGGTGGATGATGTCCTTGGGTAGAGAGGTTCGGAGTATAAAGAGGCCCAGCTGGAGCAGCACCAAGCAGCCAGCTACATGAGTGAACCCCTTGGGAAGCAGCTCCTCCTGCCTAAGTCAAGCATTGAGACTGTTTCAGCCTTCTAGTCTTTGAATCCTCCAGCTGAGGCCCCAGACATCACAAATCGGAGGCAGGTAGCAGTAGATAACTAATACAGGCTCCTCCTCTCAACAGGCAGGCATATTGGTGTTGGTAAAAACACCCCCAGCCCCGGCCCCATGCTCCTTCAAACTCTCTTCTTAACACTCAAAGGCAAATGGGATAGTATCTGGGAAAACAAGCATGCCTCCTCCAGCAGTGCGCACCTTGAGAGACTAAATAAGTCATAATTTTGTCATTTATGAAAGAAATGACAACTTCATAAATGGAAGCAGATGACAAACTCTCCTCCTTTTACCCATGCCTCTTAGCAACTAGATAAGTCTGTTTTTTTTTTTTTTAGTATACAGTCCCCCCAAATACTCGTTGGTAATGCAAAATAGACCAATTATAACACAATCCAATTTTTACATTGCTGGTTTAACGGATAAAACAAAATAGCTGCTACCGCAGGAAAATTCAGTGGCGTATGTTTTAAGATGGACATACCAGTGGGAAGTTTGAAATTTAGGGCTTAGAATCTTGCTATTCAAAGCGATCCTCTGAAGAACACTATCACATCAATTCAGAGCTCTGTTAGAAATGTGGAATTTAGGGCAGCCCGGGTGGGTCAGGTAGGAGAGCAGGTTTGAGTCCCATGTTGGGCGTAGAGCTCACTTAGAAATAAAATCTTAAAAAAAGAAAGAAAGAAATGCAGAATTTAGAGCCCTACCCTATGCCTACTGAATCAGAATCTGCACTTTAACAACATCTCCAGGTGATTCATATGCACATGAAACTCTGAGAATGGGGGTGGTTAATTCATACCTTCAGTTATTCAATACCTAGTTCTTGAATATTCATTGCACTGAGAATAGAGCAGTGCACAAGGCAAATCAGACACTTTGAATTCCCTTCCAGCTCTCAAGTTTTGTTTTTTTTTTTTTTAAGTTTTGTATTTTCTTAAATCTAATTCCTTGACAGGTAGAATTATTGTTCTTTGGCTTTTCTGCTACCATTATATGATAGTAGTTATAGAATCATTCAACTTTTCATAGGAAGGCAGATGTCAGAGAAAGTGGGGAGGGGTGGTGGTGGAAATTCCCTTATGATCAGAACTTCACTTACCTAAAATGGGAGAAGTATGTGCACATATATTAAAACATCCACTGCTGGCACTGACAACTTGGTACAAATTGCCTGCATAAGGATTCCAAGGTTCTCTGACTTGACTTTCAAAATTGCTCCACAAATCCCTGGGAAATTTCACAGTATTTTGGAAACAGTAAGTTTGTGACAGCATGTCAAGCAGCCACCACTGTGTCTTCTAATGTTGCATCTCTAACAATAATAACCCGTGGGGCATGCTAGAAAAAGTGGCAGAGGTTCATCTAAAATGATATTTGCCACCAGCCATGCATCTAGAAAGATTTTTATCTCATAAATTCCATCAATAAGGGGGCACCTGGGTGGCTCAGTTGGTTGGTTAAGGGTCTGCCTCTGGCTCAGGTCGTAATCCCGGGGTCCTGGGATCGAGTCCCACATTGGGGTTCCCACAGGGGTGGTGGTGCTGGGGCCTGCTTCTCCCTCTGCCTGTGTCTCTGCCTCTCTCTGTGTGTCTCTCATGAATAAATAAAATATTTTTTAAAAATAACAATGAAAAAATAAAAATTCCATTAATAGGAACTCAGGCAGGAGAAAAGAACATATAAAAGGAAAAGAAAGACGAAAGAGAGAAGTACAATACCATCTGGACTAACCTCCTTTTCCTTTTAGTGGTCCCAGGTGCCTCAGGCTGCCTGCCTTTGGTCTAGCTCCTTCATTTAGCAGCAAGTCAAGAAAAAGCTATAGCTATTATTTTTAAATGTCATTTCCTTTCCCTCAGAGGTCAGATTTCCAAAGCAAGTCTTTTTTAAAGGTTGAAGAAAAAAAAATGATTTGTAAGGCGAGATACTCTGTCAACTTTATAAAATGGCTCTTTTTGGGACTCTTGCAAAGACTCTTTTTCTGCATATGAGAAGCAGGGAGCTACTCTGCTGCAACATCTCTAGTCTGTAAATTTCCATAAATGTGATTAAACAATACGGCTCACAGGATTTGTTGGTGCAGAAATTGTGTTAAAGGAATTATGCCACTGTGTATAGTACTTTTAAGTCTTAATGAGTGCCTGATACGTATAAATACCAAGAACACATCGATAAATATTTGTCAAATAAATCAACGAAATTGAGTTCAGAAAGACAACAGAAAATGTAATTTAGACCCCATCTGTCAAGGACTCAGCAGTCGGTTATATGACCAGTCACCACCTGCTACCTCAGCAAGACTATTTTAATGAAAAGGCATAACATTGATTTATATCCTTTAGCTTCAGTTCGACTCTAGGATTGCTCAATATTATGGTCTTTTGGGAGGCAAGATTGTTAAAAGCAATGCTGGATGAGGCAAACATATATTGATCAAGTGGCTACGTAACTGGAAAATCCTCCCAAACCAAACATTCATATAATGAGCTTGGTTTGTGAGTTTAGAATTTTAATGAAGAGAAGGCAGTGTTTGAAGCCCTAAAGACTGTGTGTGTGTGTGTGTGTGTGTGTGTGTGTGTGAGCAATGGCTTCTGAAGCATACTTTACAACAGCACATGCTTCAAAGAAGCTAACTGAATGTTTTATGTTCACTACATGCTCATTAGTAACTGCTCTCATTTCTCCCGTTTACTTCTTCTTTTTACTGATCTTAAGGATGCAATTAAAATCCCAGTGACTTGTGGTTTCTGTTAGAGAGATAAACAGTACCTGACCCCATGTGATCTGCTGCATGAATAGAGATCAGGATTTCATCTTCCAGCAACTCGTGGTTGCTAAGGAGACTATTGGCATCTCTATGTCCTAGGAGCCATATTGCTCAGAAAGAATTACAGCAGTTTTGCCTGGTACTTTCCCAGAGGGGGGGAAAAAAACCCTGAAAACTCATTAGCGGAGCCAATATTTTAAAATTCTACTGATCTCTTTAATATTTTGAGTGCCTTTGGCCTTAGAGTATAACTTGTGAACAAGTTGGCATCTAAACAAGTACACTTTCAGAAATGATAGGGCAGCTTTGTTACAGAAAATAGCATGAGTGGGGCACCTGGGTGGCTCAATTGATTCAGCGTCTGACTCTCTATTCTGGCTCAGATCGTGATCTCAGGGTAGTGAGATCAGCCTGTGTCAGGCCCCGTGCTCAGCACTGAGTCTGCTTGTCTCTCTCCCTCCCCTGCTGCTCCTTTGCTACCTTTCTCTCAAATAAATGAATAGAACCTTAAAAAAAAAAAAAGAAAGAAAGAAGAAAAGAAAGAAAGAAAGAAAGAAAGAAAGAAAGAAAGAAAGAAAGAAAATAGCATGAAAATAGTCAAGCTGTACAAAATTCTCTGACCTTGACTGTGAAGAAGGCCTGTTTTGTTGTTTGTTTGTTTGTTTGTTTCTTTCTTTCTTTCTTTCTTTCTTTCTTTCTTTTCCAGAGCTACTTACCCTTCTGAAGGTCAGAGTCAGGAAACCATGCTTATATTTCAGCTTTGTTTCTAGCACGTGGCCCCTGGCAAGTGCTCACTCTGACCCTCGGTTTCCTTATCCTTAAAGCAGAAAAATAGTGATGCCTCATAATGTTGTTCATGGGGACTAGAGAAGCTAATGGGCACATGTGATCAAAAGCTACTTGTAAATTGCAAAGCAGGTCCAAGTTAATATTCCATGGGAATATTTAGGCCAACTTTAGGAATTTCAATGCCATCTTTGTCTATTAAGGGGCCCTGAGGACAGCACCTGCGGAAGGAAGCAGGCTGAGAGGAAGAAGTTGAATTGTGAATAGGTGCCCGCCCAGCAGTAACCACCACAGCCGGTCCTATGGTGACCTCTGAGGCTAAAATGGCCCTTTAGGATTGTCCAAAATAGGGTGAGGATGGCCAATCCTTTTTCCCCCTCTGTTATGGGCTGAATGTTTGTGTCCTCCCCAAAGTCGTATGTTAAAGCCCAAACCACCAGCATATGGGATTTGGAGTTGAGGCCTTTGGCAGGTAACTAGGTTTAGATGTGGTCATGAGGGTGGGGCCCCATGTTGGGATTAGTGTGTCCTCATAATACAAAGAAAAGAGAGGCATCTGGGTGGCTCAGTCAGTTAAGCATCTGCCTTCAGCTCAGGTCATGGTCCTGGTGGCCTGGAATCGAGCCCTGTCATCGGGCTCCCTGCTCAGCTGGGAATCTGCTTCTCCCTCCCCCTCTGTTCCTCACCCTGCTCATGCTCTCTCTCTCTCTCTCTCTCTCAAATGAATAAATTAAAAAAATATTTTAAAAAAGAAGAAAAGGGGATCCCTGGGTGGCTCGGCAGTTTAGCACCTGCCTTCGGCCCAGGGCGAGATCCTGGAGTTCCGGGATGGAGTCCCATGTCAGGCTTCCTGAATGGAGCCTGCTTGTCCCTCTGCCTGTGTCTCTGCCTCTCTCTCTCTCTCTCTGTGCCTCTGTGTCTCTCATGAATGAATAAATAAAATCTTAAAAAAAAAAAAAAAAAAGAAGACCACAGCTTTCTGTTTCCCCACCATATAAGGATACAACATGAAGGTAGTCATGTACAATTCAGGATGAGAGAGCTCTCACCAAGAACCTGACCGTGGTGGCACACTGATCTTGGACTCCCAACTTCCAGAACTGTGAAAAAATAAACATCTGTTGTTTAGGCCTCTCAGTCTATGGCATTTGCTGTAACAGTCCAGGCTAAGACACCCTTCATCAGTCAGTTATTGGATCCGTGCTCCCTAAGAAGGGGCATGACTTTTCTCTATGCAGCTCTGGTAATTCTTGAAGGAACGGATGAGCTGAAGGCTGTCTCTGGTAGCACATCACAGTGACCATCACAATCACTATTATTACCTTTCACTCTTTCTGAATGAGAAACCTCACTCTGTCCAGCTATGTTACATCAGGTAAAACAATAAGCTCATTCACCTCATCTTGGCTTCATTCCCCTCCCCTTTTGCACAAATCTCTTTATTTTTTTATTCTTAAATTTTTAAAAAAAGACTTTATTTATTTATTTGACAGAGAGAGAGAGAGCACAAGCAGGGGATGTCGCAAAGAGAGAGGAAGAAGCAGGCTTCCTGCTGAGCAGGGAGCCTGATGCAGGACTCCATCCCAGGACCCTGGCATCACAACCTGAGCCGAAGGCATGCGCTTAACTGACTGAGCCACCCAGGCATCCCACAAGTCTTTGTTTCAAGTGAAAGAGTAAACTTGGTCACTGTCATTACATTGTGGCCAGAACAGAGGAAGTCAGTCAAACTTCAGTGCCTCACTCCTTATCATAAGTGGATGACTTGGGAATACCAAGTATTTGATTAGTCTCCAACTTAAAAAAACAGAGACCTAAACAAATAGCTTTTTAAAAAGATTTTATTTATTTATTCATGAGAGAAAGAGAGAGGCAGAGACACAGGCAGAGGGAGAAGCAGGCTCCATGCAGGAAGCCCCACGTGGGACTCGATCCCAGGTCTCCAGGATCACGCCCTGGGTCGAAGGCAGGTACTAAACTGCTGAGCCACCCAGGGATCCCCAACAAATAACTTTTTTGAAGAGGAATGTAAGAGAAAACTTTAAATATTTCAATTAACACTATCAGATTACCCACAAAATAAAATATGAAATGGTACGTACTGGCAAGAGAAGGGCATTGCTTTCAACATTCTGTAAGGACATACTTTTTTCTCTCTCTTTTTTTTTGAAGATTTTTATTTATTTATTCATGAGAGACACAGAGAGAGACACAGAGACACAGGCAGAGGGAGAAGCAGGCTCTCTTCGAGGAGCCCGATGCAGGACTTGATCCCAGAATCTGGGGATCATGACCTGAGCCGAAGGCAGACGCTCAACCACTGAGCCACCCAGGTGCCCCAAGGACATAATTTTCAATGCAGATTTCTATTCCCAGCCAAATGATCAATAAGATTTGATGATGAAATAAAAAACATTTCAGCTGTATGAATTCTCAAAAAAGGAACATGCTGGGGCACCTGGGTGGCTCAGTCATTTGAGTATCTAACTCTTGATTTTGGCCCAGGTCATGATTTCTGGGTTGTGAGATCAAGTCCTATGTGGGGCTCCGCACTCAGTGCAGAGTCTGCTTGGGATTCTCTCTCCCCTTCTTTCTGCCCCTCCCCTCCTTGCACACACTCTCTAAATAAATAAATAAAATTAAAAAAAAAAAAAGGAACCTGCCATGCACATTTTCTCAGAAAGCTATTGGAGGATATTCTCCAAAATTGTCTAGTAGTACAACAATAAGAAGAAACCCATGAGATCAGGTTAGAAGGGACTCGACACAGGAGAGAAGGTGTTGAAAGTCACACAATGACAATCTACATGTGGCTTGAGATTAGTCCATATGGAGTAGGAGGATGGAAGGCTGCCAGAGGGATAATCTAAGAGAAAAATGTGCTCTTGAGAAGCATGGGCTCACTCTTCCTTCTCATTCTCTGAATTTCTGTAGAGTCCTTTGTTCTACACACTTTCTCAGCAATACATCCCTAGACTCTACTGTAGGGTCACCTGACCCAGCACAACAAGCTCCACAGAAAACTGCTGTCTCACAACTTAAGTCCTGGCTGCATGAATACTAGTAGAAGTTCAGAAGTGCTAACAGAGGGTGAGACAAGCAAGGTGCTTAGGGCTCAAAATTTAAGGAAGCACTTAGCATCAAGTGCAAGCTTAGTACCCCATTGTTCCCCAATATCTAGTTCTCCATGGATAGATGTTTGACCATCTACCACTCCCACATCTGTCTCATTGTCCTCTGTTTGTCTTTACTACCTCTCTCTCATGTTACCTTCTATAATGGGTAAAGCGTAATGGCAGGCAAATGGGTTTCCTTTAAGAATTTTTATAATTTTTTTTTTTTTTGTATTTAAGTTTAGGCCATGGTTTTTGTTTGCCTGAGGTTCTATCAGAGATTTCTTCATATTTTGTGAGGCTGCGTTTTATTTTTAAAGCTGAATATCAACTTTGCCATCTCAAAATTTCCCAAGCAAAACACGCTCCAAAATCCCATGGAGCGTGACAATCATTTGTGATCCATGAATAATAAAGAATGGAAAATGTATGAAGAAGAGAAGAAAGTGGGTGGAGAAAACACATTTTGTTCTCACTAGTCAAATGAATTGTACTTTCCACTAAAAAATTTCTGCTTCCAATATTTAAGGGCAAAATTTTCTCAAGTGATTGTTTGAAGCTGAAAGTGCCTGCTAAAATATTAGGAACAGAAGAGCCTGAATCACTACTACCATCTTCAATCTATTTCTAAAAATATGCAGAAAGCGCATCCAAACAGGGCACAGAGCTTCAGTTTGAGAGACTGCGTTATGGGGATCCACTTCTAGACCAGGAGTTGCAAATACATCAATTGAGATTAGGGACGAAGGAAAGCTTTATACTACAGTGGTTACATCTCATCAGTCAAAGACTATTGGCAGAGCCAGAAAAAAAACAGTCTTGTTGCATTTCCAACTACAGCCAAAGCAAATGATTTATTTATTAATTTTTTAAAAAGATTTACTTATTTACTCATGAGAGAGAGAGAGAGAGAGGCAGAGACATAGGCAGAGGGAGAAGCAGGCTCCATGCAGGGAGCCTGATAGTGGGACTCGATCCCAGGACTCCGGGATCACCTCCTAAGCTGAAGGCAGATGCTCAACCACTGAGCCCCCCAGGTGCCCAGCAAGTGATGATTTAGTATTCCTAATGTGCGATATGGTGACCGTGAGAGTAACCAAGGGCCTGAAAATGTTGTTCTGCACTATGATAACTTTCAGGTGGGCTGGTAAAATTTATAACAATAATTTTTTTAATTTTTAAAAAATTTATATATATATTTATATAACAATAATTTAAACATTTTGAGAATACTTCAGATTGATTCTTATATCTAAGAAGTCCATCCTAGGCCGGCAATATTTGGCTTTGATCTTTCCTTTGTCGAAGTATTTATTTTAACATTTGGCCACTAAATATTAAGCCAATTTGTCTAATTGTTCACTCTGTTAGGCATATATTTTCATGTTCATTACTATGGTTTTCCCTCTCCTGTCCTGCCCTACTTCCTTTCCTGCCACCAGTTTTCTTTATTGCTTTTTTTTTTTTTAAGATTTTATTTATTTATTCATGAGAGACACAGAGAGAGAGAGAGAGAGAGGGGCAGAGACACAGGCTCCATGCAGGGAGCCCGACGTGGGACTCGATCCAGGGTCCCCAGGATCACACCCCGGGCTGAAGGCGGCGCTAAATCGCTGAGCCACCCGGGCTGCCCCTTTATTGCTTTTACAAATGTTCTGGTTTGGGTTAAATTTTAATTTAGTCCCCCGGGTTCCAGGATATCAAGACAGGATGTGATTAAACTAGAAAAGGAATAAAAAAATCCCCTGGAGATAGCGAGAGGGACTCATGTGGCTTTGGGCTGCCCACTTTAGGGAGAAGGAGAGAGATTTAGGTTATGCAGGTATTTTGTTGTTTGGAAAATTAAGGATGAGAAGTTGCTTATTTTTTTTATTTTTATTTTATTTTTTTAAAGGATGAAACGTTTCAGAGGTTAGGTAGCTACAATTGTACTTTCCACACCCATTCCAACCACCTGCTGGTATGGCTGTCTATACCGCAAGCCTGGAAACTGAAAACTGTCTTCTCAGAATCCTTTGCAGATAGGATCTCGATATATTTTAAGCTTCCCAAATTAGATGAGCACAAATGAAATGTTGACTTGGAAAGAAGACGGTGAAAAGAGAGGCAGGCTGAGTCATCTCTTGGCTGGTTTGAACAGTGGTTGAGGCAGTAGAGTCAGGCAGCAGCTGTGCCTTGGCCTGAGCCTGCAGCTTCCTGGTGGCCGCAGGAGGAACAGACCATTTGTGGTTTGGTTTGTGGATCTAGGTTTTTGAGCCTTGTGGGTTTGGTTTGTTTTTTTCCCCCTCTCTCAATCGTACCATGAGATCTTTACACTCCTCAATAAATCTGTACTTAAACTAGCTAAAGAGGATTCTGTTCTCAATGATTTCGGAAGTTGACAGTTCAAATTTTGTCTTGTAACATGCTAGGTCCTTTACCTACATTATCGAATTTAATCACCACATGATCAAGAGCTAAGTACTATTATTTATATCTAGGACCAGAGGAGGAAGCAACTTTTCTGATCTTTTCTGAAGGGAGAGAAGGAAAATTAGGGATAACGTCTTATCACAGAATGTTGCAGAAATAGTACAGAGAACTTTTATGTACTTTACCCAGATCTTCCAGTTGTTGACATTTTATCACTTTGTCTTTCACTTTGTCTTTATCTTTTACTCCTCCCTGTCTCTCTTTCTCTCTCTCTCTCTCCCCGTCTCTCCACAAACATTTGGTAATTTTTTTTCTTCTGATCCACTTAGGAGTAAGCTGTAGACATGATGCCCCTTCGATGCCCTTTGAGGTGTATTTTCTAAGAACAAGGACATTTACTTACATGACTACAGTACAGTGATCAAAGTTGGAAATTTAACACTGATACTACACTATCCTCTAAACTATAGACTGTATCTTTTGCCTGTTGTTTCAATAACGTTTTATTTTTAATAGCAAAACTAAAAAAATTTTTTTTGGTCAGACTCACAAATGGCATTTAGGTGTCAAACCAATTTAGTCTCCTTTAATTGGGATAGTTCCTCAGTCTGTCTTTGTCTTCTATAACTAACATTTTTGAAATATACAAGCCAGTTATTTTTAAAAAGTCAATCTGATGTATTTATTTATTTATTTATTTTAAAATATTTTATTTATTTATTTATTTATTTATTTTTATTTTATTTATTTATTTGAGAGAGAGGGAGCACGAGTGGGAGGGCTAGAGGGAGAGGGAGAGAGAGAATCAGAGTCTGACATGGGGCTCGATCCCTTGACCCTGAGATCATGACCTAAGCTGAAACCAAGAGTCAGAGGCTTAACCAACTGCACCACCTATGTATCCTTCAATCTGGATTTATTGGGATGTTTCTGGAGGAAATAGCTTTATTTATTTATTTATTTATTTATTTATTTATTTATTTATTTATTTATTTTTAAGATTTTGTTTATTTATTCATGAGAGACACACACACACACAGAGAAGCAGAGACATAGGCAGAGGGAGAAGCAGGCTCCATCCAGGGAGCCTGATGTGGGACTCGAGCCCAGGACCCCGGGATGACACCCTGAGCCAAAGACAGTTGCTCAACCACTGAGCCACCCAGGCATCCTGGGGGAATAGCTTTAAATATATGTTTAAAAAACATGTATATTACATGTACATGGCAAAGAATTCAAACTGAGAAGCATATAAAGTAAAAGGTAAAATTTGTCACTTCTCCAACCCCTTCACCAAAAATAACAATTTTAACATTTCAGTTTTAGAACTTCAAAATGTTGCCTCAGAATAATTCCTTTGTGGAGTGCCTGGCTGGCTCAGTCAATACTCTTGATCTTGGGATTGTGAGTTCAAGCCCCATTTGGGTCCAGAGCTTACTCAAAAAAAAAAAAAAAAAAAAAAAAGAGGAAGAAGAAGAAGAAGATGATGATGATGATGAAGGAAAAAACTAATTTCTTTGTCTATTTCAGTATTCATTGCTGAAAGTTTAAAAACATTTTTCTATGTGACTGAAATACCATCAACTTCTTAAAATTAGAAATAATTTCTTAACATTTTCTAACACCTAGTTGGCATTTGTTTCCCCTAATTATTCCAGATATGCCCTTTACAGTTTGTTTGTCCATACCAAGATTCAATCTGGAATCTGATATTTGTTACTGTTTTCTATGTCCCATAACTCTTTATCTTGAGCAGTCTATGACATTGAATGATCGGAAACAGTGTGGTAAGCAAACACCAGTCTTTAATATTGTTTTAGGGAGTTTGTCAAGAAGAAATATTTGGCTTAAGGGCCTCAAGGTCATTCTTATGTCAACAGTAAGAGCCCTCGCCTCTGTAGACCAAGACAGAGGACTCAGAACCTGCCTGTTCAAGTAGCTCACTCAAGCCACGCTCTAGCCAAGGCACACTGTCTCTCTAGGCTTTGACTTTCTCTTTTGCAACACAAAGAAGAAAACACTAGTCCCAAGGGTTTGTAAGAAAGACTCATTATTGATCAAATATAATGTGTTAAATACAGGGGCACCTGGGTGGCTCAGTGGTTGAGTGTCTGCCTTTGGCTCAGGTTGTGAGCCTGGGGTCCTGGGATCCTGGGATCGAGTCCCACATCGGGCTCCCCACATGGAGCCTGCTTCTCCCTCTGCCTGTGTCTCTGCCTCTCTCTCTGTGTCTCTCATGAATAAATAAATAAAATCTTTAAAAATATATGCTTGTCATAAAAAGATTACATCTAAGGCAAGAAGGAAAATTCAAATCATAGGAATTAAACCAGGAATATTCGACTCATACACAGGAAGAAAAGTCTACAGTTTGAAGATGTTTTTTCTTTTGATTTATTTTTCCATTTTTTTCTTTCAGTGTTTTTTTTTTTTATTATTATCACAGTGGCAGCAGGTGAGGGTTCATTAGAGTAGATACATTAATAGGACATAATGAAATCATAGTGCATTTATAGATCCGAATGTAGCTGGAGTGAATTTACAGCCTTGACACAAGAGAACAAACACCGAGCGATGTTTCATAACCATTCTTTCATGCTGACAAAATGCTATGGCTGTTACTTCCAAAGGAGAGTTCAGTTTGTTTGGGGGTTTATTCCATGGCTTTATTATTTCCTGTTATCTCACATGTGCTGGGCCTAGGGAAGGAATTTTTATCATCTTTTGGTTGTGAGCATGTTAAAAAGCCTAAAAATGAGACGTATTTAATGATGACCTGTGGACATTTGTACAGGGTTGAATAGTGTCCCTTAAATCATATTCACACAGACCCTCAGAATGTGAACTTATTTGGATATAAGGTCTTTGCAGACGTAATTAGTCAAATTCAAGGGAGGTCATCTGGATCATGGTGAGTATGGACGTTGCAATCTAATGACCGGTGTCCTTACAAGAAAAGGGAAATTTGGATACAGACCCATCGGGAGAACACTGCGTGATGATGGAGGCAGCGACTGTAGGGATGTGTCTTCGAGCCAAGGAACTACCAGAAGCTGGGAGGGGGCAAGAAAGGATCTTCCCCCCCTTAGAGCCTCCAGAGAGAGTATGCCCCGCTGACTCATTGATTTTGGTCTTCTGGCCTCCAGGACGGTGAGATAATAAATTTCTGTTGTTTTAAGCATCCCAGTTTGTGGTCATTCGCTACAAGGCCCCAAGATACTAGCACAACATTGCAGCATCATGTGCAGTTGAGCTTTGGGAAGCTGACTCGTTCCAACCGACATTCACCAACTGTTTCCTAAACTCAAATTTCAATTTACTAATCTGCAACGAGAAATAGCCGGCAGGATAACAGGCATTCCCTCAGGGAGCACCAAGCTGGTGTGTAGGCCTAAATGATAAATCAGGAAGGCGAAGGAGAAACTAATATTTTTCAAGTGCCTGATACGTTTCAGGTACCACACGTGTCACAAAGATAAAATTATTGCTGTGATCGGGGTTTTGCAGAGGAATGTATCGTGGCATGGAAGCCGGGGAATTGAGGACATCGAGTTGCTGAAGCAAGATGAATCTGGGGAAAGGATCTGGATGATAGGGATTAACATCCAGGTTAATGGATGTTCACCACAGGAATTAACAAAGAGAAAGGGACACAGGAAGACCTCAGGGACAAAGCCTTACAGATTCAAGGAACTGGAAAAGGATCATGTGCACTGGGGTGGGTGCCGGTAGGTCGTAGAAGCTGAGGCAGGAGAGAAAGTGAGGCCTGACACACGTAAGGGCTCCTGGATGGTGTTCAAGTTTGTGTCTTTCTCCTAAAATGATTCAGGAAGAGGATTACATTTTCCTATCCAAAGGGAAAGCATCATTAAGTTGACCTTTTTTTTTTTTTTTAAGATTTTATTTATTTATCCATGAGAGACACACAGAGAGAGGCAGAGACACAGGCAGAGGGAGAAGCAGGCTCCCTGTGTGGAGCCCAATGCAGGACTCGATCCCAGAACCCTGGGATCATGACTTGAGCCAAAAGCAGACGCTCAACCACTGAGCCACCCAGGTGCCTTAAATTGACATTTTTTAAAAGATCGCTCTGGCTGGAGGTATATGTTGGAGGGAAGGGGTTTGATGCCAGCAAGTTCAGAATGCACACATTGCACCTCAGCAGACACTCCATGAGACCCCACAAGATCCAGCAGGAAGCCAGGCCCCTTTCCCCTGCACTCCTGGGGCCAGGAGGCCTCCCAAAACATAGCTCTCCCCAAAGACCCAGACCTCCTCTCGGAGAGGTGTAGGCCTGAGCGTTCGCCTGGGTTTTCCAAGCAGAGAAAGAGGAACTATAATAGTTATGGAGATCATGGGATTGGGTTAAAACTGTGGTTTGGGACTAAGTTCCTATCCTCGCTACCCCAAGTGCTGAGAGTTCACAAGGTGAGATCCGTCCTGGGATACAACAGCACAATGTCTATTTATATACCTCAGTGCAGTGTGAGCGGATTCACAAGCCTGACAGGTAAAGAAAAAACAAATGCCCAATGGGGTACTTTACAGCATCCTTTCATGTCTGGAATATACTCATTAAAGGCCTTCTTTGTTTTTGTTTTTTTTAAAAGGCCTTCTTTGTAACAGACGCCCCAATCTTTGTCCGTGTACTGTCCTTTACATATTTTCTTTTTTTAATGGAAGTACAGGTGACACAGAGCGTTACATTAGTTTCAGGTGTGCAGCGTAGTGACTTGGCAAGTCTGTACCTTACGCTGCGCTCACCACAAGTGTAGCTATTAGGATACCATGGACTGTATTCCCCTGGGATGTGTGTTGAATTATTTTCTTTTTTGGTAAAGGAGCTCTTTCTGGTATTTTGCTATTACACCAGCATCTTGGACATTTATCCAACTACGCTTCAGAGAGGTTTTTCCGTGGCCTAGAGTGTCAGAAGGAGGATTTCCAGGTCTAAGAGAAAGCATATGCAAACACTGATAGATCCTGGCAAATTCTCTCAGGTGGTTCTGCTCCCATCACTGTATCAACAGTGGGCCACGTCTTCATCACACTTACTTCCGTCTGGGCAGAATATTCATTCTTGCACACATGTTATCTATTTTTCTCTTTTTTTTTCTTCTTCTTCTTCTTCTTCTTCTTCTTCTTCTTCTTCTCCTCCTCCTCCTCCTCCTCCTCCTCCTCCTCCCTCCTCCTCCTCCTCCTCCTCCTCCTCCTTCTTCTTCTTCTTCTTCTTCTTCTTCTTCTTCTTCTTCTTCTTCTTCTCCTTCTTCTTTTTTTCTGATGACAAAAGCTACCCCTGTTTCAGGAGATGAAGACAATGTCTTTCACTTGACCTACCGAGGAAGGCCCTGGGATGTTGGAGTCCCACACGTGGATGGCTGCTTCAGATGCGGGCGATGATCATCCGGGACGTCCAGGTGACTAATTCCCCAGGCAGGATGGGCTTCTGGCTTTGCTGGCCTTGCATTTCGGAATAAGCCCTGGCACAGAACTGAACCTCCTGCATTACAGAGGGGAGGATCTGGAGTTGGTGGGTGGGATGGGGACCCCGAGAGGAAGGCCCCAGAAGCCAGTGACAATAAGCCTGCCATTGGGCAGACGGAGGCATCAACTCCAGACGCAGTGCAAGTAGAAAAGGGATTTTGGAAGTGAATGTGCCACTTCCTAGAGTTCATAAAATTCACTTCTCTTTGTGTTAATTGTGCCTCAGAATATGTATTTAACCTCTTATTAGAGATGTTGTGAGTCAATTAGTTCTGGCCTTTCTCCCAGGAAGGCAGCTGCGCGGCTTCCACGAGTTGTTTCAACACAGTGAAGGGAAGCCAGAAAGCCCGTTTCTGAGGCAAGAGTGGAAGGAGGTGAGGGGAGGCTGCCACTGACGGCGGAGAAAGCACACCCGAAGGCTTGCTCCGCGTCCTGTTCGGGTAACGGATCTCACTCTGTTCTGGTCCCCACTTCAGAGCCCACGTGAGCAAGCGAGGGGGGTGAGGAGGTGACAGTGGTGCAGCTGAGTCCCAAGAGTTCACTGGCACTGTGGGAAGGTGGCCTGGGAATCCTCGCACCTCATGGGGTGGGGAGGGATGACGTGTGCTGGAGAGAAGACCAGGGATGGCTGGGCGTCACCAGACAATGAAACAAGAGCCAAAGGACAGATGACAGGGGGAGAGTGACGGCCACTGTGGGTAACCTGAGGAGCCGGCCTGGCCAGGGGAGCCTTCACCGAGAGGTAGATCTCCGTGAAGCCCACCGTGTGGACACGTGCACCTGTTTCCTGGGCTGACGTAACAGAGGACCACGGCCTGGGTGGTTACCACGACAGAAATTTATTCTCTCACAGTCCCGGAGGCCTGAAGGCTGAAATCAAGGTGTTGGCAGGGCCACATCCCCTCTGGAGGTTCTAGGGGAGACTCGCTTCCCGGCTTCTTCCACCCCTGGCGGTGCCTGGCTTCCTTGGCCTGGGTCACGTCGTTCCAAGCTCTGCTTCCGCTTTCACGTGGTCTTCTCCTCTTTTATTGCTTTTAATGACGTTCTCCTTGGATTTAGGCCCTACCGGATAGCACAGCATAATCTCCTCTTAAGGTATTTAAATCAATTATATTGGCAAAGACCCTCTTTTTTTTTTTTTTTTAAGATTTTGTTTATTTATTCATGAGAGACACAGGCAGAGGGAGAAGCAGGCTCCAGGCAGGGAGCCCGACGTGGGACTCGATCCTGGGACTCCAGGGTCATGCCCTGAGCTGAAGCCAGGCACTTAACCGCTGAGCCACCCGGGTGTCCCAAGACCCTCTTTAAATAAGGTAACATTCACCAATTCCCGGGGGTAGGATGCGAGCATATCTTTGGAGGGGGCTCACCATTCAACCCATGCAGAGGGTTTCTGGGAGAGAACAAACTTCTTAACAGAAGGCCTTTGATGGTGTCCCCGCCATCTTTGACACATTCTTCCTCTGCCCCGAAGTGGGATTAAACTGCTTTCATTCCCACAGATGACAGGTCTGCCGGGCCTCCATGCCTGTGGACATGCAGCTCCCCTTTCAGTTTTCCTCAAGTTGGCTGCTGGAAGGAAATCAGTGGGATGGGGAGGTTGTTGGAGATGGGTTTGGGGGTAAGACAAACAGGCTCTCTGGTTCCACATGTTTGTATTTCATCAATAAAAGCTTCTTCTGGACAATCCAGCTATGTTCTGGAAGGCCCTGTACCATTTCGTCTGGCTTTATGTAAGCAGCAGTTAGAAGGTTTATTTGTGTGAAATGTAAAAATGTCCTCTCTGAGATTTGATTTCATGTTTACTCATGAGTAGCAGCTGCTTGCAAAAGTTGTTCACCTTTGAGTAAATTATAAATTTGCCTCTGAGCACATAAATATCCTGAAGTTTTATTTTGTTGTGTGTCTCGGGAGAAGGAAGTGGGACGCAATGAGCTGGATATTCATAAGGCTGCGGATAATTTGTTTTGAATGCTCTCTGTGGACTTGAGGAACAGGGCTAAGGAGGAGAAATGCCTGAATTTCAATGGGAATTGTCAACATGAAGTGAATAACAAAGGTGCCAGCCGCAAGATCAATGCGTTCATATCTCTCCTTTATTGTCTCATTGTAATTAAAGCCTAAAGTGGATTGTGAAAATATACAAACAAACATCTTCCACCTTGGATTTATGCCCGGCATGCTGTGAGGTTATGGGTGGTGGGATGTGATTGCCTATGCATGATGCATATTTTATTATAATGAAGGGACTTTAATATATAATATGGAGTTTCCATGAGGCAAAAACGGAAGTCTGTCGACACAAAGGCAGATGAAAGCATATTACTAAAAAAAAAAAAAAGCATATTGCTTATTATTATTATTTTTTCCTATTGCTTATTAAAGATCACAAATAGACTAGAAAAAAAATGAGAGACAGGGAAGAAAATAAGCCATTGTGGGCCAGACACAATGTAGCCGTAGACTACCTGGTGCACAAAGGGACGTAGTGAAGGAGTGAATGGGAAGCAGATGAAAAGAGAAGCCTAATCTGTTGCCATTTTCCCAAAAAACCTTTTTTTTTTTTTTTTTTTTTAACAAAGACTTTATGTATTTACCTGAGAGAGAGAGAGAGAGAGAGACTATGAGCCAGGGGTGAGGCAGAGGCAGAAGCAGGCTCCCCACTGAGCAAGGAGCCATTCATGGAGCTCAATCCCAGGACCCTGGGATCACAACCTGAGCTGAAGGCAGAAGCTCAACTGACTTACCCACCCCAGGAACCCCTCTTTTTTTATTCTTTTTTTTTTTTTTTTAAAGATTTTATTTATTTACTCATGAGACACACAGAGGAGGCAGAGACATAGGCAGAGGGAGAAGCAGGCTCCATGCAGGGAGCCCGACGTGGGACTCGATCCCGGGTCTCCCAGATCATTCTCTGGGCTGAAGGCAGATGCTCAACCGCTGAGCCACTCAGGCGTCCCTTTATTCTTTTTTTATTCTTAAGTTTATGTATTTAAGTAATCTCTACAGCCAAAGTAGAGCTTGAACTCAAGACCCCCAGATCAAGAGTTGCATTCTCTTCCAACTGAACCAGCCAGGCGCCCCACAAATTCTTTTTTTAATCAATTAATTATTAATATTTCTTCCCCACAAAGTCTTCACTTGCATGAAACACCATCACTAGCCCCACCCATAGCTTCTCCCAAGTATTCCCAGGAGTCTTGTCCTCTGTGGTCTGGAGACCACTGCTCCCACTGCATTCCCACCAGAGCAAGGGGAATGGCTCCCTCTGAGAGGGGGGAGGCCATGAAGAAGACGTCCCTCACCAGCTTCCCCTTCTCCCTCCTCACTGGCCTCTGGAGTCCGGTGGGCTGCCCGGTGACTGGGGAGGCCGCACTGTGGCAGGGGCGGGAAGTGTCCTGGCCCCGTGGGCCTCTGCCTCCACCTCGTGGCCTGCTCTGGCCAGGTGATAGAAGCAGAGAGGCCCAACCTTGCTTGTGCCAGGCCCCTGACCAGAGACAGGGTGGCGGGCTGGTGCGTAAGGGAGTGTTTCACTGCATAAAGGGTCAGGATTCAGGTGGCCTTGGGTCTGGAGCCTCATCCTGCAATTTCTACATCTTTGATCTACGAAGGCAGATCATTTGCTGTCTCTGAATCGAATGTCTTTCTCCATAACTTAACGGTGACATTATCTACACTCCTTCTTTCATGCATTCACTCGACCGATATTTTTGGGTGCTGCGTTAGGCACAATTCTAAGATGACCTCCAATGACCCAGGGCCCGGTATCATCTCTCCCTTTGAAGGTGGGCAGGGTCTGTGAACATGACGAGCGTCATTCCTGTGATGAGGTTGTGTCTATTGTGGCAAAAGTTAAGGGGTTTTGTTGATTTTGAGTTAATCAAAACGGAAATCATTCTGGGTGGATGTGCACCAGACAAAAGCCTTGGAAGTGTCAGGAAGATTCTCCTGCTGGCTTGGAAGCAGGCCAACAACAGATGAACTCTGCCAACAACCATGTACGCTTAGAAGAGGACCTGGAGCCTCAAATGAGACTCCATCCGTGGCGCTGGCACCTTGACTGCAACTTCGTGAAACCCTGAGCGGAGGACCCAGCTAGGCCGTGCCGAGACTCCTGACCCATGGAAACTGTGAGATAATAAATGTGCATTGTTTTAAGCTACTACATTCCAGATAATATGTTATGTGGCATCAGGCTAAGTGCTGGGGATGCAACAGACCACAAGGCAAGCAGAACCCTGCCCCGCTAAGAACACCAGCAAGGAAATAGATAGAGGACTATTATCTGGTGAATGAATAATGGAGCAGTACTTTTGAATTAAGTACTTTGAGTTTTGTTTGGGTTTTTTTCTTAGAAAGAGAGAGTGAGCAAGAGGGGGAGCGGTAGGCAGATGGAGAAGAGAGAGAATCTGCACTGAGCCTGGAGCCCAACTCTGGGCTCCCTCTCACATTCCTGAGATCATGACCCGAGCTGAAATCAAGAGTTGGGTGCTTAACTGACTGAGCCACCCAGGCTCCCCAGGAGGGAGGGTTTTTTTTTTTAAGATTTAATTTATTCATTCATGAGAGACACACACAGAGGCAGAGACACAGGCAGAGGGAGAAGCAGACTCCATGCAGGGAGCCCGATGTGGGACTCGATCCCAGGACCCCGGGATCACATCCTGGGCTGAAGGCAAGCACCAAACCACTGAGCCACCCAGGGATCCCCCAGAAGGGAGGTTTTAAATAACCAGATAAGTTTTGGGGAGATTTTAGAGTAATGGGACATTGTTCTTTTCTTCCTTTGGTAAATACTGGGAAATTTTCAAGTATCTGTAAAAGAATGCTGAATCCAACACCTACCCAGCCGAGGCAGGAAGCTGTGGCTCTAGGTAGAGGGAGGCCCAGCGAGAGTGTCCCTATCGCTTTTCTTCCCACTCCTAACGGCCCTGGGCTGAAGGCATTGCTAAACCGCTGAGCCACCCGGGCCGCCCTCCTGTCTGCAGTCTTACCAACAGCCAGCTCATTCGGTCCCACTCACTTCTGAGGCACGAAACAAAATAAACCTTTAGGATGTTCATGTGTTCAGAGACAAACTTATAATTTACTTAAAAGTAAACTACTTGGGGGGAATCCCTGGGTAGCTCAGCGGTTTGGCATCTGCCTTAGGCCCAGGCCGTGACCCCGAGGTCCTGAGATCGAGTCCCGTGTCAGGCTCCCTGCATGGAGCCTGCTTCTCCCTCTGCCTCTGTCTCTCATGAATGAATGAATGAATGAATGAATGAATGAATAAATAAATAAATAAATATTTTTTAAAGAAGTGAACAACTTGGAAACAGCTGCTACTCATGACTAAACATGAAGTCAAGTTTCAAGGAGCACATCACATTTCACACAATGGAAAGATAATGAAAAAGGTGGGCTTAAACCAGAAGAGAAGGGGGTACTTTTAATTAGCAAGATCAAGTGTTAGCTCTCATGAGCGTGATGGCGGCTTGAACGCAAGATCAGACCATCATGAGCAAAGAAAGCAAGCTTCATTTTTATTGTTGTTGTCATTGTTGGATCATCTGAAAGGATCTAAAGTATAATTGGACCCAGTAAAAGCAATACCTTGGAGCAGTGATTTTCTTTTCTTTTCTTTTTTTTTTTTTTAAAGATTTTTATTTATATATTCATGAGAGACAAAGAGAGAGAGAAAGAGAGGCAGAGACAGAGGCAGGCTCCATGCAGGGAACCCGACATGGGACTCGATCCCGGGACTCCAGAATCATGTCCTGAGTCAAAGGCAGGCGCTAAACCGCTGAGCCACCAGGCATCCCAAGCAGTGATATTCTGGTTCAGTTTTGCTCCTCAGGAGATTTGTGGTAGTGTCTGGAGACACTTTTTTTTGGTTGTTACAACTTGAGAGAGTGCTGCTGGCATCCAGTGGGTAGAGGCCATACATGCTGCCAAACATGACAATGTTAAAGACGGCCCCCCACAAAGTCATGGGGTCTGCTTGAGATTCTCTTTCCCGCTCCCTCTGCCTCTCCCGCCAGAGCTCTCTCTCTCTCTCTCTCAAATAAATAATCTCTAAAATAAATAAATAAATCTTAAACAACAACAACAACAAAAAAGACTTTCTTCCACACACAATTAAAACGATTCAGCCCCAAATGTCAACCAAATGTCAATGGTGCCGCTGTTGAGAAATGCTTCCTTGGGAGGTTGCCCAAGTTGCTCAGGGGAGGAGCACCAGTTCCCACGAGGGTGAAAGGGAGGAGCGGGCAAGAAAAGTGCAAGCAGAGGGGCTGGTGTGAGCAAGGGCCTGTGGGGAACAGCCAGTGCGGGGTCCGCCCCGGTGAGGCCTAGCGCGGGAGGTGGCTCAGAGACAGGGTCGGCCGCACAGGTGAGCCCACTCAGGAAGAAGGCAGACTCTCGACTTCATTCCAAGGCCCCGAGGGAGAGAGTGGAGGGTTTTAGGCAAGGCTGTGACAACAGTTTTGCCCTTTACAGCTTACAAAGGGATTTCAACTACTTCTCATTGGATCTTCACAATAATTCAGGGAGGAGGGAAGGGAGACTAATCATTTCTATTTTAAAAATACATCTGTATGACTGGACCCTTCACTACGGGGGGCCACAAGCTGCCCTCCTGTCCCTGACAGGTGGAAATAAGGGGGCCGGGAAAGAGGAAGGAAGAGCCTTGACCATGCAGCAGCTGCTTAGCATCACACACTTAAATCCAGTCCTGCTTCCGCAACTGTCTGCACATGAATTCTTGTGCTACTAGTTGACATAAAAACAGACTATAGGAAGCGTTCATACCCATGGAGGTAGTGTTGTCCCCACGGGAGCAGGATCCGCCAGTCAAAAGTCAATGGGCTGTGAAACCTTATTGGAACCAGATGTGGGTCAAATAGAGAAATATGGGAAGATGAGCAGCATAGAGGGCAGGCGGCCCTCATAAATGGATCAGGGCCGAATGCTGGCATTCAGACAAGTACAGCACGGTCAGGGCTCCTCCCCTAAAGCACGGCTCGTTCCCATCGCTCCCTTTCAGAGCATCTCCTACTCACAGCCCATAAACAAGCTGCCTGGAATTCATAATACATTGATTTCCTGGGGGACACAATGAGCTTCTCCACGCAATCTTTATTTTTAAGGCCCTCCCGCCACACTGGGGGTGAAGGTGCCGCGTTTTGTCTTCTGTTCTGCAGGCGGTGAGGAGGAGGATTCCGTGAAGGAACTGCACAGCTACTGGTCTAGGTCAATGATTGCTTAACAACTTCTCTGATTTCCCCTGGAGATATCTGCCAATACAAATATGTTAAATTGAAAACCAGAATCGATTCAAGAAATAGTTTCCATCAGCAACCACGATTGTTTTACTTTAGCATCGGTGGCAACATTCCACATTTCTTTTTTTTTTTAAGGATTTTATTTATTTATTCATGAGAGAGACACACACACACAGAGAGGCAGAGACACAGGCAGAGGGAGAAGCAGGCTCCATGCAGGGAGCCCGGTGTGGGACTCGATCCCGGGACTCCAGGATCACACCCTGGGCCAAAGGCAGGCGCTGAACCGGCGAACCACCTGGGCTGCCCAAGAGAGTTCCTTTTACAATAGGATTAGGAGGAGCGACTGGGTGGTGCAGTAGATCAAGTGCCTCCTTCCACTCGGGTTAAGACCTAGAGTCGGGGGACCCAAGGATTGAGCCCTGCCCTGGGCTCCGTGGTCAGTGGGGAGACAGCTTCTCCCTCTGCCACTGCCCCCCTTGCTCCTGTTCTCGTGCGTGCTTTCTCTCTTTCTCTCTCTCTCTCATAAATGAAGTCTTAAAAAAAACGGGGGGTTAGAAGGCCATAAACCAGGAGGAATTTATGCCCCTCTTCATCGGAGGAACCATAAACTTTGTGCCAGCTGCCAGCTAACAGCCTGGATTTAACTCCCTCCTCACCAGGACACCTGAATCCTTATCATTCTTCACTTCAGAAGGAGCCAACGGGTCTGGACGAGTTCCAATCCCTCATTGCATGATAGTTCAGTCAATCCCAGGCCACCTAGTTTCAAAGGGCATTTCGCATTGAGGGTTTATTATTTTTATTTTTTAATTTTTATTTATTTATTTATTTATTTATTTAAAATTTTTTTTTCTGCATTGACACCCAGGGATCCCCGCATTGAGGGTTTATTTATTTATTTTTTATTTATTTTTTTTTTTCGCATTGAGGGTTTAAATGAGAGCTGCACTCTTGGAATTTTTGCCTTTGTAACCCTGCCCCTCTTTGTCTTCCTCACAGTCCGGTTTCTACCTCAATCTTTGTCTCCAGAATTGCAATTCTAACTGCCCAAAGAAATGCCTGTAGGATGAAATTTTCAGTGACGTCTTTCTTGGTCGAGGCAGGAGCGGCCCTCTGGCAGTGGTATTTGTATCACAGGATCTACAGGATTTAGAGCTAGTGCTTGACACTCTGTAAAACTCACTTTACTGGAAATTTTTAATTGGGATCCAGGAAGAATTAGGTCAGACTCATTATGTGTCTGGAACTGCAACTTATAAATTTAACAACTGTGAGGCAGTCATTCTTCCCCGCGAACCTGCAGAGGAGAGAAATCCACGGAGGGGGGGGGGAGCCTAACAAATCCATACGGAGAAGCAGAGATGACAGATGGAGAGAGACACCTGGAAGCTTCGCTGGCCTTCCTTTCAGCTCCTTTCTAAAGCCTAGCTCAACCGCATTCCTGTTCTTGCAACCCATGAAATAACAGTATATCCTCCTCATAAATCCTTGCCTTTAGCTTCTGTTCTACTCAGCTGCACAGTACAGCACACCAGGTTCATTTGGTGGTGCAAACCGCCTTCTGGCTTTGTAACCAGACCACTGCACATCCTTAGGCTTAGGAATGGCTTCCAGCAGCCTGTGGATGTCCTTGCCATATTTAATTTCTCCATTCTCACGGTTGACGGTCCTTTCCTCTCCGTATTGCTCCCTGGGCATGTATTACACAGAAGGCCTGCTTACTATGTATGGATGTATTTAACAGAGAGCACAAGCAGGGGGAGTGGGAATGGGAGAGGGAGAAGCAGGTTCCCCCCTGAGCAGGGACCTGATACGTACTTGATCCCAAGACCCTGGGATCATGACCTGAGCACAAGGCAGACACGCTTAACCAACCGACTGAGTCACCCAGGCCCTCCAGAAGGCATGTTTAGAATCTGTGTAAATGGTTCACACCTTGTTTCACTCACTTCTCATGCCCTGGTTAGTGCAATTGTTTCTGCCTTCTGGGCCGAGGTGCTGGGGGTCAGTCTTTCAGTTTCTGGTTAGGATTACTACTGCATATCCTGCCTTCATAGCCCATTTTTCATCAAACTGTTGCTGTCTATAAACCAGATTTCTTCTGCATTGGACAGAGGTTCACCCTGGAGATCCTTGTTGCCAGAGCAAATTGGGGGAGTAGGCAGGCGGCCGTATCTGGGGGTATCTACCAGGGTGGCTTGATGTTGTAACATTTTGTTTTGGGATAGCCACAGATGTGCCTAGGTTTCAAAAAAATCTTCGAAACCATCATCATAGTGATGGGGGAACTGAGGACTAGCTGAGGACAAAGCACACTGACAAGTCCTTGAAACAGTCACAGGGACCTCCCTCCACAGACTCCATTGCCTCAATGCTAGTACTTTCCTAAGAGCAGAAGGCAATCTTAGCCCGACCCCCAGGATCCTGTAAGTCTACTTTAACATATAAAAATTCCTTTACAAATTTCCCTTTATCTCTAAACCCCCAGATACGTGTTGGCAATCATCCTCCAAGCACATGGCCCACGATATCCATCTGAAGGGTCTCATGACTTGGGTTTGATTAGGTGGTAATCCATGACCTTCTCCTAACAATACCTCGCCCCCTAAAGGTCCTGGAAACCTTGCTTCCAAAATTCCTTAGAGAGCATGCTATCCTCAAACCCCTCCCAACTCCCAGGTATATAATCAGCCAGCCCTCCCGGCCCGGGTAGCAGCTCTTCTTGCCCACGGATCCTGTCCCCAGGCTTTAATAAAACCACCATTTGGCTCTGAAGATGTCTCAAAAATTCTTTCTTGGTCGTTGGCTCCAGACCTCACCCCACCAAACCTCACCTAGATTCCAAAACTTCATCAATAGTTCTTTAGTTTGTTTGTGTTTTTAAGCTTCTTTTATCAAGAGGCAGGTGGCTGCTACAGCTCCCCTAGGCCACCACATCCAAATGTTTAGAAAAATAAGCTCTCGCTCTCTTTAGGGGCCCCAGCGTTTGGGTAAACGCTCCTACCCCTATTCTTTGCCTTCCGTGTACATACAAATAAAACAGCTTGTCAAAGTCAGGTGGTGCTAAGGCTGGAGCCCTCACAAGCAGGGCCTTACATTGCCTCCCTTTAGTTTGCAGGGTTTTAGGAAGAAAGGGGGGAGGGACAGTTTTAGTTCTCATTGATTGAAAGGAAATTGGAAACCTTAGTTTGGAGGGTCATAGTCAGATATTCAAGGAAACTAGAATCCAGGATCTAGCCCAGTTTGGCAGGCAAACAACCAACACTAAGACAATCGGACATATAATCTAACATTCACAAAGATGTATTACCGAAACATAATTTTTCTCTAAAATCACCCTCATTGGGGATCCCTGGATGGCTCAGCGGTTTGGTGCCTGGCTTCGGCCCAAGGCGTCGTCCTGGAGTCCCAGGATCGAGTCCCACTCCCGGCATGGAGCCTGCTTCTCCCTCTGCCTGTGTCTCTGCCTCTCTCTCCCTCTCTGTGTCTCTCATGAATAAATAAAGTGAAGTCTTTAAAAAATTAATTAAAAAAAATAAAATCACCCTCATTTTCACCAATGATGGCCAAATCAATACTAATTTGTAAAACAAGTCCAGTTTTTTAAAAAATTTTTAAAAAAAGATTTTATTTATTCATGAGAGACACAGAGAAAGAGAGGCAGAGACACAGGCAGAGGAGAAGCAGGCTCCATTCTGGGACTCCAGGATCATGCCCTGGGCCAAAGGCAGGCGCTAAACCCGCTGAGCCACCCAGGGATCCCAAACAAGTCCATTTTTAACAGGCTTGACCTGATTATTTACACAAGCTCAGCAAGAATAGTTATTCTTGTTATTTTTTAGTTATTTTTAAAACTCACTTTGCAGGCAGCCCAGGTGGCTCAGTGGTGTAGCACCGCCTTCAGCCCAGGTGTGATCCTGGAGTCCCGGGATCGAGTCCCACATCAGGCTCCCTGCATGGAGCCTGCTTCTCCCTCTGCCTGTGTCTCTGCTTCTCTCTCTCTCTCTTTGTCTCTCTTTCTCTGTCTCTCATGAATAAATAAATACATCTTTTAAAAAATAAATAAATAAAACTCACTTTGCTAGAACTTTTCAGAAGGAATTTCTATATTGAACCCTCAATAGTCTCTCGAGGTCAGAAGCTAAGCCAAATACTTGCCATCAGACTTGCCTGCGCTGCCTGGAGATTTGGATGAATTCCTCTTCTCGAGGTCCCCAAAGTATCCTGAGGTTCCAGAACCTGCCAGGAAGTGACATTCTTTACTCACCTGGTAAGACTGCTGGGAACTCTGTCAGCAAGGTACCAGGCCAACATTTCCCAGGGGCTCCATAAAGTCAACCTTAATTCTTTAAAGCTGTTTGGGCATACCTGGGTCTATGCATATAATATTCAAATCTATTACTCAAGTCAAAGCCTTGGTAAAATAACCAATGTTTCCAATGATGTCCTGTTACACACAGAACAGATTCTTATTGAGCTTATGCAAATAATTATAACTGCCACGAAAGAGAGAACACTCATTGGAAGTTTGTGAATTTTGGAGGGCTCAGGTAGGGAGAAAAGAGAAATGCTTCAATTTGTTCACAAAGGAATAGTTTATCATATTTTTGTACGTCATGGATATCTTTTTTTAAAAGATGTTTTAAAAAGATTTTATTTATTTGTTCATGAGACACACACACACACACACACACACACACACAGAGGCAGAGACACAGGCAGAAGGAGAAGCAGGCTCCATGCAAGGAGCCTGATGTGGGACTCGATCCCGGGTCTCCAGGATCACACCCTGGGCCGAAGGTGGCACTAAACTGCTGAGCCACCCCAGCTGCCCAAAGATTTTGTTTTTAAGTAATCTTACACTTCACATGGGGCTGGAACTCACAGCCCCAAGATCAAGAGTCACATGCTCCACCAATGCAGCCAGCCAGGTGCCGCTATCATGGATATCTTAAGAGAAAGTTTCCTTCAATCTAGAAAAGCGAACATTAGAGAACCAGCAATGTTTCCAACAGGAGTCACAAAAACTGTAATCATCTTCCTCAGTTCATTCAGTCCCATGTCATTCTTGTTCTGTTTGAATGCAGCTTTTCCATTAGTTACAGAAATTCGTACTTAGCTTAGTTTTATGATCTTAAGGGTATCAAAAACATATGTTTGTCAAAAAGTCTTTTTCATGAATCTCCTTGGAGATAAAACACATTTTTTTAAGAGATTGGAACAATAGTAATAAATGACAAAAAGAAACCCTCCCTCAAAAATGGACATAGTTAAAAATCCGATGAGATAATGTGGTTGACAAAGAAATCCAGTTATTCCTGTGACACAGGACATTTCAATAATTTTATTTTTGTCAAGACTTGAGGGATTTCAGGGTGCTTGGGTGGCTCAGTGGTTGAGCATCTAACTGCCTTCGGCCCAGGGAGTGATCCCAGGACCCCAGGATCACGACCTGAGCCAAAGGCAGACGCTCAACCGCTGAGCCACCCAGGCTTCCCATGCAAGTTTCTTTTTCACTCAAATTTTATCCTAAGCCTTTTATCTCTAAATAACCAGTCTCCTTTTTGGACAAAATTTCTGTCTTTTCCCTTCAACAAAATGTATTCCCATTCCCTATATCTTTCTTACGAAAAACATCTTTTCTTGCAGACAGAGTGGTTTTCCTTATCATTTCTAGCAATCTCAATTACATTTATCAGAATTTTTACTTTTAGAAACCTTCGTTTTTAACATCTTATTTGAAAAAACAACAAACTTAGATATCTGATGAATTCAACCCAATGTATCATTTAACAGCAAAACTTCAAAGTTTCAGGTTACCAAAGATTTTGAGAGCTATTTACAAGTTTTGCCTATAAACCTTTTAATCTATTCAACCTACTTGTTATTTTATTTTAAGATTTTTTTTTTTTGAGGGATCCCTGGGTGGCGCAGCGGTTTGGCGCCTGCCTTTGGCCCAGGGCGCGATCCTGGAGACCCGGGATCGAATCCCACATCGGGCTCCCGGTACATGGAGCCTGCTTCTCCCTCTGCCTATGTCTCTGCCTCTCTCTCTCTCTCTCTCTCTCTCTGTGACTATCCTAAATAAATAAAAATTTTAAAAAAAAGATTTTTTTTGAGTAATCTCTACACCCAAGGTGGGGCTTGAACTGAAAACCCCAAGATCAAGAGTCACATGTTCTATTGACTGAGCCAGCAAGGCACCCCTCCACCTACTTGTTCCTAACAATTACCCATGAAAACTTTATGAGACAGACAAAAATCAACCATCCTTTTAAAGTCATTTTTGCTGACAAATTGCAACAGATACAATATGAATTCAACTAATTAAATTCATGAATGCCCAATAAGTGCTTGGTTTTTAACTAATTAAATAGAGCTCTTACCTCTTCCCCATGTGTGCTTCCAGGGACCCAAAGAGCTGCTGCTTCCTTCATCCAGGGTTGTAAGGGGAAGGAGGGGGTGTGCAAGAGCCACGCAGCCAGGGTGGAGATCTACAGAGGAAACAACAACAAATGGACCAAATCACTAGGTGGGATGGAGAGTTCTTTCCATCTCCCACGCCCTAAGGAGATCACTTCCGTTTCACCAGGCTAGAGTATCCAACCCTCCGAATGGCTGGGGTTGAGTGATCTTTTGGCCCCTGGGGATGTCTAAATTCGACACTAGGCCCCCATCAAGTGTTCAGTCCCCCAGGGTGTTTACCAGAGAGGCCCTCTTTACCCCAAGTCTTCTGACTGTTATGCTGTCTTGCCCAGACTTCGTGGGGCAGCTCTAGTTTTACCTCTACACCTGTGCCACGGACCTGACATAATTTGCACCAAAAGAAATCCTCTCAGTAACAGCAAAATTGCCACTGAATTTCAAGTGAGGACAGAACGGCAGGCTGGTGGTCACAAGTACCAAGAAGGGGGAGTCCCCTCTGAGGAATCTGCCCCTGGTCCTTCTAGCTTGAGATAAGGTTTGGCCCACTTGAGCTTCTGCTGCCCTCTGCTCTGACACTTGGGAGTCAAGGAACCAGAGGGCTTAAGCTCAAGGTCGCCAAATTTGTTTTGTTTTGTTTTGTTTTGTTTTGGTTTGGTTTGGTTTGGTTGTGTGTTTTAGTTTCAGAGGTAGAGTTCAGTGATTCCTCAGTTGTATATAACACCCAGGGCTTCATTCCATCAAGTATCCTCCTTAGTGCCCATCCCCCCAACCCCCCACCCACCTGGGTTGCCAAATATGTAACTGCACCAACTTGAGTTGGTGAATCACAGAAACGGCACCAGGTGAAGTGTCCCACGAAGAAATCTTTATCTGGAAGCTGTGACTCCTAATTGGCTGCAAATAAAGTTTTCTTTGGGCGACCCCTCACCTGGTGCCATTTCTGTGACTCACCAAGGAGCAAACTGGTGTTGGTTTGGTTATAGTTTTTTTTTTTTTTAAGATTTTATTTATTTTTTATTTTTATTATTATTTTTTTATAGAAACATTTTTTAAATTTTTTTAAAAAATTTATTTATGATAGTCACAGAGAGAGAGAGAGAGGCAGAGACATAGGCAGAGGGAGAAGCAGGCTCCATGCACGGGGAGCCCGACGTGGGATTCGATCCCGGGTCTCCAGGATCGCGCCCTGGGCCAAAGGCAGGCACCAAACCGCTGCGCCACCAAGGGATCCCCCCAAGATTTTATTTATTTGTTTGACAGAGAGAGAGAGAGAGAGAGAAAGAGAGAGAGAGAGAGAATGAGCAAGGGAGAAGGGCAGAGAGATAGAAGCGTAACACTTGAGCCGAAGGCAGACACCCAACTGACTGAGCCACCCAGGCGCCCCGGTTCGGTTATAGTTTTAATTTCTTTTCTCTTTCATCTTCAATCCTTTGACCCTCGCTTACTTACCTCCAACCCCACTGCTGAATGCAAGCTATTGTGTGATTATTATACAAGTTATTTCTCCTTTTTTCGTATAGATAGACACTTAAGTTGCTTCCCTTTTTTTCTTTCTTTTTTCAGTATTTCAAAAAACACCTGCTAAGAATATTCTTGTGCATGTCTACAGCTGCATATAAGTGAGAATCTTTAGGGTGTATTTTCCCAGAGAGAAATTCCCGCTACACATGTTCAACTTTACAAAATAGTATCAAATTGTTTTTTAAAGTCACTGTGTTAGTGGAGGCAGTTGGTTAGGTTCCAACAGGATACCTGGAGGCCGGCAAGGTGGAAGTCATGGCCAGCAATGGGGAAAGGCCTCTGGCAGCACTCCCCAGGAAGTCGGATCTAACCAGACAGGCCCGAGATGGTGGATGTCATGACAGGAACCCCCTGACCAGATTAGGAAGAAAAAGTGTGAAACCCTGCTTCCCACCCCAAGTAATAAACAGTCCACCCCAGGTGCCTGGGTGGCTCAGTGGTTGAGCATCTGCCTTTGGCTCAGGGTGTAACCCCGGGGTCCTGGGATTGAGTCCCACTCCGGGCTCCCAGCAAGGAGCCTTCTTCTCCCTCTGCCTGTGTCTCTGTGTCTCTCATGAATGAATAAATGTAATATTTTTTAAAAAATTCTTTAAACAAAACAAAACAAAAATTCCACCCCCTAGTTAACAACTGCCCCAGAGCTCACAGCATACTCTCCCTCTCACTGTCTCTCTGTCTCTGTCTCTGTCTCTCTGTCATTCAAGTTTGCCTGCTCTCCTATCTCCGTATTTTTTGCTTTAATACACTTTGCTGCATGTGTCACTCATCTGTCGCACTGAGCATCTGTCCTTGAATTCATTCTCTTGAGGATCAAGAACCATTAGCAAGTCCTTCAGATCCGGCAGGGTTGAGGCTCCAGGGCCCGGGGCCTCCTCAGTTCACCAGGCAACAATAGCACAAGTTTATATTCTTATCATCATTAATAGCCAATAAATAATATTTACTGAGTATTATCATATGCCAGGTAGTCACTCACTGATTGTTTAATGTTGCCTGTTTTTGCATTTTTAGGATAAACACTACTTGGTCATGATGTTTCTTATAATAGTAATAATACACTGTTGGGCTCAGGTGGTTAATAGTCTATTGAGATTATTGCATCCATGCTCAGAAGTGAAAAGAGCTCATGATTTCTTTTTCTTGTCCTGACTCTGTCTGGATTTGAGACCAAAGTTAGAGCAGCCTCCAGAAACAAGATTATCCCTCTTTTGCTATTTTCTGGAATAATCTGTATCAATAAAGTTAGTTTCTGCTTCTTGAAAACTGTCAAAACTCAATAGTAAAATCATTGGGAGTAAGGACTTTTGCTGGGGGTGAAGTTGGAGATGCCCTTGATAACCATGTCGATTTCTTTAACTATTAGTCTCTCCATGTTTCTTTTCCTTCTTATATCAGTTTTGGCATTTTCTTTTTTTGGTGTTTTTTTTCCCCAGACTATATCTCTTACCCAGGTTGCCAAATAGTTACTCATTTTATTCTTTATTATTATTTTAAACTCTTATGCTTGTGGTTATTATTTTATTTATTTGAGAGAGAGAGAGAGAGTGAACATGGGGGGGTGCAGAGGGAGAAGCAGACTCCCTGCTGAGCAGGGAGCCTGATGCAGGGTAGAGGGGGTTGGGGGGTGTTGGGAATCACAACCTAAGTCAAAGGCAGACGCTTAACTGATTGAACCATCCAGGTGCCCCTATTTTTCCATTTCTATTCTGTAACTGTTTCTTGTCTGCTGTTTTCTTCCTCAGTTTTTCCAGTTCTTTTTTAAAAACAGCTTTTAGCTTCCTTGATATTCTCTACTATGTAATTTGTTGACGCTCTCTCCTTAATTTCTGTATTTATCTTTATTGTTTCCTTCTGGTTTCCTTGGGTATGACCCATTGCTTGTTTTCTGATTTCTTAGGCTCATTTGCTCAACCCCTGAGCCACCCAGGTGCTTCATCAAACATATCCTTTATTATTCTTTATTATTTATTGTCTGCTCCTGAATTAGGATGTGAATTCTTTTAATTTTAGTAAATTCACAGAATTGTTCACTCATTATCATATCTAGAATATTTTATTCTTTTATTATTATTATTTAAGAATAAAAAAATATTTGGCTGAGCATGGAGCCACACACAGGACTAGAACTCATTACCCCCAAGATCAAGACCCCAGCCAAGATCAAGGGTTGGATGCTCACCCAACTGAGCTACCCAGACCCCCCTAGAATATTTTATTATTATCTATTGTTATTCTACCCATTTTTAAATTGGATTGTTTGGTTTTCTTTCTATCAAGTCGCATCACTTTCTTACATGAATTAGATCTTTATCTTCTCCCCACATAAGACAAGTATAATAGTGTAAGCTCACTGTCCTCTGGTGGGTGTCCAGCCAACACTGCTTCTCCTCCCCAACATGCTAGGTAATCGTCTTGCTTTAGTTCTAGGTGGCAATAACTGGACAAAAGAAAAGAGCCCTCCGGCAGTCTGTCCCCTGCATCCCATCACAATCCCTTTCTCTCCCCAAAGGAGATGAGGAAAAGAGCAAAGTCTTTGTAATTTCCAGGTCTGTGCACTTTTTCTTTATAGCATTTTCATCATCAAACATTCCATATATTTTACTTGTTTATTATTTGTTATCTGTCTCTCCCTATTAGAATGTAAGCCATTTAAATTTTAGTAAATTTACAGAATGTTCAGTCATTATCCTAACCCAGTTGTATCAGGGCAGGCAGGGCTGGATGAGCGGAGGGAGGGAGCAGCCTTTGCTAGTTTGCTACTTGGGAAGTTCCATCTTTTTGTGTAAAAAAGATGGAACCTGCTTGGATGTGTTCTCCTTATTTGTAGCCACAGAGTCCTAAAATAACACGTTAACAATTGAATATGAGGGTTAAGCTGTATATTTTAACAGGCTATCCTATATTTTAAAAAATACGTAAAATACTACAATGGAGATGCTATAATCAAAATCCATAATGTGAAAAAAAATCCATAATGTGAAAAATATCCATAATGTGGGAAACTCTTTAGAATAAGTTGTCCAGGGCAGCCTGGGTGACTCAGCGGTTTAGCACCGCCTTCAGCCCAGAGCATGATCCTGGAGACCCAGGATCAAGTCCCACGTCGGGTTCCCTGCATGGAGCCTGCTTCTCCCTCTGCCTGTATTTCTGCCTCTTTCTCTCCTCTCTGTATATTCTCATGAATAAATAAATAAAATTAAAAAAAAAGATAAGTTGTCCAGTTTTTTTTCTTTTTTTTTTTAATTTTTATTTATTTATGATAGTCACACACAGAGAGAGAGACAGAGAGGCAGAGACACAACAGGCAGAGGGAGAAGCAGGCTCCACGCAGGGAGCCTGATGTGGGATTCGATCCCGGGTCTCCAGGATCACGCCCTAGGCCAAAGGCAGGCACCAAACCGCTGCGCCACCCAGGGATCCCTGTCCAGTTTTTTCAAAAGATAAATTGTATGGAGAAATAAGGAGAAGGATAGGGAACATTGTTTCTTTCTTTCTTTCCTTTTTTTTTTTTTTTTTAAAGATTTTACTTATTTATTCATGAGAGACACAGAGAGAGAGCTGCAAAGACACAGGCAGAGGGAGAAGCAGCTCCATGTAGGGAGCCTGATGTGGGACTCGATCCTGGGTCTCCAGGATCATGCCCTTAGCCAAAGGCAGCACTAAACTGCTGAGCCACCCAGGCTGCCCAGGGAACTTTTTTTTATGGCTTTCACTAGACTTAATTTATCTGAAGGCTAAATGAAATAAAAGTCAATTAACCTTTATTTTAGTGAGAATATGATTTTTCCAAAAGCAGTATGAGCAACACATGATATAATTTATCCTCTTACCACCTTGATTCATTCCTTGCTTCTTATTATACCTCTGATCCATTTAATATAATCTATATGAAATGGCCTCAACATTTTAATAGAGAGGTACTCGGATTTTTTTTTTTTTAGTTGTACTTAGTTAACATACAGGGCAATATTGGTTTCTGGGGGTAGAATTCAGTGATTCATCACTTCCATACAACACCCAGGGCTCATGCCCTCTTTAATACCCATCACCCATCTAGCCCATCCCCCATCCCTCCCTCCATCAACCCTCAAGTTTATTCTCTATTAAGAGTCTTTTATGGTTTGTTTCCCTCTCTCCTTCACCTCCACCTTCCCCTATGTTCATCTGTTTTCTTTCTTAAATTCCACATGTGAGTGAGATCATATGGTTTTGTCTTTCTCGGACCGAGTTATTTTACGTAGCATAATATACTCTAACTCCATCCACATTGCTGTAAATGGCAGGGTTTCGTATTTTTTGATGTCTGAGTAACATTCCTTTGTATGCATATGCCACATCTTCTTTATCCATTTGTCAGCCGATGGACATTGGGGCTCCCTCCATAGTTCGGCTATTGCTGATAATTCTGCTATAAACATTGGGGTACATGTACCCCTTTGAATCTGTATTTTTGTATCCTTTGGGTAAACACCTGATATTGCAATTGCTGGATAGGAGGGTAGTTGTATTTTTAACTTTTTGAGAAATCTCCATACCATTCTCCAGAGTGACTGCACCAGTTGGCGCCCCCACCAACAGCACACAAGTTTTTCCCTTTCTCTGCATCCTTGCCAACACCTGTTCATTTTAGCCATTTTGACAGGTGTGAGGTGGTAACTCATTGTGGTTTTAATATGTATGTCCCTGATGATGAGTGATGTGGAGCATCTTCTCATGTGTCTGTTGGCTATCCGGATGTCTTCTTTGGAAGAGTGTCTGTTCATGTCTTCTGCCCATTTCTTTACTGGATTATTTTTTTTGATGTTGAGTTTGATTAAGTTCTTTATAGATTTTTGGATCCTAACCCTTTATCAGATGTGTTATTTGCAAGTACCTTCTCCCATTCTGTAGGCTGCCTTTTAGTTTTGTTGGTTGTTTCCTTCACTGTGCAGAAGCTTTTTATCTTGATGCAGTCCCAAGAGGTCTTTTTTGCTTTTGTTTCCCTTGCCTTCGGCAACATGTCTAGTAAGAAGTTGCTGTGGCTGAGGTCAAAGAGGTTTCTACCCATGTTCTTCTCTAGGATTTTGATGGTTTTCTGTCTCACATTTAGATCTTTGATCTATTTTGAATTTATGTTTGTGTATGATGTACGAGAGTGGTCCAGTTTCATTCTTCTGCATGTGGCTGTCCAGTTTTCTCAATACTATTTGTTGAAGAGACTCTTTTTTCCTTTGGATATTCTTTCTTGCTTTGCCAAAGATTACATTTGTGGGTCCATTTCTGGGTTCTCTATTCTGTTGCATTCATCTGTGTGCCTGTTTTTGTGCCAGTCCCATACTGTCCTGATGACTACAGCTTTGTAATAGAGCTTAAAATCCGGAATTGTGACGCCTCCAGCTTTGTTTTTCTTTTTTTAGGATTGCTTTGCCTATTCGGAGTCTTTTGAGTTCTATACAAATTTTAGAACTGTTTGTCCTAGCTCTGTGAAAGATGGTGTCATTTTGATAGGGGTTGCATTAAATGTGTAGATTGCTTTGGGTAGAATAAACATTTTGAAAATGTTTGTTCTTCTAATCCACGAGCATGGAATGCTTTTCCATTCTCATGTCCTCTTCAATTTCTTTCATAAGTGTTCTGTAGTTTTCAGAGTACAGGTCTTTTACCTCTTTCGTTAGGTTTATTCCTAGGTTATCTTATTTTTTTTTAAAGGATGATGCTTTTTAAAAAGATTTTATTTATTTATTCATGAGAGACACACACACACACACACAGAGGCAGAGACACAGGCAGAGAGAGAAGCAGGCTCCATGCAGGGAGCCCAACGTGGGACTTGACCCCAGGTCTCCAGGATCATGCCCTGGACTGAAGGTGGTGCTAAACCGCTGAGCCACTGGGGCTGTCCTATTCCTAGGTTATCTTAACTGTTTTTGCTGCAATTGCTAATGGCGTCAATTCCTTGATTTCTTTTTCTTCTGCTTTGTTATTGGTGTATAGGAATGCAACAGATTTCTGCACATTGATTTTATATCTTGCAATTTTGCTAAATTCATATATTAGTTTTAACAGTTTTCTGGTGGAGTCTTTTGGGTTTTCTGTGTAGAGTATCAGGGAGAAGTAACTTCTATATTAAAAAGAGACTTAAAAGCTGTATCAACCAATTGCAGTGATTAAAAAAAAAAGTATACAAATTTTTATGAGCCAAATGAGGAAATTTGAACATTGTCTTGCTATTTGGTGATGCTAAGAACTTGTTAATTTTTAAATATATAACAATAACCTGTGGTTATGTTTTTTTAAAAGAGAATTAGCTTTTAGAAACATACACTAAAATATTTCAGGTGAAATATGATGTCTCTGATATGCTTCAAAGGAATCAGGGGAGGGACGACTGGGTGGCTCAGGGGTTGAGCATCTGCCTTCAGTGCAGGGTGTGATTCCTGGGGTCCTGGGATGGGGTCCCTGCAGGGAGTCTGCTTCTCCCTCTGTCTGTGTTTCTGCCTCTCTCTCTGTGTCTCTCATGAATAAATAAATAAAATCTTAAAAAAAAAATAATTAGGAGAGAGGAGGGGCACCTGGGTGACTCAGCCGATTAAGTGTCCAACTCTTGATTTGGGCTCAGGTTATGATCTTGGGACCTGGATCTTGATCATGAGATCAAGTCCCACATTAAGGTCTACACTCAGCAAGGAGTCTGCTTAAGATTCTTTCCCTATCACCCACCCCCACTTGCATGAATGCACACATGCTCCCTTTCTCTAAAATAAATTAATAAATCTGTAAAAAAAAAAAAAAAAAGGGCAGCCCAGGTGGTTCAGCAGTTTAGTGCCGCCTTCGGCCCGGGGGTGATCCTGAAGTCCCAGGATCGAGTCCCACATCGGGCTCCCTGCATGGAGCCTGCTTCTCCCTCTGCCTGTGTCTCTGCCTCTCTCTCTGTGTGTCTCTCATGAATAAATCTGTAAAAAAAAAAAAAAAAGTGAGAGGATCAGGGTAGGCGAGTGGGTGGGAGCATGAGTGAAGAAAGAATGGTTATGAATTGATAACTGCTGAATCTGCATGATGAGAAGGGTCATTATACTATTCCCTATACGTTTGTATATATTGAACATTTTCTATACGTTTTTTAAAGTTCCTTTTTATAATTACTGACTTAGAGCTCCAAAAACATAAGTGAGAAAAGAAAGCTGCAAAAACCGTTATGTAAAGATTATACTAATGACGGTCATGGTCTAGTAGGGGAGATAAGCAAGTAAACATGCAATTATGATGCGATGCAATTAACTCCTATAATAGAAGTACCGCAGGGTGGTATGAGCGTAGGCAACGGTCACTCCCCCTCGACCGGAGCATCGGGGATAGAGCAAGAGTTGGAGAATAGTGCTCTGCCCAGGGCTGGATTGCAAGATAGCTCTGTGTGGCTTCTATGATGACAGACCCAAGTGTAGCCCTACCTGCTACTGGCACCAGCCTCTGTTTTAATTATTCTCTTTATGACCTCTGAGGCATCTAATTCATTTGAAATCACAGTTTCAGTCTATATCCCCTGCACCTTCTTGCCTTAACAGAAGCCTGACTCTCCGTGTGGACCTTCCAAATAGAGGCCACTTATCTCCCCACACCCTGGTCCCCGTGACTGAGGGCAGGCATGGCACCCACGCTCTCCTTCTGGGCACCATCCCATCTCCTGCCACCTCCTGTTCCTCTCTCTCCTCTTATATCCTCAACCTCTCATCTCCTTTGGTCCCTTATTGTTCAACTATGGTCAAGTTTCTGCATCCTGGGGCCCTGGCTGGCTGGCTTGGTAGACCGTGTGACTTTTGATCTCTGGCTCATGAGTTCAAGCTGCACATTGGGTGTGGGACCTACTTGACATAAAACTTTGAAAAAAGAGAAAAAGAAAGTCTCTGCATCCTGAAAACAGAACCAGAAAAACAAAAACAAAATTTCCCAAGTCCCCCCTCCCCCCAAACCCTGATTCTTTGGGCCAAAAAACCTCATTATTATTATTTTACATTTTATTTATTTCAGAGAGAGAGAGAGAGAGGGAAAGCACAAGTATGACCAAGATGAAGGTGAGAGGGAGAAGCAGACTCTCCATTGAGTAGGGAGCCTGATGCAGGGCTGGATCCCAGGACTTTGGGATCATGACATGAGCCAAAGACAGATGCTTAACCGACTGAGCCACCCAGATGCCCCCATAGCCAAGCTTCTTCAAAGAACAGTCTATGCACATCTGCCCTTTCTTACCTCCCAGGCACCCAGGAGGCTTTTAGCCTCACTCCTAGTTCCTCTTGAGCCAGTTTTAATAGTTTCTTGTGTTTCTAGGAATTTGACCATCTCTCCTAAGTTATCTAATTTGCTGACATATAGTTGCTCATTGTATTCTCTTACAATCTTTTCATTTCTGGAGGGTCAGTAGAAAAGTCCCTTCTTCTTTTTTTAGTTTTAAATATATCAGTCTGTTTATTTATTTATTTATTTATTTATTTATTTATTTATTTATTTATTTATTTAAAGTAAGTTCTGTGCCTAACGCGGGGGCTGAACTCATGACCCCAAGATTGAGAGGCATGTGCTCTACCCACTGAGCCAGCAGGGTGCCCCATAATGTCCCCTCTTTCATTTCTGATTCTAGTACTTTGAATTTCTTTTCTTTCCCCTTGGCCACCCTCACTAATGATTTGTCAACTATGTTGATCTTTTCAAAGAACCAATTTTTGAGTTCATTGATTTTCTCTATTGTTTTTCTACTCTCTAATTTCTGTTCTACTTCTCAGTATTTCCTTTCTCTGCTTGTTTTGGGTTTAATTTGCCTTTCATTTTCCAATGTCATAAGCTGAAAGCTTAGCTTATTAGGTTTCTTCTTTCTAAAAGGTGTTTAGAGCTATTAATTTCCCTCACAGCAAATATGCAAGCTCTAATTTGTTTTCATTTTCATTTCTTTCTTTTTTTTTTTTTTAAAAAGATTTTATTTGTTTATTCATGAAAAAAGACACAGAGAGAGGCAGAGGGAGAAGCGGTGAGCCTGATGCAGGACTTGATCCCAGGACCCCGGGATCACGACCTGAGCCAAAGGCAGACACTCAACCTCCGAGCCACCCAGGAGTCCCTCATTTTTATTCATTTCAAAGTATTTTCTAATTTCCTTGTGGATTCTTCTTACTGAACATAGTGCTGCAATTTCCAAATGCCTTGGACACATTAGCTGTACTCAGTGCAGCATTAGGCACAGTAATTACTCCCTCTTTAAAATTCTCTCTTCTTCCAAAGTTAAACAAAAACATTTTTAACTGCTTTTCCTCTACCTGTTTATTCTTATTCAGAGACTTTCATGGACTCCTCTTCTTCCACTAAAGCACTAAATGTCAATGTTCTTTGTCATTCTCCAGCAGGACAAAAATAGACCTGTGTCCCCAAGAATCAGGATGAAACTGAAGATGTCCACCTTGCTTCAGCCTATTGTATTTTCCAAGGGTTTAGACAGATGTGTAATGACCTATATCTGTCATTATAAGATACAGAGCAGGGTATTTTATTTGCCCTAAAAATCCTCTGTGCTTTGTATATTCATCACTTCCCCCACTCTCCGCTCTGGCAACCACTGACCTCTTTACTGTCTTTACAATTTTACCTTTTACAGAGCGTCATGTAGTTGGAATCATACAGTATAGAGCCTTTTCAGATCGGCTTCTTTCACTTAGTGGTACATAGTTTAGTTTCCTCCATGTCTTTTCATGGCTTGATAGCTCATTTATGTTTAACACTGACCAGTATCCCATTATCTGGATGGACCACACTTTCTTTGCCCATTCACCCACTGACGGATGTCTTGGTTGCTTCTCAGTTTTGGCAATATAAATAGATTTGTCATAAACATCCACGTACAGGGTTTGTGTGGACATAAGGTTTCAACTGCTTTGGATAGAACTAAGAAGTGCAATTGCTGGATTTGTATGGTAAAAATATGTCTAGTTTTGTAAGAAGCTGCCAAACCGTCTTCCAGAGTGGCCGTACCATTTTGCATTTCTACCAGCAAAGAATGGGAGTTTTGTTGCTGCCACTGCTTGCCAGTGTTTGGTGGTGTCCATGTCACAGATTTTGGCCATTTTACTAGGCGGTGTACATTCCATTCACTCTTCACAACATCCCTAGATGTTATCTAATTCATGGAATAGCAAACAACTTATAAGAGGTGAAGTCACGGGTGAAGCCACCCACTGGGTGGCTCAGTGGTTGAGCGTCTGCCTTCAGCTCAGGCCATGATCCCAGAGCCCTGGGATCGAGTCCCATCAGGTTCACTGCTTCTCCCTCTGCCTATGTCTCTGCCTCTCTCTGTGTCTTTCATGAATAAATAAATAAAATCTTAAAAAAAAAAAAAAAAGAGGTGAAGTCATGATTTAAATCTGGTTACTTAGATTTCAAAACCTGAGCTCTTTTCTGTGCAAAAATACAGGCTTTTGGAGAATCTTCCACATTATCTGCACATACAATATCTTAAAAAAGAAAAGAAAAGAAAAGAAGATTTGATTGATTTATTTATTTTAGAGAGAGGGGGAGAGAGAGAGAGGATGACTGTGTGAGCAAGCAGGGAGAGGGGCAGAGGGAGAGCAGGGGAGGGAAAGAGGGAATCCAGGAAGATTCCTAGCTTCCTAGCTGAGAGCAGAGTGCAGAGCCTAACAGGCCTCAATATCTCGATCCTGAGAGCATGACTGAGCTGTAACCAAGAGCTGGACACTCACTTGGCGGCACCACCCAGGGGCCCCTTACCCGCACATGGGGATCCTGACATGGAGACAGATGTAGCTCCCCATGTGATTCACCAGCATGTCTGACATGAAAGCTCTCTTGCATTATTGTTATTCCCTTTAAATGCATGTAGTAGGTTTTTTTTGTTTGTTTGTTAAGATTTTATTTATTTATTCATGAGAGACACAGAGAGAGACTCAGAGGCACAGGTAGAGGGAGAAGCAGGCTCCATGCAGGGAGCCCGACGTGGGACTCGATCCTGGGACCCCAGGGTCACGCCCTGGGCCGAAGGCAAGTGCTAAACCATTGAGCCACCCAGGGGTCCCCATGTTGTCAAAACTTTATAAACCATAGACTCTAAAAGAATATTAGAGTCATCCTCAGTCCCAATACATCAAGCTTATGAATAATGATGCATATGTCCTTGGGGACATTTTTCCCATGCATATATTTGAGTACTAAAACCGAGGATGGCGTTATATTTTTCCGAATGACTTCCTTAATGTAACATTAAAGTGTAGCAACATACTACGTTTGTGTCTGTGGTTATAGCCTGTGCCATCATTTGCTTAACCACCATCTTATTGAAGACAATAGGTCTTTTATTTTTCCCTTTAAGTTTTTCAGGCCTCTGTAGCTCTCTGATTCGTCCTCCACGTCCCCACATTCCATGTTCGTAAACCTTGGCCACCGTTCTGCTAGCCTTAGTGGAGAGCAGAGGCTGCGGGCCTGCAGGCTCTCATCCCCGGCAGGAGGAGCAGCCCCATGGGGACAGGGACGCACACAGGCCCTGCGCTGTCTGTGGCTGCAAGGACCATGTCGCTTGGCACCTTCACAACTAGCTGGGGAGCCAGACGGTAAACAAACCATCATCAAACATCAATAAAAGCTGTGATTAGCGCTATGGAGAAGGTAGGGGACAGGAGGGAATACCATTTGGACTGGGAGAGGGTCAGGGGACGCTTCTGAAGCACAGTGACATCTAGGCTGAAGTCTGGAAGGCTGGCTGGAAGCCAGTTGGGTGTTGAACAGGGAGAAGCAGTCGAGGCGAAGAGGACAGCGTGTGTACATGCCTCCCGGGGTCCACAAGATACTGGGTGCATGGGTGGGGATTGACAATATTTATTCACTTGGGGAAAAAGATCAAGAATCTTCCATTTTGGGGGTGCCTGTTTGGCTCAGTTGGTAGAGTGTGTGACTCCTGAGCTCAGGGTCGTGAGTTCAAGCCCCACATTGGGCACAGAGCCCACTTAGAAGAAAATAAGAGAAAAAGAGAATCTTTAGCTTTGGACATGATCACCTTGAGATGTTGTGACATAAAAAGAAATATGCCTTTGGTGTCTGCTCCCAGGCCCTGGCACAGGACTTCTAAAACCCTTGTCACTTCCTGAGTGCTAGAGTGAGAGGAGATTATTCATAACAAGCCCCCTCGGCACCTGGGGGGCTTGGTGGTTGAGCGTCTGCCTTTGGCTCAGGGCCTGATCCTGGGGTCCTGGGATTGAGCCCCGCATCGGGCTCCTCGCAGGGAGCCTGCTTCTTCCTCTGCCTCTTTCTCTGTGTCTCTCATGAATAGAGAAATAACATCTTTTAAAAAATAATAATAATAAGCCCCTCTCAACCACACTTGATTTTATGCTAATTAGGTGACTCATGTAGGATGGAGGCTCCTTACCAGAGGGTTGGAACTTTCCAATCTCCCCTCACCCTTGGAAAAAAGAGAGGGGCTGGAGATGGACCTAATTACCAATGGCCAATGAATTAATCAGTTGTGCCAATGTGATGAGTCCTCCTCAAAAATCTAAACAACAGCATTTGGAGAGCTTCTGCGTCGGTGAATGCTTGGAGGTACTGAGAGGATGGCATTTCCAGAGGGGACACAGAAGCTCTGCACACATTCCCACCCCCCACCCCCACCCCCTGTCCTGTGTCCTGTGCGGCTCTTCCATTTGGCTGTTCCTGAGTTGTGTACCTCCCCACAGCAGACCTGTAGTAGTGAGTGTTTCCCTGAGTTCTGTGAGCCATCCTAGCAAGTCATGGAACCAGAGAAGAGGGGCATGAGAATCCCTCGGTCAGAGGTACGGGTGGCATGGGGTGCCCGGGTGGTGTAGTCAGCTGGGTTTCTTGACTTTTGGTTTGGGCTCCGGTCATGATCTCAGGGTCCTGGGATGGAGCCCTGCATCAGGCTCTGCTCTGCACTCAGGGCGGGTCTGCTTCGGGATCCCTCTCTCCCTCTGCCCCTCCCCTTGCTCTCTTGCTTTCTCTCTCTAAATAAATACATCTTCAAAAAAAAAAATTTCTCGTGTGGAAATACCCCACACATTTTGTGTCAGAATCCTGAGTCTAGACAATTTTTTATTCCCTTTTAGATGCCCATGACATATTTAAGGGGAGATGTAGTACATAAATGGATATGAGTTTGGAGCTACAAAATGGGTTTAGACTAAATAGTGAGGGGCACCTGGGTGGCTCAGCAGATTAAGTTTCTGCCTTTGGCTCAGGCCATGCTTTCCAGGTCCTGAGATCGAGCCCCATATCCGACTTCCTGCTCAGTGGGGAGTCTGCTTCTCCCTCTCCCTTTGCTCTCCACCCTCCCTCATGCACGTGTGCATGTGTGTGCTCTCTCTCTTTCTCTCTCTCTCAAATAAATAAAATCTTTTTCTTTTTTTAAGATTTTATTTATTTATTCATGAGAGACACAGGGAGAGAGAGAGGCAGAGACACAGGCAGAGGGAGAAGCAGGCTCCATGCGGGGAGCCTGATGCGGGACTTGACCCCCAGGCCCCTGGATGAGGCCCTGAGCTGAAAGCAGAGGCTCAACCGCTGAACCACCCAGGTGTCCCAATAAATAAAATCTTTTAAAAAATGTTAAATTTTAATTGACTTATATTTCAATAGAAATTTACTAGGATTATAGTAACTGGGGAAAAAAAAATCACTGGTGAGTATGTGAGAAATTAGTCGCCAGATTAGGTGCCTTTTCCAACCAGGGGAAAAATATCTGAGTGTGTCTTTAATTTACTCTTATTTTCCTTAAAAGAACAAAGCTTTAGTCTGGTGATTAATGCTCTTGAAGCCTGCGGGGGTCCCAGCTGGCAGCCATAGTAGCTGTTTCAAATCCAAAGAGGAAAAGTGTTTGTGTCTGCTTAAAAATGGAGTAATTAATGATGTGGGAAAAGTATTTTTCCTTTGTTTGTCTCTCAACACGATGGCTTTGTCTGATAAGGGATAGAGTGTTAGGATTGAATAGGAATATGCTAGGGAAAACACATGGGAGCCGATATGTCTGGGCTGTATGAAGAATGCTCAGACGTTCAGAAGTAAGCTGCAAAGATCAAGATGGCATCTTAGTGTCTAGAGAATTCCAAATATAGAACTCCTAGAAACCGATGACATCCACATGGAGTTTTGGACACCTCAGCAGTATTCATAAGAATTGGGAGAGTTTTTGTAAGGGGGAGTGAGGACAGGTTTTCCTGGTAACAAAGCAATGGTTGGGGATCATCCCCCTGGGAGAGGATGTGGGAATGTGGGCTGGCAGCACTGAGGAGAAGATGCAACTACTTAGCCCATGGCCTCCGTCCAGTGGCTTCATGTTCATCTTTGATCTCAGCTCAAATCTAAGGAAGCGAAGCCTAGCCTGCTCATCTGCTAGTCCTTCCCCCCACCATCCAGATGAGGCCCCTGTCCTAGGCTCCCATAGAATCTGTCCTTCCTTGACAGCATCTGACACCGCTGTAATTACATCATTCACTGGGTAGAGGAGTAAGGATCCTAGTCCACAGCTTAGGTGGGCAAGAAATGTAACAACTTATACTTCAAGATTCCATTCAACCATTGTGGTAGAAATCATATTTGGGGTCCCAAAAGATTCTAAAGTTATGTAGGATTAAGTTTCTACAGTTGGAGGGAGGAAGAGAAGGACAAGAAGGCATTGGGGAGTGACCGCTTTGTCTTAAGTGTTATCTGTCCATGAAGCTGTCTGTTAAGATACCTAGAGTCCAATCTGGTTGGTTCTATTTCCTTAAGTACCTACGTCATTGGACAACAGCAGCCGGAGAAACCCCTGGAAAAACTTTTTGCCCTGCCCCAACCTCCTCTGGAGCAATGAACACAGCTTCACTATTTTATTTTATTTTTTTTAAAGATTTTATTTATTCATTCATGGGAGACACAGAGAGAGAGGGGCAGAGGCACAGGCAGAGTGAGGAGAAGCAGGCTCAAGGAAGGGAGCCTGATGTGGGAATCGATCCCGGGACTCCAGGATCATGCCCTGGGGCAAAGGCAGGCGCCAAGCCGCTGAGCCACCCAGGGATCCCAACACAGCTTCACTATTTTAATAGGGACAAAGCAAGGGAAGGAAAGCTGAGAGGGCAAATATTGGTGAATATTTTTAAAATAGTAGTTCAAACATATATTTACTCTGGGAATGTGTAGTAAAGTTATGTGGAAGAAATAATTCACCAGTCTTCCCCAGTCTAGCGTGGAAGCTTATTTGAGTCCAGTGTGGAAGCTTAAGCTTCTCTAAAAAAGAAAAGAAAAGAACATTTAAAAATATCCAAAGGTAGAAACAACCCGAGTGAGTGTCCCCTGATGACTAGGTAAACACAATATGGGCTGTACGTACAATAAGATTTGTTCAGCCTTAAAAAGAAAGGAAATTCTGTCCATAGTACAACATGAATGAACCTTGACCACACATAGGAAATAAGCCAGTCACAAAAAGACATACTATATGATCCACCTACATGAGTGTAGTCAAATATATAGAGATAAAAAAGCAGATTGGTGGTTGCCAAGGGCTGGGAGAGAATGGGGAGTTAGCGGCTAATGGGTACCGAGTTACACAGTTTTGTAAGATGGAAAGAGCTATGGGGATGGAAGGTGTTGACAATTGCCCAACAATGTGGATGTACTTACAGCCACTGAACAGTACACTTAAACATGTTTAAATCCGCATTCATTGGATAAAGGCAACTTTAATAAGAAACTCAATATAGTGGCATAACTAATTTTTGTGTTGTGTGTATTTGATCACAATAAAAATATTATCCAGGGGCATCTGGCTGGTTCAGTCGGAGGAGCATGTGATTCTTGATCTGGGGGTTGTGAGTTTGAGCCTCACGTTGGGTGTAGAGGTTACTTACATGAATAAATAAAAACTTAAAAACTTGGGAAAATATTATGCAAATACATGTGTAATTAGTTGCTTACTATCTTTCTCTTCAGCTGGAAAAGGAGCTCTGTAAGAGTGGGACCTTGTCCATCTTATTCACTGCTCTATGCCCATCATTCAGCACAGTGTCTAGCATGTAGCAGTAACTCCATAAATACTTGTTCAATGAATAAATAGCCCCGAGAGCGGGATTTGGGGAACAATGTATGCCTCAGGAAAGTAATACTCCGTATAATGATTTACGGAAGAAACACTGGCAGGATATTGCATAATTTGCTACTGATAATATTTAGTTGCCATAGTGCTTGGGCATTTGTGAGCATATATCTTGATTAAATATAGAAAGAGGAAAAATAAGTATCACATTACATACCTATAGCCATGCTCTTTTATTTTTAAAAGAATTTATTTATTTATTTAAGAGAGAGAGACAGAGAAAGAGAGAGACAGAGCATGGAGGGCAGGAGCAGAGGGAGAGGGACACACAGATTCCCCGAGGAGCAGGGAGTCCTATGTGGGGCTCTATCCCAAGACCCTGTGATCATGACCTGAGCTGAAGTCAGATGCTTAATTGGCTGAGCCACCCACACACATTTTTTCTTTTTAAGAAAAGATTTTATTTATTTATTTATTTATTTATTTATTTATTTATTTGAGAGGGAAGAGTGTGAGCAGGAGCTGGGAGAGGGGCAGAGGGAGAGTATATCCACACTTTTAATCACTTGGTCCCTTGCAGAAGAGGGCTTCTTCCTGTTGAGCCTTTTAATATGATGATGATTCTTAAAATAATGTTTATTGCATTTTCATAGATTAGCACAAATCTTCGCCTATCAGATTAGACCTAAAATAAACACGCCAGCTTTTTAACTACGGAAAGTAAAAACAGGAAGGATGTAGCAGGGAAGTGGGGACAGAGAACTAGGGAGTGGAAGGGGGAAAAGGTTGGCTCTAGGGAAGCAAGCAATCGCAACTGAAAATAATATTTACTGAAATTAAAAATTCATATATATTTTGAAAGCCTATACCTGGGAATATCCCACAGAGACAAAACCACTTGTTCAACAAGACACACGTACATGGATGCCATTGCAACATTACTTGTTGTGACACAAAGCTGGAAACAAAGCCCATGGGTGAATAATTTACAGTGCACAACATCATAAGTTATTGTTCAGGCATTATAGAGACTGAATTAAATCTAAACCCGCTGACTTTGAGAGATTTCCAGGAGGTACTGTTAAGTGAGAAGAGAAAAATGCAGAAAAGTATAAAATATACACTGAGCTGAGGCCTGTGTAGGGTTATATATAAAAGTGTGTATATTTTTTGTAAAGCAAAAAAAGAGATAAGAACCCCTCCAAATCCCTATACCCAAGTTTGTGAGCTTGGAGAAAAATCTGCGAGAACGCACAGTTGGCTGGTGATCCAGCTTGTGAGTGGGTTGGTATGGGAATGTCTGGTGTTGGGAGGGAGGAAGAAGAGGAAAGGAAGGAGGAAACCAAGTGGAAAAGAAAAAGCGTCGCACTAAAACAATAAAAGCACATACGACTTGCATTTATGTAAAATTTATGTGGCATAGAAAAAAATTAAAAATTGTGCAGAAAAAGCTAACCTGTTTCCTCCCCAGGTGAAAGTTGAGAGCAGTTCTTCAGCTCTGCTGCCATCGTTTCTGAAACCGCTCATGTTAGTGGCAGAGGGACGGCCTCAGGGAACACTGACCTCTGGGAGACACCAAGATTCTTGGCCGTGGCGGGCTTTCCTTTTTCCTAACCTGGGGAATGGCCTGCTGACTGGCATGTAGGAAGCCAAATTACTTATTTATAATAATAGACATGAAGGTGGTCCCGAGGACCTTACCAGAGGCTCCCAGAGGTAAAAACATACACGAGAATTGAGTGAGAAGGAAAGAGTATGGGAAAAAACTCTGGGAGGGTGCCATCTCTCATGCACTCCGGGATCTAACGTAGATCCAGGAAGTGAGAATCACCTTTGTCAAAGTGTTCCACTGTGTGATCTGTGATATATGATGTAAGGTGTATGGTAGAGAAGAGGTGGGTGCTGTGGAAAAACAACATTTTGCAGTGGCTCAGAGTTTGGACTCTGGTCAAGTGGCCCTGGGTCCCACCCTGCCTTCGCTGGAGATTGCTGGATGCCTTAGTAAGAGACACAAAACAGTGGCTGAAATAAGAAAATAGGTTAATGCCTCCTCAACTCCTGATCGTTAGTTGAGGGTTGATCTGAAGGTTCTACGGGGATGGAGACGCAAGTCCTTTTCATCCCTCATCCCTGCAAATGTGAAGGCCATTCACCATTGGATTTGCCTCCTAGCCAGTGAGAGAAAGAAAAAGGAAAGGGAGGGGCTGTGTGCTCCTTTCCTTCCAAAGGTGACCCTCAGGAGGTGAACTCTTCACATTGGCGAGGGGCTCATCCTAGGGCTGCACCTAGCTGCAAGGGATGTGGAAATATGGTCTCTGGCTGGTTTGTGTCCAGATGAAATTCTCATTACTCAGGAAGACAGGGAGATAAGATCTTTGCGCCCAGATCTCAGAACTGTATCCTAATAAACTGAGATAAAATGGTAGAGTGAACTCTGAAAGTATAAAGAGGGGTCCCAATCCAGTCTGGGTTGGGGGGGGGGGTCAGAAAACTGACTTTTCCCAGAGGCAGTAATTTTGAACAGAGGCCTCAGGGAGTTAACTAGATGAAGCACGGAAGAGAATCCTAGGGAGAGGGAACAGTGTGCACAAAGGCCCCCCAAATGAGAGGGACAAGCATGTTTGAGGAAGTGAAAAAAAGGTTTGGTTTAGGCAAATACAGAAATCAGTTCTCTTCCCAAGGGCCCAAGGCTGGCTGGTGAAATATGTTCTAACAGTGCACATCGGCTCTCAAAGACACCGTTTCTTTTCTGTGGCTTGGAACGATCCCACTGTGGTCCGGCCGGCAGCCCAGAGAGAGCTGACATTGGTTTGGAAAAGTCTCATTATTCCTTACGTAAGACCCGAGTAAGTGACTGAAGTCCTTGTGCCTGTTGGCCTTAGAATTGGACAAAGTGTGCCTTGTTTGTGTTATTTATGATTTCAAGTAACCTTACAAAATAGTCCTATAATTTCCTATACTACATTCAAATGTGGTGGCTTTGAAAATCATTTGCCTTTTCACATCAAAGGAACAAATTGGCAGTTGGATTATGGATCCACCTTGCCACGTGGGAGGTGAGAGCTACAGTAATCGTTGACTCACAGAGGCTCATTTCCATACCCAGCACACGAAAATCCGTTTCATTACTTTATAGTTTCACCTCCTATTAGAGCCCTGTTAAGTGTGAGTCATAGTAAACCTGAGGTCCTAGAATTTGAGAGGCCGGTATAAAAAATTCATGAAATCTTTCTGCACTGCTTACTCTACTTTTCCTTGTTGCAACTGGGTAATTGTTTTTAGAATATTAATGTGCCTTTCTCCTTCACTTTCCCAAGGACATAAGTTTCCCCTTAGTCGGTTCTAGGCATGTATCTGATTTGGAGGAGGTGAAAATCCGTTATGGGAGGAAAGCAAAGAGGAACACTGGGTCATTTCCAACTTGGGGCATTTATAGCCAGGATTAGACAGTGGGGCTTTTGTCTTGAATATGGATTTTGCAGGTGAGCATCTTGAGTGTGTCCCCAGAACCAGGGAGTGTAGAAAAAGCGTGGTGACATATAGACGAGACAGCCCCAAGGAGGGCTGCTAGATAAAAAGCACGGTGCCCTGTTAAATATGAATTTCAAGTAGTTAATGAAAACTTTTAAAATGTAAGTATGTTCTCAATATTGCACGCAACATACTTACACTAAGAAATTATTTGCTGTTTAGCTGAAATTCAGATTGAGCTGGGCATCTAGTATTTTTATTTGCTAAGCCTGGCAAGCCTGTCCCTAATTTCCAGGACAACCAGGCAAGTAATAGTAGGAAAATGAGGGAAAATGAGGGAAACCTAGAGCATGCCAGGCGTACTGACCATACAAACTTTGAAGCCCTGTTCTCTATTTGAGCAGAGCCTGCACCTACTATGGAATCAGAAAATACCAGATACTTGCTTTCCTAGCTTCCCTTAAAAATAAGTGAGGCACATGCCAGTCAGATCCATCTTCCCTGACTTTGATTTGAAAGCTGGGATTTGGAAGAAGCAAGTGTAGCACAGAGACTATTCCGGCGTTGGGTGACGACAGTGACCTCGGCTGCGTCCTGTGCCCAGTGTTGTCAGTGGAGGAACCTGTGGGGTCCAGTGTCGATGGCAACAGCGGTGTTTCTAAGGCCTTATTGTGAGCCTTGTTCCTCACTGCAGAGCCTTGGTACCTGGTTCTGGCCCTCCCAAGGGTCCTGCAGGCTATCCAATGCCTTCTGGTGAGTTCTTTTGTCCCTTGACTCTGCCAGAGTCAATTCTGCTCCTTGCACCTAAAATCAATGAGCGATAAATGAAATAAAGGCCTTCTCAGGCATGAGAAATTGTGGAGAGAAGAACAGAAGAGCAAGCGACAGAAGAGATAGGAGAAGAGAGTGGGCAAAAATGTGCTTGGAGAGGGAGCAGAATATAGGTAAGTTAGGGAGGACGGAGGCCTTCTTAGAGGGTGCACCTGTGTCCATCTGCCCTACCCGAGTCATTCTGGGGGTTCACAGCCTGTTCTGGTTGCCTGATTGGGTTCGTAAGGACCAGGGTCCACTTAGATTGTGCTGTGCTTACGCTCTACAGGCTTATAAAATATTTTGGGTTTCTTTCTTTGTTTTTAATTTTTTTTAATTGTGGTAAAAAAAAATCCCACATAACCTAATATTAAGCATCTTAACATTAGTTCAGTAGTATGAAGTACTCAACATTGCCATAAAGCAGATCTCCAGAACTTACTAGTCTTGCAAGTATGAAACTCCATATCTACTAAACAGATGTCCCCCTTGCCTCCCTCCCTGCAGTCCCTTTGCTTCTATGATTCTGACTACTTTGGATCCTACAAGTAGGATCATATAGTATTTGTCCTATTTCACTTAGCACGATACCCTAAAGGTTCATTCATTTGGTAGCACGTGACAGGACTTCCTTCCTTTTAAAGGCTGAATATGAAGACTCCTAACTCTGGGAAATGAACTAGGGGTGGTGGAAGGGGAGGAGGGAGGGGGGTGGGGGTGAATGAGTGACAGGCACTGAAGGGGGCACTTGACGGGATGAGCACTGGGTGTTATTCTGTATGTTGGCAAATTGAACACCAATAAAAAATAAGTTTATTATTAAAAAAAAGAAAAAAAAAACAAAAAATAAAGGCTAAATAACATGCCATTGTATGTACACGTCACAGTTTATTCGTTCATCCATCGATGGACACTTGGGTCACTTCCATGTCTTGGCTATAGTGAAAAATACTGCTATAAACACGAGAATGCAGGTATCTCTTCAAAGGCTTTTAATTTTTTTTTTTTTTTTGCTTTTAAATATTTTGAATTGCTCCTGGTTGCAACCATTTTCTCTTGGTGGGGCAGTGGGAGTTTCTGATTTCAATGGCCAAAGATGCCTTGATTCCAGTATGACACCAATAAACTATAGAGTTCAGCTGAGGAGCTCAACATATGGTGAAAATGTTGTTCTAAAGCAAAGTCCTGTGCAGGGAAGAGTGTCCGAGCAAGAGTCGATTGGGAGTCACAGACCTCAGAGTGGGGGGGTTGGGGGGCAATGAGGGCTCAGAGTCCATAGGGTGCTGCTGGCTGGTTGAGTCCAGCTAAGTTAGACCAAGGTAACCTCAGACTTTCAGCCTCAAATGCCAGCATGGTAGGCAGCACCCAAGGGGAAAAACGAGCTGTCGTAGGTTAACTGTTCCTGGACATCATGAGGCTGGAAAAACCATAATCCTCAGCACTCTCTTGGGAAGAGAAGCAGAGGGCCAGGTGAGCTATCTGGGAGACACATGTTACCCGCATGGATCATGAAACTATTGTATTAGCTGCCTCGGTATTGCTTCTGTTCCAGGCAAAGGTGTGGGAAGGGCCAAGAAGGAAGACTAGGTTAGTGATGGATTCAATTAAATTAAACTAAAAATTAGTTTTCCTTCTGCATATCCCAAAAATGTGTGTTAGCATTTTGTGATCCTGCTGTATTTCCCCACTTCCCAACCAACATCGCAGGCTCCAGCCCCACAGGATGCCCATCACCCATCACCACCCCGGCCCTGGAAGAGCCTCTGGAGCTCTGAGCAAGTCGCGCAGCGGTTGCTGTGTGCATCCTGGAGAAAATCAATGGTTTCCAAGGTGCCTCAGCTGCAAACTCTGTGCTTCCTCAGTTCATTCTGTTCTCTCGCTGCGGAACTCTCCCTTCAAGAGCCATACCAGATGCCACAACTGGGAGATTTATTGAGGTCTATGCTCCATCCTGTGTTCTCTCTCCAGGAAGAATTATTATTATTATTTTTAAAAGATTTTTATTTATTTATTTGAGAGAGAGAGAGTGAGAGGGAGAGAATGAGTGCAGGGGAGGGGCAGAGACAGAGGGAGAAGCAGACTCCCCCTGGGCAGGGAGCCCGATGACCTGGGGCTCGATCCCAGGACCCCAGGATTATGACCCAAGGCAAAGGCAGATGCTTAGCTGACTGAGCCACCCAGGCACCCCTCCAGGCACCATTTGCCTCCTGCCTCTTGCCTCCAGTTGATGGCCGTCTGTCGGTCTGCCTCACCGGGCCTCGAGCACACTGAGGGCAGGGGGCACGGGGTTTCATCGTTATACCCCAGCTCCTGACCCAGAACCTGGAGGAGTTGGGCCCTAACAAGTGTTAGCTGAACAAACGAGCTCTCTCCTTTGTCTTTCCTGTTTAACCTTCCCAATCTCACATCCAAATGGCCTTTAATTGTATTTATCTTTGATCTAGATACCGGTAAGGGTCTATTCCTACTCATTTATTATAACATTTGCTGAAAGCCTTGCACACAATAGGCACTCATATGTGGTCGGTTTGACTGGATGTCTTGGTTTCATGCCTTTGCTTACAGAATGTCAGTATTTGAAGAGACCCTACGAGCCACCTAGTACAACCTGTCACCTGGTGTGTGAATTGGTGATGCCTGTAGGCCCTGGGTTTTTGTTTTTTTTAAGGTTTTATTTATTTATTCATGAGAGACACAGGCAGAGGGAGAAGCAGGCTCCATGCAGGGAGCCCGATGCAGAACTCGATCCTGGGACTCCAGGATCACAACATGAGCCAAAGGCAGAAGCTATTGCTATAGCTTTGGTGTGTGCTTTCTGATGTTGATGGCGGTGATGAGCCAATTGAGAAAGCAGTTCCAGAAAGAATGATGGAATGTGCCAAGCAAGGAAGTGTGAGAGAAATGCTTGGGGCCATTATTATTACATTTGGAGTTCAGTATTGTGGCCACAGAGCTAGAAAGGCAGTGGTGAGGGAGGTAGAGAGGCAGCACAGGAGGCTGGAGACAGGCAGGGGTCAGGTCTTGAAGGGCCTCTCTTGTTATGCAAAGGAATTCATTTTCTTTCTTTTTTTTTTAAAGATTTATTTATTTATTTATGATAGACAGAAAGAGAGAGAGAGAGAGAGAGAGAGAGAGAGAGGCAGAGACACAGGAGGAGGGAGAAGCAGGCTCCATGCAGGGAGCCTGATGTGGGACTCGATCCCGGGTCTCCAGGATCACACCCTGGGCCAAAGGCAGGCGCTAAACCACTGAGCCACCCAGAGACCCCCCCGTTTTTTAAAGATTTATTTATTTATTTATGAGAGAGAGAGAGAGAGAGGCAGAGACACAAGAAGAGGGAGGAATTCGTTTTCTTTATGTTGGCTTGAGGGTCTTGGAGCTAGGCTGGGTATGTGTATTAGAAAGGCCCAGCTGGGGCAGCCCTGGTGGCTCGGCGGTTTAGCGCCGCCTTCAGCCCAGGGCGTGATCCTGGGGTTCCGGGATCAAGTCCCACATCAGGCTCCCTGCATGGAGCCTGCTTCTCCCTCAGCCTGTGTCTCTGCCTCTCTCTCTCTCTCTGTGTGTCTCTCATAAATAAATAAAGTCTTTAAAAAAAAAAAAAAAAGAAAGAAAGGCCCAGCTGATACCATCATGCTTGATAGAGGTTGAGGTATAGGATAAGGAGGTGATTTTAATATTGCAGGAGAGCACAAGGGCCTGGCCCAAAGCAGTGGTGAGGGGAATGGGACAAGGAGCGGAAGAAGAGATATTTAGGATATACAAGGTCCTGGTGAGGTGGGTGAGAGGCAGAGACTGGAGGATGATGATGGGCCCCTGGGTGGAGGGCAGTTGGTGACTTGGGGAGGAGGAGCCTGCCTCACAATGGTTAATCTTCATTTTCATCTACTGCTCTGAAACTCAGAAAAAAGTTGTGGCTAAACCTACAGACATGTCACCGACAGTCCCTAGAGAGAGGAGACGCGGGTTCACAGGTCAAGGACCTCCAGGGACACTAGATGTAAGGAATAGGTGGTGAGGGAAGAGCCAGGGAGTAGGAGAACAGGAGGTCACACTTAGGGAGCGTATTAAAGGGGAGAACTTGATCAATAAAGTCCTACAAAGAGGAGCAGGACCCGGTACCCTAACAAGGTATTATATTATATTATATTTATTATATTATATTATATTATATTATATTATATTATATTATATTATATTTATTATATTATATTATATTATATTATATTATATTATATTATATTATATTGTTTCTGGACAGAAGGGGTGGAGATAGGAGAAGTGGAGAGAGGGAGAGAGGGAGGAGGAGGAGAGGGAGGAGAAGGGTGATGGGAAGAAGAAAGGGAGGAAGGTGACAGGAAGGAAGGGAGGGGCGGGAGGAGGGAAGGCACAAGACCATTTATGTTAGACGTTGGGGGGCCACGGGGAGAACAGTTGCAGCGGAGCCTTGAGTCAGGAAGCCTAGACATGGAGGTAGAAGACTTTCTAGAAGTTTGGCTGTGAAAAGGAGAGAGGATGACAAGCAGAGAGAGTCACATTTTTAAAGATTTGATTTTAATGAGCTAGGACAGACTTGGATCCAGTGACAGGCTGAGAGGAAAGTGCCAGATGAGAGGGAGGCCTGAGGATCAGGACAAAGGGAATAATTGGGGGAGCAAGGAACTTGACGTGGGGGTGGGTGGAGGGTTGGAGGAAAGTTGCTCCCTCCCTGGGGAGCCCAGAGGAGGCCGTAGGTACAGGCTGAGCAGGGGACGGAGGGGGGACCCGTGGATTCCATCCCCAGTGGGCAGGGGGGACACGGGCCTTAGGAAGGACTACGGCCCACAGTAGCGGACAGAGCAGACTCCGGAGGCGAGCCGGGGGCTCACGTGCTCTTCCTGCCATCACTAGCTGTGACCCCAAATTTACCCAGACACCATCCAGCCTCAGTTTCCACATCTGTACCATGCAGAGGAGAAGAATCCGCTGTGGGCTGTTGGAAGGGTGAAGTGGGCTACAGTGTTGGGGGGGTGGGCTTGGGTCGGTACCACCTGTCCCAGTGGTGTCATCCCCACGGTCACCCTGCCGAGCCACACGGCCCCGGTGCATGGTTGGAGGGAGGAAAGGTTTGGGCCAGCTGTGGGGTCACCTAGAAGGGGACCGAAGCACATGAAGGTTTGGGTGATAGCAGGGTGGGGGGGTGCAGACAGGACCAGGACACACAGCACCGTGACAGTGGCGGTCTTGCCAGCTGTGGGAGGCTATCCTCAAATAACCTAAAGAGAGGGGCCTGTTGCCCTTTTGCAGGGGAGAAAACCTGAGGTTTCGAGAATTCCCAGGGGCCGGCCTGGGGGTCCATGCTGGGAAGGGATGCGCCCCAGGGCTCTTCTAACCACAGCAGCGCCACAGCAAACTGTCACCAGGCTTCTGCAGCTGTGGTTGCGGGGCGACAGTGGGGTCGGTGGGGTCGGGGCAAAGGACGCGCATGACAGGTCATCTGGCTCCGGGAAGCACTTCTGGGCCTCAGCTGCTGGAAGTTTACTTCTCAATGCCAAAAAGGTTAGTTCACATCTCACTTGCTGGAAACACAAGGCCAAATTCTGATGGATTCTGGGAAAGAGGCCATAAACAGACCCTTTATTGGTGGCTCGGCATTAAAGCCAATGGAACAGGTAACTCCTATTACCGGGGGACGCATACGATGGGATCCACCGGCAGTCCACAGTGGTTACTGAATGGATGTGATTAGGGCGGGGAAGGGATCTGGGGGGTCTCTCAGAGGTTAGTCTAACAGAGGGGAGTCCTATTAAACGGCTTTTCCTCTAACACTTTTAAGTGTTGGCAGTTTGCTTAAAATTGCTTAAAATGTCTGTATGGTTCTCACCTAAACAACTGAAATCACTCGACCATATTAACTATCCTAACAGCCAAGCCCCACCAGCTTCTAGAGGCAATGGCCCAGCTGGTTTAAATGGGTCTCCATGGTTACAGGCATGCGCCGGTTGCCATGGTTACATTTCCCAGTCCCTCGCAGGAGTTACATACACGTATCTGAGATTTCAAAGGATTTTTCTCCCCCTCTCTTGCCAGCCTACACAGAAATCCAGGGTTCGAAGGGCTGAGATGGAAGTTTCAGCGACCCCTTGGGAAGGAAAGGGGGGACACGGTGATAATATTGATGACAGCCGTAATCAATCATTGAGCGAGGCAGAAAGGATCCCGTGGGGACCCAGTGTGGGTGGAGAAATATATCGCCCTATTACCAACCCCGGTGTCTTGCTTAATTAGCAGAGGATGAAAACTGGGGAGGGGGTGTGCACAGTGGTGGTGTCTGGATCTGGCTCCGGGGGGCAGGGGGATGTTGCCCCGAGTGGAGGGGGAGTTCTCTCACGTGAGAGTCCCTGTGCAGCGGGGGCTCCCCTCCTGGTGCCGTCGCCTCCTTGCACGGATTTCCCCCACAGGCCTCATTTCCAACCGTCTTCTAGGCCTATTTTGGCTCCACCGGGCATCTGTGAACAAGGCACCAGCCCGGGTCAAGACGCGTCCTTGGATCCCGCCTTGCTTGGCAGAGGGAGCCCAGTGGAAGTGTGGTGCCCCCCTGTGGCATCGCTAACATTTCCAGCTCCAGCTCAGCCTCCAGGAAACCAGCCCCAAGCCGGGGTTCCTAACCCCTGGTATTCAGACAACAAACACCTGCTGGTACTTAGGAGGCAGAAATAGTCTTTCTCCATGGATCAGTGCGTCCCTCCTTGGCTCCTCGTCTCCCACAAACTCTATGGGGTTCCCGTTACATTTCAGTTAGGCCCCAGAAAGACTACAGCAGACGAGAGGCTATTAACCTTCTCAGAGTTCACAGTCCGGGGGTGGGGAAGGGACAGAGCAAGTGAGCAGCGCCTCAGAGTCCTAAGAGCAAGTGGGACGAAGAGGGGGGACCCCCTGGCTGGGGAGAGCGTGTCGGCTATGAAGTTAGAAGACTTTGTTGGGCCGGATGTTCAAAAACCACGTCCCTCCACGTTGAAAGGGGACATGAAGACAGTCCTTCATCGACAGGGGGCTGTGTCATCAACACACCCCGGAGCATCACACGCAGCAAGCCCATCTTTATCTGGGTCCATGTGCTTGCTCCTCTGAGGTCAGAAACAGGCACAGAGGGGGACCCCTGGGGGGCTCAGCGGCTTAGCACCCACCTTCGGCCTGAGGGGTGATGCTAGAGTCCCGGGATCGAGTCCCACATCGGGCTCCCTGCATGGAGCCTGCTTCTCCCTCTGCCTGTGTCTCTACCTCTCTCTCTCTCTCTCTCTCTCTCTCTATGTCTATCATGAATAAATAAATAAAATCTTTAAAAAAAAAAAAAAAAGAAACAGACACAGAGAGAGCGCGGGGAGAGGGGACAACCTGGGAAGGAGGTGTCCGGGGAGGCTGAGTCCAATACAGCCCCGTGGGTGCTGGGCCTGGGCCTGGGAAGGACCAGCCCGATCACGGGGCAGAAGGGGGGGTGCACGGGTGGGCCCAGGGGCGCACACAGAGGCTGGGGGGAGGCTCCCACACAGCCTCAGCTGCAGCCGGGAGGACGTGGCCCCTTCATTTGGAGGCCACGGTGTCACTGCAAGATGTCATGTGGGGGGAGCAACACAATCAGGTTGGTGTATCACGAAGTGCTTATCTACGGCCTTGTGGTCATGGCTAAGTTCAAGAATGACCCCTGCACTCGGGATTGGGGGGCCTAACATGAGGGGCCTGTTCACAGGCAATCTAGAAGGGGTCAGAGGACAGCAGCCGCGCCTACTGGATTCTTATAGATTCTCTCTGACGTATTCTTTGCTTCTACAAACACATTTTGATTTAAAGCAGGTAACGGATCCTGGTTGGTCATGTGTGGGAAGGACCTGTGAGCATCAAGTAGAGATGTCCAGCAAGCAACGGGCTGAAGGAAAGCCGTCTGCCTAGAGACTTCATTTTTTGAGGGGGGGCAGGACTTTCTTTTTTAAAAATATTTTATTTATTTATTCATGAGAGACACACACAGAGAGAGAGAGAAAGGCAGAGACACAGGTAGAGGGAGAAGCAGGCTCCATGCCAGGAGTCCAATGTGGGATTTGATCCCGGGACTCCAGGATCACGCCCTGGGCCAAAGGCAGGCGCTAAACCGCTGAGCCACCCAGGGATCCCCCTGACTCATTCTTTTAAATAGCAGCGTTTCAATTTCTTTATAGCCAGTCCCCTAGGCTGGGCATTGATCTCTTGCTCTTGCAGACACGCTCAATGTAAAATGACATGTCATTTTCTCCTCGTGCCGGTTTACCTGTAGGATCAATTTCTAGCAGTGGAATAGTTCTGTTGTATGTGATTTTTTAAAAAATTTTTATTTATTTATGATAGTCACAGAGAGAGAGAGAGAGAGAGGCAGAGACACAGGCAGAGGGAGAAGCAGGCTCCATGCACCGGGAGCCCGACATGGGATTCGATCCTGGGTCTCCAGGATCACGCCCTGAGCCAAAGGCAGGCGCCAAACTGCTGGGCCACCCAGGGATCCCTGTTGTATGTGATTTTTATGAATAGTCACAAATCGCCAAAAAGGCCACCCCAGTTTATAGTCCTTCTAACAATGTGAAGAACACATTTCCTACCACTCTCGCCAACAGAGCGTTTTAACATCTTTTTTTTTTTTACCCTTTCCGAACCTATTAATTGAAAAGTGGTTTCTTAGTGTAGTTTTGATTTGCATGTCTTTTTTATGAGCAAGGTTGACTTCCTCTTCCAATATTTAAGCTTCAACTGCTTTGTTTCTATGAATTGTACTAGTTTTTGCCCATTTATCTGTTGACTTGTTCATTTTTGTTGTTGTTGTCGATTTTTTTTTGTTTTGTTTTTTAAGTAGGTTCCGTGCCCATCCTAGAGCCCAACACAGAGCTTGAACTCACAGCCCTGAGATCAAGGTCTGAGCTGTGATCAAGATTCGGCTGCTTAACCAACTGAGCCACTCAGGAGGTGCCCCCTTTTTTTTTTTTTTTGTTTTTTTTGTTTTTTTTTCAGGAGGTGCCCCTTGTTGTTGTTGAATTTCTTCTCCACTTTTATCAGTTAATCAAATGCTAAGGAAATCACACTTAGGTCTGTGATGTGAGTTGCAAATATTCATTCGTCTTTTGACTGCTTTCTATGCAGGATTTTTCTTTTAATATCATCCAGTTTATCAACATTTTATTTTAGGGCTTCTAGATGTCACATTATCTTTTGGCAGTCCCTGCCCATTCTGAGATCATGGAAATAAATTTTCTCACATTTTCTTCCAGTACATTTATGGTTTCATTTTTTTCTTCTCCTTTAAACATATAATCTGTCTGGAGTTTGCTTTGATCTACAGCATGAGACAGAGATCCAACCTCATTTCCCGTCCACGTGTCTACTGAGAAGTCTGGACACCATTTGTGGGATAATTACTTCCCCTCTCACTGATGTGAAATGCCTCCTTTAGTATCTGTGTCTGCTTCAGAACTTTCTGTGACAGATGAGCTTTCATCCCATTCCCAACTTTATCCTCGAAGGAAAGTTGTCGTTGTTGCTGTTATTATTTTAGGATTTTATTCATTTATTCATGAGACACACAGAGAGAGGGGCAGGGACAGGGGCAGAGGGAGAAGCAGGCTCCCTGCGGGGAGGCTGAATGGGGGCTCCGTCCGAGGACCCCTGAGCGAAGGCTGACCTTCAGCCCCTGAGCCCCCCAGGTGCCCCTGTTATTATTTTATTTTTGAATACAGGAGGGCCTTGAGTATGTTTGCCTGGAGGGGGAAGAGGGGCCTGAAAGGCGAGTGCAGAGGGGGTGCAGTGGGGCCTCCAGGGAGAGGAGGTGAGGACGGGGGCAAGGGCCCAGGGGCGGCGGTGCCTGCAGGTTTGCATCCTCGGGGTGGGGGGTGGGGGGCTCCCGGGGCCCCTGGCTGCCACCTCGTGCCCCTCCCCAGCCCGCATGGAATTCGCGCTCCTCCCCTCAGCGCTCCCGCACCGACCTTCTCCGTCCTTCTGGAAGGCTGCAGGGCAGCCTGGACGTCGCCTTCGGCTCCTCTGGGTCCGGGTCCCTCTCGCCTGCCCCCCCGCCCCCCGCCACCTTGGCGAGCGTGCCCAGCGTCCGGGGTGCTAACCCCTTCCTCCCAGCAAATGACCCCTGGCACCCCGAGTCCGCGGGGTGGGGGGGTTCAGGAGGCCAGGAAACCGGTTCCCCGAAAACATGTGCGGCAGGTGCGGCAGGTGCGGCAGGTGTGGCAGATGCAGTAGGTGCGGCAGGTGCGGCAGGTGCAGTAGGTGCAGTAGGTGCGGCAGATGTGGCAGGTGCGGCAGGTGTGGCAGGTGCAGTAGGTGCGGCAGGTGCGGCAGATGTGGCAGGTGCGGCAGGTGCGGCAGGTGCAGTAGGTGCGGCAGGTGCGGCAGGTGCAGTAGGTGCAGTAGGTGCGGCAGATGCGGCAGGTGCGGCAGGTGTGGCAGGTGCAGTAGGTGCGGCAGGTGCGGCAGATGTGGCAGGTGCGGCAGGTGCGGCAGGTGCAGTAGGTGCGGCAGGTGCAGTAGGTGCAGTAGGTGCGGTAGGTGTGGCAGGTGCAGTAGGTGCGGCAGGTGTGGCAGGTGTGGCAGGTGCAGTAGGTGCGGCAGGAGGCAGGTGCAGCAGGTGCGGCGGGTGTGGCAGGTGTGGCAGGTGCAGAGCTCATCAGTCTCAACACCCCGAGAGGTTCAGAGACCCTCACCTCAGCAAATCGAGGGGGGCCGGTAGAAGCGTTTTCCTGCTGCGGGAACACTCACCGATGGGGACCATCCGCATCCCCGTTTCCCCGGCCTTTGGAGGGCGGCGGGCGTCCTCGTCCTTCCTTCAAAGCCAACCCTATGCGTCACCCTGAACCCCAGCCTTTTCCACCTGATTATTCCTCTGAGTCATCCCCCACCCCCACCCCCGCCCCCGGGCTCCTTCCTTTCCCGCAGGCCTGGCCCCTGGGTGCGCACCCCACGCCCCTGGGTGCCCCCTCCCGCGGCGCCCCCCCGGCTGTGCAGGTGCCTGTCCCTGCGCCCTGACGTAGTCGTGCTGTCCCCCCTGGGACCCCGGGAAGCTGGGGACCGCGACCATCCTACATTTCTACCTCTAGGCCAACGTCTCGCACGCCGCGGGAGCTCCACGCATAGGTGTAGGCAGGAGCTCACGGATTTCCTTCTGCTCTAGGCCTCCTTCCTCTGTCTCTTCTTTTCTTTCTCCCACCCCCACCATCAAAAGTATTTATTGATTTACATGTTATGTCTTTTCTTGAGGTATTGAAATCAGAATGGGAAAGTCGGTTTTTTGTTTTCTAAAGATTTTATTTATTCGGGGAGGTGGGTGGGGGGTAGCTGGGTGATGGCACTGAGGGGGACACTGGATGGGATGAGCCTGCAATGAGCAACTGTATGTTGACAGATCGAATTTAAATTAAAAAATGTAAAAAAATAAAGATTTTATTTATTCAGAGAGAGGCAGAGACACAGGCAGAGGGAGAAGCAGGCTCCCTTCAGGGAGCCCATGGAGGGACTCGATTCCAGAACCCCGGGGTCACACTCTGGGCCGAAGGCAGACACTCAGCCACTGAGCCACCCAGGTGCCCCAAGAAACAGTTTTCTGTGGAGACCCACCATAGGTTTGTCCAGAAGTAGCACCACTTTCCCCCCGCCTCGTATTTCTTTCCTCTCTCTCTCTCTTTTTAAAGATTTTATTTATTTATTCATGAGCAATACAGAGAGAGGCAGAGACAGAGGCAGAGGGAGAAGCAGGCTCCACGCAGGGAGCCCGACATGGGACTCGATCCCGGGACCCCAGGATCACAGCCGGGGCTGCAGGCGGCACTAAACCTCTGAGCCACCCGGGCTGCCCCCCGATTGCTAATTTTAAACAACAATTTATTACAGAACGACTTCCACTTGACAACACTTAAAAAAAATCCATTTCCAACTACTCCGTGTCAGGCTTTTTACTGACGAGGGTGTTTGCTTTCAAGGCTTGCCTGCCTAGGTAGGATATATTCCCTTCCTTAGGTAAAAACCCCTCCGCTTCCCTTTAGGGGTACTTCATGGCGCAGAGACTAGAACCGGCAGAGCGTCTGACAAACCCAGGGCCCGTCGGGGCCCTCACAGTGCCAGGGGCCGCCTAGGAGTTGCTACCACGAGGCCACCTTGAGAAAGTGAAGATGAATCCAGCTCCCATCTTGTTCCTAGTTGCCTAGGGCTGCTGCTGCTGCAAAACCCCAAAAACCTGCCGCTGACTTGGCACCTGAAAGCAGCAGAATTTATCTTTCAGTTGTGGAGGCCACAAGTCCGAAATCAAGGGGTGTCAGCAGGGCCAGGCTTCCACTGAAGGCTCCAGGGCGGAGTCGTTCCTCCCATCTTCCAGCTTGTGGGGGCTTGTAAAGTTCCTTGGCTTGTGGCAAATATAACTTTCTCTGATAAGGACACCAGTGGTTGGATGTAGGGCCCACCCTAAATCCGGGATGATCTCATCTTGAGATCCTGACCCTTGCTCCCAATGAGCCACATTCTGAGACTCTGGGTGGACATGCCTTTTGGGGGCCACTGTGCGGCCTAGTCCGCACCTAGTCTTCTCCAGGCCTAGTCCTCCAGGTGCTCGGGAGAGACATTTGAGACTCCCTCCTCCCTCCTCTTGCTTCCACCTAGTTTTATGATCTGGGGGGTGTGGCTCTCACTTTGGCTACCCCCTCTCGAGAGCTTCCTCAGACACTGAACACCTCCTATCCCAGATCCGTGATTAATTGGCAAGGTCGGGCAAGCTTCCTTGCTATTGGTTGGGTTGCAGCTGGCAACTTTTCATCATTTGTCATTTCCCTTTCCTTTTTCTTGTCATTCGTAGAAAGAAAGGCTGAATCAATCATTTTGGATTGTATCGTGAGCCACACGTCGCAGCTGAAGATCCGGTGAGGGCTTCGTTTCCCATCGACCTCGTGCTCAGTGTGCTTCTTGGCATCAGGACTTGATGGAAGCCAATAAAGTAGGAGCAATCACTGGGTGGGACCTCACCTGGCACAGGCATCTGCGCTGCTCTCAGTGTGTGCCCCCTCCCACGCTTCCCTGCACACGGGCTCGGAACCCCACTACCTGCGCCAGAATATTCCTAATGGAAAGGAGATGCACGATGTCCAAGGAGTCATACTGATAACCGGGGGAGGACTGACAGGTAGGGGGGTGATCTCTCATTTTGGTAAACAGAATGCTGGTGTTCTCATTAGAAAAGAGGTGGGAATGAAACCTGGGATGGGGGCTAATGGAAGCATCAGCTGTTTTTGCCTGTTACTTTGTTGCCAGTTATAGCACCTCCACTTTGTTTTAGGGAACTACCCCCCCACCCCCAACTCTGAAGTCTGTGTGGTTGGGTAAGGTTTGGCTCCACAGGAAGGGGATGGGAACCAGCCTGGGTTGCGGGGTGTTGTGTCTCCTGACCACGATGGACTCACAGGTGAACAAATGACCAAAGCTTGTCCTCAGAGTCAGTTAGCATTAGTCCTTGGGCTCTGGCTGGAATTTAATGGGAAGGAGAAGCTTTCCTTTCACTGGGTGGCCAAGCTGGTAGGATGTCACTTTAGAAGTGCTGCTATCCACGTCTGTCATCAACTAGGAAGCCCACCTAGCCACGAAGTCCACACAGAGGAAGGCAGGCTGAGGGACAGGAATCCTGATGGCATAATTTGGGCTTTCAGATCCGGCTGTACCCAAAGCCAGGGCTACATTCTGTACTTTTCATTACATGAGGGGATAAACGATCTTTTTTTTCACTTAAGCCAGTTTGAATTAGGTTTCTATCACTTGCTGCCAAGATCCCTGATAAATATAGGACTACTCTGAGATTATATGAGTGGATATGTCTACAGAAGTTGTCTCAGCGGGCTTCTCACCCAGGGGTCTACAATGATAACCACCGTTTATTGTTGGGTTTTGTGCTAATTGTTGGCATGTGTCATCTCTGTAATCCTCATGCCACCCTTTGAGGTATTACTGGTCTCATTTTAAGACCTATTTGGGCTGAGATAGGTTAAGGAACTTTCTCAAGTCCTCACAGCTAGTGGCAGGGCCAGGACTCCATTCCAGGCTGGTTTCCAATGTTTATGCTCTTAATTAGCATAGGATCACTAATTCTCCTATGTTAATGAGGGCTCTTGTGCCCAGTGATAAAAGGAGCACATCTGTTTTCATCTCAGAGCGTTGACGGTATGAAAACTTAGGACTAAATAACTCCTCACATGCTTGGCCCACGTTACCTCATCCTAAGGAGACCAAATGGAAAGGTTGGATGTAGAGAGGCGGTTATCAGAGACCTGAACTGAGTTCTGCAGTTCTTTTAAATATTCTAGCATAGGTCCTTGAAAATTTTCAGCTTTAAAACAATCATGCCCCTTTGTTTCTCCTTGACATTCCTTTAGCCTCTGTCATTGTTCTTTTGTTAGCAAATGTAGAAACTGGTATCCAAAAAGTAAACTCACTTGCTTTCAACGTTCTTTAGTTAAAATAATTAGCTGTCAAGGCACAGTTATCTCAGACCTCAACATTGGTGAGTTTTGCTAAGGAAAAGTCCCAAGGCAGAGACCACCTCTGGAGTTCGTGGTTCGCACGCGTGTGTTCTGCGCTTCCAGGGTACTCAGCGATCTCCTGAGAGCCACCAGCCAGCGCCAAAGATCTTATAACCCACTCCTCCTCCTGAAGACTCTTCCATGTTAAAAGGAGCCTACGAGAAGGCAATCTAATGAAACCAAACTCTCACTGACAGTAGAATCTTGAGCCCCGTGGTACCTGGCTGGTCAAAATGTTTGAAGAATATACCCTTTTAGGCATCAGTTCCCCCAATAGGAAGGACAACCTACTCTTCCTAATGTGAGTTATTGCTGGTACTAGTGGCTGCAGCTGTGCGACCTAAGATGATCATGGGTATGGTAAGTGCAGTGATTCTCAAACTTTTTACAAAGGATGACCTGAGAGATGGCTAAAAGCAGAGATTCTCTGGGCTCTAACCTCAAGGATTCCCAGAGGGGTGGGCCTGGGAACCTGCATTTATTCAATCTCCTCAGTGGAGTCTGATGGCGGTCCAAGGATCGCAAGAAATAGAAATGTGAAAATCTCCTTCCAAGCCCTGAATTTTAAAGATTCATTTACTCATTTGGTACCCGGTGCTATTTAGCTCTTAAAGAGAATGTATATAATCCTTAATAATTAGGCCTATGGGGAGAAAATGAACAATAATTTATGACAAATTTTGAAAGATAGACAAACGGCCCCGGCTGCGCTTGAAGTAGTTTTGGGGACAAGTATAGGCAGACGTTCAATGCACTTATTTTCTGCTGCTGACACTAGTGGAGTACGTGCAGTCTTCAGAGCAAGGGCCTGAAGGATCAATTCAGACATGGCTGGGAATCCTCGAAGGCCAGGAGGACAGATCTTTGGTGTTAGGACCCATCTGGCTAACTCCTGTGTGTTGTTTATGACTTGGCCAAAGTATACTCTCCTCTGGGAGGCTTCCTTTCACCTTCTAACTGCACAGATGCCTTTATCTGGGTTCCTGGCATCAGTAGCAAGGACCAACCCTGAGCCCCTGTATTTCTTACATACCGTCCACCCTGGTGCAGTTCTTCAAACACCTCAGAACTAATGCTTCAAGGCCTTTGCATGTGTGGTCAGTCACTGTTCACACTGCTAGCATCTTTTTCATTTTTTAGGTTTTAGCTTAAATGACATCTCTTCAGAAAGACGTTCCTTATCATTTTTACCTGAAAAGTTTCTCATCCTCAACTAACCCTATATAATAAAAAATTAGGATTTAAACAAAAAAAGGGGGGGATAATCCCTCCACCCCAAATGATAAAAGAATACATGTGTTCTGAAAGAATTTGGGAAGTAGAGAAAGGAAAGAAAAAAGCTGATAATCAAACACTCCTGAAAGCACCCACCGACCGTTCCAAAACAATGGAATCTTGGTGATAAACCAGTGCTAGCCCTCTTGTGCCATGGTGCTCTTAAGAGCATTTCCAATTTGTCTTGCAGGTCTAAAGAAAACAGTTACTGTTTGTAATTATGTTGGGATAATGAAAACTTGGCAAGTGAGCTGTCTTCCTAAAATGATCCGGTTGGCCAGAATGTATTTTTGTGGAATATTCTCTTTGCCAAGATTGCCTGCTTCAGATGAGTTAGTAATATTAAAACAGAAGAAAAAGAAACGACCGCAGCTTCTCAGATAGAGATGAAACTTTATTTATACATAAAAAATTATACATCAGGAATTCTTTTCTAAAAACAGTCTTTTATTGTAAAGTTCAAAATGAAAAGATTCAAAGGGGCAGTGTATAGCTCTTTATAGTATTTTACAAACCACAGTCACAGTTAAACAATTTTTGAAGCTGCAAAAAAATATACCTCTCTTATAGCAGGAAATGCATGACCTCTGTAACTGCAGACTTAGACCTCATGATGGTGTAAAAAACCAAAGTAAAATAAATTAATATCACGAAATAGAAGACTTGGCACAGATATTACACAGGCACTATCTCTAATCACTTTCCTCCATGTTAATTCTTCCTCGTAGGTACAATACTCAACAGACAGTTGTTTTTTCTAACAATGTTTATCGTCCCCATGAAAGAAGTATAAAAGACACAAGACAAGGACTCTTATAGTTTAAAAAACCTATCTCCCATGATTATATGTTTCTGAGTAATAATATTAACATGATCTACCCCATATAAGAAATAAAAAGTGCCGTGATGTTTGGGGACCAAATAATTTATAGAATAACTATTAATCTATTCTGGAGCAAGGAAGTTTTGGTACCATGTCAATCTCAACCTCGCTTCTAAAAAAACTCATTAATTAAAAGAACTATTAAAAGTTCAAGAGATAAATTAAATGCGAAATGGCTGCTATATCCAAACATGACTGAAAACCTCTTAGTAAGACCATGATTTTTGTTGTCGTTTTGTTTTTTTAAAGAGCAATGGTTTAATTTACAATATTTTGCTAATATAAAAAGGTTCTAATTTACGTGATAATGAATGGCGTAGCCACCATCTCTCATCTTCTGTTCCCACTCCCAATCCCCTCCCTGCTAATGCCACCATTTATTTATCAGTAATGTGGTTATTCATGGAAGTAACTCAGTCTATCTGAGATGACAACTTACAGAGGTGGACAAAAATCATGTAATTTCAGGTACAATGAACTTAGATGTCACCTTCAACAGAAAAGAAAGTTACAGTATCTGCTTCATCTTTTTTTTTTTTTTTTTAAAGATTTTATTTATTCATGAGAGACAGAGAGAGAGAGAGAGAGAGAGAGGCAGAGACACAGGCAGAGGGAGAAGCAGGCTCCATGAATGGAGCCCAATGTGGGACTTGATCCCGGGTCTCCAGGATCACACCCTGGGCCAAGGGCAGGCGCTAAACCGCTGAGCCATTCGGGCTGCCCCTGCTTCATCTTTTGAACTTAGTGTTGCTTTTTAATTTTTCCTTTCATTTTTAAGTTTCAAAGGAGGCCACAGTTCTGTAAGACTTAGCCAAGAAATACAAGAAATTAAAAAGGTCTTATTAGAAGATGTCAATGATGCTAATTTTCTGCCAGATGAATGGAGACTTGAATTAATTAGGCTTTTTACCACTTTGGAAGAGGGGAGGGGCTGTCCTGAGCACCTTTCCATTCTGTGTAAATAGCAACTCTGTTCTTTTATTATCAATGCTATTCTACTGGGCTTACTCTCTCCGAAGGGCATAAAAACCTCTGGTCTGGCCTCACGTTTGATTAAAACTGGGATGGCATGAAAGAGCATTACACCCAAGGGAGCAGTAAGATGGTAACTCATGGAAAGTATCAGGCAGAGAGAAGTTTTTCTCTTTTTTGCAGAGGACAAAGACGCTTCAAGGGGACGGGAAAAACAAGTAACTATGTGATGCAGAAATATCCTATCCCTTTAAGATGAATAAAACAAAGAAAAAGAAGTAACCAAAGGTGATATTTTTACTTTAAAAAATACAAAGTTTCCCAAAACTGTATGTTAGAAATTTATAGAAGGGTGAGGAACTAGAAAACATGTCTTCCTTTCATCCAGGAAAAATTATAACGAGGTTAAATGAGAGCAATGGATGCTTTTGCACAATGTTCTGCATTCAGAAAACATTACTAAAAATGACATCTTTAGTCAAATGGTAGCTCTGTTCAATTTTGCTTAGACAAGAAGCTGTTTCAGTTTGCTTAGGAGAATTCATCTCTTTAAAAGCTACACTCCTTGAGTAGGCTACTGTTTACGCTGATATCATAAAAGAGCAACGAAGAATAACTTGTGCCATAATCTCAACAGTTCACTGTACTCAATTTTCACAAAGCCTAAATGAACTAAGAATCAGAAATGTTTTTCCATTAAAACCTCCCACCTCCTACCTAGTCTCTCATTTTGTGTTCTTTTTTCCCCCCCACACAAAACAAAAAAACAAAACCCCTCATGCTTTATCAAAACTAGAACACAGAACTAGTGAACAATTAGGATGACTCTGTAAGAAAACATAACTAAGAGAATTTGAATTTAGGCTTTAACTATTTAGAATGTTCTATTTAACATCTTAAGAGACAGTGCCTCAAAGCATTACCAAGTTACGTACTCTCATTAGAGTGGTTATGATTAGAGTTTCCATTCACATTTTTGTATTTCAAGATTATGAACTTGATTTTTAAAAAAGACTACTCATGATTGATATAAAAGATCAGTCCCCAATAAATTAGCTAAAATCTATTAAAAATAAATGGGTAAAATAAGATAATCTCAAAGCAAAGTTTAAAGACTTAGAAAGCTTTGGCTGAGCCCAGAGAGATCAAGTCTTTGACTTCACACCGCTAATGGTTAATGGCATATTTTGTCCCTTAGATCGCCTCTCCTAGAAGTACTTATCAAAGTTGGAAAAATCAAATTAGTTTTTCTTAGTACATGAGATAACATATAGGCCCTTCTTTCTTAAAAACCAACCAACCAACCAACACAAAAAACCCAAACAAGAAATGAAAAGCCCTGGTTGCCCAAACAAGCAAAACGTCAACAAAACAGACAAAATCTCCAAGCCCTCTATTTGTAAATGTGTATTCACTGGCTGCAGTTTAGAGGGAAAACCCGAACAATTTCAGATGCATGGATTTACTGCAAGGACTCAACACACTTACTCCAGGGCAGGTTAGGAACAGCTGATGAGGAGGTCTACACTGGTGGAGATTCAGCAAATAGTCCTGAACAGATCTTACACAATACTTGGGAGACACCACAAAAATTAGGGAATAGGTGGGAGATCCTCAAAATAATTATTTTTTTTAAAAAAGATTTTATTTATCCATTCATGAGAGAGACACACAGAGAGAGAAGCAGAGACACAGGCAGAGGGAGAAGCAGGCTCCATGTAGGGAGCCTGACGTGGGACTCGATCCTGGGTCTCCAGGATCACGCCCTGGGCTGAAGGTGGCACTAAACGGCTGAGATACCCGGGCTGCCCTCAAATAATTATTTGAAGAAAAGCCCACACTTCCTCAGAAGCCAAAGACACATAAAATTCTATTCCACATAAGAAATACTGACTTTAGGTTTCCACGTGACTTACAGGACATACAGCACAAGGTAAGTTTGTATGGTTTTTAAGACTAAAGTAATCTCTAATTTTAAGAAACTCAAAACAAAGGAATAAAGGTGGACAGACTGACAAAAGACTGTTCTTCAACTTTTCTTCATTGCACAGGGAAATCCCCCTGAAGTAAGAATAAGAAAGTTTAGTAAGTTGGAAATGTTTCTAACCTTAACCGTATTTTCCTTTATTTTTAATTTTTTTAGATTTTTAAGTAATCTCTACACCCCAACATGGGGCTCAAACTCACAATACTGAGATCAAGAGTCACATGCTCCACCGACTGAACCAGCCAGGCACCCCTGTATTTTCCTTTAAAGCCATATTTTAATATTGATGTAGGTTTCATACAATTAAAGATTTTAAGGAGCAACCTCAGCTTTTATGTAATTCCTTACTCACCTTTATGAACCCTGGTCAGATTGGGCTTGGATGAAGGATATGATTTTAAACCTTAACTTAAACAGAAGCTTTCAAAGCAATGAACGTTTTCTAACTGTGACCTTGTTTAACACAGAAATGATAAACACATCTCCTTTCTCTGTTTTTTAAAAAAGCATGCATATTTACCCAACCTTAAACCATTCTTTTCTTTGCCATTTCTTTTAAACTAAAATTTAATTTTAGTGTTTTTAATAGCAATGCCTGGTTAATAGCAATGCCTAAAGACAAGGCTACTTTTCCAGTTAACTACATTTTTTATCCCACAGGGCTGAATATTCAAAAACTCATGGTTGACTTATCAAAAAAGATTTTCAGGTTATAATCTACTTTATTATAAAAGGAAATAAATTTTTACACACAATTACTTATAGATAACAGCGTATTTAGAAAAGTTTAAATTTATCAGTTTGAAAATATACCTCACTGAGATATACTTACTTATAAAAACATACTGCCTTTGCCATGTGAAAATCTGGTGTTTAGTTCTCTAGATTTCTTTATCAGAGCTTTTTTCTGAGCTTCATCAAACCGATTAACTTTGAGATCTTTATCACGGTCAAATGGTATTCTTTCTTGGGGCTTATTTTTCTCTTCGGCAGCCTTATTTTTTAATTTCTTATGATGAATGTCCATAAGAGATTCTGATCTTTTTGATTCCTAGGGGAGAGGAAGAGATGAAAATCTTTACTTGTGCAGAGTATGGACAGAATATGATCATGAAGCAAAATGATTAAGCAGTCATGATGAACGAACATTAAGGAGGGCTTTTACAAACCCTAATAGGTTTTGCCAAATCCAAGACAGGATCTGGCCTGTCCTACAGATTTCATTTTTATTTTTTTAAAAAGATTTTATTTATTCATGAGAGACACAGACACAGAGAGAGAGGTAGAGACATAGGCAGAGGGAGAAGCAGGCTCCATGCAGGGAGCCCGATGTGGGACTTGATCCCGGGTCTCCAGGATCACGCCCTGGGCTGAAGGTGGCGCTAAACCGCTGAGCCACCTGGGCTGCCTTATTTTATTTTAGAGACAGAGCACAGAAGGGGAGCTGGGGGAGGGGCAGAGAACCTTAGGCATGCTCCACAGCCAGCACAGAACCCATCAGAGGGCTCCAACTCAGGATCCTGAGGATCATGACCTGAGCCAAAATTAACAGTCTGATGCTTAAACGACTGTACCATCCAGGCACCCTTTGATGCATTCTAAGGTAAACTGTAGACATCATTACACAATCCCTAAGTACTTTAGCATTCATTTCATTAGCTAGAACTCCACACTTGTTCACAATTTTCTCCTTTAAGGTAAATTTACATGCATAAATCTTTTTTTTTAAAGATTTATTTTATTTATTTATTTATGATAGACATAGAGAGAGAGAGAGGCAGAGACACAGGAGGAGGGTCGGTCTCTCTCTCTCTCTCTCTCTCTCTCTGTCTCTCATGAATAAATAAATCTTAAAAAAAAAAGTTTAAAAAAAATAAATTCAAATTCAACTATTTGAATTATTTGAACAGATAGTGTATTATTAGTTTCAGAGGCAGAGCTTCTCATAGAAGTCTTTTTGAAGACATTAAGGATAAAGCATATTCAATCTTTGTGCTGGTTAGGTTTTCATTTGCCTTAAGTAGATGCCCAGGATGATGCTGTAGGGTCACAGGGGAGGTGTAGTATAGGAAATGCCTATTTGTTGGGAAATATAAAAAGTAGTGAAAGGGAAAAAAGGGGAAAGGAGAGAAAATGAATGGGAAATATCAGTGAGGGTGATGGAACATGAGAGGCTCCTAACTCCAGGATACGAACAAGGGGTAGTGGAAAGGGAAGTGGGTGGGGGGTTGAGGTGACTGGGTGACAGGCACTGGGGGGAGGGGGCACTTGGTAGGATGAGCCCTGGGTGATATGCTATATGTTGGCAAATTGAACTCCAATAAAAAAAAAATAAAAGCACAGGTATTAAACCATGTATTAAAAAAAAAAAAAAGAAATGCCTATTTGGAAAAAGGCCCAGCTTATTGATTTTCAGCTATTCTTCTTTTCTAACAGAACTCATTATGGCTATAAATTTTGTTTCTAAGTACCACCCGATAGTGCGTTGCATACATTTTTTGATATGTCATATTTTTGTGTTATTCATGTCTAGGTATTTTCTAACTTTCATTATCATGTTGTCTTTTTTTTTCCATTTTTTTCATGTTGTCTTTCATGCAAAATTCAAATTCTGAATTTTTCTAAGTTCCACTTGTATAAGTCTTTTAAATTATTCTGAATTTTTACTTAAATTTCTTGAGTTCAGAGAACATGGCTTTAATGATAGTGATTCTTAGCTGATCAGTTTTCATAAATGTCCCGCGTAAGTGGAGGTTTTGGTCAGTTTCCAAGAATGTTTCATGTATGCTCACTGTTTGTGTACTGTCCAACTAATCATGCTAACTATGTTTTTAACATTTATGGAACTTTTCATTAACTAATACACTGAGAACAGGTAATTTTCCTTAAATACCTGAACACTGCAGGGCTGAAAGGTTTAGTAATTTACATTTATTCTTTGAGCTAGAACAATCACCAGTTTTTGTTTCTTGCTTTTTTCTTTAAAGTAAGAGAATATAATGAAATAACAAAATGCCAAATGAATACTAAACTGTTTAGTTTATAAATTTAGGTTCTTTTCTCCGATATTTAAATGTTCACATTGAATATTCCAAATCTGCTTATAATATAAAATATGAACTGAGGATCTCTAGGAATTAGTAAGGCTTTTGCTTTCTTTTATTGCTGTTTAGTTTTTATTTCACAATCATAAGCTTAACTCTTCAATCCAGCTAGACTTGGGAAGGGAGTAAGGAAAATATGGAATCCACTGAACTGCAGTGAGGGCATAGAGATTATCAGATTTTTTGAGCAGATGAGGGTAAAGGAGTGCTTTCCTGAGCTATCAAAGGAATAGACTGGTAGTTAAAGTAAAATACAAGTCAAATTTATTAGATTTATCTACAGTCAGCAATGGTGATCTTCCTGCTGGGCTTGTCACTCCTGGACCCAAACTGCTCCATTATTTCCATTATATTCATGCTCTCTCTCACCTTGCCAGGACTACCTGCCTGCCACCCAACCATAGTCTTGGCAGTGCAGATGAAAAACTGGGAATCATTCGTGTTGGGTCTAGCATTTGCCACGGACAGGATGCCAGGACCCATGTGCTTCAGGATGAAATTCTCATCAGCCAATTTCTCCTCACAGGTGGACTTACCACAAGTGTCATGGTGTGTGAAGTCACCACCCTGGCACGTAAGTCCTAGAATAATCCTGTGAAAGCAGGAACCTTATTACCAAATCCTTTCTTTCCAGTACCCACAGCAGGAAAGTTCTCTTCTGTCTTTGGAACTTGGTCTGTAAACAACTCAAAAGTGATGCAGCTCAGGGGCTCCCAGGCCACAGTGATGTCAAAGAACATGGTGGGACTGACCATGGCTGGGTGGCGCAGGCGGCTCTGGGTGGTAGTATCTGCAAGGCCAGGGCTCTTGTTTTCTGATCATCTGTTACTAATCTCTAGAAATTAAATTTCTGATATATAACTTAAGTAAACTGAAAGGGACACCTGGGTGGCTCAGTGGTTGAGTGTCTGCCTTTGGGTCAGGTCGTGATCCCGGAGTCCTGAGATCGAGTTCCTCCCCACATGGAGCCTGCTTCTCTCTCTGCCTATGTTTTTTTCTTTTTTTTTTTTTTTTTAAGGATTTATTTATTTATGATAGACATAGAGAGGCAGTCCCTCTGGAGGGAAAAGCAGGTTCCATGCAAGGAGCCTGATGTGGGACTCGATCCCGGGACTCCAGGATCACGCCCTGGGCCAAAGGCAGGCGCCAAACTGCTGAGCCACCCAGGGATCCCCTCTGCCTATGCTTCTGTCTCTCTCTTCCTCTGTGTCTCAAGATTAAATAAATAAAATCTTAAAAAAAAATACAAATTGAAAATATTACATGAATACAAAAAAAATCCTACCAAAATCCTATAAAAAGGATTTAAGATAAATATATATAATACAACAAAGTGGGATATTTCTCAGGGCATACATGCAGAAAAAGATCGAGGTAAAAAGGAAGATGTATAAAAGAAAGAGAAACAAGAAAGACAATACTAAAGGATAGAAAAAAAAAAAAAAGCTTGGGGCACCTGGGTGGCACAGTCAGTTAAGCATCTGACTCTTGGATTTGGCTCAGGTTGTGATCTCAGGGTTGTGGGATCCAGCCCCAAGTTGGGGTCCACACTCAGTGTGGGGTCTGCTTGAGATTCTCTCTCTGCCCCTCCCACAACTAATACATACTCTCTCTCTCAAATACATAAATAAATCTTTAAAAAAAATGACAAAACTTATGACCACTCTTAAAAAGAATAAACGCGTATATATTTTATTCTTACTTACATTGTATGAGGACACCTGCTCAGCCAACCTCTTTTCCCTTCCTGACAATACATGTTCTTCATCCTTCTTATTAAATGACTTCCTTGCTTCTTGTGTTTCCTGAAGAATGAACACAGATAATATACTATTGAGCTATATAGTTAAGAAAAACTAAAAAAAAACAACTATTATTTTTATTCAGACTGAGTAATAAGAGACTGAACTAAGATTGATGAATCTTTTCCCAATAGGAATATATATACATATAGTTGATAAGGGATTGTTCAAGTTCTACTCTATGATTTTCTTAAAAACAAGAAGAAACCTGTTCAATCAAGTAACTGGAAGAAATTCCTTATTTATCAAACTCACAAAGGAGTTTGACAAACAATGATGGCAAAGAGAATAATTAGGGATGCCAGGGTGGCTTAGCTGTTGAGCATCTGCTTTGGCTCAGGGCGTGATCCTGGAGTTCCGGGATAGTGTTCTGCATCAGGCTCCTTGCATGAAGCCTACTTCTCCTCCCTCTGCCTGTGTCTCTGCCTCTCTCTTTGTGTCTCTCAAGAATAAATAAATAAAATCTTAAAAAAAAAGAGAGAAAATTAAACTTTAAAAGAAATCCTATAGGGGCAGCTGCCTGGCTCAGCTAGTAGAGCATGTGACTTGATCTGGGGGTTGTAAGTCTGAGCTCCACGTTGGGTATAGAGATTACTTAAAAATAAACTCTTAATAAAGAAATCCTATATTATCTGTTTTTAAAACTAGTAAAGTCACTTTTCAGGTAGAAAAATAAAAAGACAAGGTTTAAGGAGTTTGGAAAAGAAATAATACATCTATCTTTACTCACAGATGACGTGATTATAGGAAACTCCAGGGCAGCTCCAGTGGCTTAGCGGTTTAGTGCCACCTTCAGCCCAGGGTGTGGTCCTGGAGACCCGGGATCGAGTCCCACATCTGGCTCCCTGCATGGAGCCTGCTTCTCCCTCTGCCTGTGTCTCTGCCTCTCTCTCTCTGTGTCTCTCATGAATAAATAAATAAAATCTTAAAAAAAAACAACTCCAAAGCATTTATAAAAATACTCCTGGAACACTACAGCAAAGCTGCAAGGATACAAGGTCAATATACAATATATACCAACAATGAACAATTGGGATATGAACTTAAAAGAAAATTTAACAACAGTGCGTACACAAGATGAAGTACTTAGGTAAATTTCCAACAAATTTTAATTAGAAAAAAGATTCTAGAGACTATAGTTCCAACCAGGAATGATAACAGCTCATAAAAAGACCATTGAAAACCACTGTTCTCAAGCATATTTTATACTGCTGTTATCTGCTTAAGAAAACCAAAGAGGTCATCTGCAATTTTTATCTTAATAATGTACAAAACAGTGCTTGGTTAACTCAGTTGGTAGAGCATGTGACTTTCAATCTCAGGGTTGTAAGTTCAAGCCTCACATTGGATGTGGAGCCTACTTAAAAACAATGCCGTATTTAATGAAGTATGTTAAAAATACAGAAATAGCTCAGTTCTTATTTTCTTATAAAATTTTCCTAGAAAACAGATGTTCTCATTTATTTAAAGATTTTATTCATGAGAGGCACAGAGAGAGAGAGAGAGAGAGAGAGAGAGGCAGAGACACAGGCAGAGGGAGAAGCAGGCTCCATGCAGGGAGCCCGACGCAGGATTTGATCCCGGGACTCCAGGATCATGGCCTAGGGCTGAAGGTGGCGCTAAACCGCTGAGCCACCTGGGCTGCCCAGATGTTCTCATTTATAAATATTAAGAGAACAATGATATTATGGTAAATAGAGACAAAAACTTGACCATCTAGGGATCCCTGGGTGGCTCAGCGGTTTGGTGCCTGCCTTTGGCCCAGGGCACGATCCTGGAGACCCAGGATCGAGTCCTGCGTCGGGCTCCTGGCATGGAGCCTGCTTCTCTCTCTGCCTCTCTCTCTCTCTCTCTCTCTCTCTCTATGTCTATCATAAATAAATAAATCTTTAAAAAAAAAAAAACTTGACCATCTAATAGAGTTAATATATCTAGAGTTAATATATCTAGTCAAGATTGGGAAATGAGGGGGCAGCCCTGGTGGTCCAGCGGTTTAATGCCACCTTCAGCCACCGTTGATCCTGGGGTCCTGGGATCGAGTCCCACATCAGGCTGCCTGCATGGAGCCTGCTTCTCCCTCTGCCTGTGTCTCTGCCTCTCTCTCTGTGTCTGTCATAAATAAATAAATAAAATCTTAAAAAAAAAAAAGGGAGATGAGAACATAATAGATGTCAGTCAATTTATACTGAACACGTCCATTTTCTAAAGAGCAATCTTACCTCTTTAGGCCATGTTGGCTAAGTGAATGTGAGACTTAGTGGCATGGGAGATTATGCCGGGAAGTCAAATATTAAAAAGAAAGATAAGTAGTATGTTGGTAAATTGAACACCAATAAAAAATTAATTTATTAAAAAAAAAAAAAGAAAGATAAGTAGAGGGCAGCCCAGGGGGCTCAGCGGTTTACTGCTGCCTTCGGCCCAGGGTGTGATCCTGGAGACCAGGGATTGAGGCTCCCTGCAGGGAGCCTGCTTCTCCCTCTGCCTGTGTCTCTGCCTCTCTCTCTCTGTGTGTCTCTGTCTCTCATGAATGAATAAATAAAATCTTTAAATAAAAAAAAGATGAGTAGAAGAAATAAAAAATACATGGAAAAAATGAAAACAAAAATACAGTGGTCCAAAACCTTTGTAATGCAGCAAAAGTGGTCCTCATAGGGAAGTGGAGAGCAATACAGGTCCATCTCAAGAAGCAAGAAAAATCTCAAATAAAGAACCTAACTTTATACCTAAAGGAGCTTGAAAAAAGAACAACAAATGAAGCATAAAGCTAGCAGAAATGGTAAAGATAGAGCAGAAATAAATGCCAAAAACTAAAAGACAACAGATCAATGAAACCAGGAGCTGGTTCTTCAAAAAGAAAATTAATAAAATTAATGAACCTCTAGCCACATTTATCCAAAAGAAAACAGAAAGGAACCAAAAAAATAAAATCACAAATGAGAGAGGAGAAATGACAACCAACATCCCAGAAATAGAAATAATCTTAAGAGAATATTATGAAAAACTAGATGCCAACAAATTGGAGAATCTAGAAGAAATGGATAAATTCCTGTTAGAATGGCTAAAATAAAAAACACAAGAAATAACAAGTGGTGGAGAGGATGTGGAGAAATAGGAACCCTTGTGGGCTATGGGTGGGAATGCAAATTGGTGCAGCCACTGTGGCAAACAGTATGGAGATTCCCAAAAAGCTACAATTAGAACTATCCTACAGTCCAAAAATCACACTACTAGGTATTTACCCAAAGAATACAAAAATACTAATTCAAAGGGGTACATGCACCCTGGTGTGTAGGAGCATTATCTTCAACAGCCAAATTATGGAAACAGCCTGTGTCCATCAATTTATGAATGGATAAAGAAGAGGTGGTGTGTACACACACACACACACACACACACACACACACAGAATATTACTTAGCCATAAAAAACAATGAAATAAAAAAAAAAACAATGAAATCTTGCCATTTGCAATAACATGGATGGAACTGGAGAGTTTTATGCTAAATGAAGTTAAGTCAGTCAAAGACAAATACCATATGATGTCACTCATAATGTGGAATTTAAGAAACAAAACAAATGAGCAAATGGAGAAAAAAAGAGAGAGAGGCAAACCATGAAACAGACTCTTAATTGAAGAGAACAAACTGATGGTTACCAGAGGGGAGGTGGGTGGAGGATGGGGAAATAGGTGATGGGGATTAAGGAGGGCACTTGTGATGAGCACAGGGTGAGGTATGGAAGTGCTGAATCACTATGTTGTACACCTGAAACTAATATACACTGCATGTTAACTAACTGGAATTTAAATAAAACTTAAAAAAAAAAAAAGATGGTACCATAGGAATAATACAAAATAAAAAAAAAAAAAGAAAGATGAGTTGAGAGAACCTGTCAAAAAGGAAATTTGGCTAAGAGCTTCCATAACAAAAATTAGTCATAAACTATACACAGGATCAAATATACAAGAAAATGAATAGCTCTCTGATACTGTGTAGTTTATGCCATAAATCTAAGTCTGTGGTACCATATGCTTAATATAGTATAGCGTAAAATTTAAGGAGTTATTAATAGCCCCTTTATGAGTTCACTGTAATACTGAGCAAAACACTTTCAGTGCCGAAAAGAAGAGGATCTAAAGAACTCAATCACAGGGCCTAAAATCACCTGTCGGTTCACCTCAACTGTCTATTACAACCTTCATCTTCTGGACAAAAGAGAACTTGTGATTTTGCCACATATACAAGGTAGGGTGTTAAAGTCTGGAGACCTCACCATATCATCCACATTGTAAGAAAAACACTGTGCATCTTACAACCAATTTTCCACAAAAATGAGAGCTCCTTAAGAAGCTTTTTTCATTTTGCTATTACCTGCACCCAACAGAATTTCTGGCAGAGAAGGTATTTGATTTATTGTTACAGAATGAAGATAGAAAGCCTCATAATTCTCATTACTGATGGACAGTAATGAGTTAAAACAGAGTTAGGGGCAGAAATGAAGTGTGGAACTACTCAAAACTGATAAAGCTATAACCCTCGGGTACCAATTATTCAAGCATTGAAATTTGAATTAAAGGGAATTAAGCCTTCAGATGGAGTAAATTTCAAAAGTAGTGCGGGGTATTTCTAATTTACAATGGTTCAATTCTTAATTTACAATAGAATGTTTGGCAATAAGCAGAAATAGTCAATAATGTATTCTATCCATACTTTTTTCTTTTTTCCCAAATTATTTAATGTACTAATGAAAGTGCTTCTTTTTTTAAAAAAAAATTGAGGTGTAATCGATGAAATACTATATTAGTTTCAGGTGTATGATATAATGACTCGTTATTTGTGTATATTGTAAAATAATCAAAATAAGTCCAGGTATCATCCATCACTAAACACAGTAACACTTTTTTCCACCATGATGAGCACTTTCAAGATCCACTCTCCTAGCTAATTTCAGATATGCAATGCAGTATTATTAACGATAGCCACGGTGCTGTACACTATATCCCCACGACTTAATTCACTTTACAACTGGTAAGTTGTATTTTTGACTCATTTCACCCACCTTGCCTACCCCCACCTCAGGCAGCCACCAGTCTGTTCTTCATATCCATGAACTTGGGTTTTTTTTGTTTGTTTTTCAGATTCCGCATATAAGAGAGATCATACAGTATTCAGCACTATTGATAAGAGCGTTTCTTGCCTGTTTTGACAGTAATGCAAAGCTTAATGCACCTGAGGTAAGTTTGAGAGAGCGTCTCTATGCATCACTTAACTTGCTAGGCCAATGTGTGGCTTTGGTTTCATGGAGAGTGTGATGTTGTATATAAACACTGGGGGATTTTGAGTTATAGGAAGTTCTAGAACAGAACTACTGTTCATTATGTACCAGCCCTCTAGTTCCAGAAAAGTTGACCTCATAAAAGTTAGTTTTTCCTTCTATAAAATGAAGTCAGTAAGTCCATGTCTCTGGGTTTTCTTGAGATTTAAATGAGACAGCTCACTGGGAAATGGTAAGCAACTGGGATCACTTTCCTTATTTTCTTTCAGGGGGAAATTTGTATTTTCCCTTGGGAATCATAATTTTAAAAATAGTACCTTGAAATAATTATGCCTTTTATCTTTTCAAAATAGAGTGAACACGGGCAGAAATACAGGAACAAACCAACCCTCTCACCTTGGCTTTCTTCTCCCTGTCCGCTGGAGTGTCTGTCCAGACCGATCGATCTCCAGATTTGTCATCGGCTCTTCTCTTAAAAGTTCTGGGCCCAAGACCAAAGTCTTTCATTTCTGGAGGCAGTTCAGTCATCCATGACTCTCTTGTAATTGGTTTAGATGAATCCTTTAAGAGAAGTAAAAAGTGGAAAAAGAAAAAAAGGAGCCTAGACAGAGTGTGTGTGTGTATAAAATATTCTGTAAGTGGGCATGTTTCTTAATTGAGGCTTTAACATTAAAAAAAACACACTTTATGAAGAAAGAATTTAATATAAAGGATTGATTTTTTTCACGTATGTTACAAATACCTTTGTCTAATTTATTATTTTTTTGACTTTGTTATCTTCTGCCATATCGAAATTTTTAGATAGGCAAATTTGCCAGTGTTTTCCTTTTCCAGCTTCTGGGTTACCTTACTCCTAAATTTTCTTTATATACATATATGCATATATTTCTTTCATGAAAGAAGCAATGTTGGAAAATTTAGATTTTTAATTCATTTAGCCTATTTCTCAGAGTACAGTCTTTTTAACACTTACATTGTCTCCTTTGGTCAATTTTTCTTTCATTCGCTGGGCTCTTTTTTCAAATTCTGTTGTGACGTTATAGTTAACTGGTCCTTTTGCAGGCATTGGTCCAACAATGTCCTCATCTTCACTACTATCTGTTTCCTTTGAAATAAGATATTACCTTTAAACCAGGAGCAGAGCTACAGGTTATAGAAAATGATCCTAAATTGCTTAAAATTTCACCAAAAACTGATTACCCAGAGACACTAAAACAAAAATGCAAACAATATATTGCTAGTTAATTGCTGAGCAACAAGGGCCTTTGCCTTGCCTTCCTAAAGTACGGAGAACAGAGATGACAAAATCACAGAATGTGGATTGTCCCCACCCTCCCATGTCCATGGCAAGCCTCATTAAGTTATTTCTGCTTTCCTCCTGATGGATACAGATGTGGCCTCACAGTTCCTCCTAATGTACTGGCCCAGGTAGTTACTACCAACTGGTCAGAGATGACACAAGTTGAAACCATTTTCGTTCCTGGTACAGAAAGAACTCTTTGGAATAAGACACACACAATTAAGACATTCTTGGAAACTGTATGAACTTTCATGACTCAGCACAGTGCATTGAAACACAAATGCTGTGCAACAGCCTCACAAATACTGGCCCAAATGAGTTAACTTCGTTCCCAAAGTATCCCCCTTACTGTACAGATATAATAGTATTGTAATAAGTGAATTCAATTTGCTTTCAATAAATCATTTTATTTAAGATTTTGAGAAAGAGAGAAAGAGAGAGAAAGAGAGCGTGAGCACGAGCAGGGGGCGGGGTAGAGGGAGAGGGAGAAGCAGACTCCCCGCTGAGCAGGGATCCCCACATAAGGCTCAATCCTAGGACCCCAGGATCATGACCTGAGCTGAGGGCAGATGCCCAACCGATTGAGCCACTTAGGCATCCTCAATAAATCCCTTTATTTTTTATTTTATTATTTATTTTATTTTATTTGAGAGTGAGAGAATAAATCATTTTAATAAAGAGTTTATGTATAAGACTCTGTGTTAAATGCTATATATTCTAGGGCTTGAAGCAGTCCTTTGTCCTCAAGGAGGAGATGGTTAAGATGAACAATAATAAGACATCTGTCCTCAGCTCTGATGGGCAGCTTCTTGCTCTTATTTTTTCAAACTATCAGGATCAAGCTCATTTGTGTTGTTTACATGTTCCCCACTAGATACTCAGTGGTAACTTTCTATCTGTGGTTTCTTCTCTGCACCCTTAAAGCAATTGCTATTGGTATAAATAATTAGATAATTACATATCTCTTGGCTTACTCTAAATCACTTACGCACACAAGTACACTCACTTTCTCTTAACTATGGACTTTGGTATACAATGCACCATTTGATCCTTGTAACAAAACTGTGAAAAGGCATTATTATTCCGGTTTTCTTTTCGAAGGAAACCTAGGTTTAGAGAAGTGTATTTAGAAAGGTTAAACAACTTGTTCAAGGTTATAAAACTGGTATTTAAGATGAAAATATTCTAAGATTGAGGCTAGTATGTTTTCTACTTACACCAGAGAATGCCCTCTATTTTTTTTTAATTTCAACTGTTAATGTTTAACCTTAAGTGTTTATAGCTCATCTCTACAAAGGTAAGCTCTTTGATGTCAAAAACATTATCTTTTTTTTTTCAAAGACATTATCTTAAACATATTTATAGCACTTACAAAATGATACTTGGTGACATCATAAAATGACACAATATAAAAAATATAATGAACTTTTACAACTATAAGAGGCATGATATCAATATAGTATTGAAATGTAAGATGATGGGATATGCAAATGGTATTTTTACTTCCATAGAACAAGAGATGATTTTATAAAGATAGAATATGGCACATCTTGTACATCGTGGTAGGATGATGCCTGGAATTTTTAGAAATAAAAATCGCTTAGGGTGTTGGGAGTTATAAACTAACTGAGGGGTAAGGGAGCAAACCGAAAATTGGGCCCAACACACTAAACTGAAAAAAGAAAACTGGAATCATAATCCAAATTTAATCTAGATGCCTAATCATTTTGGTGTCCTGGTAAAATTTTTTTTTTAAAGGTGAGTTATTTTATCCAGAAATACAGTAGAAATTATATACCTTACTAGTTTATACTTTGGACTATAGTTAGAACTAGTTCCAAGGCCTCACTTTGCCATTGTATTAGCTCTGTGACCTCAGATGTGCTATTTAGCCTTTTTAGGCCTTAGATTTATGTCTTTTATTTATTCATATATTTTAAGATTTACTTATTAATTTGAGAGAGAGAGAGATGGGGGGAGGGGGAGAGGGAGGATCCTCTAGCAGATTCTTCTCTGAGCGTGGAGCCTAACTTGGCTCTGAATTATTTGCTTTATAATTTCCCTCTAAACCTTGAGGGAATAAGATCATGGCATGAACTGAAATTAAGAACCAGCTGCTTACCTAACTGAGCCACCCAGGTGTTCCAGATTTTTGTCTTTTATTTTATTTTATTTTTTTAAAAGATTTATTTATTTATTCATGAGAGACACAACTGAGAGAGGCAGAGACACAGGCAGAGGGAGAAGCAGGCTTTTTGCAGGGAGCCAGATATGGAACTCGATCCTGGGACTCCAGGATCATGACCTGAGCTGAAGGCAGGCACCCAACTGCTGAGTCACCCAGGTGTCCCAGATTTTTGTCTTTTAGATCAGGATTATAACAGTTCCAACCAGTAACTGCTCTATTTTTAAAGAGAACCTCATGTTTTGTTCATCCTCTTTGGAGCCACATCTTTCTTAGGAACCTGGGAACTTCCCTAGCTCCTGGGGGAAAATGTTGATAATTCTAAGCCAATCAATTTGGTCAAATTCCTCTTGCCTACCTGACTGGCCAAGGGATGGGCATGTGATCCATATCTGGCTAAAGAAACACGAGAAGAGGTCTATAGGAAACCTGCAAAGGTGTTCCTTTCTCTACAAAAGGGGCACAGGGTAGGATCATTCCCTCATGCATCTGGACACTGGCATGTGTGTGTGAATCTCAGAGCTTTGACAGGCTTCCTGGTATAACAAAAGGTCACCTAAGAGGAACTGACATATTGTAGCTGACAGAGAAGAAAGTAAAAAAAAAAGCCGCAAAAAAAAAAAAAAAAAAAAAAAAGCTGCAGTCTTGGGTATCATTTAGCTGCTCAATTCACCAATCTAGAATGACCCTAGTTCTACACCTTTTGTTACATATGAAACACATTTTCCTTATTTTGTGAATGTAGATTATATATCACCCCAGCAGTTATATAAACAACCATTTGCTAACTATAGAGGTTAAGACAAAGTTCCATTTTGAGTAGGATTTTTTTTTAAAGATTTTATTTATTTATTCATGACAGACACAGAGAGAGAGAGAGGCAGAGACACAGGCAGAGGGAGAAGCAGGCTCCATGCAGGGAGCCCGATGTGGGACTCGATCCCGGGTCTCCAGGACCACACCCTGGGCTGAAGGCAGCACTAAACTGCTGGGCCACCTGGGCTGCCCTTGAGTAGGATTTTCTGTTATTTGCAGCTAAAAGCTTTCTAGCTGACACACCATTTCCCAGGACTGTTGTTTCGATTAAAATTGTGTTGGCCTGGGAATATAATTAAGTCATGTAAACAACAAATATATGTTTACATTGTCCTTTGCAGTGTCAGCCTTACAGTAATTGCTCAACAGATGTTGACTATTAGTATTGCATGTCTTTATATAGGGGGATATGTTGTGAATGAGAAACTAAGAGAAGCCCCTCTTCGAGAAAGGAAAACATGAAAACAAAAAAGTATCTTTTGAAAAAGGTTTAGAGGGAAATTATAAAGCAAATAATTCAGAGCCAAGTATACCTGTAACAGGTTTACAATGATATAGTCCCTGCCTTGTTGTAACCCCTCACCTTTTGCTAAGGGAAGTAGAAAATATAGGATAGATACCACCAGGGAATTGCATAAACTATCCATTTGCTGTCTAGGTGAGCTAGGACAAAATTCCAAGCATGAGTCAAGGTGAATTATGCTACACCTTTGGCAAATGTTTTGGAAAATGTAGTTCACTACTAACACCCATGTTTCCTCACCCAAATTCATCAGCTGCTAACATTTTACCATATTTCTCCTTCTTTCCCCACTTCCCTGCCCCTCTCTGTGTGAGGCGATAGACAGACATATTGGGAATCACCTGAAAGTAGGTTATGGAGAGCATGAAACTTCCTGCCCACTTTCCAAGGGCTGTGGGTTTTACGTCTCCAGCATTCTTTTGCAGACAGAGTGGAACTTTGAGGCTATAGGTTTTATCCAGAGACCTCAATTCCCTCTCCTCTGCCTTCACAGCTAAAGTTACAGCTCTGGTCCCCAAGCCCAACTCTAGGATTTATGGCTGGCTTCCCTAAAACTGCCCTGGTCCTCTGCCACATCAGCTTGTGTTTACTGCTCTAGCTTTGAATTCTCTCAATGTCACTAATACCTGTGGACTTTCCTTTCTTTCTTTTGAGCTTTGCTGTATATTAGCTTTGTTGCTACTTTCCCCTTGTGTTTCTTTGTGTTTGTGGCAGGGAGATGGGAGCATGACCATAGGACCATGTCAGTTCAGTCTTCCGTGTGCCTGGAGGTTAGTTCCCTGGTAATTTATTCTTGTATTTAGCAACCTTGCTGGAAGGATTCCTTAGACTAAATTTTTCAAAGATACTCTCATGGCATGAGGAGTGAAGATGGTAAGAATAATGACAATGATGAGAGCTATTACAGGTTGAATACCTACTGTTCTGATTTAATCCTTGCAACCACACGCTAAGGTAAGTATAACAACTGGCGTGATACTGACATGAAACTAAGCTTACCCAGGATTCAAAGCTCAAGTGGCTCTTGCCTTCTCTCTCCTTTCTCTCCACTCCAACCACACTGGAATTCTTCTTCTTTTTTTTTTAAGATTTTATTTATTAATGATATATATATATATATATATAGAGAGAGAGAGAGAGAGAGAGGCAGAGACACAGGCAGAGGGAGAAGCAGGCTCCGTGCAGGGAGCTCGATGTGGGACTCGATCCCGGGATTCCAGGAACACGCCCTCAACTTAAGGCAGGCACTTTAACTGCTGAGCCACCCAGGTGTCCCCACATTGGACTTCTTAAACTCTAACTCTCCCTCTCCACACTCTTTGCCTTCAGAGAAGCTATCTGTATTTTCTGGAACAATTTTTCCTGCCCTCTTTGCTGAGATATTTCCAACTCATCAATCTTTAATTTAGACATTTTCTCAGAGACAGACTTTCTTGTTTCTTCAGATTAGTTTTGAGTCATCTGCCATAGTTCCACTGTATTTGGTCTCACCTTTTGAATCACTCATAATGTTAGATGTTTGTTTAATGTCTGCATTCCCCACTATGTTGCAGGTGTGATTAGCTGGGAGTATGTCTAATTTATTTATTTATTCATTCATTCATTAAACAAATACTTCTGAATGTCTACTAGAAAGAAGACAAAAGTCTCTGTCCTCAACAAATTTACATTATGGTGGGGAGAGGTCCACAATAAACACAAAGAAGTAGTAAAATAAATGGTGTTTGAGGTAGTGATAGATGCTCTGGAGAAAATTAAAGGAGGGAAGGAGATGGGAATCAGGGGAAGAGTTAGCAATTCTGAATTAGGAGGTCAGAAATGACCTCATTAAAGTGACATGTCAGCCAAAAACTGAAGTTCTGGGAGGCAAGCCACATAGATATCAAGGGAAGGCCATTTTGGAGAGGCTTAGCAGGTATAAAAACTCAGGGGTAGGAACCTCTCTGTGTGTGGGAGGAGGTACAGCAAGTAGCACAGCGTGGTCAGATTAAAGTAAGAGACAAAATCAGGAGCTAAAGGAGACCAGATTGTAGAGGGCCCCATAAGGGCTCTGGCTTTTTTCTTTTTTTCTTTTTTTTTTTTACCTTTTTTTACTTTTACTTATTTATTCATGAGAGACACACAGAGAGAGGTAGAGACATAGGCAGAGAGAGAAGCAGGCTCCATGCAGGGAGCCCGACGTGGGACTTGATCCCGGGTCTCTAGGATCAGGCCCTGGGCTGAAGGTGGTGCTAAAACGCTGAGCCACCCGGGCTGCCCATCATTTTTTTCTTTTTTAAGTAATTTCTACGCTCAACAGGGGGCTCAAAGTTATGGCCCTGAGATCAAGAGCTGCATGCTCTATTGACTAAGCCATCCAGGGGCCCCAGGGTTTGGTTTTGAGTGTGAGTGACACAATCTGACTCCATTTTATCCGGGCCACTGTAGCTGCTGTGTTGAGAAGAGGTAGCATAAAAACAAGGGCTACAGTATCAAGATCAATAAAACAGGTGAAATATGACTGATATTGACTTAGACTAGGGTGGTCGCAGAAATGGCTGGATTATGAATGTCTTTTGAAGGTAGGAACAAGATTTGTTGGCCGATTCACTTCTGTGACTATGTGCCTGATACACTGTAGGTGCTCTATAAATCTCTAAGGAAGGAGTAAATGACTCTGAAGTATATGGTCTTACCGCCTGCATTATATTTTTCTTAGTAACAACCTCAGTGTAACTGCTGAATTCTCAGTAGAGATGAACATACAAGAAGCTACTGTAGAATAACAGGCTGGACAGGTGATCTAAAGTCTTAAGAACTTGGTTTAAGGGGTGCTGGCTGGTTCAGTTGGTAGAGTGAGTGACCTTGATTTTGAGGTTGTGGATTCAAGCCTGAGTTGAGCGTAGAGATTACTTAAAACAAAATCTTAAAAACAAAAAAAACAAAAAAAACAAACTAGGTTTAAGACTTGGCTTTGATAAGTACAAATTTCAATCTTGGGTAAGTTACCTAATTTTTATCATTTTTAGCATCTGTAAGATGGTGGATCATATCTATTACATAGAAAAGATAAAAATAATATCTCTCCATATATGGGGAAAAAGCATTACAAGTTATAAAGTACTCTACAAATCTCAGCTATTGTTAAGGGCCAGGCCTCTAACAAGAAAACAGCTTTCATATTTGACTCTAAAATCATTTGACCTATCTTTTCATAAAATGACTTAACTCCCAGCTTTGTTATATACAGGCACCAGAGCTGTAGAGGTAAGAGCTAATTTTATAGCAAAGATCATTGTCAACAAATTCCTCAGCTTTCTCTTTTTCAGGTCAAATCACAATTTCGTAAACTTTTCATCATGTTCTATTTCCTAGCACTTTAAAGCTTCTCTTCAAGGATGAGAAGCACAAATAGGTAACACCTTTGTCAACATGTTATTGCTTTGTTATTTGTCTAACATCTCAGTTCTGGGACAAGCTTTTGATTTCATCTATCTACCTTACAATCCTAGATTAATGTGAATAGGACTGCATATTTGTTACATTTGAACTAAGTGATTACAGTTATTATTCTATAATAATATAGAATATAATATAGAATATAATAATATAGAACAATAATAGTTATTCTATAAAGTCTTGAGTTTGCTACATCTTATTCTTTAATCAGAAATTTTCCAAACCTCAGAGTTGAAATATGATGATACTTGTTGTCCTGGATCTTCTCTGCCTTTGTCACTTTTCTGTGTAGATTTAATAAAACCGGGTGGTAATGCAGGACCTATTAACGGCCTGAAAAATAAAATGTACCATTACCATTCTCCCTGACTTCAAAAAGCAGTTTTTAGAACAGAAGTTCACAAATATAACAAAAAGCCAAATAATAACAAATGTTGAAAATGAGAATTTTATTTAACATATTATTTTTTTATAACCTATTTTTCCACTTAGTAGTATCTTAAAAATATCTGATTTTCTCATTTTTACTTTCTAGTTGTTAGTCAATGCTAAGATACTAAGCCAGTAATTTTCAATCTTTGTGGCAGTAGTGTTAAACCCACTTCCTAAAAGAACTACATTAAATAAAAATAACAATTTTTTAAAAAGCCCTTATTAAGAAAAAAAATAATAAAAGCCCTTATTAAGAATTACAGCCCGTGGAGATCTTTTTCTATTTTGTGCCTTGCCTTTCAGGTTTTTTTTTTTTTTTTTTTTTTTTAGGATTTTATGTATTTATTCATGAGAGACACAGAGAGGGAGGCAGAGAGGCAGAGACACAGGCAGAGGGAAAGGCAGGTCCCTGTGGGGAGCCTGATGTGGGACTTGATCCCAGCACTTCGGGATCACGACCTGAGCCAAAGGCAGACACTCAACCACTGAGCCACCCAGGAGCCCGGCTTTCACTTTTGATAGTCACTGTCCACCAACACACTCTTTAGGGGGAAAATAGGCTTTCACTTTTGATAGTCACTGTCCACCAACACACTCTTTAGGGGGAAAATGGTCAGAACTCCTTAATTAGAAACTGACTTCTAAAAACATAAACAGTGCACGCAGACAACAGATGTTGGCAATTTATGGTTACCTGTGCCATGGTAGTATAAAAACCTAAACGCTGTCCTCACTAGTAGTTTAATAATGACGTGGAGGTGTACAAGAATGAACATAAGTCATGTAAGAGACCTCCAGACAAGGGAAAAGGTGCTGTGCTAAACACACGTCAACCAGAGCACCTCTCTGTTTCCTCCAAACAACCCTAGTTGGGGTAAGTCACTCCATTTTCCAGGTGAGCAAAATAATGCCCAAGGACATCACAGATGAGTAAGTGGCAGAGCTAGAGTTTGAACCCTGGTCTCCGTGATGCCAAAGTTCATTTTTTTTCAAGCTGACCTACTGCCACATTTCTGAGGGAACTGACATCACTCCAAATGGGAGTAGTATCTAAAATCTGGGTCTTAAAAAGAGAAAGCCTTACATCAGGGAAAAAACAATAGAAACCAGATATTTTCTACTCTCTTCCGTGCTTTCAAGTTTCTTGGTCCTTTCTTTCATATGTGTTTTTCCCAGAGGCATCACTGTGCCAGTATTACCAACCAACATGGCACTGAGCTGAATTTTCCAGGTTGCCCTGTGTTCAACTAGAGCCTCACAGACGAGGTTCCTGGCAGAGGAAAAACAGTACTGAGAGTCAGCAGGTGTGGGTTCTGATCCTGGCCATTTAATAGCCAAAGTATAACTCTCAAGAAAGAAACTGCTGTGCATCTAATAATGTGCTTTCTTGAATGTTATGCCCTGGCAGTCAGCAAATTTTCTGCAAAAGGCCAGATAGGACATTTTAGGCTTTGAGGGCCATTTATGGGTCTCTTAGGCATGCCTGTCTTTGTTTTTTAAATGACCCTTTAAAGATTATTCTTGGCTTGGGGGCCATACAAAATCAGTAGTCTTCCCTATTAATTCTAAAAGGACTAAAGTCATGTGAAAATTGGAGCTGACAAATGCAATTATAAAGTTTGAATATTAAAATGTGTAGGGGGATCCCTGGGTGGCGCAGCGGTTTGGTGCCTGCCTTTGGCCCAGGGCGCGATCCTGGAGACCCGGGATCGAGTCCCACGTCGGGCTCCCGGTGCATGGAGCCTGCTTCTCCCTCTGCCTGTGTCTCTGCCTCTCTCTCTCTCTCTCTCTCTCTCTGTGTGACTATCATAAATAAATAAAAAAAAATTATTTAAAAAAAAAAAAAGATTTAAAATGTGTAGGGATGCCTGCGTGGCTGAGTGGTTGAGGGTCTGCCTTCAGCTCGGGGCATGATCCCAGGATTCTGGGATGGAGTCCCACATCCTGCTCCCCGCAGGGAGCCTGCTTCTCCCTCTGTCTATGTCTCTGCTTTCTCTCTGTGTCTCTCATGAACAAATAAATAAAATCTTTTTAAAAAAAAGTACAAGTCTGAGAAGAAGACTATATACTTGGGGCCAGGCATGATGAAAGAGACATACACACACGTATGTATATATATATAAATACGAAATCTCGATCATCACAATAATTTTGAAAGCTACTTGTTAACCTATTTTTCAGATGGCAAATTTGAAGTACAGAGAAGTCAAATTGTTTAATGGGGCACAAAGGAATTGCTTCTTCTATCATGAAGTAACTAAGACAGCATCTGATTTTAAAGTCAAATACCACGATTCCAGCCCCAGGTCTACCAGTCACTATGTGTGCAAAACCTTATCTATTTAAAAAAAAGGGGGGGGCAGCCCGGATGGCGCAGCAGTTTAGCACCTCCTTCTGCCCAGGGCGTGATCCTGGAGACCCGGGATCGAGTCCCACATCGGGCTCCCTGCATGGAGCCTGCTTCTCCCTCTGCCTGTCTCTACTTCTCTCTCTGTGTCTCTCATGAATAAATAAATTAAATCTTAAAAAAAATTCTCTAAAAAAAAAAGGAGAAGGAGGAGAACATTCCAATCAGTCTACTACAAAACACTCTTGTGAGCATCAACTAAGAGATACGGAAGTTTTTATAAACTATAGAAGTATTTATATGCAATTAAATAACCATTTTTGTTATAAGAAATGACTACTTTTTTCCTATGCATTTCAAATGTTATATAAATTTGTAAGTTAAACAACAATTTCAGATAACTCTTTAATGAATTAACAAGCACTAACTGAAATATTTAGAAGAGACAGGCTTGAACTATTTATTTTACGTTATCACCTTGGAGGAGAATCATCCTGTTTTTTAAATCCAGGAGGAAGAGCTGGTCCAAAAAATCCTTCATCATCATCATCATCATCATCTTGATTTCTCCTCTGTTTTCTAAAAACACAGTAGTGCAATTTTATGCAAATTATTTCACAGAGAAGTTTTAGGTTTTAAAGGAAGCATTAACTCCAACTAGTTGTATAAATACTGGAACAATAAATTAATCTTGCCCAATAAGAACAAATGGATACCACAGTAGATCTTATACTAACCTTTTCCTGGAATTTATTTTTGGCCGAGGATAGAGATTGGTTAATTCTCTATACCAGGAATACTGTATCACTTTTCTGTATTTTCTACATTGTTAAAGATTCTACTTGCTGAGGTTTCAGACAGTCTACTTGCTATAAGTTTTTGAACAAAAAAGATAATGACCCTGGATTTTAATCTCATTCAGGAAGAGTTTTAAGTTGCTATTTCTCTCTTAAGATCTTTAAAATGCAACCAAAAAAACTACCCAATACTAAACAAAGATTTCACTTATTTACATGTACCTACAGTAAGTAAGGTAGTTAGAGGGAAACCAATCATCTACTTAAGCAAGAACCATCTACTGCATTAACATTTTTTAAAAGAAATGCTCTGGTTTACTTAGAATATGTAGTCACTTCAGTAATACCTTCAGGAAAATCCTTTCTCTAAGAATTTAATTGAAATTCTAGGTATCTCTACAGCTATCTACTACTAGAATAAATTTCTTTCTCCAATGTATAGCTCAACGAGGCAATACTGTATGAAAGGATTTCTTCCCATGCAGTAAAAATACAGATATGGTGTTCTCTGACTGGCTACCTGATCCAGCCAACGAATACTAGGTTTGGAGCTTGGTTTATCATTTAAGTGACTGACCTTGCCGTTGGACCAGTGTCATCTTCTTCAGATTCCTGATTTTCTTCTTCGTACAATGAACTACTGTCTTCATCGCTGTCTGAGGACTCCGAGCTACTGCTTTTATAATTAGGGGGCAGAGCTGGTCCTGCAACTAAAGAAAATTTCTTGTATAAGTCCTAACTAGCCACAACTATTTCAATGAACCCCCTCGCTGACATACGTTTTTTTCTGATATTTTTCATTATCATTTATTTATTCATGAGTTAAGACAGAGAGAGAGAGAGAGAGAGAGAGAGAGAGAGAGAGAGAGAGAGAGGCAGAGACACAGGCAGAGGAGAAGCAGGCTCCATGCAAGGAGCCCCATGTGGGACTCGATCCGGGATCCCAGGATCACGCCCTGGACCAAAGGCAGGCGCCAAACTGCTGAGCCACCCAGGGATCCCCACGGTCATGAGTTCAAGCCCTGTGTTGGGCTCCATGTTGGGTGTGGAGCCTACTTAAAAAAAAAATAGATTCACATGCATTAACCATCAATTTATTTGATTCTAACAACTCTATTAGGGAAGTGTCATAATTTCTATCTTTGAAATGAGGAACCTGAGGCAGAGAGCAACTTGCTCAACATCACACAATTAAATAGGAGAGTTGTGATATGAATCCAGGAGTGTGATTTCAGAGACTATACCCTTAGTCACTATACTAAACAACATTCAGCAAACAGTCAACATTCATCCATCCAACAAATACTTGCTGAGTAAATACTTCCACAAAAACAACATAAAAAGTAAGCAAATATAAAGAGGGACCGTGAATATGTGGGAAAATAATTTTAAAGACAGATGTCAGGGAAGGCCTCTCAGAAAAAAACAACATTTGAATGAAGACTTATATGGTGAGATGACAGTGGCCATCCAACAATCTGAGGGAAGAACATTCTAGATGGAGAAATAGCAATTGCAAAAGTCCTATGGAGAAAACAAGCTTGATATGCTTGAAGGACAAAAAGACTTGTGTGGCTAAAGTCAAGTTAGCAAAACAAGATGAAGTTGGGATAGTTTAAAGGGGCCAGACTGTATGCTTTGGAGTCAGACTCCTTGGCTTTGAATTCCAGCTTAGCTGGTAACCAGCTGTGTGATCTTTCTTTTCTTTCTATCTCTTTCTTTAAGATTTATTTATTTATTTGAGAGAGAGAGACAGAGAGCCCGTGTGCGTACACACACAGCGAGGGGAAGGGAGAGGGAGAATCTGAAGCAGACACCTCCCACCCCACACTGAGCAGGAATCGGACATGGGGCTTGTTCTCACAACCCTGAGATCACGACCTGAGCTGAAACCAAGAGATGGTTGCTCAACCAACTGAGCCACCCAGGAGCCCATAACATACTCTTGATCTATAAAATGGAGTTAATAATATTTCCAATATACTCTTCTATAAAATGGAGTTAATATTTCCAATATAACAAGTCCATTGTGAAGATTATGTTAACACATGCAAAGCATCTAACACAGTAGGTGGAATATAGTAAGCACTCAATACATACTGATATGAGATGTGGTAAGGAGTCTGGGCTTTAATAACAGGTAGTCACTGAGAGGTTTTAATTCTGGAGAGACATAATCTGAGTTGCTTTTTTGGATTCCTCTCACATTTTAGGCCTTTCATCCATTTTGATTCTATTTTTGTGTATGGTATGAGAAAATGGTCCAGTTTGACTCTTCTGCGTGTGGCTGTCCAATTTTTCCAACACCAGTTGAAGAGACTTTTTTCCATTGGTTATGCTTTCTGCTTTGTCAAAGATTAGTTGACCACAGAGTTGAGGGTCCGTTTCTGGGTTCTCTATTCTGTCCCATTGATCTGTGTGTCTGTTTTTGGGCCAGTATTTTACTGTCTTGATGACTGCAGCTTTTTTTTTTTTTTAAGATTTTATTTATTTATTCATGAGAGACACAGAGAGAGAGGCAGAGACACAGGCAGAAGCAGGCTCCATGCACGGAGCTCGATGTGGAACTCGATCCTGGGATTCCGGGATCACACCCTGAGCTGAAGGCAGATGCTCAACCCCTGAGCCACCCAGGCGTCCCTAAGACTGCAGCTTTGTAATAGAGCTTAAAGTCCAGGGACTGTGATGCCACCGATTTTAGTTTTCTTTTTCAACGTTCCTTTGGCTATTTGTGATCTTTTCTGGTTTCATACAAATTTTAGGATTATTTGTTCCAGCTCTGTGAAAAAAGTTGATGGTATTTTGGTATGGATTGCAGTGAATGTATGGATCACTCTAGGTACCATACACATTTTGACAATATTGGTTCTTCTCATCCATGAGCATAGAAGGCTTTTCCATTTCTTTGTGTCTTCCTCAATTCCTTTCATGAGCATTCTATAGTTTTCTGAGTACAGATTTTTTGCTTCTTTATTCCTAAGTATCTTATGGTTTCGGGTGTAATTGTAAATGGGACTGATGCCTTCATTTCACTTTCTGTCTCATTGTTAGTCTATAGGAACGCAATGGATTTCTGTGCATTGATTTTATATCCTGCTACTTTGCTAAATTCCTGTATAAATTCTAGCAATTTTGGAGTGGAGTCTTTTAGGTTTTCCACAGAGTATCATGTCATTTGTGAAGAGTGAGTTTGACTTCTTTACCAATATGGATGCCTTTTCTTTCTTTTTGTTGTCTGATTGCTGAGGCTAGGTCTTCTATTTCTTAGTTTTTTAGCATTATCTTATTTATTTGACAAAGAGAAGGAGAGAGCATGAGCACAAGTAGGGGGAGCAGCAAGCAGGAGAGGGAGCAACAGGTTTCCTGCTGAGCACAGAGCCTGATGTGGGCTTGATCCCAACACCTGGGATTATGATCTGAGCTGAAAGAAAACACCCACCGGACTGAGCTACCCAGGTGCTCCAGAGGCTAGAACTTCTAGTACTATACTGAACAACAGTTGTGATAGTGGACATCCCTGCCTGACCTTAGGGTGAAAACTGTTTTTTCCCCATTGAGAATGATATTTGCTGTGTGCTTTTCGTAGATGGCATTTATATTAGGGTAGGTTCCCTCTATTCCTACACTGTGAAGAATTTTAATCAAGAAAGGATGCTGTACTTTGTCAAATGCTTTTTATGCATTGATTGAAAGGATCATGTAGTTCTTTTCCTTTCTTTTACTAATGTAGTATATTACATGGATTGATTTGCGGATGTTGAACCACACTTGCAGCCCAGGAATAAATCCCACTTGGTCGTGGTGAATAATCCTTTCAATGTACTGTTGGATCCTATTGACTAGTGTCTTGATGAGAAATTTTTTTTATGAGAATTTTTGTATTCATGTTTATCAGAGATATTGTCTTTAATTCTTTTTGGTGGGGTTTTCGTCTGGTTTTGGGATCAAGGTAGTGCTGGCCTCATAAAACAAGTTTGGAAATTTCCTTTCCATTTCTATTTTTTGAAACAGTTTCAGAAGAAGAGGTACGAATTCCCTAAATATTTGATAGAATTCCCCTGGGAAGCCATCTGGTCCTGGACTCTTATTTGTTGGGAGATTTTTGATTACTTCAATTTCCTTGCTGGTTATGAGTTTGTTCAAGTTTTCTATTTCTTCCTGTTTCAGTTTAGGTAGTTTACACATCTCTAGGAATGCATCCATTCCTTTCAGATTGCCTAATTTGTTGCATATAGTTGCTTATAATTGTTTGTATGGCATATAGTTCTTACAATCGTTTATATTTCTTTGGTGTTTGTGCTCTCTCTTCTTTCATTCATGATTTTATTTGGGTCCTTTCTCTTTTCTTTTTTGATAAGTCTGGCCAGGGGTTTATCAATTTTATTAATTCTTTCAAAGAACCAGCTCCTAGTTTCGTTGATCTATTCTTTTGGTTTCTATTTCATTGATTTCTGCTTCAAGTTTTATCAATTCTCTTCTCCTGCTGGGCTTATTTGCTGTTCTTTCTCCAGTTCCTTTATTTATTTTTAAAAAGATTTATTTATTCACGAGAGACACAGACTGAGAGATAGAGGGAGAGATACAGGCAGAGGGAGAAGCAGGCTCCCTGCAGGGAGCCTGATGTGGGACTTGATCTCGGATCCTGGGATCACGCCCTGAGCCAAAGGCAGGTGTCCAACCGCTGAGCCGCCTAGGTGTCCCATCTCCAGTTCTTTTAGATGTAAAGTTAGGCTGTGTTTTTGAGACCTTTCTTGTTTCTTGAGAAAGGGTTGTATTGCTATATACTTCCCTTTTAGGACTGCCTTTGATTCTTCCCAAAGGTTTTGAACAGTTGTATTTTCATTTTCATGTTTCCATGAATTTTTAAAAATCTTTAATTTCCTGGTTGGCCCTTTCATTCTTAGTAGGATGCTCTTTAGTTTACACGTATTTGAGTACTTTCCAAATTTCTTCTTGTGATTGAGTTCTAGTTTCAAAGCATTGTGGTCTGAAAATATGCAGGGAATGATCCTAATCTTTTGGTACCAGTTAAGATCGGAGTTGTGACCCAGAATGTGGTCTATTCTGGAGAATGTTCCATGTGCACTTGAGAAGAATACGTATTCTGTTGCTGTAGGATGGAATGCTCTGAATGTATCTGTGAAGTCCACAGGTCCAGTGTGTCACTCAAAGCCCTTGTTTCCTTGTTGATCTTTTACTTAGATGATCTGTCCACTGCAGTGAGTGGGGCATTAAGGTCCACTACTACAATTGTATTTTAATTGATGTGTTTCTTAATTTTGTTATTAATTGGCTTATATAATTGGCTGCTCCCATTTTAGGGGCATACATATTTATAATTGTTAGATCTTCTCGTTGGGTAGACTCTTTAATTATGATATAGTATCCTTCCTCATCTCTTATTAGAGTCTTTGGTTTAAAATCTAATTTGTCTGAAATAAGGATTGCCAGTTCAGCTTTCTTTTGATATCCATTATGATAAATTAGTATGGTTTTCCACCCCCTCACTTTAATTCTGGAGGTGAGTTTAAAGCAAATCTCTTGCAGATGGCCTATCAATGGTTCTTGCTTTTTTATCCAATCTGATACCCTGTGTCTTTTGATTGGGACATTTAGCCCATTTACGTTAAGAGTAACTATTGAAAGATATGAATTTAGTGCCATTGTATTACCCGTAGTCACTGTTTCTGTATATTGTCTCTGTTCCTTTCTGGTCTGTTACTTTTGGGCTTTCTCTTTGCTTAAAGGATCCTTTTAAATATTTCTTGTGGGGCTGATTGATCACAAATCCTTTTGTTTCTCTTGGAAGCTTTTTCTCTCTCCTTCTATCTTGAATGAGATCCTAGCTGGATAAAGTATTCCTGGTTGCATATTTTTCCTTATTTAACACCCTGAATATATCATGCCAGTCCTCTCTGGCCTGCCACATCTCTGTGGATAGTTCTGCTAGCAGCTAATGTTTCTACCCTTGTAGGTTATGGGTCTCTTGTCTGCTTTCAGGATTTTCTCTTTGTCTCTGAGATTTGCAAGTTTCACTATTATATGTCAGGGTGTTGACCTATTTTTACTGATTTTGAGGGGGGGGGGTTCTCTGTACTTCTTGGACTTGAATGTTTCCTTCCCCAGGTTGGGGAAGTTTTTCATTATAATTTGCTCCAATATTATCTTTTCCCCCCCTTTCCTCTTCTTCTGGAACCCCATTTATTCTAATATTGTTTCACTTCATGGTATCACTTATCTCTCGAATTCTCCCCTCGTGATCCAGTAGTTGTTTATCTTTTTCTTGGCTTCTTTATTCTCCACCATTGTCTCCACTTTTACCCTCTATATCATTAATCCTCTCTCCTGCCTCATTTATCCTAGCAGTTAGAGCCTCCATTTTTTTTATTGCATCTCATTAATAGCCTTTTTGATTTAGACTTAATTAGATTTTAGTTCTTTTATTTCTCCAGGAAGGGATTCTCTAGTGTCTTCCATGCTTTCTTCAAGCCCAGCTAGTATCTTTATAATTGTTATTCTGAACTCTAGTTCCAACATCTTACTTACATCCATAATGATTAGGTGTCTGGCAGTCATTACTGCCTCATGTTCTCTTTTTTGAAGTGAGTTTATCTGTCTTGTCCTTCCTGCAGAAAAGTGGTAGCTTTGCTACTTGTAGAGTTGCAGCTATTCTATCCTCAGCTGAGTTTGCAAGTGTTCAGAATGATTTGATGGCTACCTAGTTGAATTCGTAGGACCAGAAGAAACTAAGTTCTCCTACTCCTCTGCCATCTTGGACTCCAGCCTTTTCTCTATGTAATGCTCTTCTCTAATACGTGGAAGACTAAGAGGGAAGTAGGTTTGGAGGAAAAGTCAAGAGTTTGTTTTCCACATCTTTTTCTTTTTAAAGTTTATTTATTTAAATAATCTCTATACTCAACATGGGATTTGAACTCATAACCCTGAGATTAAGAGTTGCAAGCTCTTCTGACTCAGAAGAAGCAAGGCACCCCAAGAGTTTGTTTTTCAATATTTTAACATGCTTACTAAACATGTCAGTGGCAGTATCAGTGGTACTTGGGTAAACTGGTATAAAGCTCAGGGGAAAAGTTAGGGCCAGTTTTGGAACACCTGGTCTATTTCTGAACATTTTTTTCCTATCTCCTCTGGATTTATTTCTATAGAACATATACACAATTCACAGTAAATTGGCTTAAAAATCCAAACTTTTATCTTAAAAAACTTGATGCATTTTTTTCAATATTCTTCTATACATCATTAAATAAAGGTAGGAATTTTAGAACATGCTAAACTAGTAATATAGCACGCCTAGAAAAGATTAGACAGCAAATAGAGGAAAACATTAAGAATTAAGGGATAGGATCTGTATCTCCAATTTCTGTTCACTCAACCAGCTCAGTGGTTGAGTGTCTGCCTTTGGCTCAGGTTGTGATCCCAGGGTCCTGGAATTGAGTGCTTCATCAGGCTTCCTGCAAGGAGCCTACTTCTTCCTCTGCCTGTCTGTGTCTCTCATGGTTAAATAAATAAAATCTTAAAAAAAAAAAAAAAAGATTGAATAGATAGTATGTGTTTCCCAACTATACATGGAGATCATACCTGATTTGCAAGTGTAATGAATAATGTCTTTACCAATTTCTAATTATCTCTTTGTTTATATTAATTGCCAGAGAAAACACCTTTTAGACTATAGTAAGAAGGGGAGGATACCACCTTCCACAAATACCCCTTTCTTCAAAATTCTAGAGGTCACAGTTTATCATCAAAAAGACTGGAGGAATTACATTTCCCTTCCACAGTGATTGGTTCTTACATCTTCCTCTTCACTCTACATATTAAAGAGAATATATATATTCTCTTTTGCTTCCATCTTTTCTTATATGAAACTCTTACCAATGTAATTTGTCAATTTGACACTAACTGGCTAATTTTGGGTTGGTTTGGATCAAGAAGAGATTTTATAGGGTGCCTGGCTGCTCAGTCTAGAGATCACCCATCTTTTGATCTTGGGGTTCTAGGTTCAAACCCCATGTTGGGCATCATTTACTTAAAAAATAAAACCTGAAAAAAAAAAGAAAAAATGTACTATTCTTTTATATAGTTCAAATGATTACAAGGCTAAATGGTCTAAATATATGCTGTCCTTGGTATTATAACTAACAGATTAATTTGCCTTAAATTTTTAAAGGAACAAGTGGGGTACATAAAAAGAACACTTACATAGATGAAGATAAAACTCATCTGAGAAGAATGCAAAGCCTTATTTTTTCAAAATGATCACAGGAAAAATAATGTAAAAGAGTGAAATTCCACTTAAGTTGAATCAAAAGAAGTAATTTTTATACACATACTGAAGTAACAGAATACTAAGAGTCAGTGACCTAAAAAGGAAAAAGAATATTGAAAATACAAGTTGATATAAGCCACACAATAGACTTTATCTAATAAAACTAAGGGCATACTTGGCTTCACTTTTTTATAGGTATCCTTCTTTAGAGGTGTATAAATGGTCTCAGAATTATTTTAGGCATTTGTAATGAACTAGTTCATCTCTGTCCTAAAACAGTAATGCTATCCTATAATTATAAAAGTAGCTCTCCCACTGCAGTGATAATTTTACAAATAAATAATAAATTCCATGAAAATAGGAGTTATGCCTTATATTTCATTATTTGTCCCCTGTAGTATCTGTAACACAAAATTATGCACAGAAAAAAATGTACTCAGTATAGTACATAAAACCTCATTACAGGGGCACCTGCATGGCTCCATTGGTTAAGTACCTGGCACCTGACTCTATAGATTTCCACTTGGATCAGGATTGCAGGGTTGTGAGATTCAGCCCTGCATTGGGTTTGCACTGGACTTGGAGCCTGCTTAGGATTCTTTCTCTCCCTCTCCTTGTGCCCCCTCTCCCTCTATCCCTTCCCTCCCCCATCCTCATGTGTATGGGTGCACACATACACGTTTGTGCTGTCTCTAAAAAACAACAATAAAAAAACAACCCTCATTACAGATCAGGAATGGATTGTAATAATAGAGAACACCAACTTAGAACCCCAATTAAACAAAATGTTATTCCCACCATTCTTCTCATTAGATTATTTACAATGAAATTGTATTCCTTTATGTTTTGAATCTTTTTTTTTTTTTTAAGATTTTATTTGAGAGAGAGAGAGAGAGAGAGAGAGAGAGAGCGCGCATGAACAATGGGGAGAGGCAGAGGGAAGGAAAGACGGAGAAGCAGGCTCCCCTGTGAGCAGGGAGCCCAATGCAGGGTTCAATCCCAGGACCCTGGGATCATGATCTGAGCCGAAGGCAGATGCTTAACCAACTGAGCAACCCAAGATCCCTTGTTTTGAATTTCAACAATAAAAATTTATGGAAATTTGTTTCCTCTCTTATTGTACTTTCACACTAATCTTGATTTTGCCTGTTATCCTGCGAAGCCTAAAATATTTACTATCTGGTCCTTTATAGGAAAAGATTGCTGATCCTGTGACGAGATTAGGCACAGAAATATCAATAAGGAGAACCCAACCCAGTCTTTTGCAAGGAATAGTTACTTATGTCAGAGAATGCTTTCTAGAAAAAGTGATGGTTGGGATGGGGCTGAAAGATTCAAGTGAGTTACCTGGATAAAAGAGGTGAGAATTGGAGGAAAGGCAGTCCAGACAGAGGCAAAAGCATCTCCAAGAACCTGGAAGCATAAGGGCCTAGCACATGTAGAAAAACTGAAATGTAACCAGGGAACTGGAGCCAAGAATGGATAGAAAGGAGGGATTCATGGGGTTAGATTGCTTGCTGTGAGGTCAAGTAAGGTCAGGACTCAAAAGAGTGCCTTGGACTTAGCAAAATGTGCTAAAAAACAATTGTTGGGTGGTCTTCATTTATTACCGCAGTGGAATTGGTGACAACATTCTCAGTGGACTGCCAAGAACAGTAGCCAGAATGTAGTGGGTTAAGAGGCTACAACACAAAAGGTAAGGAGAAAATGGAGAGGATCCAGAGAGAGAACACTAGCTACAGGGGGATGTGAAGTAGAGTTTTCGTAAAGACGGGAAAGATTGGAATGCTTTGGTCACATGCCATGGGCTAGGAGCCCTGAGAATAAATGAGCGAAGGGATTCAGAGTAAAAATGAAGGATTAACCTTAAAGGAAGGCAGTGCATCTTTTCTACAGTAATCAAAAGGAAGACCAAAAAGATTCATGCAAGTTTTAGGCATAGTGACAGAAAATCGAGGAAGTTCTTTTAAGATGGCATTTATCCGCTCAGCAAAGTAGAGGGAGAGATAGTCTAAGAAAGAGAAAGAGGCTTTTAAGAAAACATGGTTGATAACGGGGGAAGAGGGCTGCATGTGAGAAGCCTTTGAGGATTGCTGGGCAGAGCTGAGAACCCACGTAGGGAGGAGATTATAATTTTTAATAACATTAGCCTGTGGAGGTCTGAAGTTTTTTCCAGCAGCTTTGGAAGGCTAGCTGTAGGCTCACAAGAGGCCAACATTTGGATTCATCCAGAGCTGGGGTTTGGCCAGACAGGTTTAACAGATACCTAATGGGTAAAGCAGTTGAAAATACTGCAAGAGGGTGGATGAAGTGATGGCTCGTGAAGTCTAAGTCATGCAGGGGCAGAAGTGATTAAAAGAAGGAGACCAACACAGAGGGCAGAGACTGCATATCTCAATGACGTTAAAAAACAAAAATAAAAAACCAAGTATAAAGGGAATAACTGAGTGAGAATGATGGCTGAATAACGGGTTCCTGCTCTGAATGAAATTTGAACTTAAGTTTTCAGAGATGAAAGAGTCCAGTGTATGATTCCAAATACAGCTGAAATTAGTGGAGGTGAAGGTCATTGTACATGAGGAATCTGGAGTTGGAGTCAAAATAGTTAAGGCTCCACTTAGCTTCCACAAAGCAGTTGTAGGAGTGAGTATAAGGACTGGTCTTGAGAAAACATCTTCCCCATGATCTGAGGGGACATTCCTCAGCATTCAATATTCTAGACTATTTGAATAAAGTTAATTTGTTCCATCTCAGACCTGTGTGCTCATTCCCTCCTCTGAACTCTGTCAGTGAGCTCTTTCAGAGAGGTAGCTGAGTATGCAGAACACGGGCAGATATCTGGTTGAGCTTAAGAATCCCCACCTGAGGGAAATTTTGGCACGTGCTACAACATTGATGAACCCTGAAGACATTATGGTAAGTGAAAGAAGCCAAACACAAAAAGATAGATACTGTATGATTCCACTTACATGAAAGACCTAGAGTTGTTAAATTCACGAGACAGAAAGTAGAATGGTGGCTGCCAGAGGCTGGAGGAAGTGGGAACAGGGACTCACTGTTTAATGGGTACAGAGCTTCAGTTTTACAAGAGGAAAAATGTTTTGGAAATGGATAGTGGTGATGGTTGCACAGAGTGAATGTACTTAATGATGAACGATACACTTAAAAATGGTTAGCATGGCAAATGTTATGTATATTTTATCAGAATGAAAAGGAAAAAAACTAGATGCACATACATGGTCACATGATTTATAAAGGTGACATTATAGTATAGTGGAGAAGGGAGGGTGATGGATCAATTAGATATCTGTGAGGAAAAAAATAAATCTTCACCCCTACCTCACACCACACACAACTATGCATTCCAGATGGACTGCAAATATGTGAAGGCTAAAACAATAACACTGGTAGGACAGAATGAAGAACAACTCTGTAGCCTTAAAGGAGCCACGAGCCATCACTTCACCCACTCTCTCGCAGATAAATAAATAGGATACAAAAGGCTCTAACTATAAGAGAAAACAAACTAAAAATCAAAATGTGCTAAAATTAAGAACTTCTGTTCATCAAAACCTACTAATGAGAAAGTGAAAAGGTAAGCCACAGAATTAGAGTAGATATTTGCAACACGCATGACTGAAGACCCGTTAAGAATATATAACAAACCCAACAGGTCAGTAAGGAAAGACAGACAAATCAGTGGAAAAATGAACAAAGACTGACACACATCCACATTTCCCAAAAAACATCTGAAAAAGGCAGTCAACTTCATTTGTTATCAGAGAACTGCAAATTAAAACTACCAGGAGATACTGCTGCAAAGCATCAGATTAAAAAGACAGAAACAACTAAGTGAGAACATGGAATGAGTGCAAACTGGTACTCCTTTGGAAACTGACAGTGTCCACTAAAACAGAATATATGCATATCCAATGATCCAAAAATTTCAAAAGGAATGCACCATGTGTTCACTGAAAGACGTGTACTGTGATGCATAACAGCACTTTATTAACTGCCAAAAAGGGGAAACTACTCAAATGTCCATGAGAGTAAACTAGGTAAGGAAATTGCAGAAAATCCCCCTAATACACTGCTGGGTAGCTCTGACAATAAACGATCTGTAATAACCACCACAATAATTCATCAACATGATGGATCTCACAAAATAACGTTATGCCAAAATATGAAGCCAGTTGCAAAAGAGTTCATCTTTGTATTTTTCCATTTACTTAAAGCACACAAAACTAATCATAAGTCAAGATAGTAATTACCCTCTGGTGGAAAAAGGGATGGGGAGGCAGGTAGTGACTGGAGAATAGCACAAAGGGAACGTCTAGGGTGTCACAGAGTGCGTTTCAAGGATACTGGTACTCATAAACTTCTTAAGAAACCAGACAGAAGCATAATGAGAAAAAAAAAATCTCAAACATTTTTTGGGCAACAGTTTTAGGATCAGAATTCCAGGAGGTTATGAAGGGAATGGAATTACAGCAGGGGGCATATTTTGTGTTAAAAATGACAGGCTGTGTGCAAGAATTTGTGCTTGGTGAAGAAGTGAAGCCAACAAATATCTACCAAGGATCTTTTATGTGCCAGGCGGGGGTAAAACTTGGTTAGGATTGGGGAAGGGGGGCACCTGAGTAGCTCAGCTGGCTAGGGAGCTGCCTTCAGCTTGCATCATGATCTCATGGTTTTGGGATTGAGCCTCTCCTTGGGCTCCCTGCTCAGTGAAGAGCCTGCTTCTCCCTCTGCCCCTCCCCCTGCCTGCACGCACACCAGCACTCACTCATTCTCTCTCTCTCAAATAAATAAAATCTTAAAAAAAAAAAAGATAGTGGAGGGTACATACACACAGTGTTAAGTGTTGAACATGGGGGGTGAGAAGACAAGGAATGCACAAAAGCAACAAGAATGGACAGAGAAAGGAGTACCTGAAATAAATGCTGTAGAATAATGGAAGCGAATCAAATAGAAGTACCTATTTGGGAAATAGTGGTTATTTACCTGCAAATCCTGCCTTGGTTTAAAAATCAGGAAATACGGTGAATCCAAAACAACATGCATGTAGAAACCCAACCAAAAAAACCTGGCTAACCCCACTTTTCTTCAACTTGAGTTAAACGGATTCTTCCTTGCAAAAAGTAAAAAACATGACTTTATAGCCCTTATGACAGAAAGGAGATCTGGGAAAAAAAAAAAAAAAAGCTCTAGGTGGAAACATGCCCCCCTTCATCAAAGGATGAAAATAAATTAAGAAATAAAAGGGTAGGGACGCCTGGGGGGCTCAGAGGTTGAGCATCTGCCTTTGGCTCAGGGCGTGATCCCGGGGTCCTGGGATCGAGTTCTGCATACGGTTCCCTGCATGGAGCCTGCTTCTCCCTCCGTGTCTCTCATGAATAAATAAAATCTTAAAAAAAGAAAAGAAAAGAAAAACGGGAGGGTTACTCTTTCGGCTTTACTCTTTTCCAACTTTGGTGTCAAAACCAGTCTGCAAATTAGAACAAACATTAAAGGAGATAGATAGGAAGCGTTTATTTGGCAAATAGCAAGTGCCCACTCTGTGTGTTACAGCGAGAGGATCCTACTGTAAACGGTGCAGGAAGATATGACACAAGTCATTTTTTAAAAGTGTGTTAAGGGGAATCCCCGGGTGGTTCAGCGGTTTAGCACCTGCCTTTGACCCAGGGCGTGATCCTGGGGACCCGGGATCGACTCCCACGTCGGGCTCCCTGCATGGGGCCTGCTTCTCCCTCTGCCTGTGTCTCTGCATCTCTCTCTCCATCTCTCTGTGTCTTTCATGAATAAATAAATAAAATCTTTAAAAAAAAATTAAGTAGAAGAAAACCCCATGGGGAGGGGAAAAAAAAAAAAAAAAAGGAAGGCGTGTCAATTCTTGGGAGAGTTTGGAAAAGCTTCCCTGAGGCCTTTGCTGACATTCACGCTGGGCCTTGGAGATCGGGGTAGGAGTCTGGCTGAGAGTGTCAAGAAGCGGAGCGAGGCCGGAAAGAGCCTAGAGCAACTCGGGCCTGGTTTCAGCACTGGACTGTGGTGTCGGATTCAAAGACAGGAAGAGGGGCTAGGAGGGCGGGTCGGAGCATCTTCTGCAGAGCATCTTCTGCAAGGACCCCGGAAGGCAAAGGGCACGGAGGTTAGGAGCCCCGGCGGTCGGGCCTCGGGGTCCCCGTGTGTGGCATGGAAATAACAACAATCTAACTTCCTAACGATATCATCTTACACATATAATAACCACCTGACGCAGTCGCTAGGAGGATGAAGCGACAGTGTGTACGGATCGTCAGCAGAGGCTCCAGCCCATCAGGAGCTAAGTAAGACATCATCGTCGTAACGATTCCCAGCATCTCCCCGCCCCCCTCTCCGCCCCCCCCCCCCCGCCCCTCCGCCTCCCGCTACCGCTGGAGAAGCCAGGTTAGCTGCGGTCGGCCGCGCCCACTTGCCCCTGCTCCGCCCTTTGAGGCCTCGGACATCTCTTCACGGCGGGCCCGGGAAGGGGCGGGCAGGCGGGCAGCGTCAGGCGCCGCCGCTCACCGGGGCTGCGGTCTCGCTCCTCCTCCTCCTCCGCTGTCCCGCGAGCCTTGAAGCCGGGCGGCAGCGCCGGCCCGATCAGATCCCTCGCCATCCGCGGGGGCGGACACCCGTCCGGCCCTACGACTCTCACCACACAGACTCCCGCTGGCCAAGAGGCAGCCCCGGCTCCCCGCGCCGCACTTGCCGCACGCCTTTTTCCGGCGCCTGCCGATGACGTAGCAGCCTGTGGTTGGCGGAGCCGCGCAAGTCGCGAAAAGCGGAAGTGACGCCTAAAGCCCGTTCCGCATTCGCACGCTCGGCTCGCTGCCTGGCGGGAGGCATGGCTGAGCCGGCTCGCGACTCCGTGGCTTCTGCGGGCTGGTTTCCGTCGTCCGAGCTGACCCCGGCGCTGGGGCCTCTGAGCGACCCTGCCTCGCTGCGGGACAACTGGATGCTCTGGGCAATGCTGCCGCCGCCGCCGCCGCCGCCTTCGTCGTCGCCTTCTCTGGGAGGGTCGGAGCCTTCCTCGGAGGGGCGGCCCTCCCGGGAGACCCAGGCGCTCCCCGAGGCGCCTCCTCCCTTCGACGCCCAGATTCTCCCCGGGGCGCAGCCTCCCTTCGACGCCCAGTACCCCCTTGATGCTCAGCCTCCCCTCAACGGTCAGCCGTCCTGGAACTTCCAGGCTTCCACATCATGGTACTGGAGACAGTCGTCTGGTGCTTTTCGGGGGCATCAGAAGACTCCGGGTAGGCTGTTGCCCCCGCCCCCTCCTTACCACCCTTTACTTTCCTTTTCTCCCCTTCCTTCCTCTCCCACTTTCCCCTTTTTCCTCTTCTCTACTTCTGATTCTGTCCTGCAGTCCTGGAGTCTGTCTGCTCATCAACGTCTCACAATTTGTGGTACAGTAACGTTTTCCCCGCCTATTCAGTCCGGTTCAGGAGTTATTTATTTATTTTTTCTTTTTAAAGATTTTGTTTATTTATTCATGAGACACACACACACACACAGAGACACAGAGAGGCAGAGACACAGGCAGAGGGAGAAGCAGGCTCCATGCAGGGAGCCCGACGTGGGACTCCATCCCGGGTCTCCAGGGTCACGCCCTGGGTCAAAGGCAGGCGCTAAACCGCTGAGCCACCCGGGCATCCCCTGTTCAGGACTTATTTATCGAACTCCAGCTGTGTAGCAGGAACTGGGGATATAGCAGTGATCGAAACATAACAAAAATCCTTACCTTTATGGAGCTTCACGTTTCCTGGCCGAGGAAGACGGAATAAAAGCAGTGTGTATTAGAAGGCAGTGAGGGCCATGGCGAGATGGAGAGCCAAAGGGGAATGATAGGGAGTGCAGTTTTAAGTGTCAGTCGTTTTAAAAAAAAAAAGAATAAATAAAATAAGTGTCAGTCGTGAAGAGTCAGCTTCGGAGCAAAGGCCACAGGGAGGTGAGGGATACATTTGTGGATGACATCTGGGGGAATAGGGATGCAGGCAGAATGAAGTGCAAGTGCAAAGACTTGGAGGCGGGAGCTGTAGATCAGAACCGAAGCCAAGAGGAACAAGCCTGGGGACAGAACTGTAGAAGATCGGGGAAGAGGGCCGACCTGCTAGGGCCTTGTAGACGTGGGACTTTGACTTTTTGCTCTTGTGATAGGGGTGGTGCAAGGGAGTGACGTGACTTGATTTACATTTTAGAAGGATTAATGTGGCTGCTAAGGGTTATTGATCTAAAGGGAAAGGAGTTAGGAAGGTATTGGAGTTACCCAAGTGAGAGATACTGGGGACTCGGACCACCAGGGTGGAGCTCGGGGGATGGATGAAAGTGTTGGATTCTAGATCTGTTTGGAGGGGAGGAAAGGGCCAACACGGTTTGCTCCAGGATCAGATGTAAGGTGTGAGGTCAAGACAAGAATAACAAAGTTTTTTTTTTGTTTTTTGTTTCCCCAAACAAGCGGAAGGATGGGAATGGAACAGATTTGGAAGGAAGACCCAGGAGTTGAGCTTGGAATATGTTGGTGTCAAATGGAGATATCGAAGAGGCTGTTAGGTTGTACTTTTCAGGGGAGATTGGTGTCTGGAACTGTGAATTTGGGTGTCAACAGCATATAGGGCATAGTTAAAGCCACAAGATCGTTCACTTAAAACCCTTCTCCAATTCTGCATGAGCTTTAATTTACATCAGCTCGAATCCAAATCAGTGTTTACTGCTTGCCAAATGCCGGGAATATGAATGTTCTAAGACAGTCCTGAGTCCGGTGAGACGGGTTCATAAATATAAGTCACAGCACAGCATGACTGGTGATGGAGGCATGTGGAGGAATTTGGGGAAGGCTCTTGGAACAAGTGCGTTGGGAGATGTGTAGGGTTTAGGAAGAGATACTTTTTAGGTAGGGGCAAAGAGGTGTGAATACAAGGGGAGTTCTGAGAACTGCTCTGTTCTTGTGTGAGTGAAGCAAAGTAAGTGGAGGGTATGGGGGAAGAGTAGGATGAGAAAATAAACTGGGATCTCATTAAAGGGCTCTGGGAAGCCATTTATAGGTTTTCCAGGATTGTGACCATTGGAGGATTATTTTTGTGGTGAAAATGTGTAGAGTCTGTTGGAAGAGAGGGCTTGCGAACTAGAAGACAGTCTGGAAGCCTGTGCTGGTAACCTAGGTGAAAGATAAGGTTTCAGAGTTGGGTCTTGGCAATAAGAGAGGAAAGAACGTGGGAGAAAATGTATTTCACAACTCTGTTTTCCTGCTGTAAAGTTGATGCTGAAAGTGCTGTATTGGAATTTTATTATTTACCTTTCTAATGTTTGAAATAACTGTAACAAATTTTATCAGGTTTGAGTGGCCATTTCTTTCTTTACTTTGACACCTAAAGCATGTATGGACGTGTAAATTGTTACATGTAAATATGTAACAACGTATTTACTTGAAAAATACTTATTTGGTAGACTAGTCTTAATCTTTGTTAATTTGAACTACTTTTCTTCTTAAAAGCAGCAGTTTTTACTCAAGTATTTGTGACATGTTAGAACAAATAAAATTTAAAAATTGTATAGTTGCAAATATTTACAGGTTTCTTTTTGTTTTTTAGTTAATCATTCTTATTTTCCACGAAAATATGATGCAAAGTTCACTGATGTCAACCTCCCTCCCAGTAGAAAACAGAAAAAAAAGGTATTTTTAAAGATATTCTTGAATGTGACACTTGGGTCCCTAAGTCACTGTTTTATTCCTTGTGTTTCTATCATAACTGTCTCAGTGTTTTGCGTCCATAATTGACACAGTGAGGCCTTAACTATAATGGGATCTTTAAGGATCTTAGCTTTAAGTAAAAACTTGAAGCAAAATCTTTTTGAGAAATAAATGAAGAAATTGTAGAAGCAGAAAATAGTCCATTTCAGTATATTTTCTTGAATAAATTGAGAATTATGATTACAAGTAAATGTAAATGTTATCAAACCTTGGTAAACTAAAAAAAAATATGTATATATACGTACACACACACATAATTAGAGAATTGAGGGAAGAAGGATGGAATTTAGGGAGAAGGATGGAAATCCAGACTTTTTCTCCTGTAAAATTGAAAACATGGAGTTAAGAACAAATTACAATGACGCAAATCTTTTATTTTTTATAATCTTTTTTGTTTTGTCACAGGGATATTTGAGGAACAAATATTTCTGTGATCAAAAAAAATATTTGCAGCGGTTTCTTTTTTTTTTGTTTCAAATTCAATTAAAATTAAATGTATTTTTAAAAGAGAGAAAGAGAGAGCATGAGTGGGCATAGAGGCAGATGAAGAAGGAGAGGTATACTCCCTACTGAGAAGGGAGCCTGACTCAGGGCTTGATCCCAGGACCCTATATTATGAACTGAGCCACCCAGCTTCCTTTATTCTGATGAAGCTGATGAATCTGGTCTGTTTTAAGGTATATAAATGTCAGGGTGCCTGGCTGGCTCAGTTGGTACAGCATGTGACTCTTGATCTTGGCATTGTAAATTTGAGCCTCACGTTGGGTGTAGAGATTACTTAAAAATAAAATCTAAAAAATAAAATGTCATTAATTTAGGATGAGTTGAATAAAGTCTACAGCTTGAAATTATGTCCTTCGTTTTGGCATGAAAACTGAGTAACACTAACAAAATATTGTGCGTGTATAATGTATTAACATAATCCCAGCATTAAACAATGGAAGACGGTTTCCTCTATAGTGTGTCATTGTAATCTTTTTTGTTTTTTGTTTAAGCATAAAAATAGCAAATTGGGAATAAATAACTGACCTTTACTAAATGATTCTTTTATTTTCTTTTAAATATTTTATTTATTCATTTAACAGAGACTGAGAGAGCACACAAGCAGGGGGAGCGGCAGGCAGAAGGAGAGGGAGAAGCCAGCTCCTCATGGAGCAGGAAGCCTGATGTGGGGCTAGATTCCAGGACCCCGGGATCATGACCTGAGCTGAAGGCAGACAATTAACTGACTGAGCCACCCAGGCATCCTCATATGCTGTGCTCTTAATTAGATTACCAATTTGAAATCTATTCACAGATTGTATTAGTTCTACTCTGTTAAAAAAAATTTTTTTTAAAAACTTTATTTATTCATGAGAGACACAAAGAGAGGCAGAGACACAGGCAGAGGGAGAAGCAGGTTCCTTGCAGGGAACCTGATGCAGCACTCAGTCCTTGGACCCTGGGATCACAACCTGAGCCAAAGGCAGATGGTCAACCACTGAGCCACCCCGGTGGCTCTAAAATTTCTTTATCATGCCTGGCTTTTCTTAATACATTTCCTAAAAATAAAGTAAACAGAATTATCCCTTCATTAGAAATGTATTCAGAAGTTTCTCCCACATACAGGGGTTAATATGAAAAATCAAAGTACATACTACTGGAAGGATGGTTATATTTTTGTTCTTGGTTAAAATTTTTTTATTAAAAGCCTAATGCTTCTCTGTTTTTGTTTGCAGAAAAGAAAGGAACCAGTTTTTCATTGTTTTTGTGATACCTGTGATCGTGGTTTTAAAAATCAAGAAAAGTATGATAAACACATGTCTGAACACATGAAAGTAGGTTTTTATTGGTTGTCCTGAAATTAATTAATTAATTTATTTTTAAGATTTTATTTATTTATTCATGAGAGACACATAGAGTCAGAGACACGGGCAGAGGGAGAAGCAGGCTCCGTGCAGGGAGTCCGACGTGGCACTTGATCCCGGGTCTCCAGGATCATGCCCTGGGCTGAAGGCGGCACTAAACCGCTTGAGCCACTGGGCTGCCCCTGTCCTGAAATTTATTTAGCAAAATGGGTATATTTGGTAGAAATTCTGAACTTTTTTTCCTTAAAAGTTTATAGTTTTCATAGAAAAGTTGTTTGATGACTTGATAAATTGAGACAATGACCCTAGGATTTGGGGTGTGAGGGTGGGGAGCCCACTACTTCAGGAAGAGGCTAGATGGCAGCAAAGAAGAGAGGTCTGACAGCTGTGTGTGTATCACTTCTGCTTTGTAAGAGTCCTGGGCCTCACCTCCAGGTGCTCTATGCACCTTTGTGTGGTTTTTCTGCTTTAAGGCTACCCTTGACCATTTAATCACACTGTGTAATTTGCCATGGCCCATCACTCTCAAAGGATGGTTTGGACCTTATTAAGTACTTAAAAATTTCTTTTAATCAAATTGTTCTTAATTTGGAAAGGTTCAGTTTATAAAAATGCTCCTTCAACTTACAGAATCAAAAAAATTTTGTAACATTGCCGATGTCCTGCATTTAGGGAGAAGTAAATGATATGTTGCTGTACTGGATGCTTTGTGAATATCATTCCTTTTTAAATACAGTCCCGATTTGGAGTGCTTTTTGTTTTGCTGTTGACATAAGTATGGGATGATAACAGCACATAGATGGGATAACTATGTAATTCAACGAGATTATGTTTGAATATGTAGTAGTAGGGTAAATTTAATATGGAATATATTGAACGTATATATATTTTTAAATTCTTGCAGTGTCCTGAAGTAGATTGTTCTTTTAGTGCACATGAGAAGATTGTCCAATTCCATTGGAGAAATGTAAGTTCTTGTTGCATTTTTGTTTTTTTTCCTAAAAAAATTCATGCTTTTTATTTCATTGATTTGTTATCCTCACAGCTCTTCATTTATATAGCCTAATAATAAGTAACATTCATGAATACTTTGTACTTTGTATTCAATTTTATCTTCATGAACCACTATGTGAAATATCAGGTAAATGTTGGCCAGAGTTAATAGGTTTTAAAAAAATGACTTAACCAGGGCCTTAGAACTGATTATTGTACTTGATTTTCTTGACCACAAATTCTATGCTTGTTTTACTGCATGGTGCTGCTTCAAATCATTCTGTGTATCATTATTTCTTCAGCTACCTCAATCAGTTTTGGTTGGTTAGATTATTCATTTGTGTATTTGATGTCAGTTGAGAAATGGTCATATACCTACTTCGTAACCAAAGTTATGTTACTCCTTTTCTCTTTATCAGTTGCACCAATCTAAACACTCAAGAAATTATTCCTTTTCCTTTAAAGGAGAAGTCATAATGGATGGGTAAAACCCGCTTACTTAGTTTTAAAATTTTCTCTGCTAGTAAATTTAATGTTGAGTACAGAGTCTCCATCATCACCCATGATACTTGAAATTTATCAGAAACATATAATATGGGTGCACCTGAGTGAGTCAGTCAGTACAACATGTGACTCTTGATCTCAGGGTTGTGAGTTCAAGCCCCATGTGGGCATGGAGTCTACTTAAAAAACAAAAAGTTAAAAAAAAAACCAATACATACAATATGCTTCCTGATGTTCAGCAGGCTTTTTCTCCCTAGATGCATGCTCCTGGTATGAAGAAGATCAAGTTAGACACTCCAGAGGAGATTGCAAGATGGAGAGAAGAAAGAAGGAAGTGAGTCAAGAGTTCAGAACTAGTGAAATAACTTTTCTTTTACTGTGGCAAGGCTGAATACTTCCAAATAATGACCATTCTGGCCTAATGAGTGATTTGAAAAAGGAAATTTTTTTTTTTTTAAATTTGGTTTTTTTTTTTTTAACATTACAAATATTCCTCTGAAAATGACTAGTACTAATTTTGCTGTTCTTCAGACTTGGTATATAGTGAATTTGAGGTTGTTACTTGATGTTTTAAAAAGAAGTATACAATTTTTATTAGTGTAGTCATTGAATTCCCTTATAATGTTGGTACTAGGGAATGGGCTGTGAGCTATATTACATGAGGCTATTATTGAATAAGTTTTAAGAGAACCTAGTAAGAATTCTTTGTAAATAACCAGTCATAATGGGACTGTACTCTACTCTTTGAGGGAGCTCCTGCATGCCACCTTTGTTAGATGTTCAGTGCTCAGGCAATAATGAGTGGGCACTCTTTTTTTTTTTTTTTTTTTTTTTAATGAGCGGGTACTCTTATGAAAACAATACATAATACTTTACTATGTTTTTCTTTTTTTTTTTTTTCCAACAAAAATTTGTTGAACGACTGAAGTATGCTAGGTATAGGGAATATAGCAATGATACATGGGTTTATCCTTAATTTTAAAAGACCAGGAATTTTTTTCTATAAGTAATGTCTAAGAAATTTGAGCCTTACCAGGTGTCTTGTAGCTTTATGCTTATCAGAGAAGAAAGTTTAATAGATGTCTAGCTTGAATATCCTCAGGAAAAATCCCAGTAGGACACTATTTTACTGTCTTATTAAAAAGGAATATGACAGCTCGTCCTGAAGCCGAAACTAGGTAGAACTATTAGAATAGTGAGATGCATTTTTAAGTCAAATGATGTTTTTCTGGAATTAAAAAAATGAGGAGAGCCTGAGATGAAGAAAGGATGGTTATCTTCCAAGGTCAAGAAAAATACTTAGAACTCTTGACTGGCAAGTCAAATTTTTACTTTGTTCTTAATTTAACTTTTTAGTTTATTTTTAAATTCAACATTTTTGTTTGTAACAAATAACTTGAAACCATATGGACTTTATGAAGATGTTAGTAAAATTATAGGTATTATCACCACAGTCATCATCCTCAAAGTCTTCAATATGTGAGTCAGATAAGCTTGATCAGATGCCCAGCAAACAATAAAACATGACATGTTTTATTCGTTCATTTATACGTGCCTTGGGTCCAACATGAGGTTGTGAGTAAATGTACAATGAAAGACATGGCAGCGCATCTTAATGCTTTTATACAGCACTTTCTCACTTTTAAGCCTCTTACAATATATATTTTTGTGTTTTTGAAAAGTATTTGAGTATAGTTGACATACAATGTCATATTAGTTTCAGGTATACAGCATAGTAATTCCACAAGTCTATATGGTAAGCTGTGCTCACCACGAGTGTATCTGCAGTCTGTCACTGTACAACACTGGTGTAATATTCCAGTTGACCATATTCCAATTGACCATATTCTTATGCTGAGCCTTTTATCCCAGTGACTTATTCATTCCATAACTGGAAGCCTGTGTCTCCCGCTCCCCTTCAGCCATTTGGCCCATTTCCCACCTTCTTCTGTCTAGTAATCATCAGTTTGTACTCTGTATCTATTGGTTTTACTCTGCTTTTTGTTTATTATTTAGCCTGTTTTATTTTTCAGATTTCACATATGTGAGATCATAATGGTTTTTGTCTTTCTCTTTCCGACTTACTCTACTTACCATAATTCCCCTCTAGGTCTATCCATAGTATCTTACATTTTTAGTTTAAATCCACTTATATATATAGTGTTGTGGCAGGTGTTATACCATTAGGTGAAAAAGTTAGTTACTGCCCTTTAAAGCTGTAATTAAATTAATTAAATTAAATTAAATTAAAGGTAATTTTGAGGGAGGCAAGCATAAACATAAAGATTTAGAACCAACTGAGAACAAACAGAATTTAGTTGACGTATATATAAGTATCAGTTATGAATACTGTGTGCAGAGATGGATGAGGGTGAAAGGACCCGCAGAAGAGTTTAATTTTTAAGCAAGTCGAGTCTAGCCAGTTAGCATGGACTCGGTTGATTTAATAGAGTTTCAGTCACATCTTTGGCTAACAAATGAAGAAGTTCAGGCCATCAGAAATAGGGTGTACTAGAATGCCTTTTCTCTGTATTTCCGTGGCAGACTACTGCTATCTTGAAATACTAGTCTTAAATGTCACCTGATTTGTCACTCTCTCCTTAATCTTTATTTTCTTTATCTTGGTGCTGCCAGAGTGCTTGTCAGTAATAAGATAAGGAACTTGTACCAGAATGTAAATTTAAACATTACTTTTTTTATTGAGAGAAAAATCTTGCTAGGAAAAAGATGGTAGCTGATCTAAATATTTTACTTAGTAACATAGTTGATTTATACTCTGGCATCAGTGTGTGGATTGTGTGTGGATTGGCTGCCAATCCACAGACCACCCTACCCTAAGATACTATTTACTACCTCATTTGTGACTATGTAGCTTTTGAATACAACTTTAGCATCTGTTGCATTGTATCATAGTTAACCCTAGGCTTGGACATCTTTGGTTCTGCTGCACTTTGCACTGCGCCTGGAATTTAGGGTGTAGAGAATAAATATTTGTCGATTGGATTTCTGTTAAAGGGTGCAGGGTAGGAAGACTTGAATTTCGACTTGAAGGGAGTTTAGCCAATTGCATGGTCAAACTTAGCAGAATAGTCAGGACCACAATATGGCTTGACTTAAGAATTCTGAAGCAAGGCATATTGAAGCACCTCGCTCCCTTTAACTGGCTTCTTTATAGATACAGTTTATTTTCCTCACAACTCTTTATATGTTTTTTTGCTTTGCTTTTTTGTTTTTGTCAGTTGGTTATATCTTTTTATTATTTTACACAGAGGAATAATAAACAAGAAGAATTAACTCCCATTTCCTGTCTGACACTTAAGTTTTCGAAGAGCGGATGCTGACAGTGTTCTATTAACTGGGATGGAAGTGACCTAACTGCTAAAAACACTACGCTATTCTCCTTGCTACCTAGTTTTGACTTTGATCAGTGGCTCAGCTGCCAGGCCCCTCTTATGAATGTTTAGTTCTTTTGGGGAGGATGACAATGGTTGCCAGTCAGCAAAGATTATAAAGCAACTAAGAAATTAAGCAAAACTTAGTTTAGTTGTTCAATCTCTCAAGTCTTGAGTTCACTTAAAGCAGTAGGAAAGGTCCGAGTTTCTGATTTGCCAGCTTTGGTTCTCTTCTCTGTAGTGGCTGTATAAATTGAATCCTGAACTCTGGGAAAATTAGACTGCTATTAATGATCCCCACCTTCAACGACTCTGTTCTACAAGTCTAGCTGTTTCACTCTCTCACAATCCTTCCCTCCTTCTCAGCATATAAGAGAAGGATCTCATGTAGTCTGGAGGAGTGCAGTATTCCTTGGCATAGGAAGGTTGAGCTGAGCTCAGATCTAACTAGGAAAAGATGAAGGAGAGCATAGTGTGGTGTTAGATCTGAGCTCAGATCTAACTAGGAAAAGATGAAGGAGAGCATAGTGTGGTGTCAGATGTTCTAGGAACTTGAGTATAGGTAAGACATGATAGAAGTTTTTTAAAAGATGGTGGTGGTGTGAGGGGATCCCTGGGTGGCGCAGCGGTTTGGCGCCTGCCTTTGGCCCAGGGCGCGATCCTGGAGACCCGGGATCGAATCCCACATCGGGCTCCCGGTGCATGGAGCCTGCTTCTCCCTCCGCCTGTGTCTCTGCCTCTCTCTCTCTCTCTCTCTCTCTCTCTCTCTCTCTGTGACTATCATAAATTAAAAAAAAAAAAAAAAAGAATTTAAAAGATGGTGGTGGTGTGGACAGAAAGAACTAGGTGGCTATAGAACATTTGGGAGATAAATGGGCACTATTTGGCATTAAATGATAATGAGGTTGAGGAGGAAAGAGGTTTTGAGGAGACTTCCAAGTTCCTGATATGAGTACCTCTGAGAGCTGAATCCTGAAAGAGGGTTTGGAGGTATTGATTTTAGACATTGTTGAATATAAGGAGATTCTGAGATACTTACTTAAGATGTTCCATAGACATTGAGACTTGGACCAGACTGGGCTGGATAGATATTTTTAAATCATGAAATTGGAAATGTAAAGACATTCCCCACAGAGAGAGGATGGAGTTAAAGGAGAAGACAGCCTACCAGAGTAAAAAACCAGTAATACTGCCAAGAGAGAGGTAGAAGAAAACTAAGAAAATGACATGCCATGGAAGCCAGTAGAGGGGAGGATTTCAAGAAGGAAGATGTGGTTTAGTAGTAGCAGTGTAGTTTGCTGTGGAAAGGTGAACTAAAACAAGAACAAAGAGTGACTGATTTTGTGACACCTAGGGCCTCCTTGATGTGGATGGAGATCATTGCTCCTTCACCCTTCTTTGAATTTCCTGCCCTCTGACTACACAGCTCTCTGCAGTTTGTTTGTTTATTTCTCTGCAGTTCAAACAGCCTCCCCCGTGATTGGTAACAAGATGGGTTGCAGTGGGTTGCAGTTGCCTTTGCCATCTGCCCTTGGCATACATAGTAGATGCTCCAACAGAAGCTTGTATACTTGGAATTCCCCTGACTTTTTGAAACTCATAGCTACAATATTTCATTCAGGACCTTTTTATATGCGGATTTATGGTGTCTTTCACTTCTATGCAATTTTAGCTGCTTACTTCATGATCACAGTCTGGATCCTATTATTCTGGACTTTTTGCAATGGAAATTTTAAAGTTAGGCATACTCCTCTTTCTAAAAAAAATTTTTTTTTAAGTTTTTTTATTTTTTAAGTAATCTCTACACCCAGTGTGGGGCTTGAACTCACAACCCTGATTACGAACATCCTCTACCAACTGAGCCAGCCAGATTCCTCTGGGCATACTTCTCTCTGATCATAACTTCCATTCTGTCTAGCTCTCACTATCGCCTCTGTGTGTTCTTGGACTATTTGAGACCTCTGATATCTTACCCCTTTCTGTCATCTGCTTCTGTCTTTAACTCCCTACCCTGTTTGTTTATTAAAAAAAAAAAAAAAAGATTTGGGGATCCCTGGCTTCAGTGGTTTAGCACCTGCCTTTGGCCCAGGGCGTGATCCTGGAGTCCTGGGATTGAGTTCCATGTCAGGTTCCCTGCATGGAGACTGCTTCTCCCTCTGCCTATGTCTCTGCCTCTCTCTCTCTCTCTCTGTCTCTCTCTCTCTCTCTGTGTGGGGGTGTGTGTGTCTCTCATGAATAAATAATAAAATCTTTATTAAAAATAAAAAATAAAAATTCATTTATTTTAGAAAGAGCATGCGCATGTGCATGCATGAATGGGGGGAGGGAGAGAATCTTCAAGCAGACTCCCTACTGAATGCGAAGCCCCACTTGGGGCTTGATCTCATGACCTATGGGATCATGATCTGAGCCGAAAACCAAGAGTCTGATGCTCAACCGACTGAGCCCCAAGGCACCTCTCTCTACCCAGTTTCACTCAGTTCAGCTTCTTTGGTCAATATGCCAGCTCCCTTATTCGTTCATCCTTCATTGCACCTAACTGGCAAAATCTCAGCTCTGGCTCAGTTGCTAAGTGCTGTTCAAGAAAATCACTCAGTTGAAGTGTTCTTTTCGCACAAATACTCAGCAGTGCTATCACACTTAAGGAACTGGCTTGACTGATGAGAATGTTGTTGTTTTCTTTGTATTTGTTCTTTATTGTGCAAAATTAGATCTTCAGTAGGCATATATTTCTTAGTTACATAGGTGACTATTAACTAAGTAGTATAATATTTAAAAATAAAGTCATTAAACTATTTATTTTAGCCAACTGAAATGCCAGTGAAAACAGCTCCTTTAAACTGGCAGTCAGGATTCTGTAATGTGGGCTTAACATGTCTTTTCTGATTATTCCTACATTATTTGTTCATAAGAGTTCTTTGTTCTAGCCAGACTCGTTATTTAGCATATCCCAAAACCAAATAGGTTTTTTGACCTTTCAGCCTCAGTTGCTCATGCTCTAGCTTCTAGAAAATCTTACCCACTCCATCTAATGAGTTTTGCCCTTAGACTAGCTGAAATCATGCTGCTAGAGGGTTTTTTTTTCTGGCTAAAGGAATATCTTGTTATCCTTTTCCATCTGCTACTTTAGTATGGATGGCCTTAATGATCCTGTTAATGAACTTTGCATATGTGTCTTTTTTTAAAAAAATCTAAGTTATAGTCTTAGAAATATAAGAATTATTTTTTATGTGACTGTTTATATTCCTTGGTGCCACAGATTGAAGGGATGCTTGTAAATGTTGGTATAGGTAAATGGGGCTTGAAAATGTTTTTATTATGGTATAATTTTTTTTTATGGATGTAATTCTATTTTGACATACCCAAGTAAGTGGTTGTAGATATCTTGTTGAGACTCAAAGTTTTTAATTCATGTTTCAAATGATACATTGGTCATTTTATTTTTTATTTTTTTTACCTTTGTTGTTTTTAAAGAAGAGTAAAGGTATATTGATCTGATTAATAATTGTGGTTGGAAATCAGTAATAATAGCTAATGGTTCTTAAACTGCTGTTGTTTTAAATATTAAATTCTCACCACATAGGACAGACCATCACTAGGCAAACCAAATTGATCTGTTTGAATGCATTACTTTCTAAAGTAGCATTCCCCATATGAACTATGAACTATGCCCTCTTGTGGTTTTGTGTAAAAAGTGCTTTAAAGGAAAAAAGCACTGGCTAGAGAAATTTAAGGTATATTAATATTTGAAAACAGAACCCAGCTTAGGTAGCAAGTGTAAAAGCTTTGATAGAAGGCTAATTTGATTTTCTAAAATTAGTGAGAAATCTTAGGAACTTTGAATTTGTTATGTTAATGTAAATTACAACATGTTTGTTATGATACCTTATGTTAATGTATAATATCTTTGACTAATTTGACAGTCGTTTAGCATAAAAATTAGAGATAAACATTCAGTATTTGAAAAGGCAAGGATTTTGTTATATATGAATGAGGTCACCAAAAACATATAGGAGTAGACACTTGCCTTTAAGACTCTTACCCTAATGTGAGATATAAGATCAGCGTATATGAGGTAGCCATGAGGCCACAGGCAACTCAAGCATTAATTTTAGCCATGAAGGGGTAATAATGTCTGGTCAAGGGGTACTTGAAATCTTTGGAAGGCAGGGCTACTAATTTGTTTTGCAAGACTTCTTGTAGGAGGGATAGTGCCCACCCACTGTCCTCCCCATTTATTTTAAGGTATGTTGTACATATAGTGAAATCCATCGTTTTTAATACATAATTCTGGCAGATGTATATAATGTAATCACTACCACAATCTAGATATAGGACTGTTCCATTAACCCCCCAAAATTCCCTTCTACCCCCAGCTGTAGCCCCTGACAACCACTGATCTTTTTCTTGCTCCTATATTCATATCTTTACGGAACATACAAAGATACTGTTTATATGTTACTATTCTGTTCCATTATGTGGATGTAACAGTTGTGCATTTATTTCCCAACTGAGGGACATTTGGGATGTTACCAGTATATGATGAGTATGAGTAAAACTTTTGTAAACATTGATAGACAGGTTTCTGTTTTATTTAGGCTTTTTTTTTTTATTTGGGTAAATACCTGGGAGTGGGATTGTTTTGTCATAGTAAGTATATGTATGACTTCATAAGATGCATATATTTAACTTTATAAAAAAACTGCTTCTAGGAGGCAAGTTTTTTCTTTTTAATTTTTTTAAAGATTTTATTTATTTATTCATGAGACACAGAGAGAGAGAGGCAGAGACACAGGCAGAGGGAGAAGCAGGTTCCATGCAGGGAGCCCAATGTGGGATTCAATCCCAGGGCCCCAGGATCAGATCCTGGGCTGAAGGCGGCACTAAACCACTGAGCCACCTGGGCTGCCCAGGAAGCAAGTTTTTAAATCAAGATATTCCTAGTCGGGCTTGGACAGCACTCAGATTAGAGGATGGCTAGGATGCAGTGGTGCTTGTATCAGTTAGGATCTGTTTCAGGAAATGAAACAATGAGTTTACTACCTTAGTTTAGTACAAAGGGGTCTATTTTCCCAAGTAGAAAAAAGTCCAAGGCTACTGTTGCTGCATAGCAATACCATTAGGCACATTTTCTTGCTTGTTGTTCCTTAATAAGTGGCTTTTGTCTTAATGTCCACAAGGAGATTCCTGCATATGCAAATATTAAGCCCTCATTCTAGGCAGGAGATGAGAAAAAGGCAAAAGGCACACTAAGCTGAGTTTGCCTCTTTTCATTGGGACAACAATAGCTTTGTTTTTTAGATCCAACCAGGAGACGTCCTGTAGCTCTCATTGGTTGCTTGGTCACCTTTGGTGACAATAGAGCTGATGGAACTTCCCAAACAAAATTGTTAAGGAACAGGGGGAGAATAGACAGTGTGCCTCATTGCTTGGTGGCAAAGTTTAAAGCTCATTGTTTTTCAAAACTCTTAAGTGGTATTTGGAAGCAGGTCTATCTTGAATAAAGGATAAACTTTTTTTTTTTTAAAGATTTAATTTATTTATTCATGAGAGACACACACACACAGAGGCAGAGACATAGACAGAGGGAGAAGCAGGCTGCCTGTGGAGAGCCTGATGCGGGACTTGATCTCAGGACCCCAGGATCATGACCTGAGCCGAATGCAGACGCTCAGCCACTGAGCCACCCAGGTGCCCCAATAAAGGATAAAACTTGAGCAGGGATTTAATATGCTTATTAGTGATGATTTTTATGTAAGATAGGTGAAGACATGGGGGATAGGGTGGAGTGTAGTTCTAGTTTCTAGAATGTAGACTGAAGGTATACTGTGATAGTGGATAGAAATCTCTCGGAAGAGGAATGGGCAAAAACCTTTGAAGCAAATAAATGAAGTTACAGATCTATGAAATTTAGAGATGTTTAAAGAGAATGAGGAAATTGGGTGAGGGTGACAATTTGGGATGAAGTTTACTTGTACCTGTGATGTTGCCTTGTTAATATTGTGCTCTGAAATCATCACTTGGCACTTGCTGATTCCCCTGAGGTTATTCCAGATCTTGTTTCTGAAGTTCTTTTGCTTTAACATGCCCATACGTTATTTCTATAAATGTACTTTATCAATAAAAAGCATGGGAGACATTTCTCTTTTGGCACATTGGATAGATTTCTCAACAATATATTAACATTCTCTCCACTAGCAGATTTTTAAAAACCCATTATAAAACTATATTTGCTGTCTAAATATCTATCATTCAGTTAAAAAAATGTTATTTGAAGCCTAAAAAGAATAAATTTCATGTTGATGTAGCAGAATAGCCCTCATGTCTTGAATTTTATCTGAGTGCCACCTTCTGAGGGAAGCATTATATTCTTTAACGTGCAGGAAAGATAAGGTCTGTATGTAAGTAACTGCTGTGTTAGAAAACCTTGTTAAAGACTTTCATATAGTAGGGGTTTTAGAGTTGGAAGAAAATGCTAAAGATTTACTTGGTGTTTTGTCCTCTGTCTTTAAAGAAAACACATCTTTGCTTTTTTATTCCTTTAGCTAGCCAAATCCAGAGATGCCCGTTGTGTTTAATTAAAAGCTTTAAGGCTTTCTACTAACCACTTTCAGCCCACCCCTCACCCCACCTCACCCTGCCAGGAGTGATTCTTTCTTAATTCCGGACCCGTGAGGTACAAATGCTGTATGATTTGGCGTTACAGATAACAGTGGTAGAAGTTTGCTAGAAACGCTGAAACATATTTTACAGTAAATATGAGTCCACTAGGTGGAGTAGTTTTGTGATACATTTTTCAATATTTATTGTGGTGCCAAGCAAATCCTTTAAAATTGTATCCCCAGTTTCTTTCAGAATTCCAACAGAGGGGGTAGGCTTCTAAAAAATACTATGTCTTTTTGAAATGTAGAAAGACTTTGAAATAAAAATACAGTGGTATAGCTGGTGTTGAAGCAGTTGTGGGTCAACGCCAGTAGGGGGATTGTGGTTTTATGGAGAATCATCCTAGGGGAAAAGTCAATAAACGGGTGGTGATTTGAGAGGGAAAGAGTCAGAGTATAATGTAACCAAAATGGTATGTGCTAAGATCACAGTTGGCAGAGTTTTGCCCGTTTATCAATGGTAGTGCTTAAGGATTGTCACTGAAGGCTTAAGGCTTAGGCAAGGGGAGGGCAAGGAGTTGGGAAGACATGAAAGAAGGAGGAGAAGGAGAAAAGACATATGGTTTCAGGGTCAGTTCCTTGGGGAGTACTGGGGAGAGATGGAAGTACAGGGAAAAAGTGATTTTGCAGGTAAAAGCAGAGAAACCAGCTGTGAAAATAGCACTTGTCACGGGTTTTATAAGTTCATAATACCCATTCTCTAACAGGAGACACTGAACTATTTTGTCTGTATGTAATTGTGTAATGTAAGACAGTTTGTGATTTTTTTCCTTAACAGTCTTTGGACTTATTTCAGGTGTACTTTAGGAACCTTAACTACGTTTTGTTTTGTTTTTTTTGTTTATCAAAGCTCCAGACTTTTCTTTGTGTTATATTTTACTATTGTGTTGCTGGAAAGGGCTTTCTGGTTGGGTGGTGGTTTTTGCTTTTTTGTTTTGTTTTGTTTTGTTTTTTAATATGTAACAAGGTCTTGTGTTTCTAGTTTCTTTCTCTTTTAGATCATTTGCTTTCCACAAAGGCAGTGGAAAGGCAGGCCTTTGTTTTTCCTAGTTTTTAGTCTCTAGGTTCTATGTAAATAAGAATGGTGTACATTTGGAAGAGGGTTTTATAATTTAAGCACTGAAAAATGACATCTCTTTGCTTTGCAAGGGATATCGAAAGATCCCTTACCTTTTAGGAAGTGTTACTTTAATTGGCCAGAAAGAGAAAGTGAGCTGTTCTAAAATATTTCCACCAAAGGAATTTGCAAAACATCCTTGATGTCTTGTTTAAGGAATTCTTTCTTAGATCTCACATTAAATCCACTTGCTATAACACTTAGATTTCTTACCATTGGTAAGCACTTAGGTAGCATCTGCTCACTTGTACATTGTACACCGTAGTAGCAGATCTTTATTGTTCAGCATGTGGCTCAACATGTTTAGGGTCTTCAATACTCAGAAGAAAAATGTTGGAGACCCTAGTAGTAAGAATAAGTGCATTTCGGAGAGGTGAAGGGTGTTGAGTAGCTGTGAGTTACACGCCTAGACAGTGTGGGGCCTGTGAAAGTCATCACTTTTTCTCACCATTTCTGCTTCTGCATATTTCTGTCTTCAGATTGAAACCAGCTGGCTACCATCCTTTCTGTAAGAGCATTTATTGTCACTTCTCTTCCTCTTTTAAAGGCTGCAGATAGTTCCAGTTCCTTTCATCTTTCCTCAGAGGTTTTAGTTTTCATGCTGTTAATCATCTTTGAGTCTCTTCTGAATCCCTTCCAAGTTTTATTTTTCCTTAACATTCCTTTTCAGTTTAGAAGCACAAAACTGAACACAGTGCGCTGAGAGTTTCTGACCACTTTTGAGTCTTGGGAGAGGAAGATTTCACACTTGTACATGTGCCAGACTCCATTTCACATAACCTTAGATTATGTTTGCTTTCCAAAAGTCCAGTCATATGGTGCTGACTGGCCGTCAGATTTTTATCTCCTATGACCTTGATCTTTTCCTCTTATGTTTATTTATAGCTTGTATATTCATCATCTTTTATTTATGGAGTTTACTTTTCTTGGCTGGATAGATCTTGGCTGGATTGCTTTGCACTGTCCTCATTGAAATTCATTGCCTTTTTTCCCTAATTATTTCACCACTTACTCAATGTCATTTCTATGCTTATCTTCCAGTGTGGTCAACCCAAAGGCTTCATATTGTCTGTGCCATTCAAGTCAGCAATGCAAATGTTAAGAAGGAAAAAGAAGGGGGTGGAAACAGTGTCCTAGTAACAATGGGAGAATACAGTTTGTTGATCTTTCTTAAAACTTACTCTGATGACCCCCCAAGCTGAGTGGTAGAGAGGGCTGTCTGTGTTTCCCCTCCCTTTGTGCTTTCTTATACTCCTAGGATCTGTTCCCCCCACCACCAACGTTTGGTGCTCGCATCACCACACAGCTGTGCCAAGGAATAAAGAAAGCTTTGTCAGAGCAATTCACCTTGCACACTGCTGTCAGATTTAATCTTAATCACTGCCTTGTACATAGCTCTCCCTGTTCATAACTTTCAGTGGCTCCCCATTGCCACTGAATTAAATATAAATTTTCTAATCTCCTATTCAAGGACATTTAATGGCCTTAGGCTCCCTTTCTGTCTGATTGCTTATAACTGTTTTACATAAAATGAACCACTTGCCATTCCCTGGATATTTTGTGCACCTTCTGGGGCCTTGGTTTGTTTGTATTGTTTGCTCTGCTTAGAACACAGAAGCTTTGGGATGCCTGAGTGGCTCAGTGGTTGAGCATTTGCCTTTGGCTCAGGTTATGATCCCGGGGTCCTAGAATCGAGTCCTGCATCAGGTTCCCCTCAGGGAGCCTGCTTCTCCCTTTGCTTGTGTCTCTGCCCCTCTCTGTGTCTCTCATAAATAAATAAAATCTTAAAAAAAAAAAAAAAGAACATGGAAGTTTTCCATCTAATTTCTATTTATTAAAACCATGTAAGACCGACTTCCTTCCTTCCTTCCTTCCTTCCTTCCTTCCTTCCTTCCTTCCTTCCTTCCTTCCTTTTCTGAATTTCTGGTTTTCTCCAGCTAGAGAAAATCTTTTCCTCCCACGTTCTAGTGTTTATACTCTTTGGGGTGCTTATATTATATTTTGATCTTTGTTATAGTTATTTGTGTGCTTTTTTTTTTTTTAAGATTTTATTTATTCATGAGAGAGAGAGAGAGAGAAAGAGAGAGAGAAGCAGAGACACAGGCAGAGGGAAAAGCAGGCTCCATGCAGGGAGCCCGACACAGGACTCGATCCTGGGTCTCCAGGATCATGCCCTGGGCCAAAGGTGGCACTAAACCGCTAGGCCACCGGGGCTGCCCTTGTGTGCTTTTCTTATCCTTCTATCAGACTACTTTTTTTGTGAACTTTTTCTTCCTCATTTTGGTAAATTTGGGTGTACCTAGTATGTATTTGAATAAGTAGTTGCATAGACTTACGTTTTTAATAGTATTTATGGGTACATGGCATATAAATGAACTATCAGTTTGAGCACATTTTATTTTATGATCTATTTGATTCAAATTCTAGTGTAAGTGCCTCACCTCACAGACTGGTAGCAAAGCTTGTGGACTGAAATCTGGTTTATATTTTGAGTAGCATTGTCACAGTATACTTTTTTCCTTTAAAAAAAATTCTAGAAAGAATTAAAGGTTTAAAATGATTTATTATATTAGTCATTAATTAAATAAAATTTGCTAAATGCAGTAATTGTTTGATTGCTTAATTAAATTTGTACTCTTAAAACCCTTTTATAATCGACTTACTATTTTCTAGAAACTACCCAACACTGGCCAATATTGAAAGAAAGAAAAAGTTAAAACTTGAAAAGGAAAAGAGAGGAGCAGTTTTGACAACAACACAGTATGGGTAAGTTCCTTAAAATTGCTTGCATTCTCCATGTTTATTTTGTTTTATTATTTTTTAAAGATTTTATTTATTTATTCATGAGAGACAGAGAGAGAGAGACAGACAGAGACACAGGCAGAGGGAGAAGCAGGCTCCATGCAGGGAGTCCGATGTGGGACTCTATCCCGGGTCTCCAGGATCACACCCTGGGCTGAAGGCAGCGCTAAGCCGCTGAGCCACCTGGGCTGCCCTCTATGCTTATTTTAAATGAGTATTCTTACAAATAAATAATAAACAAGAGAATATAACAAAATCCTAAAATTTTACACTCCTAATTCTAAAATCTTTGCTTTTATGTTTTTTACTTCAAATTTCTTTATATTTTTAAGTGTGGTTTTCAGAAAGATCTATTGCTAATAAATTTTTTGTCTTTGTTTCCTAGCTAATAGTTCTTCCCAGGGACAACCCATTTTATCCTTCCAGAGATACTTCATTTGCATACAGCACATCAGATAATAGTCTTTTTTCCCCCTTTTTTGACATTATTTTACATTTTATTTTTTTAGCCAAATGATATAGTTGGAGATATTAATGCATAACTAGTGTCCTCATTCTTCAAGGATGTGTAGAACCCTAAGGATTCCCACAGGCTTTTTTTTTTTTTTAATTTTCATTCATTCATTCATTCATTTATTTATAAGATTTTATTTATTCTATGACAGACACAGAGAGAGAGAGAGAGACAGAGACAGAGAGAGGCAGAGGCAGAGACACAGGCAGAGGGAGAAGCAGGCTCCATGTAGGGAGCCCGACGCGGGACTTGATCCTGGGTCTCCAGGATCACACCCCGGGCTGCATGCGGCACTTAAACCGCTGCGCCACCGGGGCTGCCCAGGGTTTTTTTTTTAAATTAATTTCCTATTGGCAGATACATAAGTTCTTACCAATATTTTACTAATAAAAATTTGTCATTATTACCCTGTACATACATTTTACACAGATACAAGTATTTCTGAGGATGGATTCCTAGAAGTGGATTTGCTGAGTCAAAAGATGTACGGGTATTTTTTTTTTTTAATTTAAATTCAATTTACTATTTTTTTTTTTAAGATTTATTTATTTATTAGAGAGCGAGAGGGAGAGAGAACATGGGGAAGAGGGGAGAGAGATCCCAAATAGACTCCCTGCTGAGTGCGGGACCTAATGGGGGCTCGATCCCACAACTCTGAGACCATGACCTGAGCTGAAATCAAGAGTCAGAAGCTTAACTGACTGAGCCACTGAGGTGCCCCTGACGTATGTGTATTTGTAATATTAATGGCTAACTGCCAAATAACTATCATAGTTAACTCTCCTGCTAGCAATGAGTGAGACACCCTATTTTTCCCAATCCCTCACCTTCATAGAATTTTTTTCCACTTTTTTACTGAAAGATTTTAAAGAGATTTTGTTTATTTATTCATGAGAGACACACAGAGAGAGGTAGAGACACAGGCAGAGGCTTTACCTCATAACTCTTTCTTTGGCTGTCTCTAGTTTATTGCTTCCCCACAAAGATGACCTCTTTTCTGATTTCTGTCATCATAGATTTATTTTGCATGCTCTGGAACCTTATATAAGTAGAATCATATAATGTATATTCTTTGGTTTGTGATTTCTGTAATTTGGAATTGTTTTGTCGTATTCATCCATACTGTGTATAGCTCTAAACTGTTCTTATTTTCGTGAAGAACTCATTTTTGAGAATATCCATTCTACTGTTGGACATTTGGGTTGTTTCCAGCTTGGGTTATAAGGAATAAAACTGCGATGAACATTCTTTTACATGTCTTTTGGAGACATAAGTACCCATTTTTACTGGTCATATATATATGTGTATATGTATCTATATATACACACACACCCATATATATGTATATGCTGGATCATTGGGCATCTATATATTTAGGTTTAATAGATAAAGCCAAACAGTTTTCCATAACAGTTGTACCAATTTACACTCCTACTGATTGTGCATCTAATTGCTCTGTCTCTTTGGTTAATGCTTGGTTGCACCTTTTCCTCATGTCCTACCATTTCTCTCTTGACTAGTGATGTTGGGCACCTTTTTATATGCTTATTAGCATTTTGTTATTTTCTCATGAAGTGCCAGTTCAAGTTTTTTGACCAGTTCTTAATTGGATTGCTTTTCTTGATTTCTAGGAGTTATTAACTTAGGACACAAATCCTTTCTTGAGTAGAGCATATATATTGCAAATATACCCTCATAATTTGTGACTTTCCTTTTTACTCTCTTAATGAGTATCCTCTCCCCCTCCCCCTATATAGTAGTAAGTATTAATTACTCAGACATCTAGGGTCAGCTGGGGTTCAGTTAGACATATCTGCTGATCTTGACAAGGGTCAGTCACAGCTGGGGATTGGTTAGCTGATGACTAATCTAGCCTGGCTGAAGGCTGGGATACCTACATAGTTAACCATTTCTGTACACTTCATTCGTTAGTGTTGATCCATCTTTTCATCTGATAGCATTTTCCTTTTGCCTAAAAGACTCTTTGATGTTTTGTAGTGAGAATCTGTTGGAGGTGAATTCCTTCAGCTTTGTGTGTTGAAAAAGATCTTTCTTTGCTGTCCTTTTTGAAAGATATTTTTCTTCAATACACAATTCTAGTTTAACAGATTTTTTTGGTTAGTTTTAGTTAGTTAGTTTTTGCTTTTTTAATTAACTTTAAAGATTTTGCTCCATTGTCTTTTCATTTGCATTGTTTCCAAAGAAATCTGCTGTTATCATTATTTGGTTCCTTTACATAAAATGCTTTTTTTTGCTGGCTACTTTAATATTTCTTCTTTATCACTGGCTTAAACAATTTGATAATGACGTGCCTTTGCATCATTTTCTTCATGTTTCTTGTGCTTAGGATTTGTTGAAATTCTTGGTGTAAATGAGTTTATGATTTCTATCAATTTTGGAAGAATTTTGATCATAACTTCTTCAAATATTTTTTTCTATCTCTGCCCTTCAGAGATTCCATTTATTTATTTTTAATATAAATTTATTTTTTTATTGGTGTTCAATTTGCCAACATATAGAATAACATCGAGTGCTCATCCCATCAAGTGCCTGTCACCCAGTCACCCCCACCCCCCGCCCACCTCCCCTTCCACCACCCCCCCCCCCCCCCCCCCCCCCGTTCGTTTCCCAGAGTTAGGAGTCTCTCATGTTCTGAGACTCCATTTAGATTCATATTAGGCTGCTTAAATTTGTCCCTTAGCTTGGTAATGCTCTTCTTACTTTTTAAAATTCTTTTTTCCCTTTGTCTCATTTTGGATAGTTTCTATAGCTATGCCTTTATGTTCATTTATCTTTTCTTATGCAGTATCTTATCTTTCATTAACCTCTTGGTGTATATTTTGCCTTTTTTCATCATAGACATTGCAGTTTTCATCTTAAGTTTGCTTTGGATCTTTTAAAAATATCTTTCATGTCTCTACTTAATTTTTGAACATTTTGGAATATAGTTATAACTTTTATTTTTCTGTTCATTCTAATATTTGTGTCAGTTCTAGATTAGTTTTGATTGATTTTTGTCTTTATCATGGGTCATATTTTTCTGCCTTATTTTTCAGGCCTGGTAATTTTTTATTGGATACTAGACATTAGGAACTTGTTGCATATTTTCATATTTCTACAAAAATTTTTTTTAAAGATTTTATTTGTTCACAAGAGACATATCAAGAGAGGCAGAGACATAGGCAGAGAGGGAGAAGCAGGCTCCCAGTGGGGGAAGCCTGATGCAGGACTTGATCCCAGGTCCCTGAGATCACACCTGAGCCAAAGGCAGATGCTAAACCACTGAGCCACACAGGCATCATCCCTACTAAAAATATTTTTGGACTTTTTTCTAGGAACACAGCTAAAGTACTTAGAAACAGCTTGATCCTTTAGGTATCTTGGTTTCTCTAGGGTCTTAAATAAATAAGATAAATAAAATCTTTCAAAAAAAAAAAGAAAAGGAAGAATTAACTGTCCTTTGTTAAGAGTCAGCATGACTGTATATGTAAAAAAAAAAAAAAAAAAAAAAAATCCAAACATCTGTAATTAGAGTTAATAAAGTGAATTTAGCAAGGGTGCTAAATATATATAAAGTCACTATTTAAAAAAACATCCATTGCATTTCTACATGCTAACAACAATTAGAAAATGAAAATTTAGAAGATACTATTGACAATACTATCAAAATATCAAATACCTAGGAATGCATCTAATAAAAGACCTGTAATATTTCTATACTAAAAGATGTAAAATGTTGCTCAGAAAAATAAAGACCTAGTAAATGGAGGGATATGCATAATGTTCATGGACTAGAAGACTCTATATGATTATTTTTCCAAATTGATCCTAGTCAAAACCCCAGCTAGTTTAGTTTAGTTTAATTTTGTTTTATTTTGTAGGTAGTGGAAGGGGTTAGTATTAATAAGTTTAAGATTTATATGAAAATCCAAAGGATCTGGACAGCTAAGAAAGAGATGGAAGTAGTGTGGTATTGTCCAAGGATAGGTAAATAGAACAGAATAGAGTCCAAAAAAGATCCTCTGGAAAGCAGTCACCTGACTTGGGACTGGTGGCAATATGGTACCTAGGGAAAGGATAGTTTTCCACCTTTTCCTTTTAGACTTTCATATGTGTGTATTTAAAAGTATATTTCTTAAAAAAAAAAGTATATTTCTTAGAGAATATATAATCTGGTTTTATTTTTTATTATCTAAGTCCATGATCTTTATCTTTTCATGAAATTTAAAGTAATTAATATAGTTGGGTTTCACTCTCCCATTACTCCCATTATCCTTTTTTTAACATGTCCTATTTTTTTCTTTTATTTCCTTCCTTGCCTTCTTTTGTTTGTTGTTACTGTTTTGAGGAAGCTCCATGACCAGCCCCAGCATGAATCTTGAACTCATGACCCTGAGACCAAAACCTGAGTGGCGATCAAGAGTTCAGCGCTTAACCAGCTGAGCCACTCAGGTGCCCCCCTTGCCTTCTTTTGGATTAACTGAATGAATAATTTTTTGATATTCTACTTCCCTGTTAGCTTTTTAGTTATAATTATTCCTTAATCTCTCCACTTCACATTCATGTAAATCTGTACTTTGTATAAGTATTTTTAAGTGTTGATTAAATAAACTTTTCCTTTTAAATGATTGTCAAGCAACGGTGTAAAGGAACTCCTCCCTCAAAGGTAGGGGTAGTGCAAATACCAGATATACCACTTTCAACGAAGTCTTACTGATCTGATCAGTTAAAGGTCATTCTAGGGGCACCTGGCTGGCTTAGTCAGTATGGCATGAGACTTTTGATCTTGGGGTTGTGAGTTCTAGCCCCATGTTGGGTGTAGAGATTACTTTAAAAAAATCTTTTAAAAATGTCATTCTAACTCATTGCTTATTAGTGAATACCTTAAAGATGATCATTTAAAAGCCATCTGTGGTCAGGTGCCATTGGAGCAGGAAACAGGGAAGGCATCTGTGAATGGCGTCTAACGAAAGCATTATCCTCATGGAGCCGGTGGGCCAGAGGCAGAAACTACTTGTTTTACCTGTGATGACATTGTTGAGGCCTACCTTCCATGGTTGGAACATTGGAAATTGGTCTATGGCTTTCTGCAAAATTTGGAGTATATATATGACTTTTTGGAACAAGACTTGTAAGGGTTATGGCCACCCTAAAAAGGATTAAGAACCTTTGGATTATACAAATACTAACTGAATATGTTGGTTTAGCAAATTTTTAGAGAATGTTATAGTAATAATTACCATTTATTAAGGACTCATTGTGGCACTTTATATTAAATCTATGTCTCTAAGATTCCCTTTCTACAAATGAGAGTAAACAAACATTAATATTGGATATTAATATTGTCCAAGAGGCACAGCTAGTAAGTGGCAAAATTGGGATTTAAACCCAGAGTCCTAATTTCTGTATTTCTAACTGCAGCTTCCATTATTAATGAAGAAAAAAATTCTGCTGATAAATGACAAATGAGAAAAAAAACATGTATTTTTATGAAAACTCAGCCCTACCAAAGGATACCTTGTATTGTTGTCTACTGAGATTGTATAATGAACCTTTTTTTTTGAAATTTTTTCCTACACCTAGTTTACCCTAGAATATGCTCATATAAGCATTTGTTCTCCTAAGAGGAGTAATTATAGTTGTTGAGAGGGCACTTGATTTGAAGTAGCTGTGAAATTGTGCTCAGTTTATAATCTTTAAGTTTATCCTGTAAAGAGAATAGTTACCTGTCGAATCTATTTCAAAGAGTTGTTATGAAGATCAAACAAGGCAGAGTATTTGTAAATGCGTTAGAAACTTTAAGACTCTTAGAGAATGAATAGATGAAAGTTAACTAAATAACACTTTTATGTACAATCAGAATGAAAGAATTCTGCCCATTAAATTCACCTGCTGTTCATCATACAACGTGGACCATTTTCAGGGGGGTTAAAATACGGGAGGAAATGTGCATCTCAGAATTGATAAAAGTATAATATATTGTGGTGTATTATTCTTTTAAAGATCTACCATAAAGTTCTCTGTCTTTGGAAGCCATCGAGTTTATTTATTTTGATTTCTTTAATGTACTAGGCTACAAATGATTGATACGGCAGCTAAATTTCTTTTGTGGTCAGTATTTTTTAGGTTTTTCTTGAGAGGTCATTGCCTTTCATATTAAGAGTTGCATTTTTCTCACTCCAGCAAGATGAAGGGGATGTCCAGACATTCACAGATGGCAAAGATCAGAAGTCCCGGCAGGCATCACAAATGGAAAAATGACCGTGTTGGACAGAAAGCGGCCATTGGATCTGGCAATTGCTTGCGTGATTCGAAACCTGAAGATCCACCTGAAGCAAATGCAGACCCTCTGGGTGTTTTAGTAAACACTGATTCTGGTAAGCTAAACAGGAAAGCCGCCTGTTTACAAATGCATAGAACATTTGTGGAGAGTTTAATGACAAATATGTAAAAAAAAATAGGATAATGCTCTCGTTTTTATTTGTAATAGAAGTGTCTTGTCAAAAAAAAAAAAAAGAAAAAAAAGAAGTGTCTTGTCAAAACCCTCATTTCAGGATATCTTTTCTGAATCTTGGGGAATGAGTGTGTGAAGCAGGCAGGATATGGTAAAAATTATATTTATTGGCTAATTTTCATAGTATGGTATACTCTTTTTAAAAATATTTTATTTATTAGAGAGGGAGAGTACAGAGGTAGAATGAGAGGGAGAAGCAGACTCTTCGCTGAGCAGAGAGCCTGGCGTGGGGCTTGATCCCAGGTCTCTGGGATCATGACCTGAACTGAAGGCAGACACTTAACGAACTGAGCTACCCAGGTGCCCCCATTGTATGGTGTAACCTTGGAAATTGTTTTCAGATTGTTTTGTATGGGCGTGTATGGGTTAGTTACTCTGTCAGTTAAGCATCCGACTCTTGATTTTGGCTCAGGTCATGATCAGGTCATGAGATGGAGCCCCATGTCAGGCTCTATGCTCAGTGAGGAGTTTGCTTGGGATGCTCTCTCTCTCTCTCCCTCCCTTTGTTTCCCTCCTGCCCACCACCCTCCACTCCCGTGCTCTCTCTCTAAAATAAGTAAGTCTTTAAAAAAAGAGATTGTTTTCAATATATTGATGCTATAGATTCAAATTTGCTCAATTAGGTTAATTTTTCCCCACCTATGAAGCTTTTCAACGGAAGCCAGTTATCATTTATGCTGCTGAGCATGAATAAGATCTGAGTAAATAATACTGTTTCATTATAATTGATACTGTTCTTCCTCAGCATATAGAATATATTTATATTAGCTTTGAATTCCCTTACTCTGCCTTAATAAGTTGAAAAATTAAAGGACCAAAATGCTGCTAACCACATAGATATCATCCAGCCTCTGAGGCTCCGTTTTCCCTTCCGCAAAATGTAAATGTAGATGTAAATATTTCTACTACCTTTCCTTCCAATAACATTATGAGGCTTTATCTTACTGAATGTGTTTTCTCTTCTGCAAAGAAAGGATATAAGTGAGTGGACCGATGCTAGCAGGCTCTGTTTAGCTTGGAAGATAGTGGCTTCTATGATAAACATATGGCAAATTATTAAACTTACGGATGGCAAGAAATGAGATAACTAATTCAATGACGGAATTAAGATGGAAAGGATCTTGGCTAAGAATAACAACTTATAATTTAGTTAGAATAATAATAATTATTTTAGGGATCCCTGGGTGGCGCAGCGGTTTGGCGCCTGCCTTTGGCCCAGGGCGCGAACCTGGAGACCCAGGATCGAATCCCACGTCAGGCTCCCGGTGCATGGAGCCTGCTTCTCCCTCTGCCTGTGTCTCTGCCTCTCTCTCTCTCTCTCTCTCTGTGACTATCATAAATAAATAAAAAAAAAATTTAAAAAAAAAAATTATTTTAACACCAACTAATACTTATTGAGTAAGGTACTAATGGTGTTCTACATGCTTTACCTATATTGAGGGCCAAAGATAATTATGTAAGTCATGAATGTAAAAATCTTACAAGTAAGTTATGTGTTTCCTCATCAGATCTTTTACAGTACATATATACTGTTGCTACTTGTGTTTTATTTATTTTTTTTAAGATTTTATTTATTCATTCATGAGAGGTACAGAGAGAGAGGGAGAAGCAGGCTCCTTGAAGGGAGCCCAGTGCGGGACTCAATCCCCGGACCTAGGATCCTGCCCTGAGCCGAAGGCAGACGCTCAACAACTGAGCCACCCAGGTGTCCTGCTACTTGCATTTTAGAACTGAGAGACACACGGTAAATAATTTACCTTAGCCCAGCTGTTTGAATTTAGGAGTCTGATTCCACTAGACACTATGCTTCTTCTAAATGTGAAGTTTGAATTTATCTAAAAAAAATACTGTATGAGCCTAGGATAGTTGAGATGTGGGAGAGAGTTTAGAAAAGGCATCTTTTTATCCTTGCTGATAGCAAAGAAAAGGCAGATGATGTTTGGGGCCAAGATTACTCTTGGGCACTGATTTTTTTTTCCTTCAAAAGATGTTAGTCCACACTTTTTCAGATTTACAGTGTATGACCTTGATGATTAAAACCATCTATATCCAAATATGAACTTTCATGTCATTAGAATACTTGAAACACAGATACAAAGAATACTGTTATAATTAGTAAGTTACTAATTTGAAAATTATGTAACTCTCCATATAGTTCTCTAAATGAACATTCAAGGGACTCTAATGTTGAAGTCATCATTCTGTTAGCTTTGGTAGATGGGTAATTCTGTTTTCTTCCTCTCTCTTTCTCTCTTGCTCTCTTTTTTTAAAAAAAATAATCTCTTGGGACAGCTCTGGTGGCTCAGCAGTTTAGCACCGCCTTCGGCCCAGGGAGTAATTCTGGAGACCCAGGATCGAGTCCCGCGTCGGGCTCCCTGCATGGAGCCTGCTTCTCCCTCTGCCTCTGTCTCTGCCTCTCTCTCTGTGTGTCTCTCATGAATAAATAAATAAAATATTTAAAAAAAAATAAATCTCTGCACCCAACATGGGGCTCAAATTCCCAACCCTAGATCAAGAGTCACATGTTCTATTGATTGAACCAGCTAGGCCCCTCTCTGTTTTCTCATTTTTATTTTTTATTTTAAAAAATATTTTATTTATTTATTTGAGAAAGAGATAGGGAGAGCATAGAGGCAGAGTGAGAGGAGGAAGCAGGCTCCTTGCTGAGCAGGGAACCTGAGACAGGGCTAGATCCCAGGACCCTGAGATCATGACCTGAGCTGAAGGCAGACACTTAACCAACTGAACCACCCAGGCACCCCTGTTTCTCATTTTTATTTTTATTTATTTTTAAAAATATTTTATTTATTTATTCATGAGAGACACATGGAGAGAGGCAGAGACATAGATAGGGGGAGAAGTAAGCTCTCTGTGGGGAGCCTGATGTGGAACTCCATCCCAGGACTTCAGGATCATGCCCTGAGCTGAAGGCAGAAGCTCAACCACTGAGCCACTTGGGTGTCCCTGTTTCTCATTTTTAAAGCAGTATTTCAATATATGGTAATCTGGTGAAATACCAACAAAAAGATGATTATATATTTTGCTCTATTAAGCCTGTATCTAGGTCTTCAGGAGATACTTTAGATGTGAGAAACAGTAGTATCTTTCATCCTCGTGATAGAAAGTGTTTAGTCACATTCCTAGGAGTAATGATATGAGAGACCTCAAGTAATTTTGTTTTGGTGTCAGTGTGGAGACCTTTACCTATATTGAGGGCCAAAGATAATTATGTAAGTCGTGAATGTAAAAATCTTACAAGTAAGTTATAGATTTATAATATTACTATTTTTTCTTTTTTTAAAATAATATTCTTTAAGGAAATAAAAAAAAGATCAAGTTAGGGTAACTTAATTTTGTAGAAAAGATTTCATTGAAATTCATGTCATCCTTTACCTGGAATTTCTTCCGGATATTTACATTTCCCAAATCAATAGTTTGGTTGGTTCTTCAACTTTTCACTCCAGGTATAGCTACAAAAAACTATGTGTACCATTTTTCCACATGCCCAAATATTCCCAGCATGCCTACTCTCTGATCTCTTGTTTGGAGGCAACTTCCTTCTTAGGCCAGAGCGAGCCAGCATTAAGATCAGTTGTGTTCATTATTCAGGGTTGTTGTCAGTGGGGCAGCATTGTAATGATCTGACCCTGTTCATGCTCTAAGGTGGCAGTTAGTACTTTTCATCACTGATTTCACTTTTATTTTATTTATTTATTTTTTTAAATTTTTTATTTATTTATGATAGTCACAGAGAGAGAGAGAGAGGCAGAGACATAGGCAGAGGGAGAAGCAGTCTCCATGCACCGGGAGCCTGACGTGGGATTCGATCCCAGGTCTCCAGGATTGCGCCCTGGGCCAAAGGCAGGTGCTAAACCGCTGCGCCACCCAGGATCCCTGATTTCACTTTTAAAATGAAAATGTTCCAATGCCTTACATTTCTTTCCTTTTTGGATGGGGGGTAGGGGGGTGTGGGACCTCAGAACCTTATCTAGATATCAGCATTCACATTTAAATAAGACAATAGTTTTTCAGGATATTTACAGACCAGATCATGCTTAGAAAATTAGTATTTTTTGTGATAGTTGGTAGTAAGTGAACTCTCATTAATTAGGTGCTTTAAACTGGGGATTGATACTGCTTCAAAGGGAAAGCCTGTCATTTGGAGTCTCCCAGTTTATCAGTTTTGAATATGGCCTGTTTTCACTAGATGTTCTTAATGGCACCATTTTTTTTTAGTTCCTTGTATGTTCTGTTAACTAGTGTCCTCACAATGTTGTTGTTTTAAATCTTTTTTTGGTATCTCATTAGTTAGGACTATGTTTATTTTGTTGCTGTTGTTTAAATGTAAATGCAGCATGTTTTATGTTTTTCCTGACCCGTGGTTTTAATAAGCATTGTCTGAGCTAGAAAGAGAAGAGCTGCTCACTAATGTACATCAAGCATCACTGACTGAAGTGCCTCAGCATCCACTGAACACAAAAGATACAATTTGTTAGTCATTCATTATAGTATAAATATAGCTATTGTCATAGAACCCACTGGAGGATGTCAGTGTCTGCACTGACATTAAGTGAGGTGGGCTTCTGGTATTTAAAAGATAGATGTTAAAATAAGAATAAGCCAGCATATTAGCTGTCGTGAATGTTCATTGTTAATGTTTGTTTTTGAGAGTTGGAAACCATAAAGCAAGGTTTCTTTTTTTAAAATTTAATTTAATTAAATTAGTTAATTTATTTATTTTAATTTTTTTATAATAAATTTATTTTTTATTGGTGTTCAGTTTACTCCCTCTGCCTGTGTCTCTGCCTCTCTCTCTGTATGACTATCATAAATAAATAAATTGAAAAAAAAAAAAAAATCCATCATTGAGGTAGTGGCCCACCACTCATCTAACAAGATGATAGCAGAAGCATTATATTTGTTATGAACTTGCTGGAAGGGAAGATTCAATGAAGGGAGAACAGGAGGAAGGACTAGTAAGTGAATTCTAACCTTTAAAAAAAAGGAAAAAAGAAAAAAGAAAAAAAGATAAATTTATTTTTTATTGGTGTTCAATTTACCAACATACTGAATAGCACCCAGGGCTCATCCCGTCAAGTGCCCCCCTCGGTGCCCGTCACCCATTCACCCCCACCCCCCACCCTCCTCCCCTTCCACCACCCCTAGTTCGTTTCCCAGAGTTAGGAGTCTTTATGTTCTGTCTCCCTTTCTGATATTTCCCACACATTTCTTCTCCCTTGCCTTACATACCCTTTCACTATTATTTATATTCCCCAAATGAATGAGAACATACAATGTCCTTCTCCAATTGACTTACTTCACTCAGCATAATACCCTCCCGTTCTATCCATGTCTAAGCAAATGGTGGGTATTTGTCGTTTCTAATGGCTGAGGAATATTCCATTGTATACATAGACCACAGCTTCTTTATCCATTCATCTTTCGATGGACACCTTGGCTCCTTCCACAGTTTGGCTATTGTGGACATTGCTGCTATAAACATCGGGGTGCAGAAAGCAAGGTTTCCATTTTTTTTAGGGTGACTTTTTCAACAGATTGCTTTTTCTTTAGGGTATCTAGAAATCTTCTTGAGGCTAGAGCATGTAATTGTGTTTTACTTCATAAAGGCAACAAGATAGAGTAGGGGGATAAAGGGGGAGAGGCAAGTAAATAAGTTGTAGAAAGAAGCTGGATGGGAAGCTTTTATAACTAGTGTTTGTACTTAGGCAGGCCTTAAAAAAAGATGTATTTTTTTTCTCTCTTTTCATTTCAGTAGGGATTTACTTGAGGTGCTACATTCTGCTTGTCCAGTATTATAATTCAGAGAAGTCTCTCTGACTTCAAAAAATCATAGTCCGTTGATAAATTTTAGATTAATACATTTATATATTTGGTCAGAGGGCATATGATATGTATGTATGAGATAGAGAGGTATTGCTAAGGTTTTAACAGTAAGAGAAATTATTTGAGCTGGTATTTTGTAATCATTTTAAAGTCTGATTTTATCATCTTCATTGCTCCCATCTTTATACTGGCATTTTTCATTTAGAGAGGGGTTTTGACTGTTTTTGTTAAAAAGTGAGTGAATTTTCTGGAGTCTTATTTTGTCAGCCAGTACAGTGCCTTCAGCATAAATCTTTCCAGCTGTTGAAAATGCCTGTATTTGAACTGCTAGTAGATCCAAGGGACTTTGGGAACAGCCTTTTTTTTTTTTTTTTTTTTCCAGATGAAAAGTCACTAAAAAGGATGTTTTGATAGGGCCAAAACGACTGATAACCTCTTTTCAAAGTGTTATTACAGGTCATTCCTGAAACATAACTGAGGGAGAGCAGCCTAGGAGAGCATTTGTTCACTTGTGTGAAGTCCTAACTCTTACCCATGGGGAGGTACTCAAGTATAGTGAACTTTGTGACAGTCCTGATAATGAATACACCACATATCCAGATTGTGGTTTTACCATTCTCCAATTGAAGAAATTAGGGCCTTTTGGAGAAATGATCGATTGTAGAGCTGGGACAGAGAAAATACAAAGTGAACCTAGAGCATCTTAATAGTGCCAGAAGGTAGGAAAGTGCTCAAGAAAGCATCAGAATTGTGAACATGTCAGAAGTATATAGGGACCAACTGGAAAATGCTCCCAATGGCCAAAGTTGGAATAATTCAAACCACAAAATAAATAACAATAGATTATAACCCAAAGAATAAAATAAATATCCATGAATCCATACTGATATAAATAAAAAATAAGGAAGAAGGGATGGATCTTACGAAGAATTCTAATAAATAATTGTAGAAGTGAAGGAAATAAAAAGTCACCATTAAAACACCACAGTAATAATTATTTCAGCCAAGATCCACTGATGAGTGGTAAAATTAGTGGCAAATCTTTAAGGTAAAACAGAGTATTTATATAGTTTCAAAGTATCTCCCCCTAAATATTAGTTACTGTGGTGGTTTTAACATATGTCTAAATTTCTTTGCTATTCCTTACTCCAAGAGGCGGGAGCTTAATTAATTCCCTTCCCCTTGAGTATGGGCTAAACTTAATCATTTTAAAAAACAATAATACAAAAAAATTGTAACTTTATATAGCAAAGCAGGCAGACCACCAAGAGATCAAGGTTAACATTACTAGTAATAAGCCATGTTGATGTCATGGACTCCTGATATGATGTGATGAGAAGGGCACTACCTAAAATCCATAGCCTCCATGTAATCATCAAAAAAACATAAGACAGACCCTAGCTAAGGGCCATTCTACAACTGACCAGTAGTCTTCAAAAGTGAACTTTGTTCATTAAAGTTCATTAAAGACAAAGAAGTACTGATCACAGATTTGGGGAAGACACAGATAAGGAGTCACGATAACTAAATGTATAATGTGATATGGATTGGATCCTGAAACAAGCAAAGGGTATTACTGGAAAAACTAGTGAAATTACAATATAGTCTGTAGTTTTGGTAGTATTATACCAATGTTAATTTATTTGGTAGCTACGATAATGTGTCATGCTTATATAAGGGGGAAGCTGGATGGTAGGGTACTTGGAAGTTCTCTGTACTATCTTTGCAACATTTGTGTAAATCTAAAATTGTTTCAAATAAAAAGTTATTTAAAAAAGACAGGGAAAGAGGTGATATGTAGGCCAATTAAAGCCTTGCTCTCCACTTCTTGAATTGCGAGGAAATATTTTCCTTCAGAGTTTATTTTCCAGTGTTTTTCTGTTATGTTCTGATTATAAAAACAAAAACTGAAGAGCATTTAAAAAAACCCCTATGTTCTTAATCTACAGAGACAGCCACTGCTCACATTTTGTTGTATATCCTTTTAATATTTTTTTATCATGTGTATATTATTTTTAAAAATAAAAATGGAATCATGTTATTAAAGAAAAGAAAAAAAAAATGAGCTTTGAATCCAGACAGAACTAGGTTTGTGTTGGGCTCCACCTTTTCCTAGCCCTATCGTTCAATACCAGTTAGCCTTTTTGAACTCGTCTTTACTCATTCATGCAGCAGTTTGTTCTTCAAATATTTGTTCAGCACTTAGGTACTGTTCTAGGCTCTAAGGATACAGTACTGAACAAAGCCAAGCCTTTTCTCTCCTATAGCTTGTACTTGTTCACATCTAAGTACTTCAGATAGTTGTTTATCGTTTTGCTGTAACAGGGAACGGAGAAATGCCACCATAGCTGGAAGAAGACATTTATTAGCATTTTTATTGACCATAGAGACATTTTGGTACGATGGCTTTATTTTTATTTTTTTTTAAGATTTTATTTATTTATTTGTGAGAGACCGAGAGAGAGAGGCAGAGACACAGGGAGAGGGAGAAGCAGGCTCCATGCAGGGAGCCTGATTTGGGACTCGATCCTGGGTTTCCAGGATCACGCCCTGGGCTGAAGGCGGCGCTAATCCTCTGAGCCGCCCAGGCATCCCCCAGATGGCTTCATTTTAATAAGAGGACTTTATGTATCTGTAGGAGATATTCTAGCCCATTAGTTAAGAATTGGAACTTGGAATCAGCCCCGATTTAACTTTGATCCAATTGTTGTATAATTTTATTACCTGAAGAAAAAGTTACTCAGATTCTCTGAATTTCAGTTTCATCATCTGTAATTAATAGTGAAAATGATACCTCATAAGGATTAAACAAACTCATTCGGGATCCCTGGGTGGCGCAGCGGTTTGGCGCCTGCCTTTGGCCCAGGGCGCGATCCTGGAGATCCGGGATCGAGTCCCACGTCGGGCTCCCGGTGCATGGAGCCTGCTTCTCCCTCTGCCTGTGTCTCTGCCTCTCTCTCTCACTGTGTTCCTATCATAAATAAATAAAAAATTAAAAAAAAAATAAACAAACTCATTCTTTTAAGAGCATTATAGTCAACTATATTGTGCTTTTCAGTACCTCTCTTTGAGTCTTAGAAAGAAATAATAGTTTGGCTTATCATCATTTAAACAATGAGATGAAAAAAAAATAAACAATGAGATGAACAGTCTCCATATTAATATTTTGTAGATTCTGTTTAGTCCACTAGTAATTTGTATTTAAACTGCATATTTTTCTTTCTCTTTATTAATTCATAAGAAAAGATGAGAAGTTACCTTAAAATTGACGAGCAGTTTTTGGAGGGTATGGTGCTCGGTAGGGTGGATGGGTGGAGAAGAGGGGATTTAACTTCATCCACCAGTATGTGTAGTTCCATATTCACATAGAAGTATAGCCCCAATTTCTACTAGCATGTTTTGTTTTCCCCTAGACTGACTTGGTGAATGTTCAATGCTGTCTTGAAATGTTTCATATTACTTGGGGGTTGAGCCGGTACATTACATAGACAGGTTACTTCCTGTCTTCATTCTTCAGTCAGGCTTTATTTTTTATTGATTGTTTAGACTAAATGTAATACATTTTTAGAGCTGCCAAAAACAAATGTAATAGTTGGTGTCCTGAGGCTACAACTAGGCTCCATGGGCTCTGATCAAATGCTTTACCTTTGGCAGGCTCTTTGGTACTTGCTAATAAGTTCTTTGGCTTGGCTTGTTTACTTAAGTTCTTAGAAGTTCTAAATAATAAAAACTTTGGGTGAATTCATTTCAGCATAAGTCTTTGACTAAGCTTTTATATATAGAATGGTTAAATTTTATTTGTGCCCTCAAAACTTAGTCTTAAAAACAAGAAAAGTAGATATTTTTTTATTATTTATTCCTAATCCAGTGAAGTTAAATAAATTTCTGACCTTGGCCTTCCTATTACCTAATAAAATTAATTAATAGCATAATAGCCTAATAAGGTAAAATAAATTAATTAGCCAAGACTGTATAATTAACTTAGAGAAGGCTCAAATTCCATAACGTGTGAAGCATGGTAAGTAACTAAGCTGTATATAGCTTCCATTGGCCTTCTGTCGTCTCTTTGGGGCAAGTAGCTTCTCTGACCATGAAGATGTAAATAAACCAAGGAAAAAATTTCAAGTTTCCTGAATTTTGTTTTTGGGAAAGATTAAGGAAATGATCAGAAATTACTTTCTTTTCACTAACATATAAGGAGTAGGGGACCTGTCAGCTTTCTTTTTTATGGTGGTGGATGTTTTTGGTATACTGTTTTATTTCATTCCTCTTTTTTTTTTTTTCAGAATCTGATAAAGAGGAGAAACCACAAAGTACGGTCATACCCAAGGAAGTGACACCAGCCCTGTGCTCACTAATGAGCAGCTATGGTAGTCTCTCAGGGTCAGAGAGTGAGCCAGAAGGTAAGTCATGGCCTCAGTTGATAGGTTTGTTTTATTGCTCTTTGAATTTGATGTATAGTGTGCATCAGTAGCATCATTACATGTATGTCTTTCTGAGGACAAAATGTATCAAGAGCATTGTTTATTTAATCTTCATATTTTTCATTTGATTCAGAAGTGATGTTAGCATGGGATAAAGGAAAGCTGGAGAAATGAGGAAATGTGTTGTTAGTCTGGGAGAAAAGGGCAAAAATAATACAGTGACAGAATAGGAAGGGGAAGAGATAATATGCCATTAATGGAATCAAAGACAATTCTAAAAGATACAGCAAAGAAAGTTAATTTGTTGTTTCTTACTCTCAATTCTTGTCTTAACATGTTTATAGCACCTTTGGTAGATGAATAGAGGTCCTTTCTGACAAAGTGGATGGTAGAATTCCTTACATGTATATAGAACGTTATTTTTTATAGAGCATATTTACATAAATTGCCTCATTTGGAGAACACATAACTCTGTGCTTGTGGTTGAGTTAGCCTGTATGTTTCAAAGACTGGATAAAATGGAATTCCTTCAAGGTTTTTTCTGAGGAGTCAGTGATGTACAGGATACATGTCTAACCTTTAAAGATGATAATAAACCAGCTCAATGTAGCGTCTTTTAGGGTCACCTAAAAGAGTTATTATGTTATTGATCTAATGTATCAATTATAAACCCAAGGTTCATATAAATAATCAGCATTTGTTTAATGAATAAGTCTGTGTACTTCTGTTGGAAACCTGGCTCTGCATGGTGAATTTATTTGGGCTTTACCAACCATGAGAGAATTCCTGTGTATGTGTCTCTGTACAAGATGTGTAATCACAGTAGGAGCTGTACTGAAGATAAGAGTACAGGGTCTGCAAGTGAATGTGTAAAAAGAAAGGAAGATTTGAGTGTAATTGGATGAAGATGGCAGCACTTTTAATGTTGATTAAACTAGAGATAATCACTCTGTAGTTGGAAGATGTTGAAGGAGAAAGAGTTGGGATTTAATATGAAGGATAATGTTTAGATGTATCCGTAACATAGGGATTTTTCTTCTTTTTTTAATGGACCGTGGTTTACTGTGGTAGCTGGTTAAAAGCTACTTGAATTTTGAAATACAAACTACTTTGGCCTTATCAGAGTATTTCTTAACTGATGGTTGCCTCTTCTTGTTTTTATTTTAATTTTAAGAAAAACAGTATTTATTTCTTTACTCTTGTTTCCAGTACACTGATATGAAGATGGAGTTATTCTTTAAACACATATTATATTTCTTGCTTATCGCTTGTATTTATGACAGGTGATAGCAATGAAAGCTATTACCAGATTACTGAATCTTATAAAAACAAGTTGCACTAATGCTCTCTTCTCTCTCTCTTTCTCTTAAGATGAAACATTTAATACTTTCATTCTTGTGTCTTAATTTTGAGGCTGCCACCATTTTTAAATTAGAAGAAAGAAAGGAAACTGGGAGGGATCTTTGAGATTCCACTCCTTCATTTATGGAACCTTAAGCTTAACTTCTTTGCAAAGTTAGTATGTGGCAGAGCTGTTGTAAAGCCTAGGTTTGGGACTGAAAAATCTTAAACACCAACTTTCGTTTTAGGCGTTCTCTGTGTTACATTTACTGTCTTCCTGAACAGAAATGCATAGCCTTTTCTTAAAGATAACAAGATATTGTCTATTAAAAGATAAATTTTATCTTATATGAATTTATTTTTACTGATTGTCTAAAATGCACTGCCTGAAGGAAAAAGCCTTTGCTTCACATTCCTAAGGCCTAAGAATTATTTTATGTAGTTTGAATTCAGCTTTATTAAGCCATCCAGGTCACTAGCAAGTTTCCAACTTCCATTGTAAATTCTGGGCTGTAGGATAGCATATTGACACATAGGGACTTTGGAAGAAATAAACCAAAGAAATAAAGTGGGCTTTCTCTGAGCCATGAAATAGCATCTAGAAGGCTCCTTACTTAAGTGGATTTTAAATGCAGGGGAGCATTCTGATTCCTCACAGATTTAAACAATTGTATCATCTTAGTTAATATCTATCTCAACTTAGAAGTTAATACAGGTATATAGAGGATTTTAAACATGAATTGTGCTTTTTTTCCAGAAACAGTTTTAAACAAGGAAGACTGAAACAAAACAAGAGGCTATGCTTGGCTTTGGGGATTTCAAAAAAAGCTACACATAGGAAAGAAAATTTCAATGAGTAATATTTCCAAATCAAGTAGTTTGAAATCTCTTCCAGATTTTACATGTTAGTTTTTTGTTTTTGTTTTGCCATGTTAGAAGTTAAGCACAGTTTTATAGCTCTCCAAAATTGTTGTTTTTTCGAAATGATTTGGGCTGTGACTGGAGGTCCTCCATTGAAAACTCATGTTTAAAGGCCACATGCCAAAAAGTAGGATTTACAGGTTTGGAAAAGTGCAGTGCTTATATTTTAAATTTATTTGGATTGATAAACATTGCATTAAAATATGATACTAAGCTGGGAAATGTTGTGAGCCTCAAGAAAAATATAAATGGTTCTGGTTCCTTGTTCCTTAGCAGAAAATTGACAGTGTAAGCTCTGATTCATTTGACTTTTATATTCCTGGATTGGAAGACCAATACTTGAAGGGGAAGGGAATAATAGAAAGTAGAACTCTGTCTTTTCTTTTTGCCTTTTGTTATTATTCTCATAGTTTTGAACTCTATAAACCACTTGAATTCTTTGCTCCTTTTATGGTTACATTTCTGATTTTTTTTTCTTTTTTCTATCACTTTGAGGGCACATCAAAACCACTATCATTATAGCAAATTATTATTATTATTATTTTTTTTTTTGAGATAGAGAGTGTGCATGATGTGCACTTGAGTTGGGTAGAGAGGGAGAGCGAATCTCAAGCAGGCTCCATGCTGTGTAGAACCTGGCTTGGGGGCTCAGTCATACAACCCTGAGATCATGAGCTGAAATCAAGAGTCAGATGCTTAACTGACTGAGCCACCCAGGCACCCCTGTCATAGCAAATTCTTTATATAGTGTTGATTCTGGGTCAGGTCCTGTTTTATGTGCTTTACTCATTTAGTTATCACAGTAACTTCATGTAGCAGGTGCCATTATTTGTGAGGATATTTAGGCAGAGATAAGTAACTTGCCTGAAGATCACAACTAGTATATGATGAAACTAGAACTTGAACCTAACAGTTTGGGACTAGGATTTATGCTTCTAAGACTTACCCTGTACTTTGTTTCAAAGGTAGTTATCACATTGGGTCTTATGTAATACTTGGGTGTTGAAGGTTTTGAGGGATATGATTAGATTCCTATACTCTTGTCCAGGCAATTGAACCCAGTCTCTCACCTTCTAGAATTGAATTCTTATATCATATCACCTTGTCAGAAATACAGAATAACCATTTTAGGAGTGAGAGGAGGAGACCCTTAAAACTTGTCAGTTTTCAACTAATCGTATGGTTCTTTTCTTTATTCTTCTTAATATGGTGAAATACATTGATTGATTTTCAGGTATCAAACCAACCTTTATTCCTGAAATAAAATCTACTTGGTCTTTTACTAATAATTTATAAAAGATATTTATTAACTATCTTAATTTATTTGTTAAAGATATTTACCTCCATGGTCATGAAGGATGTGTTTTTCTTATCATGACTTTGTCTGGATTTGGTATGAGTGGAATCTATTTCCTCCACCTCTTTTTTAAGGCTTTGTGTAGGATTGCTACCATTTTGTCTTATTTGTAGAATTCAATAATGGAGTTATCTGCTTTTAATCTGTGTCTGGTCACAGACAGTCTTTGCTTCATACTTCCTTGATAACTGAGATTTCATCTCCGTTCTGTTTGTGCAAAGCAAGAACAGCCAACAATTTAAGGTTGGTTTCTTGTAGACATTATGTAGTTGATCTCGTTCCCCACACTCTCTCTTCCCCCAGTCTGACCACTCACCCTTTTAAGTGGGATGTTTAAATTATTTATATATATTGTAATTATTGATATGGCTGTTTCTTTTTGTCTTTGTTCTATTTTCCTTCTTTCTTGCCTTTGGATTTATGCTGTCTTATTATTAGGGCAGTGTAAATATGGGTTTATTTGTTGAATCTCTTTGGCTTTTTAGGAGTTGGTCTATATATAGTATGTAGCTTCAGTTTATCACAATATACTTTCAGTAGTATTATACCATTTCATATATGTAATTTAAGAATTTTATAGCAATATACTTACATTTTCCTCTTCCCTTCCTTTATGATCTTGTTATCAGATTTTCTTATAGGTGTTATGAATCCCACATACATTGTTTCTATTTTTGCTTAGAGTAGTCAGTTATCTTTAAAACCTTTTTCAAATCAGAAAAAAATGTCTTTTTGTATTTATCCATATATTGACGGTTTCTGACACTCTTCATTCCTTTGGGTAGATGCAAGTTTCCATCTGATACTATTTCCTTCATCAAGATCACTTCCTGCAGCTCTTTGTGGTAATCTCTTCAATTATTGGCAGTTATATTTCCAATCTGAAAAATACTGTACTGCATTGAAAATGCCTAGCTTTTATTAATAAGTAGCCAGGATTATGGCTACTGGGATTATGGCTACTACTTCAAAAAAGTATTATGACTTTTTTGAAGTTTACCTGTTTTTTTATTGTTTTTGTATTTGTTCTCATCACATTTAGAAGCTCCCATTAAGACTGAAGCAGACATTCTGGTGGAAGATGAGGTTCTTCATAACAATACTCCTAAGAGATCAAGGAACAATGTTAAAGTGACTGTTAAAAACTATAGGAGCCCAAAGAAAAGTTTTAAAAAGACAAACCCTAAGAGGAAAAAAGATTATCACAACTATCATACCTTATTTGAACCAAGGACACACCATCCATATCTCCTGGAAATGGTAAGTGACTTTTCTTTACATTCTGATCTCTCTTTTCTTCTCAGGTGATGAAGCCAGAGCCACTGGGTTTCTGCATGGGTTCATGCATGCATGCTTTTTAACGTCACCAAAGACCTTTATTCCTTGGAGACTCATTTGTGCATCTTAATTTTGAAGCTGCATTTGGCATATAGCTGATGTTTAGTAAATGTGGAATCATTACACTTTTTAAAACTGTTAAAAATGAAAGCATCTGTAGATTTAATTGATAAGGAAATATGTATTGAGGTGTACTGACATTTTTAAAGTTTTCATTGAAAGCACAGCTAAGTACAATGGCAGACTAAAAGGAGGAAGAGGTTTTTATGTGTTTATTTTGTGCATTATTGGCTTTATTCTCAGTGTGATGTGCTGAAAAATCTTATTTCTTCACATTTTAAGAGGAAGCAGCACATCTTTTGATTCTAAGTAATGGACATGAAGCTGTTCAAAGATCCAGTTCTTTCATACTAAGGGTAATAGAAAAATATTCCAAAATTTTTACTAGACTTGTAGAACTTTTTTTTTCTTTCTTTTTTTTTTTTTTTGAGATTTATTCATTCATTTATGATAGACATACAGAGAGAGAGAGAGGCAGAGACAAAGGAGTATCTAAAAACTAGATGGTCTTGGTGTAAGTTAAGAGGAAATGTTCTTGCATTATTTTTTTAGTGAAATGATTTAAATATATATTTATATATCTTATAAATATAAGTTATTATAAATATATATCTTTATTCTGTATTCTTTATATGGAGAAGGTACATATAATATTTTAGATTGTGTTTCCTGGATATATTTTATTTACCAGCTAATCATTTTATTTATTGTTTTTTAGCTTTTAGCTCCAGACATTCGACATGAAAGAAATGTGATTTTACAGTGTGTTCGGTACATCATCAAAAAGGACTTTTTTGGACTTAATACTAATTCTGCAAAAACTAAAGATGTATAGGTACCAGCACTCATGTGAAATAGGCCCATCCTAAAGTTAGTGGAGGAAAACCTTTTTTAAAAAAAAAACAAACAACTGGATTAATAATTGTAAACCTTATGAAATATTATGTTGGATTTTTAATTCTTTCCTTTGAATCTATGCAAATAAATACATAACTGGTTTTAAGACTCTGTCTCTATTGTTGGGGTTTGCCTAATATTTGCTGGTAGAGTTCTAATTTTTACTTATATTTATTTGTATTATTGCTGTCAGGTAAGGAAGTCTGCTGTGGGACCAGTCAAAAATTGAAGGTATTGGGTTAGTAGTAAAGAAAAAGACCTTAAAAATGTTTAATTCAGCAAACATAATTGAACAAAGCTGTAGGTTACGGAGAGAAGTACAGTCATTTTGTCTTTATTTTTTTTTATTATTTTTTAAAGATTTTATTTATTTATTCATGAGAGACACAGAGAGAGAGAGAGACAGAGACACAGGCAGAGGAAGAAGCAGGCTCCATGCTGGGAGCCCGATGTGGGACTCGATCCCGGGTCTCCAGAATCACACCCTGGGCTGAAGGCAGCGCTAAACCACTAGGCCACCCGACCTGCCCCGTCATTTCATCTAAATGCAGGAAAACGAGAATCATCCTTTAACTGTAGCAAGGGGGATTATTTAAATTATAAACCATATCAAATTAATATACTCAAAAGGTCTTGAAACTTAAAATTTCCCAGTTTATTTCCAAGGACATTGGGAAATTCACCTATTGACACAATTTAAGTAGTTCAAATACTTAATGCTTGGAATATTAATGTCGATAAGGCCTCTGTGTATGTTTAGATTCACTGAAAGTGCTTCTTTTTGGTATGGTTCAGAATTGGACCTTTTTAATTTCTCAAATGTAAAGCATGGTACTTGATGAGGTCCATCTAATTTGTAGCAAAAACTGTAGTTCGTGAAATAATGTAAAACCTCAGTTTTAAGATTTAAAACTGAGCATATTTCTTAATTGAACCCTTTTAAAATGTTTTTAGATAAACATATTTTTTGAGTCTTTTTAATACCAGAGTTTGTTTTTTTTTAAGATTTTATTTATTTATTCATGAGGGACACAGAGAGAGAGGCAGAGACACAGGCAGAGGGAGAAGCAGGCTCCCTGCAGGAAGCCGGAGGCGAGACTTGATCCTGGGACCCCGGGACCACGCCCTGAGCCGAAAGCAGATGTTTAACCACTGAGCCACCCAGGTGTCCCAATACCAGAGGTTTTGATCTTATGTCCTAGTCGCTTGTGCTAGCTAGAACTGGAGCCTTCCTTTTTTAAATTTAAAAGAAAATTAATCTGATGTGGTTGAAAAATTGAATTTTTTCTGACATTGTGATTATTGAAGTCCATGAGTCTTGCCTGCAAGAAAAAGGCAAGCAAGAAAGCTGATGGCAGCCCTGAAGAAAGATCTCTTGTTCCTATATTTATAAGATCCTATCCAGAATCCTGGAACACCTGGCATATAACGCTATGATACTACAGACCAAAGATCAAAATTCATATTTAGGTCAGTGTTTCCCAACTTTGTAACTGCCATACAGACTTTTTTTTTCTTTTAAGATTTTTTTAATTTATGAGAGACAGAGAGGCAGAGACACAGGCAGAGGGAGAAGCAGGCTCCATGCAGGGAGCCCGACTAGGACTCAATCCTGGGTCTCCAGGATCATGCCCCAGGCTGAAGGCAGCACTAAACTGCTGAGCCACCTGGGCTGCCCCACCATACAGACCTTTTTATTCTGTTTGACTCTCCTCCTGCAATGAATCCCATGTTTTAGAAAATTATCTGTCTAGCACATTACTTAATTCAATTTATGTAACACTGTTGAGTGCTTACTTATGTGCTACCAGTATACATGGATTAAAAATAGAAAAATGAATGAGGCTTGCCTGACTTTAAGGAATTCAGTTTAATTTTTACATTATTCATAGCTGTGACTCTTAACCCAATTCATCTCATCAGGATGAAGTAACCAGCGTTACACACTGGGTTGATATCCTAAAATCTGACTTACTCTGCAGTTTTATCATAGGCTGGCATGCAAATTCCATAGGCTTTAAATACCTAAATGAATTCAGACTCCTAGGCTGCTTTCACAGACCCCCATAACTCCAGGGATGTTCACAATCACTGCTTTAGAGTATATTGTACAAAGTTTTATTTTCAATTTCTCTTGTTTTCTAATAAATGTATTTAAGACTGAAACTGCTCTTCTGAGTATTGCCTTGTCTATATCTGGCCGTCTTGAGCTCTAGTGACTGTCAGTTATTTCTATTGGGTAATTTCAGATTCATTTGCCTTTATATTTAACCCAGGAATTCTTCAAGTGCATTTAAAAATTCTAAGCACCATATAGCCTATGTGGTTTCTACTTTATGAAATACACAGTCAATATTTGTAAATATTCTGTGAGTGTTTTCAGGGGGAAGGGTGCCTGCCCTTGGATACAAGGTTTTTTTGGATTTAGCTTGTTAATTGTTCATACCATCTACATTCCTGTCCAGCTGTTCGTATAACAAACTGATTTCTGAATGTAAAAGGAAGCATATGATGACTTGTGGTGAGTTGTGCCTTTTATAACTGTGAAATACTCTTGTCCTCAGTACTCTCTGCATTGACCTATTTTCCCTCAATTAATGTAGTCAAAACAGCTTTTTGGGAGTTCAGTCTAATAGCCTCTGGGGAATTTAATCCACTTATATTAATTGAAATTGTTGAAATGTTTGGAGGGACCGTCCTAGCATTTTTTTTTTTTTTTGTATCTTATTTCAGCATTTCAGTGGCATGATTGTTGTTTTTCTCTCTTCATTTTTCTTTCTAGTGCTTCGGAGACAATTAAACCTATTGCTGTTCCTTTAGTGGTTATCTTTTTCTCTGAGTCTGTAGATACAGTGGCCCTATCTTCCATTTCTCTCTGTTAGCATCGTAGCACTTTCCTTTCCCTTCCTGGACATCTTCTGTCATCGTGTGGGATTTATTTCAGATTCATTTCTCTTACCTTGGTGTGTGTTTGCGTGTGTTTTAATAGTATGCGTAGTTATTTAGACAAATACAAGTATTACTGTTTCCTTCTCACTGCTTTTTCTTTCATCCCAAGATTAGTTTTTTGGTTTACTGCGGTGTATCATCAGGTAATTAATCCATCAGTTTGAATCCTCCATTTGAATTTTTTATTTAATTGAGTTTAGGGTGTTAAGTTCAAAATCCTTTCCCTTCAGAATTTCGAAGCATTCATGTGATGGTCTGTTAGCATCCAGTATTGCTGATTCAAAAAATCAGACACCAATCTAATTCTCTCACCTTTTCTTTTTACTTATTGATAAAAACCTGTTTTTCTGTCATTGAAAAGCTTTTAGGATTTTCTTTTTATGCTTGGAGCTCTAGAAGTTTTACCATTATGTGTCTAGGTGTGTGGGACATTTGTCACACCCCATGGTCCTTTCACTCTGTAGAATTGTACCATTCTTGGATGAAGAACAGTTTCTAAAATGGTTTCTTCAATGATTTTCTTTCCATTTTATCTCTTTCATTTTCCCGGAACTCTTTTTGAGTGTGGGACCTCCTGCCTTGATCTTCTGTCACTGGACATTTATGTTTTGTCTTGGGCTTTTTGCTCTGTTCTGGAAGACTTCTTCAGATATTAATGTCCAGATCACTGATTCCCTCTTCAGGCATGTCCATTACATTAGTATTTTAGCTTCTGTTTCATTTTAAGTTTAGTAATTTTTTTTAAATATTCAAGATGGCTTTCTTGGCCTAACTGCTTTTTTCTTAGATGTGGTATCCTTACGTTTCTGAGGATATCAGTTGGAATTTCCACGTTATTTTCTATTCCTTCAATTACTTGTATTCTCCATTGCCAACTCCATCGTTTTAATTTGTTCAGTTTACTAATTATCTTTACGCTATTTGTTTTCTTTAAAGGATCATTCTTACATATGAGATTCACTTGATTAATAAATTGGTGATTGGGTGTGGATTTTCCCCACATTGGTATGAGCCTTCTTCTCCAAAAGACATTTACCGGGGCACCTGGGTGGCTCCATCGGTCAAGCGTCTGCCTTTGGCTCGGGTCATGACCCTGGGGTTCTGGGATTGAGCCCCACGTTGGGCTCCCTGCTCTGAGGGTTGCCTGCTTCTCCCTCTGCCTCTGCCTGCCGTTCCCCCTGCTTGTACTCTCTCTCTCTCAAATAAATAAAATATTAAAAAAAAAAAAAAAGACGTTTACCTTGACTGAGAAATGGGGACTTGTTCACGCAGACTGTTTGGAGTACATGGATGGGAAGTGGGCAGATCTCTGCTCTTGTCCCATCCTCACCTTCACCTCTTATTCTGAGGATAGACCTCTTCTCTCCAGGGCAGAGCTCTCCCACTCCCACCAACCATTTGGTTTTGGAGGTGGGCAAGGTTAAGACTTGATGGTCACAGCTGGAGGCGTCCACCTTTCTGTCACGTGTACACTCAGCTTAGTGTATCCTTGGGATTGCTTTTACCTTTCGGTTGTCCCTTGGGCCGGTTTGGGCTGAGGCTTTCCACTCTTGCTTTTTATCAGTCTGATCAGCTTTATTGTGGTTCCCGACCTTTAATGGACATCAGAATCACCAGCAGGGCTTGTTAAATCCAGGTTGCAGGGCCCTACCCCCTAAAAATTATAATTAAGGAGGTTGGCATGTGGCCTGTGAATTCGCATTGCTAACAGGTTTATGGGTGATGCTTTTGAGGTTTGTCTAGAGGACCACATTTTAAGAACCACTGTGGGGAACTTACGAGTTTCTCAAAACCACTGGCACCCCAATATTACCCTCTATCTTGTACTCCTTCCCTGTTGTAATCTTCACTTTTTTTAGAATACCACTTCAAGGAATTTGAAGCATAAAGAGACATAAAAAGAGCTGTTTTAATCTACTTTTAACTTAATTTCTTCATTATATTCTGTTTTAGAGTAAGCATCTTTTAAAAAAATTCTCCTTTCTTATGGCTTTTTAGAAAGCATTTCATTTTGGAGAATTTCAAACCTATGTAAAAGTATAGAGCGTCATGTAATGATACCCCTCTTCCCAACTATCAGATAGCAGCTTTGATGCTTTATCAATCTGTGGACAGTCTTATTTTCATCTATAACTCACCTATTCCTCCCCACCCCACCTGAGATTATTTTGAAGCAAATGCCTGGGCATCTTACTACTTTATTCCTGTATAATTCAGAATATGTCTCTAGAAGATAAGGACTTGAAAAAAATCCCCACCATATCTTTACAATTAATAATTCCTTAAGACCATCAGCTATCCAATCAGACAAATTAAATTTTATAACTTGTTAAGATAACATAGTTGAGATCATGTGTATTTCATTTCGTACCTTGTTTATCACAAATGCCAAATTAGAAAAATATATTTTGGACATATTTAATATTTGCTCAACTCCTTTGTTGTATTTACTATTATCACCTTCCTTTTCTCCATGAAGAAGTAGACCTTTTAAATTCTGAAATGGATGCTATATCTTCATTTAATTGTGAAAATGGCAGTGCCAGCTGTAGTAGAGCTTGTGGCCACTACTGTTGTGAGAATGGAGTGGAGGAAGATAGAAACAGACTGTTCCTGCTGAAGGAACAGACCAGGGCAGGTTTTGCCACATATTTAATATGCATTTGAAAGCTGCCCTATTGGGATCCCTGGGTGGCGCAGCGGTTTAGCGCCTGCCTTTGGCCCAGGGCGCGATCCTGGAGACCCGGGATCGAATCCCACGTCCGGCTCCCGGTGCATGGAGCCTGCTTCTCCCTCTGCCTGTGTCTCTGCCTCTCTCTCTGTGACTATCATAAATAAATAAAAATAAATCTTTAAAAAAAAAAAAAAAAAAAAGAAAGCTGCCCTATTGACTTCCTTTGTCCAGTAACTATTTGCCCCATACGCAAGGCTGATGTGGACTGATTGGTCGCTCTGGGAGAAGAGAAGCCCCTTCTACTATGTGGAAGCTGGAGCTTCCGAGGGCAGACTTGCTCCAAAACAGTCTCCTGTTAGCATAGCTGGGGGCTTCTTGGGAGGTGCGTACGAATTGATTATTTCAAATTGGGAGAGGAGAAAACTAGTAAATGTGAGTAAATGGAGTAATAAAGAAGACATATGCAGAACATACCTGAATTGAAATTTCTGTTCTTGATCGCTGTTGCCCTAGACTGTGCCCCGCAGTGCAGTGTACCCTTGTGAAACACAACCTGTGGCTAGTGTTTGGAACGCTTTCTGGGTCTTCTCTTGGTCTTTTGTACCTGTTGACTTGAATGTGTCTCTGTGCACCCCCAGGACAACCTATAATAGTTTTCCCTTTTCGTAGATTGTGTGAAAGTTTCCATTATTGTGGTTTCCAGCAGTCTTTATCTCTGGCTATTTGAGGGCAATACCACCATTGCCTGGGTCAAGTATTTGCAGTTTAGTGTCTATACATTTTTCTGGTTATTTTTATATTTTTATTTAATTTGTAGAACTCAACTATAGGCTTTACTTGGATTTCTCCAGTCTTCCATTGTGTCCTTTCTGATGATTAAGTTCAGGATACTGTGCTGTATTTAGTCACTGTGTTTCTCAGTTGCCTTGTTCATCTTGTTTTTTTATGACAAGAGCGATATGCTCATTGTAGGAATTCAAATAATCCAGTCGTATATAAGATAAAAAAGGTTTGTTTTGCCCTGGACTATTCTTATCCTATTACCCAGAGGTATCACTGCTAATAGTTTGGTGTGTATTTCCAGACCTTTAAAATACATATATTTACAAATACCTAAATATGCTTATATAAATTTTGTGATGAGGTGGCCAATAGATATTGCTTTGCAAATTTTTCACTTGACAGTATGTCATGAATATTTTTATATATGTAAATATATGCACATATGCATATATATGCACTTTCACTTTGTAAATCATTCCCCTGTGGGGAAATTTGTTTCCAGTTTTTCTCCAATGTTAATGAGACTGCAGTGAACACTACAGAATTTACAGTGATACTCTGTGTGTGCATATGTGTGTGTGTGTTTATGAGTATTTCTGTAGGAGTCTTGGGCTCACAGGTCAAATGCCTTTAAAAGGCTATGTTAAATTACATTATTAAAAATATGTTTAGAAAACATATCGAAACTTGAAATAAGGAAAATAGATTCCTGTATACCCTTTCAGTGTCCTACAAGATCATTGGTTCCCAAAGTGTACCCTAAATTTAGAGGGGGGTCTGTGAAATTCAAACTATTGTCATAATTATAGGACATTATTTGCCTTTTTCACTCTCATTCTTTTTATGACTGGATAGAGTTTTCCAAAGGCTATATAATATGTGATGCTATATAATATGTGACAGCTAATGGGAAGTGTCCTTGGGTATTCGTGTGTGATCTAGAATTTTCAAAAGTGGTAGATTGAGGATAAACATACATGAGTTTTTAGAGCTTAACTCAGGTTGTTCTCAGTACTCTTACTAGCTATCTTTAGTTATGCCTGTTATAGTCTTTGTAATCTTGTAATTATTGAATTAATGTCATCAATAAATTATTATTTTGAAATGCCAGTGATCTGGAAAACTGTAAAATGATGCCATTCAGCTCACTAATATTTTTTGTATTAGAAAATAGAGATTAAAAAAAAGTTATGTCAATATGTAAATGGTTTGTTGTTTTTAAGTGATTTAATATGCTTAAATTTTGTTTTAATTTCTAATGCTATGTATATTAACAAATAGAACCCACATGAACAAAGGCTCTTGGAGATCTCAGTAACTTTTAAGAGTGTGAAGGAGTCCTCAGACTAAAATGTTTGGGAAGTCACTGTACTAGAGCAGTATCTAACAAATCCATCTAATGGTTAACTGACCCTTTTTGTTTGACTGATTGATTAGGGCCCAGACTGTGTAACGTCTGGTGTTAACTTGTACAATATCGATAAGCCGCATGTGATTTTTATTTTAGAATGACCTGTTCATTTTCTCTGGTAGAAAGGATGTCATAATTGTTTAGCCTTGTAGGACATTGATCATTTGACTTTGTAATCTTATTCCCCTTATCCTTTTCTGGTATTGTCTTTTGTCACCCTTTGGGATTCTTTGGTAAGAAATGAAATCTTTGACCTATGTTTACTGTGTTGTTTCCAACTTTTGAAAATTATTCCTTGACAGGTTCACAAGAGGTTCTTTTTATCCACGCTCTTACTAATCTTTTTACTGGTTTTGCTGATGCATGAAATACACCAGGTGCTGTAAGACTTTAAGGCTTTAAAGTTAAAAATTTTTTTTGACATTTCCTCAGAGTTCACGGAGTCCGCTTTACATTCAGATGCCTGAAGAGGATATGAAACTCTAAGAGAAGGAAGAGGTGGTGCCCAGGCTTCCCCTTCTGTATCCCACGTGGCCTCAGGGACAGGGGGTGGGGGTGGATGTGCCTTTCCTTCAAATACTCCTACCCCAGGAGTTGGTCCCATCAGCAGATACTGGTCCAGAGCAGTAGCAGGTCCTTAGTGTTGGACCTTTCAACATGTAACAGGTTGTACTTAGATAACCTTGTTGAGGAATGAGAACGTCCCCAAACAGCAAGTAGAGTAATTTTGTTACTCTGTCAGGTGAGATAATGGCATCTTTTTCTTTTTTTTTCTTTCTTTTTTTTTTTTTTTGCATTTTCCTGAGACTAGAGGCCAAACATTTCTCCTCCCTTTTTTTTTTGGCCATTGCATTCTGTGAATTGTGTGTTCTAATTCCTTATTTCCTATTGATTGCTTGTTTTTTTTTTCTTTCTGATTTGTATACATACTCTATTATGGATCTTAATCTTTTGTTAAGTATTGCAGTCTCTTACTAGCATTTTTATTTGGGGAGAAGTTTGTTCTGCTACTTTTTCTGGGATGGCTTTGTGTTATCCTAAAACATATAAGTATATGTTTTCTTATAGTTTTGTGATATTGTATTTTGATCTTTAATCTATTTTGCATATAGTATGAGATAAGGATCTGTGACTTAATTCCTTATTCTATAAAAATGTAGAAGAGGAACTTAAACTTATTTTGCTGTTCTAGTCCCTTTATTTTTACAGATAAAATGGTTTACCTTTTGGGGGCACCTGGGTGGCTCAGTTGGTTAAGCATTTACCTTCAGCTCAGGTCATGATCCCTGGGTCTTGGGACTGAGCCCCACATCAGGCTCCCTGCCTACTGGGGAACCTGCTTCTCCCTCTCTTCCCCACTCGTGTTCTCTCTTACTATCTCTGTCTCTCTCAAATAAATAAAATCTTTAAAAAAACAGTTTACCGGGGTCCCTGGGTGGCTCAGCGGTTTGGCGCCTGCCTTCCGCCGAGGGCACGATCCTGGAGTACCGGGATCGAGTCCTGCGTCGGGCTCCCAGCATGGAGCCTGCTTCCCCCTCTGCCTGTGTCTCTGCCTCTCTTTCTCTCTCTCTCTCTCTCATGAATAAATAAAATCTTAAAAAAAAAACAGTTTACCTTCTTGATTCTGCCTTCTAGATTCTGTGCTCTATAGAAGGGTTTCTGTTTTTCTTTTTTTGAAGATGATAACATGTAATGGGAAATAATCCATTATTAATTTCAGAGTGATTTCTTTTTAATATCTTAATGGACATTTATTTAATCCAGGCTGCATTTTCTTCCCATGTTCTTTGCCATGTTTTAAAAACCACTGAAATTGATTCCATGTCTTACTGGAGTGGTAGCAGCAGCCACTTCACAAATTTTGATTTTACACAAAGATTGCTGGTTCTAACCACTAAACTACCTTAAGATAACCAATAATTGGGGCCTTTTTTTATGTCACAGTGACTGCTGATTTTTTTTTGGTCCTTTCTCACTGGACTGTGGCCTTCTTCTATCTTGAGAGAAGTCATATGTTATTACCTTGTCTGAGAACATGTAAAATTCTCTACAATAGACCAGTCAGTATTATTTGCAAATGAATTGTATAAATTCCAGAATATCGAAGAATTCTAAAATGGGAAAATTCTTGAGAATGTTATTGCATTAAAATGAATCTATGGTAATATCTGTACTTTCAGCTCTGAAAGTATTTTCTGTTTTTTGTTTTTAGACAATATCGGCTCAATTCCTCCCATATTTATTTGTACATATATTTGAAACAATGCTGAATCACTGTAATAGAACATCTACTTCCTTGCAGAGGCAGGAAAAAGAAAAAGTTCTGAATTAGATACATATTTGTATTCCAAGGCTTGGGTGCATTCTTTTGGATATTTTGAATCATGGGGACATATTCGAGAACAGATTTTTAGACCATAACTAAAATAACAAGGTTTGAATTTGGTAGGCACTCGTTAGATCTCATACAGTTTTTGGTGGATGTGATGATAGGAAACTGTGAGATGAGATATTCATCAAAAAACATCAAATGAGATATCAAGTCAAAACAAGAAAGTATCAATCACATTAGGTACTGAATCAGACTTGTAGAGCCCGGTATTTATTACCCTTAATCACCTAGGAAGGAAAAATGGCATTTGAAAATTAATTGTTCACTGTGTCAGTCACTATTATTTGGTATCAAGCAGGGACTCCCAAACCCAGCTGATTGTCTGAATATAAGTTTCTACCTGTGATTCTGGGTTTTGTAGATAATAGGTTGTAGCTCAGGAATATTTTAACAAGTTCCCCAGGTGATTAATGTGGTCTGAAGGTTTGGGAAGCACTGATGTAGACCACTGTGTGTGCAGTAGAAGCCCCTGCTGGGCGTCTTTCCGATTAAAATACAGATTGCTGGGACCTCCCCCCCCCCCCCCCCGCCCCATTTCTGACTCATAGTTCTCTGGTTGGGCCTGAGAATTCACGATTCTATTAAGTTCCCAGGAGATGCTGCTTTTGCTAGTCCAGGTACCACACTTTTTTTTTTTTTTTTAAGATTGTATTTTATTTATTCAGAGAGACAGCGAAAAAGGCAGAGACATAGGCAGAGGGAGAAGCAGGCTCCCTGCGGGAAGCCCCATGTGAAACTTGATCCTGGGACCCCAGGATCACGTCTGAGCCCTGAGCCGAAGGCAGACGCTCAATGAGCCACCCAGGTGCCCCATGGACCACACTTTGAATACTACTGACATAGATCTTCCCCAAGACTTCTCAATTCCAGATTGGTCTCGCTCAAAGCAACAATTCTGTGGCAAGGTCTCAGGTTTCTCCGGCTTGAGCCTTTGCATTTCTTATTCCTGTTCTACATGGCGATTTTCTTGGGAGTCAGCATTAATTGGTGAACCTCTATCCCTAAGAAGAGTTTCGAGTAGAAAGATGTTTGCTGGTTGGGGAGGCGTGGCAGAATGAAAATAGCTGAGGAGTGGTGCAGATCTGGGTGGAAATCCCTGTGCTTTGACCCTGGTAATATTTATTGTGACCTTGGGCGGGGACCTTCATCTACTTTGCAGCCACGGAGCTCAGGCCCTTGTGCCTTGCCATGCTTTTGTCCTGCCAGGAGGCCTTTTCTCTTCTCCAGACCTGGAAAGCTCTTCTTTTTCCCCAGTGTCATGCTGTTGCTTGCTTAAACTTAGATCTCTCCTCAGCAGTCACTTCCTCAGAAAGCCTTTCCTAACCTCCCTAAGTAGGTCAGGTCCTCCTTTACACACTCAGCACCACGTACCTGCCCTTCTCAGCATCACCACAGTTGCCTTTGTATATCTACTTGTGTGATAACTTGATTTGTCTCCCTCTACTAGACTGTAAGCCCTGGGACTTAGGCTGTAAAGGGGTGGATCAGTTTGTGTTTCCTCTTGTGGTCCAGCCACAAACATTGGGCCTGGCACGTAGTAGCTGAATGAATGGAGTCACATATACAAACAGCTGCAAGGGCAGGGTGGGCATTCCCAAATTGACTGCATTCCTGCCTGTGGGTTTCTAGAAGACACTCTCTTATTCTAATGATAAATTAATTCCCTGTCGTGCATGACTATACTCCTTGGTTTCTGTTACTTGCCTGAGTCCTGACGGTACCACTACGGTTTATTAAGTACTTCTTATAGATGTCGGGCACCAGCTATAATCTCATGTTTGCGGTTGATGTAGGAAGTCAAGAATCTCAGTCGGCTAATATCTTTGGTGTTACTTTTTCCTACACTTCTACCAGCCAGTGTGTGTTACAAAGATATGATCTATAGATAGAAGATGCATTTCCTTAAGGAAATATAACAAAAAACAGCAGAATGCAATTTTATGTTCAAACTAGATCTCTGAGGTAGATTTTGGGATTGGGGCTGATGGTACCAAAGGGGAATAAGGTAATTTTTAACTACTTGCAAACATGATGGCCCTCTCCATATAGTCATCTTACAATGGGGTGACAACATCTGGAAAGTGTGTTCATTTTATAGAGACAGGATGCTTTTGTTACTGGCCAGAACAGGACCAGAGTGACGATATATATCCAAGCTGCGTCTATCTCAAGGAGAAAAGGGACTGATAGCCTATAGTTTACAAAAATTGATTGGAAGAGACATATTGACACTAGGAAAGGAGAGACCCTGGCCCAAAGATCCAACTGTTCTAGGTCCTGTAGACAAATGGCTGGTGTGGAAACATAAGCAATTCAATTACACAACTAGTTATTCTTATGTAATTATGTGTTTACATGCAAGTTTCAGATGAATGCTGGGTTTCCCCCAGGGTGTCTTGTGTTTCTTTTTTTCTAGACTGTCTTTACAAGACTGTTTGTATGGCAGCTAACCTTAAAAGACCTCTTAGCTCTGGAGCACTGGGCAAGTATGCTTACTGCACATTATAAAAGAATTAGGTTCCCTGAATGTAGGGTTCTCCTCCAACTCAACCCACTACATAAGCAGGTGCCACCTAGCCCTCTTCTCGGTGTCACGTGAGAGTTGGCGCTTGAGGTACCAGTGGAAATACTGACACTCTGGCTACTACTATCGCCATGAATAGAAAGCCCTTTGTCTCTGATCCAGGAGTTTTGTGTCTTCTGGCTCCCATGCAACTGTGGCTGGCTAACTTGTGGTCATGCTGACTTGGATGTCTCTTTCCTTGTGACAGTGACACGAGGGATTGATTTGCTTTTGTTTTTTTTAAAGATTTTATTTATTCATGAGAAACACAGAGAGAGGCAGAGACAGAGGAAGAGAGAGAAGCAGGCTTCATGCAGGGAGCCTGACATGGGACTCAATTCCGGGTCTCCAGGATCAGGCCCTGGGCTGAAGGTGGCACTAAACCACTGAGCCACCGGGGCTGCCCTTGATTTGCTTTTGTCTCCTTCCATTGTCAATTCTGATTCTGCCAAATTGAGGACTAGTTCCTGGCCTTGGAGAATGAATTAGTAGAGATAAAGACCTCCTGGAAGATAGCAACAGCACTAGTGTTCTTAAAGCATTGATAGGACTTCACCGGACTTGCATCAGTCAGAATCCAATCAGGAGACAGGAACCATAGCAGGTATTTTTATAAAGAACTTAATGTGAAGGGTCGCCAGCCAGGTATTAGAGACGCTGAGGTGTCACAGAGGTAAGAACTACAGCCATCACCCCTAGGGCTAGGGTAACAAAAGTATGAGGCTGGGAGTTTTTGAAACTTAGAAGCTTGGTGGAAGGCCCAGACTTCTAGACTGGGCAAGATCCGCTTGGTTGGTCTTGGTTCCTTGGGAGCTTAAAAGGGAGACTGGAGCTTGTACTCAGATCTCTGATGAGGGGATGCTGGCCAGTTAACATGGGTGCCTCTGAGCAGGGAGGGGTGGTGGTGATGAGGCTGGTTCTGGGAGCATTAGAAGCAGTTGCTGCTGCTACGATAATGCGTGTCATGCGGTCATGGTCACATTCGAGAACTGGACACAGACCACCTCCTTATTTCCTTCTAGTGCCCCCTACTTACAGAGCCAAACAGGGAGCCAGCTGGCAAAGGGAGCATGGCTACGGAATGACACCCTAGCATCACATAGCAGAAGATAGAAATAACCAGTACATGATTTTTATTTTTGTTTATTTATTTTAAAAAAGATTTATTTGAGAGAGAGAAAGAGAGTGGGGGAAGAGGCAGAGGGAGAGAATATCCAAGCAGATTCCTGCTGTTGATTCCCACTGAGCACAGAGCCTGATGCAGGGCTTGATCCCATGAGCCATATCAGGACCTGAGCCAAATCCAAGAGTCGCATTCTTACCCGACTGAGCCTCCCACGTACCCCCTGCATGGGATTTTTAAAAAGCCTATTTAACTAGAGGTTAGAAAATGGGAGGAGATAATTCATTACCTGAGGGTAGTTGGGCAATCGCCTCAAGAGTCTCTAGCATTGACTTGAACTTAGTATCTTTAGGTCGGGGAAGGGAGCAGCCGGGGACAGTTGACTTGGACATCCTGTATTATTGCTTGGTACCACGTGCAATTAATTACCTGGCCTATTTTGTGGAGTATGCTGGATGGAGGCAGGAAGAAACATGTTCACATGATCCAGAGAGATAGGCCCACCGGCAACTTTATTAGATTGCATACAATTTTATGAGCTTGTCATAGGCTTGTGCAATACCCATGTCTGTCCACACCCCGATAATGACAGATACCCTTTAAGAGATAGAACACCACAGATGTTTGATTATATTTCACCCATAATTTGTGGCCCACATGACTTCATTGTATATAAGCTGATTTATAAGCTGTAAAGCATAATGCAAATGAGAAGTGGTATTTATTATTTGTATTCTTTCTGGTCTTTGGCTGAATTCCAGGGAGGTTTCTGTATCCGAGGGAGGATTTCAGAGGAGACAAAGAGAACAGAGAGCAAAATCTCAGAACTTATATAATCACCAGAGCAGTTTTAGAGTTTTGGAGACTTGGTATTTATAAATAATGGCCCTCCTCACTGTGCTTTTTGAAGTCAAAATTTGGACCTAGAGAAATTGGACAAATATCTCAATAGAGGGCACTAGTCCATGTATTGTTGCTGTTTCAAAATGGCAGGGACTGACTTCGACTATGTCAGTATCTGAAAGTTTAATAATACACATTTTCTTTTCAATCTCCATTTATTTTAATTGAATGGAATTCTTTTAGAAGCTGGTACCAGAAATTGGACAAAAGCTCATGCCACATCAGACTTCACTGGTGGATAATGGTAATATAATATATACTAATATAATAGTATAATAATATTAAATAATATTAAATAAATGCTAATCAGACATCAATCTGGATCTAGGTAATGGGCATTGTTATAACAGGGTGCCGTTCTATCAGCCTTTATCCTACCTACCAGTTTCTTTTGTCATTTTGGATTATGGGAAAGGGCCTATTTCATTAATATTGTCTTATGACTTTTACTGTAATAGTTGCCTTAAGTGAGAATTGAGTTGAATCAGTAGTTGGATTATATACACATAATATATGATATGCTTAAAATATATATGCTAAATATTATGTATATAATAATACAAAAATAAATAAATAATTACTTCTCAAACAGAGCTGGAAAATTTCTTTCCCCTAAACATAGAGGACGCACACACTTCTGAAATGCCTTTGCTGTGTTTCTAAATTTAACAAGAAGAGGGCCTGAGGAGAGAAAGATGCCCCCTCAAGTTAAGTTACCAGTAACTGCCCTGACTGGTGGACTGGAATTGCCTTCCGCTCTCCTAAGGCAAAGGTCATGAACCATCAGAGCCATTCATTTACTCTATACCACTCTGGGTGTGGCACTGTTCCAGGCCCTGGACAGTCTTGGAAGAAGGACACAGTCACCGCTGTTTAGGTTAACACCAAACGATAAGGACAAGTGCCTGGAAACAAGTAAATGGCCCGTGAACATTTCAGCAAGAAGGGGAACTGGAACCTTCTGGGGAGGCTTGTCATCGGGTGATTTCCAAGTGGTTTTGAGTGTGAAGGAGAGCTCTTGCTCATGCAGGGTAGGAGGGATGGTTCCAGCAGAATGAAGGCAAGAGTCTGTGTTGCTGAGCCTTAGGTGAGGGATCGGTCTGCAAAGCAGAAGGAAGGAGTGAGAAGTAGCTGGCTTATGTGTCTTGGCCTGAAGAGGTGCTTTGAAACTGCTGGAGATACTAACCCTCTTGGGCATCAGAGACTGTGACACCCTGCAGCGGCCTGCCTGGGAAACAGCCCAGGCTCTACAATAAGACACCCAGGAAGGCAGCCTGCTGCGGGTCAGGCTTGCAGGATGGGTGACTGACTGCTATCTCTAGTAACAATCCAGGAAGCTGAACACTAACCTCTGTCGCAATCAGCCCCAAATGGCCGGGACTTGATTCATAAGTGACAGCTTCCCTATTTTATCTCCTTTTCCAGCTAAGGATAAATCAGAGAAAGCTAAATATGTACCCCCTACCCAGTCACATAGGATGAGCCACTTCTAGTTAGGCTGACTCCAGCTGACCCGTGGCAACAGCCTCCAATCAGGGCACTCCTGCAGCCTTCCCTCTGTGTCACTATAAAACATTCCCAGTCCTCCGCCTGCCTTGGAATCTCTGCCAAAATGCTAGTGACAACTTGGCCTGACAACCTTCCTCCAGCAAGCTCTGAACAAATAGCCTTTGCTTTTCTCCTTCGGTTGCTCTTACCTTGGCTTCCACAGGAGGGCTGCTGCTGCTTTTTTGGCCTCACCTGCTGCGTAGCGGCCCCCTTGTGTTTCTGTCTCTACTTCAACAAGCATCGTTTGTCCTTTGCTTGGCATCTGACCCAGAGAAATAACAGAAAAAGATAGATTAACAGCAATGCCGGTGGGAGTTTGCTTTTTGAGGGTCACTAGGAAATGCTGTTGAGGGTCTCCTTTTGGGTAGGGCGGTAACAGCATGGGCTCCAACGGAACAGGCACTAGGACACGGTGCCTCTCTGATGTGGCCTGGATAGCTTTTTAATTTTAAAGGATGGGTAAGGAGAAATTCAACTCCTCTTGGGTCAGTAATCAGTAGTTGACTTACCCTGTACTTAGTAGTACGTCCCAAGCCTCTTTATAAAAGTTTTATTATCCTAAGAGTGGCTCCAAAGAAAGATCTCGTGGTTCAACGGAGTCTAATGGTTGGGAACTGTCTATCGGCGGCATGGAAGTTAATTATACGTTCTACTGAGTGCCCCTCTGAAAATCACATTTGTTTCAAGATTTGGGGCAATACTTACTTAGCCTGCTTTCTCATCTGCTGAGTCTCAGCCCTAGATGCCTAAAGGCAGTACAGGAAAATCATATCGTTTTGTTCTTGAGTTTTCTTTTTTTCCTTTTTCTTTTTCTTTCTTTCTTTCTTTCTTTCTTTCTTTCTTTCTTTCTTTCTTTCTTTCTTTCTTTTCTTTCTTTCTTTCTTTCTTTCTTTCTTTCTTTCCTCTCTCTCTTTCTTTCTTTCTTTCTTTCCTCTCTCTCTTTCTTTCTTTCTTTCTTTCTTTCTTTCTTTCTTTCTTTCTTCTTTCTTTTTCTTCTTTCTTTTTTATATCTCTGCTATGTGCATTGCCAGAAGTCCTCATTCCAGCCTCCAGATGTTTGGGTAGAAGAAACCCTTAAATCTCCTTTCCTCGTGCCTTACTGTCACATCAGGTGTTTGACATGCCATGGGTGCAAAACCAAGTATGATGATGATGTTGACAAATGAAGTGGGGAGGAGGGCTCCCTGTGGAAGCCCCAGCTCTTTGGCTTACATGCAAAGCTTCCTCGATCACCTCATCCTAACTTTTTGGAGCTGTCCTCCCCGGGAACCTTAGTTCCAGGGACACCGGCCATGCGCAAGTGTGTCCTGCATGTATTTGCTTCCAGCATCTTGCTCATGTTACATTCTTCATGCTCTCTCCCCACTACCCGCACCTGCCCAAAGGTTCCTTATTTTTTAAAAACATATTTTATTTATTTATTCAGGAGAGACACAGAGAGAAGAGAGAGAGGCAGAGACACAGGCAGAGGGAGAAGCAGGCTCCATGCAGGCAGCCCGATGCGGGACTCGGTCCTGGGTCTCCAGGACCACGCCCTGGGCCTAAAGCAGCACTAAACCCCTGAGCAACCTGGGCTGCCCCCAAAGTTTCCTTATTTTTAAAAGCCCAGCTCAGATTCTATGTAGTTTTTGACATTTTTGTGATTGCCTTTTCCAGAAGTGACCTTTTACCTCTTAATTCTCATGGTGGTTCTTGTCCTGACCACTCAGAGCGCCCTTCCGTGCACTCATCTGTGCAACCGTCTTCATTCGTGCATTCGCCCAATAAATATTTACTGAATGCCCACTAAATTCTCAGTTTTGCTCAAGGCGGGGATATATCAGTGATCAAAACTACAGAAGTGTTTGCACCCTGAGAGGAAAGGCAATGAACAAGATAAATAAAGAAATACATAAAACACATAGTATATCAAGTGCCAGTAGGTCTTCATGAGAGAATGTAAAGCAGGAAAAGGCAGGCTACTGAAATTTGTGATAGGGTGGATGGAGAAGGTCTCACTGAGAAGATCATTTCTACCGGATCCGAGAGTGGGGTCACGAAGCAAGTTATGAAGATATTCCCCTGCTACAGAAAGCGCTTTCCTCCCTGCACAAGTGCAAAGGTCCTGAGGCTGCAGCATATCTGGAGGATGTGAAGATGACAAGAGAGTAGCATGGCTGGATCCAAATGCTTTTGGCTGATGGGAGGGGATAATTAATGGGAGGGGACGGTTGCCATGGAGGGGCTTGTCGGTCATTGTTGGGATTTTGACTTCTGTGTGCAATGGGGAAGCCACTGGAGGGTTGTGGAGAGAGAAGTGACATGATCTGATTTGTTTTAAAAGAAGCGCTCAGGGGCGCTGGGGTGGCTCAGTCCATTAAGCCTCCTTTCAGCTCAGGGTCATGATCTCAGGGTCATAAGACCGAGGCCTGCGTGGAGCCCCACATCGGGTTCTCGCTTGTGGGGGAGTGTGCTGGAGATCCTCTCCACCTCCATCAGGCTCCACCTTTCAAAAAAATAAATAAATCTTTAAAAGCAGCCCTGAGGCTGCAGTGTTGAGACGAGGCTGTGGGATGGGGAGCTTGTGGGCCGAAGCAGGAGTGAGACTATCCCAGTGGTCCACGTGACAGATGTTGGAGGCTTGGGCCAGAGGAATGGGGAGAGGTGATCAGATTCTGGATATGGTTTCGTGATGGAGCCAACAGGATTTCCCAAGGGATCAGCTGGAGAAAAAGAGACAAAGAGAGAGAATGGAATCAAGGGTGATTCTAGGAGTTTCGGCCAGAGCAACTGGGAGCATGTTGCTGCCATTAACGGAAACGGGAAAGACAGCAGAAGGTTGCGGGGAGTGGGGGTGGCGGATGCTCACGAGCTCAGTTTCTAAACCTGTTCAGTTGGAGGTGCTCATCCGTCACCCGTGTGCGGAGGTCAAGCAGGTCAGCAGGTCGTGGCCTCGGAAGGGCAGGAGGTCTCAGGCCTCACGAATCTTCGTGCCTAGGTTGGTGGCTGCATGAGTCGACCAACCAACAGTGAGCAATGATTCTGAGTAGAGGTTAGGGGAGAAGGTTCTGAGATTTCTCATCCTGAGAGAGGAAACACGTTATTTTTTGTGAAGGTGGTAAAACCTGAAAATGGGAAGATGATGAGCGAGAAGGCACCCCGGAGAGTCATCTCTGGGCCCGTGTCAGCATCTGTGAAGTCTTAGGTCATGAAATACTTATTTTCATTGGTTTAAGAAGAGCCCATAGCATCTTGACTCTCCCCTGAAGATGCCATCGGGGCTCAGGATGTAAGTCATCATTCTTGCTGAAGGCGTCGCCGTCATTAGTATCGCCGGTGGCAGCCCCCTATGCACTACGTATAATAGGAGAGTCGGTTTGATATTAAGAGTTCAGATGCTGGAATTCTTGAATTCGCCCTCCCTTCGGCAGCACATATCCTAAAACTGGAATTCTTGAATTCTGCTTCTTCCCTTTATACGTCGTAAGACTAAGCAAATCACTTGACCTTCCTGTGTTTGTTTTCTAATCTGTAAAATGGGTGTAATATTAATCGCAGCGAGTCGTCGTGACAATTCAATTGTTCCCACACTAAAGTGTTTAGAATTATGTGGCACGTAGTGGCTCGTCCATGTGACGGGTATTATTTTTATATCCAGCACCGCCGATACATACCGGGTGCCACGATGGACACTGGATTTGACATCACTCCTGGCTGTGGATCTACTGATGGTAATTGAGACAGATTATCTCACAGGGAAAAGGGAAAATGAGCTTAGGAAGCTCACTCAAGGCAGAACTGCTGGTGGGAAGCTCAGAAAGGAACCAGAAAGAGTTCTCAGCCCCCACACAACTCGATGCCCACCTAGCACTTCAGTGGCGAAGTAAAGGTCTAAGCGAGGGCCTCAGAGGGCCGTACTTTCAGTATCTGGGCGGCTGCCACATGCCAAGGCCGGCCACGTTCTGTCAGTGCCAGGCCTTGGGGCACCTGGACTCGCACCACTCTGGAGGGGGGTTCTCCAGGAGGAGGAGAAGGGCTCTGTCTCTCTGTCCCAGGGCTGGTCCCTGGCAGGAGCCAACAGACAGGCGAGTATGAGGACGGTCTGCCAAAGCTCTGCCTGTCTTCTGTGAGCAAAGTGGACGAAAGGAAGGCATTAGGGAAGAAACGAGAGCACCCGTGAGGTGGGGAAGGGGGTTCGCAGAACAGCCGCGTGGTTTCCATCCTGCCTGAAACGATGGCTCCCTGAGACCCGGAGTTGCCTTGCCACCTCTGTGCTGTGTCGGAACCAAGGCTATGCCCCTGGGGCTCATTGACTGGCTCCCGAATGAATAAGTGAATCAAGTCAGCAACCACTGATATGTCAGGACATGTCAGGAAAGATATGCTGTGCAGGTGTTCTTGCCTGACCCAAGAAGAATAGGTTCCTCCTGTTATTTGTTGATTTAAGGGGAAGAAGTCACCTTTACATAAGGAAGGTCTCCCACCCCCCCCCCCCCAAAAAAAGCAAAGATATTTTAGGAGACTGATTCATTCGATAAATGGTTCCATGGGCCAAGGCCTGTGCTAGAAAGCTGGGAATACAACAGGATGAGGACCAGACTCAGCCATCAGGAGTTTGCGGGCCACCAGCCCCAGGGTTCGTGGCGTGTGTGCGCGGAACAGCACTAGCCCGTTTTCAGGAGTTCAAGGGTATTGGCCCTGAGTCACGGGATGAGTAGGAGTCGCTAGATTTGGGGTAAGGTGAAGGGCAGAGTGAGAGAACCTAAACCAGCCCCGAGGAAACTCCGTCATCCCAGTGGCCTCCTGAGCTCAGATCCAGTTTTAGAAACTGAACCTAGTGTTAGGCCATGAAGATGAACTCACCCCAACTGGTCAGCAGGGGCAGGTGCTGTTACCCAAAAGAGCTTCGGGGTTGACTTCGTGCCCTAGGCTGGGATCGCTCCCCGGGAGAGCGGGGTTTAATTGGCGCCCTTAGAAAGGGTATGTCCCGAGCCCACTGAAATGGAAACCGTCCTGACGCCTGCACGACTGGCAGGCAGGGCCCCGAATCGCACCCAGCACTTGGGCTGATAGAGATGCCCGGCGAGTACAATATGTTTGGGGCTTTTTCCCAGTATCAAATGAGGCCGGGGAGAGGCGGCCTTGGACGCATGGGAACAGGAATAGCTGTTCCTTGTGTCAACAAGGAGGCTTTTTTAGTGTGTGCGGAACTAAAGAAATGCAGCTCGCTTACTGGTCTGGCTAAACTTCAAAAATTTGTGTGTGTGTTTTTTTCTTCCTCCCAGGAACATTTTGTTCACGCTGGTGGTTAAAAGGGGGCAGCTTTCACATAGAAGTACGGCAGGAAGCATTTAAGTTGGTTAAAAGGAAGGACTATTTGGTAGGATGATTGAGTGCAGGACTGGGTTCCCAGGGGGATTATGGAGTCCAATTTTTATTCATGGACTTTGCTAGTAAATAGCTCAAGTAGTAAGGGTGGCAAGGCATTTCAGTGCACTTCACCACTTTTTAAAGGCCTGCGCTTTGGGATTCAGAGGAAACGGGAGTGACTTGTGACCAGGAGGGTCCAAGGCGGATTCGTTGGGGTGAAATGTCCTTGGAGTTGGGGTCAGATGTGGAAAGAAGAGTGGGGAGGGCAGTACACAGACAGGTGGAGCGAAGGGACCAGGCGGGAAAGCTCGTGGGACCAGTAGGGTGATCTGGAAAGTGGTCTCTGAAGAGGGGCGCGGGAGGATTAGCAGGTATGGGAGGGCTGGATTATGGAGAGTGTGGAAGGCTTGGCCAGGGAATCTAGATCTTACATGTCATCCTAAAATTGACAGGAGGCAATAATTAAGCAAGAGTGTTTATTTGGGATCAAAGAATTGCAATTTAGGGTACACAGACTTGGGTGGCAAACCAAAGAGTGTTCCACTAGGGAGCAAAAGTCAGGGGTTTTTAAAGCAAAAATGGAATGCTTGTATATATATTTAAGATTTTATGCATTTGAGAGTGTGAACATGAGTCGGGGGCAGGGAGGGAGGGTCAGAAGGAGAGGGTCCCAGGGAGGAGGAGAAGCAGACTCCCCGCTGAGTCTGACACAGGGCCCCAGGACCCTGGGATCACGACCTGAGCTGAAGGCAGATGCTTAACGGACTGAGCCCCCCACGGGCCCTGCCTATATACATTGCTTACAAATAATTTTTTTTTTAATTTTTATTTTATTTATTTATTTTTTTACGAAGAAGTTTTTATTGGTATTGGTGGCAGAAAGCTAGTCTTAACGGAATAGAATTGGTTGCTGAGTCTGTCACTAAGTGAACCTCCTTACGGTAGCAGGTATTGGGGCTCAGTCCTTAGAATATTTGCACTTTGGCCCAGTTCAAAAGTGTGTGTGGTTCCACGTGCGTAGGGCCCGCCTCCTTAATGGCCTTGACATAAGTGACCCCCATTTCATTTCACCTTTCACATCCTCCACAGGCAACTACAAGCCATTTTTTTTCAGGTTTTCGAGCAGGAAAGGGAAATGATGGACATCGTGCTTTAGGGATCATGGTCTTTTAGAGACTTACAGTTTTAGGGAACTCACAGTCATGTTGTTCAGTGTCTCTCACAGTCCGGTGGTGGCATCCGCATCATCGCAGGGGGCGGGGCTTGTTAAAATTCAGACTGCCAGGCCCTGCTCCCAGAAGTTCTGATTTGGAACCTGCAGTTAAACTGCCACTGCAGATCCTGGTACCACTAGAGAAAGAGCCACGCCGGGGGAACACTGCTGGCCTCCTGGGAGCTACTGTCCAAGGGCCCCAAGCACGGAAGCCCCAGGTGAAGCCACAGAGAGCCACTGAGAAAGAGAGTCGCCCCTAGAACCCATTCAGGCCCGGGCAGCAGGACGGCCACCTCGGTCATCACCAGGCCAGCGGGAAGTGGCAGGTCCCCCGTTCTCTCGCTCTCCCTACACTGCGATCTTGGGGGGCCTCGGGACTCTCAGAAGGAAATGAAACGCGAAGTGGATGGCACCCTGTTCCCCCCCCAGTGAACGGGGCCCAGTGCGGTGTGCGTAAATATTTAAGCAGCGCCCCGCTCTTCTTTAGCCGCACACCAGCTCCCCTTGGCTCCTGTGGTGTCACAGTCCCAGCATGGCCACCCCGGGCTGCAGGCTACCAGTGGGATGTCACTGAGCGCAGGGCGGGAAGCCCACAGGTGGCCTTGCTGAGCTGAGAGGAGCCCAGTGCTCCCAGCCTGAAGTCATGCTTACGCTGGGCTGGAGGGACAGAACTCTCTAGAAGGAAGACTGAGTTGCTGGAAAGCCTGTGTCCTGCAACCCTGCTTTATTATCTAAAGTGACCCCAGGGCTTTCCGTGACTGCCCACATTTGTCCCCAGTGGCAAGGGGAAAAACGGAGCAGATTTTAGCTTGGGGCCGGGAAGCAACCCCAATGGAGTGGCATTCTCGTTCTATGTGAAGATGGTGTCCGTGCAATGTGCGGGTTACCTCGGTGACTTTTAAGAACTTGCAAATGGCTTTTTCAAAAAGACTGTCATCCAGCGGCCACAGGACCTGAAAGGCCACACGGGAAACCTCAGCCCTTGGTGGAGAACCGCGGGGTGCTAAGGCCTTCCGTCCACCATGAGGTTTGTTTTGCAGCCTTTCGTGTCCTCAGATGTCCCCCCCCCCCAAGGACGACCAGGGTCTTTCACTGATTACAAACCCCAGCGTCCGAAGCTGCTCAAAGGTGCAGGGAGGGCACAGGCGACAGGTGTCCCAGGTGCCCTGCAGGGCCAGGCCGCCGGCGCCAGGTGCTCGTGTTTCTTCGGAGCCCATCAAGCTCCCGGGGGCTTGGGTTAGGGCCCCCCCCCGGGGCGCTTCCTCGGGGCCACACCGGCGGCCTTAGGGACCCCGCACCCCGAGGGCTCTGTGCGCCCGCCCAGCCCCGAGGGCCCCGCGCTCCCCGCCAAGGGCTCCGCCGACCCGGGGGCTTCCGCGGGCTCCTCCGCTCCATTCGCAGACCCCCCCGTCGCCTGCTCGGGCGGCGCGAACCTGCCTTTGCCGTTGGGTCCCCGAGACCCCGGGATGCTCCGGGCTTCCAGGCCGCCGAGGCTGGCCCCGGAGACGCAGCGGGAACCTGCCCGGGCCCCCGGGGTGGGGGTGGGGAGGGGAGGGGAGGGGAGGGGAGGGTAGGGTGGGGAGGGGAGGGGAGGGGAGGGGAGGGGAGGGTGGGGAGGGGAGGGGAGGGGAGGTGGGGAGGGGAGGTGGGGAGGGAGGGGAGGGGAGGGGAGGTGGGGAGGGGAGGTGGGGGAGGGGAGGGGAGGGGAGGTGGGGAAGGGAGGGGAGGGGAGGGGAGGGGAGGGGAGGGGAGCGGAGGGGAGGGGAGGGGAGAGGAGGCCGGGCCTTGCCCCGACGTGACCCCGCGGGCTGGAGACGCAGCGGGAACCTGCCCGGGCCCCCCGGGGGGGTGGGGGTGGGGGTGGCCGGGCTCGGGGTGCTGGGCCGCGCCCCGAGGTGACCCCGCGGGCTGGAGACGCAGCGGGAACCTGCCCGGGCCCCCGGGTGTGGGTGGGGGTGAGGCCGGGCTCCGGGCTCCGGGCCGCGCCCCGCGGTGGCCTCGGCTGCGGCGGGGGACGACGGCCGCGCGGCTCCCCGGCTTCCCCCCGAGTCCGCCTCACAGCCCGGCCCGCGCGCTCTGCGGGATCCCCGGAACCCGGACTCCGACCCTCCGATCGCGGGGGGCGGGGCGGACGCGGCGTCTAGAACGGGCGGCGGTGCGCTCCGGGAGGACGCGAGGGCGGGCGGGGAGCGGAAGGGGTTACGGCGGCCTCGGGCTCCCCGCAGGCGCAGAAGCGGGCCTGACGCCGGCCGCCCGGCGAGGAGGGCGGGCGGAAGCCGCCGCGAGCGACTCAACTTACCTCCGCCGGCCGCCTCGCTCGTCGTCTCCCACATGGTCTAGCGGTTAGGATTCCTGGTTTTCACCCAGGCGGCCCGGGTTCGACTCCCGGTGTGGGAACGCCAAACCTTTTAGGAAAAAAATAAACAAACCCTAAACAACCCAATTTACGCCTTCCTTCCCCAAAAGAAGGCTATTTTTTCTTTTGATTTTGATTTTTATGTTTTATTTTTATTTATTTTTAAAGAAAAACCGATCTCCCAATTTCAGAGCAGCAGGGAAGCCCGGGCCTCGAAGGGCCGCGGGGCCTCCCTCCCCAGAGCCGGCGCGGCCGGCGGGGAGAAAGGCAGCTTTTTAAAAAAATTTTATTTATTTAATTTTATTTTTATTTAATTATTTTTATTTTTATTTTATTTATTTATTTTATTTAATTTTATTTATTTATATTTATTTTTATTTGTTTATTTTTATTTTATTTTATTTTTATTTTATTTATTTATTTTATTTATTTTAATTTTATTTTATTTATTTATTTTATTTATTTATTTATTTTATTTTTATTTTATTTATTTATTTTATTTATTTTAATTTAATTTTATTTATTTATTTTATTTTTATTTTATTTATTTTACTTTATTTATTTTATTTTATTTATTTTATTTTATTTATTTTATTTTATTTTATTTATTTTATTTTATTTTATTTTATTTTATTTTATTTTATTTTATTATTTTATTTTAGTTTTTTAAGAAAGGCAGCTTTTGAAACGGGGGAGGGGATTAAACCGCGGCGAAGACAACGGGTCGCGCGCGGTGCTCACACACGTTGCACTGCTGGGACCGCTCCCTGCTCGGTGGGTCCGGAGCCAATGGCCGCGAAGGGCTCTTCTTTGAAAAAAAAAAAAAAAAAAAAAAAAAGGCAGAAAAGACGCATCTGGGGACGTCGGAGGTTCCCGGGCTGCGCGAGGCCAGGCGGTGAGGGCCTCGGGTCGGCGCAGGTGCAGCGCTCGCCAGCGGAAGAGCCTCCCTAACCGGTTAGGGACGCGGGCGGCGGGGCGCGGGGAGGTCACTGCGGAGCCGCCGCCGACCTGCTGCATCCCACACGCCGAGTCTAACCTCGCAGAACTCGCGATCCGCTGAACTGGAACCAGGAGTCCCGTCGCCAGGCGCCTTCCAGCTGTTGCCCCAGAAGCGCATCCCGTGCGGCGCAAGGTTTAGGTCGCCGGCCACCCCCAAGCAGTCGCCCTCCGCGCCCTCCCGGGGCGCCCGCAGGCCACCCACCCTCCCTGGGTCTGGAAGCCTCACCCACCCCCTTGCTCCCAGACTGCCACCAGCACCAAGAGAGCCTTGGAGCCCCAGTGACTCTGCGATCTGCTCTCCTTGTGAGGTCCCTTATGGGGATCCACCCTCAGGGGCGCAAAACCAAGAGACACTTAGGAGGCGGAAACAGGCCTTTATTTCAAAATTCCTACTAAAAGGGCTGGGAGGAGAGATTTCACCCTGAGCCGGTGATGCGCGGCTATGGAAATCAAGTAGGACAGGACTGATAGGAAAATAAAAAGCCCGATCATCATCCTGCTAGGTAATGTCCATCGAGGGCTTGCTATGAGCCAGGCTACATGCTTTACATGCCTTTTTCGATTTAATCCTTATTTTGTTACTGGATAATGTTATTATGCCTCTATCAGCCAGGGGCCCGGTAGGAGACTGATGATAAATTCTTAGCAGAGAATTTAATAAAGGCACTTATTGCAGGTTTATTTACAGTTTAGGGAAACAAAGGATAATGCAGGTAGTCCTCCGGGCTCCTGGGTCTAAATGGGTGGGGGGTGGGGGGGAGGGTTGCTGATGGAGAGGCCTGCCAGTGAGGAGTTGTGAGGCTTTTTTTGTTTGTTTCAAAATTTGCTTTTATCTAGTAAGTGAGTTCCATTCACACGAAGGCTGTCAAGTGTACTCATCCTATGAATAATTCATTCCCATAAACTAGATTTTGGGGCTCATGGATTTGACAAAAGCTTTCTTCAGATGCCTATGATAGTTGAGACTCAGAGTGTAATAGGTACTCTTTTTTTTTTTTTTCTTCTAAAATGGGTTTATTTTAGAGAATGGGAGAGAGCTGGGGGCAGGGAGAGAGAGAATCTTCAACAGACTCCCTGTTTGGGGATGGAGCCTGGTGCAGGGCTCCATCCCATGACCCTGAGGTCATGATCTGAGCCAAAATCAGGAATCAGCCGCTATCAACTAAGCCAACCAGCCTCCCCCATAGTAGGCACTTCTTAAGGACATGCTTAATAAAATGAAGGAGTTTGTGGGGGAGATGGTTGTTTGAGTTATATTCTGTGTTTTTAAAGCTTTGCATCTTTGCAAAACATTTTGCCATGATCTTCATGACTAATACTCATAATCGGTCTTTAGATTCAGTGACCGCTTGAGGTGCAAAGGTCCTTAGTAGTCATTTAACTGAGCGCCTGGTGTTAGTCATGAAGCACTGGATCTGGGATTTTATTCCTCTGATTTCTTGGTCTTGGACTTTAGATTTATCCATAAAAAGGTGGAATCTCTGCACGGCATCCTGGTCAGACACCACTCTTTCCAAATCCTGGCTTCAGGGAAAGGCATTGGGTGCAGAAAAGATGAGTTTTTAAGTTTTGTTGTATCTGGCTTTTGGTCGGTGTCCACAGAATGCCTGCATGAGCGCAGTCATAACAGATTTGGAGGTTTTAAAAAATTCGTCATATACACATTTCTAGAAAGTGAGGATCTTTATTTGGGATATTTGCAGCAGCCACAGGTTCTCCGTACGCTTCCAGTTTTGCATATGGCCATAAAGTCTGAGGGCGTCCGCCTGAAGGTTGCTGTATGTCCATCCACATGTAGACTTGCAGTCCTGTGGACTGGCACGTATGGCTCCTCGGAGGGAGATGCTGCACGCAGGAAACATCTTCCATGATCACAACACTAAAGCTTCATATTAATACAGGAAAGGGAAGGCAAACTCAGAATTTAACTCCCCCACGTTGTAAAGCTGCATAACTTGGAAAAACACTGAACACTTGGAAAATCACTGGAACAAATCATCAAAAAAATCAATTTGCAAACACCTAGAAGACCACAGGGTCCTCAGTAATCATCGCACATAGCTTTGTGGAAAACAAAGCTTATCGGAAAAATCTAATTTCCTTCTGTCACAGAGTGACAGGCACGGTGGCCGGGGGGAGCAGCCGAGGTACCGTATCCCGATCTTAGACACCGGGGATTTTGCCCTTTGTCGTGTACTCATGAAGAAAATGTAGGTAAGGCTATTGCCACCTGGCAGCGACACGTCAAACCCAAGGTCAGGGCTGGGCTTCGCCCCGGTGGGCAGCCGACACTCCGTCTGTGCAGAAGTGACCTCAAGCTTTCCCAGGCCTCTGCTTGGTTCCTTATTTTTAAAATGTCATTCAGGTGTTGTTTACGGACATCACTTCATCGGTTCCTCAGTTTCCTGGACTCTAGTTTGGGATTAATAATAGGACCGGCCTCACGGCATCGTGAAGATGAGATCAGAACGTGCGTGTCAAGGGCTGGGCCCCGGGCGAGGCGGGCGGCCACCGGTCGGCCTCGCCGTTAGCACCAGCGTCCCCACTGCCGGCACGTTTGGCTCCTCTTTCTCCTCTACTCCCAGTCACAACCTACCCCGTCAGCTGCTCACGGGGTCCTGTGTCTGCCTTTACTCTGTGTCCCCTCTCCTGAAACGCTCTTGGGCCCTTCCTCCAAATATCCGCCTCTTACCCATCCTACCAGGCTTCCTTCCAATGTGGTGTCCTTCTCGGAGCTTCCCCCACCTTTCCAGCCACCGGGAAGCTCTTCGGACTCCCCTTCCGTGTCATGTGTACCCGTCTGCTGATGCTTATTCCTGTCTAACTTCAGGTCTTGACTCAGATGTCACTTCCAAGGTCTGCCTTGCGCCAGGGACAGGGGTCCTACTCGGCTCTGCACATCTCTGTCTCGCCGCACCTGCCGTGGCCCCACATGATGTGCTCCAAGGCCAGCGCCCTGCACCCAGTAAGTGCTCAATAAACGTGCTGAGGGGCGGTGTGAGCCGGACAAGGACTGTATTGTCCTAAGGGACACCTTAGGCTCCAAGTTACAGAAAGCCACTGGAACTAGTTGGGGCCCAAGGGAATCACAGGCTTATATAACCCAACTGTGGGAAGTGGGGTAGTGTGGCTGGCCTCAAGAACAACCAGAACCAGTGCTCTCTCTCTCTCTCTCTCTCTCTCTCTCTGTCACACAGTCAGATTTATTCTCATCCCCTGCAGGCCAGCTGCTTCCAAGGCATCTGGGCACTCCCAGCCCCAAGTTCATTCTGCCCAGCTTCTCCAATCAAGAGGGAAGGCCTTTCCTAATTTCTGTTGCAAAGTTCCTGGGGAGGAATTCGGTGTCGCCTGGGCCCGATGCCCTCCTGATGGTGGATGCTCGTGGGGTATTAGGGTTGGCAGCCCTCCTTAGAATCCCGCGGTGGAGAGGCAGGAGGAACGGACTAGAATCAAGCCAGATAAATCGTGGTGATGGTCGCCTCACTTTGTGAATGTACTAAAACCCTCTCAGCCGTAAAAGACAGAATTTTATGGTATGTGAATCCCATCTCAATAAAAAAATAATAAAAAGTAAGCCAGAAATAAAATCCTGCTGGCAAAATAAACATTTTTTTATATTCTTTTTATTCAAGCCATTCATTTATTCAGTCAACATTTATAGTGTGTCTCTTATATGCCAGCAGTGGCCTAGATGATTTACAGTTTAGTTGGGGAATCACACACACGCACACACACATCAGGTAAGAAGTTTGGATTGCATTGTCAATGTGCTGGGAAATCTCTGGAAGTTTAAGCATGGAGGGAGATCTACCCCAGGATGGGATTCCCTGGATTTGAGGGGCTTTGAGAATCTTCTGGCCTGGCCCTCTGCCTGGGGTCAGCAGCAAGCACACTTTTTTTGTAGGAAGAAGAGAATGTTTTAACAGGTCTCTCAAGATGGCCTCACAAGCTCATCCTCAGAATGTGGCAACTTTGTCATAAGGCTTCCTTTTGGGCCAACCCAGATCACATTATACTTTTTTAGCCCGTTTGCCCAAAGTTAGCCAACCTGCGAAGTTGGAAGGCACAGTCCCTAAGCCCCAACTGCAAGCTTGAGGGGCTTGCTGGAACCACCCTCAGGTCTGATGCTGTCCCAGAAGGACCCACAGGACTCCGTGAAAGCTGCAGTACCATGGTTAGGGTTTATTACAGGGAAAGGAGACAGAATGAAGTCACTCAAAGGAAGAGACACATGGGGCAAAGTCTGGGAGGGTTCCAAGTGCCAAACTTCCATCGCCTTCTCTCTCCACGGAATCAGGATGTGTCACCCTCCCAGTGTTGGTGTGTGACAATAAGCATTGAATATTGCCAACCAGAGAAGCTCATCTTAGTTTTCGTTGGGGCTTTATTTATTTATTTATTTATTTATTTATTCACAAGAGACACACAGAGAGAGGCAGAGACACAGGCAGAGGGAGAGCAGGCTCCCTATGGGGAGCCCGAAGGCAGCTGCTCAACCCTAGGTGCCCCTAATTGGGGCTTTTTATGTAGGCATGGTTGATGGATCACCCAAGTGGCTGAACTCTCAGTCTCTAGGCTTAATGATAACGAAGTGACCCAGACTCTGAGTCACATGGTCTTTCGGACATGCCCAGCTACCCCCTAAAACTGTCAGGTGTGCCCAGCACCTGTCCTAAAGAAAGATACTCCTAGCAGATATGACATAGATTAAATCTTCCCAGACCCCTTTCCGGGCAAGTCCAAATCCTTTACTATCCATCCTTTTTCTTCCCCGTAACTTTCTCCTCATTAGAGACAGAGGAGAGAGGATTGGTTATTGTCACAAGCTGCAAAACATTGATCAGTGCTCAGGACAGCAGCTCCTGCCAGCTCGGGCTGCCCTCCCGGCTTCTCTCCAGACTTCCCAAGGGGAAGTTCCCAAAAGAGGGGTTTGGACAAACTGGGGGTTGAGCAGTAGCAGGTTTTCTCTGAGGCCCAAGCTCTTTGGCCAGCAGTCTCAAGTCCCCGTGCTCAGATTTTAAGATGGAAACAGTGAGCCCTTGGGTGTGTCTGCTACCGCCCCAGAACCCCAGGTTAGTTTGGGGAATGTCATCTGCATTAGGATTGCCACCAGAAGCTCGAAAGCCAAAATCACAGAGTTGCAGGTGGAAAATGGAGGCTTTACTTGTAAAGGCTTTGTCCAGTTCTGGCAGCATTTGAGAGTGGACCTGGGGAGATCACCTCCTCCCTGCCCCCCCCCTCAGTGGGTCTTGGCTCTGTTGGCCGACATCTGCAGGACCTTCTGATTATGTATACACTTGGAGAGTCTATTTGCCAAGGGCAGTGACCCCCCCCCCGCCCCCGTTTATTTCTTGCCTCTGGGTGCTTCATGGCCTAGTGCTGTTTTCCATTCTAAGCTCTAATACAGACAAATTGGAAGTGGGGGAGTGGAGAGGAGGGCAGGGGATTTTGTAAGCATCCCATGTGTTCACTGAGTGGAGGTGGAAACGGTGAACCTGACGGCTATCAGAAGCCGGAGTAATTTTCCATAACCTGTGCTTGTTAATGTCCTGATTGGGGTTAATGGATTCAAGGGAGGCAGAGAGAGTGGCGCAGGGGAGGGACGGGAAGGGGGACTAATCAGAAGCTGGCAACAGCTCAGTGGTGGGGTGTGAAGGGAAGGGATGATTTGTTGACAACCCCAAGATGATAAGCATCCCCAGAGAGGCAGAGAAGTGGGGCAGAGAGAATGAGATTTGTCTCCTCTGACAAACCCGAGGCGCTGCTGGGACGTCTAAATGGAGCAACCTCCGAGCTCAGGAAATCGAGGCGGGGACACCTGTGAAAGCAGACACCTTGGGGGCAATCGTCATTTTCAGGCAGCTAGGAGGGGACCTCTGGGGTTTTCTCACCGAGCAGGGCCTGGCTGGTGCAGGGGGGTCGGTGGTAGAAAGGGAGGAGAGGGAGGAGCGTGGGCTTGGGAAGGTGGGACAGGTTCTGCTGTGCGTGTGACCTGCGGTGACAGGCATCTCGGGGGCAGGCAGCGTGGATTTGACATTTCGTGTGATGATTCCCTGGCAGATGGCAGCAAAGTGTCTCGGGGAAGGTGTGACTTTTTCTAATTTGTGCCAAGGTACTCTATGAGCTGGGAAAGGCTCTGGGCTACTTGTTAGGTTATTATTATTATTATTTATTTATTTATTTATTTATTTATTTATTTATTTATTTAATTTATTTTGTATTCGCCTTGCAAATTTTCCAGTCTTTTCTGATCTGGCTACATCATGTGAGGAAGCGGTCAAAGCCCCTGTGCTGCTGACTATTTTGTAAGCTGGGAACTTTCAGCTCGGCACACAGCCTCCCGCATGCGCTTGGTGTGGGATTGCGGGACACCCTGGAAGGGTGAGTGGTACAAATGTCCTGGGGCGCCGCTCAGCACGTAATACACAGCAAGAGCCCAGAACGTGTTCCCTTGCTTTCGCCTGCTAATCCTACTTCCAGAGACCAGTTCGAGGGAAGAGTCGGGGGAGAGCAAAGGCATAGATTTAAGAGCGAGGATAGATTTAGGAGCAAGGATATTTTTCCTTACTTAGTTTTGATCCATTACTCCTTACGGCGTCACCTATCATTAAAAATGTGGGAAACAATGACGTGATCAAAATAGGAGAATGAATGAACAAACCCATATGCCCATATAATGGAATATCGTACAGCTGGTGTTATTTGCAGTCAAGGTTATTTTAGGACACAGAAGAAAGCAGGATCCTGCACTATATGTGTAGTGTGGGTCCAGCTTTGTATGTGATATTAAGATGTTTGTGTAAGTAAACGCACGCACATAAAAACTGGGAAGAAATACACTAAAAAGTTAACCGATTATTTCTGGATGATAGAATTAGAAGTGATTTTGTCCCTTTACGCTTATCTTAATTTTCCAGCTTCTTTGAAATGAGTATATAAATGCTTTTATAGTCACAAGCCCTTTTTCCCTGAAAAAAATCCATACATGTGGGGAGTGAGTGTTTTGAGAGGTCCTTCTCGGGCTCTCAGCACAAGGAGACTTCAGAGCCGTGCAACCTCCTGTCAGCCTCTACTTGCTGTTCTTACCCTTCAGATTTGGGGTTCCAGTGGGGCAGGGAAGGGACAAGGCTCCGGGCCTGCTACACCGGCCCCCGGGTGGGGCGTGGGGGTGGACAGTCCATCTTCTCATCCAGAAACGAAGCCTGGATGCTCTAGGCCGTGCACAGGAAATGCCAGGTTAGTTGTATGTGAGATTCCTTTAGTAAACCAATTATTGGGGCGCCCTGAGGGGTCGGGGGTGGAGCGTCTGCCTTGGGTTCAGGCTGTGACCCTGGGGTCCCGGGATCGAGTCCCACATCGGGCTCCCTGCATGGGGCCTGCTTCTCCCTCTGCCTGTGTCTCTGCCTCTCTCTGGGTCTCTCATGAATAAATAAATAAAATCTTAACAAACAAAAAACCCTTAGAGTTAAAAAAAAAACAAAACAACTAAACCCATTATTTGGTTTACTTCACCAAAGGCTCTTTCTCCAGAGTTTACAAACTGCTTAAGCACACGACTCGGATCTCCATTAGATTTTCTTCATCCGGTAACTTCCTCGAGTCAGGGCGCTGCCTTTCCTTATTGCTCTGTCGCAAATGAAAACCAAAGTCGTTTTTTCCCTTTTAAAATTATTTTCAGGCTGAGTTTTGATCCATTACTCCTAAGCTGGATGTGGAAGGCCCGGGGGAGAGTTATCAAAATGAACTTCTATCTGAGTTCTTCTTGGAGGCTTAGCAGGACCAACCGGTACCTTCACAAGCTGTTGAAGAGGCCAATGTCAGGTATTACAAATAAGACAATAGAAAGGGAAAACAGAACTCATCCCGTACCACACTCGGCGATGATTAAAAAAAAAAAAAAAGGCCCATAATGAAAAACTTGGATGTTCAGAGAGAGCTCTCTACCTTTTCAACATGATCTTCTGAGGACACGCTATAAATAGACCCCTATGCAGATGCATTTATACATAGAAAATCATTCTGCTTCCAAGAAAGACCCCAAACCTTCATAAATTTCCAGTCTCCTGTCCAATCGCTCCTTTGCTCAGGTTGTGTCCTGGCCACAGGGCCAAGGGACTTCCAGGGAAGGGAGACCAAGGAAGTAAGGCTCCAGCCCTTCCCTCGGGGAAACGATGATGAAAATTTAAATGTCTTGCAACTTCTGGCTGAGTCTGCAGCTTCTTCAAAATAAAAAGTTAAAAGAAGTTGAGTGAGAAGGATCAACGTAAGGAGCTGGGGGTGGGGGTGGGGATTACGCAGGCTCAAGGCGCGGCTTGCAAGGCTGGGGGGTGACCCCGAGGGAAGGGCAGATGCTGGTGCGTGAGGCTAGCGGGCTTGGAAGCCGAGCGAGAGCGCACGCGGAGACACGGGAAGAGCAGAGCCAGAGTCCCACCTGCCTGCCAGCGGAGCCGGGAAGCAACCCTTGCATTTCCTTGCATACTTTTTGGGACATTTTTTGGGGTGGGGCGGGGGGAAGGGCCGGTGCTCCAGGTGGTTGCGTGGGGTTAGTCTTTTGGTTCTGCCCTCGCCGTCCTCGTTGACTTGTGGACGACTCGGTGACGATGCCTGTCCCCGGCGTTGCAGCTGAATTCCGGGGGAGACACTCAGGTCCTTGCCTCGCCACCCACTGCCCAACGCGCAGGGCCGAGCTGGGGCACGCCAGGGCAACGAGCCGTGGGGATGCTCCGAGGGATCGAGCGCGGCCAACGGAAGGCCCTCTCTTACGTCCGTGCCATGGGTTTGTTGGCCAGCTTCTGCCCGGGCCAGCGGCCACTGTCGAGTCAGATGACCTCAGCGACCAGATGTCCAGCAGAGGCCGGGCCCATGGGACGAGGCTGCCTCGCCGGCCGCACCCGCCGGGGATGCTGACGCTGGGCCAGACGGCGCAGGGGCAGGCCCCTGGGGCAGCCAGAGCCTTGAGAGGCCAGCATTGGGGTCAGGCCACCTTGGCTGCTTCCCCCGGCCCCGCGGGGCCAGGGGCAGCCTGTCCCTTCACCCAGGAACCCGAGCTCTCGCTCCCTCCCTGGCAAGCCTCCCCCCCTTAGGGAGCTGGCTCGGGTTCCTAGTGATTCTACGAAGTTCTCTCTCTTGTGAGGGTGAAAACGGAGCAGCCTAAACGTCTTCGGAGCCCTGGGATCTGCCACAAAGTGTCCCCCGGGGCACTCGTGACAAGACACAGGGCCCCACTTTCAGAATTTAGAGTAAATCTGGCCTCAAAGGTTTGGTCACGGTGCCCGCTTCCACTTAGGGCCTGCTGGGGCTTCAGTGGGTCCCCGAATATTTTGACCTTCTTGGCCAGGCTGCCCCAGACCGCGTACCCTTTATCTTGGCCTCTGGAAGTGTAGACAAATAAAGCTGGGCTGAGTCCAATAGCCCCGGGAGCACGGCTTCTGCGTAGACAGACGACTTGGAATCGATTCCTCCCATGGGCCACCTTAGGGGCGCATCCTGAATTTTCTTCAAAGCCTAGTTCTTCATCTCAAAAGCAACGGGGTTGGGGGGCGGGTGGCTCAGGGGTTTAGTGTCGCCTTCAGCCCAGGTTGTGACCCTGGGGACCCGGGATCAAGTCCCACATCGGGCTCCCTGCAAGGAGCCTGCTTCTCCCTCTACCTGTGTCTCTGCCTCTCTCGTGCTCTGTGTCTCTCATGAATAAATAAATAAAATCTTAAAAAAAAAAAGTTCAAAAGCAGCACGTGCGTGGTAAGGTCAATGTGAGGATGGCTGAACACACAGGCGGGGTGCCCCGGGGCCCCCCCAGGTTCTTAGCCTTCCCCCTCTCTCCACCTGCTTATCCTGTCTCTAGAGCTATGATTTCTCCAAACTATTTTAACTGCTGGAACCTTAAAGAAAAAATTTCCAACACCTGTGTAGGTTGGAAGCCCAGCATAGAGAACGGATGAAGGCCCCAAGCTGCCACCAAGGAAGCCCCTGCATTGTCCCCTCTTCTTCCCCTGGGCAGAAGCTTCCTGCAGATTTGAGCCACAGGGATGGACTTTCTTGTTCGCTGGGAGACCCTGGGGCACACGGGCACCATGGATTGCTGCCACCTGGGCTGCTCCCCACTTTGCACTGCTCCCACTCCTCCTGGGTCCGGGCAGCTGGAAGCTTCCCATGGAGGGCTCCGGTGTGTTTTGGGTTTAAATGAAAGCACTTTGGGTCAGAGTTCTTTCCACGCTGGTGTTTTCTCTGATGGACTCCCCCCTCTCGGAGGGACAGGGACTAGCTGCCTGAGAGCCCGCGCCCAGCCCAAGGGCGAGTCGTTGCGAGTTGTTTTGTGCGCCTGTGTCAGCAACGGGGGGAAGAACTTGGCGTGCACGGCCCTTTGCTGGGGCTGGTGTGCACGTGGAGAAGACTGATAGAATTAGGCATGCTGGTGCAAGAAGGGGGTCAAAGGGTAAAATCACAGGACACTTAGCTGTGAACCAGGCTCTGGTGCCAACTGAGCAGTAGGACCTGCTCCTGCCCTGGGTGCCTCTAGCTCTGGAGGTAGCCTCTGCCTGAGCTGTCCCTACAGGGGGACCCCGGGGCTGTGAGGGCTCCGGCAGGTGCACCCCCACCCCAGGCCCGTGACTTGCCCTCTCTCTGCCTCCTTCTCTGGTTGGCCGCCGTTTCCTTTCCTGCAGGATCCTCTGGAGGCTCGTGAGAAGGGGCACATTCGTCCCTCCCAGGGAGGAGGAATATTTGAGGGCTGGGAAGAGGGCTTCTCTTCCTTTCTGGGTCTCTGATTATAGATCGCCGGGTCTGGAGGATGAGGGCAGCCTGGAGTCCTGCCCTGAGCCGGGAGTTGGAATGTACAGTAGTGCTTTCAAGACCTTAGTCATCAGTAAACAGAGCTATTATGCTCCGTGTCTCATGTGCTCTCTCCTCTGCTGGGTCGCCTGTGGTTGCCATGGATATGGCTTTGTCTTCGGAGGCCTATAACCAAGGAGGATTTAAGTAAATCCTCGTGGGGCAGGTCAATATTTCCATACCCCACCCCACCTCACTGCACAGCCCCCAACCCACGCACCCAAAAGAAAGAGAGAGAAAGAAAAAGAAGAAAATAAGGCCACACTTAAACAGCGCCAAGGAATCCTTAAACAGTTCTGCAATCATCACCAAAACAACAACAGAAACCCCAGGCTTTAATTGCCAGGACTTAAAGGGCGCACATTTTTTAAAAAAGGACTCAGAATCAGCAGGATGAGGCCCATTAGTGGCTCTGGCTGCAGCCAGCGCCAACGGTGGTGTTTCCCGGTTGAGTGCTTTGGACAATATAAAGTTACATTTTTGTTTTCTCGACAGTGCTTAGTTTTCAGAATGCTTCTGGATCTGCCCCGTCTGAGATGTGTCACAGGCCCGCATATAAACGAACCTGTGTTTCCAGCAAACAGTGGTTGTTTCTGACACGGGGGATTCGGTGACATTTGGGCATGACTATGGAAGATGGGTAGATTGATTGGAGAGGGCTAAAAAAAGAAGACCTGGTCCCCTCCAGCAGGAACCGAGGGGCCCTGGTGTCTTTGTTTCAGGCACCTCTCCCAGGATCGCTCGGAGTCACGGTGCCGTCACCTGGTAAAGCAGGGGTCGGAGGCTGAGAGCCCGTGTGCGGCCATAGGCCCTCCCTGCTTTGGTTCTTTGCTCAAGGGCTGCTTTGTTTTGTGTGTGTGTGTGTGTGTGTGTGTGTGTGTGTGTGTGTGTTTTAAAGATGTATTTATTTATTTATTTATTTGAGAGAAAGTGAGAGCGAGAGGGAGAGCAAGAGTGATAGGGAGAAGCAGACTCCCTGCTGAGCAGAGACAGGGGCCTCAGTCCTAGGCCCCTGGGGTCATGACCTGAGCCAAAGGCTGGCACTTAACCGACTGAGCTACCCAGGTGCCTGGGCTGCCTCCTTTTTCAATGGGATGCCCTTTGCGTGCGTTCCTTTGTGGGTTTCCAGGGACCACACACCGCCTTGGCCACAGAGGCAGGCTGTGACCCCCTCGCCCGCCCCCCCAGGGAGGAGGACCCCGGCTGAGGTGCCCACAGTGTGGAAAGGGCTGCTTCCGTAGCAGTGTGCTGCCCCCCGCCCCCTTGGGAACAACCTGGGGTTTTGTCATCCATCCCGCTGGCTTCCCTGCTCACTGTCCTTGGCAGCAAGACACTTCCAGTGAAGAAGCGGAGTCTGGCCTGCATCACCCGGTGACCTCTTGCACCGAAGTGGGGGGGGGGGGGGCAGGAAGTGATGTTAACGTCCCTCCCGTGGGCTTGAGCTTTCACGGGTTTGTACTTAGACTCTGGGTTCATCCACCCCTCCACCTTGCTTGCCCTCTGCAGCCCCCCAACCTCTGCCTGCCGTGTTACCTGGCAACCACGGGACCTTCCCAAGTGGAGGATTAGGCCTCTCTTGCTCTGACTCCAAGCGACCCGGGGCAAAGCCCCCTGCGCTGTCGGGAACAGAGAGGGTGATAAGGCTGCTGCAGCTGGTTGCCATGGGAGGTGGCCTGTCTGGACAGGAAAGGAATCCTGCACACTTGAGCTGCCTCTGGAGGGCACTGCGACAGATGGCCTGCCTCCTACCCCAGGCGTGGGCTGGCCTCCCCTGGGCTCCCATCCTGCCTCCAACTGCCCTGCAGGCTGGGGCAGTGTTCTAGAGCGGGGGGCCAGCAAACAGAGGCCCAGCTCCCAGGTTTGATGAGGTCTACTGGGAGGTGTGTCTGGGAGGCCTAAGACAACTTTGGGATAGGAGGAGGAGTCCCCAGATGGGCAGCTACTAGGTTGTCTAGGCCGCCCTATCGGGCTCTCAAGGAAATTCTTTTCCCTGAGGCTTCCATAAGGTTCTTCCGGGACTGTCACCGAATGGGTGAGATTTCATGGGCAAGCTGAAGGGTATGCGGATCCTTCCTCAGTATCAGGCTGAGAGACACAGTTTTGATCTGGATTAAAAGGAGTTTTCTGGTTTTCCAAGTTGGTAGAATGGAATGGAATGGAATGGGGGTGGGGGGGGCTTGGATTTGAGGGTGACTAAAAGGACCCAGGAAAGTCATGAACCTTTAAATGACATCCTATCTGTACCATTACCAAAAAAAAAAAAAAAAAAAAACACACACACACAAGAAAGAAAGGGAGGAAGCAGCCAACGTGGTGCAGAGGGAGAGCCACCATAGCTCAGATTTTAAATGAACGCAAACAAAAGATGGAAGGAGGGGCGCTAATGAGGGGTGTCACAAAGGAATAGCAGGAATCTGTATATTAGTGTCAGGAAAACTGAAGTCCAGAATATGCTAAGACTTGTGAAATAGCAGCTGACATGAGAATAATGCTCTGTAGTTTGCAGAGCATTTTCATGTAAATGATCACATGGATCCTCACAATAATCCCTCAGGGTGGTGGGGGGTGGTGGGGGGTGGTGGGGGTTGGTGGGGGTGGGGGCAGTTATTATCCTCAGAGTGTGTGGGGACTTCTCAGAGGCAAAGCTGGGATTTGAGCCCAGATCGTCCTGGGCCGAATGCTGGGTCTTTCCACCACACCACATCACTTTGTTACATGGCTCAGAAGCATGTCTAGAGAAAGACGGGTGGGCCGTGACTCAGGAGACGGTGTCCTGCGGGCAGGTGATAGCAAAACTAGTTGCATCTGTATTTTCTTCAATTCATCACAAAGCAACACAATCTTCAAAAGCTAGAACAGGGATCCCTGGGTGGCTCAGCGGTTTGGCGCCTGCCTTCGGCCTGGGGCCTGGTCCTAGAGTCCTGGGATCGAGTCCTGCGTTGGGCTCCCTGCATGGGGCCTGCTTCTCCCTCTGCCTCTCTCTTTCTCTCTCTCTCATGAATGAATAAATAAAATCTTAAAAAAAAATAGAACACCTTTCTTAAGATGAATGAGACCTTGAAGGAGAGCCGAGTTCTCCAAGCCCAGACCTGCCGTCGTAAGACGGCTGCTTCCAGACGGAAGCTTCTCTTGCATGGCACCTGCTCCAGAAGGGACTTGCTCAGTCTCTGTGTTCCCCACTAGACTTAGTGTCCCGAAGGCGGGGTTACAGCCCCCCTGACCCTCATGGTATCCCCTTTGGCTGCCCAGGCAATGGATGAATAGCTAGCCACAGACCCGCTGGCAGTGATTTTTGGGAACTTCTGGAGAATGGGAGGTATGCCACAGGGAGAGGCCGACGTCATCATGATTTACCAAACAGGGACAAAAGGTAGACCCTAGAGTCTACTTGCCAACGAGCTGACATTAGTCTCTAAAGCATTCATGTTGATTTCAATGATAAAACTGAGGCCCACGTATATAGGGTGAGTCGCAGGTGCTCGTCTCCGTCATCCCAGAGGCCTGCTGGAAACTCCTCTTTTGGGGCAATCAAGGCTGAGAGTGAGCCATCGGGGCTGCAATGTCATAACTGCAGGAAGGAAAGGGTTTCAAGGCAAGAATCTTTTGCTTTAGACTCTAGGCTCTGCTTTTATTTTTATTTATTTATTTTTAAAAGAGTTTATTTATTCATGAGAGACTCAGAGAGGGAGGCAGAGACATGCTCCCTGCGGGGAGCCGATGCAGGACTCGATCCCAGGACCCCAGGATCATGCCCTGAGCCTAAGGCAGATGCTCAACCACTGAGCCACCCAGGCGCCCCTCTAGGCTCTGCTTTTAGAATGAGTTGTTCTATGAAGCATTTAGGCTTAGAAAGAGACTCTTTCCTTCCTCCTTGTGTAGAAGGTACATATTTTAGAGAAGGTGGGAGAGGACACCCCAGGACACCAAAGCCGAGCGACACTGTTGGTTCCTCGTACCTACCATCACGACCATCACTCAAGTGTGCACACGGGCAGGATGCTTTCTAGAGGACTTTGGGCTCCACAGAAGCCAGGTTTCCAGACATTTCTTAAGCTTCTCTCTTCTCAGGAAGAACCTTAGTTAAGAGTAAGAGTCTCATCTCTTTTCCTGACCTCCAGGCACATCTGTTCTGGAAGGACACACGTGTGAACTTTCATGGGGCTGGAAGGACCTTGACCTGAGTCCGTCTCATACTTTATCCTTCTCATTCATTTCACGGTAGCCATGGGGAGCTTCCCTGTACCCCTCAACACATCCAGGTGTTCCCACCCCGGAGGCCTGTCACCTGCTCTTCTCTCTTCTGGGACCCCTTCCCTAGATTATCCCTAGCACTGGCTGGGTGTCATTCAGGCCTCTCAGCTCAGAATCCCCTGGGAGAGGCCTGCCTGACCCATTCGCCTTGGACTTTCCTCATAGCGCTTTCATCACAATACAAAATTGTTTAATTCCTCTTCTCTCCCTCCTCCCTCCTCTTTTCTTCTCTCTCTCCTTCCTTGTCTCCCCCACTAAAATGGGAGCTCCATGAGGTAGCCCTTTACCTGTCTTGCTCCAGGTATCTCAGCGCCTGGGATGGTACCTGAACAGGTGCTCAGTATGCATTTGTTGTGTGAATCCGGTGACTCGCTCTACATTTTTCCTTGGCTGCTTCCATGAGAACACTTGCAGACACTCTGACCACCTATTTTCAATGAAGGCTAAATGAAGGGAGGGAAATGGGGATCATTTGCAAGAATTTTGGTATCCGGAAACAGTCTTAATGTTTGCAGGGTCTCTGATAACCTGAAAACAATCCATGGTGACAGGCTCCGATCACCGGTTCTGGAAGCTTCTCTAAGGCAGAAGAAACTGTGCTTCTTGTCCTGCAGTGAATGAAACCTTAGGGAAAGCTGAGGAAAGGGAACGGGCTGAGGCCATCTGGGAAAGCAAAAAGCACTGCCGACAGGAGATAGGCCTACTCAGGGTCTCTAAATATCCTGTTGTGCCAACCTGGTCAGTGCCCATGGGCAAGATCAAGGTTGGAAGGAGCTAGGAAAAGGCCAAGGATAGGCCAAGGATAGAGAAGCTTGGGTGGCGGAGGAAGCTGAGGAAAACACATCCCAGGAGGTGGGGGCCCAAGGTGAGCATTTCTGCTGATTTTACTGCACAGTGTGGTCACGCTCCCTCTTTACCTCAGTTTGACTGAACAGGGGTGTTACCGTTGACTTTCATAGTGGGGAAGGTAGGACGTGGTGAGGGTATCATGCCATCTTTTGGAACAAGGTACCTGCAAAAAACCAGTCAACTAAACAAAAGCTTGCACTTCAGCAATGCAGGGTCACACAGCAGCTACGATGTCATCGATCCCCTTGCCTTCTCTCCTTGTTCGACCATCTTGGACATTGGCCTCATCTGGACCTACCACATCCACATTTAAGCTAGAAGGGAAAAGGAAGGGAAAGGCACTCAACATTCAAGCTCAGCGTGAAGAAGGTGCGCACATATCCTCCATTCATACCCCACTGGCCAGAACTTTGTCCATGGACGTACCTCAGTGCGAAGGAGTCTGACCAAAGTGGTCTTGAACTGGGCGGCCACATCCCAACGAAAAGTCCTACAACCGTGAGAGAGGAGGAATGATGGATCCGGAAGCAGCATCTCTGCCACAGGTGACTGGGGAACATCAAGGCAAAATGCCTTGTGAATACAGTGATGGTTTTCCCTTGCAACCGGCCCAGGGAGGAAAATCTATTAGAAACTGAGAGGCTCTCCGCCAGGTGTTTGCACAGTAAACTATAGGTCTGGAAAAACCGACCGATGACAACTTCTCCCTAGCACCAATATAAAGCCCAGTGATAATAAGAGCCTATTAGTGCCATAAAACAGAGATGTAGTGAGTTTGAAGACTTCCTCAGAATGCGGCACCTACCAGGTAATTCCCCTAATCAGTCAGAAGGCTGCTTCCGGCTCCCATCACCAACCCTTTGGAATTAACAATAAAGCAGGCCTGCTGCGGAGCCTAAATCTAGAAATAAATCTAGAAATACTAGAATGTAAGCTCTGGAGATATTAAAGTCGTGGCAGGCCCTTATTCATTCGATGCGTAGCTGTTGAACGCACCGTGCGATGGGAGTGGGGCAGCTGTGCTCTTGAGAATGGCAGAGATGTACCTTAAGAGTTCAGCAGCAGAGCGTGTGTGTGTGAATGGGGCAATCATTCATTTATTCACTCATTCATTCAACACATATTTATTGAACACCTACTTGGTGTGTGGGGTTTTTTAAAAGATTTTATTTATCGGGCATTCCAGGTGGCTCAGCGGTTTAGCACCGCCTTCAGCCCAGGGTGTGATCCTGGAGACCCGAGATTGAGCCCCATGTCGGGCTCCCCGCATGGAGCCTGCTTCTCCCTCTGCCTGCATCTCTACCTCTCTTTCTCTGTGTGTCTCATGAATAAATAAAAAAATAAAATCTTAAAAAAAAAGATTTTATTTATTTATTAGAGAGAGAGCATGAGCAGGAGGAGGTGCACGGGGTGGGGAGAAAGAATCTCAAGCCGACTCCATGCTCACTGTGGAGCCTGATGTGGGGCTCGATCGGATGACCCTGAGATCATGACCTGAGGGGAAATCAAAAGTCCGACGCTTAACCGACTGAGCCACCCAGGTGCCCCTTGAACACCTACTTTGAGTCAGACGAGGCTGGGACATATTGATGAGTACAGGACAAGGTTCCCGCCTCAGAGTGTATATCCTAGGGTGAGGTAAAAGGCAGGTAGGAAGAAGGGAAGGGTGTGAATGGATGGAATATTATATAGTGATAAATGTCATGAAGGAGCCAAGTAGAGTGATGATGGAGAATGTGGGGGGTGAGTAGGAGGGTCAGTGAGGGCCCTCATGGGACGTGATGGTTGGAACCCAGAGGATGAGAAGCCAGCCCCGTGGAGGGCCAGGACTGGGCAGGTAGCAAAGAGCTGCACGTTAGTGGGACAGCAAGGGGACCCGTGGGCCTGGAGCGTATTGAATGAGGGGACGCTGAGGCAGGATGAGATTGACAGGAGAGACCTGGTCCCAGAGAGCTTCTGGGAGGGGTGGAGCTTGAGCTGACCCTTGCAGCCAGGTAAGGTTTGAGTCTGAGAGAGGGAAACGTTTGCAAAGAGGGTGAGCTGGGAAAGGCTTGGGCCCGGCACGCCATGGCCCAAGGTGGTGGGTAAGAAGAGCTCATAGTGGGTGGAGCAGTGAGAGAAAAGGCTGGAAAGGCAACTTTGGGAAAATTCTGGAAGGTCTTCTAGGCCAAAGGGCTTGAACTCTCAAGGACAATGAGCCATTTGAGCAGGAAAGAGGCATGATCAAAGTGTGGTTCCAGAAAGATTTTCCACAAGCTAGACAGTGGCTTCTTAGCACTATTCATGTTTGGGGCCGGGTCATTCTTTGTTGTGAAGGGCTTTCCCGTGCCCTGCAGGATGTTTAGCAGCATCTCTAGATGCCAGTAACACCCCTCCTAGCCATGACCACTGAAAGTGTCTCCCCCTGTGGCCACATGTCCGGGAGTGGGGCGGGGGAAGGGCAAAATCACTTCTGCTTGAAGCCAGCACTCCCAGGACCCCAGGATCACGCCCTGAGTGGAAGGCAGCAGCCGCTCAACCACTGAGCCACCCAGGGGGCGCCCCTAAGAATTGCAAATTTAAGTAGGAAGGCAACCTTAGCTCTAGCTGCTGAACATTTTTTTTTTTTACTTAAATTTAAAGAAAAGCTTATACAAATAAATTTTAATTCACTCCAAAACGAGGCCTTGAAGGCCCTGAGAGATCTTCCTTCTGTACTTCCATCTCTTGGCATTTTGGCCTTCCCACAGTGTGTCCCTCACTCCTCAGCCCCTGAATCTGGGAGGTGGGGGCCGGGGGCTGCACAGAAGGAGGGAGGTGTGTACACCGAGAAATCACATTAAAGAGGAGGATTGTTTTGAAATTTTTTTTTTCTTTCGGCCCCCTACATTGAAATTAGCTTTGTGGGAACTCTTTGGGGTTAACTGCCCTTCAAAACACCCCCTTAAAAGATAGCCTTTCCGTGCTTCCCTTCCCTAGATGATATTTGAAACATATGCAAGAGAATATGAAAGAGAAAATCCAGAGAAAATTTTATTTTTAAAATCTATTTCTGGTCCTGTGACTTTTAAACAGCGAACTGGGTGGGTTGGGTCCCCTTGGAACTTCCGATTGGGAAATAGTCTTTGCAGGTGTAACTAATTAAGATAGATCATACTGGATGGGACGGGATCCCAGACCCAGAGAAGGGTGTGCTCAAAAGAGGCGGGAACGACAGAGAGACACGCTGGGTGGGAGGCCCGTGTGGAGAAGCAGGTAGAGGTTGGGGTGACCCAGGATGAGCCAGAGGGCAGCAGGGATGGTGGGGAGCCCCCCAAAGCTGAGAGGAGGCAAGGAAGTATCTTCCCCTACCGGCCTGGGAGGGAGGACAGCCCCCTGACACACTGATTTTGGACGTGCAGCCTCCAGAACTGGGGCGGAAGAGAGGCCTGTTGTCTTAGGCCGTGCAGTTTGTGGTAATTTGTGGTAATTACAGCCCTAGGACACGAATACAAATGGTTATTTTATAATCGGGTTGAGTTTTTTATGACCCCTTGGGTTGGCTGGTTTCTGCTTCGGACTCTTTGCCTTTCGGAGCGGGCATGAACCTGCTGCAGAAGGTCAACCTTTGGCCATGGGACTTCACCCCTGCTGGGTGGCCTTTAAAGGGGGCCCACTTCAAGTTCGTTGCCACGGGCCCCAAACCACGGCCCGAATTTTGTGCAACAAACAGGTTTCCTGCAGGAGGCCTGCACGTGGCAGGAATGCTCCCTTCACACCAGATTCCACGAGGGGAGGGTTGGGGGGGTCCTCTGTGGTGAGTGGTGGTGGGTCATGGCTCCAGTGTCCCAACTACAGGAGAGGATCCAGCAGCCCTGAATTAGAAGGGAGAGGGGAAGCTTCTGGTCTGGTCCCAGAGAAGAACAGTGGAGGTGAGTCAGTGGGTAACGGGTGTGGGAATAGGAGGGAGAAGCCAAGGGTGGCGGTGGAGGGTGCAGGGGGGTGAGGGGGTGGGGACAGAGCAAGAGGAGCAGGACAGCTGAATCCTTTCAAGAGGAGAGGAGAATGGTCTTAATTTGCCACAGGCAAAAACAAAAAAGGAAGATTACACAACATTTTTAATGACAGTGTTTCTGTCACTCCCCCTGATGGTGGTAATTATGGCTATTATGCAGCTTGGATGGGGAAGGTGCTGTCCTGCTACCCGGGCTACCGAGGGGGTCCACGGAGGAGGCTGCGCATCCACCCGCAGAGCCTGGGGGACCGGGGCGTTCTCGTGTATGATTCCACAGCACGCGGTTTCTTGTGGAATAAGCTCTTAGAATGAAAGCAGGTGGACATTTTCTCCTCCTTTAAGCTTCGCCCTGTGTCCCGTGTTTATTTTTCTGCTGTTGGAGGAGGGTGGACTCTTGCCTGGCTTGATCTTGAGCCAAAAGAAATAATGTGCACACATGTTTTTAGAGGTGAAGTAAGTGGCTATACTGCTTGTCTAGAAAACAGCTCAGAAACTCATCGAAACTTCGGGTGGTGTGGGGAGACTTGGGTGGGAGCACCTGGTGCCCAGGGCAGCCCGAGAGCAAACTGCCCGTGGTCGGCATTGGACAATTTTGCCTCATTGAGAAACATTGTGTGTCAGGCACCGGAATAGGGGCTTTGGCTATAGAAATGGCCCTTAAGAAGGGGTCTAGTGTTTAGTAGAAAGATTGGTGATTAAATTCATTCATTCATTCATTCATTCATTCATGACTCCCTTCCCGGCGCCAATGACTGTTCCAGCACTCGGGGGACTGAGTACACTGAGCAGAGGAAGGCCTGAAATCGAGGAGGTGGATGTCGAGCAGATGGAGGAGGCATCCATCAGGCCTGGGGGTGGTGGTGGGGGGTCAGGGAAGCTTCCCCAGCACATCTGTCAAAGCTTGGAAGGTGCTGAGGCGTGACCGCTGGCTGTCCTCTTAACTGGGACTTTAAAGTTGTTTCCAGGTTTGTATGTGACAATCATCACATTTGCACTTCCTAATCACTGAACAGTGACCTGGCAGAGAAAACCCAGCATCTCTTGAACAAAGGATGGACCTTAAAATGAGGTGTTTTGGTTATTCCTCTACTCATCACCCCTGTCCACAGAGTCATCCACCCTCTAAGTGTTAACTCCCTGTGGCTGATGACTCCAAATGCACGTCTCTGAGCTCTAGGTCCCCTCTCCACCTGCCAGCCCGATGCGGCCACCTCCCAACCTCAGTGACCGGCTTCCGGCACATGTTTCGCGAGCCTGGGGCCACCTGGCATTCCTCATCTTGCTCTCCTCACACTGGATCGTTCTCTGAGCTGTCTCCTCCTCACCACTGCTGGGGGCTGACTTTCCCTGCGCCTAAGACCGGAGATTGTGCGTTTGCCTGGGACGCGAGGAGCCAGGGAGGGCCTGGGTGGCTTCCTAGCGCCCCCGCCCCAGGCCTTCCCTTTACGGGCAGGGCAGGGCATGCAGTCCAGGGCCCACGGCTCGGTGCCCGCCGACAGGAGGAGGCCCCTCTCCTGAGTGCTCCCTGGAGGGTTTCTTGGCTCTCCTACCACCCTTCCTATGAAAAGCAGGAGGGTTCCCTCCAGCTCTGGTGGGTTTCAAGTTCTTAGGCGGTGAGGATCCAGTAGAGAGACTCCCACGAGGACTCAGGACAGGAGAAGCATTTGACAGCAGCTGGGCTAGGCCTCAGTGTGCCAGGGAGAGGTTGGGGGCCTGCTCGACCTCAGAGGTCACGGGCTCCCGGCAGGCGGCCAGGCCACTCTGTCATCTCCGTAGGGTCCCCACTCCTGCGACGGGGCCCCTCTTTTCGACTCCAGTGGTGCTGTGTTCGCTGCAGCCAGCAGGTTGGGCCGCAGAAGGCGGCGGGGTGGGCCCGCGCGTGCCCCGGTGCTGCGGGAGGCACAGCGTTTGCCCCACGACTCCTGCTAAATGAGTCAGGTTAACCTAATACTCAAAGGCAGCCTCCTTCTGCACCGTGGCTACACCCAATGGCTACACCCAAAACCAGGTGACGAGGACCTTCCGAGCTGGGCTCTCGGTTACCTGGCTCCTCGCAGGGCCTCCCTCCAGGGCCACCTCCGGCCTTCTGTACGGATGCTGTCACCCCTGAAAGGTAGACATCTGAGGGCCATCACTAATTCACTAGGTGTCCTCCTTCAGCCTGGGCATACATTTTTAATTAACTTTTATATCAAGACTCAGATGACACAGCCCTACCCCCTACTTTGTCCTCATGGAGCATGGCTGAGGTCAGCGGTGAGCTGTTATTCCACACGCGGAGCTCTCTCCAGCCTCCCCCCTGCAAAGCAGCACTTGCTACTTATTTGGGGCCTAGTTTCAAAATTTCGTGGAATTAATTTCAGCCGTAGCGCCTTCCTCAGCTGGCTAGGGGAGTGCTTGTAGGTTGGTAAGCCTGGGGCCTCCAATTTGATGGTCGGGAAAACGAGACTCGGAGACGTTAAATCATTTTCCCAAGGTCACCCAGCAAGTCTGCAGTGGGGCCCAAAGTAAGACCTCGGTCGCCTGAGTCCCAAGCATAAGCCCCTTCATCAATCATACTATGAGGCCTCTGAGATGATAAACCTAAATCCAGTGAGTGGCCTGACCTCCCTGAACCCCCTGATTCCAACGGAAATCGTGAAGCAGATCTCTAAAGTGACCAAATCCCCAAGCGACATAGCGAAGCGCAGAGTGATGGTCATCGTCATTTGGTCCTCCGTTGTTTGAGGTCTGCAGGGATCACACTCTCAAGGCGGAGACCGAAAGCACGGGGATCCTATGAGAAAACACAAAGTAAAACCTCAAAGAGAAGAAAAACTGGAATATAAATCATAAGCGATGGCAGCTCGTGGGCCAAAAGCCGTGGGAAGCGGACGACAGAGGGGCTGCGGGGGCGCGACAGCCAAGGCGAGGGCTCTGCAGCCTGACTGCAGGACACGAATTCTGATCTCAGTTTGAACATTTACTAAAAAGTGTGATTTGGGGGCAGTTAATTTCTGGTGCTTCATGTCCTCCTCTGTAAAACGGGCCTAACCTCTGTGCGTGAGAGCATCCCTGCGGCGACTGAGCGAGCAGGTGCAGTGTATGCAGCAGGCGCTCAGCAAGCGGTGAGAGGTGGGATGATCTAGAACTTGAAGGGCACGCGGAGGCCAGGCCTGGCCCGGAGCCGCAGTTCTGGAGCAGGACTAGAAGGTCTCTGGCTCTGCCTCTAGTGTCCCGTAGCCCAGGTCTGCTCGGGAGTCCAGCTGGGGCTGGACGGGGGGCCCGGCTGCACCCGGTGACTCGGGTGTGTCCTTCCCGGTGAGGACTCAGACCACTGCTGCTCTGTTCTCCTGCCTCCTCGTCTGGTGGGTTTTACCCGGGGGGTGGGGTGGGGGTTGCACTTTTGCCCCTAAGGGACATTTGGCAATTTCTGGAGACATTTTGCATTTCATAGCTGGGAGTGGAGACCACGTCCCCGCTGCTCAACACTCCACGGTGTCCAGAACAGACCTCCCACAACAAAGAATGATCCAACCCCAAATGTCAATAGTGCCAAGGTCGAGGAGCCCAGTTTACCTACATCAAATGATGTTTATTGTCCTAGAGAAGCATTCGGGCCTGTCTTGGGGATGCAAAGCTGAGCCTCGCAGAAGGTGGGAGACAGAGCTCTGCTTTAGGGGGGCTTCTTTGTTCGGCTTGGGTTGTGTGGCGATGGTTTTCAACCCCTTCTGTAACCTAGGGGTGTCGGAGGCGAGGGCGTCAGTGTGACCCTTTGACAGGCATCTCTTGCTGCTTTTCCTCCTCCCTCTGGCAGCAGTAGCCTGGTTTTCCTTGTGAAACTGCCGTCCTGTACTCACCGTCCCCGGGGCTTGGGTGGAGCTGCCTGCAGCTGTGGGAATGTGACCATCGTGCCACCTGCCCGCTGTGGCTGGTTCAGCAAACACCATAAACTGCCAGGGAGAGATTCTCGTTGTACTCTGGGTACCCGGAGAGGAGAGGGTCCGTGCCTCAGGAGGCAGGAGGTATCTCCCTGTGGTGGCAACGGAGGGCCTTCCAGGGGAAAGCAGGACAGAGAACTAGTGAGCACCCGTGACCCCATTCAGGCCTTGCACCCCAATAGGTCCCTCCTATTTACTTACTAGAGCCAGTAACTCTCCTCCTTTTCCAAACGCATAAAGTAGTTTTAATGATGTTTCTGTCATTTGTAACTGAGAGTCCTGATGAAGACAAACCAGGGGGTCGGATGTAACAAGCTGGGAGGAAGCAAGAACCTTCGGAGAGTACTTTTCAAACCTAAGAGTTTCCATAGAACCATATTGTTCCAGAAGCATTTTTCTTCTGGGAGGACACTTTGCAGCTTTTATTTATTATTATTATTATTATTATTAGTTTTTGCCTGCCCAGCATCCACACCTCTCTCTTATAGGAGCCATAGTGAGACTAGAGTTGCTGGAAGAGCCAGCTATCTACCCCCTTCCCAGGAAGGCCAGGCTTGGGTACTTCATCTAGGTGTGGCCAATCAGATTCTCTGGTTTTGGACTCAGACTCTGGAAAGGGAGAGGCAAGGAGGCGAGGATGGTGGGGGAACTTGTTCTGGCAACAGCAAGCGTAGATTCCAGAGCAGCAGTGGCCATGGTCATCCCAGTGGTGCCCACTCCCCAGTGCCAGCTCTGGTGTCCAGTCGGTGTCCAGCTGTGGCCATGGGAGTGTGTCTCCAGGTTGTTCCTGGGGTGTAATTTGGGGCCATGGGTTCAGTTGCCCAACTTCCGTTTTTCCTGCCTATTTTCCTGAGGCTGCGTCTCCACTACTCACTCTTCTCTTGAAAGATTATTTCCTGCTTAAACTGGCCCGTGACTTCCTGCTGCCAGAACCATGGAAAGGCCTCCTGAGGGAGGCTCCCTATGCTGCTCCCATCAGCAGATATTGCAGCGTCACAGTATAACTCAGTGGCTTGAAACGATGGCTATTTATCATTGCTCAATAATTTGAGTGGCTCGAAGAGGATAGAATTTCATTTCTTTCTCAGATAATAGTCGGAGGTAAATGTCCCAGGTTGGCACGGGTCTGCTCCATACAGTCATTCAAGGATTTACATTTCTTTCATTTCAGTCGTCCACCATCCCCTAGAGTGTTACCCTCATCTGTGTGGTCCAAGTTTGGTTGCCTCCATGCCATCATCCAGGCAGCAAGAAAGGAAAAGTGTGCAAGGGATACACACCTGTGGTCTTAGGGCTCAGGCCAGGACGGTGTGTCCACTTCTCACATCCTACTGGTAACGCAAGGGGGGCCTAGGTAACGTGGAGGAAAGTGGTGGACATTAGCGTTCTCTTCCACAATATAATTCTGAAGGAATGAATCAGTGGAAATTTGAAACATAATGATAGATGGGTGGACATTTTTTTTTATTATAAAGGTGATTCAGACCCTTTCAGTTGGTTTTTTTTGGGGGGGGGACATAATTTGATCTAGACAAGAGGAACAAGCCAGCAGTAGGGAGACCTGGCTTGCCATTTAGGCTCCAGTGGATTCTAACTTCCCATTTCTCTTGGCCTGAGTTTCTTTGTTTGTAAGATGGGCATGGTAATCGTTGCCCTATGAGTTTATTGCAAGGATTCCATGAGATAAGGGATATGCCCAGAACTGTTCCTGGCCCATATCGGATGCTTGGTAATAACTGAGGTGACCTTACAGGTCAGTGTGCTAGGGTATGAATAAGGAACGAGGAGTCCATTCTGCTATTTACTGGCTCTGGGAATTTGGGAAAGACTCCTTTAACTTCTCCAGGTCTTGGGAGCTTTGTAAAAGAGATGACAACTTTTTTTTTTTTAAGGTTTATTTATTTATTTTAGAGAGTGCACAATTGGGAGGGACAGGGGGAGGGCAAGAGACTCTCAAGGAGACTCTGTCCTGAGTCCAATGTGGGGCTTGATCTCAGGACTCTGAGATCATGACCTGGGCCGAAACCCAAGAGCTGGATGCTTAACTGACTGCACCACCCAGGCGCCCCAAGGGATGATAACTTTTTAATCTGACATTTGTGATTTCTTTAAGAACCTATAAGGCTATGGAATTTGTCCGTGTCGTATTTCATATTTTGAAGATCACATTTAATCCTCCCGCGCTCTTGTAGGAAATGTTGGCGCTGCCACTCACCATCTGTAACAACACTGGGCAATTTATTTAACCTTTCTAACTCTGCTTTTCCATTGTGGTGAATCATGAATCATTTCTGTTTTGAGAGACTGTTACAAACATTAATTGGGGTCACATATGTGAAAAAGTACTCACCCAGAGACTCAAGAGATGTTAGGCCTTATTGTTACTATTGCATGTGAGAATCAGATGGATGCTGTATTTTGTGTCTTGAAGAACAGATTTGCCAGAAACACTGACATGGAGACAGGACCTTTCCTCTCCACTGCTTATTCCTCAAGTAGTTATAATCCTTTGTTTGTGACACCACAATTAGTTGCCACTGGAGAGGATTCTAATGTCGCAAATAGAAGATTAGGACTTCAAGTGAGACGTAAATGGGAGCGGGTGACCATTTTAAAGTGTTTTTTTTGTTTTTCTGAGTTTTTTTTTTTTTTTTTGTATTTGTTAATGATATTTTCCCTTGCCCTGCCATTCCAGTGATAGTCAGTTAAAGAAAGATGGCAGCCCGAGGTCTTGCAAAAATAATCTGGAGAAACTTCTGGTCTCCAGGCTTTGCAACTGTTATGCCATGGTGAATGTTGTGTAGAGACACTAGTTTAAATGTTATGGAAATAAAAGGTTAGACTGCCACACAGTGCTAGGAAGGGCCCTCACTTGTGCTCCTGTTTGGGGCCACCCCAAGCATGGGCTACTAGCTGTGCCCCTGCAGCGTTATTCAAATCGCATGTGGTAGGAAGTCCAGCCAAGGGTAATGTACTCTAGGTTTATAGGTAAAAGTCAGTCTAAGAGAAAACCTTGTGTGTAGTGCAAGGATCAAAGGCCTGGGAGCCTGGGCACTTGGGTCTAATCCCAGCTCTGCCATTAACTAGCTGTGTCCTCGGACAATTTTTAGAAATTCTCTCAGTATTTGTTCTGTTGCTTGTAAAAGAGGGGAGGGACTAGACTCTTGCCATCGCTAGATGATCTCTTGGGTCCCTCTGGTCCTAAATTCCCGGTTGCTAGGGCTGCCTTTTCAGATCCCAGCAGACCTGTTTTGTTTAGGGCTTGGTTAGGCTAAGTGCCCTGCTTACTAACCTTGGAAACCTTTATTTCAACGCTGGAATAAAAACAGCCCTGTGAGAACACACTGTGCAAAGGAGCAACAGGGATCGGAGAGCAGAAAACAAATCGTTTCCCTACAGGCTGTACATTTATGCTCAGATATCAGATGTGAATGCTTAGCCGCTGGAACAGGGCAGAAATTTCAGTTTACTGCGTACTGATTGGGTGACTTAACGTGTTAGAGACTGAATTTAGATCGGAGGACCACGAACCCAAGGCCCTGTCCAGCCCCTGTCCTCCGGCCCGGCCCCATGTGCATGCACGCACACAGAAGCACACGTGCGCACACACTCGTGATGATTAGTAGACGTGATACTTCCCCACGCACTGCCTGAGTATAAGGCCGGACACTAGCCCAGCCACCTGGGGCTACCACGGTGAAAAATGCCCCCGCCCTCAAGAAACTTAGGTAAGGCAAGTACATAAAAGGAGATCTTAGAAAAGGTGGAGAGAGATGGGAGCCAAAAATGATAATAATAAAACATATTTACATAGGGTTTTACTAAGTCCCTTTGTACATAGTCCACATCCTCTCTCCTGGGTGGCATTTGGACCATCGCTTCTGGTTTTTCTTCCATGTCTCTGGCAGGCTTTCCCAGTCGTGGTCATCGTTGTTGTCGTCGTCTTCTTCTTCTTTTTCTTCTTCTTTAAGATTTTATTTATTTGAGAGAGAGAGAAAGAGAGTGAGAGAAAGAGAGAGAGAGAGAGAGAGAGCACGCACACAAGCAGGGGGAGTGGCAGAGGGAGAAGCAGGCTCCTCCCTGAGCAGGGAGCCTGATGCAGGGCTCGATCCCAGGACCCTGGGATCATGACCTGAGCCAAAGGCAGATGCTCAATGACTGGGCCACCCAGGTACCCCTCCCAGTCTCTTCTGTGGGTCTTTTCCCTTGGCTCGCCCCAGTGTTCCTGGGCGACCTCATGCACGTCCATGACCTCAACCATCACTTATCTGCTGATGATTCTTGCTGAAGTGTCAGCAACATGAGGACAGAAATCCTGCCTCTTGTGCTTATCCGGTTACTCCCCGTAGTTAGCACAGTGCCTTGCCCATTATCAATCTTAAAAAATATATATTTATATTGTTAACTACATCGATATCTCTAGTTCAGAGCTATTCCCCATTTGCTCTCCTAGAAAGCCAACTGCCCATTTGCAACCCCATTTTGCACGCTCATGATACCTTATCCTCAAAGTGTCCAGAAAGAATTGCTTACCTCCAAATAATCCTCCCCAAAACTCATATTTTCAGTGACATATTCTTATCTCAGTGGGTTGGACTTCTGTCTGCCCCAATCACCCAGCCAGAAACATAAGAATTTTCCAGGACTTTTACTGTACCCTACTCTATCCTTTATTCTTCACATTTAGTCAACAAACCCTAATGGATCCAGCCACTCATGTCCTTTCTGTTTTATTATTATTTCCACAGTTTCTCAGTTGCTCTCCTCTCCTTCTATTAAGCGTTCATGATCTTCCAGCATGAATTGTGAGTTCCAACCTCAGCCTTATTTTAACTAAACATTTTTTTCTATTGTTTTCTCTTGGGCTTAATTTCCTTAGTTTTTAAAAACCATTTTTATCTTGCTGCATAGTATGTGTGTATTTTTATAAGCAGCCTAAAATACCACCCAACAAAGTGGTAAATAATATATACACACTATGTTATTTTGAAATCTTTTGATTCCAAGTGAAAGAAAACTCAAATCAGCTTAAATAAAAAAAGGAGGACATTTTTGGCTCACGCAGTTGGGCAGCACAAGAATGATTTTGCCTTCAAACATAGTCAAAGAGAGAGCACAAACGTGGTCGTCATGGCTTCCTGGGGTTCATCACCTCTTGGCTCTGATTTCCTCTGTCAAATGAGAGATCTTACCTTGATGAGTAGTCTTTACTAGTGATTTAAAAAGTATAATCAAACAGCATAACCGGATTGCATTTTTCCAAGAAGGCTGTAACCAGACCTCCCATTTAACAGGCTGCTCTTGTGATGTGAGATTGTCGCTTATCCCCTCAAAAGGTGGGGTCTAGATTCCCTCTTATTGCATATGGATCGGTTTGTGAATGTTGCAAAGTGACGCTATATGACTTTTGGGTCTAGGTCATAGAAGGTGATATGGCTACTGTCTGTCTTCTTGGGATGCTTTCCCTTGGAACATACCCATCATGCCATGGGGAGGGCCGAGCAAGCTGTGGAGGGGAACCCCATCTCGGTGACAGCTGGCTCCCCGGGCAGCACATCTTCAGAGAGGTGAGTGAATGAGACTCCACATGATTCCAGCATCAGCCACTAAGTCCCCTCCAGTTTTTGGGTCCTCCCAGCTGTGTGACACACCTAACAGCGTAAGATGATGCTTTATTTTTTTTATCTTATTTTTTAAAGATTTTATTTATCCATGAGAGACACAGAGAGCGAGACAGAGAGAGGCAGAGACATAGGCAGAAGGAGAAGCAGGCTGCCTGCGGGGGGCCTGATGCAGGACTCGATCTTGGGACTCCGGGATCATGACCTGAGCCAAAGGTGAGCCATCCAGGTGCCCCAAATAAGATGATGTTTTAAATTGCTAAATTTTGAGGGAATTTGTTACATAGTAATAAATAAATGAATACACAGAAAAGCACCCCATGTGGATATCCCATGTGGCTCCCCCCGCATCCTTCCTTGCTGTTTAAGATACACTTTTAATAAAACAAGGTCTATAAGTAATAGTTGTAGTCATCCTACACCGCAGGAATCATTCATATTATGAATATCTCCATTTTTACAGCAAGACTGTCCCTGAGCTTATGGGGTATTTTCTAGGGAGCCATGCCTCAGCTATCCATGGATTCTAGAGCTGTTTACCAGAAGCAAGCTGAAACCAGGGACATCCTGCTAAGACAATTCCATAGATAAGGACTTTCCTTCCTGAAATGTTAACTGTTCTCAGGAGGCCAGTTATCACATTTACAGAGGGACGAGGCCATGCCACTTGCCTTTCCTTCCCCAGGGGTCCCTCTAGTAACTGGGGCGGGGGGGGGGGGGGCCGGGAATGGATCACAGACTGTTTTAACTCTTTCTTCCTCAACCATTGCACTCAGCAATTTCTCTCCCCGAGAGAGGCAAGATATCTGCCTTGAGACCTAGTCCTGCTGTTGGACCTATCAGTAACCCAACAACAAAAAAAAGAGAATGCCTTCCTCTCGCTCTTCTAGAAAAAGTCTCAGTATAGCACTGATGGGCTCTGATTGTCCAAACCAACCTTCAGAACAAGGATGACTTAGTCCCACTTAAACCATACGGATTGAGAAAAATTAAGGTGTTGTAAGAAGAAGGGGAAATGCTGGGCCTGCAAACTGAAAATAATAGCTGATATCGATACAGTGTCATAAAAATATATTATCATGCATGTAAAAAATGTATATGTATACAGAAGATTATATACCAGATTTCTTTCTGAACTGGTCTCATTTTGGCCTATTCTCCCTCCCATTGCTAGAAAGAGATTTCTGAAATCCAAGTCAGAAGATTCTGGTATATTAGCATCTTGGGGATAGATACTGTATCTTGTTTGTTGGACAAGTTAGAGTAATGTCACCTGCTGTAACAATCTCCCATGTTTCAGTGGCTTAGCACAGCAGAAATTCACTTCTTTTTAAAATTTATTTATTTATTTATTTATTTATTTATTTATTTATTTATTTATTTATCAGAGAGTGACAGAGAGAGAGAGAGAGAGAGAGAGAAAGAGACGGAGATTAAGCACAAGAAAGGGGAGTGGCAGGTAGAGGGAGAATCAGGCTCCCCTGCTGAGCAACGAGCCCAATGCTGGACTCAATCCCACGACACTGAGATCGTGACCTGAGCGGAAGGCAGATGCTTAGTGGACCGAGCCACCCAGGTGCCCCAGAAATTCATTTCTCAATCACGTAATAGACATTCCTGGTTGATGAGTGGTTTCCTCTATGTGGTGATACAGGGGGCTCTGACTTCTTCCTTTTGGTGCACCTTCCATGACTTAAGTCTTAGGAATCCTGTATCCTTCCAGCAGATAAGGGAAGAAAGAGTACAGAAGCCACACTTCTTAACGTTTTGGCTCAGAAATGACACACATTACTCCTGCTCACTTTCCGTTGTGGAGAAGTGGTCACAGAGTCCCATATAAATGCAGGGGACACTGGGAGGCATTATTCCTAGTTGGAAAGCCAGTTCTCTGTGACAATTTTATAAAGGGGATGGGGGATGGGACACAAAACTTGGTGGTCAGCTAGCTGTCCCAAACATCTTTACCTTTGTATTCTTAGCTCCTTACCCAATGTCTGACACTAAAATTGATATCTAGGATGGCTGTGGGGTCAATTAATTTGTTTGAGCCTTAGATGGCCACCAAGAGCCAGGGCAAGTGTGATGGTCTGGCATACAAAAAAGCAGATGACAAATATCAACTGTGGCTCTTGGAGTGGGCACAGAAAGCTGAGCAGAGATAGAATTTTGGCTGAGAGTGAAGCTCCCTGTCCTTGGCCATGTGCTGGGAAGAAGCATCCTTCTTTCAGAGCCCACTGGGGGAAAGTGCAATTTAATGGCAGTTCTCTGACACCCTTTTGCGAGGCAGGAAAAGATCATTTCTGCACTTTCAATAGTTTTCAATCATGCAAAAGGTGGGGTCTTGAATATACTTTGATAGAAACTGTCCTCTATCAGTTTCTGACAGAGAAGCCCACCTGAATTGGCTGTTACATTGAGAAGCTGGAGCTGAAGCGGGTCGTTGCTGCTCCGTGTAATGGTTCAAAGGCTGTCTGCATGGGAGGCAGAGAGGTCTCTCCGCAGCCCATGTTGCCTTTGGGAAATGACTTCTATTCCGTGGTGGATCCAAACCCTGCAGTGCCTGCAGACTGTTGGTCTGGGGAGCCGTGTGCATTGGGCCTGGCTCGATGCTCACAGGGCGTGATAGAGGAAGAGAACGTCAGCATTGCCTTGGCCTCCTGCTGGAGAAGGAGCCATAACAGAGACTTGGACTGGGTTTGGCGAATCTCAACTCTAGGTCTAGGAATGATCTAGACTTTAAGACATATCAAAACTGAAAACACACCTGTTAACCTAGGGGGCTGTCATGGAAGGGAGTCGTACCTTGGAGATAATCCATCCAGATATGTTTTATGAGTTATGCAATTTTCTATGTGTATCGATAAAGAGTTTATAAAATTAAAAGGAGCTGTCCATTTTGGGGTAATTTTTGGTAATTTAGGGAGATAGAGATACAGACCCCCTCATCTCAGCCACTGCATGGGTATTAATTAGACTGACAAAGGCTTGACAGGGAGAAAGTAGCATTCTCCACTGAAGGGAGTGGGCTTTCCCACTGGGAAGAGGCAGTCTGGGGCCTGGAAATGGGAATTTGCTGGAGCCTGGAAATGGCAATTTGCTAGGTGGGCCTCTTATGCCCTGAGCTCTGAGACATTGTGATAATCCAGGTTGGTGGCTTTTGGTCAGCCAGGGAAGTATCTTGTAGAGGAATGCTTATCAATCCTTTAAAAAAAAATAGTCTTTGCCCTATTTGCTGAACATAAAAGTCTCATTCAAGAGAGAAGAATGGTCTGAATAGATTCCCAGAGGCTGAAAGTTTGAGATGTGCTGGGGAGCCGGGCGTGGAGTGGCTTTGCTGGAGTGCAGCCTGGTGGGGACCCCTGGAGTAGATGTCTGGAAAGGGCAATGGCACGTTCCCCCATATGCCTGCCCGTCTCTATTGCAATCATCTGCTATTTGTCAGTCCCCCACTCTAGCTCACAAGCTCCCTGAAGTCAGACCCCCTGAGTCGATGGCTCTTATCATAGTGCTTGGGCTCGGTAAGTGCTCAGTAAGTGTCTACTGAGCACACCTGAGTGCCTGTGCTCCCTTGTTGGGGGATGTGTTCCCCTAGAGACTCACCTGTATCCCTAAGGGCTCTGTAGACATCTGGGGAGGGGGGGAAGCCAAGGAAATGGTAAACTCATCATTGATATTTCATCAGGGTTGGGTGACAGAGACCACTCCTATCACTGCAAGCAAGAAGAAAGCTACCAGAAGAGTCTCAGGCACTCAAAAACTGACGCAAGGTGGGACCATTGAATGTCAAGGAGTAGGTACGTCTGCCTGTGACAAGTTACAAACACACGGGGCCACGTCATAAGCCTACGGAGTCATTCACAAGCGTCCTCCCTGAGGCTGAAACACTGAGTCTGAAAGAAAAGGACGAGTGGGGTAAAGAACAAGAGATTCTCTTGCAGGATGAAATCATTTCTCTTCTGCCAGAACTGACTCACTCCGGGGGGGGGGGGGGGGGGGGGTTGGTGAGCACTTGTGCCCCGGAGTGAAGATGGAAAAATGTGATGCTAATTTTACTACTTGATTATATTTTTGTTTCAGGTGGTTTTGCCAAGTTTTTTATTTGCTCACAGCGGTGTTAAAATAGAAGCAGTTGATATATTTAAGGGTTTAGAACCCTCTCTGAGTGTCATACCATCCTAATTTTCCCCAGAGAAACATGATACTCCTGGAGGCACGGAGTTTGGTGGCATGATAACCACAGAAGCTCCTATTTATGGAGACTTTATTGTGTGCCAGACCACGGGCTAAACATTACATTGAGTCATCTCATTGGATATAGATTTTTCTTTCATTTCGCCTATTTTTTTTTTCAATTTCCCCTTGTACAGATAAAGAAACCGAGGCTGAGGTTGTTCAGGAAGGTCACAGAGGCTTGCAGAAGGTCACAAAGCCAGTAGGTGGCAGACCTGGGACTGGAACACAGGCTGCCTGCAAACTTCTAAGGCTTGGTTGGTGACTGTCTCCCCAGGAGGCAGGAACTGTGATTTCGCTGGGTCCCAAACTGGTGGAGGATATGGACTATGAGTCAGAGCATGGCACCTTTTGAGAAGCCCCTGGAGGCCTATGAAATGCCATTCGCTCCCCAGACTTAGAATGTGCTTATTGTCCCTTCCATCTGTCTCAGAGAGTCTGGCTCTTTCACATGGTGCTCCCTGTGGCCTAGATGCTTGGCTCTAGGTGGCCCAGTGTGGAGCTGCAGAGAACTGCCATGACCCTGTGTTCCTCACTCTTCCCATGGCTGCTGTTTTCCCCTCCTCTTGGCCTTGCCTGTCTCCTGCTCCAGTGGACAAGCCCCTGGCACCTGGGCTCCAGCTGACTTCATGTGGACCCAACAGTGTTTTGTCGATGTGCGTGCCAGTCACCTCTCATCTCCCTGCTTGGGGCACCTCTGTGGGTACCCCCACGAGACCTGCCTGATGCCCACCACATGCATGCTGGAGGTGAGTCCTGTAGGGTGAACCTTTCACCAATGGGAGGCAAGGGCTGATGGGTAAATTACTCCCTCCCCACCCACCATGGGGTGAGGACAGGCACCAGCTCTATAGCTTTTTGTGTAACGCCTGGGGGGTAATGAGTGTTAAAGAAATATATTTTGAACGAATGCCCACCTATGTAGCCAGCATGTGCCTTAGTAGAGGCGGGCAGCTCAGTGACCAGCTTCCTTGGCTTGGTTCTTCTCCTCCTCCCGCCTCTTCTTCCGCCCCTATAATCCTTAGGAGATTATATTCCCTAACAAAGTTTTGAATCCTGTGAGTCCTCAGATTCGACTTTCTGGGAAATCCAGGCTGCTAAGACAGGTGGAAGGGTCTGAATAATCTTATATTCATTCGTGGTCTTCGGGGACAGCCAACATACCCGGGGCAGTTCGTCTCTGTGTTTTTGGGTTAAGGGCAGGACACACAGAAATGGAGTGGAAAGCCCCAGTCTGTGACCTGAGGCTGGGGGACAAATTGCAGAGCCCGGCCTTCATCTTACTTCAGACAGCTTTCCCTTTAATTTGCCAGATCCATTTCCTTCTCCCCACTTAAAACTCACGAGTAAGTGGCTTCCTTGCATAACTGAGAGGTAGAAAAATACCAAAGGTTGGCCTGGCCCACTTGGTCTCTTCTTGGGCACTTTTTGCCACTGCAGGGAAGGAAGGTGGTGACATTTGTCTTCATGCTTCTCTGATTAAAACCTGATTTCCTGGTCCCCAAGCAAACCAGGGTCAGTTTCCCTCTCTGCATAGACTCATAATACCCCAGGAAGATGCTAGGAAGAGGCAAAAGGCATGTGCGGTCCTCCTGAGACCCTGTGGAAAGAAAGACGAGAAACTCCAGCCAAAAAAGCAGACTTAGGAGGTCACAGTTTCATAACAGATAGGGCCATGTGGTGGCCACTGGGCTGAAGAGAAGGGGTCTGATAGTCCCGAACAGCCAGTGGGGTCAGGGGGGAACTGTACCTTTCCAGCAGCGTGTAACCCATTGCTGCTGGCCGCCCTAGAGAGACTGCCAGGAGACCGTCTGTAAACCTGGGGCCACTTGAGGGTAGCCCTGAACTTACTGAGAAGCCAGAAATTCAATACAAGTAACTCATAGATCAGTATTGTGAAAAGCCATTCACGAGCTTACACCTACAGGGATTGTGAGAGAGATGGAAACAAATAGGACTGATATGAGCTTCTGCACAAGCTGGAGGCACAAGGTTAAAGATCCCAGGGCCTTATCTAAAAAAGACCAAAGGGCTTCAGTTCTGGGTCTGCAGACTGGAGCAAGAAGAGGGCCTCATCACAAACTTACTTCGTTGCACATGGCTGCCAACGTTGTCGCTGTTGGAGACGAGTCTTGCAGGGTTTGCTCTCCACAGGGATGGTTCCTGGCTGGTCCTCATCCCGCACAGGCTTCAGGGGTTATTGGAAAGATGGCAGCCCCACAACTTGTTCAGTGCCATGCTGGGCCAAGGTGGGCTACTTGGGCTGCCTACGTTCTTCAATGCACATGCCTGTGCTCACCCATACGCCCTGAGCAGGGCTGCTGGGCAGGGTGCCTGGGTCCTGGGAGGCTTAGCTCCAGACCCCTGTTGACACTGTTGGTGCCACCCGCCTGAATGACCACCTTTCCTCACCCACACTTCCCTGGCTTTCCTGCTGAGCATCATTTTGAAGTACGCGGTCATACTGGCCATTTTGCCTACTGTTGTGAAACATGAAAGTTGGATCATTGTTTCCCTAGAGAAGTGCTGGCCATGTCCTTTGGTATTTGTTGTTCAGAGGCCCGTGTTATGACCACAGATGGTTCCATGGTCCCCCTCCCTCTGGGCAGCAGATGCTCTCCGGCTCCATATAACCTGTGTGTAACTTATGTAACCAGGAAGAGACTCCAGGTATGATTCTTTTTTTTTTAATTTTTTAAAATTTTATTTATTTATTCATGGGAGACACAGAGAGAGAGAGGCTGAGACATAGGCAGAGGGAGAAGCAGGCCCCATACAGGGAGGCTGATGTGGGACTCAATCCCAGGACTCCAGGATCACGCCCTGAGCCAAGGGCAGGTGCTTAACCACTGAGCCACCCGGGCGTCTCCCCAGATATGATTCTTGGTGGAGGAGGAGGGGATGATGGTTCCCCTTGAGGTGACCTGCAGCTCTCCCCAGGCACGGGATGGCTGCCATAATTTATACCGCGGCAGATACCTGTTTAATCTTTGCCTCAAAAGGTTCCACGTTGCATTACGAAGAACCACATCCAGCAGAAAAGGAGACATCAAACTCCTACCCAAATTGCACCAATTGGAAAACAAAATCCCTGTTTCTCATCATCTGTGTCAAACATTTAAAACCACTCCGATGAAAGTCAGCAAAGTGCCTATTCACATGTTTCTCTGTTTTTTGTGTTTATGAAGAACCCCAAGCTCGGCTGCTTGTAGAGAGTAAGCTGGAATTCCTGGGTTTCTTGAAAAAGGTGCAGAAGAGAAGGAGTTGTCTCCAGGGGGCATGAAAGTCCGAGGTCTCATTTCGCCCTCTCTAATTTGTCTTCCTGGGCTCTTCTGCCTTGAGGCATTTCTTTTGTGGCACTGGCACTCTGACGTGGGAGAGTGTGGTTGGAAGTTGTGGACAGACGCTGTGCGGAAGACCCACAGAACGGAAGGTATCTGAGGATGCCGCCTCTGGTCCTCATTAGAGAGTCCTGGCTAGTTCACATTTCTTCTTGAGGCCACGACCATCCAGCTGTACACGGAGAGACTCCCTCCTCTCCGCCCTCCTTTCAAGGCTGCCAATGATAAGACTTTGAACTAAACTCTCGCTACAAAGGGCATCAACCCCTCTCACAGCCCCCTCTGCTCCATAGCGTCAGAAGAATCCCCCCCAAGGAAGTGAGAGAAAACCAAGGACCAGTCTTGAATTGATTATGTGTGAGATGGATATTTCAAGGCTGGCCTCTCTAGGAAAAAAACTTCCACCCAGCTGGGTTCCACATGTAGAAAAGAAGGGCCCTTTTATAAAATACCCGATACAAGATGTTGACCTTTCGGAATCCTTTGGGCAGACCATTTCAAAGGGTGGATATTGTCAAAGGTCACCTAAAAGTAGAAAATGGTAAATAGAATTTAATCAAAAAGGGCTGGAAGGACACCCTCGAACCAAGCCGAGGTGACAGACAAGGCCAGGACTGTGTCCAATCTCCAGCTTTCACCTCTGATGCACGCCACCCTGAGAAGCAACTGCTCATCTGAGCCCTGGGGGGTCAGGGGTACCACACATTCATGAATTCTGCTCAAGCCCTGACCTTTTGAGCACTGGCCCAGGCTCTTGCCAGCTGCCTGACCATGAACCGCACGCCAATGGTTTTTGGGTTTTCAGCTGGGGTCCAGTTGCCCAAAGGCTGCTCTTCAGGGTTTATCCCTGTGACGGCTTTGCCTCCCCCTCCTCCGGGACACGTTCGACTCTCAGAAGCAGACAGATGACTAAGAGCCTACGGGATACTTTGCAATTTCCTTTCCATTCAATTCGACAATTATTTACCAAACACCTACTATGCAACCAACTGGATTCCAGGAATATAGATCTCCCTGAGACCGGGAAGCCAAGACACAGTTCAGTCTCAGAGCAGTGTTGGAAACAAACATAATAAAATAAACCACCACCACAAAAGCCGCATTCCAGCCACCAAAAATGTTGTTTCAAGCAAATATGTGTATGGGATTCTTGGGCATCCCTAAGTGGGATTCCAGGATTCCGGTCCTTGTCTCCGAACACCCTCTTCTCTCATCCTCCACACCCCACAGTTGTCCCATGCCTCTTCCAAATTCCCCCAAAACCCCTTCCTTGGGACTCACCTCCAGGCTGCTTCTGCTCATCCCTGGCCCTGCTCTAGGCTCTGTGGCTCCCGAGGGCCAGCTGGGCACCAGTGCGTAGAGCCACAGCTCTCTGCAGCTCGGCTTCAGATGGGTCAGGCGGCCACTGAGGCAGCATGTTCTGTGCTTTGGGCTTGTTGTGCCCAAGATTGTGAATCCAAGAAACCACCAAGGAGCTGACACCAATGCAAGCACACGAGGGTTTATTTACAAGCTCGAGCTTGGGTCCAAGTGTACTCCACACAGCAGAGCAGGGGCTTGGACCCCGAGGTGGGTTTCAGCTGGGTTTTTTACGGGCTGGTCTAGGGGATTTTCATAAGGGGTGGAGGAATTTTTTCTATTCCAATATGGGGGACAGGGTGGGGGAGTTAAGATCTGATATGGGATTTCCTGCCGAGGACATTCTGCTGTTTTTCCTGTAGAGTTTAGCCCTTATTCACAGGGGCCCAAGATGGCTGGACTTGTGCTAAACTGGAGGTGGAATGGCCTTAATTTTCTCGGCCTCCACAGACCTGCCCCCACACAAATGAGACAGATCTAGCCCTTGTTCTGGAGAAGGTCATCGTAACTGGAGACATCAGCACCAAAACAGGCAATCGCAATTCAGCCTGAGAGGTGAGGGGCTCTGGGATCCAGGAGGATCCAAGATGGCCCCGGGGAGAGGGCCTCGGCTGAGGCCTGAAGGGTGAATCTGGCTTCCAGCGCAACCTCTGTGACTTTTGGACAAGTTCCCTGCCTCCTCTGTGCCTGTTTCCTCCTCTGAAACTTGGGGCTTCTGCATTATAGGGGGTCGCAAGGCTCTAACGATTTAATACAAGTGAGCGCTTGGACCAGCGTTCAGTGGTGCTCAACAAACACATGATTAGGACATCAATGCACTGAATCACACATTCCTGGGCTGTAGTCACAAAGCAGCTTTGTGTTTCCCCCCACGGCCCCGTGCATCTGGAAACATCTCCAGACTTTCCTGGGTGCTCTGAGGAATGTCATAGTGTCATTTCCACACGTAAACCAGCACGTGTGCTCTCTCACACAGGGGGATCTTCCAGTCACTCTGTCTCTGCTCCGGAGGGGGCTGGCTGCCTGGGCAGGGCAGGGAGAGGGTCCCTTCTTTCTTTTCCTTGCTCACCTCCTCCCATAGTCACCAACCGTGGTTCCTGGGCTCCCTGGGAGGGGGTGTGGGAGGGAGCGATGAGGGGAGTGGGACTTTCTCTTGCATCTGGCCCCCACCGTCCTAAGCCTAAAGCAATAGTCATCTGTGCAAACCCTCCCTCCCAGGGCCCCGTTGCCCTCCACGGGGATGGGGCGTTGGACTCTCCCGGCTGCTCACCCTTTGCCAGGGCTCCAGGTGGGTTCCTCTCACAACACAGTTTGGTGTCATTTATCTGTTGTTTCATTGTTTCAGCTGAAACCTCCCTCCTAACTTCCTCCCCAACTGTTAGCCACCACCATCCTCCCTGGGGGCTACGAGGAGGTGGTTTGCTGGGAGGTGGCACCTGTCACGAGGGTGGCAGATGAGATGGCAAAGGTAGGCAGGGACTTCTTTATCCAGGTGGCTTATGACTGTGACTCTTGCTTCCCAGGTCCTGCCATGATGGGAACAAGGGTGCAGAAGGCTAGGTAGGCCCTGCCTCCTTATGAGAATGACAAGCCTGTGTGGACTGCTGTGCAATACAAAGTGTCTTTCATATCCATGTTCTCATTTAAAACCCACAACTGGGGACGCCTGAATGGCTCAGTGGTTGACAGTCTGCCTTTGGCTCAGGGCATGATCCCGGGGTCCTGGGATCGAGTCCCATAACAGACTCTCTGCATGGAGCCTGCTTCTCCCTCTGCCTGTCTCTTTGCCTCTCTCTTTGTGTCTCTCATGAATAAGTAAATAAAATCTAAAAAAAAAAAAAAAAAAAAGAGATTATTTTCAGTTTTATATATAAGGACACAGGTTCAGGAAGCTAAGTACCAAGGTCACACAGCTAGGAGGTAGCAGGTTCCAACTTAGTGATTTGATGTCTGTTTTGTTCCTTCCATTACACCATAATACGTGGAGTGAAGGACATGGGCCGGGGGAGCACCGTTCTGAAAGCCTGGCCTTGGGCAGGGCGTTGTCCTCTGGGAGGAGGCAGCCGTGGGAACCACGTGTGCCGGACCCGGCCTGCTGTACTCACAGCTGCAGTGGGCATTGTGTCCTCCACACCCAGCTGCCAAACAGAACTGGCCAAGCTGGGCAAACACGGGCAGTGACTTCACTCTCCCTGCTTCACACCTGACACTAGACAGACCCAATGAGTCCAGCCCAGGGTCTCGATCTCCCCATGCTGTGGACAAATCTGGGTCATCCAGACCCGGGTGAGGAACCTCTCTGTCCAGCAAAGAGCCCCGGATGAAGCCTTCTAAAGCCAAGAGAGAAGAGTAGGTTCTCCACAAAATGGTGACCTGCTCCAGCCAGGACCTAGAAGTCTGCTGACCCCACAGCCTCACCAGCCCTTTGGTTACTAGGACCCTGGGGCTTCACCCAAGAATTCTTGTCCTCTCTCCTTTTCTGCATAATTTGGTTTTAGCGCATTAGAAGATAGGAAAGGTGAAAAAATGAGTGGGAAATATCAGAAAGGGAGACAGAACATGAGAGACTCCTAACTCTGGAAAACAAACTAGGGGTGGTGGAAGGGGAGGTGGGCGGGGGGTGGGGTGGCTGGGTGACGTGCACTGAGGGGGGCACTTGATGGGATGAGCACTGGGTGTTATGCTGTATGCTGGCAAATTGAACACCAATAAAAATAAATTTATAAAAAAAAAGATAGGATCCTATGCCAAAGGAGGAGATAGAAGAATTTAAACTTTGGTCTCTATAGCAAGAGGCTTACCTGACATTTTGTTTTAATTAATCTCTCTCTCTCTCTCTCTCTCTTTTTTTTGGGGGGGAGGGGAAGGATAGTAAAGCAATCTATATTGATTGTAGAAAAATTGGAAAAGAAAAAAGGGTGATGAAAAATTCACTCATGAGCTTTACACTATATAGTTTTTGCGGATTTCCTTCTAACATCAACCTCATACGTATAAAGCATATGTATAGACACGCTTGTAATAACAAGATCAGAATTGTGGAGCAGAGACTATACTGTAAGCTGCTTTTCCTCCCGAAGTTGTATGTGGCAGGCATGTCCCCACACCACTAAGCTCAGCGGACTCTTAACAGCCTTGTGTGATGGATTCCTCATTGTGCTAGAAAGACGACACAGGGGACGAACTGGTGAGGGCATAAATTGTGAGAACTCTCTAGGGACCTCCCCCCCTGGGAGGACCCTGTTTGGTCACCTCTTAGCAACACAGCCTGAAGAAACTGAGCCCGTAGTGCAGAGGGCTCAGAAATCTCCTCTCTCTTCTTCCGTAATAATAGAATTATACTGAGTGCTTCTCAAGTTCTCCCACGCCTCAGGATGTGCCCCACCACAAGTGGTTCCTCCAAAGGAAGCCTGGGTACACACTTATCGTCTTGGCCTTCTGTCTGCAATCTCTGGCCCTGAGTGCTCCAGGGTTTCCTTTTTACGAGAGCCCATAGCACCAAACTCACCCCCTTCCAGTTCTCCCTCAATTAAAATGTGTTGCAACTCTGCTGAAAGCCTTTTTTGCACAAGAAGTTGGCTTGGCATTAGGGGGACTCCCTGAGTGATGGGTCTTTGAACTGGATTTTTTTTAAAAGATATTATTTATTTATTCATGGGAGACAGACAGACAGAGAGAGAGAGAGAGAGGGAGAGGGAGGGAGAGGGAGAAGCAGGCTCCATGCAGGGAGCCCGACGTGGGACTCGATCCCGGGTCTCCAGGATCAGGCCCTGGGCTGAAGGCAGGTGCTAAACCACTGAGCCACCCGGGCTGCCCTGAATTGGATTTTTAATAACAGACCAAACTCTGTGACCTACCTCACAATGTCCCACGGGAAAGCTCTCTTGCTTTTAAATTCAAGGACATGGAGCATTCAGCCAAATGGATTCAGAAACCGCAAGCCTCGGCAATGGGCTGTGTTGGTGGTCTTAGACTATTTGTGAGTGTTAACGAGAGGCCTCACCGTTTCTAGCACTCTCTCCCTCACCATTCTCAGTCTGTAACTAAACACCCCGTGTCAGTCGCCTGTTGTGAGAACCACATGATGTGCCTTTTGTAGAGAAGTTTCTCTTTCCAGTTCAGGACTTTGCTAGAAATGACTTCAACCATTTTTTTTCAGCTTGGATTCTAGCTTAATCCCCCTTTCTCCTTCCTGTCCGTGCACACTTCTATATGAGAAAAGTTAGAAACATTTTTCAGATGTGTTTCCACAGCCCTTGAATCTTGTTATTCTGGGGGCTTGGCACTCAGTGAGGCAATGGGTTTGGGGAACTTCCGGTGGAGGTCAGAGAGCCAATAAACCACTAAATAGTTGGTCAGTTTTGATGATTAAAATGGTTTGGACTGAGTCACGTGTCAGATCCTGGTCTTGGGGGAATGAGGAAAGGCGGGACTGTGAAGTGAAGAATGTTCACGTTAACTTAGCATTGAAGAACCATGGATCTCTCCAGAAGATCTTGGAGAAGCTTCTCCCCCCTTTGCCTGTGGTGAGTTAGTCCTGAGGCTGTCTGCCATCAGCCCAGAGCAGGTAGAGGATGTGGGGGAGAGAGCAGTCTTGAGTCTTCTGTTGGGGTTGTGAGAGCTACAAGTTACATGGGGGAAACTGAGGTCATAGGAGGTCAGTTGGATTCCTGTTTCTTCCCTTGTTTCAGGCTAAGTCTGGGTTGGGAATGGAAGAACCCTTTAGAAACACCAGGTAATCAAAGAGCCTGAGGAATCAGGGCAAGAGACTCACTGTCTGAGGTGATGGAGGGGAGGCTACAAGAGGCCCAGCTCAGCGCATTGACCAGGGGGTAGGTGCAGGGGTGGTGGTGGGGGTGCGGGCGGACACAGCACTCTGGGCCCTGCTGCCTCAGCCTGGGAGGCTAGGATCCCATCTTTCCTGGCGTCTTGAAGAGGGGATTCGGAAGTTACATTAGCCAGCATCATGGCTTCCCAAGCATGGCCATGCCCTAGACTCTGGAACCTGTGAGTTCATTAAATTTTGTGGTAAAGGACGAGGTTGTTGATCAGCTCATTAAAATAGGGAGACCATCCTGAATCATCTGGGTGGGCCCAATGGAATTGCAAGGGTCCTTAAAAGTGGAACGGAGAGGTAGGAGAGGGGGGCAAGAGAGACGGCAGCCCGGGAAGGGCCCAGCCTACCACCGTCGGCTTTGAAGATGGAGGAACGAGGCCATCAGCTGAGGGACGCAGGTGGCCTTTAGGATCTGGAAAAGACAAGAGAATGAGTCCTCCCCTGGAACCTCCAGAAGGAACACGGCTCTGTTGACACTTTGAGTTTAGCCCAGAGAGGCCCATTTTAGACCTCTGACCGCCAGAGCTGTGTAATAATTGTGACCATTGCAGTACATTTTTTACAGCAGAGATAACGCGCCCCCCTCCCCTTTTCACCCCCTGTTACCTGCTGGTTTTAGCTGTTTGCTGCCTTGACATGTGATTTCTTGAGGAATTATAAAAGGCAACTGGGAATTAGCTGTTAATTTGCCATGATGGTGGCGATTATGTCTGCGTGGCTTACCACTACCAGTGAGGGCCTGGCCCAGATGCATATTTGGAACAGGAATAAGTAATGAAATTCTTCAAAGCGTACCTCAACCTCGGAGACAACGCACCCTTATTCCCTCTCTCTGTTGCCCAGATGATAATCTGGACAAGGGAAGCGTAGAAGGTAGTTGGCCCCTCAGAAGAAAGAAATTCACCTGATTGGCCTCATTTCATCCAAACGATCCACCCTGAGAAAATGAGCTCACAAATGCAGAGCGATTGCTTTGCTACCTGCAGACAGATCGGGGAAAATACTGGTGGCCAGACAGCAGGTAAAGAACTTGCTGGAACGTGGAGTGTTGAAAGAATGGGGTAACCATGGGGGCAAAGAGATGAAAACATTGCTAGCCTGGCTCAGCTGCGAGAAGTGGTCAACGTCGTCAGGAGAAAGACATGCACTTCATGCTCTTCCATGCTGAAGAATCAGAAGGACCCCGGGGGCCCTTCTAGAAGCACTGGGAACCTGGAGAATCAGGCACTGGAGCTGGAACCAATGGGATGGGGACACCAGAAGGGTCTTGGGAGACGAGAGAGGGAGGGAGAGCAGAGAGAAGAGAGACCCCTGGCTGCTCCCAAGAGTCTATGTGGATGAGGGTGGCCTGATGGGCGAGAGATCTGTTTTGTTGGCCTTCGAGGCTCCCGGTGTGCACAGTTGGCTCAGCCTCTAGAAAGTTCATCACCCCCTGGGAACGGGCCAGGTTAATACGTCATCCTGGCCTCAGGGGCAGAGGTAGTCAGATCAGTCACGAGGATCTTGTGCAAGGTTGGGTGGGGTCTTTTCTTCAGTGTCCAGGTCAGATGATCCAGGCCGTGAAGTCAGCGTGGGGCGGGAATTCAGATCCAGGCTGTCTCAGGTCGTGGCCCCTGCAGGGAAGGGGCTGACAGTGCGGGGACCCCTGTGGGACGATGACTTGCAGCAGGGAGGGGCCCAGGGACTGGCCCAGCAGACACTCTTTTCTTTTGCCTTTTTCCTTCTGCCTCCACCTCTAATAACCCACTCAGGGTGGCGGTGTTTTTTTTTTTTTTTTTTTTTAAGGAGTTGTGAAAGGATGCGTGGGTGTGCGAGGGGCACCTGCGAGGACTGAGCTGCAGCTTCTAGCACGGGAGCCGGGGAGCAGGCGTGTCCAGGCAGCGAGTGGTCTCTGAGCCACCTCCAAGCCAGGGCCTGGTTACCTCTCTCCTCCCTCTCAAATTGTAAAATTTGCCTTGTTCAGTAGCACAGAGCTCCCAAATCATTCCCCTTCCTTCCTTTCCTTCTTGAACTTTCATTTTTCGCAGGTTGCAGGACTGCAACCTATTCACACACACACACACACACACACACACACACAGCTTGTTGCAGAGGAGGACATGTGATAAAGCCAGGCCCACAAGAATCTGAGTGATTTATTTAGACACCTACTATTCTTTTCCCCCCTCGCTAGGGTTTCTAAGCCAGGACATGTGATCTAGAAACAGCCAATAGCCATTTGCTCACAGCGGTTGAAGGCCACTGCTGCATCAGGAGAGAATACAAATTTTTTATTTTTATTATTTTTAAAGATTTTATTTATTTATTCATTCATGAGAGACACAGAGAGAGAGAGGCAGAGACACAGGCAGAGGGAGAGAAGCAGGCTCCATGCAGGGAGCCTGATGCGGGACTGATCCCAGGACCCCGGGATCACTCCCTGGACCAAAGGCAGGCATTAAACTGCTGAACCACCCAGGGATCCCCCAAATTAAAAAGAAATTCAGAGGAAAGGGGTGCCAGGGTGGCTCAGCCGGTTAAGTGTCATAATTTGGTTCAGGTCATGATCTCAGGATTATGACATGGAGCCCTGTGTCAGGCTCCAGGCTCAGTCTGCTTGAGATTCTCTCCTTTTCCCTCTGACCTTTCCCCCACTCTCTCTCTCCCTCTCTCTGTCTGTCTTAAATAAATAAATAAATAAATAAATAAATAAATCTTTAAGAAATTAAAAAATAAAATAAAATTCAGAAGAAAGCCAAGGTGAGAAACAAAGATCATGAAGGTAAGAGTCCTGACAGCCTTGCTTTGGTACCTGGATCCAGCCCTTCCTGAAGTCCTTATCCATTCATTCATAAATATCCCAGATTCATAAGGCAATACGCAGCTATTTTGCTTAAACAGAGTTTCCGTCATTTGTACCTCGGCAAAGGCAGTCACTTAACCAAGCCCGACAGAAAGTCAGTGTTATACTAGCCTTCATCTGGTGACAAAGGACACTTTTAATCCCATCTGTTCCACTGCCATTAATTCTTTTAATATGAGGACTCGTTTAGTCATGTAACTTTTTTTTTTTTTTTTGGTAAAATGTCTATTGTCTCAGGAATTCTGGGAACCACTACTAAATATAAAATCAATTGGAAATCATGTAGCTATAAGGAAAAATATTCAAGGGAGGAAACTTGACAGGAAATTCCAACTCGGGTGGGACATTTTGGACCTAAAAGTGAGGCTCCCTTTATAATTGCTGCCTTGGATATTCTTGTAATTCCAGTGTTTTCAAAACGAATTTTTTTGAATAGCCCCAATACATTTAAACATGATGAAAAGACAAGAAACAAAGAAGGAAGTTCTGAGCAGAGTCCTGCCTGCCCCCCCACCCCCCACCCCAGTCCTATGGGCATCGTTACAGATCCAGGTCAAGTGGCCACCTGGGCTGGGCTGTATCCTCTGAGCAGATACTCACTCCTTCCTTCTTCTATTCAGACATGAGGTATGTTGGATAAATAGAATCTCGGAGAGGACTGGAGCAGTGACCAAGGGGTGTGTTGTAGGAGGATTTCAGTGGGAGTCCTGATATCTGTCAGAAAGGCTTAATTAGGATCAGTGGCAGGGGATCCGCAGGGTGCAAGGCCTTCCCCCTTAAGAGCTGCATGTGGAGGGCTTGCAGGGTGCAGACAATGGGGTGAAGGGTGCACACACTGGGAGATGAGAAAAAGCAAAATCATACATTCCACATTGTTGAGATTCAGGGAGCAAGGAAGGCTGATGTCCTTTCCTCGGGGTGCAAAGGGACCCTGGCAGCGTGTGGCAGGGGTGAGACACTCTTGGGTTCCTCAGGAATCTTCCCAGCCACGTCCTAGAGCCCCAGGGCTCACGTCCTGTGATAAGAGTCCAGGGGCTGCACACGTGCGTGGGCTCAGCCCCACCGCCCACCCTCACCTTGCCCCATCTGGAGGTTTTCCTGACAACATTGATACGGATTCATGGTTTGCCGAGCCTAGTTTTTTTTTTTTTTAAACGATTTTATTTATTTATTCATGAGAGACACACAGAGAGAGGCAGAGACACAGGCAGAGGGAGAAGCAGGCTCCATGCAGGGAGCCCAACGTGGGACTCGATCCTGGGTCTCCAGGGTCAGGCCCTGGGCTGAAGGCAGGCGCTAAACCGCTGAGCCACCCAGGGATTCCCTGCAGAGCCTAGCTGATAAGAATCCGCCTGATTCTTTGATACTAATTCCTCTGTCCTGGAAGCAAGACTTGTGTCTCCAGGTACTAATGTCCGGATAAGGCTCCAGGCATCCTGGAAATGGGTGTAATCGCAGCTGCACCCACCAGGCCGCAGCCTGCTGTCACCCTGCCCCGAGTGGGGGAGCTGTCGGCTGCTCTGCACACTCTGCACACCAGGCTCCTCTGCCCTCTGAGGATGCCCTTCCTTCCTTCCTTCCTTCCTTCCTTCCTTCCTTCCTTCCTTCCCTCCTTCCCTCCTTCCTTCCTCCCCATTTAAAGTTGCTGTTCTAGCGGAGTGCCTGCAGATCACTAGAAGTCACGCGTTTAGTTCAGCGAATAACGAATTGGCGAATGAGGGAGGCAGGGCTGGGGCACAGGTGGGGAATCTGTGGGAAATCTGCGCTGAGAGCACTGCTTGGGGGGGAACCGATCTCGGTTCTCACTGTGCAGTGTGGTCCTAACACATCCGGGGGGCCCGTTAGATGACTCTACTACTAAGAGGAATGTGAAAGAGTCAACCCCTGAGAACCATTTTCCCTAAGAACGATTTTTTCTGTACGGTATACACACGTGTCCTCGTAGGGATGAGTATCAAATCAGGTGCAAAATGTGACTTAGGTGGCGGTAGCATGCTGAACATCTCCGAGAGGAGCAAATGCTTGCTAGCCAGCAAGCCCCTTAGTGGGCCACGCTCTGTGTTTGCACAATAGGACAGGCCAGAAGGATGAAATAGGTGCTGAAATAAGTGATAACCTAACGGGAAGAGTGAGATCTCTCATCCATCTACTCTTTCTTCCATTCATCCCTAAAGTATTCACTCAGAGCCTGGTGTGGGGGGGCTCCATGCTGGGCACCGGGGTTGGGGCCGTAGGAGGGAAAGGTGTGGCTCTGCCTGTGGCACCTGTGGGGTTTGTGATCTAGCTGAGGACACACGCAGAAACCGTCCCAAAGGAAGCCAAGTGGGCTGAATGCCTCTGGGGAGGTTCCAAGGGCCTGGGGCTGCCCTGCCCGGCCCCGCACCATCCCTCTAGTCACTCGTGGCTATTGCATCTGGTCAAAGCTGCCTGTGTGACTGAAGAGTTGAAAATTTAATATTATTTTATTTTATTATTTTTTTAAAAGATTTTATTTATTCATGAAAGACACAGAGAGAGGCAGAGACACAGGCAGAGGGAGAAGCAGGCTCCCTGCAGGGAGCCCGACGTGGGACTTGATCCCGGGTCTCCAGGGTCACACCCTGGGCTGAAGGCGGCGCTAAACCACTGAGCCACCCGGGCTGCCCAATATTATTTTATTTTAATTAATTTAAGTTTATTAGTTCTTTACTTAGGGATTTTTTTTTATTAGAGAGAGAGAGAGAGAGCAGGGAGCCCGATGCAGGTCTTGATCCCAGGACCCTGGGATCATGACCTGAGCCGGAGACAGATGCTTCACCGACTGAGCCCCCCAGGCACCCCCTAATTCATTTAAGTTTAACTGAAAGAATACTGGGCACAGTTACTAACAGACTTTTTAGCACGTTTGGAACAACTCGGGTGCACAAATCTTTTTCAACTTAGACCTTATGAGATCTAAATACAGGTTGTGTGTTTTCTGACAATTTAGGATCCTAAGTGAGAGGCTCTGCAAGCATAAAATGCACCTTGGATTTAGATGTGGTGGCCCCCCCCCCCAAAAACCCCAAAACCCCCCTAAAGGAATTCATTGATAATTTTATGTTTGTTTGCATGTTAAAGTAATACTATTTTGGATATATTGGGTTAAATAAAAATATGTGATTGAAATAGATTTCATCTGTTTTTTTTGTTTGTTTCTTCTTATTTTCTTTAATTTTTTTAATTATTTATTTATGATAGTCATACAGAGAGAGAGAGAGAGGCAGAGACATAGGCAGAGGGAGAACCAGGCTCCATGCACCGGAAGCCCGACGTGGGATTCGATCCCGGGTCTCCAGGATCGCGCCCTGGGCCAAAGGCAGGCGCCAAACTGCTGCACCAACCAGGGATCCCTGTTTGTTTCTTTTTAAATATGACTCCTGGAAACCTTTAAATTACACATGTGACTTGTATTCATTTCTCTGGAGTGGTGTTGTCTAGGGGATTATGAAGACGGAAAGCCTAGCCCGAGTTTCGACAGTAGCTTTACAGAACTGGGTCCGTCAGGTGGGGAGGGCGGAGGACGTTCCTGGGAGGGGGGAGACCGGGTTGTGTCGTGACTGTCCTAGTGCCAGGGATGCTGGGTGGAGTGGGGGAGGAACGGCAGGGGGACAGGCGGGTCAGGATGTGGAGGCCGTGCTGCGGGTTGCCTTGACCTGCCACGCTGAGTGGGTTGCGCTCAGTCCAGTTGGCCCAGAGGGAGTCAAGGAGGAGTTTGGGCAGGAGCAGAGTGGTTAGGGCGGCTTTGGTGACTGTTATCCGTCTGCAGTGTGTCAACTGGGAGGCGGTGGGGAGAGTCGGCGGCAGAGAGACAGCATCTTGAAGCCCCCAGCAGTGACTCTGCAAGTACCCTGTGGGGTAAGAGTGCTTCCCCTTAGCCAAGAACTCAAAAACAAAGAAGCAAATATATAAACAAATGATAACATTTCACACAGTTCTTGTACAAATAAACGTAGGCCTTATTCACACTCCAAATTACCCTTTGCGGTAATTTCTTCCCCTTTAAGGTTTTAATTTTTTTAATAACTTTTTAAAAAATATTTTATTTATTTATTCATGAGAGACACAGAGAGAGAGAGAGGCAGAGGCACAGGCAGAGGGAGAAGCAGGATCCATGCAGGGAGCCTGATGTGGGACTCGATCCCGGGTCTCCAGGATCACGCCCTGGCTGAAGGCAGCACTAAACCACTGAGCCACCCGGGCTGCCCAGTTTTTAATTAAAACAAAACAAAACAAAAAAACTCCTGTGCAGTGATAATGTAACTCGACGGCATCCTGGAGCCTGGGATATAAGTGGACCTGTTCGGTTCACAAATCTCCAAAAAAATGGGATACCCTGGGAGTCCAGAGTCACAGGAAATAAAGATGTAGGGACATGGGTAGTGACGACCATAGAGGATCTGTGAAGTTCATGGACCCCAGAATTGTAGGACAGCAAGGGCTTCTAGGTCTCATCCAAGTCCGTCTTTCACTTCACTGGAGTCTGGGCCCAGAGAGGTTCCATGACACACGTGGGACCACACAGAGAGTGAGCGGCCCGAGCCTCGGGGTTTTCCTGCACCTTCCACCTTGCCACATGGAGAGTTATCCACTGGGAACGCTAAGCCCCTGATGAATCCAGAAAGATGAGGCGAGAGCATGAGGAAGTGGGCGAGGTGGCAGTTGGGTCTACTGCAGAGAGAGAGAGGTTATGTGAGTACACGCAGCCCTGTGACTAACCGACGCAAGGCCCCTCTGCGCTGCAGCCCTCGGAGCCTCATTGGTTGATCCCCCATTAAGGGCTCAGGGACAGCTGCCCAGTGTTGGGACGCCAGGAGGAACACTTAATCCCACCTAAGGAGGGGCTGTAGGGTGGAGGGTCCAGCCCACCACCACCCCAGGAAGGTTTCCAGTGCCATGGCCTCTTCCTTTCTATGTTTGCAGGGGATAAAGAAGGATTGGAGGACGAAAGAGGGGGAGGCACTGGGAAAGTAGGAGAGGGAGAGGGCCCAGGGTCGGCTGAAGGCCTGGCTCGGGTGTAAATGTGCCGAACATTACAAAGGCTCTTGAAATAGCGCTGTCACAGGTGAAGGCAGGGACACAGGACAGCCTCCTGGGACTGCAGGGAGCAAAGGAAGTGAGCACAGAGGTCAAATGGCCAGAGCTGGGTAGGGGCTGGCCTGGGCCAAGTGTTCCGCAGAAAGGACCAGAACGTTTTTGGTTTTCATCGCCAAGTCCTGTCCTATTAGATGGCACCTGTGGAGTTGCTCACATTTCAGGAAATATTTTCTACTTAGGGATCTTTCAAGAGGAAAACATAAAAGCCCAGCCTCAACTCTGAACCAGTCCAGCTTCTGAGCCACAATTACAGCTTATGAATAGCTTGGGCTTTTTTTTTCTTTTCTTTTCTTTTTTTTTAAGATTTTATTTATTCTTTCATGAGACACACAGAAAGAGGGGCAGGGACACAGGCAGAGGGAGAAGCAGACTCCCTGCAGGGAGCCCAGTGAGGGACTCGATCCCAGGACCCTGGGATCATGCCCTGTGCCAAAGGCAGACGCTCAACCGCTGAGCCACCCAGGCGCCCCTGGCTTGGGCTTTCTTAAGGAGTCCTTAGGCCGTCCAGTGGTTTACAGACATGTCTTTTAAATATTTCCTTGAAAATGGACACCCAACGGTAATCATTAAATCATTGAAGTATTAACCCTCTGAAAACCAACCCATGGGCCCTGGTGAAAATGCCACACAGGCTGGCCTCCTCCCAACCGCACCGTGCTCTTCTGTCTGCACGTAGCACAAGTGGGCATAAAGCAAGAGCAAAAACACAAGCAAATGTTGGCTTTTGATTAGACATTAAAGCTCAGACAGTCATTGAACTTCTTGAACTCTGTGGCTTTAGTCCAGGTTGGAAAGCAGGTCAAGCAAGTCAAGCCGAGGGTAGAGTGTGTGTTCTTTTGTTCTTGCAGGCTTTGAAGATTGTTTCAGGGTTAATGTTTGACTTTGGGTCTTAACTATTTTATGTTGTGGTTTGCTCCCATGCAAACAAAACATAAATCTTGCAGTGAATGAAGATCTCACTTTTTTCATTACTGGGAAGAGCATAAGCTCCTTTTTGGGGGGGAGGGTAATGCAGAAAGGGTAAAGCGTTCAGGGTCTAGAGCAACGCGGTCCAATAGAGGTATAATGTAAGCCGCACGTGCAGGCCACTTAGTGCTAACTTTTCTAGAGGCCACATAGACCAAAAGCCACATAGACCAAATGGGCAAAACTCACTTTAATAACATTTCATTTCATCTAATATGTTCAAAATATTATTTCAGCATGTAATCGATATTTAAAAAATTATTCGTGAGCTATCTTATATTCTTTTCTTCATACAAAATCGTTAAAATATAGTGTATGTTTTATACTTACTGCTCACCTCAATTCCAACTAGCCACATTTCAAGTAGCTGTATGTGGCTAGCGACTACTATATGGGGCAGGACGGTTCTAGAGTCAAATTGTATTGACTTAGACACTGCCTGATTTTGAGCAAGTTACTTAGGCTTTCTGTGCCTCGGTTTCCCCATCTGTAAAATGAGAATAATAATAATGGGATCTGCTTGTTGGGTTTGTCATGCAGATAGCGTGTGTAAATACCCTTAAAGCCCTTGGCGCAGTGCCTGGCCTATATTTGATCAATCTATGTCAACCATCATGATCAGTTCTGACACAAGTACACGAGTTTTTCTCCAAAATAAGGTACTTCCAAACTAAGTGAAACTGTGTTAAATTTAGAGCTTAGATCTTTTTTAGGGGGCAAGAGGCGGGGATCTTTATCAGCCCAAACCAGGTAAACAGACTCGAAGTACTTCAATTTTTTATTTCATCAAACCAGGAAAACGTAAAATGACCTTCCACCTACATCTATGGTAAGAGAAAACAAGACTAGTTCAACCAGTTACCTATGGTTTTTCCCCCATCTTGTCAGTTATATTCAAGGCAGTTGAATAGTTTTGTGTGTTTGTAAAAGCGCAGGCATTTAGGTTTTGAGGGGGTGAGTTGGAGCTTTTAAAAGTAATAAAACAGTGTTAGGCTGGAATTCCTTGCCTTGTTTTCTAAAGCGGCCTTGCCTCTGAGTGACAGTCACATCCTGGTTGACTTCCATGTTGTCCTTGACCTCAGGGTTTCCTTCTGGTGCTCAGAAGCACACCAGAGGAACGGAGCATTTGCTTTGTGGTCACAGGGGCCAATTTGTTATGTGAAGCTTTTTCCTTAATCCCTGCTTTGGAGCCTGTGAATGAGCATAAGAAGACACGTAAGATTGGATGGGGCCAAGTTGTCAGGGCTTGTCCGCACGGGGCCAAGACTGGGAAGTACTCCTGTCACTTGCTGCGTGGTATGAAGAAGACCCACAGGGAGTTGGGAAACTGACAACCATTCAGAGCCCAGGTTGCCTTCATCCCTAGTTTTAGTGGTGGCGCCAAACATCTCCGTGACATTTGCTCCAAGTACATTTGTATCTTTTGTAGGAGGTTTTGGGAGGTTGGGGCTGATCAAGGAAGAAATGACCATGACAGGCAGTAACACAAAAGCTTTATTAGGCCATGTGGGATGGGGTTGTATGAAGGAGGAAGTCTCGCACAGCCTGAGACCACCCAGAGGCTCCAGGAGGCCAACATCCAGAAGGGGAGCTCCGGGCAGAGAGGGGCTCGGTACATGCTGGGTGGTCTGGAGGTCAGAGAGCTCGGAAGGGTCATGGTAGCCTGGCGTCTTGTACTTACAAGTCTCTCATCAATGATCAATGGCTACTGGGTGAAGTTTCAAGGGGTGTGTGAAACTCTAGGTGCAGGCTCTAAACGGCTAAAAATCTGCTTGTTTGGCTATTTTAAAAATAACCTGATGCAGATGCCTGGGTGGTTGAGTCAGTTAAGCATCCCCACTCATCATTTCAGCTCAGGTCGTGATCTCAGGGTCACGAGATTGAGGTCGGAGTCCCACTCTGTGCTCAGCAGGGAGTCTGCTTGAGATTCTCTCTCCCACTCTCTCCTTTTGCCCCCAGCTCACCAAACCCCTGCCTCATGCACACGTGCTCACTCTCTCGCTAAAAATAATTAAAAAATAACCTGATGGGGGCACCCAGGTGGTTCAGTGGTTGAGCATCTGCCTTCAGCTCAGGGCGTGACCCCAGAGTCCTGGATCGAGTTCTGCATCGGGCTCCTTGCAGGGATCCTGCTTCTCCCTCTGCCTGTGTCTCTGCCTCCATTTCTCTCTGTGTCTCTCATGAATAAATAAATAAAATCTTTAAAAAAATAACCTGATGTGTAAAAATTTACGTTTGATGCCAGTGGGCTTCAATGAGTCTCAGCTTCCAGTGGAAAAATACAGAGCCTAGAGGCCAATACACTGAAGCCATCTTTGACCGATTTGAATCACCATCTTACATTCCCCATGTGAACAGTATGTTCCAGCAGGAAGAGCACAGGGGCAAACCTTGGGTTCGGGTGGTGGCTGGGCCCCTCCCTAGCTGTACCTTCAATGGGCACTCAATCCATCCGGGCCTCACTGTCCTCATCCATAAAATGAGGGGTGGGACCGATGGACTCTGAGTTTCCAGCTCTAAATATTTATGACTCTCAGGTTCTCAAAACATCCTCATGGTGGTAGACAGGATTTGTTTCATTATTGACATTTGTCAACAAGAGACCTGAAGCACAGAGTTGGTTAGCGCCGCTGAGTGTTTTATCAGATCTCACCCAGTTCCTGGCGAGAACTGGATTAGAATTCACCTGTGGGGATATGTGGCTTCTTTGTGTTTTCTCTTATCCTGATGGGCAAAAGAAGGGGAAATATTTACAAAATGTAGCTCTGGAAATGAATGAAAATTATGTCACTGTGCATGGCTGTGGTCCAAAAAAGAGATAACCGAGATTGAAGATTTATAGGCATGCCATCGTATTAGCGCTCTATTTTCTTCTTCGTGGTTACATTTACAGACATTTAGAGTAGAAGAAGCCCAGCGCCGCTTCCTTTGTTGCTGCCTGTAAAATTGCAGAGTGGATGAGAGGTGATTCCTGAAGACCCCACACCTGGTGACGATGTCTACAGGTGTCGGCATTTCCCCCACATCCCCGGGGCTCCTATCATCCTGCACTGATTTGTTAAGTATGTGCTCTGAACTCTCCCTCCTAACACGGATCTTCTCTGTCACGATAATTACCATGAAGATTGGTTACTATTTTTAATAAAGCGTATCTGTTGCATACCTGGATCAGTCTCGGAGGACGTGTTGGAGAAATACATTCTGTTTTACTCATTATTGTTGGTTCTATACAGAGAGTTTGACTTCTTACGGTCAACATCTAGGGAGCATCCCCTTCTGAGAAGAGGGTGGAGGGTTTACCTAAAAATAAATAAGTTTTAAAATCTTCATCCCGAGACTTGTCTAAATTGTAAAATAAATCACGCAGGAGTTTCAGTGAATTTTTTGGCCCTAAAAGCTTCTATATTTGACTGTCCCAGAACGCTGTGTTCTCTCTTAAGCTATGTCCATTGGCTTTGGGCTCCAACATTTCAGAGGACTTGGTGACCCTGTTTTCCAGACTTGAGTTTAATTGGAGAGTTAATTATCTGAGCAAGAACATGTAAACCAGGTTGAGTTTGGGGGCAAAGCCTGGGATCTCCGTTCCACCTCAGCAGACAAGAAAGTCTTTGTGAAGCTTTGTTGATTATATTTTTACATAAGCAGATGTTCCATATAGCAGAGGCAAGAAACCAGGGAGAGGAGCCTGTAACCAGATCGTGTTTAGCTAAGATGAAGACAAAAGCTCCTTTATCTCTTTGCAATAACTTAGCCTACGAAGACCTGAGGCCTGAGCTGGGAGGTCCTCATTTCGGGTCCAAGCAGGCATTTGAGCTAAACAGGAAGGAATGAAGGTTCATTTGCTTGGCCTCGGCCTTCAGTCATGATTTCTGATTAGCCTGTGCTTCTCTGATGAAATCTGTAAGCACCTTGACTAGTTTATCCTTCCTCTCATTCCAGGAATTTTTTTAGTTCGGTATTTTCAAAAGTTTCTTTCTTTTAAATTCACTTGACTCAGGCTACGAGGCCGCCTTCACCAGTTCATGGTTTCCCTGGCAACCAGCTGAAGGAACCATTCAAGTCCGTCCACAATGACCTTAATGAAAATGATGTAACAGGACTTAAAATAGGTGTCCCTTCTCTAGAGCACAGCCGGATCCCTCAAGCTGTCTCTGAAGGAAGTCCTCCCTCGGCCTTGCAGATGCTGCACATGTCATTTCCCCCCAGATTCCTCTGTCTCAGTAAAAGGCCGTCTTCCTACGGGGGAACCTACTCGGTCTCCTTGTCTGGAAAACGGGGAGTATAGGAACAGTCCCACTTATCTCATAGGACTGGTTCAAGAATAAGACGGTGAGGTGAAGAGGGTGCTTGGCATGTCATAAAGGGGCACATGGTGTGGGTTACCCATGCCTGCTGAGACCAGGCAGGGGATGTGAATGAGAGAGCTGGAGACCAGGTGTAAGAAAAGTCCCAGTCCCAGTCACATCCCAGTGAGAATTGGCAACTGACACCAGAAGACATTATCTAGCTTGTAACCTGCAGAGATGGAAGGCCCAGGCTCACCTGAAGGAAGCAACTGCCACTTAATTTCAGCCAGTCGTTTTTTGGGAGTAGGGGGTCAGTGTTATCAATTCTTCTGATTTCATTTTTGAAGAACAACCAGAAACCCAAAGCCCCGAAAAACATCCCCGAATTTTTGAATTTTGGCAATGAACTCATAGGAAACACACACAGGCACACATGCATTGAGTGAAACACGTACCATGTATCTGTTGTCTGGAGGCAACCTATAGGCTGCCGCTTTGAGACCTTTGCTGGAGGACGTTCTTAGAGCTATTTGTAAATCTGGGATGAGCTAGGTACTGACCTCTGCCTTATATTCTTGCCACAGAAAACAGCTTACACTCAGATTTACAGATATGTTTTTGTTTATTTAGATATATCGATGTCTTCGGGAATGCAGCTACAGCCTAGAGTTCCAGGTATGGGACTCCTCCTCCCAGATACTGAAGACCCAACCCACAGTAGGTCTTCCCCAAACATCCGGCCCCTTGTGGGCACCATAACCACAACCCTCCTTGAGCTCACTCACATGACAGAGTGGTCCGCTGTCCTCACTGGCCAGCTCCGAATGGGCACACATCTAGGGTCCATAGTTGAAACCTTATTGTATTGGCCTTCTAAAAGTGTTTTTGTGGACTCTGAAGCACTATTCCCAGTTTGTCTGCCTTGGGAGTTGGGTCCATTTTGACCATTCCCACCGCCCCCCTAGAAACTATTCTCTCCAGGTGAGCTTACCTTTACACATCTCCTTGGGATATGGCTCTGCTTTTCCAGTCACAGGCCCCACTTCAGAGTCAGGCCTATTGTAACATTTGTGGGGATTGGGCTAGCGTCCAAATGGAGGCCACAGACCACATGTCTGAGTGTTCAAACATTATAAAGTAAGTTTATGAACTGTTAAATAAACCATATTCCATCCTCCTATCTTGGCAAATATATCTCCTGTCAGTGCCATCCGGGCACAGACCACCAGGAACATACTTGTAAGGGAACAAGGTTGGGTGGATTGACTCATAGCATGAGGGAGACACCACCCCCCATGGGGAACCAAGGGACATCTCAGTCAGTGTCAGCAAGAGCCTAGTGGAGATATGATGGGTGATTGGGGGGGGGAGTTCAAGAAGGCATGGCTTTGCTTTGGGTTAATGGATGGTCTAAAGTAGTGAGGGTAGTGGGGGTATCTTACCATAGCAGCTAAGAGCTGTGACTGGTAAAAGAAAAACAACAAAACCAACAGTCTTGGGGCACCTGGGTGGCTCAGTCGGTGAAGCATCTGCCTTCAGCTCAGGTCATGATCTCAGAGTCCTGGGATCGAGCCCCTCATGGGGCTCCTTACCCAGCAGGGGTCTGCTTCTCCCTCTCCCTCTGTCTCCCTCCTCCCCACTTGTGCTCTCTCTCTGCACTATCTCTCTCTCAAATAAATAAATAAAATCTTAAAAAACAACCCCCCCCCCAAACCCCAACAGTCTCATTAGCCAGGGTACGGGGATAGTGGTCAGGCTGTGGTTTGAATACGGTTCTCGATTTTTTAAATTTATTTATTTATTTTTAGAGACAGAGAGAGAATGTCAACTAGATTCCTCACTGAGAGCGGAGCCTGACCCAGCACTTGATCCCACAACCCTGAGATCATGACCTGAGCTGAAATCAAGAGTTGGATGCTTAACCAACTGAACCACCCAGGCATCCCAATAATGTTCTTGATCTGGTCTGTGTTCACACACGAGTACAAAGAGGTCTTGGTTTTCTCTTGCTCTCTCGTGGTCACAGTGCGGCCTATCTGCTGCTTGTGTTCCGTCAGACTGTTTATGCTCAGTTGGAGGACAGCCCCGCTCACCTGGGTGCCAAGGCCAGTTCCTGCTGATACCAAGCCCAGCTTATAGGGCTATACTGCCTTTCTCTTTCCCTTCTCATTTCTCCCTCAACAAGGAGGACCAGGTTTGAATGTAGACATCCCAGACTCCTCAGGGGCCTGGGCCAGAACGGGGCAGGGGAGTGGAGCCATCTCTGCTGGCTTCTTCCCATAATCTGTCTTCTGCTGTAAAACGAAGGGCACTCAGGACCCTGCACATCCCATCTCAGACATGCAGACTGACCCATGGCCATCACTTGGGCCTAGCCACCTGCATCCTGGCAGCGAGATGCATCCCCAGGAGGATGAACTCAGAGAAGAGGTCCCCCAGGCCTAGGAAGCAGGCTCCCAGAAATTCCAGGGTCCTAGGTATCTGGAATATAATCTAGCCACTGGCTCTAGGGGGGTTCATTCTCTCATTCCTGTAGACTTCTCACCTCATGGGAAAGGACATGGTCAGAAGAGGGTCAGAAGGGAGCCCACTTGCCCAGGTCTCAGAGGGTCTGCCTCTAATTGTTGACTCTCTGCCTTGACCCATTCATTAAAGTGACCTCCCTTGTCCAGCAAGACTTTGTTCGGCTCCCAGTCTCTTTTAGCTGGTCTGGTTCCATTTGTGTCATCGTGTGAAACAGTCACACAGTGCACACACCCAAACGGATGGGCAAGGTGAAAACCACTCAATGTTGAAAGCTATTTCTAGTTCCTGATTTTTTTTTTCAAAGAAAGATAGAAATATATACAAAGCTGCTTAAAATTAATGTTTGTGTAAATAGCCTAACTCTGGAGGAGTGAAAATATGTCCCTACTGTGCCAAGATTGGCAAAAGTGCAGTGATTGGTGGTGGGTCACATTTCCTGAGAAGCTAAACTAACCAGTTTACTAATTCTATCTTCCTTTAAATGTTTTGGCTTTTAGATTAGAAACAGAGTTAACATTTTCCAGAACTAGTTTTCATAGTGTATTTTGGTTCTCATCTGAGAATATTTGGCTTTCCTCTCTCAGTTCTTACTTTTTGAAAGAGGAAAGTCTTTCCTTATTATTCTAGTAAGTAAGAAACGTGACCTCTGTTTTTTGTGCTCCAAGAACCCTCCCTCAGGAAATAATGGCATCAGGTGGTGAGACTTTAGGAGGTAGGAATGAAAGGTTTGTAAAAGCAGGCACTGAGGGGTTGCAAGTATAAATGTTGGTGTACAGCTGACTCCCTGAGAAAGGACATCCTGGGTCACCTCTCAAGTATTTCCTGGCATGGAAACCCCATATCTTCAAACACAAAAATCAGAAAATCACAGTCCTTATCTGTTTGGGCCCATTTATAGGAGAGTCTTTTGATTGCCTGGAATTGTATATTTTTACATTTCTTAGATTTCTACAAAATAATATTTGTGCCTTCTTTCAAGTATAGTATTATTTATTAAAGTTACTTTTTAAAAATTTAAGTTCAATTAATGAACATATACTGTATTATTAGTTTCAGATGAAGAGTTCAGGATTCCTCACCTTGCCATTAGTCATGCTTAGCAAAGCTTCTGAGGGCTCTATGTGTGTATTTCCTTCCTTGATTTTCTTCCACCTTCCCTTCCTTCCATGAGTGTGATCAATAATGAGGGTAGGGCACATGGATGGCTCAAGACCTGAGCTGCCTTTGGCTCAGGTCATGATCCCAGGGTCGTGGGATCGAGTCCTGCATCGGGGTCCTCACAGGGAGCCTGCTTCTCCCCCTGCCTGTGTCTCTGCCTCTCTCTGTGTCTCTCATGAATAGATAAATAAAATCTTAAAAAAAAAGAAGAGGGTAGGTGTGGCATTTCCATTGAATGCTAAGCCTATCATTTGCTAACTGAGTGATCATGTACCTCAGTTGGACCTTCCCTCCCCCATAAATAGAGGAAGGAACACTAGTTACTTTATAAGGTTGTGAAGACAATATGAATGGTGCTCAGGATGATGTCTGGCACACAGTAAGCATTGGATACATATAAACATTGATTTTTTCCCCCACAGTATTTAATAAGTGCCCAGTATTGATAAAGCACTGTGTTAAATGGTGAGGACAGGGTAACAAGGCAGATGCATTCCTTATTCTCTGGGAGCTCACAGTACAGAGATGGGAGACTGGTGAGTAAATAAGTGGGCAACATAGGATGGGATTTGAGATTGCCATAAGGGGTGACCAGGTGGAGCCCCTAACCCAGTTCTGAGAAGTCAGGGAAGTCTTTCCAGGGCTGATGTCTCTGCTCTCACCAAAAGAGTGAGTAGGAACCAACAAGGTGATGTGGGTTCTGACAAGGCCTTCCAAGCAGTGGGAACAGCATGTGCAAAGTTCCAGAGGCAAGAGACACCAGGGCAGCTGCACTGCTACCATCCAACCTCCGCAAGTCACTGATACAATGAAGAAGACTGAAAAGAAATGAACCAACTTAATTTTTCTGCATCTTTATTCTTTTGAGTCATTCTGTTTCTCAGAGGTCCCAAATGGAGCCTAGAATGATTGCATCTTGTGTGAAGTGGCCAATGTGATGTTGCTACTTTGATCTATCTTCAGATGGTGCTTGGCTCACCTCTTCCTTTACCTGTGCTCCACCATCGGCTATGGGTCTTGTTCAAGATTCTCCCTCTCTGGATTTACCCCTTCCAGGGAATATATGCTTTAGCTTCTTTTGGCCTTTTAAACTTCATCTGTTGTTTTAGGTTCAGTTTCTCTCCATTTTATGACATCTTAGATTTCCCTCCCATTTTTCCTATGGTTCCTCATGCCTTCAACTGATGGCCACTCTAAAACCTTATCAATTCATTTTATTTTTCTGTTCCATCAGTCGCTAAAACATTTACATTTTTTAATCTCCAAAATGGTCTTTGGTCTTTTCTTTCACACGAATCATCCCCCTTGCTAGATTTTGCTAGGATTTAGCTAATTTTTAAGGTGCTCTTGGCCAACATCAAAGTTGACATTACAATAAAAATGTCACATGCTTTTGAAGAACATGCTTTGCTGAGCTTAAATAAATAATTTCCATTGGGTATTTCAATGGGGCTCTAGATACTCAGATACTTGAAATGAACAGCTCATTCCTTTCTGCTGACATGCAGCATCTCTAGGCCAATTAATTGTTTTAGAGTGATATTAGTATTGTGTTTATGATTTAAAAAAATGTATACTTAACTTCAGACACATGCATATTGAAATGATGTGATGTCTGGGATTGGCTTCAAAATAATTCTTTTTGGTGGGATCCACAAAGAAACAAGATTGGCCATGATAGTTGGAATTGGGCATCTACTGAAGTAGATTAAAAGATATGAAGTACTATACTCCATATTTTTGTATATATTGGAAACTTATCATGATAAAATATTAAAAACATTCTTATGTTATTTGAGACTGGCTCAAAACTACCTATGTCTTATATCTTAGAAAATCATCACTTTTAATCCTAATTTTGATATCTCCACCTACCATACTTCCCAATGGTGATAACGGAAGTTAACAGATTTTGTACACTTTTAACGTGCTCGATACTTTACTGAATGAATGAGAACACCATTTCATTTAGTTCTTGTTAAAAACCTACAAGGAGGGGACATCCAGGTGGCTCAGTGGTTGAAACATCTGCCTTTGGCTCAGGTCATGATCCTGGAGTCCTGCTTCTCCTTCAGCCTATGTCTCTGTCTCTGTCTCTCTCTGTGTCTCTCATGAATAAATAAATAAAATCTTAAAAAAAACCCTACAAGGTGGGTACTCTTATTGTCTGCATTTTACAGATTAGATTTCAAGCGTTTTGGCGCTCTGCCCAATGTCACACAATAATATGTGACATGGCAGGAATCAAGTCATCTCCAGGAGCCTGTGCTCTCACTCGCTGTGCTCTGTGGCCAGGTGGTCTTGGAGTCATAAAGGAGCATGTGAAGAGGAAGTTGGAGATATTGACTAGTAAGCTGGCAGTGTGAATTTTTTTTAAAGATTTATTTATTTATTTTAGAGAGAGAGAGAACTAACAAGCGAGTATGGGAGGGGCAGAGGGAGAGGGAGAGAGAGAGAATCTCGAGCAGACTCGCTGAGAGCAGAGCCTGACGCAGGGCTCGATCCCACAACTCTAAGATCATGACTTGAGCTGAAACCAAGAGTCGGATGCATAACAACTGAGCCAACCAGGTGCCCCAGCAGTGTGAATACCAAGGGTGTGGGATTTGTCACTCTTCTGGGAATTTTTATTTCGATGCCCTGTCACTCGCGTTAGCTAGAACAAAGTGCAGTTCGCTCCTTTCTGCTGACATGCAGCATCTCAATTAATTTTTTCAGAGTGATATTAGTATCATGTTTATGATTTTTAAAATGTGTCTTTAACTTTGAAGACATACATATGGAAATGATGTGATGTCTGGGATCAGCTTCAAAATAATTCCTTTCGGTGGGATCTATAAAGAAACAAGATGGTGTTCGTTCTACTATATACTCTATATTTTTGTGTATATTGGAAACTTGTCATGATAAAATGTTAAAAACCTTCCTTATTTCACTAGACTTCTGTGGTGTTTCATTGCTCCCCAACTTCCCTGGTGAATTATATTTCATTTTTTTTTATTAGAGGTTCATATAAAGACTACCAGTCTTTTAAGAGAGGCTTTTATTCAGGCAGCTTCCTTGTGGACTTTGCTTTCACTTTTTCACTTTTTTAAAAGAAGTTGGTTATTATAATCTATATTTTCCTTAATCCTCCACCCATCCATTTTCTTGTTAAATCAGAATTTGACTGCTGACACCATCTTTTTCCCCATGGGTCTCTTCTCTTCAATTCTCTAAGACACTTCTCTTTACAAATAGATTTTGTTTGTGCAGTTAATTATGACATGATTTTTGGTACATTTTCTGGCAGGAAGCCTTTTTCAGAAGGACTGTAGTGCTCCAAGTTTTAGATGAATGTTAATTCTTTTTCACTATTATGAGACCCAAGTGATAGGACGTGTCTTCTCTCTGAAACAGACTTACGTTAAATAAGTTTTATTTAAACAGAGCTCAGGGGTGTTGTATGCAACTGATGAATCCTTGAACTCTACCTCTGAAACTTATAATACACTCTATGTTCATTAATTGAATTTAAATAAAATAAAAGGAAAACAAAGAAAAAACAAACAGAGCTCAAGTTGAGTGACCATTTTGCCTATCTACTTGTGCTTCATTCGCTAGTTTATCTATATAAAGTTATTAATTCCTACACATCTTGGGTATTAATACAGAGCAATTTACTGTCTTAAATACTAATGTTTTTGTAGAGACTTTATAAAGTATTATTTTAAAAAATTGTGTGATGCCAAAACTGAATTTGGAAGCATAGACAACATTGGGCAAATTATATTCTTTAGGGATTATGGAGTTCCAATTTCTTTGTATATAGTGTGCACTAAAAATTGTGATTAGGAGGAAGGGATTTATTCATTCATTCATTCACTCAATAAATATTTATTGAGGGCCTAGTATGCGCAAATATTCTTCCAAGCGTAGGGATACTTTGCCAAAAAGATAAATTTCCCTGCTCTCTTGTAGCTTTTATTCTAGCGGAGGGGGCAGGTAACAAAGAAAATAAAGTTTATTCAGAGAGTATTAGACAGTAACTAGTGGGCAGAACCAAAATAGGGCGGGGAAGAGGAAGCATGGGTTGCAGAGTTAAAAGGGCAGGCAGGAAAGACTTCTCCAAAAGGTGGCTTTTGGGTGAAAACTGAGAGAAAACAGAGGTTCACCTCAGGCTGACTTGGGGCCAGAGCAGGATGCAGGAGCTGCCTGTCTGGGGTCCCAACAGCAATCCATCTTTCTTTTTTTAAATTTAATTTATTTATTCATGAGACACACACAGGTAGAGGGAGACACAGGCAGAGGGAGAAGCAGGCTCCCTGGAGGAGCCCGATGTAGAACTCTATCCTGGAACCCGGGGATCATGACCTGAGCCAAAGGCAGACGCTCAACCACTGAGCCACCCAGGGGTCTCCCCCTATTTTTTTTTAAGTATACCAAAAAACGTTGAGTCAAGTGAAAAGTAATAAATGGGGCAATAAAAACAACACTGAAAACAAGATATTTTCCAATGGAAACATGTGAACATGAATACAAGGTTTTGGCACCATCTTCCTGTGATTACTTTGGGTATTACTGGCTTACAAACCACATATTCCAAAGAAAAACAAACAAACAAACAAAAAACCAAAAAAAAAAAAAAACAAACAAAACCCCCCCCCCCCCCACATATTCCTGTAATTATGCAGCTGTGACAGTGGCAGTGTAGCTGGGGAGGGGCCACGTGAGGGAGAAAGGCAGGCAGTGGGCCGCTGGGGCCCCAGCACAGGATCTTAAGGATGGGGTCAGGTGAGGATTTGGCTCTTACTCTAAGATAAATAAGACTTAACCCTTCAACACAATCACTCCAACTGGTGTGTTAAGATTGTAGGAGGGCCAGGCATGGTTGACCCTTTCGGTTTCCAAAATAGTAATTAAGGTGAGAGGAGGATGGTGAGAAGTGGTTGCACTCTGTGTGCATTTTTGGGAGTAGGGCTGATGTTATTTGCTGGTGGGTGGGATGCAGGGAGGGAGCAAGAGAGGAGTCAGGGATGCCACTGGGGTATTTGGCCAGAGGAGTCACCATTCCGAGCCAGGAAGGCCTGGACAGCAGTGGCTTTGAGGACGATCAGGAGACTGGTTTGGACATGTTAAATTGGAGAGATCTGTCGGACATCCAAGTGGAGAGGTCAATCAGATCTATGGTTTATAGTTTGGGGGGTGGTGGGGGAACAGATTGGATTGGCTAAAAATTTGGGAGTCGCTTTTGCCGCTACTGGCTTCTAGAATGTTTATAAATTAAATGAGGGCCCCCAGATAAAAATCTCAGAAACATCTTTCATAGCCTCTGTTAATTGCTCAAAATCCTATTGTTGTTTAGAATCGAAAAAGGCTGGAAAAAAAAAAAAAAAGAGGAAGAAGAAGAGGAAAGAAAAAGCCTTTGGCACCAGACAGGCCTGTGAATCCGGCCCTACCGCATGATGGGGCTGGGTGACCTGGAGCTACTTACTCCACTTCTCTGAGCATCTCCTTTAGAAAAGCAGCAACTAGGCTGCCCATCTGTAGAGTGGTGTGACGCTAAAATCCGATAATGGCTAAACTTGTCCAGAGCGGAGAGGTGCTGACTGACCTTAGCTGTTCCCCCGATACTGACTGCTTAAACGGTATTTATGGCCAAGTCGCTCACCAGCGATGAGGAGGCTAACCCCAGGGAGGGGGCAAGGCACTGTGGTGTGAGGAGGGTGCTCCAGGGGGGTGGGAGGGGAGAGCTGGGCCTCCCGCTCCCCACACTCTGCGCACCGCGTTGCCATGTCCCACCATGTTATGTGTTCAGTTGGATTCTTTCCCATTTTGTGTAGCTTGGCTATTTAAGTGTAGGGACTGTTTTTGGCATTTTAAATATTTAAAATTATCCATGGTTTCTAGGGAAATCCCAAAGGCATGAGAGGTTTTGCCTGCAGAGATGAGTCCTGAATGTTGATGAGCACCTTCCTTCAGGAACTGGGATATGGCAGGGCCAGCCGGCAGTGGTGAAGGATTACTGTCAGGACCCTGGAACCCTGTGAATTTAATAAGATCTCTTTAGCGGCCACCAATAAAATCTCCTATTAGTGTAAAAAACACTGCATTTTGCTTTCCTTACATCGGCTTGAAGTGTAGCAGTCTTGAGTCTCTAAGTGGTGTGGTGGTTGACTGAGTCTGCGCAGTGGAAGCGGGCGGTAAGTGGGGGTGTCTTTACCCCAACCCCCAGAGTAGTTCTTTCTCTGATGACACCCCTCTATTGGCAGGATCACACGAGTCCTGTCACTCTGACTGCTTCTCAGCCTCTTTCTCGAGCTCCGGAAACACCATGTACTCTGAACCTAGAAGAGCCTCCCTCCCATCCTGCCCTCTCCGGATAGGATGTCCCAAATGGTGGAGTTCTGACTCTGCTTATTTATTTATTTTAATTTTATTTTATTTCAATTCAATTAATTAACACATAGTGTGTTATTAGTTTCAGAGGTAGAGTTCGGTGACTCAACAGTTGCATACAACACCCAGTGCTCATTACCTCACGTGCCCTCCTTAATGCCTGTCACCCAGTTACCCCACCTCCCACCCACCTCCCCTCCAGTGACCCTCAATTTGTTTCCTAGAGTTAAGAGTCTCTTATTTTGTCTTATTTTACCTTTCCTTTCCTTCCCCTATGCTCTTCTGTTTTGTTACTTAAATTCCACATATGAGTGAGATCATGTGATAATTGTCTCGCTCTGATTGACTTATTTCACTTAGCGTAATACCCTCTAGTTCCATCCATGTCCTTGCAAATGGCAAGATTTCATTTTTTGATGGGTAATATTCCATTATATATCTATACTACATCTTCTTTACCCATTCATCTGTTTTTCTTAATTTTTTAAATTGAAGTTCAATTTGCCAACATATAGCATAACACCCAGTGCTCATCCCACCAAGTGCCCCCCTCAGTGCCCATCACCCAGTCACCCCAACCCCCCGCCCACCTCCCCTTCCACTACCCCTTGTTCGTTTCCCAGAGTTAGGTGTCTCTCGTGTTTTGTCACCCTCACTGATATTTTCACTCATTTTCTCTCCTTTCCCTTTATTCCCTTTCACTAATTTTTATATTCCCCATGAATGAGACCATATAATGTTTGTCCTTTTCCAATTGACTTATTTCACTCAGCATAATACCTTCCAGTTCCATCCACATCAAAGCAAATGGTGGGTATTTGTCATTTCTAATGGCTGAGGAATATTCCATTGTATACATAGACCACAGCTTCCTTATCCATCATCTGTCGATGGACACCGAGGCTCCTTCCACAGTGTGGCTATTGTGGACATTGCTGCTAGAAACATTGGGGTGCAGGTGTTCTGCTATTTCACTGCATCTGCATCTTTGGAGTAAATCCCCAACAGTGCAATTGCTGGGTCGTAGGGCAGGTCTATTTTTACCTCTTTGAGGAACCTCCACACAGTTTTCCACAGTGGCTGCACCAGTTCACATTCCCACCAACAGTGCAAGAGGGTTCCCCTTTCTCCGCATCCTCTCCAACATGTGTTGTTTCCTGTCTTGTTAGTTTTCCCCATTCTCACTGGTGTGAGGTGGGATCTCATTGTGGGTTTTGATTTGTGTTTCCCTTATGGCCAGTGATGCGGAGCATTTTCTCATGTGCATGTTGGCCATGTCTACTGTCTTCCTCTGTGAAATTTCTGTTCATGTCTTTTGTCCATTTCATGATTGGATTGTTTGTTTCTTTGCTGTTGAGTTTAATAAGTTCTTTCTAGATCTTGGATACAAGCCCTTTATCTGATAGGTCATTTGCAAATATCTTCTCCCAATCTGTAGGTTGTCTTTTAGTTTTGTTGACTGTTTCTTTTGCTGTGCAGAAGCTTTTGATCTTGATGAAGTCCCAATAATTTATTTTTGGTTTTGTTTCTCTTGTCTTCATGGATGTATCTTGCAAGAAGTTGCTGTGGCCTACCCATTCATCTGTTGGTGGACATCTGGCTCGCTCCACAGTTTGGCTATTGTGGACATTGCTGCTATGAATATTGGGGTGCAGGTCCCCTCTGGTTCACTGTGTTTGTATCCTTTGGGTAAATACCTAATAGTGCAATTGCTGAGTGGAAGGGTAGCTCTATTTTTAATTTTTTGAGAGACCTCCATACTGTTCTCCAGAGTGGCTGCACCAGCTTGCATTCCCACCAACAGTGTCAGAGGGCTCTCCTTTCTCTGCATCCTCATTAACATTTGTTGTTTCCTGACTTGCTTATTTTAGCCATTTTGACTGGTGTGAGGAGGTATCTCATTGTGGTTTTGATTTATATTTCTGATGCCGAGTGACGTAGAGCATTTTCGCATGTGTCTCTTGGCCACATGTAGGTCTTCTTTGGAGAAATGTCTGTTCATGTCTTCTGCCCATTTCGTGACTGATTTTTTTTTTTTTTTTGAGTGTTGAGTTTGATAAGTTCTTTATGGATCTTGGATACTAGCTCTTTATCTGATAAGGCATTTACAAATATCTTCTCCCATTCTATAGATTGTCTTTTAATTTTGTTGATTTTTTATTTTGCTGTGCAGAAGCTTTTTATTTTTATGAAGTCCCAGTAGTTCATTTTTGCTTTTGTTTCCCTTGCCTTTGTTTAACAACACCCTGTGCCCAGACTCCCACGAACCCCCTGAGTGACCCGAGGAAAGGATGGGTTTTCCTTTGGATGTTTTCTCTGTCCTTTTGGAGGGCCCATACTCTAAAGCTGTGGCCTGCATGGACAGTGCTGTGTGCCCAGAGAAATCTGTGTCTTGTTCTACTGAATCCTACAATCAAATGTCCCACAGGTCATGTGACAGTTTCATCACAGTTGACTGACTATGGGACATGATCTCTGGAGACTCAGTGGTTGTTTTCTTTGGGGCTCTAGCACTGTACCAGGGGAGGCACATTGATAATTTAAAAAAATACATTTTTAAAATAAAATCTTAAAAAAACAAATAAAAAGACATTTTTAAAAATCATGATTACCTTTTTCTGACTATAAAAGTAATATTTTCGCATATAGGCAGATCGGGGTTTTCTGAGTCCTAAAACGTATACAATGTAGGGCTAGATGTTTAAGGAAAAGAATAATAAATTATGAATATAGAATTACTAGTGACTTGATTTTAAAGGGGCCCCTGCAAGTGAGAAACCTGAAGTTCACACTTGGTGTCACTTTAAATCTGCCCCTGCGGCTCCCTCCAGAAAATTGAGAAGCCAATCCACCTTCGACCCCACTTCCCCAGAAGGTGTGTTAACAGTTTTTTGTTTTGAAATAAAAGCCTTATTGAGATATAGCTCACGTACCATACAATTCACCTAAACGTATACAATTTAGTGGCTTTTTGTATATTCACAGTTTTGCAACCATCGCCACACTCCTTTTTAGAACATTTTTATCACCCTCAAAAGAAACCTTGTACCCATTAGCAGTCACTAGCCGCTTCCCCCAAAATACCTGGGCTGAGGCAACCACTAATTTACTTTTTATCTTGGTAGATTTGACTGTTCTAGGCATTTGCTATAAATGGAATCATATAATATGTGGTCTTTTGTGGCTGGCTTCTTTCACTTAGCATAGTGTTTTCAAGACTCATCCATGCTGTAGCATGTATCGAAACTGCGTTTTTTATTGTTTAATAATATTCCATTATATGGACATACTGTATTTTTATCAGTTGGTGGGTTAATTCTTTAAATCCTCTAGAGACACAACTGATGAAGTTCTTAAAGAAGGGGGAAAATCCAGCCTTTTGAATGCTATCCTTATCCTTCCCTCTGCGGCTTCTTCACTTTCTTCTCCCTTCTCCAGATTCTGAAAATTAAGAAAGTGTCAGAGCTGGTGAACCAGGAGTCCTTATTATCACTGTGACAAATGTTACCTGGAGTTGGCAACTCATGGCCCCAAGACAGGCCCTGCCTGTGGGGGATGAGCTGGGAAGCAACTGTGGATGGGATTTGCCCAAGGGCGTGGGCTAGCCCCACACCATCTCTGGGGGGGCTACAGTCTCCTTCTTTGATGTGCTGGATGAGTCCTAATTCTGGGAAGATGAGGAAGACCAGCCAGAGGAATGCTTGACAGGAAGGTGGCTTGCAGTTGGGCTGCCTCTTCGGCTCCACTGTTGAATCTCAAATTTAACCCCCTGGCCAGGGGGCTGGGGTGGGGAGTCAAGCCTAGCCTGGAGCTCAGGGCTCACTGGAGGGCGCTGGCACTATTAGTACAAGGTCCATGGACCACAGGTTGCTGACTCTTAGACTGCCTCCCAGGCCTGAAAGACTCTTGGGCACTTCTGGGAAGCTGACTTCTTGCTGAGGAGCATACAAAAGGTTTTCCTCTACTCTCTTAGTGCTACCTATTTATCTGTCCTTGAGGCTAACTCAGGAAATGCTGCCCCAGCCAACTGCTCTATCCCAGGGAATCCCTGGTGTGCTGGACAAATCCTGAGAACAGCTCTGGCCGATTGCTGAACAAACTCGGATAAACTTTGTCACAGGAGAAGCCAATAATTCAAGAGATGGTGATTTGGAAAAGAAAGGGAGATATTTATGTGGACAGCAGGGGAGGTGGCAGGCTAAAACCTTAACAACCAACCCCTCCATCTGTAAGACTGGACACTAGGGTTTTCTAGGGAGAGGCCTAGGGGTCCATGCAAGAGAGCAAGGTGGGGGGAGCGGCACATAATCATGGGTAGGGGTAGGGGGCCGGGTGTGGTCGGCCAGTGATCACGGGCAAGGGAGGGGACGTCTACAGTGTGGTCTTTTAGGTAATTCCTGCCTCTGCCAGGGATTTTCTGGCCTGGTCATTATAAAACATCTTTGTCAGTGCTTCGAGAAAGCGCAATAAGAAATAAGTGCAATGGTTTCAGCTAGAGCATGAGTTAAGTAGGCTTGTCTATTTCTGGTTTGGACTGTTGAGGTCTAGAGTTGAGTAAGAGGGCTCACCGACAGTAGGTCTGGGCCTGAGAAATAAATTAACCAAAGACAGATTAACAGGAGAAAAACATACAGATTTCATTTTATATTCATATTTTACGTGGTAGGGGAGCCTTCAGAGGAAAGACATGAAGACCCGAAGATGTAGCAATTCAACGAAGAACGATAAATCACGGAGCTGGGCCAAGACAGAGGTTTGGGTTAGGGGCGATAAATTGTGGGAAACTGACTGGAAATATGTGAGGGAACCTAATGGAAGATAAGGATTATTTTAGTGGGTTTTTTGGTACAGATTCTTTTCAGTGTTGACTCCCAGTCTCTGGTGGTAAGAACGTTCTCTTCCTGGGACATGGAGGGCACTTTTCTCATGGGAAATTGTGTCCTGATTTTAGGTAGAAAGGATCAGGTCACAGAGGCCTTCCTGCATCTGTGGTTTCTCAAGTGTCTTCAGCTCACAATAATCAGTATGCCAAAGTAGCATATAATGGGGTAGCATCTCCTGATCCCCTACATTACCAAGGAAGGCTGCGGGCACTGTAGAGAACTGTGTGCCTACTATGTGCCAGTCACAATTCTGGGCTCTGAGAAAGAGCAGAGTGACGGTCAATTTTATGTATCACCTTGACTGGTCTAAGGGATGCCCAGATAGCTGGCAAAACATTGTATCTGGGTGTGTCTGTGAGGGTGTTTCCAGAAGAGATTAACATTTGAATGGGTAGACTGAATAGAGATGATTGTCCTTGCCAACGTGAATGGGCATTACCCAAAATCTGTGTCTGAATAGAACAAAAGGGCAGAGGAAGGGTGAGTTTTCTCTAGACTTGAGCTGAGATATCCATCTTTTCCTCTTCAGACATAGGCTTTCCTGGGCCTTTAGACTCCAACTGGGATTTACACCATTAATCCTCTGGTTCTCTGGATTTAGAACTCATATTGGGACCTACACCATGGGCTGCCCTGGTTCCCAGGCCTTTGGGTTTGGACTGGAACTATACCACCAGCTTCCCTGGGCCTCCAGAAATGCAGACAGAAGATGGTGGCACTTGTCAACGTCCATAGTTGTGTGAGCCCATCCATCATGATAATTTCCTTCTGTATAATTTATATGTATCCTACTGCATCTGTTTCTCTGGAGAACCCTGGCTAATACAAGTAGTAAACAGACCAACCAAAAATCTTTGCCCTCAAGGAGTTAATCTCTTCACGGCAGGGACAGTCAACAAAATAAAAAATATAGAATATTGGAGGTGACAAACACTATGGAGAAAAAGAAAAGAAAATAACAACAAAAAATAGGGTTTGGAAATGTGAGGTAATAAAATTCCAAATAGGATTCTCAGGAGAGGCCTTACTGAGAAAGTGATATTCAAGCAAAGAAATGAAAGAATAAGCTCAGTGCATTTCTGCAGGAGGTATTTCCATGCAGAGGGACAGCAAGTGCAAAGGCCCTGAGGTGGGAACATGCCTGGTGTGTTTAAGGAACAGAAGGGGGCCAGTGTAGCATGAAGAGTAAAGGGGAGAGTGGTAGGAAATGAAGACCAACAAGTAGCAGGGGCCAGAGCGCACAGGCATCTCAGGTCATTCAGAGGACTCCAGCTTTCACTCTTTAGGCCTTTGGAGGATTTTCAGCAGTGGGGCATCATCTGATCTGAGTTTTTTAAAGGATCACTGCGGTATGAGGAGTAGAGTGCTGGGAACACAGGCAGGAGCAGAGGGAACTATGCTAAGGCTACTGAAAAAATCTGGGAAAGAGGATAATTGCTCAGAGTAGGGTAGTAGCAGTGGGAGTGCTTGGGAGTGGTCAGATTTAAATACTATATTTAAAGGAAAGGAAACAGCGATTTGTTGATTTATTGGATATGGAGTTTGAGAAAAAAATACAAGATTCATGTAACAGCAAAGCTTGGGGCTGGCCAACTAGACTAGGAATGGCCAGGGGTAGAGAAAAGTCACGGTGCAGTAGGTTTGGCAGGGATGTAAGGACCAGCATGGGTGCAGTTCAGGTTTGGACCTTTGAGACATCTGTTGGACATGCACATAAAGATGTTGAATAAACAGATAAATCTGTGACTTTGGAGTTCAGGCAAGAAATGTGTGGGCTGGAGAGGTAAATTTGGGAGTCTGCAGCATTTATAAATATATACATATATTTTTCATTTATAGATTTGTAAAACTACCAGAATGAGCTCACCCAGGGGGTTAAGAGTTGGTAAGAATAAAAGGGATTGTCTCTGGGGCACCCCAATAGTAGGAGGTGGGGAGATATGAAGGGACCGGAGACCTGAGAGCTATGAGTGAGCTCTAGGCACACCTGGAGAGCATGAAGTTCCAGAAGCCAAGAAGAGTGTTTCTAAGTGGAAGGAAGGATGAGCAGAGTCAAATATAGAGAAACCAGAGAAGAGCAGATCTGGGCGCCAAACACTGGGTTTACACTGTGAGGTCACTGGTGACAAGATGAGCTTGAGTGCGAGGATGCAAATGTCTTATTATAGTTGGTCTACCAGGGAGTAAGAGGAAAGGAATTAGGGGTAGAGAATGTAGACAACTTGTTTGAAGAGTTTAACCATATAAGGAAGGAGAGACGTGGAGCCAGGGCTGTACGGGAAATGGGGTTGAGAGGGTTTCTAAGTGGGAAGAGGTGGCTGTTTGCTGCTGATGGGAATGACTCAGTGGAGAGACCCTGAGGCCTTAGAAGAGAGGGAGGATGCTGGAGCTGGACCCACGGGTGGCGTAGGCACTGCTAGGGTCTGCCAGTGTCTCCCCCCACGGCCTCCATATGTTGAAATCCTAATGCCCCCATGTGCTGGTATTAGGAGGTAGGGCTTCGGGGAGGTGTTAGGTCAAAAGGATGGAAGCCTCATGAATGTTCTTTTAGAAGAGATCCCATGGAGCTTCCCCACCCTTTCCACCACGTTAGGATACAGAGAGAAGTTGGCAACCCAGAAGAGGGTTCTTACCAGAACCTGATCTTGCTGGCGCCCTGATCTTAGACTTCAGCCTCCAGGACTCTGCACAACACACTTCTGCTGTTGATAAGTCCCTGGTGTGTGGAATTTTGTGACAGCAGCCCGAATGGCCTAGGATGGGCAGGGAGTGTGATCCTTAGGCAGGAGCGGACAATTCTGTGGTAACAGAAGGGTGTGGATGCAGTCGGGGAGATCCGGGAGGTCTCTCTGGAGGGTTTTAGGTGTCTCCCTAAAACAGGATCACCAGGCAAGAGTGAGGGGTTGGCTGGAGAGGGAAGGAGGCCGGGGAGGAGCGAGGACAGTGGGAGAGGCATGGGGGAGCATGGTTGGATGGCCGGTCACGCAGAGGACCCATGGGAGCATTGTGATCATCCTCGTGTGTGCTTTTCTCCGGGTCAACTGCGGTTTTCAGGTAGAAGAGAGTGGGTTTTACCACGATGGGAGACTTGTCAACTGAGATTACTTAAAAGAGAGGGAAGGTAGTTGATAAAGTACGTGTGAGGGAGCGATCTTGATTGAACGTAGATTTTAATGATAGGCCATGGGATTTAATAAAGGTAAAGGAATGAGTGCATGTGAGGACAGGGCAATGGAAAAAAAGGGTAAGATCAATGGATTTTAAACTTAAATGCAGATACCAAAAATGTAGTAGTGTCCTTCTGTTTGTTTTGGGCACTTGGAGCAATCAGCATGGACAGAGAAGTGTGGACTTTGGAACCACACAGGTATGAGTTCAGCTTTTCAGCTCAATACTTAAGGGAGCCTAACCAAGTCTCACTTCTTCATCTGTAAAACAAGAAGCTCATTCTTCGCTCACCAGGGTTATGTGAGGTGTAATTTGGAAGACGCCTGTGAAGGGCTGCAGTGGGTGGCGCTCTCCCATGGGGGTCCTAGTATCCACTCCAGTTGGGCTGGATGCCCCCCATTCCTTGTGAAACAAGCTCCCACGTCCTGGCCAGCCAGCAGTGAAAATATGCAAATGGTTATTTGAATCATTGAAGAAGTTAAATTATTATTCACATCAATAATTATTCATTGTTAGCTGATGAGAGAGTGATTGACGAGAAGCTAGATTTAAAATAATAAAAAGAAGTGAAAGGAGAGGGAAAAGGATATGAGGGGCCAAAGACCAGAAGGGAAATAGAAGTTCAAAGGAGATAGAAGTTAATGAAGAGGAAGGGGAGAGGTGTTGAGAAACCCAGATATAGCTTTGCCCCAGGATGTGCTAGTAAGAAAGTCCGGTCAGTAATTTCTGCCCCTGGATTTTCCCTGGGCTTTATCTTCGGGACCTCCCTCCATTTAGCCTGAATGGATGAGAGGCAGGAATGAGGCAACAGGGCTGTTCATCAGCTGTTGGGCTTCATTCCGATGTGGGGGATAATGGATTTAACCTGACGATGAGGTCTCTCTTAACTGAAAGGGTGGGGGGGGAATGCTGGCACAGCAGGGAGTTGTTTGCTCTGGAGGCATTTGTGGTTTGAATGTAGTAGGTAGGCAGGTGTAGATTAGATTAGCACCTGGATCTCCCCCCACCCCCACCCCAGTCCACAGCAGAGAGGTATGGGTGGCATACTTAGGGGGGGCAGAGGGCTGGGCTGGGGGGGCAGTGAGTGAGCACTGATTGGCAGTGCTTGTCCTCTGATGTATTTGGAATCGGTTAGTTTGGTCCTGTCACTGTTCCTTTTTTCCTTCTTCCTCCTTTGTCCCTGGTTTCCTTCAGGGCCTGGGCACAGCGAGCCTCTTGAGGCCCTGAGTAGATCTCCCAAAAGATGAAGCACGCCAAGGCGTACGGTAGGGATGCTGGTGACAATCCGGGGCGGCAGGGGCAGCAGCAGCGTTCCATAACCACAGGAAGATTGGCTCACGTCACCCCCTCGTCAATCCACCTGCCGAGCCCTCCTTGTCCCCTTGTCACCCCCCTCCCCGCCCAGCTAGAAGTAGATGCCTGGGTCCCTGCAGTCTGATGTTCCTACATCTGGCGGACTACAGTACTTCTGGTCCTGTTCTGCAAGCATTGGCTCATCTCCTCCACCCCCGGCAGGGACTGCTCTGGACTTAACTCTGTGTCTCTGGAACTTAGCCCAGTGCCTGTCACTTGGGTCAAGTCTGTTTCAGGTTTGCCTAGAATCAGAGGGGCTCTCTGGTCTGTACCAGGTTCATGAAATCTCCCCATCTACAGTAACACTTATCTTTTAAAAATGATGCTTTCCAGGGCCTCTCAGTTTGAAGACAACGGGAATGTTTACCAGGGACGATGTAACAGCACGAGGTCATTTCCCTGGGGGACACGTACCAGTGCCCCTGGTTACATTCTTTTGTCTCAGCCCAGATGTCACCCACAGCTTTGGTGAGCAGTTCTCATACACTTCCGAGCTGGTCACCGTCCTAAGTGGCTCCCAGGGGATCTCTCGTTGGTGTAACTTCTTCCCCTTAAGTGTGGGATGGACTTAGTGACTTATTTCTAATGCATAGAACCCAACAAAAGTGATGGGATGTCACTTCTGAGGTTAGGTTACCAATACTGTGACGTCGATCACGCTCGCCCTCTCTCGCTCTCTTCCAGGGAAGCCTGCTGCTGTGCCGTGAGCTGCCCTAGGGAAGGGCCCACAAGGCAAGGACCTCAGGAGGCCTTTGACCAACAGCTAGCAAGGACCTGAAACCCTCAGCCCTTCAAGCTGTGAGCAACTGAATCCTGTCAACAACCACCTGTGTGAGCCTGGAAGCCAGTTTGGGGGCTTTTGAGTGCCTGGGACTCCAGCTGAAACCTTACTGCGCTCTTATAAGACACCTGAGCAGAGTCCCCCAGCTAAGCTGGGCCTGGATTCCTGGCCCACAGACACTGGGATATAACAAATGCGTGTTTTTAGTTTGTTTTTAAGATATTGTTTATTTATTTGAAGAGAGAGAGAGAGAGACCATGAGCAGGGGGGGAGAGGGAAAAGCAGACTCCCCACTGAGCAGGGAGCCTGATGCGGGTCATGGGATCATGACCTAAGTTGAAGGCAGGTACTTAACCGACTGAGCCACCCGGCTGCCCCGAAATGTGTGTTGTTTTAAACCACTGAATTTTGGGGAAATCTGTGGTGCTGCCATAGGTAACTGACCCAACTCACTTGTCTCTTTAGCTCCAACACCTGCTTCTCCCTGACCGAGGGCGTTCTCTGGCCACAGGAATATGCTCAGCCACAAAAGTGCAGCCCAGAAGCATCCTGGAGTCCATGTCTCCGGGAGATGTCAATCAATGACTTATGGAAGTCAATGGACAGATGTTCCAGCTGCCTAATTCTTGGGGGGCCATGCTAAGACGTGTTCCACACAGTCCCTCTGAGGACCCCCCCCCCCCCCCCCGGGGAACTAGGCCATCGTCCCCACAGAGGTAACCCATTCACTGAAACAGACTTTACTGGCTCTCTTCCCTTCCCGGTCTTACTTCACCTACTGCTTACGCGGCTCCGGGGATCACCACCCACACAAACCACTAGCACCCAGATCTTTTGCAGGATCTATATTTGGAGGAGCCGAAACTCAGATAAAGCCTCTAACAACCTCCAAAAGTTGTGTTCGTTCTCACTACTTAAGGCAGTGACGGATCTCCTCGAGCTCAGGGTGAGTCGAAGCAGGATGCTCTGGAGCACTTCCGCAACACTTTATATCTCTCTTCTCATTTCATAAATCTGCATGGTTCTAGGAGTCCGGGGACTTGGGACAACGACAGCCATGAACGATGCAGGTTTTGGAGCAAATAGTGAAGCTGTGCAGTTGGCCCCAAAGGATCCTGTGGAGGCTGATGCCAAAAGGGACAGATTGGCTGGTGCTCTCTCCTCCTCTCTGCCGAGTCTATCAGCTGCTCCGCTGCCACCTTGGAGCCAGCCACAGACCTGCTACCCAGCTGTACTTCCTACCAAAAATTGGACTTTTTTTTTTTTTCTCAAGTCATTTCCGGGCTTCTTTCTTGTGGGTTATATAAAAAAATGAACTTACTGGCAGGATCATGTAACCTAAGCAAAGGTTGAAAATACTTTCTGGAAGGAGCTGATGGGGAATGCGTGGAGGAAACATTTGGAATCTGTTGCTTCTTTTAAAATAGTGACTGGGTATAACCCTAGCCCGGCGGTTCTCAGTTGGGAGTGACTGTGTCCCCCTCCCTCAGGACATCGGGTAATAAACGGAGACACTTTTGATTGTCACTACCTGGGAGGAGACAGGTAGTAGGCAGAGGTCAGGGATGCTGCTAAACACCTTGCGATATACTGGACAGCACCACTGCAAAGGATTGTCCAGGCCCAGGTGCCAGCAGCGCCAAGACCGAGAAACCCTAAACACTACAGCAACCTCTGAAAATAAAAGAGGGAGAGTTTCTACCCAGTGCTGTTGACAAGTGAAATCAGTTTAGAAGTTAAAGAACAAAGTTTTTTTTAAAAGGGCAGAAGCCAAGAAGCCTGTTGTCTTTTGGGGAGGCAGAGATCGGTGGTTAATGGCATGGCTGTAAAGTCAAGTGGGCGTGAGCTGGACGCCAGGGTCTGTACTTTCTTGCTCTGTGATCTTGAGCAAATGACCTCCCTAAGCTTCGGTTTCCTTGCTTATAAAATGTGCTAGCCTCCTTGATTTGTGATAATTAAGTGAGGGGGGCACGTGAAGCATGTGGCAGCAAGCACAGCATTCGGTAGGCACCCACTACGGGTACACGCGGCTGGTATTATGGGTTTGCTTGTGACCACCACAATGGCACCACAATGGCCAGTGAGGCAATGACGTCGGTCAAATGAATTTGTTGGTTTCCCAGTGCATATCAGAGTTATGATTATGCCATTTTGTAGTCTCCTAAGTGTGCAATAGTATTAGATCTAAAACAAAAACAAAAACAAAAACAGAACGATGTAAAAACCTTAACTAAAAAGTGAGCAAATGCTTTAGAAAAGTGGCCTGGATGGATGTGCTCAACACAAGGTCGCTACACACTTTCAATGTGTAAATCACGCAGTATCTGCAAAGTGGAATAAAATGAGGTATGCTAGGGAATCCTTGGGTGGCTCAGCGGTTTAGTGGCTGCCTTTGGCCCAGGGCGTGATCCTGGGGTCCTGGGATCGAGTCCCACATCGGGGTCCCTGCATGGAGCCTGCTTCTCCCTCTGCCTGTGTCTCTGCCTCTCTCTCTCCCTCTCTCTTTCTCTGTGTCTCTCATGAATAAATAAATAAAATCTCTTAAAAAAAAATAAAATGAGATATGCTATAACTGGAGGCAAGGTAGGAGCCTGTGGGAAGGACCCCGGGCCTGGAATCAAACCCGGAGCGGTGAGCAAAGGGAGTGCTCCATTCCCCAAATGATTCAGTACCGGGATGGAATCCTCTGTGAAATCCTGCGTGTGAGATCATCACGGCGTCTTCCCTACCACCCAGAATTTTGCTGTCTGAATTCCTGCTGGTTTTGGTTTGCATTTTTCAAGATTTATTTCTCGAATGTAAATAAACAATCGTGGTTGGGGCCTGTGGAGGCCTTCACACAAACGCAAGCATTCTCACCAGGAGCTGTAGCTCAGACAAGGAGGCTGCAGAGCTTGCCGCTCCCCTCCTGCTTAGGAGGACGCGTCGGGTTACCTCAGGAAAACAGCCTGCACAAATAAAGCAGCCCAGGACAAATAAACACTGACCCTTCTTGGTCTCATATCCAAGGCCTGAGGCCTCAGGAGGAAAATGAGTCCTCACAGGCAGGGAGGTCTCCTAGATGCATCTGGTAGCTGGCTCCCGAGAAGGACACACACACACACACACACAGACACACACACACACACACACACACACAGGAGTGGGGTCATGGGGGTGACGAAGAGGGAAGGAGGGGGAGAGAATGTGCACGCAGGAGGGCAGCCGTATAGTCTTGTATAATCTAATCTTGGGGGTGACATCCCATCACTTTTGCCAAGTTCTTTCTCATCAGAAGCAAGTCACTAAGTCCAGGCCACACTCCAGGGCAGGGATCCCACAAGGGCACAAACGCCAGGAGCCATTGTAAGACCAGCTCACCTCGGGTGTCAGACGGACACACAGTCCTGGCCGTGCCCGCAGGGACTTGCGTGGCCGCCTATTGGGGAGCTTCTGGGCTGACTTACATTTTCAGAGGATTTACATGGGCGAGAAAGAGTAGTTCTGGCCTGGAGGGCCTGGAAACTGTACCCAGGAATATGAAGACTCTATAACCCATTCATCTGGCCCATTTTTTTTTTTAAGATTTTATTTATTTGAGAGAGAGAGAGAGAGAGCAAGTGGGATGGGGGGAGCAGCAGAGAGAGAAGGAGAAGCAGACTCCCCGCTGAGCAGGGAGCCCGATGTGGGGACTCCACCCCAGGACCCAGGGATCATGGCCTGAGCTGAAGGCAGCCGCTCAAGCACCCAGATCCCCCATCTGGCCCGTTTATCTCAAAGCTACTGTACTAGACTAGTTTCCCACGGCCGCTGTAGTAAATGCCCACAAACTTGGTGACTTAAAGCAACGCGGATGGAGTCTTAGAGTTCTGGAAGCCAGGAGTCTGAAATGAGTTTCAATGGGCTACAGTCAAGTTATTGGCAAGGCTGGTTCCTTCTGGAAGCTCTCGAGAAGAATCTGTTTCCTTGCCTTTCCACCTTCCAGAGGCTGTCCGTGTTCCTTGGCTGGTGGCCCTTCCACGTCTTATCAGGACCCTGTGAGCACATTAGCCCAGGATGGGCCCCCGCGGGGAAGAGCCTTAATACAATCACAATTCTAGTCTTTCCACCTTTAAAGGTACATTCACACGTCCTGAGGATCAGGGCTTGGGGACCCTCCGGGGCCAGTCTTCAGCCTGCCAAGCTGACACAACTGAAATAGCTAATTAACGGGTCTCACTGTCACCATCCAGCGCTACGACTGTTCCATTCTACTTCAGAAACCCAGTTATGGCCTCTCATTGCTGACTGGACACAGCCCGTTCCTAGAACCCGACTGTGCAGTAACCTGCCTCGTTGATTGCTCCCAGATCCATTCTGGCCCTTTCCCTGCAAATTGCCTTTCTCAGGCTCCCTTGCCAACGAGGCTGGGTTTGGCCAGGGCACTGGTGGGAGATTGGAGGACAGGAGGAAGCAGCCAAGGTGCGTCTGACTCAGGCAAGGGAGATGGAGCAGCTCAGCGTCTCTGTAGGGACCGTGCTCTCCCTGTGTCACAGGTCCCACCAGACCAGCTCCCCCTCCATGGACCCCGCTCTTACTGGGCACCTCTCCTGGGGATCCAGCTCTCCTTGGGGGCAGTTCTGCTCCTAAGCTCCACCCTTCAAAGCTTCCTGCTGGTACTCATTGTACGGTGACTTCCCCAACCCCTAGGTAGCTCTTCAGCTCTCCCAACACCTTTGTGGTTAATTCCTCTTTGGAAAATTCTTTCTCTCCTTTCCCCTATAATCCTTTTCACTATTTCTTATATTCCCCGTATGAGTGAAACCATATGATGTTTGTCCTTCTCCGATGGACTTACTTCACTCAGCATCATACCGTCCAGTTCCATCCATGTTGAAGCAAATGGTGGGTATTTGTCCTTTCCAATGGCTGAGAAAATGAGTGGGAAAAATTAGAGAGGGTGACAAAACATGAGAGATTCCTAACTCTGGGAAAGGAACAAGGGGTAGTGGAAAGGGAGGCGGGCAGGGGGATGGAGTGACTGGGTGATGGGCACTGAGGAGGGCACTTGATGGGATGAGCACTGGGTGTTATACCTAATATGTTGGCAAATCAAACTTTAATTAAAAAAAAATTCTTTCTAATGTCCCACCCGTCTGGCACTGTAGGTTCTGACTGATCCTTGAGTCATGATACATTGGCTTTCAGGGGTTTTCATATCACCTCACACTATCCATTCAACTTATCTCCCAGATTCCCTTACTCTGGCTAATGCGAACCACATGTTTTCCTTCCAATATACTTTCCTGCTTCAGGAAGTGTATGCTCAAGCTGTTCCTTCTATATGAAATGTCCCTCCCCCCATTTTTTTGGTTTTGCTCCTCAAAATATTTTGGGTGTTCTTGAGTATCGTTTCAAAATCCCCCCTCTTCCCACATGCCAACGATTATCGTGCCTGGGAACAGCTCTTTTTGCAGTGGCAGTGCTGTAGCAATGGACGGCTACGACGGATGTGACGCATGGTCACACAACTGCCTTGCAATGGAGATACTTGCTTAGGTCACAGGCCCCCACACTTTTAGAGTCTGCACAGCATACTTCATAGGGACTCATCATATGTGTTATTTCATTGAACAAATATTAGAATTCCAATCATGGGCATGAACGACTATCATTTTCTGTTAGGTAAGAGAAAGTAATCAGTTTTTATACTATGCTTACTAGTAATTTTTTCTCAAGGCTAGAAAAACAAATCTTATGTTTTAAAATTATGAAACTTCTCTCCGTTCCCTGATTTCTGTTAATCTAAATAATCGGAGTCTCAATTTCCTAATCAAACCATTAGTATCTCTCTTACGGTACATAGATTAAAAAGCACAATGAAAATGGAAGCTATTGCTGCCATTTCCATGGGTGAGGAGGTTGGCGTAGACTATTTGCCTTGTCGGTGGGCAGCTAATCCAATACATTTGCAGCCAGCTTAACAAAGTCATTTGCCCATCACCTTGTGTGATAAGCTGTAGAGATGACCAAATCGGCAGGTGTCTCATCAATTTTTTCCGTGTTTGGGAGCAGAGGAAATGACTCAGAGCAAAGAAACCTGAGACTGTCACCGATGTAAGACAGTCTGGAATGACCGGCTACCTAAGCCAGACCAGTACTGCGCTGGCCGGCACATAATAACCCAGGTGGGTACCCTTACCTATCAGGTGTCCACGAGCAGGCCAAGCACCTTGACAGAGCTTGGGGTCCATTCTTCTCTTCATGCTTGGCTTCCCAGGTGCGATTCCAGGTACCCTCAGTAACAATTGGCCACATTCATCAAGAGCCAAAGAGACCCCTCCCTCTCCTGCTAGCATCATTGGCCAGGGAGCATTCTTCACGATTCCTGAAGATACGGTCAACACCGTCGGGGCCTAATGGCCGGCTACCAGGGCCAGGGGGCCTGCATGGAGATCTTTGGAAATCTGTGGTGTCCCAAGCAGTCTTACTTAAACAAAAGGCAGCAACTTTGTCCTGGAAAAGATGAGAGCAGCCTCTGAGAACGTACCTTCTACAACTTTCTTTAAACCCAGAGCTTTCTGAAGCAGTGACTGGCTTGTCGCACACCTAGAAACTGCCCTCCTGAGAAATATCATATCCTGAGGTGCAGAGCTTCCTCCTGACTTCCTCACAGAGCTACTTTTGAGGAACACCTGTTCCTAGTCAGGAATTTGTCATTAGGGTTGCTGGCCGTCCTCTGGGGGCGGTGGGTGACTGCAAACCTCTTGGCTTCCCCCCTTGAAATGGCGGCAGGGGTGGCCATTTCCGGTTATGGCTTCATGTGGCCACAGGATGGCAATGTTTGGGAATGTTACTGTTACCTGCCGGTGGCTGTTGAAGCCCAAATTGGAGCCCCAGCAAGGCACACAAGGGACTGGGGAGATGTAGGGGACCGAGAGCTGCTAAATCAGAAGGAAGAGGAAAAAAGGAAGGCTCGTTATGAAATGACAACAACAACAAAAATCCAAGTAAAAATGCTTTGAATGGTATGTTGAAGTAGGCTTAAGGCAAAGTGGAGCATGACTGAATCGGCCATCCAATGTGCAGCCGTGGGCACCCATGGGCACCCCTAATGTTGTGTTTCATGCTTTTTCTGACCATTACAGGGACTTTTTTCTCCCACCATCAGGAAGCACTTCAGCGTCTTTGTTCATACAGCTGTTTTGGCACCTCCATGCCCTAATATCACCCATAAGTTTCCCATTAGATTGGAAACCCCCTGAGGGCAGGAGCCAGGCTTTCTTTTTCTGTTTCCTCAGCCCTGAGGATGGAGTGTAAACGATCTGGGCTCATTGCATGTTAATAAATGACTCACTGATTGTAATATTAGCAGAATTTAGGACAAGAATTCCTATTTGGGAACAAAATTCAAGTTGTCAGAGAATAAGCCCCAAAGGTGAGATCCGGCCTGAATTTTGTTTTGTTTTGTTTTTAAAGATTTTATTTATTCATGAGGGACACAGAGAGAGGAGGCAGAGACACAGGCAGAGGGAGAAGCAGGCTCCCCTCCTGCAGGGAGGGGAGCCCCATGTGGGACTCGATCCTGGGACTCCAGGATCATACCCTGAGCTGAAAGCAGACGCTCAACCCCTGAGCCACCCAGGTGTCCCCTGGCCTGTATTTTGAAGAAGAATCCGAGCACATGGGGCCTCTTCACTTGCCCCACCCACCCCTCAGTGTAAAGAAGAGGGTATTTGGGGTCTGGGGAGAAGCAGAAGCAAAGGCACATGGTGGAAACATGAAAGGCATGCTCAGGGCTGGTTGCAATGTGGAGGGAAAAACAAAAGATTATGATAAATACAACTGGAAAAGTGGATCAGGGCCTTGAATTTGGGGAGTTTAAAAATAATGTTAAGGCAGACACTTTTTACTTGATTCCTACCCTTTTGCCCTCAGGGATTGCCCAAATTTGGGGTTGAGTAGAGTAAAGCAGCTATCTGCTTAAGTACCCCAAGGAGCCTGCTGGAAGGCAATGGGAGCTGGCAATCAGTAGACCCCAAGCTCCGGAGGTGGCAACAGGTGTCCTGACCACCTCTGGCTATAGAAAGGACCCAGTGGTGGCCCCGGGTGATAGATCCCAGGTGGTGATCCCAGGTGGCTTTCTGCTTCTCTGTCCCTATGAATCAGAGGCTGCTTCTAGTTCCACTGTCCTTTTCCTTCCCTCCCTGCTCCCACCTTCATGGCCTCTGGGGTATTAGACGAGCCTGCATAGTTTTGTGACTTCAGAAGGTGGAAGACAGAGGAAAGAGAGCTATCCTGCCAGCAGGGTTTGGCTAGGGTGAGCTTGCTGCTGAGTATGGATGAATCCAGAAACCAACAGCCCCCTGGGAAATGTGTTAGGTGTGGGTCATACCTATCACACACAAATTCAAAAAATGCTCTTACTTTGGTTTGCAGCATAGACATCTCTTGGTGTAGTGCAAGTTCAGCAAATTACTGAGGATGTAGATGCCTCTTTTATTGCAGTTAATCAGATTATATTGACTGATTAAATAGGATTTGTTAATAACATTCACTTATGAGCAGTGGAGAGTTTATTAATAAGTCATTATGTTGGGAACTTTAAATACCTAGCGTTCAAAAGCAATCCCAAATGCTTTTGTATTGCAAACTTGTGGACTGTCTAAGAAAATAGCCTATGCCCCGTGTGTTGCATTCCTACAGTGCTCAAAGACAGGGCTGAAAAAAAACTCAGAAATGTGTCCCAAGCCTTTACAAAGTAAGCTATTGCTTTGCTCTGAAAGGTGTGTTTTTCCAATTTTGCTTAGTGTTTTTTCCTAACCTTTCTTTAGAAGAGTTGCAGTCTTAACTGGTTTTTGGTGAAGAATTGCATAATAAACAACAGAGGCTCCTCTGGTTGGCAGTTGGATATTGTGGCCTGTTCTCCCCATTTTATTTTATTAAGATTTATTTATTTATTTATTTATTTATTTATTTATTTATTTATTTAAAAGAAGGAGAGAGCAGGGAGAGGGCCAGAGAGGGAGGGAGAGAGAGCATCCTCGAGCAGACTCCCCACTGAGCATGGAGCCTGATGCAGGGCTCTATCTCACTACTCTGAGATCATGACCTGAGCCAAAACCAAGAGCCAAATGCTCAACCAACTGAGCCACCTGGGCACCCCACTTCTCCCTAGTTTAGAGACAGAACACCTGCGGCACACAAGAAATTGTTTGCCTAATATGCCCTTTCACACAGAGAGGAAATGAGTCAAGGAACTGAGTGAGTAGATTGGAATCCTGAGGCCTTGACCCCCCAGCCTTCCCCATGATTTTCCCAGTTTAATCAATTCCATAGATGTCCATGGCCAACGGCAGCAACTGACTTGGTATGTGATGACTGGTCACAAGCTGTGAAGTCAGAAGGGGTTGAGGTCCTGGGTTTTCTATGTGGTGAATCTGGTCTAGCTTTGTGACTCAGTGTCCTCATGTGTCCCCACCTGATGAGTTATTACATGTAAAATGTTTAGGACAGAGCCTGGTGCATATTAGGAACTCAATACATGGCAGTTAATATAACACATATGGTTCCCGTTACAGCTGGGAGGAACCAGAGCAGCAGGGATGTATCTTTCCTGAGAGCGCCTGCCTTTAGGAAACGATATACCAATATCCATTTACTGTGTGGAGGTGGGTGAAGAACATGAACATATAAAACAAACTTGCAAGGGCGCATGAGGTATGGGAGCCAGGTGTCATGTACTCAAATGCATTCAAAGCCAGGCAGGCTACTTAAGCAAGAGAAGTGGAGGGTGAAACAAGGCATGGGGGAGCCTGAGACACGGAAATGCAGGTCTGTCTAAAGACATTCAAATTCACTTTTAAAAACACTCTGTGGGCTATACCAATCACATTTAAAGGGCTATATCATGCCCAGAGGCTGATGTAATTCATGAGTTTTGACGTGGACAGGCAAATAGGGTGAGTTAAAGCCAATGAGAGAAGAACTGAAACAACCATATTATGGCCAAAATGGAAGGGGAAGCCCCCTGCCCATTGGACCTGGGATGGTCTGCTCAGTCCCCATTGGGAAACCCAGATAAGGAGCCAGAGATGACACTAGGCACCTCTCCCCTTCACCAGATTAGCCACCCTTACCCAAGGCCATCACTTTTTTTATGTTTCCTCTTCTTTCCTCCATTATTTCTTCTTCTTCTCCTTCTCCTTCTCCTTCTCCTTCTCCTTCTTTCTCCTTCTCCTCCTCCTTCTTCTTCCCTCTCCTCCTCCTTAAGATTTTATTTATTCATGCATGAGAAACACAGAAAGAGAGACAGAAACAAAAGCAGAAGAAGAAGCAGGCTCCCTGTGGGGATCCCAATGTGGGACTCGATCCCGGGACTCCCAGGATCATGACCTGAACCGAAGGCTCAACACTCACTAAGGTGGCTCACAGGTGCCCTCTCCATTTCTTCTTGACCTCCCTTCTTTTATCTCTCATTTGTCTTATCCCTTGTCCCCTCTCTAGGCCTGGCATGGTGCCCCGAGGTACATTGCACCATTGTGAAGATTCAGTGGTGACATTCTGAATTGGGGACAGGAGCAGCACTGGTTCATTGGTCTCATACTAGACCACACCCACTGCAGAATATTAATATCTTAAAGTGTTAATTTTTTTAAAAGATTTATTTCTTTATTTGAGAGAGTGAGGGAGAACAAGGTGGGGAGAGGGGCAGAAGGAGAGGGAGAGAGAATCTTAAGTATACCTGGCAATGAGCACAGAGCCCCAGCGTGGGGCTCAATCCCATGATCGTGAGATCATGACCAAAGCTGAAATCCAGAGTTGGACACAACTGACTGAGCCACCCAGATGCCCCAATATCTTAACATGTTAAGAGAAGTTAGCCTAGCAAGGGAGGAGAACTGAGTAGCAAAATACAAAACCTCAAGGTGTAAAAACAGAATATAAAACCAGAGTGCCAATGACCTTTATTCCTGGTTCATCCCAGCATGGACCAGAAACTAATTACTCAAAGACACAAAACTCATTTTCTGTGTTACAGATAATGCACACAAGAAATCATTTCTTGTCCTTAGCTATTAATCCATTTGGTAAAGATAAAGCCAAGTTTCTTTTCTTCAAATCTGCTAAATTTCTCAAAGTTCTCAAAGTATGCCATAAAATATTATTTGCTTGAGTTATGCTGTCCACAAACATTGGTAGGAACCACACCCTGATCTCATCTGTCAGTGATGTGGATCTTGACTAATTGAAGAACCAGAAGTTAAGGAAACAAATTAGCACGGTGATAAAGAAAAGAAAGCAAACAATCTAACGAGAGAAATAAGAAATCCAAAGCACATGTTTCTGGGTGTTAATGGGAAGGCGGGGGAGTGGGGAACTGTGGGGAAAATATGGCTGGCTGGACAATTTTAAGCACAATATTAGAAATAGAGCCTGTGTGTGTTATATTATGAATATGGCCCAGGGACATAAATGTAGTGTCAGAATGGCTGCAGGGCAGGTCTTGGCTCTACCACTTATTTCTAGAATCTTAGATTTGCTCACTTAACTTCTTGTATCTCAGTTACCTCATTTGAAAAGTGAGCATGATAACATCAGGAGGATCAAATGAGTTAATGTAGGTGAATTATCTACACCAACACTTAGACTCAGTCTGGAAATGGTAGCTGGTAGCTATTTTTATTGGTAGGGGCAGATAAAAATCATACATTATACTAAACTCTGCTCCAATCATGGTTTGCTATTGTGAAGTGTCCTCTCTTCCTCTGTCATGCAGTTGCATTCTGCTTCAGTCTTTAGGAGAAAGCGTTGAGTTGTGGAATCATCTTGTCCCCTTACCCTCCCCTTAGTGTACTGCCCTCTGATTTTTTCAGTGATAGTTGTTCCTACTGTGATTTCTCTTCCTTAAAAGTATTCCCTGCTTCTAGGAATACATGCACCTATGTTTCTTTTTTTTTTATTTTGAAACCTCAATAAAGCGATAGTATTTTTACATGACATGACCTCAATAGGAAAGAAAAGATGAGAGCAATAATTTTTGGAACCTAGTAAGGAGATGGATGAATGTTGACCAACTTGACTGACCCTAGGGGGTGGAATCCTACACCAACAGTAGGGAGAGCAAAAAAACAGCCCTGTTTTTTTTATAGAGGATACTCAAAGACTCAGGAATCCATGATATAGTTATCTATGGAACTGGGTTTAAAGGTGAAACTAGAAACCTGAATATTGACAAAAGGTTCTTTTAAGAGATAATTAGATTTCCAGATATCTTCTCCTACCCTATGTAGCCCAGGGACTGCTCCTCACCTGTTCCAGCAGAAGATAATACGGTTTTCTAGAGAGGCTAAAAGAGAGGGCCAATGGCCTAAGCAGTAGCAGCCACAGTCGACAGTGAGGATATTATAAAAAAAGGAGACTGACTCCCACCTCTCCTCTCTCATTAAGTTTCTGGAATATTGACAGGCCTGTAATCTTCAGGCAGGAGAGCAGATGACCCTTCTCTGGGAAATTTAACCAGATCAAGAGAAAAGACCTAAAGATACTAACATCAGACTTTCTGTATGGGGATGGCCCACATATAACATCTCACACTGAAGCAGACATCAGATAAGCCCCACCCATGTGCTCAGAGCTTCCAAGCAGAGCTTTAATGCTTGGTTCTTAAATATGATTAGACAACAAAAGGTCACTAGACAATTGAAGTAAGCCTTCAAAAATAAAGATGGGGACTAACACAAGCAAACAGCAAAAATGGACAAACAAAAAACCCCAACAATTTGAAGAAACAAACCGTAGGAGAAAACACTGTAATTAATATTTCCAGAGAAAGCATGCATGAAAGGAGAACAGGATGCTATTTAAAAAAAAAAAACAAAAAACAAAAACACCAAGGGAATAAAGGACAATTTTTGGAAGTTAAAGACACTATAGCTGAAATGGAAAACTCACTGTAAGTGTTGGAAAAGAAAGTTGTAGAAATATCTCAGAAAGAGAACAAAAAGGCAGAATTGATGGAAAAAAGAGAAGAGATAAAACTAGAAAAATAGAGGGGATGAAACAATCACTAGTTCAAAAAAATTTCACAGAATGAAGCACCAGAAAAGGGGGTGAAGATAAATCCATGTTAAGGTATGTCATCATGAGTTTTCAGACCACTGAAAACAAGAGAAGTTTCTATAGGCTTCCAGAGGAGAAAACCAAGCCATACGCAAATGATTGGAAATCTGAACGGCCTGTGTTTCTCAACAGTTCTAAAATCTATGCAGTCATGAATCACTGCCATCAAACTTCTGAGGTAAAAGTATTTCTAGACTGGAACGCCACCTCTAGTCAAATATCACTGCAATGGGAGGGTAGCATAAGAACAATTTCTGACTCACAAAATGTTTAATTCCTAAGCACTCTTTGTTGAAAATCTCCTGGAGAATTATAAAGAAAAAGGAAGATGTGAGTTTTAGGGAAACAGAAGATCTAACGCCAAGGGACTCCCCAGGATGAGGGTGACGTACCTGGGTGAGGCATGAGGACAATTGAATCCGACTGGAGTAGTCGAGATTTCCAGGAGGGTTGGCTTCAGGATGAAAATGGTGGAAAGTTTGGTGCAGCCGAATGTCCTGAGTTGTCCAACTTTGGACAACTTTCGTCTTGATGAAAGTAACGGAGAGGTTGAGGTTGAGTCAATAGTAAGAACATACAAAACTAAGCAAACAGGGAGAATAAGAATTAGTTCCCGGGAAAACAAAATTGTGCAGAAAAGTGGTCAGAGAGTACTATTAAGATAATGTGATCACTCATCATTGATCTAACCAAAATTACACGCACAGACTGAGGGATCATTTGTTGGGAGGCTGCATGAGTACGTGGATGAGAGTGAGGAGGGCGAGAGTCTCATCCTCCAGAGTGGAACGTCAAGGTATGACAATTTTATCTGGAAAAATGAGGAAGTAATCTCAATAATCTGATTTAATAAAACCCTAGAAAAATATTAGGTGACAAAAGCATATAAATAAGCTACTGGGAATATGAAAGTAAATGGCAAGAGACACAGCTAAGCAGATAAAAAAAAGTGGTTGCCTCTGGCAGGGAGAAAATGAGAGACAATGCCCCTGCCCGCTGCTATTTTCTGTAATCAGCCTTGTAAAACGATTTCACTCCTTACACGTATGCGTACATAGCAGGGGGAGAAGGGAACAAACAGAACCGGATGTGACTCTCCCATCAGCAGCTTTTATCTTTGACAATTTGATCTACACATATTGCAATTTTACACATTGCTCACTGTAAATAATGCATAGTTATTGCACAGGGTACCTGCGTCCTTCCTAACGCATTACCTTCCTTGATGGCGTTTGCTTTCGGATATGTTGGAAATTCAATTTGCAATTGCATTTTAGTAACTTCTCTTGAGTCTCTCCACTAACACCAGGGGATAGCTCATTTCTCTATTTGGCTGTTCAGGAAATAGCTCCTCTCTGGTCTGGCCTTACAGTGTTCCTTAACAAATAACTTCTATTTCTGATATATTCCTGGGTCTACATGAGGCATATTTGCTCCCCTGGTTTTACATCCACATTTGTGTTATTGTTTGGTGGTAAAATCACTTCCAAATAAATTGGATCAAAGGAAGCACTTGAAGATTGCCCAAGATTAAAAGTATATGCATATATGTTAATGGCAGGAGGTAAAACTTGTAGGAAGTTGTCGAAGAACAGAGATGAAGTCAAAGCTTTTCCCATAAAGATGTCCATCCGAGCCTAATTCATGGCAGAAAAGCATCATAATACCCTTAATGTCTAACTGGACGTGATTATAGTGCATTCAAATGATGAAACTGCATAAAGCTAGTCAAGGAAAAGAAAATCAATTGGTCTAAATCATATTTTTATTTATATCCAGCTAAGTGAAATAAATAGATCAGTAAACGAAATGACATTCTGTATCAGCATATCACTTTTCTAACAATAATTATCTTTCCACATAAAAACAAAAGAAAGGGAAGCCATATATTAAAATGCTTAAAGCTGTCCTTGCTGGTAAGTGGGATGATAAGTAACCTTTCCCTTATTAGTTGTTTTCCAAGCTTTCCCCCCGCCTGAAGCATGAACACATTTTGTAATTAGTGAGAAAGAGCTATTTTAAAAACAAAGTTGAACAAAACGTACAGGTGCACTTGTTTTTCTCGCCACCGAGAAGAATCCGCTTCGCTGGAATTGAGGTGGTTGGAGGAAATGGTAGCAATTCTTTTGATTGATGCTTTCTTTTCCGTAGTCCTGGGTTTGGAACGCTTAACATATTTTGGGGAGTTGTGTTATTTGTTCTGGCTGTGTGAGTAGACTCATTTCTTATCTTACCCTGGATTCCTCAGATTACTGCCATTTTAAAGTAGTTTGTAACAGTACGGCTACTCAAGCCATTCGAAGGTATCAGATTTAATAGATTTGCCATTTGACTTAAATCAAAGTTCTCTAATCAGAGAGCTAGGTAACCTGCCAGTTCCTAGGCAATTAGAAGATTAGACCCCCTATATGTTTTTCCCCTACGTGCTCAGACAAGAGGCTTTTTGTTACCACATAAATCTTTAATGTTACACTCCAAGCGGCGGTTACAAGGATACTGAAATTGAGTAAAATGCTCACAGCAGGCCACAGGTGGAAGGGTGCAGAGGTGGTATCTGTACCAGCGTTGAAACCATGCCAGTGGAAGTGGGCTGGAATTGACAGCTCTTCTAGAACTGCTTGTAAGATGCCCCATGTTCTGGACTGGCAGGCGAATGGTGTAGGGTGGCAGGCAGGCCGACTGGACTCAGATTAATTCCTTGCATTGTTACCTTTGATCCCTAATTTTATTTTATTTTATTTTTTAAAATTTATTTATTCATGAGAGACACACACAGAAAGAAAGAGAGAGGTAGAGACACAGGCAGAGGGAGAAGCAGGCTCCATGCAGGGAGCCCGACGTGGGACTCGATCCCGGGTCTCCAGAATCACGCCCTGGGCTGAAGGTGGTGCTAAACCACTGAGCCACCCGGGCTGCCCTGATCCCTAATTTTAGACAGAAAACTCCATGAGGGAGAGGATGGTCACTGGATCTTAGGGCTCAGCCATCCAAACCCTTCCAAACATTCCGTCCGAAACACAAGGCTGTGTGTGTCCATGCCTTGCCAAGCATCCATAGAAACACATACCGAGTGACTTTAAATCAGTTGAGAACCGACTCCATCTTATGGGACAGTGGTATATCTGAAAGTTTAAAACAATTCCCAGAGTGATTTTTTACTCCCACTCTCGTCAAAAGGGTCGCGTCTGTGGGGCCCTGGGAGAGGCACTCAGCACCAGACAGGCCCTCCAGAGCCTATGACATGAGGAAGAATGCATAAAGGTTGTGCGGGCGAGTGCATCAACCCAGCCACAAGCAAACACCAATCACTATTTACGTTGTATGGCTACCCAGGGGATAGGTGCTTTCAAAGGAGGGTGAATGACAAAGAATTCTTAAGACCGATGAACCACTCACAGAAGTATGAAGAGTAAGTGCTGAGCTCTTGGGAAACGTCGGAACATCCATGGCTGTGTTCCTGATTAGATCCACCTGACTCTTTCGGTCCTCTGTGTTGGTGTCCCTTCAGCACTGGATGGGACTCAGGCCAGTTACTCACTCTGGGACAGAATATGATCTGCTTGGTGTATGAGGGCCTTCTCTTCTGCCGTCTAGTCCTGGATCCCTGATCTTGTGCCTTGTCCATGGATGAGCATCACAAGACTCAAGAATTCTCTGGAAATTCCACACCAAATTGTTGTCTTTGTATATGTGACCCTCAAAGGTATCCCCGACTCAAAAAAAGTTGAAGAAAGAGCCACTGGTCTGTGTGGGTGCTACCCTTGGTGACGGGAGGAATCTAATTTTTAATTTGCTGTGTATTAATATTTAGCATCCATCTGTGAAAACCTACCCAGTACCATGATCGGAGCTTTGCTATATGTTCTTTCATTTAATTGCTGTTCATCCTAGAGTGGGTTCATAACATCGTTCATTTTATCCCAGAGGTACTATAGTGATGACGTGGCTGGCCCAGGATCTCACCACCAATAAATGTCAGAGCCCTGTTGTGGTGGGTTTCCCTCTCAAGGCTTGGTCCTCTCTGGAACTCAGTACAGAGGGCCAGACATGACACAAGGCTGTTTTCGTGGTCAGTGATCAAGATTCCTTGATTGCCTGATTGGCATCCATGACAGTGGACATCAACTATGGGTGAGGGGAATCCATCCATAAAGAGGTTCAGTCTTTGTAGGCTTTATGAAAACTTCAAACCCTGAAGGATCTCCCACACCCAACCTTGCTCTCCCGCATATTCAGACAATCGCTGATAAAACTGTAGTTCTAGAAGATAACCTGCCCTATTAATCAGCCTTGACAAGGAGGGAAGTTCTGACACGTGTGACAGCTTGGATGAACTTGAGAACATTAGGCTAAATGAAAAAAGCCAGCCACGAAAAGACAAATACGGTAAGAGCCCACGTGTCGGAGGTACTTAGAGTTGTCACACCCACAGAGATGGAAAGGCCAGTCGTTTCTGGAGGCTGGGGGTGGGTGGGAAGGGCATGGGACCTATTATTTATTGGGTATAGAGTTTCAACTTTGCAAGATAAAAAGAGTTCTGGAGACTGGTTGTGCAACAGTGTGAACATACTAGGCACTCCTGAAAGTGAGTTTAGCTCAAAAATGGCTAAGATGGGCTGGGGGAGCACCTGGATGGCTTAGTCAGTTAAGTGTCTGACTCTTGGTTTTGGCTCAGGTCATGGTTTCAGGGTCATGAGATTGAGCCCATGTTGGGCTCCATGCTCAGCACAGAGTCTGCTTGGGATTCTCTCCCTCTGCAGCTCCCTGTGCTCTCTCTCTCCCAAATAAATACATAATTAAAAAAAAATGTTATATGCAAATTTTGTTATATGTGTTTTACCGCAATTAAAATAAAAATGGAAAAAAAAAAAAAGATGGCTTGAGAGTTCACCAGCTGTAAATTCTGTAGACTGGTGGTGTGTTTCTGTTGATCATTCACCCCATTCCAAGTAGGAGGGTAGAAACAGTAAAGACCCCACAAGGATGAGGGTGAGGGTGAGGCTCTCCCTGGCGGAGCCCCAGTTCTGGGGGGAAGATGCTTCATGCTCTGCCAGAGAAGGGAGTTTCCATTTGTTCTTCTTTTCAGGTTTGTAGTTCATCTGAGCAGAATGAGGAAGTGATCATCACGAGTTCCTCCATCAAATTCCATCGACGTCTTCCATGCTTGTGTCTTTAACAACTTACATGACAATTCATCGGCCTTCCTCAGCTCACATGTGTGATGCTCGGGCTTTAAGAAGGAATCCCGCCAGGTCCCCACACTTCCAACACCCAGAAGGCTGGCTTCCCTGTCCCAGGAGTGTGTCCAGGAGTCATCTGACCCATTGGCAGGCCAGGGCCCCTGGGAACCCTCCACCCAGAGAGGAGCGAGGTCATCAAAATTAATTGCTGATTCTCAGGTTTGAAAGCCCGAGGTTAGGAGAGCCCCGTGCGTGGGGCCACCCTGAATGAATTTGCAGCTGGGCTCAGGCAGCCTGGGAGCTTGGCCGCGTCACAGCGGTGAACTGGTGGGACTCCAACCCAAACAGATTTGTAACAGTGGCACAGGCACCCAGGACTGCCAGAGCAGCATTTGTGTCCAACAAATGAGGCCTCTGTCGGGACAAAGGGGGCTCTTAGGACTCATTCTACTTTGGCTGCTTTACACCCAGCAAGAGCCAGGGGACTTCTTTAGTGGGGATCAGGAAACAAAAGTGATTCATTTCATCGTGCACCCTCACCAGGGTCTTTGTGGACAACCAATGCAGCCAGGCTTTGCAGCCAGGAGCCCTTCCAGACACTGCCTCCTGAGGGCCTACTGAGGGCCTACTGAGGGCCAGGGATAATTCTAGGTACCGGGCACATGTTGCCTAATTGAATCCTCCCAACAATGCAGTGATGTAGGGATTATCCCTACGGTGGGTCTGTGGAAATGGAGACGTGAAGAGGGGAAGGTCACCCAGCTAGTTAACAGCAGCAGAGCCAGCGTTCCTACTCAGCGTGGCCCATTTCCGGCTGACCACTGTCCTCTGCATGTACCTGCTACGAACACCTGATAGGCCAAGGGCAGTCCCCTCCTCTAACCTGTCACCTCTGGGGATGCTGATCTGGAAGGCCTAGAATGTCCCTGATGTTCGGCAAATATAGGAAATGGAACAAAGCCAAAAAGATATGAAGGGATTGAAATTCACGGAGTTTCTTCTCAAAAAGCCACAGAAAGTGTCCTTGCTCAATGCAAGGGTGTTTACAGAAAAAAGTGTTTATGAGAAAAGTTAGGATAAAATGAAACGGAGGTGAAAGTTCCTATTAATAATGGAGCCATCAGTCCCCCACCTCTCATATAGTGATGCTATGGAGGCCAGAAGCTCCAGCTGAACACCTTCCTCTTGGCTTCTGATTAGTTCCAATCTCTCGTGATAAACTTCAGGGGACTAGTTTTCGGTCGGCTTTCCCCATCCAGATGTACCAATTCAGCACTGGTGGCCTTACCTAGAGAAGGGCCCGGGGCAACACTGGCTATTTCTTGTCTTTTTTGAGTCTAGCCATTTGTGACCAGTGTGAGGTGATATCTCATTGTGGTTTTGACTTGCATTTCCCCCAATAATGGTGATGTTGAGCATCATTTCATGCATGTGTTGGACCCTTGGATGTCTTCTTCAGAAAAGTGTCTATTTAGGTCCTCAACTATGCTTCAAAAAAAAAAAAAAAAGACTTTAAAAAGAGAAAAGAAAGAAAAAAAAAAAAGCAAGAAAAAATAAATGAAGGGCCCAGGGCGGCTGACAACCTCTCTTTCCTTTATCATTTCATTATGGGTCCAGAAAATGAGATGGCCTTTCAGTACAGCTTGTCAGCATGTTAAAATGCCAAATGAGAAACTCTCTGGCACAGTGTGTATGAGTCCAGAATTCCCTTCCACGGGCTCGGCTTATTTTCTGCTGTGGCCCATTTGTGCCAGAAGGGATGTACTCCTCATTTATCAGTTCACCGACTTCCATACGTAGACATCTCCCCTCTCAGCAACCACTTGTGTCACATTTTCCACTGACATGTTAGGCAGGACCCAGACCCTGGCTTAGGGAGTCAGGTATTTGGATGTCCCAAGTTTCAAATTCAAGTTCTTTTGGGGGTTAGTGATGAGTCACTGTGGCTAAAGCTGTTATCCCTTCATCTGCTCCTGGATGCAAGTGGGGAGCAAGATCATCCAAACAAAGGCCAAAGAGGCAAAAATTTAAGAAAGGAATGGAGAGGAGGGTGACTGGGGAGAGGGCGAAGGAGGAGTAGAATTACTTCAGAGCTGAAGCAAAATGTATTCCCTAGCCATCAATCCTCTTTATCAATCTTCTTTTTCCTCCAACAGATTTTTTTTTATTTTTATTTTTATTTTTTTTTACCAAGTGCCTACTATTCGCTAAAGTGCTAGACCCGGTGACATATCAGTCAGGGTCCCAGCAGAAAGGAGGTAGCACACTTGGTGGTTAATGAAAAGACCATTTGCAGAGGAGAAGGTGGAGCTAAAGAAACAAGCAGAAGATGAGGATGCCCCCCAGGATCTCAGTACCAGGAAGTGTGACCCACTAAGCTTGGAGAGGGAAGGGGAAGCAACGGGTGAAGGAATCAGTCCAGGAATGTAGCTACTGGAATGGGACTTCCAGAGAGCAGTGCTGGCCTTTGATAGATGGAAGCAGTTACTGCTAAATTTGGCCCCAGTGCTGAGGAATCTGGGGTATTAAATACTCCGAATATTGATGAACCCAGATGGAAGCAAGAAGGTAGGAGTCCAAAGATACAGTTTTTTAGAGTTCTAAGAATGGGGTATGGATATAGAGCAGGGTGGAAAATGGATCTGGTTGGGAGTGGGGGCGAGGCAAGCAGAGACCATCCAGCATAAAGTAATGAACGAGACCAAGATGCTACATATAGGAAGCTGAGTCCAAGCCCACCAATATGTCAAGTCAAGGGCTCTTTGGTTATAACAATAAAGTCTGTATTTGCTGAAGTGCCCATTGCAGTAGGGCCTACAACTTAGCCTCTCAGGACCCAAGGATGCCAGGTTAGCTGACTCCTTCTGGGCCTTGGGCCCTCCCTAGGCAGAGCCTGACAGCATCTGCCTCTGCCCTTTGATGTTGGCTCTGACAGATGGGTTGAGCATCAATGGCCCTCCCTGAACTGAAGTTCTCTATAACCACCATCCCCTCAACAGACAAGACAATAGAGGGAAATTCTCTTCATGAATAAGAAAGCAACTACTTTCAGGCCTGCGTTGGGATTTACTATAGACAATGGAAAGCTAACTTCAAAACATACTTATTTATTCATTAAAGCCGATCCCCAAGGATTCTCTCCCAAGCAGTACTTTGTTGGCATATTTTGTATTCTACGTACACTTGAAAGTCAGAAAATCGCAACCAAAGCCATCCTGTAAATCCTAGTTTTTTCAATTTCTTCCTGGCATTCCCTACAATCAGTCTAATGCACTGAGGTTTCCACGAATACCTCTATGAGATAGGCAGGTGTGCGGAGTCCAAGTGCCAGAAGGTAGGGGTTGAGCCTTATGAAGTGAACCCTGCCTCTTGGTTTCTTCTTGTAATTATGAGAGTCTTCTTCGGGAAATGTAGATAGCGAGAAAAGTCAGAGCACAGGAGGGTTTGGAAGGTTGACTCTTTTCCAATCTGATGGAGGGGGAAGCAAGATGAAAGAGCATCGGCTTTGGGGTTGGACATGGATTTGAATCTCGCCTCCATCAATCACCCCAGGCAAGCACTGAACAATCTTTTGTCTCCGTTTGCTCATTTCTACAATGAGGATACTAATGAATACCTGCTGGGGCCAGCCGAGGATTGAATGGGATGAGGAACGTCAAGTATCTAATACAAAGTCTGGTGCCCTCAAAGCTGTGGCCTTTTCAAAAGCCTCGGGTGCAGGGTCTTGGCAGAGCACTAGCAGTATGGAGGGGCCCCAGGTTGGGAAAGATGTCTGGGTTGGGGGCCTGTGTTAGTTTCCTGGGGCTTCTGTAGCAAAGTATCACAAACTGGGTGGCCTAAGCAACATACATTTAATGTTTCATGATTCCGGAGGCTTGAAGTCTAATTCAAGGTGGTTGTAGGGCTGGTTCCTCCTGAGAGCCGTGAGGGAGAGTCCTAGCTCCTGGTGTGGGCACTGGTGGAAAGGCCTATGTAAGGCCATTGCCTGTTGTGGTGTTGGGCCCCAAATCTCCATTAGGTCAGAGGCTGGCAATTGGGAAGAAAAGCTGCCCTTTTACAGGCAACCCCCACCTTGAACCCTTTGGAGAAGGAAATCAGGGAAATATTGTTCCAGATTAGCTAAATTAACCCAACAAGAACCCATCACAGGGTTGTACAGGCGGTCGCAACAGAGAGGATTATGATGGAGGCATCTATTGGGGAAAAATTGGTATTTGGAGGAGGATTAGTTTTATATTGTAGGTGATGGTCTGGAGGAAGATGAAACAGGAGACAGCGTGGCTAAAAGTTGATTGTTAGTAATCTGGGCATGAGGTTGCAGAGGCCTGAGAAAGAGCTGCAGGGGGAAAAATGGAAATTAAGTGCTAGATTTAGAAATAGTCTAAAGGAAGAATTGATAGTGCTTGCTAAGCAGGTGAAGTGCAGAGTGAGGGCATGACGGCTTTTGAGGTATTGACTCTGGGTGGTGAGGAGGATTGTGATCCTTGAAAGGAAACCATTTGTTCAAAAGCTATTCTGTTCCAATAGACTGGTTATTCTACTCTATCGCAATGCATTAGAATATTGAGAGAATTTTAAAAGTTTTGGACCTTTGAACAGTTTAAAACCGCAGGACAGCAAAGAAGTGAATGAGTGTCTTCGAGCACTGATAAAGGGGGAGCAGGAAATTCTACTGAGTTGTTAGTACATTTGGCTGCCAAGGACTCTTGTCTGGTGGAAGGCGGTTGAGGCCAGCGCTTCTCTGCAGAGGGCTGGCTCTTCCTTCCCATTTCACACTCAACCCCAAGGTAGAGGAAGGAAGTAATGGTTATGGTGGGTTTTGGGTATTTTTTTTTCTTAACCTCAGAATACAAGTTCTTCTTCTTTTTTTTTTTTTAGAATGCAAATTCTTAATCTGGGTTTCTTAAACTCTTTTGAGTTTCAGGGAGCTCGTAAAGTTTCTGAAGTTTTTCAGAAAAGTTTTGGTGTTTTGTGAAGAACCTGGATTTTTTTCTGAGGGAAGGGACTACAGCTTTTTTTTTAAATAATAAATTTATTTTTTATTGGTGTTCAATTTGCCAACATACAGAATAATACCCAGTGCTCATCCCGTCAAGTGCCCCCCTCAGTGCCCGTCACCCAGTCACGCCCACCCCCCGCCCTCCTCCCCTTCCACCACCCCTAGTTCGTTTCCCAGAGTTAGGAGTCTTCCATGTTCTGTCTCCCTTTCTGATATTTCCTACCCATTTCTTTTCCCTTCCCCTCTATTCCCTTTCACTATTATTTATATTCCCCAAATGAATGAGACCATATAATGTTTGTCCTTCTCCGATTGACTTATTTCACTCAGCATAATATCCTCCAGGTCCATCCACGTCGAAGCAAATGGTGGGTATTCATCATTTCTAATGGCTGAGGAATATTCCATCGTATACATAGACCACAGCTTCTCTATCCATCATCTGTCGATGGACACCGAGGCTCCTTCCACAGTTTGGCTATTGTGGACATTGCTGCTAGAAGCATCGGGGTGCAGGTGCAGCCACTCTGGAAAACTGTGTGGAGGTTCCTCAAAGAGTTAAAAATAGACCTGCCCTACGACCCAGCAATTGCACTGCTGGGGATTTACCCCAAAGATGCAGATGCAGTGAAACGCCGGGACACCTGCACCGGGACTACAGCTTTCATCAGACTTTCGACAAGATCTGGTTTCCGAATAGGTAGAGAATCTTTTGCATAGAGAGAGACCGCTGAGCGTAGTTACTGGCTCAATCCACACTTAGCTTTGTTCTTTATTTTATTTTATTTGAGAGAGAGAGAGAGAGCACATGCGAGTAGGAGAGAGAGCACAAGTGGGGGAGAAGGGCAGAGGGAGAAGCAGACTCCCTGCTGAGCAGGAGCCTGATGTGAGGCTCCATCCCAGGACCCCAGCATCATGACCCTAGTGGACGGCAGATGCTTAACTGACTGAACTACCCAGGCGCCCCCACACTCAGCTTCCTTCTATGGTGAGTGTTGCTCCAATGCCTGGGAACCTGTGGGCACATGAAGAGAGAAGCCAGGAAAGTACAAGAGGTAAAGAGAAACAGATTCCAGACAGAACAAGGAGCCAGCTTCTGAGAGTTTCCTCCATTTCCTCTCCTGCTAAGTGAAAACAGTATGCAAGGAGTTGAGACAGAGGCCTCCTGATTTTGCAAGGGTTGTTCTTTGCACACCAGGTGCATAACCAATGTGCACTAAGTACTTTTCAGTAGGCTAATTGATTAAGGGACTGTTTCCAAAATTTCTGCTTGGGACACAAACATTAAGGCCATCTTACAAGCTAGCAAACTGCACTTTCTCAGATGTTCCTTCCTGTTTCTGACTGTAATTCCCCATGCCAAGCTTGCTAATTGGCTCATTTGCCTTGAGTCCACTGTATCCTAAGCATTGACCAATCACATAAATAGCAGATTAGTTCCAACAGGACTGTAGTGCACAATTGCTAGTTTTTGGCTTCCCAGCATCTGAATCCACATTCCAGTTGTGGGGAGTCCCCCACTGTGGTAGCAGAGATGGAGGGCAGGAGCCCACTTCCCACAAAGAAAGCCAGAATAGAAAGCTAATGTTTCCTCTCCCATCCCTCTGGCATCAGAATGAAGGCATATAGCTTGCTTGAACCAGTTGGACCCTCCCACCAGGGGCTTCGACCTTGACCGAGTGACAGAGAGACAGATAAATGGTGAGGTTCAATTCCTAGCAATGGCAGTGGTCATTTAGCAATGGCAGTTTTGTGGTGTCTATTGGTGGGGACTGCGTGTGATTTGGTGATGGTGGAGCCCTGGCAAGCTCATTTCTACTCTTTGGATGCCTCTTCTAGCCCTCCTATCCATATTGTCGATGACCTGATATCCTTCCGACAGATACCTCTTTGCCTGAATTAACCAGATTTGATTTCTGTTGCTTGCAATTAGGAATTCTGAGAGATATAGGAAAGGAAGAAAGATAGTCTCTCAAGCCCTTTAAATAACCTTCACCATTCAGCATGAGTTGAAAAAAAAGGCTCCAGCCCTTGAATGACTCCTATGATGGTTAATTTTATATGTCAACCTGATTGGGCCATGGGGTGCTCAGATATTTGGGCAAACATTATTTTGTCTGTGAGGGTGTTTTTGGATGAGATTAACTTTTAAATTAATGGATCAAGTGAAGCAGATTGTCCTCCATAATGTGGGTGGATCTTGTCCAAGAAGTTAAAGACCTGAATAGAACAAAAAGACTGAGCCTCCCAAGGGTAAAAGGGAATTCTTCCTGCCTGACAGCTTTTGACTAGAACATTGGCCTTTTTTTTTTTTTTCATCTTTGGACTCAAATTATACCATCACTTGTCCTGCCTCAGACTGGCATTAAACCATTTACCCTCCTGGGTCTCCAGCTGCCAACTCACCCTACAGATCTTGGGACTTACCAGTCTCCATAATCACATGAGCCAATGCCTCAGAATAAATCTCTTTCTATCTCTATACCTTCTATCAGCTCTGTTTTTTTGGAGAACCCTGATTAATGCAACTCCCCATGGGGCTAACACAAAGACCCAACAGTCCAATATAGGGGCAACTCCTGGTGGATAGGGTGTAAGATTCCAGATTAAGGTCTCTCCTCTGATAAGAAATGGGCCATTTGGGATAAAGGTAGGGTTGTAGTCCTGACATTGTGGCCAAGTGGCCTGTCTCCTTCTCTCTCTTTTTTGAGAAGGAGCAAGCATGAGCAAGGGGTGGGGAAGGCCAGAGAGAGAGAAGGAGAGAGAGAGACTCTGAAGCATGCTCCACACCCAGCACAGAGCCTGACGTGAGGCTCAATCTGACGACACTGAGATCATGACCTGAGCTGAAATCAAGTGTCAGACTCTTAACCAACTGAGCCACCCAGGCACTTCTCTCTCTAAAAGATAACATGCAGTAGAAGATCTTTGTGCAGACATCTTCCTGAGAGTTTGGACTGTTCGACAAGAAGTATTTTCTCCTTGGGCTTAAAGCATCATATACATTTCTATAGCTTCTTTTTGAAATGGATCTTTGAAAAAGTGACAAATACATATTATAAAAAGAAAGATTCAGAGACTCTCACAAAGAAAAATTACTTGAGTATTTTCATTATTTATATCTTTCTAGACGTATTTATCATTCATCCATTCATTCAGCAATGAGAGTTCACTATGTATCAGGTTTTGCTCCATGGAGCTTATAGTCTATTGGAGGAGACTGACACTGATCGAAATGTGGCATGTGGTTGCATGTCCTACACGTGTGGACGCATACACAAGGCTAATTTCTTAGCAGCTTCTAAAATGGATTTCTTCTTTCTAACACTGCGAAATATTCCTTCTCAAATATTTATTCCTTCTCAAATATTCCAGGTCTCATAATACTGGAAGCAGATCAAGATTAGTATTTTCTCTAATCCTTTCCCAGATATATTTTTTTTATTATTGCAAATCTGTGCAAGAGAGTAATACTCTCAGCAATGCGATCCCCACACCTATATTCCCATTCACTCCCTCCCTTCTGTAGGTTTTATACTTGTATTCAGTTTTCTTTTCCCTTGTTTGCTCCTTTGTTGCAATGGTGCTATCTAGCCAGTTCAATATTGAGTAATGTGATCTGGGCCCCTGGGGCACTGTTCCCAGCTACGCTCTGAGAAGGTGAGCTGTCTGTGAAGGTACCCTGGGCACGTCCTGAACGTCTTCACCGTTTAGCCAATGCTCACCAAACACTGTTCTGTGCTGCATGCAGGTCTCCAACTTCACACCAAAGCTCCACATTGAGAAGCCTCTATTGGACATAGAAATTAGGAGGGAGAACACTGGAACAGATAAAAGCACATTCAAATAGGATGATGGAGTCCCAAGTCTAAAAATTTTGAATGTTAGCAGTACCATGAGGGCAATAGTAACTAATTATTTCTTGGTCTGATGATTAAACCTTACAGCAAACTATATGCTCAAAACAGGAAGTCCCTCTATCAGTATTTGTGCTCATAAAATGATCTAGAAAGAAACTATACTGTCAGAAAGAAAATATGAGGGGTCAGGATTCCAGCACCAGTCTATTTTTCAATAATTTATTTTGTGCCTGTAGCCAATTTACATTTTTGGCAACTCATTTTTTTTTGTCTGACTTTTAGAATGAGAGTACCCATTCTAGATGTTCCCATGTTACTATTATCAGAGGTTAGGATGATATAGAGAAATTTGGAAATGAGATTACTTATGACAGTGCTTGAGAGGTAAAAATTTTGAACCAAATAGTACTATTTGCCAGCAACATTTTCAGACAGTTATCAGCACCTAGCTCCTATTCAGCACTTGACAGAAAATTCAAAATTATTTTCTATAAGGGTTCTGGTCTGTTTTTAGATCCTCTGTGGAAAATAGCCAAGTCCTCAGAGAGGCCACATATTCACTTGAACTTTAGATATAAGAGGTTCATTGTGTCTGTATGTCCCCTACTCTGGGAGAATATAAAAGTAAGGAATTTGGATTCCTATATAACTTTTTTTTAATCAGTACAATCTTGAAGTCGGAGAATCCTGGGGTCAAATTCCAATTCCCACCATCTTATTGGTTGTATGATCTTGGGCAGGTTATTATTTAATTTCTGAGTCCCAATCTCTTCAGAAATAATAGGAAAAAATACCTTCCTTAGAGATGGTAGGGAGGATTGGCTGAAGTCATGTTTATAGATGTCTGGTGGTTGCCTGGCACGTGCTAGTGTACAGTGTCTATTGGTTCCCTTTTCCTTCCCTGTATGAAGAATTCTTAAACAACGCCCAAGACTCAAGCAAGGATAAGAGAATTATGGGTCTATGCATAGAATTAGGTGCAATATATGAATCTGTATCTTGAAAAAAATGTGATCTCAAGTAAAGGTCTAATCATAGTAACATTAGTTCATACTGACCAAGAAAGAATAAAGGTTGGATCATAGCCTATATTTCCAGAAATTCCAGAAGTTTACAAAAAAGGAAGGGGGGAAAAAGCTAACTTTTGATTCCTGAGAACTGAAAGTTAGGAGCTATCTATCCTTTTCCGTTTGTTCACTGCAGGTCTCACTGAACTGGCCAGTGAATAACCAGACAGATGCTTCATTTTTCATAAGTTAGCTTCCCAAATGGGGGAATGAGGGATTTATTTTATTTTTCTGGGCAGTCAATACCATGTACGTGGCAATTCTTGGATGAAAGATGGAGTCCATCTGAAATATTGTTGTTGACAAAAGTAAATCAAACATCAAAACCTCCGATGCTCTGCTCATCATTTCCCCTCAAAGAAGCCGTGTAGGGCATTTCTGGTGAAATATAACACAGAACCCAATGCAAGTTTCTTGCAACTTATTTTCACAGGATAAAATATTATTTCACTGTGACTGTCACTCTTTAACATTTTACTTGGAAGACAGCCCTCAAACCTACTGACCAAAAAACATCAATTGCTCCTTTTGGGTAGTTAAAAAATAGAAGAAGCAGAAATAAAGGTGAAAAGTGACTCAGGGAGAAAAACCACTGACTGCCTTCCCAAATCTTACTTGAACTGCGAAGATTACCAGGAACGTTTGGGTTTGATGGCATTTGTGGGATGTCAGATAAAACAACATGGTTCTCTTTTCTGGAAATAGTTACTTCAAACATGTAACTTCAGACTCTTCTCAGCAAAAAGTATAGAAAATGAAAAAGGAAGCTTTAGCGGCTCTCTCTGTACTGAACTCTACCTCCCACCCCACCCCAGCGGAGTGAAGGTCTTAAAAGCCGAGAAGGCCATACTGGAAGTGTCCACACCCGCAGGAACACTATTTAGAGGCTGCCCCACTTCCGGAGACCCCAGGCATTTCAGGTCCAACGTATGCTTGGCAGAGCAACCCTCGGAGAAATGTTGGTTCACCAAGTCAGCATTGCGCTTCCCCAGCCATGGAGTCCATCATGAAGAAGATGGAAGACAAACCCATACTGGCAATGATCATGATGACCAGGCCAACAAGTAAGAGAGCAAGCATGAAGAAGCTGATGGTGAGGCAATGGAGAGAAGATGTTAGACCAGGCCTGACTGCAACACAGTGGGTCTCACCAACAAGGTAAAAACAACACAGCCAGCTGATCCTAAATATAATGCATTTTTCCCACTGGGGAAGTGGGGGAGATAATGTTGGCATAGACCGATACACTAAAATAAACCTTAGCAGATTCAGGGGCACCTGGGTGGCTCAGTCAGTGAAGCATTCCACTCTCCATTCAGCTCAGGTCATGACCTTAGGGTCGTGGGATTGAGCCCTGTGTCAGGCTCCTCTCTTAGCAGGGAGTCTGCTTCAGATTCTCTCTCTCTCTCTCTCCTTCTGCCTCTCCCCCCATGTGTGTGTGCTCTCTCTCTCTCTCTTTCTCTAAAATAAGCAAATTTAAACAACAACAACAACAACAACAACAAAACCTTAGCATGCTTAACAGACCTGAGATTTCCCAGTGCTGGCCAAAGCGAGTGGCCAGGAATTGCAGGAGGAAACAAGAGGAAACTGGCTCTAGGCTCTTTCATAGATTCACTGTTATTTAGTTAACTGTAACCAGATTGTAACTTTCAAAGTCAGCATCATTCATCCAGAGCTGATTGGGTGATAAGATAGCTAAAAAGTCACTGGAAAAAAGCGTAAATGTGATCTGGAGCCAGAGTAGGGAAAGTAAGAGTGCTTGAAACTTTCTGGTCCAGTACTGCTAGTGACAAAGCACCGAGAGTCACTAGACCTGCTGTTCCCTGGCGAGTTCCACTCCCTGCAGAGACAGGCAACGCTGTCATCCTTCCAACGCGGAGTGCTGACACCTTCCCTTCTATCATCCTTCCTCCCTTCAGGGCTAACATTTCAAAGCTACCTTATTAAATTCCAGGCCCCTCGAGGTGTGCTTTATATGCATTACCTCATTTAATGCATTGTCACAGCCGCCTTGTGAGGTAGGTGTTATCTTTAATTTCATTTTTAAAACAAGGAAACAAGGTCTAGGGAAAAAAGGCCCTCACCTAAAGTGGCCCAGGGAAAGGGACAGAGCAAGGACTCCGTCCCAGGTCTGCTTTATTCCAAGGCCTATGCTTTCAACCTCCACATTGTGTGGCCTCCTACACACCGGCTCTTAATTCTAAATTGAAAAGAAATCTGATCCAAAGTAAGTGAAAATAGAACCGAACAGCTGTGAACGTGAAGGTGAAGTTCAGTGTCGTTAGTGGGGTTACGGGAGCAAGGGAAGAGGCAGGAGGTCTGTGAAAGATAATGCCTCAGCGATCTTCCATGATGATCTAAGAGCAATCAGTGCTGTGATCATTGTAACACTGAGCATCAGAGAGCTGCTAGCAACTGCAGAGGGACCTAGGAACATCAGGGTCAGGACCTCAGATGCCGGGTACCCGGGGAGGAAGAGGTCCTCTTTTTCTCACCGAGAACTATCTCCCTTATCCAGCTTCTTCTCCAGTTTGAGTTTAGCCATTTTGGCTGGTACTCAGCTTTGACAGATATCACCCAGACTTACAACGATTGTGTGCATGGTATAGAAGTGACCCAGGCAGGCATCTTATAGGCAGATGGCCTAGGCTGGACAGATCTACCTTTGAGTCCCAATAATGTCACTTAAATAGTTGTCTCCTGGGGTTGGTGTCTGAATGTCACTAAATTGGTCTCACTACCTGTAAATGGTAGCAGTAACACCTGTTTTGTTGGGCTGTTGTAAGGATCAAATAATATAACCAATGTAATGTATTTAGCACAGTGCCTGGCACAGAATGTACTGTGAAATGGTAGCCGTTCTTATTATAGAGTTTTTCTTTCCTTTTAGTTACTGTTTGGTCTATGTTTTTTCCTCACCACCATAAGATTCCCTATTCAAGAATGGATTGTTTGCCTTTTGATGAAAGAGCACAATATCAACTACGTATTCATTTTTAGGATTGCTGTAACAAAGTACCATAGAGTAAGTGGTTTAAACAGCAGAAATTTATTTTCTCACAGTCCTGAAGTCTAGAAGTCCAAGATTAAGGTATTGGTGGGGTAGTTTCTTCTAAGGCCTCTTCCCTTGGCTGGCGGATAGCCCTCTTCTCCCTGTGTCTTCACATTATCTTCCCTCTGTACTGAGTCTGAGTCCAAATTTCCTCTTATAAAGACATGAGTTATATTAGATTAGGGCCCATCCTAATGATCTCATTTTAACTCAATTACCTCTTTGGAGACCCTGTCTCCAAATATAATCGCATTCTGAGATACTGGGGTTTAAGACTTTAGCATATGAGTTTATGTTAATTCAGAACATAAATTAATTGGGGGAGGGATGGTACAATTCAACCCAAAACAATCAATAAAGTATTTTTGTCAAAAATCACACATCAAGTCAAAGAAATTCAGGACACAGAGAAGCACATTTAAAATACCATGGGGAAACTATTAGCAAAATCTAGGGAGTAAAAACAGTATAGGACTTATAACCTGGATCTTTCAACAGATAATTGTAATAGCAAGGGAAAAAAAGGGAGGTGGACCCTAAAGGCTAAAAGAAACCTTATGCTCCACATCACTCATCATCAGGGAAATTTAAATCAAAACCACAAGATACCTCCTCCTACCTGTCAGAATGGCTAAAATTAACAGGACAGGAAACAACAAGGTTGGTTAGGATGTGAAGAAAGGGGAACCTTCTTATGCTGCTGGTGGGAATGTAAACTGGTCCAGCCACTCTGGAGAACAGTATAGGGGTTCCTCAAAAAGTTACATAGAGCTATCCTACAACCCAGCAATTGCACTACTGGATATTTACCCAAAGGATACACAAATACAAATTCGAAAGGGTACATGCACCCCAATGTTTATAGCAGCAGCATCAACAACAGCCAAATTATGGAAAAAGCCCAAATGTCCATAGACTGGTGAATGGATAAAGAAGATGTGGCGCATATTTATACAATGGAATATTACTCAGCCATCAAAAGAAATGAAATCTTGCCATTTGCAATGACATAGATGGAGGTAGAGTGTCTTATGTGAACTCAAATAAGTCAGTCAGAGAAAGACAAAGACCATATGATTTCACTCATATGTGGAATTCAAGAAACAAGTAAGCAAAGGAAAACAAAAGAGAGAAAAAGAGAAAAACCAAGAAACAAACTCTTAACAATAGAGAACAAACCGAGCGTTGCTGGAGGGGAGGTGGGGGAGATGGGCTAGGTGGGTGATGGGCATTATGGACTGTACTTGTTGGGATGGGCACTGGGTGTTGTATGTAAGTGATGCATCACTGAATTCTACTCCTGAAAGCAATATTATACTATATATTAACTAACTAGAATTTAAATAAAAACCTTAAAAAAAAAAAAAGAAACTTTAGAGACCTATCACCAAGTACAAGTTATGTACTATTTGGATCTTAATTGGAACACACCAACTTCAAAAAAAAAGCAAAACACTATGGGACAATCAAAGAGATTTAACCATTGTCTAGATCATTAATGATATTAAGACATTATTGTCAAATTTTTAGGAGTATTAATAGTGTTCTGGTTTTTTCTTTCATGAGATCCTTATCTTCTAGCGAGATCTGCTATAATATTTGCAAACACAGTGATGAGAGCTCTGGGACTTCAGTGTAGTGGAGGGAGGAAAATAAGCATGATTATAGTCAAAATCAGGTTGGCCACAGTAGATAATTGTTGTAGCTGGATGACGGGCTCATTATAATAATAGTTTCACAAATTTGTGGATGTTTGAAACATCCTATTATAAAAAGGTTAAAATACATAGAAAACATATTTCCATGTCTTTAAATATTGTTCTACCACAGGAAGTTTTCAATGCAGCATTCCACTGTGTAGATGTATCAAAATTCAGTGACAAAACTTCCATTGTCAAACTGTGGTTTCTTTTTTTGTTCATTAAAGATATGTAAATCACTATACAGTATTCTCTTTCTCTCATTTTTTTTTTAAAGATTTTGTTTATTTATTCATGAGAGACACATAGAGAGACTCAGAGACACAGGCAGAGGGAGAAGCAGGCTCCATGCAGGAAGCCCGACGTGGGACTCGATCCCAGGTCTCCAAGATCAGGCCCTGGGCTGAAGGCGACGCTAAACTGCTGAGCCACCTGGGCTGCCCTCGTTGTTTTATACACGATTCTGTTTCTTTAGAATAGAATAGACTCCTGTAAATGAAGTTGGTGGACCCAAGTTAGGCTTTGTATTGAGGGTGTTAGTTCCAGGATGTGAAAATACCCTCCATCAGCAACAACTTTTTTGTTTTCTCCTTTTGTAACACAGTCCTCCCATTCCTCTCGCATTTCCTCAGTTACATATAGAAGACATACATGCCAGACTCCAGAATTCATCCTACTTTGGAGGGCAGTCCCAAAGCATCTCCTGAGGGTTCCCCTGAAAATGGTCCACATTTGCTTGATTTCTCTTTTCCTAAAATATGTTGTAAAGGTTATTGATCATGCTTTGGCCTTCATCTAGAAACTTCATCATGAGAAGGGCAAATCAAACAACCGACTCATTGGGAAGGGAAGAACACAGAAACCAAAAGGACCATGCTTACTTTCAATACAATAATGGGACTACACAAGAAACCATTAAACAAGATCAGTAAGCAAAGAAACTGGTGTCATCCTAAAGAGCAATAGGGATTACAAGCCCTAGCTGAGGAAAAAAAAAAAAGAGAAACAAAATACCAAAATAATCTCTTCCCCAAATCAGACAATGACTCAGCCCCATGACCCCGCTGGTTCCCTCATCTGGCTAGAGGTGCCTTAAAGAAACAGATCCGGAGCCTCCTTTATTATACACACTGCTTCCCTTGGTGATTTCTGGTCATGCTAAGGACCAGAAGAATGTGTAGTAAGTAACAGCATGGTAGGCGGAAACAACCATGGACTTTGGTGTCTTGGAGACCTGAGGTTACATTTCTGCTCCACCACTAGTTATTAGCTGTGTGACCTTGGCCAAGCCACTTACCAACTTCAGACCTCATTTTACTTATTTGTAAATATGGATAATGAAACCTGCTTCATAAAAGTAGTTATGAGGGTTGAACAAATATTTGTAAACTGCTTAGCACAGTGCTAGGCACTTAGTGGAAATTCTCGAATTGCTGGCTGTGTATGGTGAATTCTTTTATTTTATTTTATTTTATTTTTTTATTTATTTTATTATTTTTTATGGTGAATTATTTTAAAACAAGTTTGCCCTCTCTGTTTCCATAGCATTTTTCCAAATGGTATTAAAGCTGTATTACCTTGTTTTATAATTATTTGTTTCCATGACATTATCTCATTCATCTATCCCTGGGGGCACAAGCTTAGCAAAGCTTTCTGCTGACTGACTAAAACACAAATTCCAACGTCCACAATAGTAAATATCTAGTTATTGCCAAGTGACCTAGATATTACAAGTGAGCTTAAAAAGTTCATTCATGTCTGGCTATTCAGCATCTAATTAATCAAGAAATGCTGGTTGGTTTCTTTATTTGGAAGGCAATATCCAAAAGCGGTGAAAAGTATGGTCTCTGGGACAAGATAGACCAGGGTTTCAGTCTTGGCTTTGCCCTTTGCCGGCTATGTGATTTGGAGCAAGTTTCATAACCTTTGTAAGATTCAGGGTTTTTGTTTTTTGTTTTTCGTTTTTGTTTCTCTCATCTAACAAGTAGGGCTAAGAGTAGTGCCTGCCTCATTTGGTTATTGAAAAGATTGAACAGGATAAATACAGCAAAGCATTTATGGTAGAATAGAATATATTGGCATAAAGTAAGTGCTCCATGGATGCACCATAGTGTTATTTTGAAAATATATTTACTGAAATGTTACTATGGGAAGGGAATGAGGTAGGTGTGAGAAATTTAAAAAGTTGGGGGAATCAGGACACCTGGGTGGCTTAGTCAGTTAAGTGTCTGCTTTGGGCTCAAGTCATGATCTCAAGGTCTTGGGTTTGAGCCCGGAATCAGGCTCCCTACTCAGTGAGGAGTCTGCTTCTCCCTCTCTCTCTGCCCCTCCCCCATGCTCGTGTGCTCGCCACCCCCCTTCTCAGATAAATAAATAGAATCTTTTATACAAAGTATGTAACTTGATTTCTTAAAAGATTTTATTTATTTGCTTATTTGAGACAGAAAGAGAGAGAGAGAGAGCACAAACAGGGGCTAAGGCAAAGGGAGAGGGAGAAGCAGGCTCCCAGCTGAGCAGGGAGCCTGATGCGGGACTCAGTCCCAGGACTCTGGAATCACAACCTGAGCCAAAGGCAGATGGTTAACTGACTGAGCCTCCCAGGCGCCCCAGTAACTTCATTCCTGTCCTCAAGAAGATTGCAGGCTTCTTGGGAAGATAAGACAAACATGGGCAAACAGATAGTAATACAAGTCAGTCAACTGTTCAGTGCTTACTAAGTGGAATAGACAGGGATTCTTAAGTCCTGGGACATGGGTCAGCGGAGCGAGTTTTTCCCAACTTCCACCCAGTCTCTCCTCTGTCCCCCTTCTTGATGATAGCCATTGATGGTTGGCCAGTCTCACTTCCTCTTCCTTTGAACTTTTAGGATATGAAAGCAAAAGCTTGGATCAGTCATCACAAACTCCAATGCCTTCATGGACCATACAAGTTATGCAGATATGGGAAGCAACAAGAAATCATGATAGGAAGTGATAGCTCAACAAGAATAAATGCCAGGCCTAAATGTAGAGTTAAAATTCGTACATTCAAAACACTGTGTCAGGTACACCCAATGCGACCTACAGGTCACTGCTTGCAAACCTTGGTATAGAGAGTTTCTAGTTTATCATATACTTTAAATAGTCTGAAAAGTAGCACCATAAAATACTACCACTACTGACTGACCATGTGTATTAAATGCTCACTTTGTGTCAGATGTTGTGCTAGTATTTTTAATTCTCAAATCAAGTAAGGGACTATTGTTATTTATTATCATAGAAGAAGAAACACGTTCAGAGATGTCACGACCTTCTGTCACCCAAGGTCACAGAATGCTACGAGGAAGAGGCCAGACTTGACTCAGACACATATTTTTGATGGCAAATTCCATATTCTTGACTACCGTTCCACAAGAATTAGATTTTGGCCAGAGAAGCTTTTAAGAAGGTAGAATTTGAGCTGTTAAACGGAAGCTAGGCAGAAAGGCCAAGAGAGTTTTCTGTGCCACGTTGTTCTTATCTATTTATAGCGCCCTTTTTTATCCCTTGGTAAGAGTAAATCATTGCAATATCCTTTAAAATGACAATCAATCGAATATCCAATATTCTGGTGAAATGAAAACATGTAACACAATAATAATGTCCTCAAAAAGAACAAAAGTAAGAGGAGTGTGGCCTTGATTGAAGCTTTCTGTATACATCCCAGGAGGATCCCAGGATAACTAACCAGCCGTGGGCATTTTCTGATCCTTTGCTTCATGAATGTGCTCAACTCATTTGCCAGAAGTCATGTAGAAGCATCACCTTCTGGGATGGAACTGGGAACTAAGACTGTCAATCTCTAGCAACCGTCCTCAGCTGTCTCCGTGAAACTAACCACTGCTGTATCTTGGTGCTTTTATACTGTTTCCAAGAATATTTTGCTAAGGCTTCTTACACTGAGAGCAACATAGGACAGTTTGTGATCTGTTTTGAGTTTTCCAGGAGCAGACTTCTACATGGAGACACTCGAGTTGGCTCATTCCAATGTCACTCACTGAAAGGCAGGCTCAAACTAGGCTATGTAAGCCAGAAGTCCCAAATACCTACTTGATATTTGTGGTCAATTTTATGAGTTTCAATTGAAAACAAGAATGGGGGCAGCCCCGGTGGCTCAGCAGTTTAGTGCCGCCTTCAGCCAAGGGCCTGATCCTGGGGACCCGGGATCGAGTCCCACGTCAGGCTCCCTGCATGGAGCCTGCTTCTCCCTTTGCCTGTGTCTCTGCCTCTCTCTTTTCTCCCTCTCTGTGTGTGTCTCTCATGAGTAAATAAATAAAATCTTAAAAAAAAAAAAAGAAAACAAGAATGGCCTTCCAGATGTTATTTACTCCCAAGAATTATGCCTCCAGTTCAGGTAACTGCCATCATTGGTTCACTAATTACTAACCTTGCATTAAAAAAACAAAAGCAACTCAGAGCCAGATATAAGTATTTAACATTAATACTTAATTACCATTGCTTCATCTAACTGGCTCTCTAGGAGACCTGCCTAGTTTACCTGAATCTTGTTTTTGAGTGAAAAGTCTTTGGACATTTTCCAATATCCTCTCCCATTCCGTAGGTTGCCTTTTAGTTTTGTTGACTGTTTCTTTCCTTGTGCAGAAGCTTTTTATCTCAATGATGTCCCAATAGTTCACTTTTGCCTTTGTTTCCCTTGTCTTTAGAGATGGGTCTAGCAAGAAGTTGCTGCAGCCGAGGTCGAAGAGGTTGCTGCCTGTGTTGTCCTCTATGATTTTGAAGAATTCCTGCCTCACATTTAGGTCTTTCATTCATTTTGAATTTGTCTATGTGTAAGGTGTAAGAAATGGTGCAGTTGCATTCTTCTACCTGTGGCTGTCCAATTTTCCCAGCATTATTTATTGGAGAGACTTTTTTCCATTGTATATTCTTTCCTGCTTTGTCAAAGATGAGTTGACCATAGAGTTGAGGGTCTATTTCTGGGTTCTCTAGTCTGTTCATTGATCTATGTGTTCATTTTTGTGCCAGTACCAGACTGTCTTGATGGTCATGGCTTTGTGATACAGCCTGAACTCTGGCATCGTGATGCTACCAGCTTTGGTTTCCTTTTTCAACACCCCTCTGGTTATTCCAGGTCTCTTCTGGTTCCATACAAATTTTAGGATTGTTTGTCCCAGCTCTGTGAAAAAAATGTCCATGGTATGTTGATAGCGATTGCGGTGAATGCGTAGATTGCTCTGGGTAGCATAGACATTTTAACAATATTTATTCTTCCAATCCATGAGCATGGAATGTTTTTCCATTTCTTTGTATCTTCCTTAATTTCTTTCATAAATTTTCTGTAGTTTTTAGAGTACAGATCCTCTACCCCTTTGGTTAGGTTCATTCCTAGTTATCTTATGGTTTTCGATACAATTGTAAATGGGATCGATTCCTTAATTTCTCTTTCTTCTGTCTCATCATTAGTGTATATCCGAGATCTATAAAGAACTTACCAAACTCAACACCCAAAAAACAAACAATCCAGTCAAGAAATGGGCAGAAGACATGAACAGACATTCCTTCAGAGAAGACATATAAATGGCCAACAGACACATGAAAAAATGTTCCACGTTGTTTGACATCAGAGAAATACAAATCAAAACCACAGTGAGATATCACCTCACACCAGTTAGAATGGCAAAAATTAACAAGACAGCAAACAACAAATGTTGGCAAGGATGCAGAGAAAAGGGAACCTTCTTACATTTTGGTGGGAATGCAAGCTGGTACAGCCACTCTGGAAAACAGTGTGGAGGTTCCTCAAAAAGTTAAAAATAAAGCTACCCTTCGACTCAGCAATTGCACTGCTAGGGATTTACCCCAAAGATACAAATGTATTGATTTGAAGGGGCACCTGCACCCCAATGTTCATAGCAGCAGTGTCCACAATAGCCACACTGTGGAAGGAGCCGAGATGTCCATCAATAGATGGATGGATAAAGAGGATGTGGTCTATATATCCAATGGAATATTACTCAGCCATCAGAAAGGATGAATACTAAAAAAAAAAAAAAGAAAGGATGAATACTTACCATTTACATTGACATGGATGGAACTGGAGGGTATTATGCTGAGCAAAGTAAGTCAATCAGAGAGAAGAAATTATAATGTGGTTTCACTAGTGTGTGGAATATAAGAAACAGCACAGAGCATCACAGGGGAAGGGAGGGAAAATTGAATGGGAAGTCATCAGAGAGGGAGAAAAACCACGAGAGACTCCTGACTATAGGAAACAAATGGAAGGTTGCTGGAGGGGAGGTGGGTGGGGGGATGGGGTAACTGGTTGATGGGCATTAAAGAGGGCACATGATGTGATGAGCATGGGATGTTATACACAACTGATAAATTACTGAACACTAAGGATGTCCTATATATTGGCTAATTGAATTTAAATAATAATAAAAAAACTAGAACAGGAAAAAAAAATGCCTCTGGACAAAAACATTTATCTTTGTCTCTAGTACTTTGGAACTCTAGAGCAATTAGAGTTTTTTTTCCTCCATACCAGTTTTAAAGCTTTGGCTCATGATTTGTAACTTGTTGGAGAAAACAAATTTATTGATCTTCTGAACATTTCTAATTACTTTTGGGGAGTTGACACTTACTCCTCCTTTAGCTTTTTATAGGAAAATCCTGTTACGGCTCCATCCAACTTGTCTTAGCTGGAAGGGGACCATCTGGTTGTCTGCTTCTCCAACTCTCCTGACAGGAGTCATTTCTAATTGGATGTCTCTGATGATAACTCTTAACAGTTTTCTTCTCCAACATATATACATTTATTTGGCTGGGAAGTACTAATTTAAGATTTGGTAATCCATGGAAGCTTCTAAATGTTTTAAGAGAGATCTCAGATGGGGTAAAATCTTTTATCATCTGAAAATTTTGAAGTACACTTAAATAAACAATTTCTAGAAAGAACTCTACAAGTGGTTTTCTTGTTACCTTCCTGACATGCGTGCGCGCATATGTTTTTGTGTGTAAAACCAACCATTGATAAACGGGCTAGGTATGTCGTAGTCTGATGTAGCCAGACAGAAAATAAACAAAATGAGAAGCCTAGAGAAACTTCCTTGATTTGGAAAAACCTTGACCTTTTCAGACTCATTTCTCATGGTTTTTCCATTGGCAGTGGTTAGAATTAAGATGGCATTAATAGCTGCCGGCACTGATTCTTCTTACTTTTTTCTTTTCCTTTTCCATGTTCTACATTCAGTGTTTATCAAACCCCTCTACTTCCTATTGGGACAAAGTTTAATTTTTATATTCTGATGACAAACTACTCCGGGGCCTTCTTGGGACCACTGACATAGGATGTGGATGTCACCTCATTACATCAGGATCTCTTTCTCTCTCTCTCTTTTTAAGCTTATGGATGAGGCACTGACCCCAAAGTAAAATAAGAGTTTCTGAAATCTCTGCACAACTCCTAAAATCAAGATGGAGTAATAGCTCCTTCTGTAATTTCTGCCAATTAATCCACCCCCACACCACAAACCAAAGATTCCACAATAAGTTAAAGAGCAGCGTTAGTGACTCAGATGGAATGATTTCACCCATATGGCCCTACTGCAGTGGTTTTTCACTTGCTGGCTGGTATTTCCCTTTGTACTAACAGTGACATTTACCTGGGTGGGGGGTGGGGGAAGAGATGACATTACTTGCCCGGCAGCTCCTGAGTCCTCAGCCTTGGGAGTGGAGGGAGCAAACCAGGCCTCCGGGGATTGGAACCCTTGAACTCATACTTTGCCCAGTCAGAGCCTTTCATGGGCTCCCCACATATACAGAATAGGCCCCCCAATACAGCAGAACAGTCGGGGCCTTCCCAGATCTGCACTAGTTTGCCTTTCAGCATTCCTTGGCACTTCTTTACCCCAAATCAAACAAACTGAATTATTCTAGTTCCCCCACAAATGTCACATCTTTTTTTTTTTTTTGCCTCCATCTCTGGCTCATGCTGTTGTTTCTGCCTGGAATGTCTTTCTCAGCTCCAGAAAAGCAAAATCAGATTCACCTTTTAAGGCCTGTGAAACTTTTCCAGATACCGTCTCTTCTTTTTTCCAAAGATCCGTACCTCCCTTAACGCCTTGACCCCTTCTGCCTTATAGTCAGATTGTTTGTTTACATTTGCTGTAAGTTCCATGAAGGAGACATCTGCTGCTTATTTGTCTTCATGCATGAGACTCCACTTGGCAGAGTTTTTGCAGGGCCTCGGTGACTACTTATTGAATTGAATCTCAGACCCAACAGTTTGAAGTCAGCAGCTCCTTTCTCGGCACCCATTCCCACGTCCTCTGGAATTCCCCAGCCTGGTGATGGGGACACTGCCCACTTCATTGCTCATGCCCGGGCATGTAGCATTACTCTTTCTCCTCTGTTCCTTACTCCTTCAACCTCCTTCTAATCAATGACTGTATCCTGTCAACTCTGTCTTCTTTAGCAACCTCAGAATTGCACCTCTGTTGGGACACCTGGGTGGCTCAGTGGTTGAGCATCTGCCTTTGGCTCAGGGCGTGATCCCAGGGTCCTGGGATGGAGTCCAGCATCAGGCTCCCCATGGGGAGCCTGCTTCTCCCTCTGCCTGTGTCTCTGCCTTTCTCTCTGTGTCTCTCATGAATAAATAAATAAAATCTTAAAAAAAAAAAAAAAGAATTGCACCCCTGTTCTTTCCTGCCATGGTGCTGTAACATTAGATTTGGCCATCACCATCCCTTACCTGGAATGCCACAGCAGCTCCTAACTGGTCAGTCTGTCTCACTTCTTGCCCTCCTCGTCACCCCTACCCAAACCTATTATTTTTCCACCGCATATCTAGTGATTTCTCTAAAATGCAGACTTTATTATGTCACTCTCTTGTCCGTGAGTCTCGGAATCTAGTTTAACTTCTTTAATGCCGTGTATAAGGCCCTTTAGAATCTGACCCCCTCTTTCCTTTATCATTGATCTATCGCTCCTCCTCATTTTCCACCAAACTCCACTCATACTGGATACGTAGGTTTCTGGGAAGGCTCTTCGGGATTTCTATGATGTTTGATACAAATTTGTGTTTTAAATATATTTTAACTCTTTAAGAGACTATAATAAAAACATTCATTCAAATGTATATCACAGTTCTGTGTACTGAGGACCATTAATACATTAATTTGGACTACAAGTTAGTTCTTCAGGATGGAACTTCTACCTTTTTCTTTTAAGATTTATTTATTTATTTTAGTGAGAGAGAGAGAGAGAGAGAGAGAGAAAGTGCATGCATGAGTGGGGGTGGGGGGAGAGAGGCAGAAGGAGAAGGAGAATCTTCAAGCAGACTCCTTGCTGAGCAGGGAGCCCAATGCCGGACTTGATCCTGTGACCCTGGGATCCATGACATGAGCCGAAATCAAGAGCTGGATACTTAACTGACTGAGCCACCCGAGGTACCCCTGGAACTTCGACCTTTTTTGAGTATATACTTAAAATTCTGCTAAATGCATCATTGATTCAAAAAGTTGGTAATTTTTCATGGGATTTTTTTTTTTTAAACAGGCCAAGTAAAAAATTCTACTCAAGTAAAAATTGTGTATCCTTGCTATACAGCTCATTAAATATCAAACAAGGCTCAGACTCACAGTATAGGCACATGTATCTGTACACGTCAAAGTATCGTATTTCACTAGAGATATTTTAGCACTTACTGAGGGTTGGGGTGTTTGTTGCTGACTTGTATATCATGATGAGAAGTGCACACCATTGTAATATATTGTTGTGGTTAAACTTTGAAACTAAAATCTCTTTGACTCCTTGACTAAGTTTTTAGATTAGTTTATTTGTAGGGTACACTATGATGGAAAGAGAGCTATGAAAAAAAACATACTTTCCTTTTGCATCTATTTCTCTGTGTGAACTAGGGTTTTCTAGTTACTTTGAAATATGCACACAAACACACACACATTTTTTTCAATGGCCAAACATAACCAAATATGACTGAAATAATTTGGATGCAGAAGTCGATACGAAGCACAGCGTTAACATTCAATTTCAGATATTTATGTTCATTAGACTTATCTGCTGTTCTCATTGATGGATGAGCAAATACTAAAAATCTAAATGTTTAAAATAAATTTGTGTTAGTAAAATATCATATTTATCTATTTTATGTAATTGAGCTCCAAGTAAGCATTCAGTTAAAAAGACTTTTTTTTTTTTTTTAAGTGAGAACCATTAAGACTACAAGAAGACTATTTTTCTCTTGATCCTATTAAGGCATTCACACTATGTCCTCCCGAAGCATTAGAGAGAAGAACCACCAGATGTCCACAGCATGTTTTCTCTTCCAGCCAGGACCAGCTCTATTCCGAATGGAGACTTGTCCTGTTGGCATATGTGTTCTCAGGGGAACATACTAAGGTATAGCTGACTTCCTGGGTGGGGGGGTGGGTATCCTCATCTCTGCCCCGATTTCCCACACTTCTCTCAGGGTTATACCTTCGAGAAGCCTCTTGGTGTTGAGAGCATGACCATGCATATTCTTCCCTTTTGCTTTGCTTCCTCTGCTCCCCATCTCCTTCCACACGCACAGCATTGTACTATTCCCAAGTACTCCAAAGAACAGAATTTGCTCTGCAGAACTACTAAATTGCAACAGCGTCAGGTAGTATCTTGCCATGTGTGTTTTTTCAATACGAAGGCACCATACCTTCATGTGGGATTACATAATTTCTAGAATTTTAGATTCTTCCTTAACCAGTCAGAAAATACGTGTTTATGGTTGTAGAATTTTTCCTCCCTACAGAGTGCTAACTGAAGGCGTGTTTGGTGTTTGTGATCAGCGAGTTATATGCTAGCTGGACTGGTCTTGTGCTGATATGGTCTAGCTGAACCCATAAAGACATGGATGCTGGCAGTGCTAATTCCACTGGGTTAAATTCCACCAGGAGGACAGGTGCTTACAGCTGCCCAGAATGGCATTGAGAGATATGAGTTTGTCCTTGTCCTTTTGAACACCATCCTGGTTGGATTCCTGAGAGCTTTAATTGTCACCCTGTGAACGGAGCTGGTCTTTGGCTTGGTGTTTATCAGCTCCAGAGCTGAGGAAATTGGGCTTTATCTCTTTCAGATTAGATCACTACAAGCCTCATTGGGTAAAGCTAGTGGGAGGAGGGATGGGGAGAGTAAAGCCCTTACTCCTTTTACTCAAAATGATTCTGCAAAGCTCATACCCTTGACAGAACAAAGCCCAGGACTCCCGCCCCCTCCCCTGACCCAGCTCAGGATAACTAACTGGGGATTTATTTATTTACTTCTTTCAAGGGCTTTTTAATTAGTAAACCTTTCCCTTAACTAAAATGCTGATCTCTTTCAAGATAAAGCTCTTTGGGCCTCAGGTTTCTAGTCTCTTTTCCATTTCCTTCAGCTTTTATTAACTCCGTAGCCAGGTAGAGGGTGGCGGCTGTGGGATGGGTGTCTGGCCCACTATGGAACTTTGTATCTTCCCCTGCTGCCCTGAGATCACACTCCATCCTCTTCTTTGGTGGGGGGGGGGGAGAGAAAGAGAGAGAGCGAGAGAGAGAGAGAGAGAGAGAAAGAAAGAAAGAAGAGAAAGAAAGAAAGAAAGAGAAAGAAAGAAAGAAAGAAAGAAAGAAAGAAAGAAAGAAAGAAAGAAAGAAAAAGAAAAAAAGGGGAAAAAACCCTCCTAAACTCTGCAGTTGTTCCATATGATTTTTCTTTTTCTTTTTCTTTTTCTTTTTCTTTTTCTTTTTCTTTTTCTTTTTCTTTTTCTTTTTCTTTTTCTTTCTTTTTCTTTTTCTTTTTCTTAAGTAGGTTCCACACCCAGCACGGAGCCTAACATGGGGCCTGAACTCATGCCCCTGAGACACCCCTACAGGATCTTGATTTTAAAGGGAAAGCTTTCCTCTGGCTTGGGGTCTGGCTGGGTGCTGGCAGTGTTTTATGGCTACAAGGCGCCTTGGGGTGGAAAAGCAGGGCCCCAGGGACGCTGTCACAGGCATAGGAACTGCATCTTGCAAAGGTGGCAGGCCTGTGCCCCACTCCCCCTCACCCCAGGGCCCTCAACTTAGCATCTCTTTGTGGCACAGCCCCTTCTGCAAGGCCCTGGCACCCCCTCACCATTTATTTTCCCTCCTCGATGCCCTGTTCTTTGACCTCTCGGGCAACAAACGACTTCCTGATTGCCAAAGCTGGGCCCCACCCGCCTGCCCTGGCCAAGATGTGGACGAGGACTGAGCAGGGCTTCACTGAAATTCACGGATCCCCAGTGAAGTTACCTCCCTGGGCGTATTTATCTTGAAGGCGAGCTGGCTGCTTTGGAGTGTCTGGTGATTAACCGTTTCTTCTTGCTTTTTTTTTTTTTTTTAACCCATGCTAGGGCTGAGGAAGGAAAATTCAATCCTTGCTACTTTTAGAGTGTGGAGTCGGCAACGTGGGCAACACATACCTGGGGCCCACTGGGGGTCCCCGGTGGGAAGGGAGGGGGAGAAAAGATCACAGGATTTCTGAAGCTCAAGTCAGCTGCATTCATGAGCAAATCAGCTGTCTCCTGGTTCTTGACCTCCTTTGGGCATTGTGAGGGCTGATGAGCTCATGCTTGTAAAGAGTGCAAGCCTTTAATTGAAGTATAATTAATAATCATCTGATAAGTGAATAACAATAATAATGATGATGTAATCCCCTTCCCCCACAGCCCCACTCCTGTTTCTTTGGGGAGTAACATTATGACATGATGTCCCAGTGTACTCAATTAGATGAATGACTGTAGGTGCGGACAAATCATCACAGCCATGTGCTCGCCGGCACAGCCCAGGATTGGCCTGCCACCGAGAGACCCGAGGGCCCAGAACAATGCAGCAATGTTCTCTAACCATTGCGTCGTTCAGATAATGGGCAAGTTCAAGCTGTTTCATGACTCAGGTACTAGGACAACCTACTTGCTTCTTTGCAACCTGGTGGCCCTCCCAGGCAGGAGAGCTGAGCATGGAAGCCTTACGGAGCGTGACAGTGACTTATTTCTCCTGTTCCTCGGCCTCGTGCTTTCCACAGACCCCCACATCCTGGAAGATGAATGAGCGAGTCTTCCAAGGGGGCGGGGGGTGACATGAGTGGATTTCTACCTGCCTCTACGCCAATGATCTTCCGAGGGACATCTGGATGCAAGATCTGGATGGCCGAGATTTATCTCGAGTACCTGATGGGATGAATGGAGAAGCAATGGGTTTTAGAAAAAAGGAATCTTTTTTGTTCACTTGTCTTCTCCCAGTGGAATCTAAAAAAACCAGAGCCCTCAGAGTGGACACCAAGCTTAAAAGAAGTGCTTAGAATGGGAACAGGGTGGGGGGAATTATGAAGGAGGCAATTCATCACCCACTTTTGCCCTAAAGTCTTCTCAGGCTAGAAGGCTGAGATAGGCAGAATGGAATCCCCAGCTAGAAAAGATAATAACACCTTTCATTTGCAAACAATTTACAGTTTACAAAGCACTTTCATGCAGCATGACCTCATCTGGGTCTCCCAGTATCTCTGCAAGGTTGGCTAAGTTTATAATCACCAGTTTTATAGATGAGGAGACTGAGGTCCAAAGTGGCTAAGTGATTCACCCACCCAGAGAGAAAGTGGCAGAGTGGGAGCCAAACCCAGGTTCCTAACCGGACACTAGGACTTCCTCCACGATGGACAGAGTCCACAATCTTCTCCCTCCTGGGAAGATCAGTGTTCGATTTATTCAACAAATAGGTAATGAACGATCGCTCTGTGCTGGGCACGGTGCTGGGTGCTGCGGGGACAGCAGTGAAACGGGACATATAACGCTTGTTTTATAATATTTTCACCACGGTAACAGTCTTGTGCGGCTGGCATCTCTAGGCCACGCTCTCCATTCAGAGAGATCCGTAGGAAAGTCCTTTTGCTGCAACAGTGAAAGTCCATTCTATCTAGCTAATGTACAAAAGGGAATTTTTTTTAAAAGATTTTTTATTTATTTATTTATTTATTTATTTATTTATTTATTTATTTATTCATGAGAGACACACAGAGGCGGAGACACAGGCAGAGGGAGAAGCAGGCTCCCTGTGGGGAGCCCATGTGGGACTCAATCCCAGGACCCCAGGATCATGACTGGAGCCCAAGGCAGACGCTCAACCACTGAGCCACAAGGGAAACCTATTACAAAAGTTATGGGTGTCTCACGGCATCTAATCAAATGTTGGTCCATCCCAAGCTTTGGGATGGCTAAGAACTTTTCCAAGATTCCCAACATTTGGGAAAGGGCATCTTCCAAGCTTTCAGCAGCAGGACCAAGGAGACCCTTTCTTTCCATCTAGATCATGTTTTCTGCTTCCAAGTTCAAATCCCCAACAGAGAGAATCTCATTGGCCTAAAGTCTCTAGCCTTGAAACAACCCAGGCCATCTGTGCAGACGTCACCACTGGAGGTCCATCCGTGGGTGCTGGAAACCAATGGGTGCTGACGAGGCTGCACAAATTGTGGTCAGTACCATGTGCCCACCCCAGACTTTGGATGACACCTCAGAAGAAACAGGTAGGCAGGAACGAGTGCCCAAAACTCTGTCATCACCTCCCCGAGGCCCATCTCCCCCTAATTTTTCTATCTAGATTCTCAATATTCCAGAGAGAGATTTCTGTAGAAAACACAAATGAAATAATCTTTTATAAATACATTCTGAAATACGTATGGGCAATATGTCTGGGATTTTTCTTTCAAATATTCCAGGAAACAAGAAGGGTGGGATGTGATAAAATAAGAAGCGTGTATGTTGATCCTTGTTAAAGCTGAGTGGTGGGTACATGGGGGTTCGTTCTACTATTCTCTCTACTTTTCTCTATTTTCGAAAATACTTATAAAACGAGTTAGAAAGAGGAAACTGCATGGCTCAGTCGGTTAGCGTCCAACTCTTGATTTTGGCTCAGTCACCATCTCAGGGCCATGAGATGGGCCCGCATTGGAGTCTGCGCTGAGCATAGAGCGTCGTGGCTGCTTAGGAGTCTCTCCCTCCCTCTACCCTCCCCACCCCTGCACACATACATTCTCTCTCTAAAAACACAAAACAAAGCCAAAAGTAAGCAAAAACCAAAAGTCAAGTAAGAAAAACACAAAGGGATTATTCTGTGTCATTATGTTCTTTCCTTGAGCCTGTTTTTTTGGTTTGTTTGGGTTTTTTTCTGTACAGATCTTGTGGGGAGAGTCCCTACTTGCCTTGTCATCTCCATTATTTGATGTTTCTTGCGGGATAGAATCATTTAATCAATTTTGCAAGTATGTGTGGAGGGCTCCCTCAGGTCAGGTGGTCTCTCCAGCTTCCAGGTGAGCTAACAGCACCAGCAGTTTGGGGTATTTGCTTGTGTATTTCCTTCACCACCAGCCCTTGGTGCGGATGCCACAAAATGTTGTAGAGGGACTCTCGTTGCCCCGATGGCTCTGCTGACCCTTCTGTGTCAACTCTGCCATGATGGGACAACAGCAGCTGGAGGAAAGATCACAGCGAGAGCTCGGGAAGCCCCTGGGAGGCATTTGCAACGGCAAGGGGCATTTCTTCCCTGGCATCTGTTGCCCAGCACAGCTTCAGACATCGGCTGATGGCTCTGGGGTCAGGCCAGGTTCTAAAACACATTCAGGAACAACCTTTATTTTGACCCAAGGGGAAAGAAGAAAGGAGAGAAACAGCTCACTTGGCCCGGGCTCAGGTGGGGTGGGCCAGGTCAGGCGGCTCGCAGCAGGTGCCCAGCTGTATCTGTTTCCAGCAGTTCCATTAACACTTGGCAAGTTGCACTCACCTTCAGCATTTGTAACATGCGATTGTTGACACAACTAATATTACCTCATGCTCTTGGGCCTTTATGTGTTCCCTTGCCATTGTCATCAGGACGCAGGATCTCTGGGGTTCCTTTCTATATATGCCATGTTTGTCCATGGCAGGGAGACAGTGTAGCCCCCCCCCCAACCTTCCCACCAAAAACACAGCGCCCTCATTTCTCCCGTCTGGATTGATGTTAAGCACTTAACATAATTGCCTTGCGGAAAAAAATAGCCAGAGATGTACAGTTGGCCCCACCGTGGCCTCATATTTCAAAACCAGCCAGGCTTCTTTTTAAATACTCCTTTACAGGGTGTGAAATCCATCATGTCATGCGAGGTCCCCCAGGGCGCAGGGGAGACAAGACTCTCGTCTTCCTCTGGAAACACAGCCAGTGAGTTGAGTTCTTCGCCTCCCCTGGCCCCCCCACCTACCCTCGGTTCTTCGTGCCACGACTTCCCAGTTGGTTTCTCGTCAGTGGGCTTCCTCTTGGGAGTTGGCAGCTGCCTCTGTGACTCTCGTCCGCGCTGCATGAAGAAACCACAACCGAATCGTTAGCAGCCCATTGTCTTCCCTGGTGTCAACCTGGCCCTTCCCATAGACCAGCGACGTTCACCCTACTTACTTTCTCAGGGTGAGTCAATACCCGAGCCCTGGCCATTTTCTTTACCTCCCCCCTTGAAATGCCTCCTTTTTTTCTTAGAATGGCCCAGGCTTCACCAGACCCACACTTGCCTTCCCTCAAGCAACCTTCTCCTCTGCCCCCAGAGTGGGGGGTGGTAGCTAGGCCCTGTAGTAGAAGTGGGAAAACACAAAGCTGTTGACAATTTGTTCTTGCCCATCTATTGTATTAGAAGGTGGGGCCAGGAGTAAAGAAAAATAGCCTAGAAAAGCGAATCCTGTATGAAAAGAAAGAAACTGGGACGCCCGGGTGGCTCAGCAGTTGAGCGTCTGCCCTTGGCTCAGGGCGTGACCCCGGGGTCCTGGGATTGAGTCCCACATCAGGTCCCTGCAGGGAGCCCACTTCTCCTTCTGCCTGTGTTGTGTCTCTGCCTCTCTGTGTCTCTCAGGAATAAATAAATAAAATCTTAAAAAAAAAAAAAAAGAAGAAAGAAAAGAAATAAACCAACAACAAAGCAAATGACATCCCGCCATTCACTTGGAGTATCAGTGGGCAACGAAATGCTAGAGCTTCCTTCTGCTTGCTGCTTACCTACCGATGGAGAGGGATCACGGCTTACAGTAGGAAAATGTAGGTGAGGTGGCTCAGTCGGTTGGGCGTCTGCCTGCTTTCGAGTCAGGTTGTGATCCCAGGGTCCTGGGATCGAGGCCCTCATGGGGCTCCCCGCTCAGCAGGGAGTAGGCTTCTCCCTCTGCCCCTCCTCCTACTTGTTTTTTTTTTTCTCCCTCTCTCTCTCTTTCTCTCTCTCTCTCTCTCAAATAAATAAATACAATCTTAAAAAAAAAAAAAAGAAAATATAGGTGAGGAGGGGGCATTGACAGAGGGATCGACTAACCTATACGCCAGGCAGACAGCCCTCAGCTGCGCTACGTTTCGCTCGCTTCCTGCTGAATCACATCACTGGTGCTCAGGTAAGCCAGACCACCTTCTGGAAAACCATTCCTGGCCTCTGTCTGCTTGGTGCTGGATTTCCTCTTCTTATGACTGGTGTGGGTGCCATGACCCCCCTCTGCCCCCCAGCAGGTGATGCTGTGGTTATGACTATTTCCTGGCCGCCGGGCCTTGCAGAGAAGAGTCAGAACACACCAGTTTGGCCCCTGGATCCGGCCTGTGCAGCCCGGCCGTGGTCTGCCCTGAGCCCTTTCCCTGGTGTGTGCACACACACACGCTCGCCCTCCATGTGCTGGTTTGCCGTCTCTGTGCGTCTTCTGGTTACTAACTCAAAATCGGAACGTGAGGTCTCTTTCCTCCCTATGTCACGAAATCAAGAGTTTCTGTCGAGATGCTTAGAGCTGGTTTAGAATAATGACCGCAAATAAGACCGTGCCAAGAAGGTCTACACACCAGGCTGCATCAAGGAGACTCTGATTTCCCTGGTGGCGGGGGTGAAGGGGTGAGGGTGGTCCTTCTGTTTCCCTAGAATGATAAGCTCAGGCCTTACCTTGGGATACTTACTTCTGTTTCTTCAAAGATTGTTTGCTTGTAGATTAACTTTGATCTTTGTCCACAACGAAAATGTTGGGGAGGTCAAACTACGTGGAGTGGAAGTACGAGAAGAGATGTGCATGACCCAGAGGCCCACGATGGGGACGCGCTACCCACCCCATTTGCCTAATCACGGGCCCAGGTGAATGGAGACCTGGAGCCACACGGCCATCCACTTCGCAGGCCGGATACGGAATGAGGAGAGTTCAGAGGTAAGCAAGGCAGATACCATCCCTGCCCTTTTATGGACAATAGTCTACTGGGAAGACAGACTTAAGGAAATCAGAATAAATAATATAAGACTCTCGCTATATGAGAGATAAATGTTAGAAAATTAAAAAAAAAAAAAGCAAGCAAGCAAGCAAGAAAGATAAGGTGCTGCGCTGGTCATACAACAACACGGCCCAGGCTGGAGCATCTGGGAAGATGATGTTTATGGGGAGATGTCAAGGATCAGGGGAGATGGTGGGAACTGGGGGGCGGTAGGGAGAGAGAGGGCACATAGTAAGGGTTGGGCTGGTATTTCACAGCAATTGCAATCTCCCTGGGAGAAAGGTAGGACTCTTCAGATCCCTTGGGAGTTTGTCCTAAGCCAATTTGGTTAAGTATGGGTCTCATTCATAATGATAATAACACAACAGTAATGCTTATTAAATGCTTGCTTGTGGGTAGATATCCTGCTAAGTGTCAAAGGTCACCTCGGTGAGGCTGTCCCTAGACACCCTGCATAGCAACCCCCCACCTCCTATTTCCTAGACTCTGTTTTTCTTTTCCCTTATCTTTTCTCTTACCACCATCTGGCATTGTCTATTGTCTGCCTGTCAGGCTGGAACGTGACCTACATGACAGCAGGTACTTTTGCCTCTTTTGTTCACTGCTGTGTCCCCAGAGCTTAAAACACTATCTGGAAATTACTTGGTGCTCAAGAAAATACATATTTGTTAAACGAATGGATATTGTTCATTTAATCCTCACGGCGTGTCTGTGAAGTGGGTACTGTGCGCCTTCCTCCGCAGATGGGCAAATTGGCACAGAGAGATTCAGTGATTTACCGAAGGTCACACAGCCAACCGGGTAGTAGAGTCAGGATCCGAGCCCAGGCAGCCCGACTCCGGAGTCCTGCACCGCGGGCCTGTGTGCAAGATGGAAGGAGTTGTGAATAGAATGTGCCAATTTGACTTAGAGCTTTTCTCTGGTTAAATGGTGTTCTGTTTAAAGACTTCGGAAACGTGATCCAATTCGGTATTGCAGTTCTAGATGCTACTGGTTTTATAACACAGGGATCATTGAGCAAGTGGAATGTAAGGACAATCATTGGATAAGGAAGCCTTGTGCCAACCCAGGGGACTTGCAATCCAGATAAGATAAGGAAGTACTGAGTCACACTTTCAGATCCTAGAATATAATCTGAAGCCAGTGTTCCTGGAATATTCCTCACTTACAACTGACGTCTTAATGACTTAACTCAGTCTGGCTACTAGGCATGTGAAATATGGAAACATGATTTACTGTTTGACTTGTTTGCTTGAACTAAGCGCTCAGAAGTGGTTGTTGGTGGCGTGTGTATGCGTGTCCCAAAAACTAAGAGTTAGAATAAAGAAAACAGAAATATTTACCCCATAAATCCATACGGTGGGCAACAGATTCAGTCTTGATGTGCTGTTTTTCACAGCTCTTCATGCCTCTGAGCCAAAATTATTTCAGCCTCTGGAATACAAGACCTCCTCCTGAGGCCATTTTGACAGTTCTTTCCTCTGACCAATTATTCTTCAGGAATGTAGCTGTCAATAGTTGGCTTTTTCCCAGATAAGAACGGTTTTATCTTTGTGCGTGTGTATGGAGTTGTCAAAGAAAGGAGCTTGCTTTTGATCTCAGAAACTTCATCTTTTCCTTTCTGCCCACGTACCCCTGAATCACTCAGCAGTCCCTAACCTCTTTTTCTAGGAAAGCTATTTAGGAGGTTCAGCATTTATTTTGCTTTTTCTTTGGCCACTTACCATGTCAGAAGTGGTGAGTAATTCTGGTCCTTTTCACACGTCTGTCTTTATGTTGTCTTTCTGGGTCCGTCTCTTGGTGCCTGGCTCTGGTCCTTCCTGACTCAAGGGTACCATACACTCTCTGGCACACATACACAAATTTAGATCTACAAGAAGTGATGTATTTACAAGGAGTGTGTACAATTGCCACAAACTCACTGAAAATCTGTACCTTGTGGTATGTGTAAGTTATACCTCAATAAGAAGAAGGAGTTTTGTGTTTACAAATTTGCGGCAAATTTAATGAGAGTTTAAGCATCTCTTGAGTGGATTTATGTATTGGTCGGTGCCCCCAACAATATCTCGATTGGTATGATTGTTGTGCAAAGACAATACTTGTGGCTATGAGAGCTGCCATCAGCAACCGTTATTCATAGGTTACGAGTGCTCAAGTTTTAACTCAATTTCTGCATACACAGAGCCACTGGAAGCCCATTACCACCAGGAACTTGAAAGCACTGGAGCAGTTTCAGTGCAGGGAGGGGCAGTCTAGTAAAGAATGCACGAAGGGGCGCCTGGGTGGCTCAACTGGTTAAGCATCTGAGTCTTGATTTCTGCTCAGGTCATGATCTCAGGGTCTTGGGATCAAGCCCCCCATTAGGCTCCTCACTGCTGAGTCTGATTGTCTGTCTCCCTCTGCTCTTTGCTGTGCTCTCTCTCTCTCTCAAATAAATAAATAAGATCTTTTAAGAAACACACACACACACAATCAATGCATGAAGATTCTAGCAAACACCTTTTTTGTGGGATGCCTCGGACAAGTAACTCTTTCTCTTGTCCTCAGATTTCTTATCTGCAAAAGAGGATAACATTTGCCCCACTTTATTCCTAAGATTGTTATGAGAAGAATTACTTTTAAGCCAATGAAATATATATTTAACGCTCACTCAACCGTGTCATATTCTGTGGGCACAGAAGTAGGAAAAGGCTTGCTTCCTGCATTCACAGAACTTAGGGACGAAGACAAGAAGGAAGACCAGTAGATACATGTTTACAATAGACAATATCACATCATCTAGGTGATGGGGGGCAGAGTGATGCAGACTCAAGTAAGGGAAACTTTAATTCTCGCTGGTGCCATTGGAGAAGGCTTCATGGAAGCACAAGCATTTGAACAAGACCCTGAAGGAGGATGGTTTGGAAGACTTTCCAAGTAGAGGGGCGATAGGAACACAGCACAGAGATGGGTCTCCATGACAACCAAATGAGTCTGTAAACTATAAAACACGATTCAGTTGTAAAATATCATTTGTTACCCCTACTGGGGTCACTGCTCACCTTCCCCAGCAGCCATGGCCTCTCTAGGTAATAAAATACCAGTGATTCCAAAAAAAGCCTAGCTTCCCAGCTTCCAGAACTTTGGGCTAGGCATGACTAACTATGGTAACCTTCAGTCTCAAAGGAGGTGACGCTACAGCTCAAGTCCAACTCGGAAGAATGAACATCACCCAAAGGTTCACAGTTAAATTCTCTTTCCATCTTCTCACATTTCCCCCAAACCCTTCTCACGTGGGCCTCCCCCACTGCCCGCCCCCCTCATCAACTCTTCTCCCTTAACAAGGACCAGGGCAGGCTCTGAGGGGGCCAGCCCACACTCAAACCCTGACGATGCTGATTTCTAGCTGTGTTATAGGAAGCACCCTCCTTTAATCCATGTAAGACATTTTACATCTATAAAACGGGAATGAAAATGATAGTCCCCACTTCATGGTGTTGCTGAGAAGGTTAAGTAAAATAATGTACCTGGTATGTAACACTCAAAATGTTATGTATCATATTATCACCTGGTGTAGGTGTTGCCAGACGATGGCTGGGGGCCAAATCCAGCCACGTCCATTTGTTTGTGTAACGTCTAAGCAGCTTCCTGTTGCAATAGCAGGGTGGAACCGTGACAGAGACTGTACGCTCCACAAAGCTAAAATACTGGCTGTCGGGCCCTTTGCAGAAAAAGTGTGCTGACCTCTGACCCGGAGAGCAGAGAAGAGAAAGCCAGCTTAGGTGGCATTTACAGCCAGTTAGATTTTGTCCTCAATGGGCTTGCTGATGCCTTTGCGTCCTTATTGTTGGTCCCTGGCATCTAATGATCTATGGTGTGAACCCCTTATAATGGAGAAGTCCTTGGAGAGATCCTCACATCTCAGTACCGTGGAGATTCCTGGGATCTATTTCCATCCTCTTGGGGTCCAGTATTAATAGATAAGGATCACATAGCAAATGTGGGGAAGGTGGGTAACAAGTTTCAGCTCTTATTAGTTACAGCATAATCTCAAATGGAAACTGCAGAAAACTGGAAGGTGAAAGAGAAGTTAGTGTTACCAGGTGATGACCCAGTCACCAAGCGGAGGCAAGCAACAACACGGAAAAAGAAGCAAACTGGTGAGTGGTGTGAAGTTGCCACTGACCTCCTCTTGTGTACCTTAAATTAAGAGCCCTATGAAGTCCACTCCAATTCCATTTAAATATCCCTCTTTTAAAGACCTGCAACATTATTGTTATTATAAGATATACAGAAACTTGGGTAGATTGGGATTATGCGTCGGAGCAGTATTTCTAGGGCTTTGTTGTTTGCATACTGGGAAGAGCACCAGATCTGAGTCCAGGAAACATTGCCATGATCTAGGTGGGACCACAGAAGCATGTCACCTCACCTCTCTTAGCCTCAGGCTCCAGCATAGACAATCTCTTTGTTAATTGTTAGAGGATAATAAACGGAGACGCTCCTAGAGTGGCGTGTGCATGTGTATGACTGTGTGGTGGGGTGCTCTGTAAGGAAGTGACTGTAAGCCTTCTTTTGAATGGTAGATGCAACGAGAAAATATTCTAAGATGCGTTTTGGTCGCAACTGTTTTCACCTACTACCCCTTAGGCCATCTGCATCCCTTCCCCTTATTCAACCAAGGTAAGGTTGCTTTGGACCCCAGCTGCCATCAAGGCAGAGAATGAACCTAGTATTCACTTGTCCACACTTGTGATCCAGAGGCATGCACTCCTAAGATCATTGGCCAGGGGATTTGTCCCCGTCAGTGAAGAGGCTTTTCTTAATCAAATAAAAAACAGATGTTCACTAATTTTAAAAATTCATTAAAAACACCAACATTTATTGAGCTGTCACTATATCCCAAGCACTGTAGTAAGTGCTGGGGCCAGCAAGAATGCACAGACAATGTCCTTTAATGACCTCAAATCCAGCCTTGGAAAACTCTTAACAATTCCATTCTGAAAACACGTTCCTTTATTTTGTTACAGCCAGTGACGGCTGTGAGGCTCTCTGACACCCCATCCCACGACACCTTCACTGTCCTTCCTCCCACGCTTGATGCCTCTCCTTCCGGTTTCCACTTACTTTTGGAATTTCTTCCCCACGCAAATGTAAATGACTGTCAACAGTTCGGAGATTTTTCTTCCTGGGGAACTTGCATTATAGTTCCATGTCCTCCCAACAGCGCTTTTGTGCTAAACCTGGAGTTGGTCTCAGAATCCATCTGTCATTACCAGTCAAGGTTGGCAAGGTCTACAGCTATTCATCATGGTTTAAGCCAAGGCTGAAATTTCAGGAATAAGATAATAAACACTAGGTTCAATTTTGGGGAGGGGAGGGAGTTGGGGGAATGGAGGTTTCATTTTTTTGTTTTGTTTTGTTTTGTTTTGGGGTTTTTTTTTAGGGGGAAGCCCTGCAAAGTAAGATGACAGAGATATAGCCTACCCCTGTTATACATAAGGTCCCAACTTAGCAAAGGGAATAGCCCAAGGGTGGCAATTATCCTGCAGAAATATTCTCTACCAAGAAGAAAATCAGAGATGATCTTCACTGGGATGAAAACCTTTTCATGGAGAAAAGGAAGAGTGTGATATTTATATTACTATAAAGGCACAGCCACTCAAAATATCCATAATAAGTAGAGAATTCAGAGCAGAAGCACTGTGGGTAGAGAAAGCACCAGAGGTGCTTTAAGGTGCCTAAATGAACAGTTGGCCTCAAGAAGAATCTAATTTGAATGCTGTAGAGTTAGCATATGAGGAGTTCTATTCTAGAAAGTTCTATATACCGTGCTTGACAGGAGCTAAAGTCCAAAGAAGGAAAATGAACACGTTCACTAATGAGGATTCAACTTGCAGTTGTAGTGTCAAAAAAACTCAAAAATTTAAATAATATTCCAAAGCTTTCATGGTATTTATTTTTAAAAGATTTATTTATTTACTTGAGAGAGAGAGAGAGTGAGTGTGAGTGAGAGAGGGGCTGAGGGAGAGGGAGAGAGAGAGAGAGAGAATCCCAAGCAGGCTCCACCCTAGAGCAGAACCCCATGCGAGGCTCCATGGTAGGATCCTGAGCTCAAGACCTAAGCCAAAGCCACGAGTCAGATACTTAACCAACTGAGCCACCCAGGTGCCCCAGCTTTCACAGTCTAAATATTGTGAAAGTATGCATTAAACTTGGGAACCTGCTGTGATAGAGTAGATTGTAAACATTTCCATATAGTTATAGAATTTCAAATGCAACAGTATGCCCTCATGATTATAATAATAAATAAATCCAGGAGAGCTTAGTTCAAATAAACACATTATTGGAGTTGACAACGCAAGTGTGAACACCTCCCCGACTCACGGGTGTGCTCACTGCAGATCTCTGTTGGCAAAGGAGCCAACTTGGTATAGTCTAGGCTCTCTCAAGAAGCTCTCTTGACAATGTCTTGGCTGTGAATCTCTGAAGCTCTTCTTCAGTTGTCAAAGTATTTGAATCACTTGTCTACAGGTATATGCGTGTGATGATACAGCTGCCTTAATCATCTGCAGAAATATGCACAAAGTTATATTTCTGCCTGATATCCCATTACCAATATAAAAATATCATCTACTGTTTTGGTCATTTGCATTAATAATTAATTAGAAGCCTTTAAAATTCCCATTTCCCTCAAAGCTACATTTTTATAAGGGCTTGATTTGTTTCTCTCAATAATTTTGTGAAGTTTTCAGTGTTTTTACCAAATAAGTATCTTTTTATGTACCTTATAAATGCACAAAGACATAAAAAGTATTGTAAGATACCCCAGTATTATTATTTACCCTTATGATTTGTTTTAATTGGATTTTAAACATGGGCTTAACATCATATGTATACACAACCATGTGGTTATCTTGACTGGTAAGATTAACCTTGAACTACTCCTTCCTTCAAGGAGTATTGAAGGAAGGTATTGTCTCATTAGATGACCCTCCCTATCACCTCACAGATAAAGAACCAAGCTTTCTGCAATGTTTGAATTCATATTTTCCCCCCAAATGCAGTTGTAGTGGAGTCAAATAAATAGTAGATTTAATTAACAGCGGGATTTATGCCTCAATTCTGTCAACAACCCAGATTAGCTGTTATTAAGAGGGCCTTTTGTTTAAGCTTTCAGAGCCTCAATTTTGCCATCCTTGAAATGGAAATGATAGTATTTTTTTCTTATTAAGTAGCCCATTTAATTAAAAAATATTTACTAACATAATCTTTGAGAAAACCGCTGGGTAAAAACTCTAACATTAAGCAAATACAAGACCTCGTAAGACATGCTGTGATATTTTATCACACCATGACTTCATCAGTCCCTATATATAGTTCTAAGGATGCCCAAACATTAATTTTATTTGGTCATTGGTAGTGGACATTTTTGTTTTTGTTTTTGCTTTTTAATCTGTCCCCCAAAAATGTACATCTTCTTCTGATGATAGTACAATTTTCCATGGAAATACCTTTTTCCTACTTCTTAATCCATGTGACTGGCCTGCCCAATGTGATGTAAGTGTGGCCAATCAAAGTACCAATCAAGTGTGGCCAATCTGGACTCAGTGACTGGGTGGCGCAGCGGTTTGGCGCCTGCGCCAGAAATGATTCAGAAATCATTGGTTCAGAAATGATTCTTCTAAGATGAAGCCAGGTAAATAAAAATTTGATTCTGGAATTTACCGGGTAGGGGCTCTCAACTAGAAGAATTAAGAAGGTTGGGAAAATTAAGTCTGGAGGTGCTCATGGTCATCTTATCACCAGGTAGACTGATTTATTGAAGCTAAATATAAACTATTGAAACTAACAGACAAGCAGGAGACGGAGAAGAACATATTCTGAATTACATCATTGGCATCCCTGAATTCATAACCCCTGAGGTTTCACTCGTGTCCTTTTTAGTTATCCAGCCCATGGATTTCTTTTTCACTTTAGACTTTGGAGTTGAGTTTCTGTCACTTGCAGTGAAAAGAGCCTTGACTGATTCATTAACTTCTCACTATGAAGGAGATGCTCTATAAAGAGTCCATGGCCAAGCTATGAATGACTCACAATTGCGTCAATAGATACACGGTGCTAAATGCCAGTGATATGGTTGTGTGATGGCCTTCACCCCATCTTCTGTACATAGCTGGACTGCCTAATAGACCCCGAGCCTGGATCTTCAGAGTCTAGGTTCTCAGCCAGCACCACAGCTCATCTAAACCCAGCCAACAGGTGAGTCTGCTCTTTTGTCAGATTGACGCCAGCTTTTAACCCTGGGGCTAGGATATGCTTCTAATAAATCCTCGTAGAATCCTGATGACTCAACTCTTCCCTGATTCATTCAAGATTTCCTACTGCCTGCAGAAGCTTAAATATTGCCTGAGTTGCACCCTCCCCCCAACCCATTGGCTCTCTCAGACTTTGGTGCCTGCAATGGATTTGAGCTCGCTCTAAATTACTCCTGATTATAACACTGAATTTGAACTCCTGACCACCATCCTCCTCTACCAGAATTGGACTGAACTTCCTTTCTCAGTTTTTCCTGGCTCCTGGACTTCCTTACCCTTCTACCATTCATTGGGAGTGATGAAAGCAATTTCATTTATAGATCTCTACACTTAGATATAGTGAGGCTATATCAGGATCTCAAATGTACTTTTTAAAAATAAATGAGATTTTTCAATTTTTCATGTACCGAGTGCCTATCCCCCACCCACAACCCTGAAATCAGAATCATGCTGGAGTTCTGTGGCCAGACTCTATTTGGGAAACCAGCCAAAGGGAATCTCTGCAACAGATTGGTCCAGCCTCAATTATGACAGAGTAGCTGGACTACATGTTACTCCAAGGAAAAAAGTCCTGCCCAGAGACACTCAGCACATTGTCACGTTGGCCCCGCAAAAGTAGGACAAGTGGAGAATGCCCACTGAAGACAGGAGTGACTTCATGCTCTGTCCCTGGAATTGCCGCTGCACTTGTCCTAGGAGTGAATGTTGGGTGCTAACCAAGAGGACTTTGATGATGGTTGGTAAATTTGGAAAATGAGTCCTTTGCCTGGATGATTCCTCACATTCGTAAGTTGGTGCTTTAATCTCCATGTCATTTGAGGCAAGGAATGTTGGGTTCCCTGCTTGGATGTGGGAAGTTGAAGACAGAGCTCTGAGACCTTGTCTACTTTAAACTGAGGAGCCAGGGAAAAATGCCAAGATTTTCTCCTTTCCTGATGGCCCAGGATCATCTCCCATTCTGATCATGAAGCTCTTGCACCTCTCTGGGCCGATGGAAAGGACATGAGTCCAAGAGCAAAGTTCAGAAGGCCCCCAAGACAACTTAAATCAGAAAAGGTAGAGTCCCAAGCCAGAAGTCATAGGGAGGCCAATCCTTTCCTTAAAAGCTGACCAAGTGGCTGAGCACCTGAGAAGTCAAGTTCAGAGGGAATGGAATACAGCCCAGAGGCCATGTGGTGATACCATCCCTCCTACCATAGTCCTTGGATTTTGTCTTGGCTGGGGAAAGGGATGGGGTAGTGAGTCTCAGTCCAGAACCATAAACTGAACTGTGGGTAACAATTTCCATATAAACGATAAATGCTGGCTACACCCTGGACTAGCTCACCAAAGTCTATTAAACACAGAACATAGGAACAAAGCTTTATGCCTACAAGAAATTTGTTCTGAGTATAAAAAAGAAACAAAACAAAAACTGACCGATGAACTTAGGTACACACCTTCTATGTAAAGCTGGAGACAGTCTGTACTGTACTTGGGTAAATGCGGAGTGGTTTTGAACATATGGTAAGTGCTTGATGACCACTTTATGCCTGATAGATTAGTTATTCTATAAAAGATTATCATGTTCTTTTCATTTGCTTTCTTTTTTTGTAAGTCATTTTCAATTAACTTCCGTATATGACACGCAGAATCCTAATAACAGACATTTTTACAGGTGCATGATCCATGTCAGTGTGCCTCAATTCTTCCTTTTCGTAGAAAATATTTGTTGAGATATATATATATATATATATATATATATATATATATTTGTTGATATCAAATATATCTCAACAATATATATATCTCAACAATATTTGTTGAGATATATATAATCAACAAATATTTTACATATTATATACAAATAATACATATTATATACATATGCTTGCAAATAATACATATTATTGTATGTATACAATAAATTACAACAAATAATACATATTATATACATATGCTTACACACATACATATATACATATACATATACACAGAATCTGATAAATTTAAAAGCAAAAATTCGTTTGAGAGTTAACCAAAGTCTTGACTTTCACCATTCATATACTAAAGCACAGATTTTCCTTAAAGATAAATTCTCTGTTTCATAACATTGGTGAAAGGGCAGCAGGGATAAAGAATTTCAACAGTTTAGGGGAGGTGGGCGGGGGTGGGGGTGACTGGGTGATGGGCACTGAGGGGGGCACTTGAGGGGATGAGCACTGGGTGTTATTCTATATGTTGGCAAATTGAGCACCAATAAAAAATAAATTGATAATTAAAAAAAGAATTTCAACAGTTTAAATTTAAGGTCCTGGGAAAAGTCCAAATGGAGAATATTTTATGATTATGAGAAGTTGGCTTTTTTTATCTGATTATTTTTTACAGAGTCAGAAACACCCAGAGGGCAGTCAGAGCGCTGAGCAGTGACACGGCGAAGAGGGTTGGGACACTGTTCCAAGGGCCCCACGTGCTCTGCCCAGCTCACTGTGGAGGTGGCTTAGATTTGGCGAGTCGCACAGATAGTCATTCAGGCCCAGATCTTGAATTTCAGCATATTTTGCTTCTGAAAAGACAAAAACCAATTATTGATAGCTATGCTGACCTCAGATACACAGGCTATCTTAGCGAAATGATCTTTTCCAACGGTATTATTGCCAGTTAGAGGTGACCCTGAACTTGTTGATAGTTTAGTGAAAAAAACAAAACAAAACCCAAACCCAAGAAATAGATAGTCTCCCTGCATTTTGTGTCTTCAGTTACCAACACGGTTTTGCCAGCCAAGCTCTCTCTTACTAAGGGGTCCTTTGTAAGATCATTCCGGTGCCCTGGAAACCACTATTGGAGACTGTAGTTATGGAGTCTATGGAGACTCCTACTGGAGTGTATGGAGAGCAGGGCCCCACATAGAGAAAATCTGATCTAAAATACAGGAAGAAAGTGCTATGGTGAGCTCCTAGATCTAGCTGGACGCCTCTCTGTCTCCTCCAAGAGAATATGTCTCCTTAGAGGCCTAAGCCGTATCTGGCTCAGCCTCTATCCTATGTTGGGCTAAGTGTTTTGAACATAGCAGATGTTCGAAAGCTGTACTCTGGACTTTTGAGGTTGAGTTGAACTAGACCTTGGCATCATCGATTTATAATTAAAACAGATTCAGATTTGGACTTTTTCCTTTCCAGTCTCAGTCCCCACAGCCTCCAATGGAAGTCTGAGGAACCCCCATCTCTTGCTCTGCACCTCGGTGAGCCACCCTGCCCCAGTGCTACCTAAGGTCTTTTCTTAGACAAGCAGCAGCAGCTACCCCACACCTTCCCTCCTGCCTCTGCTTGTCTGGCATGCTCAGCCTCTACTGCCTTGGGCTCCGGCTGCCTTTGAGAAGGGTCAGAGGCATTGAAGTCAGGGCTTCTGATATTTCACGATATCCATTAATCATAATCATACAGCTACCTTTTTTTTTTTTTTTTTTGAGGATCTGCTATGTCCTGGATAATGTACTGGACTTGCTCAAAACCTGTTACTTATTTACTTTGCCTCGAGCCAGAAGAGTGATTCCTTTTGCTAATTCATTTGCTTAGACAGTGAAGATCCCTGATTTAATGAAGCACATGTTCCTATGGAAAAAGAGAGACAACAAACAAGTAAACAAGGTAATTTCAGATAGTGACTACACAATGAAGGAATTGCAACTGGGTTATGATGTAGTTAACGCCGCTTTAAATATCAACATCAAGGAGAATCTCTCCAAGGCAGTGACATTAGTTCTGAACCCCAAATAACGCAAAGGAGACTGGTAATGTAAAGGACATTCATGCGCAAGGACCAGCATGGGCAAAGCTCAGAGGAGAGTATGGGCTTATCGTATTATGAAGTTATCTATGGATCTGTCTTTCTCTGCCAGAATTTGAGCAATATCTTAGTTCACCTACACACTCAGGAAGGAGATTTCCATCCCCAGCATCCTCCCCACCCCCAGCTCAGCAGGGACACTATACTACATTCATAAGCATTTTCTTTATCTTTCAAGCTGTAGCCAAAACCCTACCTCTGCTTTCCCATCTTGGTATTCAGAGAATTGATTTTGTATTTGTTTTCTCCTGGTTTATTTTTGCTGTATGAAACACGGGTCATTGCATCCACCTAGGCACCTCCTGGTACTTGTGAGGCTTTCATTCAACAGATTTCCTAAGCATCAACCTTGTGCTGGGTATGGGGCTAAGGCTTGGGACTTAAAGATGCATATGGGTTGGTAACTGCTCTGTGACAGGTATGTATTTTGATAATTAGATTTGTATCATAGATAGCTATTTCCAGCAATGGCGGGGAGAATTGACTGAAAAGCAACTAAATTGTATATTTGTATATAAAGAAAACAATAAGTATGTATATATGCACATGAATGTGTGTGTGTGTGTGTGTGTTGTAGATAGCTGCTATTTGTAGCACTAACACCCACCCCCCTTTCTTTTCCTGGAAAGAATACCCTGTTTCCATTGATTACCACCCTCCCCCCCACACACACACCACTCCTGTTCCATGAGGTTGGGTGAGATTGATTCCAGTCTTAGGTTCCAGGGTGGCCATGTCATAGGTTCTGGCCAATCAACACCATGTAATCCTAAGCATTTTGCTAGGAAAACAAAATGAGAAAAAGTTTCTCTCCTCTGGGGCAGTTGAAAGGCTAGGTAGGATGCATGACTGGAGCTCTGGAAGAGATCTTACCACTACGGAGGAGGAGTCTATGGAGAGTAGACCCCCACATAGAGAAAATCTGATCTAAAATATAGGGAGGAAAAAATAAAATAAAATAAAATAAAATAAAATAAAATAAAATAAAATAAAATAAATAAAATATAGGGAGAAAGCGCTAAATGAGCTTTTAGATCTAGCTGGACCCCCTTGACTCAGTTAAAAGAACCAAAAAATTCCCTTTCTTATTGGTTCGAGTTTTCTGCTACCTACAATCCAAATGTTCCTGAATAATATAGGTGAAGAGCCTAAGGCACATTGACATTAGTTGCCCAAGATCCCATAGTTAGTGAGTAGCTATGTTTACTTTAAATTCAGGAAATTGATCTCCAGAGTATTTGCTCTAAATTGCCTCTTAGATCAAGGTGGAAAGGGAGAGGAGGAGATGGATTTGAGATCTGTAGATGGTTGGAGCTGTAGAACCTGGGGACAGGCTGGACATGTGAATCAGGAAAACACGACTTCCATGTCAGGGAGATGATGGTGTCACTCATAGAGAAGGAGGAAATACCAAACAGAAGACATATATGGGGGTGGAAAAGAGTTGAATGCAATGAGTTGTGTTCTGGATGTTTTGAGTATGAAGTGTCTGTGGGGCATGCAAATAGAAATGGCAGGACCACAGGTGAACAAAAAGCTCTGGGCTGGATTCACTCAGTCTTTTAACAAATACTTATTAAAGGTCTGCTTTGTGGGAGTCATTGGACTAGATTAATGGGGATATATGGGAGGACTCTATAGTCATAGAAATTTTAAAAAGATTTTATATATTTATTTGAGAGAGAGAGTGCATGCATGTGCAAGAGAGAGAGAGGATGAATGGGGCATAGGGGTAGAGGGAGAGGAAGAAGCAGACTGTCCGCTGAGCAATGTGGAACTCGATCTGGGATCATGACCTGAGCCGAAGGCTGATGCTATGGAAACTTTTTGGACTCACAGAGCTTACATTTAAGTCTAAGTTATCAGTGTATAAGTGATCTTTGAGGCGTATGGGTGAATGAGAGTACCTGAGAATTGTATATAGAGTAAGAATAAAAAGAAATTTAACTTGTGTATCTCAGTTTCTTTGCCTATAACTACCCCATGGGGTTGTTCTGAAAGTTAAACTTTTAGAATGATGCTGTATAATGAGCCAACTGTGTATCTTAGCTATGATATGTGTGAGGTGCTGCTGATGTTGATAATGAAGACATTGTAAAGAGCAAAGAAGCTGGGGCAGGAAGTGTCAGAAGTCGGGGTTAATGCATAACCTGGAGGTAAGATTGTGCTTATCACAAATGAGTCTAGATATACAGAATGAAATCAGAAAGGATACAAAACTGAACTTTCATTCTTACTGTTGCAGTGCTTGCCACTATAGAGGCAACTGTTGAGAAAAGCAAATTTATTTGGTTTTGAAGTACCCCAGCCCCTATTAAATTAAATTTAAATGAAGGTGCCACTTAGCTAGGTGCCAGGGATGCACATACAAACACGAATGTGATATTGCCTTTTTACTCAATGACTTTTATGTCCTCATGGCCCTCATTAGTGTCAACTTCTTGCCTCCACTGAGTTCTTCTTTGCACTTGTAGCCCTTTCTCCATTGACGGACAGGCATTAGCCTAAGTACAAAAGTCGGCTATTAGTCTTGATTTACATACACACTCACACACAATATTAAGTCAAAGTCTCCGTCCCTGTCGTGACTTGATTGAAAGCTTAGGGAGGCGGATGGCATCCACTCCAGCCATCCTTTCTCTGCTCACTCTGAACACCTTCTAATGTGTACCCTTTTTCTTACACAAAGCAATACCACTCGCCTGAGGCTCCACCCCAGAGCTATTGCCAGGCCTCTGTTTACACATCCAAGGATTTAGCAGATGCTTTGAGGTTTCACTTTAAAGAGTCTGAATAAATTCTTAGAAAAGGGTCATCTTCTTCCCTAGTCTTTACCTGGGCAGAGAGAGGTGGTTTACTCAGAGATAGACTGCAGGTATCTGTGAAATATTTATACACGAACTTAAAAATATGGACATTTTTAGTAAAAAATATTGCATTATGCTCTACATGTATTTTTGCTGTCTGCTCTTTTACGATTATAAATATATTTTAAACATTTTTAGTGTCAACAACTCTGATCTAGAACATGATTTTTAATGGCCACATATTACTCTGTCTATGGCTATAATGTAATTTTCTTATGTAGTTTTGACATTTAAATTGTGTTCAATGTTTCGCTTTCATAAACAATTAATTGGAGAACATCTTTGGGTCTATACCCTGTGGTATCCCTGACACCTATAATAGAGCCTGGCATTTAGTAATTGTTCACTAAAATATTTGCTGAGTGAATGAGTGAATATGTTACCTTGAGTTTCATTCCGGGTGCCAGTGTTTTTTTCATACTGCGTATTATTTAAGTCCAAAGTTTTCTTTTTAATAATAACCAGTTATCACAGACTGTGCAAATCAAGGTCCCAGTTCCAATAGGTAGTTTTAGTTAACATGATACTATGCAAAGTGACTGTATTACTTTGTTTCCTTAATTCAAAAGTAATGCATGCCAACTTTAGACAATTTGGAAAATGCATATAAAGAAAAGAAGAAAGGTAAAATCACCTCTGATTACAGCACTCTTAATTACATTAAGAGTTAATCACTATGACATTTTGATATATATATTCTTGTTAATCTTTTTTTATGCAAATATATGGAGTTTTTTTTTTTTTTTACAAAAAAGGAGGTATAATACTATGCATAGTTTAGTAACTGCTCATGTCATTGTTTTTTCTTTTACATAGTTGTTATCAGGCTTCTAGTGTTACGTTTTATGTAGGAACTGCAATATTTTTTATCTAATCTCTCATTGTGGGTGAAGTACATAGTTTTTTGTATAAACCATTCCAAATATTCTAAAATCTAATTAATATATATGTTTTTGTAGTTTTCAAATGTTGCACTATAAAGCTATACTAATTTCTAAAAAGCAGAAATACATACTATAGTATAGTTTTGCAAAGTAGATTGGGGGAAAAAATAGGTGGCACTTTTCCATGTCCTACTTGATCCATTTCTGTGTTATTTGGAAACTTTACCAATGGTACGTATTAATTTTATAATTAAAAATAAACACTGAAAATGTTTTTAAATTTTAATTTACATGTAGCACCCAGATCTTGGTTTCTAATCCCATTCTCCAATAAAAGGAACCTGCGCTCCTTAAAAAAAAAAAAGGTTAACTCCAGGGTTAGGGTAAGGGAAATTCAAGATGATCCTGGAACATCTCGTAGTGCCAGAGAATAAGAAAAAGCTCAAAAAGAAAAAAAAAAAAAAAAGCGACACGTCAAAAGGATACAGGGACCAACCAATGGCCAAATCCGGAATAGTCTGAGCTGCACAAGACATGGTATTGGATTGTAACTCAAAGTATAAAATAAATATCCATGAGCTCCTAACATGATGTAAATAATAATAGTAATAAATGATATAAATGTAATGTGAATAACTAAAGAAATAAATAAATGAGGGATGGGGGCAGAGACAGCTCTTCCTTACAGAAGAACTCCAACTCATTTTCAGAGAGCCTACCCAACTTCCAGGAGGTGGAGCTTAATCACCCCCAGTCAAAATAAAAGAAACCACCCCCGCACTTTGAACACGGAGAGCTGTGTTTTGTGGGTGCAGCACGCAAAGGGGAGATCAGGGACTTTACAGTGACGAGCATCACCTTGGCAAGGTGATGGCCATCAATGTAACAGCGGTAAGTCATGTTGACAGCATGTGCCCTTGATATGATGTGATGAAAATGGGCACTTGGTATCTGTGGTTTCCCACACTAAGAAACTTGGGCCCAGTCTAATCTTGAGAAAACACCAGACAAATCCTAACCAAGAGGCTTTCTACAGAACAGCTGGCCAGCATTCCTCCACCGTTCAGGTCATCAAAGACAAGGCATAGCTGAGAAACAGTCACAGCCCAGAGGAGGCTAATGTAGCTCGCAGGATGAAAAGCAATGTGGGATCCTGAATTAGATCCCAGAGCAGAGAAAGGACATTAGTAGAAAACCCAAGGAAACCCGAACCAAACCTGGAGCTGAGTTAACAGGGTCGTGCCAATGCTGACATCTTACTTTTGATCATTGTAGCACAGTTTCTGTAGGAATAATACCATTAGGGGAGATTCTCTGAGGGGGGCACCGGAACCCTTGGCGCTATCTTTGTAACTTTTCTGTAACTGTAAAACTATCATGAAATAAAAAGTTATTTCAAAAAATTGAAGATGCTTCCATCAACGAACATGCCTATCAGCAAGTAGCTTGGCATTAAAAAAACCGAACCGCTTCTAACCCCTTACGTCATACCTAATCAGGTTACGGAACACGATGAGTTAGATCACAGAGTTAGGCCCACCCAGTCCAACGGCTGTGTTTTTAATATTGTGTCTTTGTCCCTTTTTTTTAATAGGGCCTGCCTTCGGCATGCCCGTGATATCACGGCTCTGTCTTTAATCCTGCCCTACCTCTGACTCGGGCTTGTGCTGTAGCCAGGGGCCCCATCCTCTGTACTGGGCCTCAGCCTCTTGAGGCTCCCCACATCCTAACATTGAGCCTGGATGGATCTTCTGCAGCCACTGATACTTTGGATCTTGTGTCTTTTCAACTACTTTCTCTCAGTCAGTCGGGTCTTGGTAAGGGTAAGAGCTACTTTTGTTAAGGAGGTTAGACTGGATTCTAAGGGCAACAGGAAGCTTTTGAAGACTTTTAAGCAAGAGAGATGCATAATCTGTAGAATATGAACCAGGAGGGAGGGATGCAAGAGTGACTTTCAGAGTGGCTATTACGGCAGCCCCCCGGGCAGATGCGGTAGGCCCGGACCCGGGTGCTGGCACTGCGGGTGGGGACTTCTGATACCGTGACAATGAATAATGATAATCATAAACATTTATATACTCCTATGGGGTTTCCACTGCAAATGCCTTTACATTCTTTGTCAATTAATGTTTACAACCCTGGGTAGAGTTTCCATTTTGCAAATGAGAAAAACTGGAGCCATACGAAATTAAGTGAATTGCTCCAGGCTAAGCAGCATAATTTTAACCCAAGCATTTTGATTCCAAATTCAATGTGCTTTTCCAGTGCCCAATTGCAAGATTAAGGGGGAGATACATGTTAACAATTTGGTCTATTACCCCTTGGGTTAATGGCTTTCGAAATTACCGTACTTACAAGCTTAGGGATACATATTCCTGGGCCCCCCACAGTTGGAGGTTCTGACCCATCTTCTGGAAGGGGGGCCCAGAGCTCTGTAGCACCCTGGAGGCTATAAGGAAAGGGGCTTGTGAAGCTCACTCTGAAAGCCAGAACTGCCATGGTCTTTGCTTCTTTTCCCAATTCCCATGCACAGGCAACACGGGGGGCAGCTGTTCTCCAAGTTCATGTACCACCGGTGATTCATGTACTGAGTGTGGAGCCTGACTCTGAGCTCCATCTCACAACCCTGAGATTGTGACCTGAACCTAAATCAAGTTTATTGATTGCCTACCATGAACTAGGCACTGTAGAAATGCTTTGATGTAGAAATCTATATCCAAAAAAAAAAAAATAGGATATAGATTTTTTAAAGTATTTTTTAAAAATATTTATTTATTTATTTATTTATTTATTTATTTATTTATTTATTTATTTAAGACAGAGAGAGAAAAAAGAGAGTAGGAGAGGTAGAGGGAGAATCTCAGGTAGACTCCGTGCTGAGTGTGGAGTCTGACTCGGGGCTCCATCTCACAACCCTGAGATGGTGACCTGATCTGAAATCAAGAATCAGATGCTTAACCGACTGAGCTACCCTGCTGCCAGCATCTTTTTAAACTATTATTTGAGGGGATCCCTGAGTGGCTCAGCGGTTGAGCGTCCGCCTTCGGCTCAGGGTATGATCCTGGGGTTCTGGGATCGAATCCCACATCAGATCAGGCTCCCTGCGTGGAGCCTGCTTCTCCAGGCCTGTGTCTCTGCCTCTCTCTGAGTGTCTCTCATGAATAAATAAACAAAATCTTAAAAAAAAAACCAAACTATTATTTGAGCAGTCATCTTTCCAAATCTGAGTAGCATTAGCAAACTTGACTTCGAAGCTATTTTTGCTGTTGAATGATTACTTTGTCCTTTTCGCTCCTTTCCTGCCCTGAGCCTCTTCTGTGATCACTGTCCCCATGTCCCAGGCCTGGCTCCGTGACTTCCCAGCAGCAGGCCTCCAGCCACAGAAGCGCCGCCACACACCGGCTCCTCCAGAACAGAAGCCCCAGCCCAAGCAGGCTCAGAGCTTGTGGTTTCGCAGCCACAGGGAGGAGGGGATGGGAGAGGTTGGTGTGAGCATCTTCTCATCTTCAGGCCTCCAAGCGGAACTGCAGGTGATGACTTCGGTGCGCCGCTTCTCCTTTAAGAAAATAATGAAATTGTCCAGAATTGTTCCCTGTCTTATTTGGCCTAAATAATGGATTTTCTTTCTTTGTTTAGCTCTCTGGTACATCTAAAATCAGATGTACTGCTTTATGTAATTGTTTCTTGTTACTACTTTATTTGAAGGTCACTTAAGGCTTGTGGCTCACTATTTGTGAATTTTATCTACTTTTCAATCATTACAAGAGCATAAATACCTACGTACTTGCGTCTCGAGTTACAAAAAAAGGGGGGGGGCAGCTCACATGGGTTAGGTGCTCTGAAGAGCAAAACTGCAGTGACCCATCACTGTTTTATGGATACGCTTTGCCTCAGCCCCCACCGGGCCACCATGCAGTTCCAGGCCCTCACTCGCCACAGGAATATTTTCCTGGAAGGCAGAGTCAACCCAGAGAAAACCATTCTTTCCATGTGGTGATGGCTTCTCCCCAGAGGCCTGGCCTCAGCAAGGGGTGTGGAGAGGCATGTTTGCACTTCACCCAAAGGGGCCCTGGTCTGCCACACATGCAACTTGCCAAGCCCAGGGGGTATGTCCCTCCCTCTACCTCAGCTGAGAGCTCTCTGGTGGGGAGAAGACGCATGGAAGTTTATTGATTGCCCACCATGGACTGGGCACTGTAGAAATGCTTTGATCGCTTACAAACATCTCTTTCCCTCCAGCAGGTGGGACTACACGTGGCCGTCATCGTGTGGCCTTCTCTGCGGTTGGTACTCTCTGGGACCCCTCGGCCCTGGGCAGCACACACTCCACAGCCCGGGCTTGGCAGGGTTTCCCAATGGGATTCCCAAGGATCACAAATCCTCCTGGCTGGGGGCACCTGGAAACTCTCCTGCAGGACACAGTTGGCTGTTTCAGCTCCACTGTTGCCCCTGCCCCCAACCTTGGTTTATTAAAGGATCAACGCAAACCACTGACCTCTCACAGCAAGCCCTAGGGGTCAGGACCTAGTTCAGCTCTCAGTGGCTCTCCTCACCTTAAAGGGGACATAGAAGGGATCTATTCTTTGTATTCCCCTCTAAGGCGATGGCCATGGGTCATATAGTCCTAGTCTCTGTCTAACAGCAAGGCCAGGTGAAGCCAGCAAACCTTGTTGACTCCAATGTGCTAACTTTGGATCTTTCTGAATAATCCTTCCTGATTTTGCTTGTGGGGTTGAGGAACAGCCCTCTCCGTAGTCCCTGTCCCACAAATAGCCCCCTGACGTTAAGGGGCCTGGACGCACCCTTCACAAGGGCAGCCCTCTAGGAGTGGTGAGACCTCCATCTGCTTTCATAACCCTTTCAGACAGAAGGGAGGAACCAGGATTGGTCCGAGCTGGTTTCTAAGGAGCCCAGCCTAGAATCTACATCATGACTACCCAGGGTTTGGTGAACTTGAGTCTACGGTGTTTAATCAGAAAGCTGGAAGCATGGGGTGGTTGGCATCGCCGGGCAGAGAAACATCCACAACAGGCAAGCGCCCTCAATGGAGGCAGGGCCTGTATGGGGCATCGTGGTGGAAGCAGGACCCCTCACAGCAGCTGGGGGGAGGGAGCGATGACAAGTCCCGGCCCTCCAGAGAGAAAGGAGCGTTCTGGCAAGGCGTGGGCAGATTGTCAGGCCCCAAGCCAGGCAGCTGTGGTTTGGGGCCGGGTTCCAGGGCCAGCAGAGAACTGGAATGCCAAATGGGAGCTGAGCAGGCGCCCAGTCATATGCCAAACTTGGCCCACGGGGCGGGTTTAGACAGAAATGCTCTGCTTTCAGGGCACCTGGGTGCCAAAGAGCTTTCCTCATATACCTGGATCCTGGGCTTGGCACAGCAAGACTGATCGAGTCCCTTTCCCCCAACTAGTGGCCAAAGGTCCCAAATTATGAAACAATAAGCTTGTGTAGGATCAGATCAGCTACCTAGCAGAGTAGAGTAAGTGTGCAGATGTTCCAGGGATCTAGGATTACCTCTATCTTCATCCTCCCCACCAGATTCTTCCCTTGAGAGGCAGCCGTTCCTATAAACTGAAACAGATGAGTTCTTGCTAAGATGCCTGATAGATTTTTTTTTAATCTCTTAAATTCACACACAAAGAGACTGTAGATGATAGACATATACATCTATACATACCCACAGACACACTTACGCATGCAGATCGGTCTTACGTACATAGTAGACGAATCCCTAAAAAGTCATCCTTAAGTTCAGTTTTTATAAATAATTTTTACTTGAAATTATCAAGGCAACATCTCCGGATGGATCAGCATGCTCTCTTTCATTAAATAATAGGACATATGCAGCCTAACTTTCTTTTTTTTTTTCCTTTCCTAGTTTTTTTGCCAGGAACCTCAGAGCTCAACTTCCTATTTAATTTCATTACTTCCTTAGCTTCAATCTTCTGATAGAATAGTTATTTTCTTTGAACCCATTTTGTTACATGACTTCTGTATATAGGTCCTTGATGTAGTGACTTCACGGGTATTTATCAAATGTAAGTTTCCATGATTTTCAAAGTGAATAATGAGCAAGTGATAAATAAATGAGTTGACTTTTCTAGCATCTTAAAAACACGTACCAGGGAAGTTTGCCAATTGATGGGTTACTAAGTTCTGGAAAAGCAGAACTCTACTGTAAGGAACAGTATCCTATCTTGGAACCTACTTGCGTGGAGTCTGGAGTGTGGAATTCACCCTCTGCGGTTGAGTGTGAAGGAGGGTACCTCTGTGTTGGAAGGACCCGCAGCAGGAGAGAACTCCTGGTCTCCCCCATGGTGCGCTTTGCCAACACCACTCACTTTGCACCTACTCTCCCAGCCATATTTGCAAACACACCTAGGAATGTTGGCTACATCCTTCCCGGGCAATGCAGACAATGCTTTTGCAGTCCTTTATCTGACCTACTTGGTCAACACGGCGCCTTGACTCAAAGATATCAGGGAAGAAAAAGGCCTGCAGTGTCACTGAGTCCATTCCTCCGGGTGGGGCAGGAGTGAGAAGAAACCTGATCGGCCCCCTCCATCTCTAGGGAGAAGCATGTGGTGAAATCTCCTCTTTCCACCCAGAGCAAAGCCATCGGCATTGGCCATCTTAGGAGTAACCAATTTAGTTTCTCATTCTGGCATCCATCCTTACTGTGTTCTTGGAGATAATTGGCTGAAGCAGGAATATGTGTTTAGGAAATCTCTCACAAGCATATCGTGGGGCCAGTAACCCACGTGCTGTTCCTCAGCTCTGTTAACCCTGGTCTGAAGGTGGAGGCTGGAGCTCTGCTCTGCTCAGGAGGGGCTGGCACCTGGTGGCTCTGCGGGGCTGGGGGGTGAGTACGGTGGACAGTACTGCCCCCAGAAGACTGGGAAGATGAGCCACTGTCTTGGCCAGTTTTCCAGGCAGGGGGCCATCGGTATGGAGTGAATGGCATTAGGATCCCCAGTGTCCTAGAGGCAGGAAATGGATAGATGGAAGGTATCTCCCCTCGGAAGCAGCTCTTTGGGCACACATGTCATCCTCGGCTCTGATTTCAAAGGTCAAAAAGGGAAAGTCCTAGGGCAACCTGGAATCGTCCTAAAATAAGTAGAGGACTGACAGGGGGGAAGGGACTTGGCTTACTTCATGTAATGTTTTGAGGAACTGAACTCGGACCTGTGAACACCAGTTAGAAGGAGACCAAACTGGGTTCCACATGAGGAAGGAATGATCTCTTAGGGTTGATCAAAAGTGGATTGGGCCTATCCACGGACAAATTCGTAGAGAGACAGGTTGCTGAGGGGCAGGTGCCAGGGGCTGGGGGGTGGAGGACTGAGCAGTTACTGTTTGCTGGGTACAGAGTTTCTGTTCCGGAAGAAGAGGGTTCTGTGAACCGGTGGTGGGGATGGTGTTACAACAAGGTGAAGGTACTTCATGCACCGACTGTACACTTGAAAATAGTTAAAAATACATTTAAAATATACATTACATAATATTTACCCTTTAAAATGTAATGTATGTAATGTATATTTTATCACAGTAAGGAAATTAGGTAAACATCGTTGGAGATTAAAGGACCTTGTGACAGTGGAAGAAAAGTGACTATTAGCCAGCTTATCACACGAGCCTGAGTGTGCTCCTCTGGTAGCTGCTGCTGGTTTTGTTTCGGAGAAACAGTCCCAGAAACCGCAAACTAATATGGAGAGAGAGGCTAATTCCTCAGGATTTTTTAGACAGAAAATAAGAGCAGGAAGGCAAGTTTCCTTAGGAAAGGGGGCCCACCTGCCTCCCTCTCGTCTGCATGTGTGAGTGGACAGCATGGGGTACTCATTAGCTCCTGGGGGCAGCAAGAGGCATGGTGATGGTGAGGAAAGATTCTTCCTACTTCTAGTTTTGTAGTTATTTAGCCTCTTAGAGCCTCACTTTCTTTATCTGTAAAATGGGAATAACATCTTTGCAGAAACAGAGAAGTGGTCTCTGAAAGTACCTACCACATAGTGATTACCCACAAAAATGTTCATTATCACTGGTCTCCCCACAATAGTCATTTTTTAAAAGTTCTACTTTTAAGACACATTTTGCCATGATTTGTCTGTCAGGGATGTGGTTCCTGCCAAATTCATCTTAGCAACCAGGAAATGGAGTTGATACTGCAAAACATATTATGCTTATTCAAGGCAATATAACCCAGTGCTATTTTGAACATCCTGGGTGTTTTACAAAAGGAAGGGTTATTATTTGTCTTAGGTTCATTGGGACCTCCCTCGGGGTCCATCAGTGGCACAGCTGAGACTTGGTCTCTTGACCCAGGAGACCATTGGCCCCACTGCATGGCCCACTCAAGTGTCCTCCAACTCTCACCTAGATGCCTGGATTAGAGACTCTTCTGGAAGAGGTCCAGGAGGTACTTCATCAGCATTCCACACTCTGCCAAACGACAATCAGGAGAGGGAGGCCAAAGCCAACCAGGGGAAATAAAGGCAGCAATGCTTTTTCTAACTAGTCCATCAGCGCTGAGGCTGTAGGGTGCTCCTCTCTCCTAGCTACCCACAGACATGCTTGTCTGTAGTCACCAGGGCTTGACCTGACAGACTGGTGGAACAGAGGGAAACTTCCATGAGGACTCGGGGAATAGAAACACTGTGAAATGTGAAACCACCGCTCTGACTTGTCCACAGCGCTTTGGGGCACAGAAAGGGAATTTCTGGTCTCTGTTCAAGCCAGCATGGAGTGCCTCTGCCCATTTCCCCACCCCTACTGAGGGACATTTGGCAGCACCTGAAAATGGCAAGACCCTGCAGGTTGCAGTTGTCCAGCCCTGGTCCTCCAGTGTTCCAGGTGGACTCTGGATTTTGCCTGATTCCTACCTCCTGAGACTCAGCTGCCTCAGATGGGGCAGCAGCAGGTGTTGTAAGACACCTATTGTCTTGGCATGTGTGCCTCACCATTTCCCTATACTTCAATCCCATCTTGGTGTTTGCTGTAAAAGATTACCTCAAGTCATTGGTGCCAAAAACCCAATTCAAACTAATTTAAGTAAAGATGGGAAATTACAGGCCTTGGGACGTCTAAGGGTGAATCTAGGCAGCTGAATCCAGGAACCCAGATCATGTCCTCATGACAGTATTTTGTGCTCTCTTTTTTCTCCACATCTCCCCTGTGGCCTTCATTCTCATTCTCCCTACCTGGTAGCAGGGATGGCCACCAAGATCCCCAACTTTTTATTAGCTTCACAGCTGCAGAACATAGAAAGGGAGTCTCCTTCCATCATCAGATGATTTTCTAGAGGCTGATGAAACACCAAAAATAACTTTAGTTCCTGCCTTCAAGCCTCTATGGCAAATGGGTTAAGCCTACGAGATCACTGGAGTTTGATTGGTTTATTAAAAAGAAGAAAATATGATTTTGAAACAGGATGTATTTGTATGTGAAGCCTCTAAAAGGGATTCTGGAGAATCAGGGAACTAACTGAATGCCACTGAATGCCTAAAGTTAGGAAGTAGGGGCTCCAGGACAGGGAAGGAGAAAAAAAGAAGGGCACTTGAAAAAATTTTGGCCTCTCACAACTTTGATTATATATCATTTCCAACAGCTATAGTTAGTTCCTTGGCTCCACACAATCATGATTTGTGGTGATCTAAACATGAAAACAGTGGTCACTACATAAAGTATATGTGAGTAAATTGGTGAGACTCGAACTGGGAAGCCAAGGGTTTGACTCTACCTTCTTTTACAGATCTGGAAGGTGTTGGGAAAGGAATAGGAGCCTGCTGCTAATGTAACCAAAGTGAAGTTTCCAGCATGAGTAATTAGCGTGAAACACCTACAAAGGGGTACTTGGGTCACTTAGTCCGTTAAGCATCTGACTTTGGCTCAGGTCATGATTGCAGAGTCTTGTGATTGAGCCCCACATCAGGCTCCTTGCTCCGTGGGGACCCTGTTTCTCCCTCTCCCTCTGTCCATCCCCACCCTCTGCTTGTATTCTCTCTCTCCCACTCTCTCTCAAAAAAATGAGTAATATCTTTTAAAAAAAAACAAAACCAACCGTCAAACTTGGTAAGGAACTATAAAATCACTAGTGGTAGTAGAGGAAAGAAAGAAAGAAAGAAAGAAAGAAAGAAAGAAAGAAAGAAAGAAAGAGAAAGAAAGAAAGAAAGAAAGAAAGAAAGAAAGAAAGAAAGAAAAATTTCTAACCACAGATATTCACTGAAAGGGCGCAAAGACTTCTATTTCATGGCCAAGGTGAAATAACAGGAAATGAATTGACTCTCCTGGTCTCAGTACCTAGAAAATTGGACAGAATATTGAAACAATAGTTTTCAGATATTAAACAACAGGCAGCATTAAACTATGGCCTTGAGAGGAGAGGTGGAAGGTAAGGAGAAGCTGGGAGTTCTATAATTGTTCCAGCTTGCTACCTCGGGGCAATTTCCAAATTGCAGTGCAGAGGGAGAAACAGAACTCAATAGTCTCATTGGAATGAAGAATTAGAGATCCAGGTGAAAGGAGGTTGAAGGCACTAGAATTTATAGATATGGGTATGAGAAACAGGGAGCTACCGAGAGAGAGCAAGCTCCAGAGATTTGCAGAGGGGTTGCTTCAAAACTTTAGCTGAGTACTGAAATATCTACACACAAGAGGAAAGTATCTGGGAGGGGAAAAACCCCTCAAAGCAGCAGGCTGAACATTTCCTGGGGCTCACACAGGGCTGGGAATAGTTTATAGGCAGGAGGGAGACTCTTCTCATTCAGTTCTACCATACTATTGGAACTAAACACATCCTGGACTAAAGGTTGCATTGGATCCACCTGTAATAAAACTTAAAATCAAACCTTGAAAGGATCCAGTTGCTTCTAGGCAACTTAACCCTGTGCTATAATAAAGTTCACCACTATTTCAAAGAATACAACAAAATCCACCAAACAACAATATAGAATTACAGTGTCAGGCATGCAATGAAGCAGGAAAATATTATTCCTAACCAGGAGAAAAACTGATCAATAGAAACAGACCCCAAAATTTCAGAATGATGAATTAGCAGATAAGAGCACTAAAACAGCTATTTAAAATATGCTACCCATGTACAAGAAAGAAGAAGAAAACATAAACATGATAAGAAGACAGACTGATGACATAAAAAAAAAGATCTGGATGGGACAAATACAGATTAATAATGCAGTATCTGAAATGAAAAATACTGGATGAGAATAATAGTTGATCAGATACTGCAGGAAAAAAAGATAAGTGAGGTCGAAGGCAGAGCAGTAGAAACTATCCACAAGGAAGCATAGAGAGAAAAAAGACTGAAAAAATTAAGAGAGCTTAGTGACTTGTGGGCTGTATATGTATAATCCAAGTGGATGACATCTGTATAATTAAAGTGTCAAGGAAATGATGTGAGGGGTGGGGAGAAAATATTTGAAGAATCATGAATAAAAATGTTTTAACTTTGATGAAAACTATATATTGACAGATTCAAGGAGCTCAACAAACACCAAGCAGAATAAACATTAAGAAAACCATAACAAGACACATTATAAACAAATTGTTCAAAATCAGTGTAAAAAGAAAATCTTAAAAAGCAGCCAGAGGAAAAGGGACACATCACATACCTGGAAACAAAAATGACCATAACAGCAGATTTCTTATTACAAACTGGAATCTGGAAGACAATGGAGCAATGTCTTTAAGGCAACGAAAGAAAAACTGTCAATCTTGGATTTAATGCTCAGCAAAAACAATACACAACAATATAAAAGTCATTAGAAACAACAAATACCCACCATTTGCTTTGACGTGGGTGGAACTGGAGGGTATTATGCTGAGTGAAATAAGTCAATCAGAGAAGGACAAACATTATATGGTCTCATTCATTTGGGGAATATACAAAAATAGTGAAAGGGAATAAAGGGGAAAGGAGAGAAAATGAGTGGGAAATATCAGTAAGGGAGACAGAACATTAGAGACTCCTAACTCTGGGAAACGAACAAGGGGAGGTGGGTGGGGGGTTGGTGTGACTGAATGACGGGCACTGAGGGGGGCACTTGGTGGGATGAGCACTGGGTGTTATGCTATATGTTGGCAAATTGAACTCCAATAAAAATAAACAAAGGAATGAATGAATAAATAAATAAATAAAACAATATAAAAATAAAGACAGTGAAAGCAATATAAAAATAAGAGTGAAATGAAAACTTTTCAAAGAAACAAAGGTGAGAGAATTCATTGCTAGAAGCTCTTCATTATAAGAAATATTAATAGAAGTTTTGTAGGTAGGATAACCACTTGAGAAAAGGATCTACTTAAATGACCAAAGGGTGCCAGAAATGGTAAATACGTGCATAATTTCTTTAAATGATGATTGTCTAGAGCAAAAATAATCACAGTGTATTGTGAGGTTCATAACCCATGTTGAAGCAAAATGTATGAAAGTGGCACAAAGAAGGAAGAAATGGAAGTATACTTTTTTTAGATTCATTTACTATACTTACAGTGGAATAATATTGGGGCTCCTGGGTGGCTCAGTCGGTTAAGCGTCTGCCTTCACCTCCGGTCATGATCCCAGGGTCCTGGGTCAAGTCCCACATCAGGCTCCTGGTCAGCTCCTTCCTCTCTCTCTGCCCCTCCCCTGGCTCTTGCTCTCTCCCCTCTCATTCACTCTCTCTCTCAAATGAATAAATAAAATCTTTTTTTTTAGAGTGGAATAATATTATTTGAAGTTAGACCATTGCACATTAAAAAGTATAATACATACCGTTTAGGGCACCAAAATATGTTACACAGATCAAGTCTTGGTAAACAAAACAAAACAAAAACAACAGCACAACCAGAAAACAAAAAACTCCAAAGAGCTATTTCAATAATTTTATCATTCTTAAATTTGTGTCTTTCATTCTGGCTTTAATTAGCTATAATGACATTTGTAATTTCAAAATTTAACCTGTCTCTGTAGTTCAACATCTGCTCCTCCTTTATTAAACATTGCCAAGTAACAGCGCAGGAAGTATTTTCAGCAGCATGCTGGTCTCAGCAAGCTAAATTTGGTACTGTGGAATTTGTTGGTGAGGATAAACTATGTGAGAATTCCTATGCTTGAAGTAATGCTGGCATCGGGCCACTTCTATTTAAATGATGGCTTTGGAAAAAATGGTGTTTACAAACTGATCCTACCACTTACAAACTGTACTACCTTCTGTTGGGGATAATACGTAAGGTCCCTGTGACTTGGAGGTCCCATACATTGCACATGGCGGAGAGAAGAAAACACACTGCTCTGGAGCCCTTCCTTATTTCCCGTAGAATGAACAGACTTTTGGAAACCGTGATGGAAAACTTGCTTACTTAATAACTAGCCATTCTTGTCAGATGAGTAGAAAATAATACTGAGTGACCTCATTAGTTTTTCCATCAAGGTGTCTCCCTATTCGGGACTACACGTGGGTCATATTTGAAACTATGAGCTTAAATCAGGTCTATTACTTAGTGGCTGGATAATCTGATAGTGGCACAACATTGTTAAGTGGTGGTGGATAACTTAAGGAAGGTATACGGTTGATAAGCACATCTTTAAAAAAAAAAAAAAAAGCACATCTAGATAGAGACCTAGGCAGCCTGGCTTGGTAATAAAGAACAAGTAGGGGATTCAGGAGATCCAAACACTGTCCCAGTTTTGCCATTTTCTAGACCCAAAGCAAGCCCATGTGACCTCCCCAGGCCTTAATTTCTATTTGGACTAGAGTAATGCTTCCCTAAGTGGAGTGCATACCACTGGTGGCACACCAGATTTTGTTATTAGTGTATTTTAGAAAATATAACCATTTTAGAGACTATAGCTCTATCCAACCATAATTTTATGAGTATTGTTGATGAGGATGAATGAATATATAAAAATCAAGTGAATATAAAGACAAATATTATGTAAACAAGAGTCCAGACAATACTAGGATGGAGAAAAAAAAAACTGGAAACATTATCAGTCTAAAACGCTGGGTTTAGAAATATTTGTTTTAAAGCGTTTACAATAGCACATAGTTTGCACATAATAGTGTAAATAAAATAAGAGAAAGATCCTGGCCACAAAACAGTAGAAAGTAGATGTCAGTCCTCTATACTAGGAAATCAAGAGATAATGCTAAAATTAAAAAAAAAAAAGCCTAAGTAGAAATATTATAGTTTTTTTTTTTGAAGATTTTATTTATTTATTTTGAGAGAGAGTGTGTATGAGTGGGGAGGGCCAAAGGGAGAGGGAGAAGCTCAAGCGGACTCCCTGCTGAGTGTAAATCCGGATGTGGAATTTGATCTCATGACCCTGAGTTTATGACCTGAGCTGAAATCAAAAGTCCCACGCTTAACCGACTGACCCAGGCACCTCTGTCAGGGTTTGTTTTTAAAAATAGAGAATTGAAGCTAAATATGAAAACAATAATTTAGAAGCACTAAAAATGTTAACTTCAAGAGGTGGAGTACGATTTTATTTTATTTTTTTAAAGATATTATTGTTTTTATCCATGAGAGACACACACGGGGGGAGGGGGGCGGGGGGCGCAGAGACACAGGCAGAGGGAGAAGCAGGCTCCATGCAGGGAGCCCAACATGGGACTCGATCCCAGGACTCCAGGTTCATGCCCTGAGCTGAAGGCAGACGCTCAACCACTGAGCCATCCAGGTGCCACTCATTTCCCCCCCTTTTAAGCTACAGATGATTCTGGAATGGCTGGGATCAGGATGCATAGACCACAGCTGGAAGCCTTTATCGATTCCATTTCATGACATTTATTAAATTGGAAATATGAGAAGTGGGTAGGCATCTATCGTTAAATGAGATAAAGCATATAAAATACCAGGCACTGAAATGAACATTTGCTACCCTCTCTTCCACCCAACCCCATGGGGAAGAAGATTAACAGGCAATCACTCAAATTGTGACTGATCATTTCTAGGGTTCCTGGAACCTGGAACCAGAGTGATGTTTGGGATGTGAGGAGCTTCTTTCATAAGGCGGAGCCTAGAATTGTATCAGAAGAAAGGAAAAATTAATGGGAAATGACTTGATCTTACACCCGATCGTTTGGAACATCCCAAAGCCAAGAGAGGCCTTTCTTGTCACACGTGATTTCATGATAATTAGGGCCAGCTGTGCCTGGGCAATTCAGGTCAAGCCAGATGCCAAACCCAACTCAAACACTTGCAGGAAGATCTTCATCGTCAAGAGCCTTCAAACATCCTGTAGAAAATCAAAAGAAGGTAAGTTGTGTTATCTTTTCCCATTTTGCCAAAATGTTTTTCTGAGTCACCGACAACTTCTATGGTGTTCACTTGTGCTTCGTACCTAAAGATAATGCTGCTGATGATAGATTGTGCATATATGGAAAAATCCTTAAAGGGGGGGCATCATTAACAGCTTTTCCACTCTGCTGGGATTTGTTCTTGGATTATTGCCCCTACCCATAAACCAGACAACTCACCCATATTTCTAGCCAATAGAGATGAACTGTCTCAGAATCTCTCTGAACTAGAGAGGAATTGAGTGACTGGGGAATGGTTTGGAAAGAAGGAGAGTTTTACTATATGCTCCGCTGTAACTTTTGAACTTAAATGAAAAGATGTATGAGAATTTCCTATTCTAAAAAGTAAGCACTATTAAAAAAATACCTTTTCTTGGGACGCCTGGGTGGCTCAGTGGTTGAGCGTCTGTCTTCCAGTAGGGTTGTGATCCTGGAGTCCTGGGATCGAGTAATAATACTCGCATCAGGCTCACTGCAGGGAGCCTGCCTCTCTCTCTCTCTCTCTGTCTCTCAAGAATAAATAAATAAAATCTTTAAAAAAACCCCACACTTTTCTTTTCAATGGAAGATATATTTATTTGCTAACTGGCTCACTTTAGCTAGAGAAATTCTAGTTGACACAAACCCTACTTTAGAGACTGGAAACTTCTTTTCTTCCAGGTCACTTCAATTTTATTCTTCCTATCGAACTGCGGATTTCTTAAAGTATTTTGAATTGCAGACCCTTTCATCTCATATTTCTTTTACTTCTACTTCAGGACAACCTTTTTTTTTTTTTTTTTTTTTTTTTTTTTACAGCTATAGTTGAGAGAACTCCCCAACAAAGCCATACAGTATTTTGCTTCACTAGAAGGAAAGTAGGCTAGGCCCCAAAGCAGTGTTGGTGTTGCTTGGTCTTGTGACCCCCTGCTCACCTCAAGCCGGCCTGCCCCTTCTCTTAGGCCCCTGTTTTCACAGGCCAGTTGGTTGCAGCTAGAAAGGAGGTGGAGTAAGAGCCATGGCTCTACTGCTATTTGTTATGGTGACCGACTTGGGGCTGAATGGAGAATTCACTGCATTCCTGAAGTTGACTCACTTCCAACCAAAACCCTTGGGTTGGGGTTGGAACTCAGCTCAGGCTTTCCAAAGGGCTGTTCCTGTGAGCTGGCCTTGGATGATCTTATCTGGGCCAGCTCAGGATTGCTCTTCAGCTTGGAGACCTCAGTCTAGCTTGTTCGGTAGGACGTTGATTTAAAAAAAAAATGGCTTAGCTCTCTGGAGATGAGAAAGAGAATTCTGAGAAGCATTTTCAGAATTGATCTAGACTCATCTGGGTTCCATGAGCAGTAGAAGCTCCAACAAAGTAACCTCCAGCTGTCCTAGATGTGAGCACATGTCAAAGGTATTGCAGGAACAGGCTGGTTCCAGAAGTGAAAGGAGCTCGCACTTAATTGGATTCTCTGCTTTAGTTACTGGCAGCCACACTCCTAGATTCTCTCAAGTTCTGCAGCAAGATTAGTATAGAGATGTAATAATATTGTCCTTGAAGGCGTTTTAACCTTTTTACTGAATAATTCTACGATGTATAATAGAACTCATACCACTGACCCTTAGGTTTTCCCATTTTGGTGAAACCTATACTCAATTTATAGATCAGCGGTCCCTAAATGAACTATTTGTGTGTAGTGGACATGCAAGGGAACAATGTGGGGGAACAATCAGAAAATATTTGAACCTAAATTTATTTTTATCCAGAATAAAACAGAAAGCTTTACTAGTATTTAATGAATGGGTTGCCACTGGTCCCTTCTCTTAGTCCACATGTCAGAAGGTCAAGCGTTCTGGATGACAGAGGAGAAAACTTGAAGGAATCTTATAGTTTGGAGAAATTAATAGCATCACCATAATTTATTTGTTTTTAATGTACTAGGACTCAGTGCAGTTTATGTGCGACAGGTTGCATGGATTTGCAGGTTTTATAATCTTTAAAGTCTAGTTTTGATAAAACTAAACCTTATTAAAATAGGCTAGTGGCATGAAAATATTCCTGTAATGGAACCAGGGAGTAAAGCTGATATCAAAATACAATCAAGTAAACAAGATTATGGTAGAGCAGACACCTCTCTTATTTATGAGGTTAAAATAAGGTGAAAATAAGGAATCTATTTCATCTCATAATCCCAACTAAAAATACTAGTGAGAGCAGAAATATGATTATTTTATCTTTATCTCATCTTCTTGAAATGTCTATTTTTGTGATTTTTTTGAGCATACATAATATGTTAATGGAATTCTACATGTCTATGATTTTATAAGTAGATAACCATTTCATGAGCGAGTATGCCCAAACATTTTCTTACTGATGGGATACGCAATCAAAACAATTTGGAGGTCACTGTTAAAGAGAGGCAAACTAAAGCAAAATAATATTCAATTATTTCTTTGTATCCTGAAAACAAATGAGTCAGAAATAAGTTCTGTCCTTGAGTCCAATCACAGCAAGCCCACCGCTCAGGGTCTCTGTGATTCTCAAAAATGCCATCTTCTTAAAATATTATTTCTAATATTGTGTGTGAATTAAACCCATGAGGCTAAAACAATGCTGTGGGAAGAATGAAAGTTCTCAAGTCAGACAGCCCTGGGATGTAGCCCAGGCCCTGTAATTTACTTGCACTGTAACCCACATAGTCTTGGTTTCCTTATCTGTCCCCTGGGGGGTAAATGACCTCACAGAGTTGGGAGGATTACACGAATTAATAAATACACAGTCTCTGGCATATGGTAGCCTTCCCTCCCCCTGCATTATATTTTAACTATAATTCATGAAATTTAACTCTAGACTAGACTAGAGTGAGGTTGGCCCAAATACTTCCAGAAGTCAGAAATGCTGTGGGAATAAAATCATTACTCTTATCTCCAACATACTCATGCAGATTCCACCTTACTCGACCTGAGACACCTGCACTGAAATGCTCCAACACTCTACACTGAGCCCTTCTAGCATCTTCATGCTGCCAAAGAGCATGTTTAGTTTCCAGGACTTTCTTGGAAATACTAATGGACCATATCACCAGGAGACTGAATATTGAAATCATATGAGTCATGTCAGAATCTTAGCAGTGGTGACTGACAAAGTAAATCAAATGAAAGTAAAACTTTGCATTTGTAAATAAACAATGCTTGCATTACACATACTACGAAAAGCAGAACTCAACAAGCCATGTCGGCTGGTAGAGACATCCAGAGGGATCTGTGATTACACTGGGGGGAGGAGTAGAGTGAGAGAAGCCCCCATAAGTAGACATTTCAGAAACAGGAGAGGGCATGAGAGTTTTGTGTCCAGAAAATGGGGATGTTTTAAAAATAATGAGCAAAAGGATAGATCTTTTGTCTAAAAGATCTGAATGAACACTTGACCAAAGATGACATTCAGGTGGCAAATAAGCAAATAGGAAGATGCTCGACATCATTAGTCATTAGAGATATACAAACTAAAAACCACAATGACTATCACTACATGCTTTTAGAATGATATAAAAGAAGAGAAAAAGAAAAAAACTGGAAACCCCAAGCGCTGATAAGGATGAACTCTTATACTTTCCCGGCAGGAATTCACAGTGGTACAGCCACTTCGGAAAAGAGTTTGCTGGTCTCTTATAAAGTTAAATATATACTTACCGTATAACCAACAACCCACTCCCAGATATATACCCAAATGGGCTGAAAACTTATGCTCCCACAAAACCTATACCTGGATGTTTACAGCTCGTAAACTGGAAACAACTCAGATGTCCTTCCACAGACGAATAGATAAACTGTGGTATCTCCACACCACGGAATACTACTCAATAACAAGGAACAAACTGCCGGTCCATACAACATGGATAAATCTGAGATTATCTTTTGTGTGGTGAAAGAAGCCAGAACCTAAATGCTACATGTTGTATGATTCCATTTGTATGGCATTGTCAAGAAGGCAAAACTATAAGGACAGTCGGGAGAGGAGAGAGGTTGGGATAGGAGAGGAGTTGATGATGAAGGGGCAACGCAAAGGAATTTTGAGGGTGATGGAACTGTCCTATATATTATTATGGCAGAGAATATGTGACTCTGCATTTGCCAAAATCCATAGAATAGTCTAGAATTCTTTGTCTAGAATTCATTCAAAGAATGAATTTTGGGCAGCCCAGGTGGCTCAGCAGTTTAGCGCTGCCTTCGGTCCAGGGCCTATCCTGGAGACCCGGGATCGAGTCCCACGTCAGGCTCCCTGCATGGAGCCTGCTTCTCCCTCTGCCTGTATCTGTCTCTCTCTCTCTGTGTGTCTCTATGAATAAATAAATAAAATCTTAAAAAAAAAACAAAGAATGAATTTTATTACATGCAAGTAAAAGAAAAAATCAACCAGATTGTCAGAGGCCCCAGATGGAATGTAGACTGTGGCAAATGATCAAAATAGTATTATAAATGAATGATATGAGCATGGTTACAGGGGTGGGGAAGAAAGGAAACAATTTAAGTAACTCTGCAAATAGTGTTTTGAGTGGATATAGCGAGGCTAAAGACAAAAAAAAAAAAATGACTTGTATACAAAACTATAGTATACTCCAGTGAGCAAATTTGTCTCTTACAGGGTATGGGTTAGCAATTTTGAAACTACTTTACCTTCATGCCAGAGTTGAACAAGGTAAATGTAGCATAGATAATGAGAGCCAGGTTTCTTCTTGTTGGGGGAAGAAGTAGCATGCAAAGGGCCAACCTGTGGTGCTGGATTGCGTTGTTGGCATCCGTATGAACTCGTGTGTGGTATGTTTGTATGCTTTTAATATATATTTAGACAGATAAGGGATTCTTGACTTTGACACTGTTGACATTTTGGGCTGGAGAATTCTTTCTTATTTGTGCCTGTGCATTGTGGGATGTTTGGCAGCATCCCCAACTTTTACCCACTAGATCCCACTAGTAACACCCTCCCCTTGAGTTGTGATGCCTCAAAATATCTGCAAACATTACCCAATATCCTCTGGGGTGGAGGTGGGGGGACAAGATTGCCCCTGCTGGAGAACCACTGAATTAGTTGTATGCAGAGGCGAATACAGATACCTGTGTCTGCATGGTTTCGTATGCATGTATGATTTCCTAGTTCTATCGACTGACGATCTAGAAAACAGTGACATCTCAGTGCATATGAGCTAACTCACTCAGATCTTGGCTTCTAAATACCAATCTCCAATAGAAAGAATTAGGGCTCCTTGGAGAAGTGGTTGGTTCCAGGAGTGGGTCAGGGAAAATACAAGATGCGCCTGAAGCACCTTGTGATGTTACAAAATAGGGGCGTGCTCCAAAGACAGCATGGGGGACTTGTTGAAACCTGAATGAGCCTCCAGTGGCTGGAGCTACAATGATTTGAGGGGAAAAAATACCAACAATACGGGATTTTAATGTGGAGAAAAAAAGAAATATCTGTGAGTCTATAGTGCTGTCAATGAATAGGTGGAAGAGACATGACGATTCTTCTTCCCAGAAGAATTTAAGTCAATAAATGTAGAAAGGATGAAGGAAACTGGAGAATCATTTGAACATCACAGTCATAATTGCAAAAGGAAAGAACCACTTAATGGATGCTAAAATTGGTAGGTGAAAGTTGAAGGAGAAACCTGGCCGACATTGCCCTAACCAAATGATCAGTGTTAACATACCTGGTAATTAAGACGCACTGATATTATTTACTCCTTAATAGGATGCAGTGAGAATAGATGCAGTTTCACCTCTGAAATTTATAACCTTAGGTTACCAGGAGACAACAGACAAACCCAAATTGAAGGACATTTTACAACATACCTGACATTAATCTTCAAAATTTTTGTCGAGGGCAGCCCGGGTGGCTCAGCAGCTTGGTGCCGCCTTCAGCCCAGGGCCTAATCCTGGAGGCCTGGGATTGAGTCCCACGTCGGGCTCCCTGCATGGAGCCTGCTTCTTCCTCTCTGTCTGTGTCTGTTTATCTCTCTCTGTCTCTCATGAATAAATAAATAAATCTTAAAAAAAAATTGCTGTCAAGATTGCAAAAGACAAGACCAAGTAACTATAACAGATTAGAAGAGACTAAGGAGGCAGGACAACTAAAGGCACTGGGGTGTTCTGGAATAGAAAAACTGGGGAAATCTGATTGAAGTCTACAGCTTAGTTAACTATTTTGTACCAAGGCTCGTTTCTTAATTTTGCCAATTGCATCATGATTAGGTCAAGTGTTGACATTAGAGGAAGCTGAGTAAAGACTTTAGGAACTCTCTGGATTGATTGCAAATTTTGCAGGTCTAAAATTATACAAAAAAAAACTTTCTTTCTTTTTTTTTTTTTTTGTAAGATGAAAACCGTGGAGTATTCCTCTGCATGACACTCTCAGTTCAATGATAACACATAAGTTATATTCCAAATGCTATTCAATAGCCCCCAAAAAGAATAAATTTCCAGAAACTGCTACCAAAGGTACATGGAGGTAATTAAGGAACTCTGAGTAATTCTGAGAACTCTGAGAACCTACCATGTATTCTTCAGTGTCAATTACTTCTAAGGAATTAAAGAGTCCTATTTTTTAGAGATCTATAAAACATATCACAGTTTTCCTATATATTGAGAGTTTGATATATCCTAAAAAAGAGAATGTGGCTCTGAGTAGTTGTTAGAATCATTTTGAATGAAAATGAAAAGAGGTGTACAATCTGCCTTTTTTTCCTGGTGAGGCCACTTCTCCTCCTCCTCTTCCTCTAAGTATTTTCCCAAGGTTCCTACCTGATAGATCTGAACGTGCAATATTAAAGGAAGCTGGTTGCAGTGGGGACATGAACCCACCGGGGAGGCAGGGCAGAGAGCCAGACCCTACATCAGAGAAGCGTCGAAGACAGTCGAGAAGAAAGGCTGCCTTCTCAGTTCTGCTGAGCTCCCAGCCTGTGGCAGATGCTCATTCCTCACAACACCAACACCCTGTGAAGGTCTGCAGCATTGTCCCGTTGAAGGGCTCAAGTTGTGAATGGCTCAGCCAGTTGCCCAAGGCCACACAGCTACAAGTAGCAGAGCCAGGTCTCGAGACCAAACATTCTAAGGCCACAGCCAACACCATTGCCACTTTTCCTCAAAGTGGTTGTGGAGGTGAAGCAGCCTAAGGCTGAGAAACCAGGAAGCCACTGTGGTCAGAAGTAAGACGAGGTCTGGAAGTCAGACCGGATGGCATGGGTCAAGGCAGGCGGAGGTCCTGGAGCTCAGTGGCCAAGAGAGTGACTGCAGGCAATGTTAGCTCCGTGGACCTTATTCTTTCCTCTTGGGAGTAGGAACTGAGGGTGGGTGTGAGCTGAGCTGACCGGCGGCTGTGTGAGGAAGGAGGCAGTGAGCCGAACGGGCAGGAGCATAGGAGGAGACTCACACTGACATGATGGAAGCCTAGGCCCTAGGACTTACCTTTGTAGGACGTTGGCCACCTCTTTGAGCCTGATTCCCTACCTGTAAAATAGGCATCATAATTGTGAACCAGATCATGTTACTTCTCTACTCAAAATCCTCCAGTGGCATCTGATCACACCTAGAGCAAAAGTCCCAAACGTACAAGGCCCCCTGTGACCTAGCCTCTGGATCCTATCCAACCTCTCACCTGCTTCTTGCTCACATTGCGTCAGCCACGCTGGCCTCCTTGCTTTTCCTCCTACACTTGCTCAGTCTCACCTCAGTAGACAGTTTGAAGCCCCCTGTCCAGGTAGACTTTCAACAGGTGTTGCCTCTGTCTGGAATGCTCTTCCCCCAGATTTGTGCATGATTCACTCCTCTATTAATCCAGGCCCCTGTTGCCGGGTCATGCTCCCTTTCCTCCATCATCCTTCTCCATCTCCTTCATCCCCTTCCTCTGCTTCATTTCTTCACCTCATTTTCACTCCCACTTGACATGATGTTATAGAGTCATGCTTGGATTTTCTGTTGTCTTTCTCACTTAAACACCAGCTCAGCTCCACCACAACAGTGACTGTGTCATTTTTAAATTGCTGTGTTCCCACTGGCTTCCTCCTAGTGGGTATTCATATATTTTATGAACTTGTAACACTGTTGTGAAGAATAAAATTAGATAAGGCACGTTAGATGACGCTTGTTAGTGCTTGATATTAAAGGTTAAGAGAACAGGGGCACCGGGGTGGCTCAGTGGTTGAGCATCTGCCTTTGGCTCAGGCCATGATCCCGGGGTCCGAGGATCGAGTCCCTTGTCAGGCTCCCTGCAGGGAGTCTGCTTCTCCCTCTGCCTGTGTCTCTGCACCCCCCTCTCTCTGTGTGTGTGTCTCTCATGAATAAATAAACAAAATCTTAAAAATATATATACTTAAAGGGTAAAAGAACAGAGAATGCAGATGTAGTTTGATGCTTGCTGAATATTGGGTAAGAGAGCTAGGGGTATAGGGTGGTTCCTACCTGTTGCCAAGATAACAAAAACAGAGACACCAATTTATCATTTTATTATTATGGAATTCTAGAAACGTCAGTATGTCACATAGAGAGAGGTGGTGACACTGACTGCAGTGATGGGGCACCGGATGATAAGAAAAAGGCCAGACATTTCTTCTTTTTTCCAGTTCTCATACCTCTATACCCAAACACTCTCCAAAAAGTGCCACATTTTCATCTTTATTGGTGGCAGCACAGGATATTCTTCATGCATTGGCACACATGACCGGTTTTTAAGAGCTGGTTTTGAAACAGAACTCTGACACGGATGGACAAATCTGCTCCTCAGAGGACCTCAGTCGGCACATCATTTTGTCCTGGATTACTGCAAAAAAATCTCCCAACCGCTTGCCTTAAGTCTTGTGCTTTTCTTAATGAACCATCTCAGATTACTTTCCCAAAGCAGGGCAGGGAGCACTTTCCTAAACCCACCGTGGGGCACTGCTGCCTACCGAAGAGCACAGAAACTCCTTACTTGTCCTATTTACCACCCTGGACCATCTGAGTCCAAGTGCCTTTCTAAGCTCATCCTAGATCCACCCGTAGCCTCTGGTTCTCAGACAGAGAGCATCCCGCACCGTTCAGTGCTCCCCACACAGTTACCTGCATTCCCACCTGCTTCCTTGTTCCTGTACCCAGACCTTCCCCTTTCCACCACTCACCCCACCATCAAAATTCTGCTCAAGGCCTAGTTCAAACCCACATGCCTGTGATTGCTCTTTTGAATGCAAAGCTTTCCCGTGCCCCATGCATGATCTTCGCTTATTCCTCAAGGGTACACTTAGTTCGCTTTGCATGGGTTGGTTGGTGTTTTGTGTCTATCTTTTCTACTATGGCCAAGGTTTTGGAGGGCAGAGACTGTGTCATATTCTTTTTTGGTTCAACCTTCAGGGCGTTGTTCAGAGCAGGTGATCCCTGGAGGTCTGATGAATACACATTCCCTGGGCAATTCAGTGTAGGCTCTGTGGTTGGTTTAATATTTCTAGAGAGTCCACAGTGAGATAGACATGGGATGGGGTTCAACAGTGTCTGCTCTGTCACTCCCATTTCCAATGAGATGTGGAATGAGACTCATAACAGGAACTGGGTTTTAATTTTTTACATTAATTTTTTTAAATGAAAATATAGGTTAAATGTAGCAACTGTCTAGAGGGAGAAAATAGGGCTAACACACCAGACAAGCCCATAGATAACAAATGGTGGCATTAATCCTTTAAAATCTGTTGATTTCTATGACATTCTAATGCTCATATGCATCCGTTCATTTGGCACAGCAGTTACCTAACTAGCATGCAACCGAAGCATCATAGTTTATAATAGGACTGGGATATGCTGGTGCATTTACACAACTGAGCTTAGAGGAGTGGGATGGGAGAGATTAATTAAGAAAGTTACTTAAAGTTAACTGGAGGTTACTGTTTATTTATTTACTTTTAAGATTTTGTTTATTCATGAGAGACACAGAGAGAAGCAGAGACACAGGCAGAGGGAGAAGCAGGCTCCCTGCGGGGAACCCGATATGGGACTCGATCCCGGGACCCTGGGGATCACGCCCTGAGCCGAAGGCAGATGCTCAACCACTGAGCCACCCAGGTGTCCATGGAGGTTATTTTTTAAAGTAAAGACTTGGAAACTACCTAAATGTTCATCAGTCGGGCACTCATTAAGTAAATTGGAGAATCCACACATCATGTTAACGCATGGGACCAGCATAGAAAAATATGCATAGTAGATACTCAGGAAAAAGGACAAGTTGCAGAACAATACATATGGTATGATACAATTTATATTGGGAAAAACTTCTTCTATGAGTGCACAGAAGTGTGAATAAAACACATACATTGTGTATACATACACACACATATACACACACACATTTATATTTTTTTTTCTGGAAGACTACATACGTTAAACTGTTAGCAGCAGCTATCTGCAAGAAAAGGAATTGAAAAGGAAGTGCAAAGTGAGAGAAAGGGAAGGATAATGTTCAGTTCTAATTCTTTACATTTCTGTGTTATTTGAATTTGTTATAATAAGTACATGTTATATTTGCAATTAAGAGCAACAGTCCCTGAAGGGAATCCTTTGAAGAAAGAGGACATTCCCAGGGCAGAAGGGTGTTGGAATGGCAGTAGACACACGGCCTCAGAAACCTAGAGAGGGGAGCGGTCAGGGGGCCACACACAAGCGAAGCCACCGTCTTCTGTTAGGATCTGGCCCCACTACTGTGGGATGTGCGCCGGTCACCACCAACCCCACAGAGACACAACCCAAGGAGGGGACCTGTGCATTCACTTACCTGCCTAATCACCATCGCTCCTACATTGGGATCAAATGGTTTTCTCTCCTGGTGGAAACCCCTTCAGGAGAGGATTGGAGCTTGGGGTGTAGGCTGGAATTCATTTAACCCATTCTTCCCCACCCAGAAGCCAGCCCACTCCAGCGGTATTTCAGTGCGTCCAATTCAATTCCTATGTGGGCCTCCAGAAGGGACACCTAATGGGCACCCTTGTTTCGATAAGCATTCATAAACAGTGTTGAAGGACATCCTCAAGTTGCTCTTTTGTTCTGTTTTTTAGGTAAAGTTATCTCAGGATCTGGTGACTCTCACATAGTTCCTGCTCAAAGCAGGATTTGGTTGGTTGTTTCTGTGCAAAGTTGGTATAGGAGACAGAGCCCTGGAGGACAGGCTTCTGGAAACTTCGAAGAGAGCTGTTTTCTTCTCTGTGCTTCAGTGTCCTCATCTGTTAAACGAAAGGGTGGTACCAGATGATGTCCAGGGTCTTATTAAGCACTAACAGTTGTATTCTGGTCTGTGAACCTTTGCGTGAACACATACCCTCCACCCAGGGTGGTGTGGGGCGTGGGGAGGCCCAGAGACTTCCGGTATAGGTGACTTGTTTCAATCCCTTCTCTTTTGACTGCTCCTCTGTCCTTTTTCCAAAGTAAAAAGCTAACGCCTCACGGTGCTATAATCTGATATGGAATCTGCCCAAGTGGCAAGTGCAGAAAACAGCAAAAAGCTACACAAGGACAGACACCCATTCTATCATGTCCAGAGACGAAGGCCCATTGTCCAGCACTACATCTGGCCCCAAGAAGGTGCTCAATATGAGTTCTTTGAACAAATAAATTAGTGAATAAATGATGTCATCAGCTGAGAGAAAGGCCAGTCTGATGAAAGAAAGGCTGGAACTTCTGGAAATGGACCTTGGGGCCAGCTTAAAGGCTCTCCTGGAGCCCACCTCACTCCCACGGCCTTGAATTCTCTTCTCTTCCTGGGGGAAGAGGGGCATCTCCGGGACTGAAGGAGGGTTCTCTGAGGTGTAGCAAGTGAGACTGGCTATCCCCTCCCTACAGAATGTTCTACAAGAAAGGATTTTAATCCCTCACCAAATAGAGCCCTTTATTTTTTCATTTACAGTTGGGAAGTGAACTAACCTGACTGAACAGTCGCGAATGAAAGTTTTTCAGGGTCTGGTTGAGCAAGTGGATGGGACTCGTTCAAAGACAGCGCAGGGCATCAGAAAATTCGAGCTCAAACAATGCTTGAAAGTTTTGTTATCTTAAGTAGGTTAAACTAATTTGTCTATACTTTTGTTTATCCTTTTATTGGCTTAATAAGTTCTTTCTTCAAGGACAACACAATGATAAATTTCAGCCAACTTTAGTTGTCAAAAATGCCTAACTTCGGTCATTCAAATTAACGTACTGGAAAAATTTACCTGTTAACTTTCACAGCCGACTCTTCCAGAGGCTCCTACCTACTTATTTCTGATGTCCAACTTCCTTGTCACTCATGTTTTACTGTAATCTCTCTGATTTCTAATTCTTGTCTTTTTCTGCGTATCCCTTGTTCGTGCTCAATTTTCTACTTTTAGCTCCTCGTAACGTCTCATTGCCAAAGAGCACCAAGCTTCACTGCTCCTGGCATTTGTGAAATGTTGAGTTTTCCCCCAAATGTGTGTGCTTCCAGCAAATCAACACACATGAAGAAGGATCCAAATGTGGTTTGGTCTCTTTTTAATGCTTCTTTGAGTCCTGGTCAAAGTGAGAGAGACAGTATGGCCTAGGATGTGAAAAACAGCTTGACTAATGGTCAGTACTAGAGGCCTGTGATTTAAGGGACATTTGTTCACCTTCCTAGGCCTCAGTTTCTCATTGCAAAAAAGAGTCTATTAAAGCTGACTACCCTCTGTGTTTTCAGTTTTGACTTTCCACTGTGTTCTGAGAGGCAGCATTTGGAAGTAGTTGGTATGATTTATAAGCCAATTTAGGTCAACCAGAAAGGGATAATGTAAATCTTGAGAAATACAACTACCAGGGTGCCCATGAGACTCATGTAATCACCTCTCTTCCTGGAGAGATTAGGAAATTGTGGTTGAAAAACAAAAAGCCCTAAGTTGCAGTCCTGGACTCATTGATTAAAAACAACAAAAACAACAACAACAAACCTAAGTCAGTATTTTCCTTAAAAAAGAAAGAACTACAAACAGTATGTGTTTTGAGGTGAAAGAAAAGTAAACAAGCATGAAAAAATGTTTATTAAAATTTTTAAACTTTCAGTCACATGGTTGTTCTGGAACACAAAAGCCTTCCCTGTTTTTGTTACTAAGTGGCCTGTGATTTAAAGCTCCTGACAACACCAGCCGCTCACAATGACACTGTCCCCCTTTCTTCCCTGCACGGTCCTAGCAGACGCTCATTTGTATGTATGGTTTCAGCCTGTCTGCAGCGTCTGGCCAAAGGGACAGATACTAATGGCATATGGTAATTACTATCCAACAACTTCCTTTCATTAGAGTGTTTATTAACATTCTCACTTCTGCCCATTGAACCAGCTGGCACGAGGGGACACTGGCAGCCCGGAGTTCACGTGCTGTTTTCACTCCGGGTTCACACGATAGAATAGAATTTTCCTTTTGGGTAATGAAACCTTTTCTGTTTCTATGTCAGCCGAGAGCTTTCTGAGATGCCCGGAAGCTGACACCAAAACAATAACTTGGAAACAAAGGTCTTGCGATCGTGCCCCACCTTTAGACTTGTTCCAGATGTATTTTGGTACCATAGCATGGTAGGTATCCATCCATCCGTTTAGACATCTCTTCTGTATCATTAGCGGGCACCAAAGGACCCTTCTTCTAACTCTGTGCGCCCAGAAGCTTTGAAATAATTTGTCTATTAGTGAAACTATAAGCTATCTTAGGAAGAACATCAGTCTTTTCTAAATACAACTCTAGTCTGGATTTCTCAAGAGCAAGACAAGACATCGTTCTCTAAAATGTAAGGGCAAGGGCACTGGGGGAGTTGGGGCAGAGTAGAGTAAGCTAGCCAGGCAAAAGGCCTGAAAGGCCCAAAGTTTGGACATCACGATGAACTATGAACAGATACATTTTCATATTTAACAACAACAGCCCAATTAACCATAAAGAGCTCTTTAGATCTTTCCACTTCATTGATCGCACATGTCCCTTTAAGGCACCCCGAGGAGGGAAATGGACAAGTCCCCACCAGAATGACAAAGCAGGAATGACACGGTAAACAAGTGGTTTCCAGCCTTCCCACCCAGTGACATCCCCCAGCAATCACTTGTCGCAGAATATCAACTGTAGGAAAGAGAGCAGAATGCTAAAGAGGCCGTTCTTAGACAGTCCCTTTGTCAGGAAATCACAGTAGATTCCACTTTCAAGGGGATCAGAAGCTTGTTCTCATCTGATCAGGCTGTCTTGCCACAGATATTAGACTAATGGGGTTTTTTTTTTTTGCTCTCAGAGTAGAGCACAGCTTTCGAATACCATGCAAAGAGCAGTGATTTTGCCAAGGGATTTTCACAGTTGCAAAGGCCTTACGGCTTTTGTACCTTCTTTTTAAATGAAAGCTAAAGCAAGCTTTGTATTATTAATCCTGTGAGGAGGCCACATGTCTTTCTCTTCTCACCCTTGTGTCCCAGGCACCAGACCCAACCAGCAACCAGGGTTGTGTGATCTAAAGCCAGGACTACACTTGGTTTGGTCACACTCTGTGTGGGTCTGGTGTCAAGGAGCTCTGGGAAGGAAGGTCTCTGGCGTTGCTGGGGGTGGGCAGATAATGGGGTACCACCAACCACGGGGAGGGTGCTTTAGTGAGAGGTATTCATTTAATCAACAGGTATTTGTTACCTACAAACAAAACTGAGATTTAGCTGTTATGCATCAGGATGGTTGTATCTACTAGTTTTTAAAACATCAAAATACTTCCATACTGATGGTTAAATGTCTCTACACCGAGCCTCCCCTGTATCCCTATCTGCCCCACACATCATCAACCCCCTGTACCTCCTGAATTCCTAAGACCGAGTACCTACAAGATTTGAACTTAGCCTCACAGGGGCCTCTAGGACTCTGCTCTGGCATCAGAGCTCATATGGTGTGAAAAGGGCAGTGACCACTTATGTGGGTGTAAATAGCTACACTCTCCCCCATTGCCTCTAATGTCCCAGCACTGAGCTGGGTGTCAGTGATACACAGAAGAATAAAACATTGACCCCTGTCTTCCAGGATCGCCCAACCAGGTGGAGACTATCACACACAAAAAAGCTCTGTGCTAAACCCCAGGAATTTCGAGATGATGCCACTTTGGTGAAACTGATTTGCAGACTTGGAAACTGGACTTTATCAACATGCTAGAGTGGATCAAGTTCTCAGGGACAGATCACATGAGTCAAGCTCTCAAGAGACAGCTCTATAAACCAAAATCACAATTTATTAATTTGTGATGAGAAATGAGAACTTCCAAGCAGAATGGACATTCGTGTCACCTTGACTAACACATTCTCTCCCCGTGGGAAACTAAATAGGAAGACCAATGGTAATGAGAACACAGCTTGAGTACACAGCCTGAGCAGGGGATATTAGAGGGATGGTTTTAGTGTCAAAGGGTGTCACATTTTCTTAAGCTCATGTCTTCATTTCCTCTTGGGAGATGGACCTGCCAAACAGATAGGACTGGATGTTCCCGTCAACTCACCCATGCACTCCTCCCTTGGCAAGCCTTTCCCCTCTGACTCCCACTTTCTCTTTCCAAGTAGACCCCCTCCCTTGGTTCACTCATTCTATCTTTAGATTTGTTAATACCTTCAACTAGTCTCCAGCCAAACTCTGTTGGTTTCCTGTCCCTGGCTTGGAAGCCCTCTCTCTTTCAGGTGCCCCGCACAAATCCTGGTGTTTGGGTTGGATCCCTGTCATTTAACTCTTTGCTGCTCAGGCTTGGCTAACCTTCAGGAGCATCTAAGAAATCCTTAAAAAATACTGATGTCTAGTTCCTACCTCCAGGGATTCTGATTTAATTGATCCAGAGTGCAGTTTGGGCATTGGGCTTTTTTTTTTTTTTAAACCTCACCAAAATATGCAGCCGGGATCTGGGGCTCCTGAAGAGTTGAAATTCAAAGAAAAGAGCATTGAATTTTAACAAAGTCTGAGAATCACCGACACAACTCTCAGAGTTGGAGGATGTCTCGACCTGCATCAGCTTTTAACACATGCCAGCACTCTGGTTCCAGCCCAAGCTGCTGATGTATTTGGTCTGGAGCGAGAGCCAGGCAAAGGCATTTTTACAAAACTCCCCAGATGATTCCAATGTGTGGCCAGGGTTGAGACTGAATGGTCTAAATGTTAGTTTTACTGAATTTTTGGTATCGGTTCCTCCTTGGACATGGCATTGCACAGAGGGGAAAATAGGAGACGAATTGTGGGAAAGGTCTGTAGAGGTGGGTTTTCCCAGAGGAACAGCAGGGGCCTGTGGGTGTAAGCTCAAGGGGCATCAGCAGGACGAGCACGTGGCCAGGATGTGGTAGAGGAACTCAAAGTAGGTTTCTTGAGGTCTATACCAAGCTTCAGCTATTTCTCTGCCATGGACATATATACTCTAAGGAGTATCTTCTAGGAACTTCAGTAGACGTCACTGAAGTCAATGGGTGTACTTGAGGCAAGTTTGGTCTGCTGTACACTTTCCTGTAGGAAACTGACTTCTTGTCTTCTTTGAGTACTCTTTTGGCTGCCCCTCCACCTAAGCCCCCCACTTCCTGAAGATCACCATCTTGAAAGAGGCTTAGGGACATTCCAGTCCATATTGTTTTTCACTCTGTTTAGCAGAGAAGCAAGAGACTGGAGAATCCCAGCCCGTCGTCTTCCTAAATAAGCTAAGGATTTTCCATTTTCCTCACAATTCCCTAATTTCCTGTTGGCGTTTTTAACCTTTCCAAAGAGCATTACAAGTCATCTGGGCTCTCAGGGTGTTTGTAGCCTTGTCTGATTGCAGGGCATCTGGGAAAGCTATCAACTCCACTTTGTAAGCAACTTAAAAAAAAAAAAACAAAAAAAAAAAAACCCTGCATTCCTAGGAAAGGAAAAGGCAATGGGCCGGGCTGAGGTCTACCCTAGTGCCTTGACCCTTCTTTCTCCTGGGACTGCCAGTCATGGGCCTAGGAACTAAAAGATTGTGAGTAGGGATGTGAGCCACTCGCTGTGCAGATGACACAGCACGATTCCAAGGGAGCCACTGACTCAACATGCTGTGACCACAGTGCTCACAGCCACCGTCCCCCACCCCTGCTCTGTTCGGCAGGTTCAGCAGAGGTACCATTCTTTGAATTTCACTTCCTCTGGGGCCCCAGATTCTGGGGCACATTTGTGCTTCTGACACATGCAGCGCCAGAGAAGTCCCTTGTTTTCCTGGGCTTCATTTGTTCATCTAGAAATAGATAGGTGTTTGCCGGGTCTCAGCATTATTCCACGAGCCACTTTCTCCAGGCCTGTGGGAGCCCAGCTATTTGCATGACAGAAACAATTGGCACATAATCTCTTGGATAGACTAAAGAGAACATTAATTTGAAGACTTTGATAACCAGATCTGAGGCTGAATTCTTCTCTCTGGCCCCTTTTACACATCTCAGATTAGGATCCCTTGAGGCCTGTCCCTAGATTATGCGCACGAGGACCCAGTATTTCTCAGGAAGCAGCTATAGGAAGAAACCCCCTCTAAAAGGCATCTCTCAAAAAAATAATAATAAAATAAAATAAAATAAAAAATAGGGATCCCTGGGTGGCGCAGTGGTTTGGCGCCTGCCTTTGGCCCAGGGCGCGATCCTGGAGACCCGGGATCGAATCCCACGTCGGGCTTCCGGTGCATGGAGCCTGCTTCTCCCTCCGCCTGTGTCTCTGCCTCTCTCTCTCTCTCTGTGACTATCATAAATAAATAAAAAATTAAAAAAATAAATAAATAAAATAAAATAAAATAAAAAATAAAAGGCATCTCTCTAGATCATTCGAAGAGGAGCCACGCTCAGCTCTTTATAATCTTATAAATATCCATCATTAAATATGGTCCTATAAGATAGTCCTCCCCCTCACCGTAACTGATGAGCTTCCGATTAGGATTGTCTTTGTCTTCAGAAACCAACAGTTTAGGTGTCCATAGGTTGGTTCTACTGCATTTGCACGGTCACGTATGCATCGCTGCCTCATGGTCTCATCTTTAGCTGGTCACAGTGAGACGCTTCTCCAAACTCCCAGACACTGTGGTGAATGGTAAGCCCAGATGAAAGAGTCAGATCCCTATGAGATTGATGGGCATCCGGTGTGGTGCATGTGTGTGTGGACCCGCGAGAGGTAGTTTGACTTCCTCGTGCCAGGATGTTTATTTGCTCACTATTCAAAGTCACAAAAACTTCCAGGAGGCAACTATGCTAGGAGCACTTTGTTGTTGTCTTGTTTCACGCCCTCTTTTCTAAAGAGAATTGTAATGGCTTAATGTTACCCTGGAAGATCCATAAAGATTTTTGGTTATAACTGTAGGGTTTTAGGGCCAGCAGACACCATAGAGATCATCTATCTGATGCTGGCACCAAGCTTCTACACATGACAAAGCAGCAGTGTAAAGTCACACAGCAAGTTTGTGGCAGGTAACACCCAGGTCCCCTTGACTATGTTACCCCCAAGAACCTCGACCCGCCACTCAGTCATTACAAACATAACCCTGTGTTCCCCATGTCTCCCCTACCTGAAGCTGGACTACATCGTTAGTAATGAAGCAAATTTCACTACTTCATGCCCACTCTGGCTCAGCCAAGATATCCTCAATCCTCTGTAACATGTCTCCTTAGTTTTCTGGAAATCTCCATATACGTGGACAGATTTACTCTGCTGGGTCCACCGGGCCACTCTTCCCCACCAGACACCACTGAGCACCGCTGTCTCATGCCACAGCACTGGAAAGCAGTGGAGCTCCCCAAAATGCTAGAGGTGTCCTGGCTCTGGTGCCACCTCCTCCTAGAAATGGTCTCCTTCACCATATAGTTACTTTGTGGCCTCAGGGAAGCTGCTTGTTTGGGGCTCTGATCTTTTCTGTTAGGACTCCCACGTGAGTCTTGTGTAAGGGGTAAGTGACTAAGTGTGGATGTATGTGTGTCTGTGAAACAAAAGTGAGTGACAAACACTCTACTGAGAACTTGAATCACAAAGACTTAGCACAGGATCAAGCTGCCCAAGCCAGGCTCCAGCTCCCCTTAGGATGAGCTCTTTCTCAGAGGGCTCCTCAGTTGTTTGTGCAAATAAATGTCTCCTCTAGGCCCACCCCAGGGGTTTAGATTTATGCCCATAGCTGAACTCCAGCTCAGATGTAAGGTGGATCCCTATCATACTAGTAGTTTTCTTCTTCTAAGTATATAACGTTAATTGAGTATTAAAGGATCCATTTGGCTTGAGGGCCAGACCTTTGCTATGAATGTGGCCTAAATACCACCCTTGCTTTCTGTTCCTCAATTTTTCCATCCACAGTAGCTTTCCCCCATCTGCTCTGCTGGGAGACAGCAATGGATCCAGGCCTTGTGGGGCTTGAAGCTTGTATACTTTTTGGCATCATCTAATAAAAAGAGTACAAGATGCCAAATACAACGTCAGTACAAGAATGAATTTTGGGTTAGAATGAGTACGGATATCACAACATATTTTAAAGTCTAAAAAGCTGACCAATAATAAAACTATAAAACCTAGAAAAAATATCAAAATATTTTTTTTGTTGGGATGCCTGGGTGGCTCAGTGGTTGAGCAACTGCCTTTGGCTCAGAGTGTGATCCCAGAGTCCTGAGATCAAGTCCCACATCAGGTTCCCTATATTGAGCCTGCTTCTCTCTCTGCCTCTCTCTCTCTCTCTTTCTCATGAATAAATAAATAAAATCTTTTAAAAAATATTTTTTATTGTTTGACTGGTACACCTCTCTAATTTCTTTTTCACTACTATTTTTTTTTTTGCTGCATACTTATTAATTGCTTCTTTTTTTTTAACCATGATTTTGTAGTACCATTTTTTATAGTGATAATACATAACTTAGTCTTTCCCCACACATGGTTGATGGTAAATTGTATTTTATTACTGATCATGGTTGATGGTAAATTGTATTTTATTACTGATAGAAAAGTTTCTTTTGGCTTCACAACATGTTATCAGTCATCTCATGTAAACTTTTAGGATGGGGGGAACTTCTTTATAATTTCTTTCACATATGAGCTATAAGATTTCCGGGCAGTTCAAGTTTGCACAGTAACTAATCTTCAACACTCTTTGGATTGGTGACACTCATTAACTGGCATTAGGAGGGATCCATGCAAGTGAAGTGACCTGAAGCTTAAGCCTCCTTTACCTCCTACCCTAGCTTCTCTGGAAAATGAGTAGAAAAATGCCCCCCAAATCCACTTCTCCCCACCCGCTCTCACCACTATGCTGGAGCCAGCTCTGCAACCGTTGCTCAGATAGCACTAGAGCCTAGAATGTGTGCATATGGCAGCTGCAGCAGAGATAATGAAACTGGTCTCGAACTTTTTTTTCTGTTGCTTAAAGCACTTCCAGCTAATAAGCAGATACATTTATGTTGGACCAAGTCACCAAGGAACTCTTAGGAATGAATTAAAGCTCTTGGGGTGTCACAGCGGGGCATCACGCTCACTGTATCTTTCTTCTTGAATCCAGCAGTTTTCAAATAGTGCTACACAGACCCATAGGTTTCCAGAGATTCCTCAGGGCCTGCCTAGAGTGAGGATGGGGGAAAGTGCTCCATAGGCAGAGCCCTGGGTCTCCCCTATCCATCAGATTCAATCAGATTCAACTGTTTTATATACTGAAAGGATTCCATTAAATGAAAGTGTTTTGCTTAAAAGAAAAGTCTGAAAAATTTTTTCCCAGTTATTTTTCATCCAGAACAAGCAGTATGCACTCAAGATGTGTACTCTTTGCCATTTAGAAATACTGTCCATTAATTTGCCAATGATTACTAGTCAAAACACTTACAATTAAATGATTTTTTTGTTGTTGTTGTTCTGTGTTTCACTACTACATGTTCATCTAATATGTAGGTCAGTTTGTTTCAGGGTTGGATTATTTCTACTTTGCTTTCAATTTTCTGTTCAAAATGCAATTCTTTGAATAAAAACCATTTTGTTTCAATCACTTAACACAGATACTCTGGGAACACCAACAGTTTCTTGGTACAGCAGGGACACATCTACTGTTGGCATTTAATAAGGTGGTTTTGTGTTGTGTGTGTATGTGTTTTTTTTTTTTTTTAACTTTCTTTTTTAGCTCTCAGAGTTATTCCTGTATTCACTTGAGGTTTGCCCTAGTATTTTTCTCTGGATTTCGTTATCAAGCTCTACATTTTGCCAACTCTTCCATTTAGGTGTTTGCTTTTGTAAGATGATTTGCAAATGAGAAATGATTAGCATTTTTCAGATGTTGTTTGTTACTTTGGTGCTATATCTTCTTCTCTTTTCCATAAAGGTCACAGGACATGTATTACCTTTCTCTCTTTATTCCTCCTTATCTTCAAGAACTGGTCAGGAATTACATACCTTAGGCAATTAGTGAGTCAATTTATACTTGAACAAGCAGATACTTGAACAACTTGGTATTTCTGATTCCAAGTTTTCCTTCCTGGCTTTTTTTTTTTCCTCTTCCGTAGGTTCCTTAGAAGCTGATTTTGGTTCCTTCTCATATTCCACGTGTTCCGCCTGAGAAATCCCACCCATAACCACTGCCTCAGTATCACGTGTGCAGGAACCATATCTATTTACCTCTCAAGCTGTGTCTACTTTCCTGAGTTCAAGACCATATTTTGTTTGTTTTCTAAGAAGCGTACTTCATTTTTCTAAATTTTTTTATTATTGAAGTATAGTTGACATACAATGTTGTATTACTTTCAGGTGCAGAACATAGTTATTTGACAATTCTATACATTACACACGCTCAACCTGGTAAGCGTAGCCACCATCTCTCACCCAGCAAAGTTATTACAAAATTATTGACTATATTCCCTATACTGTAGTTTTCACTTCCATGACTTATATGTTTCATAACTAGAAGTTTGTACCTCTTAATTCCCATTATCTATTTCACTCATCCTGTCATCTGCCTCCCCTCTGGCAACCACAAGTTTGATCTCTGTATTTAAGGTCTGTTTCTTTTTTTTTTTTTTTTTTAATTTATTTATTAATGGGGGGGGGCAGAGACACAGGCAGAGGGAGAAGCAGGCTCCATGCTGGGAGCCCGATGTGGGACTCGATCCCAGGTCTGCAGGATCAGGCCCTGGGCTGAAGGCGGCGCTAAACCACTGAGCCACCAGGACTGCCCTTAAGGTCTGTTTCCTGTTGTTTGTTCATTTGTTTTGTCTTTTAGATTCCTCATGTAAGTGAAATTATGTGGTATTTGTCTTTCTCTATCTGACTTATTTCTGTTAGCATAATATCCGCTAGGTCCATCTATGTTGTTGCAAATGGCAAGACCCCCCCTTTTTTATGGCTGAGTAATATGGAGACTCATAATTTTAATGGCTAATGAGTTATCACCACGAAGTCCCCTAAGGCCTCAATATTAAGCTACTCCTTGAAATAAAGAATGAAGTTGTCTCCATGTAATGAGATAGACCATTATGTTTGCTCTATAATGTTATTGTCTTTTGAATCAAGCATAGTGCCAATTCAATGAAATTCCCTTTGCAGGGTCAGCCAAAGTCAAAATGCTAAGAGCAAATTTAAAAGAAAATAGCTATTATTAGAAGTAATCTGTTATACTTTAGGGGCAGCCTGGGTGGCTCAGCGGCTTAGCGCCGCCTTCAGCCCAGAGTCTGATCCTGAAGACCCAGGATTGAGTCCCACATCAGGCTCCCTTCAGGGAGCCTGCTTCTCCCTCTGCCTGTGTCTCTGCCTCTCTCTCTTTCTGTGTGTCTCTCATGAATAAATAAAATCTTAAAAAAAAAAAAAGGTAATCTGTTATACTTTAATTGGTCAAACCAAACTATATTGCTCATTGTGATATAGGTTTGACAGCCTTCTGGGGGTCTAACAGCCCATCCTCTGGTAGGGAAACAGGCATATGCCCAAGCTGTGTCATGAACCCTATTTATAAGACTATAAAATATGGAATATAGTTCCCATATTGGAAATCCCATTTTTGAAAAAAATGTGAAAAACTGTCCCTTTGACTGGAATTTGGAACAAAATATCTCTTCCTTTCATGTGTCCGAAAGTCTAGATCATATCCCTCCCTTTACAGCCGTTCACTCATCCCACAGATATTCGCTACGTGCTTTCTTGTAGCAGGCCCATTCTAGTTGCTGTGAGACCTTGGAGACCAAGACAGGAAGTGGAGCTTTACCTTTTGGAACAGGTAAACAAGCACAGAAGCAACATGACTTTGAAGGTGATAAGTAAGGTTGGAAGATGAAGCAGAACAAGGTGGAAGGAGTGTGAGGGGGGGATTAGGGCTGCTGTTTCAGGTAGAGGGCTGAGGGATAGACTCTCTGGAGAAGCAACCTTTGGATAGAAGCTTGAGTGAGGTGAGAGGGAGCTCTGCACAGATTGGGGGGAAGAGCATTCCAGGTGAGGGAATAGCGAGTACACAGGTCCAGAGATAGGAATGGGCTTGATGTGTTAAGGAAGGGCTATTGACTTCATGTCCATGGATAGAATCAGAGGCCCTGAAGTTGAATGGGGGAAAAAAATCGCATCTCTCTTTTCACTAACTTCCAGCTGAAAGTTAGCTTTTCTTTCATTGAGGAATATGGGCAAACAAACTGCAGTGTATTAGCAGCCTCTGCAACTTGTCACCCAAAGAAATCACCGACACTTTCATATAACATTATAGTCGTTACAGATATCTGCAAATGTCATTTGTGCCCATCACGACTTCAAAATTATGATAGTTGTTAGGGCTGCTAGATCCTGTTATTTAACATGGTGACAAAGAAGCACATCTATTACTTATCACAAATTTGATTTTTAGTACTCTGGTAATCATATTTCAGTGCAGTTGTATCTTTTGTAATCTCATGCATTTTACTTTATGAATTTAAAAACTTGCCTCTGACAGGCAATCCATTGGTCTTATGAGGTTGCTGAAGGGATTCAGGCCACAGAAAAGGTTGAGAACTCACATGCTTGAGGAGAGCAAGAGGGCAAGAGTAAAGTAGCGATTTAGTAGTTGAGTTGGATGCGGTATGCAGGGTCCAGATCAGCAGGGTTGGTGAGGCCATAGTCGAGAATTGAATTTTTATGTTAAGGGCAATGGGAAATTAGTAGAGGCTTTTGACTGAGGGTTGTTTTCTTTCTTTTTTTTAAACTTTATTTATTTTTATTTTTTAAAGTAAGCTCTAAGCCCCGTATGGGGCCTGAACTCACCATCCCAAGATCAAGGGCCATGTGCTCTATTGACTGAGCCAACCGGATGTCTGTAGAGGCTTTTGAGTTAAGAGCCAACATGATCTGATTTAAGCATTGGGTCATTCTGGCTGCTGTATGGGCAAAAGATTGTTAAGGTTAAGAATGGTATCCGGGAGACGGTGAAAAGGCCAGCTGGAAGGCCAGTTGGAAGATGATGGTAGAGATAGTAGTGGTGGAAGAGGTCACAATTTAGTGGTGTATTTTGAAGGCAGAACTGACAATTTGATGACAGACCAGATGTGCATGTGTGAGGAGAAAAAAGAAGAAAGACTTTCAGGTTTATAGCAAGTGGGTGAATAGTGGTGCTGCTTGTCAACATAGCGGGGGCTGGGGAGGAATAGGTTTGGGAGGTGGGGTGAAGTGACTATGGAACCAAGAGTCAGTTCTCTTTTAAATAGATTACACTTGAAATGCCCATCAGCCATCCACATGGAGCCAACTGGGTAGGAGTTGGGTATGACCGTGGAGCCTGGAAAGGTCCACAAGGGATAGAGAATGAAATGTTGGGTCCTGGGTGTACAGTTGATATGTGAAGTCATGGGACTGGAAGAGATCACCAAAGGAGAGGAAACATCCAACATTTAGAGGTCTGGAAGAGAAGGAAGGAGCTGGCAAAGTTAAATGAAGTGCACAGCCAGGGAGACAGGAAGGTAGGATGGATGTTTAAAGAAATACTGCGGAAGAAAGAAGTCATTTGAATCATAAAACATGCCTCAGTACAAATGCCACACAGTACTTTAAAAACGGAATTTTGTAGCACAAACAATAATGGGTGAACAGAGTATAGTACAGTGTCTGGAGCTCCACTTGAGACTGTGGTGTAGCCATGGACAGATCCTAGATTTCAGGACTTGATGTCTGCGACTGTAGACTGTAGTTGGTGTATAAGCATGTTATGTTCTTGGGTATGTTGTTTGACCACTTTGCTTTTTTTTCTTTTTTCTGTCTGTAAATTGAAATCCATCCATAATGCCAACCTGTTTCACGGGAAGGTTGTGAAAAATCTCACATACCCACAAGGGAAAATGGACCACAGTCTGCTTTGCAATATCAAGGTGCTGAGCAGCAGGGTGGGACTTTACCCAGTTGTGTGTTCAGCATGGCTCTTATGCGGGTCCTGAATTCATCAGTCCGCACCTTTACTATATAATTCTACTAGGTCCTGTTCTAGACAAAAATGTAGAAGGAAAATTAATCTTTAGCTGTTCCATATGTCTTTTTAGATACCTTTAGCCTAACTTTGTCAGGCCCCACAGGATCTCCTCAGTCTGACTTCTCCAAGGGTTTCACATGATGCCCACTTTTCCCAAGTCTCTTTTAACAACGTGTGGTAAGGCTTCCTGTTCCCTTAAGGCTACGCCTTGCAGATGCAGGCTACCAACTCCCTGGCCCTACATCCTTCACCAGAGCCTGTGGGAGTTGTAGGAACAATCCAGTCCTTCATAGGTGCCAGCGGGGGCTCCTTCTTCATCCCCTACTCTTTCCCTTATCTGTAACACAGTATGTTCCTGCGCCGTCCCTTCCGGTCGTGTGGTTAAACCACATCCCAGTCTCTTCCAGCTGTGCCCAACTTCCCCAAGTCCCAAGATACAGATATGGGAAGGACTTTGGGCCAGGGGCTAAAAGGCCTGGATTCTGATTCTATGCCACTACATGCCACTTAAATGATGAGTTTCACCTTCCACTTTTGAACAACACATGGTCTAGATGAGCTCCAGAGTTGCTCTCACTCAACCCTACCGCAGCCTGATAGGGAGGACCATTTTACCAAACCCTGGTAAAATGTTAGTGGGCAGTAACTAGACTAATATGTTTCCTCTTTCTGGTCACGCATTTGAACTTTACCTCGAGTGTCCTGAGGAATTTTATCTTCCCTTATTCCCAAAGGTTTATTTCAATTTCAATAGTGGGGCAGGCCCACAAGGGTACATCACTTCAGATAACTGAGGCTTCTAGTAGACCTCAAACCACCTTCTCCACTTATATCTCTGAACAGTCCTGACTATGAGGACCAATTGGTTAAATGAAAGGGATATGGGGATAGGTAAGTGGAGAACCATCTGATTAAAAAAAAAAAATTGTTAGGTTTCAGGCCTATAGGGTACATCTCATTCCAGAGGAGATGAATTGGTGGGAAAACAGAAGACTAGAGAGATAACTGCTTGTTAGCTCCCTCCCTCTCCTCCACTGGTCTGAGAATGGCCAGACAAGGGTCCTTCCCTGTGGATGAGGGTGGAGAATCAAAATAATAGGCAAGTCATCACCAGATCTCATAGTCTAGCTCCCAGAGGGCAGAAAGAATCCTCAGGTCTCTGTTCAAGTCAGAGGGATATCCTAGCTTTTCAGAGTCTGCCTGTCTCGGTGTCGTGATGGTAAGAGTGGAGACCTGGTAAAAGCAAGGATTTGCAAATGCTGTCATTCTCTCTGTACTTCCAAAATCATCCAGGCTCCACTTGTGTCCACGCGACTCCTGTGACCTTTTTCAGGCCATTCCCAAGTGGGCCAAAGGTCTAGAGAAAAGCCCCATTAAGGAGAATGGAGATGAAAATGCTACCCCACCCCCACTCTGCGAGACCTGGAAAAGGACTAGCAAGTGGAACTGTAGAATACTGAATAGTCTCCCTGGGGAGAAAGAAGACATCCACTATCTGGCTGGCTTTGGTCTTTGTGGGGACAGTCCAAGATCAGACAAAGGCTGCCTGAGAAATAAGATCTATCACTTAAATATTCAGTTCTCCAAAATGTCTACAATTTAATTAAACAACAGGGTTGATCTTCTAGCTCTTGAGGAGCTCTTTTTAATTAAACTTTGCATTTCTTCTCTCGGCTCTGCAGAGACATTCCAGGGTAGCATTTGGCTTTGAATGAGCAGTCATTTTGGCCACCCACGATGGTTTGGAAAAGTCCCACTGCTGAGTTAACAAAATTCTTCAATGTGAATATCATCGACTTTTCATTTTCACTGATATCCAGAAACTTTCACTACCGTTAATGAAACATGTGTGTGTGTGTGTTTTTTTTTATTCCTTTTGTGGTCGTCTGCAAAATATCTCTGTGTAGCACTCAGATGTTGACTAAGTTTCAGGCCAAATTTCAATTATTCCATGTGTAACATGGTGTCACAGCTCTGAGGCTTCACACAAAATGATTTTATACTTTGGATGAGGAATAAAAAGCTCATGACAGTGTATGTGGCAATGACATCTAAAACCCAGTAGCCAGACATCATGAGAAGTCTGGACACCAATCACCCTGCATTACAGTGAGGAAGCTACCACTGCAGAAATTGCTTGAATTTAAAGTAGCAGCTTGAGTGCTCAGAGTGGAGAGAGTCCATCTAGGGTAAAAAGGACATTAAATTATGATGTAAACATTATTCTCATAAGCTATTTCAAGTTCGGCCTGAGACAGTGCTCTGCACATGTTGAAGCAAGCTGATTAACAAGGAGAACTGAGCAAACTGACCGAGAGGCAAGCCAGAGAAGGCTGAGATGAGAAAAGATGGAAGAATGAGGGGGAACAACGTGGTCATTGCCTTCTTATGATACTGACTGTAAAATGTGAAACTATGCGGCCGTTTTCTGCTCTGTAGAAACATACTTCCTAAAATGCTATGTTTCCACCTAATTCTGTAGCACAGATATACATAATCTGAGTGTCTCCATCTAAATTCTTGGAAAAACTGAGGCAGAGCATCATAAATTTCAGATTGGAAACAAAATCCACCAAAATAATGAAGATTTCTAAAATCCAAGGTCACTCTTGATGGACTCGTGTTCAAAATATTAACTGTAACCTTCCCAACAAGTTTTGTTATGCAATGTTATTTTAGAGCATGGCAAAAAAATGCCTAGAACTGATCATTGGAATTCTTTTCTTTTTTAACAATTCGCAATACGAAAAGCCTGGCAAAAGTTGGTGTTGCTCTACTGTAACCTATTAGTATGTTGTGCTTTGGGGGAATTCATTGACTTTACAGCAAATGCTAATTAAGCCAGAAATAATTGCTTTATAATGTGTGTATAAGAAACAGGAAATGGTAAGTTGAAAAAGAACCAAGAAGTTTTTCAAAGTTTCTTTTTGAATATAACCATATGATACATTCCTCTTTTTTCTTCTCTGTGTGAAAGCAGAGTAATTCTGGTTGCTCTGTTTTGCTGTCTTTGAGGGTTTGTTTCTAATAACTAGTCTAAGCAATTTGAAAATGCTTCTTTTTTTATTCCTAAGGGAAAGCAATGGCCTATGGAAAGCATGCTCTGCTTCAAAACTGACTAATGTTAAGATTATCTACATCATTAATGAACACAAGTGGCTTGAAATATTATACAGGGGAATCTGTTCTTAAGGCAGGACCAGGAACATAGCAACGGGGAAAATAAATCCATTCCTAATAACAAATGAACAACCACAGAAGAAAAATGCTGAGATCTCTTCCTAGCACAAAACAAGAAACTAAACTATTAAAGGAAAAGCACTATTGGTAGCCCTAGAACCCACAATATAAGCTGGATCCTGAGCCTCACTTGCACTGTGATTTTCCAGATCTTTGAAAACTGACTTTCTATGCTGGGCATGCTGAATGCATAAATATAATGGGCCTTACTGAGTAGTTACAATTCATGTTATGATTACTCATCGACATCTTTAGCTAGTGGAGGTTTTGGGGTAGCATTATTTTATATAGGTCAATGGCTATTAAAAATAAACTCCAAGATCTTAAAACAAAATATATGTGAGGATCTTTTCGAATGTTTAATCTGCAAAGCCAATGTAAGACAGTATCATTTTATGTCAATATAGGTAGAACATATGGCAAGGGGCTTGGAACTCATTTTTAGATGGAAATTTCAGTGATAGTTATTCTAAATGAAAATAACCAGTACGTGTATCTTTGGCCATTGAATTTGAAGGAGAAAGAAGAGGAGAAAAGAAAATAGAAATTTGTATTAGTTAGGATTCGATTTTCATATAACAGGAACCCAAGTCCAACTAAATAAAGGAAATTTTTTGGCTTGTGTAAAACTTCAAGTCCGGATAGGGAGCTGGACCCAGAGACTTGAGTATTATTTGGTATCTCTCTCTCTATTGGCCTCATCTTTTCTACTGCCAATGTTCTTTCCTCAAGACATAGGAAAGACGGTGTATTAGTCGGGGTTCTCTAGAGAAAAGGAACATGTATACGTTCATGCATATGTGTATCTATGCCTACGTCTGTCAGAATGGCTAAACTAACAACACAACAAAGAACAGGTGTTGGTGAGGATGTGGAGAACCCTCTTGCACTGGTGCAGCCACTCGGGAGAACAGTGTGGAGGCTCCTCAAAAAGTTAAAAATAGAACTATCCCATGACCTAGCAACTGCAATACTAGGTATTTACCCAAAGGATACAAAGATACAGATGTGACGGGGTACATGTACCCCAATGTTTATAGTAGTATTATCAATAATAGCCAAACTATGGAGACAACTCAAATGTCCATCAACTGATGAATGGAGAAAGAAGATATGGATGCTTGGGTGGCTCAGTCGGTTGAGTGTCCTACTCTGGTTTCTGGTTTACTTGATCTCAGGGTCATGAGATCAAGACCCATGCTAGGCTCCACACTCACCACTGAATCTGCTTGAGATTCTCTCTTCCTCTCTCTCTGTCCATCCCGCTTGTGTGCTCATGCTCTCTCACTCTTTCACTAAAATAAATAAATAAATCTTTAAGAAAAAAGATATATATCATATATATATGATATATATATATCTCAGACTATTATTTAGTCATCAAAAAATGAAATCTTGCCATTTACAACAACATGGATGGAGTTAGAGTGTACTATGCTAAGTGAAATTAGTCAGTCAGAAAAAGACAAATACCAGATGATCTCATTCATATGTGGAATTTAAGAAAGAAAACAGATGAACATATGGGGAGGAAGAAACAAAAAAAAAAAGAAAAAAAGGAGAGAGGGAAATAAGCCATAAGAGACTCTTAATGATAGAGAACAAACTGAGGGGTGATGGAGGGAAGACAGGTGATGGAGGGTGATGGGATGGGCTAGATGGGTGACGGGTATTAAAGAGGGCCCTTGTTATGATGAACACTGGGTGTTGTATGTAAGTTATGAATCATTGAATTCTACTCCAGAAACCAATATTGCACTGTATGCTAAGTAAATATACAGTAAAAAATTTCCTTTTTTAATTTTAAAAAAGTAAAAATAAATTCCTTTTTAAAATTTTTATTTTACGGAATTGACTCATACAATTGTGGATGCTGATCTATCCAAACTCTGCAGGATGGCTTGGCAGAGTGGTTAAGCCAGGGAAGAGCTGATGTTACAGTTTAAGTCCAAAGACCATCAAGCTACAGAATTTCCTCTTGCTTGGGTTACATCAATATTTTTACTATTCTGGCCTTCAACTAATTAGATGAGTCCCACTTGCATCATGGAGGTCAATCTGCTTGACTGAAATCCACCTATTTTAATGTTAATATTATCTAAATCTCCCTCACAGAAACTTCCAGAATAATATTTGACCAAAATTCTGGGCACTGTGGTTCGGCCAAGTTGACACATGAAATTTACCATTACAGATGGCTTCAAACAGTCCTAGTCTTCAGCATTCCAAATTAAAAACTCAAGCAAAGAAAGTAAGCTTTTCTTTCCCTAGGATCCATATACCAAGCCCAAATAAAGATCTTGATTAGACATACTTTTATCCCATGACCATCCCAGAAATGCCACTACTATGGTTGACAGACCCATCAGCACCTCACGCAATGGCAAAGGGGCATGGTAAGCCCTTTGTAACTGTTCCGCCATCATGTTCACTGAGCATATGACTATCTAGGACATACTAAGCCATCTTGTAGGTGGGTTCGTGCTATGTAAATTCCCATCCAGTGCTGAGTTCATATTTTGGGGAAAGGTATATGTGGCTAAATGTTGTCAGATAAGAGATAAGTGGAAGGATAGACAGAGAAGAGTCCACCATTAAGTATGTGGGAAGGAAACGTGTTTCAACTGCATAATCTATGACCCATTCATTGATCACCACCTAATTCATTCCAATAGGAACACACTGGACAACAATGAATGCCTTGGCCAAATTAGATAAAATTGTTTGGAATCTTCTTTAGGTAATGATAGGGCTCCCCAGGTTTTAGCATGTGGATATAAGTTGGAATGTGTTATAATTATTTGTTCCTATTCCATTAGCCTATTCCTATTGTTTGGAGAGTTATGTAAATTAGTTATTGATCTCTATTTAATAGTGAATAAATATTGATAGTTTTATTTCTAGTTATTCATATTTGGTTTGTGTTTGAACTCTAAAATATGTTTACACCTAAGTCAATCTATGACATCTATGGGAAAACTTTTCCCTCTCAATTTCAGATACGCTTATGCATCTGTTTTTTTTTTTAATTCAAATTCAATTTGCCAACATACAGTATAACACCCAGTGCTCTTCCCATCAAGTGTGCTCCTTAGTACCCGTCACTCAGTTACCCCATCCCCCTTCCGCAACTCTTTGTTTCCTAGAGTTAGGAGTCTCTCAGGGTTTGTCTCCCTCTCTCATGTTTACCACTTATGCATCTGTTGAACAATTGATTTATTTCTGTCTTTAAAACTTGTTGTTTCCTCCGTCCTTGTTGTGACTCACCCCTTTCATTTGTTGATTCAATAGCTACAATGTTCCAGGCTCTGTGAAAGATGCTCAGGTTATATGGATGGACAAGGCAGGGATGGTCTATATCCTATCGAGAAACCCAGACTGAAACAAATCATTGTAGGTGTGACATTGGGGCCTCAGAGCATGCATTTGTGTACTAACCTCACTCAGGCTCTCTCTGACTCTCATACCATTATTCTCCTCTGCTCTACTTCTCTCATCCAGTGTGCTTTTCTTTTATCTTGCAATGTTTTATTTATATTTGAAAGCTACCTGAATTCTTTTGGGAAGGAAGCAGAATATAAATGAACTAACAGCTCTTGTTTTGCAGTGTGAGTTTAGCTGTTTTAGCCAATGCATTTTGTTATCTTAGTAAAATGCCCTATTCAAGAACCGTCTCAAAAGCATGTTACAGGTAGAAAGGTACACTAGTTGGAACGAGAGGACCCTTCTGCCTAGATTCTAGTCCCCACTCTGGGCAGAATCAGATAAGCAGCTCTCTTCTGGGGATGTTTCTCAAATTTAAATAATGATAACTGCACTATTAAAAGAATTATCATACACCTCCATTATTGACTTATTTTTATTATGTTACTTAAATATGGAAAGTCATAAAATAAGGTATAAACTCCATATGTATATAGTTATTATACAACTATAAAGCCAAAACAAATTTGTTTATTAAATACAAGCAAGTCTGCAAAGCTAAAATACACAAATCAACAATTTTAATGTGATGAAGAATGCTGTTTTGCTGGAATTAAATTTCAAGCACAGCCTCATAACCGATTTTATGTATTTTTTGGTTTCCCTTTTGTGACTTCCATAGTACTGATGTGACTTCAAAAATACTACTACTAACACTTATTCACCTAAGTATGCTTTTCAAGACAGTATTAACGTTTTCAAGACGTTGTTCTTTTAGTTGAATAAAATCTTACACATAAGCAAAACTGTCAGTGAGAAATCCAGGAATTTAAATCCAGTTTTAAAAGTAGCTCTATAAAACTGTCTTGTTCTTTTGAAGATAAAGTTAACATCACAATATAATTGGAATATACATTAAATGAATCACAAACCTAATTACTGCTTGAATAAGGAACAGAAAAATGCTTCACTGTATATTTGCTATTATGCTTGCTGCTAATGAATTTTTGCAAGTTGGTACATATAACGATGGGATCTGCTTACAAGAGGAATACATACTGACTGCAGTAGAGCAGATTCTTTTGAATGTAAAACTTTGACCATGGGATTAGTGAATCAACTCTCTCAGCACTTTCCTCTTTTCAAACTCCTGCAAAATTTTTGTCCGCATAGCATCCTCATTGGAAGTACAAGTATTGCGTGGATATGCTCAGAATTCCATGTGATTCTGATAATCCTAATTCTTTTTTAAGATTACCATTGGGATTAAAATGTAATAGTAATAATAATTTTTTAAAAAGGATCCCAGACCTTAGGGAAACATACACAGCCCATAGCTTAAGAAATATTGCCTTGCAGAATGCTTTTATATCAGGTTGACCCCTGTGACATAGAATAATAGCCTCACAGAATTGAGACAGAGAGGGCATCCCCAAGCCCAAGTCCAGGCTTCTTTCTCGTCTTTCCTCTTCACCACTTGTCACCATTTGCCCCCATCTGTGGACAGACTCATCCATGGTCCATCAGCTCCTGCCCTAGATGCCAAGGGGTCATTGTCTACCTTTACCAGATGCTCTGACAAAAAGAGGATTGAGGAGCTCTCCATCTGTGCTTCCTACATTGTAATATGCACATACATCCCTGTAGATCTTGCTCGAATGCAGATTCTGACTTAGTAGGTCTAGAGTGGGGCCTGAAATTGCATTTCTTTCTTTCCCTCTTTCTTTTTTAGATTTATTTATTTATTTGAGAGAGAGAGAGAGAGCACACATAGTGGGAGGGGCAGAGGAAGAGAGAGAGAGAATCCCAAGCCAGCTCCATGCTAAATGGGGAGCCTGAAGTGAAGCTCGAGAGGAGGCTTCCATGACTCTGAGATCACAACCCCAGTCCAGACAAAGAATCTAGCCCTTAACCAACTGTGCTACCTACCACCCCTGAAATTGTATTTCTAACAGGCGTCCGGCGTCCATGCAATGCTCCAGCCTGCACTGGAGAAGACGGAGTCTAAGCCCTGTGGCTCTCTTCTAGGACACACCTTAGAAGAGGCAAACTTTGCATCTTTTGCCCTAAATTACTGGAAATTTGTCCTAATCCTGTGTTTTGCTTGGGACTTTGGCATTTTGGCTTCTACAAAATGGAGCAAGGACTTATTAAATAGATTAAACAGATTACATGAGTCTTATTTTTATCCAAGAGAAAGCAAAGTTTCATCAGACTCAAAGGTCTTTATATTCTAGGAACTTTTCATATCACTTGTTGGTATGAAGTTTCTGTAAGATTAATAGCCAAAAGATCAATAACTAAAACTCTAGTAACCCTGAATTACTTAGAATTCTTAGTGGTAAATCAATAAATTGATTAATTTAGAAATGAATTGAGTGATTTTATTTTCCTTTTGGGGTGGATTTCACTGACTGCCAGAGCACTTAAATGTGCCATTATATAAGCCTGTTCCCAGATTGATATTTATGGTTAGGAAGTATTTTGATTTTTAATTAAATGCTATATATTGTTGGAAGAAACTCAGGACGAAACTCTCTTCCTTCTGTGAAACCTATGAAAATCATCCTTTATCAGTTATAAATGCAGATGGCTGTGAGTGACGGAGAATCCAACTCACTGTGGTTTTGGCAGATGGTGGGTTACTTTCCTCACATAACAAGACTCCTGGAGGTGGGTGCCCTGGCAGGTTCAGCAGCTCAGGGATGTCAGGGTCACTATCTTGGCAGTTCTCCTGGTCTTTTCTTCCTCATCACAAGATGGCTGCCTCCCGTTTAAGGAGTCAGATCTGCATTTACAGGGAGAAAAAGGAGGATAAGAAGGGCATCCTCTGTATCCATGGATTCAACCAAAATAAAGCCAAACATTTCTGAAAAGCCCCCAGTGGCCTCCTGCTGATGTGTCATTGGTGATAACCGTGTCATGTGACCATTCCCTCCCCAACCCCCAGTAATGGAGGCAAGGGAGAAGTTTCAGAATAGATGATGAATCATCCATCCTCATCCATCCAATTATTTTTTTTTTTTTACTCTCCAAAGTTCTCTTTAACTGAAGCAGAATATTGTTTAACTTCGGTTTGTTTGTTTGTTTAATGCTACGTCTCTGGTGATAGTAATTGCGGTGATTTAAAAAGTATGAGAGATACATGAAATTCCTGAAAAGAAGCTCAAGGTTCAAAGATTTCTGATGAATATGAAAAGTAGAACCCTACTACCTGAGGCTCATTCTAAGAACATGTGAAAGTGTCCTGAGGTAAAAAGGTCACAGGGTCATCAACTAAGTCTTGGAGACATTCTTGTGGTTCCATCCCGCTGAGTCCACAAGGACTGCAGGATTCAGCAGGAAAGATTTCTCCTTCCTTTCCTTAGAGCATTTTTGAAGCTTTAAAAAGGAGAGTTTCTAGAAACATGACAATGCGACAGAGTTCCTGGCTCCTGGCTCCTTTGTCCTTCCCTGGTTTTATCACAGCAGGCTGCTGTTCCCAATGGGTCCACATCCCACTGGAGACCTCAGCATAGCCTCATTCCCCCTCCCTACATGCCCCAGGGGAGACCTTCTTCATTAAGCAGCTAAGAAAGAACATTGCAAAGATTCCAGCACTTGTTCAGTGTTTGATTTCTCGACCTCTTCTTTATTTTGACACTTTGATATGATCCAGTAGTTCTTAGCATTAAACTTAGCCTATTTGACATATTTGTTCTAAACTGGTCATGGATTCTTGACTTTGTCCTTAATTTCTAATTCTACATATAAGCATTAGGTTTTTAGTGACTATTTCTAAGGAAGTCCCTTAGTGACTATTTCTATGGGCCCATGCATTTATCTGTGTGGAGAGCCTTTTGTTTTCCAGTTTTGCTAGGAGTTCTGTATTTCTTATCTTTTTGTAGAACTAAGATGGCTGCTGTTATGATGTTAGGCCAACCTGTATATGGATTTCTTCATTTACTTGTACTTCAGGTGCTGCCATACAGGATGCTATATCAGGATGGCGTCCCTACCACCCCTGGAGGTCAGCCTCAAATGGAATTAAGCATATTTAACCATATTTTGAGTGTTCTCTCCTCCATGTCTAGGATCTATGTTACTAAAGTACCAGACTATAATCACACAAAATTGTATTTTCAATAGAAGGAGAAAGTCTATTCATACATATTTAACTGTACAATAACATCTTCTTGAGACCTATTTTGATGAGTTTTTCTTCTAGAGGTTTCTGTGTTTTAAAGAAGATATGGGAAAGAATTCAGAAATAGGACTCAGAATAAAGGTTCAGATCTTGGGGAACCTGGACAAAAGAGAGTTTTTTTGTTTTTTAGGTTTTTTTTTAAAATATTTTATTTATTTATTCATGAAAGACACAGAAAGAGAGAGGCAGACATGGGCAGAGAGAAAAGCAGGCCCCCTGCAGGAAGCCCAACGTGGGACTGGATCCCAAGACTCCAGGATCATGCCCAGGGCCAAAGGCAGGCGCTCAACTAATGAGCCACCCAGGGAATCCCCAAAAGAGAGAGTTTTAAGCAAGGAGTCCTACCTGGGCCCCTTAAAATGGAAGGGTGTATGGGGCAGAGTGTGCATACATTACTGCTCTTTATAAGGCTTGGCCCCACCCCCAAGTATGATCAAAGTGATGTTGCCATAAGGGAACCTACTCCAAGAATAGCTTGGGTTACCACTAATGTCTGGAGTAGGAGTGGTGGCTGAATTGCAAGAAAATGGCACTGAACAAGGAAGTAAGAAACTAAAGAGAAACTGAATCTGCTCCTCAGGGCTCCTTGAAGGGCAACCCCAATAGTGTCTTTTACTAAATACTTTAAGAGAGTAAAGACTGTAATTTCTGTGGACAGAAAGAAAAACTTGAATTAAAAATCAGATTTCATCTCAACTTTCGAACATAATAAATTAAGACCAGAATGAGTGGTGGGGGGACTCGACATTTCTGCTTTTCTCAGACAATATGATATGTCCCCATTTGATAAATGCTTATGGTGGTGATCATGGTGAAAATATGAGTGCTTCTTTCTGAACAAAAAAGCATTTAATTACTAAGTTGTTTGCAAAGAATATAAACCTGATATTAAAAGGTTGAAAGAAACTTAGAACTAAGTTCGTGTCTACAAAGCTGTAGTTGTCAAGAAGGTAGGATGCTGGGACAAAAACAGGCAAATAGATCAATGGAACAGAATAGAAAACCCAGAAATGGACCTACAACTGTATGGATCTTAATCTTTGAAAAAGCAGGAAAAAATATCCAATAGAAAAAAGTCAGTCTTTTCAACAAATGGTGTTGGGAAAACTGAACAGCAACATGCAGAAGAATGAAACTGGACCACTCTCTTACACCATCGACAGAAATAAATGAAAAAATGGATGAAAGACCTAAATGCGAGACAGGAAGCCATCAGAATCCTAGAGAACACAGGCAGCAACCTCTTTGACCTTGGCTGCAGCATCTTTTTGCTAGACACATCTCTGGAGGCAACGGAAACAAAAGCAAAAATGAACTATTGGGACTTCATCAAGATAAAAGGCTTCTGCACAGCGAAGGAAACAATCAATAAAACTAAAGGGCAGCCTACAGAATGGGAGAAAGTATTTGCAAATAACATGTCTGATAAAGGGTTAGTATTCAAAATCTATAAAGAACTTATCAAACTCAGCACCCAAAAACCAAATAATCCAGTTAGGAAATGGGCAGAAAACATGAATACACATTTTTCCAAAGGACATCCAGATGGCCAACAGACACATGAGAAGATGCTCCACATCACTCCTCATCAGGGACATACAAATCAAAACCACAATGAGATACTACCTCACACCTGTCAGGACAGCTAAAATGAACAACACAACAAACAACAGGTGTTGGCAAGGATGTGGAGAAAGGGGAACCCCCTTACACTGGTGGTGGGAATGCAAACTGGTGCAGCCACTCTGGAGAACAAGTTCCTCAAAAAGTTAAAAATGGAACTGCCCTATGAGCCAGCAATTGCACTACTGGGTGTTTACCCAAAGGATACAAAAATACAGATTCGAAGGGGTACATGCACCCCAATGTTTATAGCAGCATTACCATCAACAGCCAAACTATGGAGAGAGCCTCAATATCCATCAACTGATGAATGGATAAAGAAGATGTGGCAGGGCGCCTGGGTGGCTCAGTCAGTTAAGCATCCAACTCTTGACTTTGGCTCAGGTCATGATCTTAGGGTTGTGGGATTGAGCCCCATGTGGGGCTCCTCCTCAGTGCAGAGTCTGTTTAAGATTCTCTCCTTCTCCTTCCACCCTTCCCTCATTTACACATGCTCTCTCTTTCTCCCTCTCTTAAGTAAGTAAGTAAGTAAATAAATAAATAATTCTTTTTAAAAAAAAAGATGTGACATATATCTAGAATAGAATATTAATCAGCCATCACAAAGAATGAAATCTTGCCATTTGCAACAACATGGATGGAGCTAGAGTATATTATGCTAAGTGAAAAAAGTCAGAGAAAGACAAATTCCATATGATCTCACTCATACGTGGAGTTTAAGAAAGAGAGCAGATGAACATATGGGAAGGGGGCAAAAAGAGAGAGAGGTAAGCAAACCATAAGAGATTCTTTTTTTTTTTTTTTAATTAATTTTGATTGGTGTTCAATTTACCAACATACAGAAAAACACCCAGTGCTCATCCCGTCAAGTGCCCCCCTCGGTGCCCATCACCCATTCCCCTCCAACACCCGCCCTCCTCCCCTTCCACCACCCCTAGTTCGTTTCCCCGAGTTAGGAGTCTTTATGTTCTGTCTCCCTTCCTGATATTTCCTAACATTTCTTTTCCCTTCCTTTATATTCCCTTTCACTATTATTCATATTCCCCAAATGAATGAGAACATACACTGTTTGTCCTTCTCCGATTGACTTACTTCACTCAGCATAATACCCTCCAGGTCCATCCACATTGAAGCAAATGGTGGGTATTTGTCATTTCTAATGGCTGAGGAATATTCCATTGTATACATAGACCACATCTTCTTTATCCATTCATCTTTCGATGGACACCGAGGCTCCTTCCACAGTCTGGCTATTGTGGCCATTGCTGCTAGAAACATCGGGGTGCAGGTGTCCCAACGTTTCATTGCATCTGTACCTTTGGGGTAAATCCCCAACAGTGCAATTGCTGGGTCGAAGGGCAGGTCTATTTTTAACTCTTTGAGGAACCTCCACACAGTTTTCCAGAGTGGCTGCACCAGTTCACAGTCCCACCAACAGTGTAAGAGGGTTCCCCTTTTCTCCGCATCCTCTCCAACATTTGTGGTTTCCTGCCTTGTTAATTTTCCCCATTCTCACTGGGGTGAGGTGGGATCTCATTGTGGTTTTGATTTGTATTTCCCTGATGGCAAGTGATGCAGAGCATTTTCTCATGTGCATGTTGGCCATGTCCATGTCTTCCTCTGTGAGATTTCTGTTCATGTCTTTTGCCCATTTCATGATTGGATTGTTTGTTTCTTTGGTGTTGAGTTTAGTAAGTTCTTTATAGATCTTGGAAACTAGCCCTTTATCTGATACGTCATTTGCAAATATCTTCTCCCATTCTGTGGGTTGTCTTGTAGTTTTGTTGACTGTATCCTTTGCTGTGCAAAAGCTTCTTATCTTGATGAAGTCCCAATAGTTCATTTTTGCTTTTGTTTCTTTTGCCTTTGTGGATGTATCTTGCAAGAAGTTACTGTGGCCGAGTTCAAAAAGGGTGTTGCCTGTGTTCTATTCTATGATTTTGATGGACTCTTGTCTCCATAAGAGATTCTTAAGGAAAGAACAAACTGAGGGTCGCTGGAGGGGGTGGGTGGGTGATGGGCATTAAGGAGGGCACTTGTTGGGATGAGCACTGGGTGTTATATGCAACTGGCGAATCACTGAATTCTACTCCTGCAACTAATATTACACTATATGTTAACTAACTAGAATTTAAATAAAAATTTGGGGAAAAAAGGAAGTGTAGTGTCAAGATGTTTAAAAATGACCAAAAATGGTTGACTGCTTAAATACATACAGTGGCAAAAATATACCCTTGCTTTTCGGAGCGGCAAAGAGGTGTCAGCTTACGGAACGAGGAAATGATGGGTCTTAAACACACTGTTTTGATGAGTGACAGCTGGTGACTATGTTCTGTGTGTGGCATTTCAGAGTGTTTTTGTGTGTGCATGTGGTAAAGTACCAAGAGTTGTATGTAACCAACTCCTAGGCCTTGGAATTGACTTCCTCCAAGTGGCTGCTTTTCCCCCAATGCTGGATCTCTGGTCATACAACCTGTTTTCCCATTCCCTGATGCTTTGGTTTGCATTTTTATCATTTTTTCCCTAAATCTTCATCACCCTTCAGAAATGACATAGCCTCCTTCTTCAGTAAGAAAATGGAAGCTGTTTGGCCCACTTCTCTTTGGCTTCCGTGCCCTCTGCCCTCTGGTAGTGATGTCTTTACCCATCCTCCCCTCCTTCCTGTCTCAGAGGAAGCATCATCCTTAATTCTTTCCAGGGCTAATCCATCTGCCTGTGGTCTTGAGTCTTGATTTATCACTCATCTCCAATCTCACCCTCTCTCTCTTCACTGGCATTTCTCTAATCCATATACATGTTGAATTTGTACCATCCTTAGATGAAACATGTCGCCTTTCAAAGGCCATTCCCAGCTTGCTCCCTGCCTATCATCGCTGTTGACCAGACCTGAGACCCCATGTCCCTGGGAAACGGTTGCTGCCCTAGCCTCACCTCCTCTCTGTTGTCAAAGTCCTGGAGGCTCCTTGGTTCTGACAGGTCCCCCTTCCTCATGCCACAATCTACCTCAGAACACCAACTCTTCCCTACTGTGGGGCTAGGGGTCCCATGGTCTCTCTTGTCTCAGGCTTGACTTTCTCCCCTAGACCTGGAGCCTGCTCTTCGTTTTTGAACTGTACTGTGCAAAGCTGTTCTGAAGATCCAATGAGATAACAGATGTGAAGTCACATGAAAAACACTTAAGAAATGGGAGCTTTTTATCAGGTTAGCTTGTCCCTGACTGTAGAAAACTGACTCGAACACCCTACCTCCCCCAGGGCCCCCCAGCCCGTCCTCCATCCCTGCTGTCCACCAGTGAACAACCTAAGCTGAGGTCGTACATTGAGCTCTCTCCCCACAGATGACATGCTGGTCTGTGCAACTGCACCTCCACCCGGCACCCTCCATTCCCACACAACTTGGACTCCCGAGTAGGGGTATCTCCAAAGTTTCTGCTTCGTCAGAGTGAGTGGACCACCCTGCCATCTGCTCCATGACACGTAACATCTCAAACCTTGGTTTTATAGGCTGTTATTTATCAACTTATACCTTAGGACCCGAACTCTTCAAAGGTCAAAGTCCACTCTCCTAGGCGTTGAGCCTGTTTCCTTCCTGTCTCTCTGTAGCGTTTCCTTCTGGCTCTTGAAATCTCTCCTATTGTAACTGATTTCCCTCAAAATCAGGTTCTTTCTCTCTGCCTCTTCCTACACCCGTGCTCCGAGAGCCCCTCTGACGTCGTATACCTTTCTTGCCTGACCAGGCTCATTACCTGGTGAATCACCAGGAATACCAAAATCACCACAACATGAGTCTAGGCTTCCCTAACTCCAGACCCAGGGGGCCTTCAAACTATACACTTCCAACAGTCTCTGGTCCCCTTCCTTCCTCCTGCATCCCCCAACTCTGTGACTGGGAAACCCACCCACCTCCATTCAAGGCAGAACATTCAGTTACCACCGATCCCCCCTCCCCGCCCCACCACCACCTACTGCTCCAACTACAGATTTCATCCATCTCCATGCTTTATCCATGTTACTTCTTTCCCATCTTTTCACTATGCTTAGTTCAAACCCTCACGATGTTTTATCCAATTTCAGTAACTTCCAAACTGGTCTCCCTCCTCACCACCCGCACTCTGGGGCCAGCTATCTTTAGAGAATTCACATAGCCACCCTGCTTCACTGCTTTTGACGAGTCTCCTTTGCCAAAATCATTAGGAAAGCATTCCATATCCTCCACAATCAGGCTCCGGTTTGTTCTTTTATGCTCACCTCTTGCCAAAAGTCCCCTGGACCCAAGCTGAGTGGGATGTGGTCTCTGTTTTGTTTGTTATTTCATTTCGTCAACTGATCAACTAATTTTCACTCACAGGTTTTCTCCTCTGCCAAACAGCTCAGCCCTGCCTGAATTGTTTAGCATATGTAGATGATTCAATCCCAGAAAGTATCTTTGCGTGGATATTTTTAGTCATCAAATGACATAAACACTCTACACATTAATCATAGAGTTTATAAAATTTCAAAGGAAACCTATAACTATATGATGGCATCTCAGAAATGTTTGAAAGAATCATGGCATAATGATATTAGCAGAACAATTCCCAAAACTTCATCCCATTGATATCCAACGCTTATTTACCCAAGCTGTGGGAAGGAAACAGCACAAATAACTCACAACGTTAAGTAGAGAAATAGACATATTTTGTTGGATAATACATGATATTTTTCTTCCGTCTTGCAGAGTGACTTTTCTAAGGAGGCTTTTGTTAGATTGAAAAAAATTAATTTCTAATCCCAGCCATCAAGCAGCTGATGCTAAACTGGGGAGTGACTCAAAAGCATGGGAATTTCAGGCATCAGGCTGACTGGGAGACTATATCTGTTATAGTCTTCATAAAATATGAATTTTAATATGAATTTACAACTCTAATTTGGACGTAAAATGTGTTTTTCCAGCCCCACTTGGCTATTGATTTGCTTTCATTTTATGCCATCGCGGCTTATGTCTTAACTCAAGATTGTCGTTAACACTACACCAGGAACCTGCTTCCTGACGTATGCTCTATAACTGCTAGGAATGTAGAAAGTTGGTGATTTTTGGTTTCTTGGTCATTGTGTATGGGTCAGACGTAAAGTACATTCATACAGCGGAGTCTACAAAATATAGTCATTGTTGAAATGAGAGGTCATTCTATTTTTACTCACTTTCACTTTAATTGCAAATTGTTAGTGCAGGAATTTCCACAAAAGGGTTATGCAAGCATGCCCAAATTGCTTGAAATATTTTCCACTTCTCTGACTTCCCATGGGAAAAGCCACTAGGTTGCATTTGTGGCATCTCAGTTGGTTCAAGCAGCCTAATTGGGATTTAGAAGCTTTCAACTGTGCGGGTGTACAGAGGGACATCCAGGATTGGAACTCCTGTCTCCGTTTCCTCTCTCGAATCTGGAAAAGTGTAAATCACCCATCATTCATACGATCTGAATTATGGCAGCCAACATCCAGATTTTATTCCTTCACTGTTCCCATTTTTACATTTAATTCTTTAAAATGATTTCAAAAAAAAAAAAAGAAGATTTCAACTGTTGGCCAGGAATTTCGTCAGGAAAGCAAAGTACACTATTGTGTTCTCTTTTAAAAAAAAGTGGGGGGTGGGGGGGTTGCATCTCCTCTGGGAGAAATATACTCTTGGGCACTGGGAACTTTACCGTCTCTTAGGCAGAAGCACCTAATCACCGCCCCATCTGTCAGAGCCACCTAATTGCAAACACGGGCCTTTCGCAAGGTAGTGTACTAATGCAAAACAATTAATTAGAGCTCGGAGGAGAAGAGCTGTTTAAAGGTACATACTCCCCTCCAGAAATATAACTCCCACCATGTGGTCTTGCACCGATTCTCTCCCATGCTTTCTTACACACCCTCGTCCGCCTACCCACGCAAATTGCATTTGCCCTACTTTTCAGTTGCCCCTGTCCAGCATTCAATGCAACTGAGACGAGTCAGGGAAAAAGCCAAAGTCAGCAGGTCTTTACTTGTCTCCCAAGCTTTACTGGGCATTTAATATAAACCCCTGGGGGTCTCGTTAGAGTGCGGATTCTGATTCAGCAGGTCTGAGGGGGGCCCGGGAAGCATCATTTCGAGGGGGCTCCCAGCAGTTCTGCTGCAGCTGGTCCCAGACCATAGTTTCAGTAGGAATGATCTAGGTTATGAGGTGCTCTCCCCACAACCCCCCACCCCGATGTGAATTGGGACTTATATTTTCAGGATTCCTGTGCAAGCCCGGCTCCATCTCACTGGCTCCATACAATGGGCACATCCCCAGATGATCTCAGCTGTTTCACGGCTTCTCAAACCTACTTTCCTCCTTGGCCTCAGTCGCTATTTCCTCTGGAATCCTTAAGGAAGCACTCCAGCGTCTAGGACTCTGAGAGATCACGCAAGGAGTGTGTTCAAGACATGTTCCCTCCTGATAGTTTGAGAAACAAAGACACACGTCTTCTCCTCTTGATTATAACTGAACTGTGGCCAGGCAGGGCGCCGTTTGGAAAAACATACTGGGCATGAGAAATGTGTCCCAAACTCCCTAAGGGTCTTAAGCTCATGTGCCTCAGGTTCCTTCTCAGTAAAAAAAAAAAAAAAAAAAAAAAAAAAAAAAAAAAAAAAAAAAAAAAAAAAAAAAAACCCACAAAAACTGTAAGGCTCAATTTGTTGATCTTTAAAGCCCCCTCTTTCTCTAACCCTTGAGGATTCTGACAGTTGGTCATTAAATCGTCTGGAGGAATTCCTACTGGCTTAAACCTGTGGATGCTCTTTTAGGAAGGTCATCCTATTAATATGGAAACCCTGTTGAACTCTGCAAATTCTGGTCCCACCTTTGTCGGACCCAGGAGGATATTACTCCACCTATAAGAATAGCATGAGGGCACTGTAACCTTGTTAGGTTTTTTTTTTAATTAAAAATTTTTTGGGGGGGCAGCCTGGGTGGCTCAGCGGTTTAGCACCTGTCATCAGCCTGGGGCATGATCCTGGAGACCCAGGATTGAGTCCCACATCAGGCTCCCTGCATGGAGCCTGCTTCTCCCTCTGCCTGTGTCTCTGCCTCTCTCTCTCTGTGTCTCTCATGAATAAATAAATAAATAAAAAATCTTGATTTATTTGTTTTAGAGAGAGAGTGGAGGGGGTGAGAAAGAGGGAGAGAGAAACCTAAGCCAGCTCTATACTGAGGATGGAGCCCCACAAGGGGTTCAATCTCATGATCCTGAGCATGGAGCTCCACAAGGGGCTTGATCTCATATTCATGAGATCAGGACCTGAGCCAACAGTTGGACACCTAACCGACTGTGCCACCCAGGTACCCTTATTTTTGTTATTTTTTTTCAGTAGGCTCCATACTCAGCATGGAGCCCAAGGGGGTTTTGAACTCACAACCCTGAGATCTAGACCTGAGCTGAGATCCAAGAGTCAGCCTGAGCCACTCAGGTGCACCTACATCCTTGTTAGCTTATACCTACCCGTCTTTATGGCTGAACTCTGAGTTTCTGGTCTAAGCTCTCTGTGGGGAAGGGAGGCAGTCATGAGGACTGTGCCTCATTGCCAAGACCACAAGACTTGGTGGGACCAGGTAAGTATTTACCCCAAGCACGTCAAGTCAGCCTAACCCAAAACAGGAAGTAGAGAGTGACTCTTAGAAGCCAAGCCAGAGATAAGACCTGCAGTGAGCTGGAACCAGAGTCAAGAAAATAAGGTATGATCAGAAACTGGGAGGCTTGGGAACAGTCCAGGAAGCAGAATTTGAAAGGACGTGGAGTGAGTGGTTTTGGGTGGAGACTGAAAATGCTTGCAGGGGGTACAACTAATGTTTGAGTTACTCTATTAAAGGAGCTACTCAGGGCTAGTCAGAGAATTTTGTGAGGGCAGAAACTCTACTCGTGTTCTGCAGAGTACCTCTAACAATTACATGCTCGAGTAAAAGAGATGAGCCAAAGTGAAAATGTGCAAATGAACGAATGAATGAAACAAGTCTATTTCAGATCACGTAATTTATCCATGCTCCTCCTATCCATTCTCTCCTTTTTCTTGGCAGCCATACAAGTTCATATTCTCATTATTTCTCAAGCAAACCAAAGGGACTCCCCATTTCTCCAGTCCCTCCCAACTTTACTTCATACTGCACAATGGCAGCAGGATCAGTTCTTGTTGGTGCCTTAGTTACCTGTATATCCTTTTCCATCTGAGAATGTAAGTCTCTTGAGGTTGATGGCAAGTGATCTACCAAGTTTTGTATGTTCACTGTGGCTAGCACTCAATAACTATTTGGGCTTTTTTTTTTTTTTAAAGATTTTATGTATTTATTTGAGAAAGAGTGAGTGAGCAAGAGCACAGGTCCAGGGAGAAGTAGAGGCAGAAGGAGAGGGAGAAGCAGGCTTCCCACTGAGCAGGGAGCCCGATGCAGGGCTCGATCCCAGGACCCTGGGATGACGACCTGAACCAAAGGCAAACACTGAACCCACTGAGCCACCCAGGTGCCCCTCAATAACTATTTGTTGAACTGACTCATCTATGTTCATTATAAGTCATTTTAAGATCAATATCCCAAACATTTAAGGTAATAACTTTCTTACAATGTTATTTTTCAGTACTCAGACGTCTGAGAGTTATACTTGATTGAAATGTTCTTATAAAATCAACTCATTTAAACTTTCACATTAATTATTACTCTAGGATTGAGTTAGTACTTTTTTAAGTTAGGAAAACCTTTCATGAAGTAGAGATTCTTCACTTAAAAAAAAAAAAAAGCAAACTCTATAAGAGCTATGGGCACCCTTTCCCCAACAAATGCACCTGTGCACATATGTACCATCTTGCATGTGTTTCCAAGGGGTTCAGGAATCCTCTTGCAGGCCCCCAGAGTTGACAGAAGTCAAGCCTAGAACTTCTGCTGGAGAAGAATGAAGGTTTTCTGCAGCTGAAACATTCTCCCTTGTTTCCTCCTTTACTCTCTTCCCCCAGCCTTGCCACCTGGCATTCAGGAATGCAGAGAATCAGTCCATCAATACCCATTTTGAAATTAAAAACAGAAACTAGGCAGGAGGCAGGGTACAGTATATTCTGTGCTCTTATCAACAATAGTCTTTATCATGTGATTATAAAAATCAAGGAAGGATTGGCTGATGTGACCACTCTGGAAGCCTGGAAACATAGGCAGGTGCTTTTGCAATTGCCAGCTGATGAAAGAGAGCACACCTCTCCACCCAGCCCTGGGGGCTCCTGGGAGCTTCTAACTGTCCTTGAGGAAATGTTAAGAGCAAGGGCTGATTCTGAGCCTGAGGAGCACCTCCCCCTTTTATTTCTTTGAAGATTCCTTTCCCCATCCCTTCAGTTTCAAAATAGTGTGTGGATCTGACATATAGGAAAGGTTGCTAGGAGAAGGGAGATTAGGGCCTCAAAAATAAAAAAAAAATGAAGCTAACCTCTCAAATGTTGATTCTGGTTTAATTCCCTGACAGCTTTGTCCCAGAAGTAAGGGCTTCCAAGTTTCTGTTTCAAGTGAAGATATTTCCATATCCTTTTGCAATTTTGAAATCAGAAATTTCTCTGATGCAAGTTGTCATAGCATGATGGAAGAAAACAGAAAAATCTGTTGAGATCTCAGGATTCACTCACCCCTCACACTCTTTTTCTTTTCACTCTTTTTGCTGGCCTTCTACCTCACAGTGGTAGTTTCACCAGGGTCCAACCAGCGTTTGAAACGGATCCTCAACCTCTTTAGAAGCTCTTGAACCTTCTCTGGGCTCCAGCAGTTTAGCTCATGATTGATTTCCCAGCATGTTGAGAGGCAGATGGTTTGATAAGCAGCATGTTGATGCATAAAAAGCACAGTCATTGATGATCAATTATATAAGAAAATTACGGTTTAATAGACATCATCAATTTTGATTTCTGCCACCAGAAGAGGTAAAATGATGGGGTGGGAATAGTATGTGTTTCCTTTAATTAACCTGTGAAGAAACCGATTGTCTTGTGGCAGGCTTCACATTCAGTCATTTCAAAATGAGAGGGAACCAAGTTGCAACCAGAATGACAGATATTAAGGGATGTACGTGAGAGGAAGACCCTGCATTTGGAGGAAGATGGATTGAAAACTAACCCAAGCATCATTTAATAACAGTGTACACAGTATCTTGGATGGAAAAATCCATGAAATTTTCCACTGTTCAAATTCAAGGCCCCAGAGGTAGCATAGCAAAAATCCGACACAACCTGCTATCAAATCAATGCCACCAGACTAATTGTTCTCTTCACCAGTGAAAGGTAGGACATGGTGTACATAGGAGTTGAAGCAAATATATTTGAGGATCTCTGGTAAGCTTCTTGCTACTTAACTCTGTGGGTTTAGACAACACTGTGCGCGTCTAGATCTCAGTTCCCCATTGATAAAATAAGAGGATTATAGTTGTAGGACCTAGCACATTTTAACACTTTCACAGTGTCAAGGACCGTGCCTGGCGTTTTAATGTATTTTCTTTAATCTCTTAAGCAACTTTACGAAGTAGATATTATTTCCACATTACAGAGGAAGTTAAGGCACAGAGAAAAGAGTTAATCACCAGATGTGATATAAGAAACAAGTGATGGATCTATGATTGTTACCCTCCTCTATGGGACTCCAAGATAGTCCCTGACAGGCTTGGATTAGTTTGCTAGGGGCGTCGTAACAAAATGTCACAGACTGCGTGGCTTAAGCCATAGCCATTGATTGTCTCACAGTTCTGGAAGCCAGAAGTTCGAGATCAGGGTGTTGGCAGGGTTGGCTCCTTCTGAGGATGCACGGGAGACTGTTCCATCCCTCTCTCCTAGCTTCTGGTGGCTTGCTGGCAATCTTTGACATTCCTTGACTTGTGCGTGGCAGGATGACTCCAATCTCCACATGGTGTTCTCTCTGTGTTCATGTCTGTCTAAATCCCCTCCTTTTTATAAAGGTGCTAGTTATATAGGATAATAAGCCCATCCTACTCCAGCATGATCACGTCTTAATAATTTCATCTGCGGCCACTCTATTTCCAAATGAAGTCACATTCAGAGGTACTGGGCATTAGGACCTACACAAAGCCCACCCTTTGTTCAGGATTGGGTGACTTTTCTAAGAGAAATATTGGGGATGGGTTGGGGTTGGTTGTATTTTTTTTTTTCTTAACCTAACTTGGGGGTGGGGGGAAATCCTATTTTTTACAGTATTTTTGTTTTTGTTTTTCTATTAACATTTCCTTTTAAGGCCTTGAATTTTTACTAAATTTCCTCCTGACTTAAAAAGATATGAAGATATGAATTTGGCGGGGACACAGTTGAACCCAGAACAGTGCTTTTAATCTTATTAAGGCCCTACGAGAGAGATACACAAAGAGTTTATTAATACTAGGACATAAGCAATAGTTCCAGATGACACTTTATGCCAGAGTGCATTAGTGTTTTCTTGGGTGGATAATCAGCACTAACGCTTCAGAAACTTAAGGAAACCACATTTGGCTGGATGACAAAGCAGTGCCTTCCACTGCAATGGGACTTACACTGAGTGGAAATAAATGGCAAAGTCCATGTGGTCAGTAAGGAGAAGAAAGAGGAGTGTTGCCATGTGTAAAACAGTGCATGTTTGTTAGAAAGTGTGAGATACGTAAAGAAGGGATGCTGTCCCTGTCATCAAGGAACTTACAATTGAGCTTCAGAGGCATGAATCAAACCCGAGAAAAGTTAACTCTCAAGGCAAACGTTTAGAAGATGATCTTCACCAACACATCTCTGGGCAGCTGGGCAGTAGGGTGACCTGCGGTGGCCACATGAGTGACAGAGGCCACAGTGAGCTCCAGTACTTTGAGAATGTCCTTGGGTCACTAATGATGTGAACTGGGGTTTTGGCTTTATTTTATTTATTTTTATTTTTTTATTTTTTAAAAAGATTTTATGTATTTATTCATGATAGAGAGAGAGGCAGAGACACTGGCCGAGGGAGAAGCAGGCTCCATGCTGGGAGCCCAACCCAGGACTCGATCCCAGGACTCCAGGATCGCGCCCTGGGCCAACGGCAGGCGCTAAACCGCTGAGCCACCCAAGGATCCCCTTAGCTTTTTTTTAAAGGGTGGGCTTTGTGTAGAACAGCAGGCAGATTGGTTCCCACAGAGAGAACAAAGTAGTCAAGTCTGAGGCCTGACTTGCCATCAGACTTGCCAGTTGGGCTGAAACACCAGGTTCTTATAGGGAATGCTCTCAGGCTACCTTCAACTTTCCAGAATCCTGCATCAAAGCGACCCATCTAGGAAGGCATTTAATTAAAGTGTGTCAAAACTGTGTTCTATAGGACATCGGTAGGTGTTCTTCAATTGGTGTAAAAAAAAAAAAAGGTTATAGGTTTAATAAGTTTAGGAAATACTGCATTAATGGTAAGATTTCAGTCAGATACTAGCAGAAAACAAGTGGCATCCTCAAAGGGAGCAATTTCAGGAGAGTTTAGTGACTGGGCAAGGTTTGAGGAAACCACAAAGGAGGGAGAGTGGCCCGTGGCTGGTAGCAGCAGGAGCCATTAACTATCCCTAGGCTGAAGGGTGTGGGGTAGAAAAGCTGTTGCCCCTGCAGAGGGATGGCTGACGGGGACGTGCCCTTGAGCTGAGGATGCAGCCAGCCCATGATGACTTGATGGGGCAGAGTCAGGGGAATATATATCCCCTCCCACTCTCCCCCCCTCCCCACCTCCTGTTCAAACCCACTCATGCCCAAGTCCAGGCGATCCATTGATAGAAAACCTCAAGTCATCCTCCCGAGGCACAGAGCGGAGAGGGGGTGGGGCTCATGGATTTGGAGGGACGGATGGAAGCTTTCCAGCACAGTTAAACAGTTCCTTCACAGGAGGGCTTCTTAGAGTATCTAGTGTGTTCATGTGTTAGTGACCCTGCAAAGGAGGCTAAGGAGGGCAGTATTCCTAAATTAGCTTTACCACAAAATTCCTTTTTTGAAGGATTTCTAGCACCAATGATCAAAGAAATCCAACTTGGGAATCTTTGACCTGTGGGATGAAATCAAGCCTCTTATATCAGTCAAGCTTCTTTCAAATCAAACTGTCAGAAACCAGTCTCAAGTTAGTTTAAACAAAAAGAGGATGTGTTTGGGGCACCTGGGTGGCTCGGTTGGTTAAGTGGCCCACTCTTGATCTCATTTCAGGTCATGATCTGAGGGTCGTGAGATCAAGCCCCATGTCTGGCTCTGAGCTGAACATGGAGACTGCCTGGGATTCTCTCTCTCCTTCTCCCTCTTCTCCTCCCCACCCACTTAACCACCCTCCACCCTCCCATTCATGTGCTCTCTCTCTCTTTCTCTCTAAAACAAAAACAAACAAACAAAACAAAACAAAAACACACCAGAACGTGTTGGTTTACACATAATTGGTGAGTCAGCAGGGACCATTGATTCAGGCATGGATGGATCCAGGAACTTTAACTATAGTGAAGGTCTGTCTGTCTCTTTGGCACTCCACTCTGCCTATCTAAGCTTTATTCTGCCTGCTGGCTCTCAGCAGGAGAGCAGCACCGCTGCTGACCACCTCATACCACCACTTCTCAGCTTGGCAATGCCAGTGAAGAAGAGACTTCTTTCTTCCTATGTCCATATGCAAATCCCATGACGATTCTGAGTGTTCCTGCCCAGGGAAAGTATTCATCTCTGAACAATACCTGTCCTGTGATCACACACTGAGGTCCTATGATAGACTCCACTCAGCCCTTTGGAGGTAGGGAGGGGGACTGGCCGCATTTTCACAGACTCACCAGGACCCTATCACCCCACAGAGAGGGTAAGGATGACTCCAAAGAAACAAAAAGAGAAGGCCATGAAAAAGCATGCAAACTTCCTACAAACTAAAAGGATAGCTTCCATGATCTATCACATTTCTTTCCAGAGCATTCATGTCTTCCCCCAGATTCAGCCTCCAGCAGTGTATTCCAATGCTCTTTTATAAACTCCCTGCTCCAGCCAGACTAATCTACTTGAATACACCGTAAATTCCTGTATTTGTTCCTTAGACTCTCATCAGACTGGAATCCTGCCTCATCTGAATCAAGCCTCAAGACTGCAACAGACTCCATCTACTGTGTCCCCCATTCCTCAGTATAAGCCACAGTTCTAGTTTTCTCTCCTCTGAACTCCTATTGCATTAAAATTCTACCCCCTGCCCTTCCTTGTTAATGTGCATATATGTGTATCTTGTATCCCTACAGACATGACTAGATTGTAAGCTCCTTAAACTCCATGAGATCATCTTCATACCTTTGGACTCTATATCTACCTTGGCTGGCCCATTGTAGATGTTAATTAAATATAGTTTGGTTGTTTTTTCAAAAGTTCAAGGTTAGCATCCCATCTTTTCTTGTTTGCCTGCATTGTTATCAATCCTTTATGTCCTCTAGGCCACCTTATAGAGTGGCTTTGAAAAATGTTCCTACCAAAAAAAAAAGAAAAGAAAAGAAAAGAAAAATGTTCCTACCTTACTGGGGTCCCAGCCTCCTGTCAGAGGGTTATCAGTGTCAATGTTGTGGAAAAGAATAATCCTCTAACTCATTTATTTGTTCATTTAGTAACTTGTTCAGCTCATATCAATTACCTTCTAATCACCTTCTAATGACCAACACACTGTGTTAGGTGTTGTGGAGCATACACAGATAAATGAAAAATAGATTGTGCCCTAAGAATCCTTAAAAAGGAAGGGGAGCCTGGGTGGCTCATTTTGGTTGAGCATCTGTCTTCGGCTCAGGTCATGATCCCAGGGTCCTGGGATGGAGCCCCACACTGAGTTCCCTGCTCAGCAAGGAGCCTGCTTCTCCCTCTCCCTCTGCTCCTTGCCTCTGTTACTCTCTCCTGTTCTGTCTCTCTCTCAAATAAAAAAATAAAATCTTAAAAAAAAAAAACTTGTAGGGAATATAAAATAAGAACAAAACACAAGGTAACAAACAGATTGTGTGTCAAACATTTTACAATCCTCTGTAGAGGAGAATTGGCAATATCTAACAAAACTACGTAAAAATTTAACCCTTAACCCAGCAATGCTGCTTCTAGGAATTAACCCTGAAAATAGATCTCCAATGTACAAAATTTTTCATTATGGCAATTTTGTAACAGAAAAACTGGGAAGAAACCTAAATGCCCATCCTTAGAAGATGGTTAAATAAACTATGGAACATCCACACAGTGGAATACTATGTAACCCTAAAAAAGACAGAAAAAGATTATCTGTAGAGTGATTTCCAATATATATTACTAAGAGAAAATAGAAGCAGGGTATAAAAGTGTACATAATGTGCTAGCTTTTGTCTATAAAAGAAAAAATATATAAAATATTATATTTGCTAATATATGCACAATGAGAGAAGGAAAGGATGTAAACCAGAAATAAATGAAAATGAATATTTACAGGTTCAGGGGGGCAGGGGGGTGGGGAGGAACAGGTGGTTAGGAGCGAGGCATCTAAAAGGTCTAACTTTTGAGCCATATAAATCTTTTACATATTCAAAAATGAAACTAAATTTAAAAGAAAGAAACCAAGCATTCAAATTGAATGCAAACATAAACAAATGAACATAACTGCATATCAAATTGGTAGCCTAACTACAGAGAGAAAAAAAATCATCCAGGTAGCTCTGAAGCCAGGATTCTGACAACACAGTTAGTAAGAAATGTTCTAAGGTCAAAGAGAAGCAAATAAATCTTAAATTTTAGTACGTTTGTTGTCAGCAATTATATTGATGGTATAATTTTGAAACTGTGTGTATGTGTGTACGTGTGTGTGTGTGTGTGTGTGTGTGTGTGTGTGTTGAAGAGGGTAAATGAGTAATTACACTGATAGTGGGAACCAGAGAGCACACACTGTGGAATAAGCAAGATGTAACTCTGAAATTGGGGAAAATGAAGGAAAACTCTGTTGTGCTCAATTCGAATTTAAAATATCAGTATAAATTTTTTTTAAAGATTTTACTTATTTATTCATGAGAGACACAGAGAGAAAGAGAGAGGCAGAGACACAGGCGGAGGAAGAAGCAGGCTCCATGCAGGGAGCCCGACGTGGGACTTGATCCCAGGTCTCCAAGATCACGCCCTGGGCCAAGCCAGCGCTAAAATGCTGAGCCACCTGGGTTGCCCTAATTTCTTTTTTTTAAATAAAGAGATTTCCTAACCTGTCCATCAAAAGAGACTAAAACAATGACATCCCAATAGAAATGAGCACTTCCAACACCCAGATTTTGTTTTCTAATTACCAATTCCCCACAGAAAGGAACTAGGGCCACTTGAGAAATGGCTTATTTCAGAATTGGTACAAGTTTAAGGTAAATATGGAGTATCTTGTTCCATAAAGCAAAGAAATACACAAACTCTAATGGAGTTGGTGTCAAAATATCACACGAAGGAACTTCAGAGTTTCTTACTAGCCAAATTTGACACAAATTGAGTATAAACAAGAATATGGATCATAACATGTTGAATAAAAAAAAATCAACAAGTCTCTGCAGACTTAAAGAGAGAGATTCAGTAAAATATTACTCATCGATAAAAAGGAACTGCCAAAACACACAACATGGATGAGTCTCAAAATCAAGCAGAGTGAAAAAATCCAGACAAAAAGGATTACATTCCATAGGGTTCCATTGATATAAATTCTAGAAAATGAGAACTAGTTGAGAGTGACAGAAAGCAGAGCAGTTTTTGCCTGCGGATGGGGTTAGAGGAGAGAGGGTGAAAAGAAACATCCCTTTAACAACTGCAAGGTGAGGAGCAAACTGAAAAGGAAATCACCACATCGGACCTGACCTCAGTATAAAATGATAATTTGGAGGAGACATTTGCTGCACCCATTCCCGAGGCCAAGAAGACCCCCTACGCAGTAGACCTTGATATATGAATGGAATAAAAATCTCAATCATATTGCTACTTATGGGATCTGTGCTATTGGTAGGGGACCACTGAGGACATCCTGGTTCCAATTCTGGGTACAATTCAATTGATATATTTTGTTACTGGTTGAATTGTTCTTTTTTTTTTATTTTTCTAAAGATTTTATTTATTTTTAAATAAAACGATCACAAGTGGGGAGGAATTTCAGAGGGAGAGGGAGCAGGGAGCCTGGTGTGGGGCTGCATCCCAGGACTCCTGAGTCATGACCTGAGCCTAAGGCACATGCTTCACCGACTGAGCCACTCGGGAGCCCCTGAAATGTTCTTTTAAAGAGTATATAGTTGTTTTCAAATAGACTCTAATAATTCCATTTCTCTAAGCACCGAGAAATAGTGGTTTCTATTCTATCCATGTACAAGTCATTACTTCCAATTTCGATGTTTTATCATATATTGAATATTTACCAAGTTCTGCAGTAAGTCAGGAAGCATGTACATAGTGTCATGAGAGAACAAATTTATAAGCTACCATCATCATGGAGATTCTGCGAGAAGCCCATCTCATCAGTCACTTAGGAATATCACGTATAAGATTTACAGTCCTTGCAAGTGAGGTTTTCATATGTGATCGAAGTGTCTATCCCTTACTGCTACGGCCCAGTAAGTGCACAGATGGTGCCGTGTGCCAGGCAGAAACATGGGTGGGGACCCAAAGGCACCCTCCTGGTGCCTGTAGAAGCCAACATGTGGGCTTGCCATGGAGTAAAAGAAGCAGCCGACGGGCTCCTGGGAGCTTCAGTTGGTTAAGCATCCCACTCTCGGTTTCAGCTCAGGTCGTGATCTCAGGGTCATGAGATCGAGTCCCCCATAGGGGACTCCCCATGCTCAGCAGGGAGTCTGCTATAAGCTTCTCTCTCTCTCTCTGACCCCCCCACCGCTTTCTCTCTCTCCCTTGCCCTCACGCGTGCTCTCTCTCTCTCTCTCTCTCAAATAAACAAATATAAATAAATAAATCTTTTTTTAAAAAAAGAAGCAGCCAAATTCAAGGACTGATCCCCTCAATCAGCATCAGCCCCCGTGCTAGAGAGGAGTTTAGTGATGTAGTGTTTCAGGGTGTTGGGTTGGCCAGTCCCCCTAGAATACCACGTGCCATGTGACTGTGGCCCCTACAATTGATCACACCCTTTGGGTGAAGTTCTCCAAGCTCTGTTGTAAGCAGAGGTGAGTCATCCACCCAGGGCTCTTCTAGATCTTTCCTACAGGGACTTGAGCTTTTGGCTCTGTCCATCTGTTTCTTCCCAAGGAAACACATGTTCGGGCCTCAGGAGAGGGCCTGGAGCCTTGCGGAGCAAATTGCAGGCTCTACTCCCACTTTGCCCTCCGTAGCCCATGACCCTCTGCGACAAGGTGTACATTCCTCTGTCTTTCAGATTGCTATTGACTATGGGATGTGAACCTAATCTTTAAAGTTTATCTTCTTTGAAGTCTTTTGGGAGTACTTACTATTTAAAGAAAGCAAGGGGCAAATCCTGGGAAAATGTGCATAATTACAACATAATTGATTTACCATGTAAACTTGCATCTTATTTCACTCTATTTTCATTTTTTATTTATTTTTTAAAAGATTTTATCCATTTATTCATGAGACACACACACACACACACACACAGAGGCAGAGACATAGGCAGAGGGAGAAGGAGGCTCCATGCAGGGAGCCCGATGTGGGACTCGATCCCGGGACTCCAGGATCACGCCCTGAGCTGAAGGCAGACGGTCAACCCCTGAGCTACCCAGGCGTCCCATCTTATTTCACTTTAAACATGGGGGGGCTGGAGTGCACAGCTGTACTTTCCAGAAGCAGAGGCTAACTTATCCCATTCCAAGGTGGCACGTCGTTAGAGATCATAATCCCCTCCACTGGTGAGCAGAGCTTTGTCCTTGCTGCCCTCCATTGCCAGGGCATCTTCTCTTTTGGGTTTGGGGCAACCATCCCCAGCTTCCTTCCTTTTCTCCCCCCACTACATTACACGGTGACTGAGCAACGTCCAAGGGCTAATTTGGGAGGAGTTGAGGGAGTCAAATGGGACTTTGTATTTATGATTCATTTCCACTAGCCTTACAGAGATGATGGATGGCACTGAATAACACATCCAATTTTTGAGGCTTGATATTTGCTAACTATGTAGCCAGGCCCCTTTGGCTCTCATTGAAGGAGAAACTTAAGCTATTAACTGAGATTAAGTGACTCATTTTGAGGTCAAACAGTAAATCAAGGATAGAATGAGAATTAGAACCACAGCTCCAAAGAGCTGCAAAAACAGACGTGAAGAGGAAAGAAGGATACAAGTTAAGAAGATTTCTCTTTCTCCTCTGACTACACTGACAGACAACCTTGGCTGTGGATTATTCTCAGGGATTAATAATTCATCTTGAACCTCAATAATGAATTAGAGTGTTCATGGACACGGCATCTTTGTGTGACGGTTCTGTGCTCTGCTCTAGAAGAAAGTGGAAACGGATTTAAATGGTTCACGGATCTCTGCCTGCTGCTCTGTCTGCAGGGTGGAAGCACTTCAACATAACCCAGCAAGAATTCATTTAACACATGTTGTATGCCAAGCATTGTGTTAGTCCTCTAAAACAAACATCAGAAAAAAATTTTTTTAAAGATTTTGTTTATTCGTGAGAGACACAAAGGGAGGCAGAGACATAGGCAGAGGGAGAAGCAGGCTCCATGCAGGGAGCCTGACTCAGGACTCGATCCCAGGACCCCGGGATCACAACCTGAGCTGAAGGAAAATGCTCAGCCGCTCACCCAGGTGCCCCAAATATCAGAAGTTTAAATAAGACCCAATCCCTGTCCAAAAGGAACTTAGAGTCCAGTGATCTACTCCTTACCTCAAATTGTTGTTTGAACCATTCTCTTTCTGACTTGTGTAATTACAAGAAGAACACAAATTAGACTTTGACTCTAAAGTATCAAGAATACACAGTTCTTGAAGACCCAATTGCTTGTTTTTTATTCAGCCGGATGAACTGGAGGATGCCAACACGCACACATTGACATCAGTGGCTGCCCTTCAGTTGTAGACTTGGAAAGCGGATCCTAAATCCTCCAGTGAAATGTTTTGGCAGGCATTTTCATCCAGATATGATTAACAAAACTAAAACAATGCGCACATCGATTCTGACTCTCAGGGAGGTCCTTGCTGGAAGTGTTAGCAACTGGAGTTTCGAGTGCTTTTGTCCAACCGAATCTCATTTCCCCACCGGTCATAATCTTTTAAGTAGCTTTTCTGTATTGGAGTAAATAAAGTAGCATAGGCATTTCCTTGCCCAGCCACTCTTTGCATTTTTCATCACTGTGACATTTTTGGAGGTTATGACTGACCCATGACTTAACGACATAAGAATACTCTCAACAGCAGAAAGGCTGTTGGAAAAGCTATCACACAAGTATGCAGCCAGCTAGAAATCTGAAGGAGCATGGTCTGTGCGGTCCATTCATTCAACAAATATGTACTCGACACATTTTTTTTTTTTTTTAAGATTTACTTATTTATTTGGAGAGAGAACAAACGGGAGGGGCAGAGGGAGAGGGAGAGAGGATCTCAAGCAGACTCTGAGCTGAGCGTGGAGCCTAAAGAGGGATCATGACCTGAGCTGACCTTGAGCGTCAGTCAGACGCTCAACTGATTGTGCCACCCAGGCACACCAGGACAAACACATTAATGAAATCTTCCGACCTGCTTCAAGCAGACTTCCCCACCTCTGCCTTCTTCACCTCTAACCAATGCAACTTTGGGGACTTCTTCAGAAAGAAACAGAGGTCATTGCTTGGGAACACCTTCACATTCCTGTCTTCTGACTTCTCGATCTGTTCTCATTTTTACTTGTATGGTCTCAGAGCATCACCATCTTTCCTCCTGCCCAGGTTAACTCATGGTTCTGTGTTCTAGAGCCCATTCCTTCCCAGTTAAGGACCTCCTTGCCATCCAAAACTTCCTTCTCTCCTATCCTTGGGTACTTTACTTTCTGCGTATAAAGAAGCTTGACCCTCCTCTTCCTGGGCCCTTGAGCCCCAATCTGACCGTGGCTCCTCTTCTTTTACTTCAAAGCTTCTAGAAGGACTGGCGATTCCTCACTTTCTCACCCACTGTTCACTTCTCGAGCCACCATCCTCTGGCTTCTCTTCTTTATGCCACTGAGATAACGCTTGCCAAAGTTATCGTTCATTTCCAAGCCCATCGAATTTTATTTTACTTTATTTGTCACAGGTCTTTATGTCTTTTGAAACTGCTCTCCTTCTGGAAACTGCTACTCCCTGGGCCTTGTGGTATACTATGTCGGTCCTCCTCTTTCTGTGCTGGCCACTCTCAGTGACTCCAGAAGCTTCTCGTCCATTATGCCTGATGACAGAAACCTCAGCATGGGTAGTTTTCTGTGCACCTCACATTAAACTATTGCATTTTAGTCTTCACAACAAACTTTAATGAGTACAAGTATCTCCCCCTTTCAGTCACAACAAATGTGAGGCTCAGAAAGGCTAAGCCATCTGCCCAGAGTCAGAGCTGGTGCCCGAGTCCAACCCAGGTGGCCCAAGCCCCAGAAGCCCCTCCTCTCAGCACCTAAATGTTACCTTTCCCCTCAACCCTTTTGATTAATTTTAGCACCTCATTTATCTTCATCTCACCTCTATGTTCTCCCAGAGAGATCTAATTTACTTCCATGTTTTAATGATGGCCTAACTATATAGTGACGACTCCTGGGACGGTTCCGACCAAGAAGCAGACACCAAACTGGACCTGGATATGGGAGAGACTCACTTGGGAGAAATGCCTAGAAGATAAAGGAGAGAGTGGGGACAGAAGAGGATTTTCTCAGTGTGCCCCTGAGAAAATCTGTGTTAGAGAAATCCTGCAGGGTGTGCTGTGCTCAGTCATGGGCAGGAGTGGCCCAGGGAGGTGGGGGCGCAGGGAGCCCTGCAGTGGGCCACAGTGGAGGGGCAGGAGGCTCTCTGCCAACTAGGTTCATCACATCAGGTGCCCTGGAAGGGACACCTGAGCAGTTCACCAGGGAGTACACCTCCATCGATAACACGGAACTCCAAGAGACCTTTCCGGTGCTAACCAGTCTTTGAATTTCAGTCCTACACTCAACCATTCTCTTGCCATGGCTATCCCAGTCTCACGAAACCTCAAGCTCAGCATGTCCAACACTCAACCCACTTAAGGGCCTCAACCCTAAAAGTTTCATGTTCTCCATAGTCCTGACCTCAGTGTGTGGCACTGCCACCCATCCATCATCTGAAGCCCCTCCTTCCCTCACCTCTGCACATACAATCCGAAACAAAGTTCTGTGGATTTTATGTCCTAAATTTCTCTTACATTGGTTGCTCATCCCCTCTCCATCCACACTACTGCTGCCTGTGTGCAGGGCCTCATCATTTCACTCCGTCGGAAGAGCTTTTATCTGGTCTCCTCATTGGGCCCCCTCCCACTGCACTGCCCATGGAGCGATCCTTCCCCACAAAACTCACCCCATGGACTGATAATCCCAGTAGGACATCTTGAGTGCTTAGAAGTGAACCTCACGTGCTAGGGAATTGGGTCCCTGATGGAAGTACAAGGAAGGTTTCCTGGAGGGAAAGCATCTGCGAAACCACCAAGTACATGATTAGCCCCTGTTTCAATAGAGGATAATGCACTTGGCTGTTCATGGCCAAGAACGGTTTAGTCATAGGAACGTTTCGTGCTGCTATTAAAACAGCAAATTGCTAAAGACAAATAAGGAAAATGCTTCAATTTCCCCGAAATTTGAGGACCTTTAGGCTTGGGATTTCTGTCTTTTAAGTGCAGTCAACATCGACACATATCTGCTGGCTGCGTTTCACGTTCAGCCACCGACTTTGCCACAGCGCTCCCTGACCTCACCTCACACTTCCCATCTCCTTTGAACCTGAGAGGCAAACTCATTCTTACCTCTCTTCAGGGAGGGATTGTTTATTGTTTCTCCGAAGAGAAACCTGAGAAGGCCAACAGTGTGGGCCTCTTTGCAGGTACAATGAATTCTTGATGGGTCTGAGAAACAACCACCTAACAGTCTATTTCAGATTTCAAGGATATCAAAGAACTTTCGAAAATCACCCAAGTTTTGAGTATTTTGAGTTTAATCTCAGGACGTGTCAATTGAGATATTACTCTAATATGCTCTGGAGGATACTAGATAGTTTGCTCAGTGAACTGACTTGTGAAAATTTAATCAGCTAACTTACGCTTCCTGTCTCAGTGCATCCAGGATGCAGAAATAAACACTTGGCTTCTTCCAGAAGAAATTCATTCTGCATACTCTGGGATACAATGCAACAGAAACTATAATAGATCAGATCAACAGACACATGTGAAGATGCTATAAACCATAAATAATGCCAAATATCAGCCTTATAATTTTGGCATCTAAACATAATTTCCCTAGAGGATTTCATTTTAATCACAAATAGTTTATGAACTGGCTTCATATTCATGTTTATTTTCTAAAGGAAATGATCCCATTATCTTCCCTTTGACTGTAGGAGCAGAGGAGAAACAGCAGGAGAAAGACAGCTGAAGGAAAGGTCATGGCTATCGATTTGATTGTTCAGGCAGATGATTAACTGCCTCTGCAGAGACAGCCCCAAGGGCCACGGAAGCCGTGGCTCAATTGAAGACTTTCCCAAGTTTCCCTCCTTATTATTGAAATCTGCTCTTGGTTTCACAGGTATACATCGGTGGCTTGATAACTTCATTTTGTGCGCTCTAATTTTTCCTCCGTATTCAAGACCAGCAAAGCAGGTAATAGCTCTATGCCCAGTGAGGCATCTCCATGCCAGGGTTTGCGTTCATGCCAAGGTGGGAAGGAGCAAGAGGCAGAAGAAGCCCAGAGAGATCGGACCCGAGACACAAATAAAGTGAGGAGAGGAGGCATCGCTGCCACACTGGGTGGCTATTCATTCTTTTTTAGACTACTGGCTCGGTCCCAGTACAAATAGGCACTTTCCTGGTGGACCAGACTATTGGTTTTCTATACTCCAGTTAACTGAGACAAGCTGGGGGGTCAGGATCAGCTGGAGAATATGTGTCACAACACAATACTGCACATAAAGTTCTAGTTTTATTAGCAGCAACCATTATTATTATGAAATAAATGTGAGCCCACTAATGGTTATTCTTACAATAATATCTTTCTCCCTCCTGTGCACTCCAATGATCTTTCCTGGGGGAGAGCTGTGGTCAGAGGGGGTTACTAATAGGCCAGGGAGAAGAGGAAATCACTTCTTGGCTACGCTTCTCGGTGTTTGGTGCCTAAGCACCTCCTCTGTGTTGGGTGTCATGGTGGGAATAAGGTTGAGAAATGCTTGGTTCAAGAACAATTTCTCAGGGTGGGGGGGGTCCGGGCCCCAAAGCTGGTGCATGACCACACTTACATGTAGCATCTTTCTTCTCTCTTCCTCCTCCCTCTGCAGTCTGATGCTGCAACACACAACATTCACGTGGTGCTTTAAACACTTCGGATGAGCTCCTTCCAAACCTCTCACTGAGTTGCCTTGGGCCAGCCTGCTGCCCCCAACTGGGTGCTACAACTTTGCCCTCACGGCTGCGAGCATCCTAGGAAAAGAGGGAAATGGAACCAATCACCTGGCTGTTCCAGGATGCCATCATCGGGTACCTAGTCTACCGGAAAAATAGGCAGCGTTTTCCTTTTTCACATCATAAGCATTTGTCATTTAACTGCTGTATGACCTCAGGAAAAATTTCTGAACCTCTCCCAGGCTCAATTTTCTCACCTGGCAAATGGAAATATGGTAGGTTGGTTGTAAGGGTTAAGTGAGGTCTTGTTGCTGGGAGGAAAACTGTTCTTCCTCTAACTTGAGTACAGATTATCAGGAGAAAAGATGAGAAGTTTATTTACTTTCACAGGAGCCTGCAGATCAAACGGCTCTCAGAACAGCCAGAGATAGGGGTTATATACTCAATGGGAAGAAGGGAGGGGAGGGAAGGGCCTTCTCGGGTAAACAGAGGGAAGGGATGGCAGTTTCAGATAGAGTTTGTTAAGCAATTAGGTGATAGTATTAGACTGCTCTCTGGCTGTGAATCTCCTGAGAGGGAACTGATAAGGTGTGTTTTTTGGGAGGTTCTGCTTAAGTTAGATTTCTTTCTTTCTTTCTTTTTTTATGAAAGAGAGAGAGAGAGCTTGAATGGAAGGGGAGGAAGGGAAAGGAGAGAGAGAATCTCCAGCAGACTCTGTGCAAAGGGAAGAGGCCAATGGAGGGCTCAATCTCACGACCCTGAGATCATGACATGAGCTGAAATGGAGAGTCAGATGCTTAACTGACTTAGCCACTCAGGCGCCCCAATAAGGGTTCTTTTGTGGCAGCTGTTTGCTCAGATGTTTTTGGCTTCAAGTAATCGCTGGGCCACTGAGGTACATATTGGATCCCTTCACCCGTAAGACAGGTGTTGGAGGTGTTATAGGATAGTTCAGAGACATTACCAAACAAAGGGCACCACCAACCCTAGGGCCGATGGCTCCCTCTGGGCAAAGAGGAGTAGGATGGACCACAGAGCGACAGCAGTGAGGGGGAGCCACGAGGCCTGTCTCAAGAAGAGAAAAGAAATTCCCACTCTCTACTTTTCTACCATAAACACAAATGAAAGGTTTCTGTCTCTACCAGGTAACAGCCTCTTTGACCCACAGCATAGGAAAAAAAAAAAAATCAAGCTGAATAAAAATAACTCTATTTATGAACTTTTTACTTTACATTGCATAGATTTTCTGTTTTGATTCCAATTTTTAAGGAACTCATATTCCCCCCTTTTGTTTGCGGTACAGAGTATGTGGCTGGGAGTGAAGACACATTAGAAAAAAAAATCATGTAATACACAGTTATATCAAATATGGTTATTGTACCAACATAGACTGACTCCCAGTGAGAACCTTGCTTTAGTTTTGTTACTTATAATTTTTAAAGGATTTATTAATTGCATGAAACGCAAAGGGCATTGAGCCAAACCTGTGAATGTTATTGTACATTAATGCAAATAACTTCTAAAAGGACAAACTGACATTTTAATAGGGCCGATACAACAAATCTTTTCTTCCATGAGGTACATTTCCCCTTCCGATGGCTAACTCGTATGTATGCACGTATTTATTTATTTAGTTAAGATTTTATTTATTCATTCATGAGAGACAGAGAGAGAGAGAGAGAGAAACATAGGCAGAGGGAGGAGCAGGCTCCATGCCGGGAGCCCAACGTGGGACTCGATCCCGGGTCTCCAGGATCACACCCTAGGCAGAAGGCAGGCGCTAAACCGCCAAGCCACCCAGGGATCCCCTAACTCATATTTAAATAAGAAGTAAGGAGAGTAAGATACAATGGTGGTAATGAAATGCGCACCCAACATTTCTTGGAGTGACTTAGTCACTGATGCCAAAGATTATCAATTAGTCTAAGAACATGGAGTACATATTAACAAATAAGCGTTTCTGGAATTATTTGAGGAGAGGTGACATTTTTCATAGTCCAAGAGGTCCCCTATGTTCAACCATTCTTTCTGCCCCATAGTCACCTGCTTAAGACCAGGACATGATAGAACTACTCAATGGTTCTAGTCACTTAAGAAAAAAATCTTGCTCTCTGCAAGTTGCCAGAATTTTTGTCTGCGTTATTGTTTCTTTTGGGTTATAAATCCCAAAGCAGTAGCTTTCAGCTCTGGTGTCATGAGCCAGACACTGATGTGTCCTCATCTGTGCAAGTGAAAGGAAAGGATGGCAACTCAAGGAGTGAGATGTGGATAGGACTGAGCAAAACTCACAGCTTGCCCTATAGGTGTGCCTAGACCCCTAAAGCATCTTGAATGCCTATAGGAGTGGGTCCTTCATGCAAAAGTCCTCTGTAAAGTGTGCACCTTTAGAACAAAGGTTGGGGCCATGTTGACACAGGTATCTGCCCAGCATGGAAGAGTGTCCTCACAAGCTGGGAATCTCCTAAGGACCTCGATGATGATAGTAACAATCATGGTGACAACAAAGGTGGTGATGAGGATGATAATGTGCCTTTGTTCTCAAGTAATTGCCAGTTTCCCCTATTGCATCTTTTCTTTGCCTACATCCAGAAAAGCTAGAAAGTGGGCTTAGAGGCAAAGACTCCTTCCTCCCAGGAAGCACAATGGATGCTAAGAGGTAAGATGTACAAACTCTTCTCATCTGCCTGTTCCACCCATAGGCCTGGATAAAGGTATGATCTGCTTTCCCATGTCTGAGGTCCCTCTGGAGCCCCATCAGTATAAATTCAAGGTTCAGCATGGCTAGCAAAGAATAATGGGTGTTGCTCTTGTGGCAGACACTGCAGTGTTTACCCAATAGCCAGCCTCACCCCCAACCCCTTCTGGTGTTTACTCTGCAGCTCTGGGGCATGAAACATCAATCAGAGGCAATCACAATAGTCTTCTCTCCGCCAGTAACTGGTTTAGGCATTGGCACCTTGACCCTGTCCTTCCCTGAGGGTAAGTCTGCTGTGGAAAGTCTGGAAAAGCTTTTCCTCATTAGTTAAAAATAAAAAGTTGCACAAGAGGACATACTCTTTCCTTTGCCGGACATCATGGTACCTGCATGTGATACCGGGAGCTGCTGTAATCCCTGGGGGCCAGGAGAGGAGATACTGGCCACATACTGGGGATGTGAAGCTGCTGAACAGAAAGAAGGGGAGCACCTAGGTCTTTGATGCCATCACGGTGCCCCTGTGGTGAGCTAACCTGGTCCTGCTCCCTCTGTGGCATTCTAGGTGGGTGATGGAGGTCGTAAGCCTGTGATTGCTTAAACCACTTTAAGGAGGGTAGGTCTTCTGCTGCTTGTGGGAAAACTAGCAGACACATACTTTAGAAGATCATCCAGGCTTCTGATCAGCCACGCAGTGATAAAGGCCATGAAATTGGTAAAGAAACTACAGGACCATGCACATGAGTTGCCCTGGCCCCTCATATAGTTGCTGGTCTAAGAAAAAATCATTGAAAATAGGGCACCTGGGTGGCTCAGTCGGTTGAGCATCTGCCTTTGGCTCAGGTCATGATCCCATGGTCCTGGGATGGAGCCCCACATTGGGCTCCCTGCTCAGCAGGGAACCTGCTTCTCCCTCTCCCTCTGCTGCTCTCCCTGCTTGTGCTCTCTCTGTCAAATAAATAAATAATTAAAATCTTTAAACAACAAAAAAAATCACTGAAAACTATAATTTTTCAGTCTTCTACATCCATTCACTCACTCACTCAATGACTATTCAGTTAGCTCTTGCTGTGGTTTTGCTGAAGGACATAAAAAATAGCATACCTCGGGGGGACTTAGTGCTGTAGCATTCACCAAGAACTTCACATGCTCTATTTGATGCCCACAAGAACTCAGTGAAATCAGTATTTATTATTCCTATTTCACAGATGGAAAAATCTGAGGCTCAAAAAAGATTATCCAAATTTCCATAACCTGACTCCAAGTCCATGTTTTTTTCCCATCCAAATCTGAAATGTATCTTGCCTGCAGGATGCTCAGGATCAAAAGCTATGGAGATGAGGTATCCCTACATTTAAAATGAAAAAAAAAAAAACAACCCTTAAATAATATTTGGATGGCAATGCAAACAGCTATTCAATTAATTTTACAGTATACTAAGTAGTTAAGTACCAAGTGTAGAAGGTGAGAGCAAGCATCATCCAGGAGGAACTTAGCAATGTTGATGGAGAGTCAGTGTGTATGTTTAGTACAAGTGGAAAATAATCTTTCCCACACAGGGACTAACAGCTTTATTGGAATCTGATATAATCATATAAAAACAATTATAATTTCATATAAATAAAAAATGCATAAGCCAGATTCATGTTTCTTATCAGATCTTAGTTACCTACTTTTGTCATCTGTAAGTAATTAATTCCAAGCTTGAAAGATTTGATAAAATAATTTCATTTGAAAAGCAATCATGCATGTATGTTGAGAATATTAGAGGAAAGATTTAAGGTGATTTCATTTGCCTCAATAACAAAGTGAAGGAAATGGATACACATTCGATTCTTTTACTAATTATTACTTATTTCACTTACAGAGCTAATAACACTCAAGCCCTTCAAACTGTGCTGTCTGCTTCAGTAGCAAGCAGCCACTACCCTCCTGTGGCTATTTAACTTTAAATTTTTATTAATTAAAATAAAATGAAATAAAAGTTTAAAATATAGTTTCTCAGTTGCACTTCCCACACTTCATGCGCTCAATAGCCACATTGGTTAGTGGCTACCATACTGGATAGTGCCAAATATAGGACATTTTGGTCTTCGCAGAAAGGTCTGCTGGACACCGTTGCTCTAGATTCTCGCAAGTGATAGACTGATAGAGAATGTAGTTATTTCTTAAAAGGGGGGAGATACTCATTTCATACTAGAATTTGTTTTTGCATTGCATTATATAATTATAGCATCAGAGTTGCTTTGTTCACTCATTATGAAACAAATATTTGCGCTTTGTTAGGCACTGTACACATACACTATTTCAGTTCCCCTAGGAATTGACAATTGTTTCTCCCAGAATCTAGTGCCTATCACCATGCAGGAAAATAGTCCTACTTAATAATTTGTTTATTAATGGGATGACTCAGGAACAACACAGACCTTAAAACTTCTTCCTCTGTCATTGGGCAGGTTAGGAATGCAACCTATGCCTCAACTGCAGATGATAAAGCAAATTCTTGGTCGGTTACCCAATCTCTTCTCTTTTTTGCTGATAGAACTCAAGTTTTATTCAGGACAATAATGTCCCCATCCAGAAAGGGATCAAGATTTTTCCACACACACATGAGAATTTTATTTCAGCTTTCCCATCCTCTCTTTCAGCTAGTATGGCCATGTACTCCAGATTTGACCAAGGAGATCTAAGAAGAGCTCCGAGGAGAGTGGAATTTCTGTAAAGTCTTTTTCCTTCCTAGTAAAAGAAAATTGACTTGACTATACCACTTGCCTCTTTCCCCTCATACTTGTTTTGAATGTGGATGTGATATCAGGAGGTGCCACAGGCATCTTGCAACTCTGAGGACATAAGTATAAGCGAAGAACCAAGAAAACAGAGACAGACTTTGTCGTTGTTGAGCTACTGAGCCACGCCCTGAGCTACCATCAGACTTCCTATAGAAAAACAAAACACCCATTCATTTGAGCCACTTTTAACTAGGTATTCTGTTACTTGCAGCTAAAAGCAACCCTAATTTATACACAGCACTGTGGTACTACTTTGGGTTTCTGGACCCAATTCTAGCACGGGTGGGGAGGGGCTTTCAACACACCACCAGGCAATTTTCAGACACCAGCAGGGTGTTTGGAAATTCAACTCAATTCAATTCAATTCTTAAACTATCCACTTGGAGATAGCATCAGATGCCACAAGTTATGGGCTCAGTCCTACAAGGCTGCCTCCCCGCACCCCCACCCACTTCAGATGCTAGTCAAAGCCCAGATCATCACCAGTGATTCTGACTGGCTCTAGGTCGAGAGGTTCCCATGGCCCTTTCCTTGGGTTTGATTACTTTGCTAGAGCAGTTTACAAAACAATGAAACATTTTACCTACTAGATGACTAGGATATGAAAGGATATGACTCAGGAGCAGCCTGATGGAAGAGATACAGAGAGTGAGGTATGTGGGAAGGGATGCAGAGCTTCCATGCCCTCTCCAGGTGTGCCATTGTCCCTATGTCTCCGTGTGTTCACCCGCCTGGAAGCTCTGCCTTTCATCCTTTGGGTTTTTATGGAGACCTCATTACACAGGCATGATTGGTTGAATCTTTGGCCTGATTGATTCAATCTCCAGCAACTCTACACCCACCCCAGAGGTAGGCCTGGGGGTGGGACTGAGCCTCTAATCACATGATTGGTTCTATGGGCAATCAGCCCCCATCCTTAGGTTACCTGAAGGCTTTCCAAAAGTCATTTCATTAACTTAACAAAAGACCCTTTGCTCTCTCTTATCCCAGGAAATTCCGAGGGTTTTTGGAGCTGTGAGTCAGGAGCCATAAACAAAGGCCAAATATATATGAGAAATATTTTTGGGGGGGTCATCTGAATGGCCAAATACATTTCTTACAAATCACAATATCTTAGGTAAACAATGTTGCATGCAAACCATCCAATCCTTCTTCATTTGGCAACTTTTTTTTTTTTAATTTTTATTTATTTATGATAGTCACACAGAGAGAGAGAGAGAGAGAGGCAGAGACACAGGCAGAGGGAGAAGCAGGCTCCATGCACCGGGAGCCTGACATGGGATTCGATCCCGGGTCCCCAGGATCATACCCTGGGCCAAAGGCAGGCGCCAAACTGCTGCGCCACCCAGGGATCCCCATGAGGCAACTTTTTATCTGATAAGATTGTATATTTGGGGTGGTCATTATAATGTACCCTCAGAAACAAACTCAAGTGTAGAGGACAAACTGGTGTTTGCCAGAGGGGAAGGGGTGGAGGATGGGTGAAATAGGTGAGGGGGATTAAGAAATGGCAAATGTCCAGTTATAAAATAGACAAGTCATAAGGATGAAAAAGTACATCATAGGGGATACAGTCAATAATTTTGTAATAATATTGTATGGTGACAGATGGTCACTACACTTAGGTAGTTTAGGTTGTGAGCATTGTGTGATATACAGAATTGTTGAATCGCTGTGTTGTACACCTGAAACCAATATAACATTGTATGTCAACTATCCTTAAATATTAAAAACTGGTACCCGGTGACATTCAAGACTTTCCTAAGAAGTCTTAGAGCTTCTACTCATACTAGTGAGCGTGTTCTCTCTTGAGACTCTCTGGAGGAAACCAGCAGTCCTGTAAGAACTGCAACTACATGAAACACTTGTGTAGAGAGTGATGCTGGCCAGCTGCCAACTATCCCAGCCATCCCAGCTGAGGCCCCAGATTTCATGAAGCAGAGAAAAGCATTCCCACTCTGCCCTCCTCAAATTCCTGACCCTACCAAGTCACGAGCACAATAACATGTTTTTTGCCTCTAACTTTCAGGATGGTTTGTTATGCAACAAAAGATAACTGGAACACCCTTGGGATATCTCACATCCATTAAGACTAAACCATTTTATTTTTTTTAAGTAGGCTCCACCCCCAAAGTGGGGCTTGAACTCATGACCCTGAGATCAAGAGACACACTCTTTACTGACTGAGCCAGCCAGGTGCCCCAAGACTAAGCCATTTTATAAATACTGGCTTCTCAGAACTTCATTTTAATTCTTTGAACATCATCATCATATTGACCTAATTCTCCCTATCTCTATCATCCTTTTGCCAGACTTCCTGTTTTCCTCACTGGATCCGGTACCATCTGGTACAGTTATGGAAGTCACGCACTGCACAAAAAAAAAAAAGGTGTCAGACCAAGAGGTTGAGTAGTGTTGAAGTAGGTCTTTTCTTTTTCTTTTTTTAAATTAACATAAACGTTGTATAGCCTAGTGGCTGCCCTGACTGGGACAGACAGACTCCCAAAGTTTTCATCATCAGGTCTCTTTGCTGATATTTGATTGCCTATACAGTGTAATCCAATCTTACCTTTACCTTCGTTTTCTTTTTCTCTTTTTTTTTTTTTTTTTGCATCCTTAATGCCTTAAAATACTACTCATTGTGTCTCCTGTAAGTACTGTATTCCTTTTTTTCCTCTTTCCCCATTAATGAACTATTTTTTTCTCTCAACTGAAGCAGCTTGTTTTCTGATTATACATAATATTTGCCTGTTTAAAAATTTTAAAGAATACATAAAAGTATAAGGAAGAAAGTAAAAAAAAATAAAATCACCTGAAATCCCATCCCTGAGATAACTGTCATTAACATTTCATTGATTTTTTTTCCATGTGACTTTTTTCATATATATGGAAACTTCTGGATCTTTCTGTCTGCTTTCTCCAGTCTTTTCCCCAGATGATCAATGTAGAGCCATCTAATTAGAATCCTCTACAAATTTAGTTGTCAGACTTTGCCTGAATGCTTACACTGCTTAGTAATATTTAAAATCTCTCACTTTCTTCCAACCACATTTGGTTAGTTGACAGCTTTTCAGTTCTCAAACACTACTCACTCGGCTGAAAATAGTGAGTCCCTCCATGACTCCCCCTCACCTAAGTGGACTTCTGTTGTGGCCCATTGTTAGAAGGTGGTTGAGGGACAATAAGGTATCCTCCAGACTGAAAAGAGAGAAAAGGAAGCCAGCCACTCCATACCATTTACACAGTTTTATTAGGGGTGACTTACTAACAGGAAGGATTGGCTGGACAATAATCCAGACACTATACAGCTATTCTCCTCAAAGTCTGGCCCTTAATTCACAGATTTTATAGACTGAGGGGATGTGCAGAGGTCATTGGGGTGAGGTCAAAGGTAGCTGTCTAAAGTGGCACCATCTGTGCACCAGAGCAGAGGGAGGGGAAGAAACTATGTTATTTACTAGTTATCTAAAGTAGTGTCATCTGCGTGCCAGAGGGACCATCAGAACAAACCTTCCTTTTGGTCAGGGCATATGTTAACGTCCAGGAGGCCTGGAACATGTAACCCCAAGGGAGGTCACTAAGTGGACACAAACCCAAGATGGAAAGGCCAAAGATAGAGGAGTTAGTATTGTTAATGCTTCTATACCTCTGCATCCAAAAAGGGTGAAGAGGGGCAAAGAGAAAGGAAGAAAGTCAGGGCTATCTCAGAATGGGCAGTTGGCAAGCTTTGAAGACAGAAGCTGGGAAGGTGGCGTATATTAGACCGGGATGGCATATTCACTGGAGCAAGGCCAGGTCCAGATGCAAGAGTCAAAAACTAAGATTGCAATGGAAGCAAATGAAACAAACGTCTTGTAGAAATCCTGTTAGACACCTGAGAGTGGCTCCAACAGGGCTTTATTACAACCAACACCAGGTGCTAAAGTACTTACAGGTGTTAAGTGGAGCTCATTACAGGCTGGACTCCTGGCTCTTGAGGACCGACTCTATGTGGCTCCTCGGTCAGTTATTCTCCTCACAGCACCTGCCTGACCGTGAGCCTTGGAACAGCTCTTGCCTGCAGGAAGGCTAAGTGAGTACCATTCTTTGTTCAAGGGCTATAGAACTTCTCTTCCAGATTGTAGTTGCCCTAGGCCCAGCTCTGCCCCGAGACAGATTCTCTCAAAGCAAAATCTCTTCCTGACATTCCTAAAACCCTTGCCAAACTCTGACAAGAGTATATTTATCATCACAAGCCATGTTTTGAAGTGGGAAACTGTACGTTTTGCTGCTGCTATGTAGAAAAGAGGGAAAAATCACCAAGTCCTTCAGTACAGGACGAGATCCGAGGGTCAGGTGGCTTCTAATGCAGGCTTTCAAGCAACCTACCTATCTTCAGCTGCACAGTTACTGTCAATGTCCAAAGTTCCTGTGATTCCAAATCCTAAGCATTTCAGAGACATTATGGTATAAATCAGGTCACTTCCAGACTTCTCTCACTGCTGGTTTAGGATTCGCTTTTCACAAGTCTACTAATGCAGTTATCGCTCATCCATCTGCTTTACAGTTTTCAAAATGTTGGTGATGTTTGTCCTCACGGGTGTGTGCCTGTTTTACATTATGTATTTTTAACCTTTTGCTGTCATTTTTGAGGGGTTTGGGAAAGAAATTGAAGTAAATGTGCCCTCAGTTTATCGTCTTAAAACAGAAGGTTAGTATGCAAGTATTTGCAAAGGAGAGCAACACGGTAAAAATGTTATTTTGAGAAGTTAAGATCATCTGTAAAACGCAGGAAAAACTAAAGGGTCAGAAATGTAAGTTAAGGAGTCAGGAGAGCACACAAGAATCCAAAAGAGAGAAAAGCAAAGATCTAAAATATGATCCTGGCAAAGAGAATGAAAAGAAAGACCCCAATCTTAAAAAAAAAAAAAAAAAAAGAGGAAAGACTTTGTTGACTAATTAACAAGATGGAAGAAAAAAGAATCTGTGCATTGTTGAGCTTGGAACAGAATGAGAGGCTCCTATGAACTTATGAGAAGTAATGAAGAGATTTTGGGGGGGCAATTGATGGGTTCTATTTTTGTAACAGTGAGTGTTGAGAATGAAGGATATGGGTGCTATTTTCTTAGAACAGCCAAAATAGAACAGAAATTCTGCCAAAACTCATCAAACCTTTTTATTAATTTACAGGGTAATAACTTTTAAAATACATTTGGAATATATATATATTCAAGAATTTCTAAGTCGACATGGGAAATGAATGGACTCAAAGATTCAGGTGGTAATGTCTTCTCTTCCTCCACATGAAGGTCATAATTTTTCAGGAAAGGGGTTTTATTCTTGGGAGATGATAAATCAGAGTTTCTGACTTGGGAGTTACCAGTTTAAGTTTCGGGTACCGCAGTGAAATCAGGATTGGAAAAAAGAAATCCTGCAGCTTCTCATCCCACTGGTAGTCAGGCTGCCATTTTAGTTAAGAGACCATAAGAGTCTTTTTAAAGAAATCTGATTAGCCCAAAAGGCAAAGCCTAAATATACAGACAACAGAGGCTCCCTGTGCCAGTCAGGAATCTCCATAGAAACAGAATCAATAGGATATATGTATATTAAGAGATTTATTTTAAGGAATTGGCTCACACAATTGTAGGGGGCCAGAAAATGCTGAATCTGCTGGGCAGACCAGTAGGCAGGCCACTCAGGCAAGAGTTGATGTTCCAGACTTGACTCTGAAATCTGTAGGACAGGGCAGCCCGTGTGGCTCAGCGGTTTAGTGCTGCCTTCAGCCCAGGGCGTGATCCTGGAGACCCAGGATCGAAGTCCCATGTTGGGCTTCCTGCATGGAGCCTGCTTCTCCCTCTGCCTGTGTCTCTGCCTCTCTATCTCTGTGTCTCTCATGAATAAATAAATAAAATCTTAAAAAAAAATAAAAATGAAACCTGTAGGACAGGCCAACAGGTTGGGAACTGAGGCAGGATTTCTTGGTTACAGTCTTGAGGCAGAATTATTTTTCTCTGGGAAGCCTCTGGGAAATTTTCGCTCTTAAGGCCCTCTACCTATTAGATGAGGTCCACCCACATCATCGAGGATAATCTCCTGTAAAGTCAACTGTTTGTAGATGATAATCACATCTCAAGATGATTTTACAACAATGTCTAGAGTAGTATTTGACCGAACAACTGGGCCAAGCCATGCCTAGACAAGGTGATGCGTAAAATTTAGCCCTAGCACTCCCCAATGAAACTGCTCAACCAGATGGCCCCAATACCAAAGCCCAACATAAACAAGGCATACTCATGGCACAGACCTCCTAGTCAGCTTTTTAGATGCTCTATGCTCAGGGGCACCTGGCTGGCTTAGTCAGTAGAGCATGGGACTGTCGATCTCAGGACTGTGAGTCTGAGCCCCATGCTGGGCAGAGAGATTACTTAAGAAAAATAGTAATAAAACAAAAATAAAAAGATTGTCTAAATGCACCACACCAAAGAAAGATCGGTTAATTGAGAATCCGTAGATATCGCAAGATAGTCCTTTAGAGGGAACAAAAACAGTTTAGGGAGAAGAAAGCAACAAAAAAACTATCGTTAAAATTCTCAGGGAGATAAGAGACAATAATTTGACCATGAAACAAGGAGAAACTGTTGGGGAGCTGGCGGGGGGCGGGGGGGAAGGTTCAGAGAGCAAAAAGGACTTCCTTGAAAGTATAAAAATTAATACTTAAATTGAAAACTCAGTAAGAGGGTTACAAGATAAAGTTGAAGCAATCTCTAAGAAAGTAAAACAAAATGACAAGAGATGGGAAACTGACAAGGTGGGGGGGGGGGGGGGGGGAGGTCATTTTAGGAGGATTGAAAAGTTTTCCAGAAAGAAAACAGAGAAAATGGAGGAGAGGAAATTTCAAAGAAATAATTCAAAACATTTCTGCACGTTAAAGGTTACAAGTTTCCAGACTGAAAAGGTTTACCAAGTTCCCAGCCCAGCAGATGAATATCTATCCACAAGTCATTTCATCATGAAATTTAAGGAATCAAAGATAAGAGAGTAAAGTTTTGGGTGAGTGGGATGGATAGATCACATACAACCGATCACCGATGAGACTGACTTCAGGCTTCTCGACAGCATCAGCAGAGGGCATGAAAATGAAGCCTTCAAAACTCTGGGGACAAATGATATATTTACCCAGAATTCTATTTCCAACCAAACCTAGCAAATTTAAGGGTAGAAGAATGATGTTTTTATAAATAAAAGTTTTCTTTCTTTTTTTTAAAGATCTTATTTATTTATTCAAGAAAGACACAGAGAGAGAGGCAGAGACACAGGCAGAGGGAGAAGCAAGCTCCCTGTGGGGAGCCCGATGCGGGACTCGATCCCAGGACGCCCTGAGCCGAAGGCAGATGCTCAACCACTGAGCCGCCCAGGCGCCCCAAATAAAAGTTTTCTAAAGTTCATTTCCCAACCACTTTTTCTCAGCAAGTAGTGAAGGGTGTACTCCTCCAGGAAAAGGAGTGAATAAAGAAGAAGAGGACAAGAGATTCAGGAATCCAGGCCTCTAACAAAAGAGACAGGCAAAGGGAATACTTAGCAGGATGAAGGGAGATCCCAGGACACAGCTGGCATGGAGAGGGTAGTCAGTCCATATGAGTAAGGTCAGAGGATCCTGGGACAGATGGCTCCAAGAGCATGAAATTGATGATTGCACCCAGCATATTTGAACATATTAAGAAGAGAGTGACACCTCTTGAGGATTGTTTGGGGGCACAAAAGTAAACAATTAAAAAATATATATATATATATATTAGATTCAGGAAAAGCAAAAGGTCATTGAAGAAAGGAAAAGTAATAATGTCAGCTAATACCACTGGGTTCAATTGTCTAGTGAAAACAATGTAAATAGTGACTACGGCTTCACAAAATCACATGCCTGTGCAGAGGCTGTATGTTTGTGGTGCAGGCGAGGAAGTGGAGGAGGGCAGCTAAATCCTTATCTTGCATAATAAAAATAAACAGTATGTAATCCTAAAAAATCAAGAAAAAGTAGTTACTTCAGTTGCAGTCCAGTACTGTTGTTTAAAGATCTAGAGGTGAGTTTATTTTTTAATTTTTATTAAGATTTTATTTATTTATTTGACACAGAGAGAACACAGGAAGGAGGGGCAGAGGGAGACACAGGGAGCCTGACCTGGGTCTTGATCCCAGAACCCGGGATCATGACCTGAGCCAAAAGCAGCCATGTAACTGATTGAGCCACGCAGGTGCCCCTAGAGGTGCATTTAAAAAAGAGGAAAAATCAGAGTTCAAATTGTCTCTGGGACGAAAAAAAATAATGAGCTAATGGGAGAGAAGATAATTACTTTTCATACTAAGTTTGGTAGAACTGCTTGATCCTTCTTGCATACATAATTTTGACAAGTCTTTTTAAACTCTCAAGCCTGGAGGACAAAACCCAAACTCTTGGAGGTCCAAGAGCTCACCCTCTGGAGTCAGAGTGACCTGGATTCTAATACCGGCTTTGCCACTTCCCAGCGATGTAACCTTGGGTGAATTATCTAAGTTCTCCAAACTCTGTGGAAAGGGTAATGATGCATCCCGACTGATCCACAGCCCCGGTTGTGAAGAATGAATAAAATAACTTAGGTCAAATCTAAGCATTAGGCCTGATGCATCCTCAGTGTCGTATAAACTTTCGCTAATGTTTTTGGCTACAGTCAGGCTGACATTCAAGGCTCTCTCTGTTATCTCTCCCATCTGCTTTTCCGACCTCGCATCTTATTCCTCTTCCAGAAAGATTCAAAGCTTGGGCCAGGCAGTTCTTATCCTTTCTGGAACCTACTGCGCTCTTTCCTGCCTCCCCACAAGTGCTTGTTTCCCTATTCCCAACCTATTTTGGTTGAGATAACAATGGAAAAGACATGTGTTACACCCTGTAAATAACTAGGCAATATTTGCATCCATTGGATTGAAATCCAAGATGTAAATATTTCCTCCAGGGGCTAAAAGCCGAAAGGAGGAGTTCCATTTTTGTTCAAGATGTGTTAATCTTGTCATTGCTCAAGGTTGCCATGGCTCCTGTTTGGCACTTCCAGGACTTAAGCTTATGCCACCACATCTGAACAAGTGGAAATAACTGCATTTGATTGAGACAGACTGGCAGGCTAAGAATCTTGTGAGATAGGTCAATGTTGCAAGTAGAAACATAAGCCAGAATTTTTGTGTCTCGGTTACGCACTCATTCTGGCTGCTGTGTATTTCCAAGCTTCGTTTTTTTTTCCTGGTGAACAGGGAGCAATTTATTTTGTAAACCAGGGGGAGATATTCTTTTCCCTTTCCTGGGGCACAGTTTAAATGGGAAAAACCCAGTAACCATTTGCTTGTAGTTTTTTAAAAATAAAGTCTTTGATTTTGTAAGTAATTTGTTAGTTATTTTATTAGAGACTTCATTAGGATATGAAGATATATGTGTCCTAGCCTAAAAAATAAGGATTAAACCGGAGAAAATTAAGCTAATTAACTTGGACAATTCATGCTCTTCCGTCAACTTCACAATTATTTTCAAATTCACAGTCATAGTTCAGAAGGGTTCCTTGGACAGAAATCAAAATTGTGTTTTTATGAGACTCACTAACCTATCTCTCATGACATTTATGCCCTCTGGTACTTTCTCTCTTGGTTCTTATCTAGCCGCTTAGAGACTTTTGGTCTCTGGAGTATATGGGAAGCGAATAGCAATGGGAATAGTGTTAATTGCTCTTGACTGCTTGAAATGCTCACAAGATTTCAAAACTTTATAAATCATCTTATAAGATCTCTTTTGCAGATTCAAAACGGAGGGATAATATCATCTTTCTTCTAACCATCATTCTAAGGTGAATCCAGATAGGTCATCTGGAATCTTATACAAATTCAACAGCATTTCGTCATTTATTATCCTTGCCATCAATATTTTGTTGACATTTGCTGACACTTTATGAATGTCCCTAAGGCATATGGTACTAAATCAGTTGCTATAAGGTGTACAACTGTATAGACTAGGAATATTCTCTTTCCTCATAAGGTAAATAATTCATGAAGAGCTGTTTCATGTAAGCTGTATTTATTTATTTGTTTGTTATCAATGGTAAAGTGAGAGATGAGAACATTTTAATGAAAAACAGAAAAGGAAAAACCCTCAGGCTGAGTTTTGAAACCTTTATTCCCTTGACTTTATGTATTTATTTTTAAAGATTTTATTTATTTATTCATGAGAGACAGAGACACAGACAGAGGGAGAAGCAGGCTCCATACGTGGAGCTGGATGTGGGACTCGATCCTGGGTCTCCAGGATCATGCCATGGGCTGAAGGCAGGCGCCAAACCTCTGAGCCACCCAGGCTGCCCTCTGTTGACTTTAAAAAAGGATAAAGAAGAAGAGATTTAGTCAAGCAAAGGACTTCTAAACTTTTACTTTAGTTTCAACTTCAACTTTAGGACACTTCGGAAACAAATAGAGCACAGGTAATCTCTACTTTCGATAACTTCTTCTAAAGATTTTATTTATTAATTTGATAGAGAGCACCAACAGGGGGAATGGCAGGCAGAGGGAGTGGGAGAAGCAGGCTACCCACTGAGCAGGGAGCCGGACACGGGGCTCCATCCCAGGACCCTGGGATCATGACCTGAGCTGAAGGCAGATGTTAAACTGCCACCCAGGTGCCCCAATAATTTCTTCTAAACTGAGTATTAACCCATGATTTCCCTTTACTTCTAATTATTTTCTTGCTTATTAATTTAAACATACCTATCTGTTTAAATCTCATGGTAACAAAGTCCTAGATAGCAGAAAAAGATACATTGCCAAAGAAAAATTGCCAACTACAAGTTGGGACTGTTCTTAAATTAAGGTCAAATCCAGGGGCCCCTGGGTAGCTCAGTCAGTTAAGCATCTGATCTTGTGGCTCAGGTCATAATCTTGGGGTCATGGGATCAAGTCCTGTGGCAGGCTCACGCTCAGTGAGGAGTCCGTCGTCCCTCTCCCTGCCCTCCCTTGCCCCCCTCCCCCTTGTGCTCTCTCTCTAAAATAAATAAATAAATAAATGAATAACAAATAAATCAATCTTAAAAAAAAAAGTTCAGATCCAAAAAAGGACCCATAAACCAAGTTTCCAGGACCACTCATTATACACTAGCTACCAATGACTAACATGAAAGTAACACTGAGTATCAACCCCTGTGGTTCGAAAATTTCATCTGATAATGGCACCTTCCTTGGGTTCAATACTACAATGACTTCAAGTACAGTGGTTGCCAACTCTGCAATTAACAGATTGATGAATATACTGAAAAATTGGGAAGTTCTCAAGTGGTAATCCCACTAATGGATATTATGCTTGATAAATTAATTCTGAGGCTTAACTTCTGTACAGAGTGGAAAACAATTAGAAAATCAAAGGGAAAACAAAAATAGACAACAGCCCAAGACACAAATGTCAAAGAAATGGCTTGTAGCATCTCAGACAGAGGAGGACAAGAAGAAACAGACCTTTTCAGAAACATGGCCCATGACATGAGATGACTACCTCATTAGTTGGCCTCAAGTGGCTGAGTGGTGTGGAATGCTGCTTTGCACATGCACATGACGTGAGTGCAAAAGCTTTTTGTTCGTGACGATTTTACTGCTGTCTATGCAGGACTCGCTCAATTACATGTGATGACCACGTACTTTTTCCATCACAGCATCTATAAGAATGTTTCATTTGGATTTGCCAGAACAACAGCTACTGAATGGCCAACGGGGCCTCACATCCCTTCCCACCAAAGTGGTGCCCAGGGAACCCCACCCCCAACTGCAGTTTAATATTTTCCTAATATTTCCCTTTCTTTTTCTTATTCTACTTTTTTCTTCTCTCTTTCTATGACTGGTAATACGCAGGTTGGGGTCAAACACTTCAAAATTATTTCTGGTTTAATAGTCCTCGTTTTCAAATGTGCTTTTCAGACTTTAATTAAACCTAGTCTCCCTGAGGGCCTACAGGGAAGCAGTGTTTTTTCTGCTTTCCAGAAGGGGACAATGGAAAAGGAATAATGACTACAGACAGTAGAAGTGGAAAGGGACAATAAAAAAGAAACTCTCCTGACCTATTCTGAATTTAGAAGCTTTTCTGCCTGTCTTCAGACCTAAATTCACTATGAAGCATTTTGGGGGAAATCTATTTCCTTAAGGAAGTTGACAGGCATTATATTCTATTTTAATAACATGGGAAAAAACTCTCACTAATTTCTTATAGCATCACACATAAAGTAAAACACAAAATATGAGAAAAATGTCCAGTTTCAGTTTGGATAAAAAATATTTTTATTATTTAAGTAATAAAAATGATTATTTTTTATTTCTAGGAAAATTCATAATTTTATGAACAGAAAAATATATTCATAAATTTATTCATAATTAGACCAAAATAATTACAATTTGGCCTACCTGCCTTCAAAGTCATAATTTGACAATCTTCTATAATTATAATTATATTGAGACACTTTTGTCTTTAAAATCCACACATAAGTGGACATAAACAACAAAACTTCAATGAGACAGGCACTGGTTAGTTGACCCTGTATTTGCTGAGGCCAAAGAGTACATTTACAAGTGATATTTATTTAAAAAAAAAAAAAAACCTAAACATAGGGAACATACTTTGGGGGGATAACGAAATATCCTTGAGAAAACACCTATCCTTTCTTCCACAGTCAGACAAAGAGAATTTTACTTCTAAAGACAGATGGTATAGGCCTCGTTTGTTTTTTTTTAAGAGTTTATTTATTTATTCATGAGACACACACACACACACACACACACAGAGGCAGAGACACAAGCAGAGGGAGAAGCAGGCTCCACACTGGGAGCCCAATGTGGGACTCGATCCCAGGACTCCAGGATCACGCCCTGGGCCAAAGGCAGGTGCTAAACCGCTGAGCCACCCAGGGATCCCCATATAGGCCTGTTTTTAAAGAGAAGGCAAAAGAGCCCCCCCCCCCTTTGAGGTATAGTTCTGTACAAATCTTAACAGCTTATAGGAACAGAAGCAACAAGGTATAGACATCAAATTGATGAAGATCTTCTCGTATAAAACTTGTATTATTTTATTGAAGTAATAAATAACCTACAGTGTTATATTAATTTCAGGTGTAGCATATAATGAGTTACCAATTCTGTACATTGCCCAGTGCTCATCACAATAAATGTACTCTTAATCCCCTTGCTCTCTTTCGCCTTACCTCCCCTTTGGTAACCACCAGCTGGTTGTAAAATCTGTATTTTTAATAACTGAAGAAATGAAAATTTCATCTGATAATGGCATGAAATGAAAAGAATGAGACATCAGATGGGAAAGAAAACATTCTAGCATGGGCCAGTTTGGAGTGGACCGAGGAGCAGGAATGACAGAGTCCAGAGGCAGAAGAAGCATAAGACATGGACACAAAGTGAGAAATAGCTTCCCCTGTCACTGGAGCCCTGGCACAGTGTTCATTAGGCTCGACTTCTCACTGTTCTTCCTGACACCAGATGATCAATCCAGGCTAATTGTGGCAATTCCATTCGCCTTGCCAGGAACTGGCTTAGGAAAGGGGCTTGTGACCCAATGAGAAAAGTCTGACTGACGGGCTTCTGGAAAAGGTCCTCTCACTCTTCTGAAAGAATTAGAGGTGGAGATGGACTTTCTCCTTTTCTTGGGAATATACTCACCCAAACCTCTTCCCTAAAAATTGGCAGAGTGAGGGAATGGAAAGAATTTCAGTATTTGAGGACATGGATGAGTTATGAATCAACCAATCTTGAATCCTCCCTTACTTCTGGACTTTCATTCATGTGAAATAATGTTTCCTTATGCTTGAGTCAGTGTATTTACTCATTTATTTATTAGAGATCTGATTGGCTTTACTAATCAGTTCTTGAATCGGGCAGTACCCCATCAAGTAAAGGGCAACTCCTAAGCCAGTTTAAATCAGGGTTTTCTGTTATTTATTAACCAAGAATTCTCTAACTGAGGGACACCTGGGTGGCTCAGAGTATGATCTTGGGTCTGGGGATCAAGTCCTGTATTGGGCTCCCTGCAGGGAGCCTGCTTCTCTTCTCTGCCTATGTCTCTGCCTCTCTCTCTCTCTGTCTTTCAGGAATAAATAAAATCTTTTAAAAAAATTCTGAAATTGAAATAATTAATGAGATATATTGGGTATTTCACCAAAACTCTTGCAGGGTTTTTATTATGGTTTCCCTAATGTATACTTATACTCAAGTTCGCTGAGCCTAGTTCCTTCTACAATCTGGATTCTCTTCTCCACACATAGATCTTTCTCAAGTCCTAACTCAAGAATCCCTTTATATGTTGTTTACTTGAGAGGCGTCTGAACTGACTTGAAATAACTTTGCAACTGGGGTATTGGTGTTCAGAATGGAAGGATAAGCAAGCAGCATCAGTTACAAAATAATGCTTAAAACATCAATGTGTCACATATGATCCTTTCTAGACAATATAACAAATGAGCTAATAAAGATGTCATAACTAGCAACTTGACGTTCCTAATAATGTGGCCAGAAAGCAAGTAGAATTTATAAAGAATTTCTTTATTCTTCCCCTCACTCTTCCACTGACTGATGACTATCTTGTTAATGACAATATATTCTCTATTCTGTGCTGGTAATTGAGAGCTAAACATTCACAATGTATATCAATATTCATGTTGCTGGGATTAGGAACAATGGGTATAAAAGATCCTGTTACTTCCAGGATCTTGATCTTGATCTTCAGCCAGTATTGCTGAAGCTGAAAAATCACATGTCTTTTGGAATAAATGTCTTTGGGTGAAAATTTGACTTTTTAGAGTAGCATAGCAAGGGTGGCATTACAATGAGTGACATCTATGGTAGGTTTGACTAGTAAAGTGAAATGGGATGGCCTCAAACCTGGGGTTTCTTATGTCCTCTGGGGCCCCTTTGTAGGAGTCTTGGGAGTGCTCTGTCCTTTTGCCAGGACCCTTTTGTCTTTAGTTTGACCTTAATAATAGCATATAGGTAACAAAGGGAGAAATATAGTAGGGGAGATAGTAATTCTTGTGCCCAGCATTCTTTTATATTTGTAGTCTTTCTCTAGTGCTTTCCTATACCTAAGTGTACCTCATAGCACATCTGAGCTATTGCAATATCTTGACCTCTGTCATTTCCCACTTGAAATAATCTCATGCTCCTGTCAAGTTGCCTTTCTTGTCCACAGTTTTTATTTATTACCCTCATGATAGCTAGAATCATTTTTCTAAAAATTTATTTATTTATTCATGAGAGAGAGAGAGAGAGAGAGAGAGAGGCAGAGACACAGGCAGAGGGAGAAGCAGGCTTCATGCAGGTAGCCCAATGCAGGACTCGATCCTGGGACTCCAGGATCACGCCCTGGGCTGAAGGCAGGTGCCAAACCGCCAAGCCTCCCAGGGATCCCTACAATCATTCTTTTAAAATATTTACACAGTATACCATTTTCCTTCCTCTTACTCTCAACTTTTCTATATCCTTATGATTTAATGTTGCCTCTTTCTTGTTGGGACTCCAATTGTATGTATCTCGGACCTTCTCACTGTAGGCTCCATGTTTCTTATCCCCTGTTCTGTATCTTCTCTCTCCACATTCTGGATATTTTCCTCTGTTCCATCTTCCAGTCCACCAAATCTCTTTTTAGCTTTATCTAATCTGTTATTAATCTCTTCCATTGAATTTTTAATTTTAGTTATGGTATTTTTCATATATAAATTTTGAGGGGCTCATTTTTAGGTTTTTAGTTTTCTTCCAAAATCTTAGTCTTTTTAATATTTTGATATATTAAATACAGCTATTTTTAAGTCTGTGCTGGATGGAGCTTCAGTGGGTCTATTTCTGTTTTCTCTTGTTTATCTAGGTTTCCATCATGTCTCCCCTTATGTACTTGGCTATTTGGGGTGTGACATGTTTTTACAGAAATTTGCTCCTATAGGTAGCAAGGGGCTCTATCAATCCAATCTCAGAATCAAGTTGATTTGAAGCAAGGATTCATTCCCTATGAAGGTCAGTTGATTCTCGGTTCACACTTACTTCTATAATTTAGCCTACTGAAGTATCAACCCAAAGCCTGAATGGTTTACCAGGTTTATTCCTCATCCCTTTGTGACTTCAATTTTTTCACCTTGGCTTCACAAGCCTGTCAAAAACACTAATTTCTCAATTTCTCAGCTGCTTCTTCCAGAATTGGTAAAGACTCTATAGGAAAAGTTCCCTAACTGCCAAGCTTGTGTCTGTGATTTGTTTTCTCCTGGAACGTGGCCTTATAATTCTTAATTAACTTGTTGGTTCTCTAATGCCTTCAAGGAAATTTTTTTCTAACATTTGTCCAGGGTTTTTGTTTTTGTTGTTGTTCTCAGTGGGAGTCTTTATTCAAATTACCCAGTCTACTATGCCAGAAGTGAAAAAATCTGATCCTTTAAAAATATAAGTCAAATGATGACACTGAAACTCTCCATAAATAAAATAAAAGTCCAATGACTTTTATCCAGCAGATCCTATGCATCTAACTCCAGGCTACCTCTCCAACTTTATTGCCTCCAACTCTCAAAAACTTTCCATAAATCTAAGGATAAACTTGACATAAACTTCTAAAGCAGAAAGGTCATGTGATATGTTTATTTTATAACCCTTATAGCATTTGGCATATTATCTGAGCAATTTATCAATTATGATTAAATTTAAATATATGCTAAAAAATAAAGATTCCCCCAAATAATGGCTTAAACTAGACAGTTTATTTCCCACATATATGGAAGTAGTCTAGAGATAGGCAGTCCAAGGGTTTTAGGAAGGCAGCAAGTATCAGGGACCCAGGCTTTTTTTTTTTTTTTTTATCTTGTTGCTTTACTCTGCATGGTTTCCATTCTCAAAGTTCATCTATGGCCTAAGATGGTGCTAAAGTTCCTGATAGTAGCTGTAAAGAGGAAGAGGGAAGTAAAAGAGTGCTTCTCCATTTTAGCAGACTTTTCAGAACACATAACATCTCTGCTTTCTTCTGATCACCTAGCCAGTGTTGTGGCTTCACCTAGCTACAAGGGCAACTCAGAAATGTAGACTTGTAGCTGAGTAGCAGTGGGCTAAGCTAGAAAATTAGAGAACATTTAGAAATAAGACACTGGTATGCAACTAGCAATCTCTGCTACAAACACTAAGCACATTTTTTCCTAAAAGTTTTTGGATTGTCTCTTTTTCTTGATCTGGATTGTCTCAACTACTGCTGATTCATTTCAATGCTTACATCATTAAAATACACAATTTCAATCTTCCAAAGATTTTCCATGCAAAATTCTACAATTGAAACTTCTCCACCAAGCAAAACAACTTGTCTTCTGTTTCTTACGCAAACATAGAAATATTATTTCTTTAATAAAAAAAATTTTTTTGGCAAAATGAGAGATGGGAAATTTCCCCTGAACATCCAGAGTTGTCAATCACATATCTTCAGTAAGTTTACTCTGGTCTACTGAATGTGAATGCTTCTCTTAATTAGTCCATATCTATAGTTAATTTATGTAGTGTGAGCACCACTGTCTTAGTCCGTTTGGGTTGATATAACAAAATAACAGACTGGGTGCCTTATAAACTACAAATTTTTATTTCTCATAGTTCTGGAGACTTAGGAAGTCCAAGATCCAGATACAGATGATTGAGTGTCTGGTAAGGATCTGTTTTCTGGTTGATAGTTGGATGTCTCTTTGCTGTGCCCTTCTGTGGAGAAAGGGTAACAGATGTCTTTGAGGTCTCTTTTATGTAGGACACTAATCTCATTCATGAGGAGTCCATCTTCATGACTTAATCACCTCCTAAAGGTCCCACCTCCAAATATCCAAATACCATTGGGGATTAGGTTTCAATAAGTGAATTTGGGGGGGACACAAACACTGAGTTTGTAGAAGCCATTTTCTGTGAACCTCTAATTAATATGTCTATTAATACTTTCTCTACTGGATTTTGATTAATGTGTGTCTTTTCCACTGGACAGTAACCTCCAAGCAGTTGGAAGCAATGTCTGTTTTGCTCTCATGCCTAGCATCTAGCATGGTGGGTGGGGCATAGTAGGTGTTCACTACATATTTATTGAAAGAAGGTGGAATTTAACCTTTATTGCACACCCATTATATGCCAGGTAGTAGAGTAAGTATTTTGCAAATATAATTTTATTGATTTTTCATAACAGCCAAATGTGATAAGAATTATGTCCCCTTTCACAGATGAGGTAAATGAGGCTTGAAGAAGATAAATAATTAAACCAAGTCACAAAGCCAGAAAGAGGTGGATCTGAGGTCTGACCTATAACCTCTGTCTCTACTGTAAATGCTCATTTGACTCTGGCATATTTCTGTCAACAGGTGGGCTGTTCCCTGGCTTCCTCTGATAAAGGGCTGACTGATTTCATGATAAGATGGAAATACTAAATAGTAGATGATTATCCTTTCAATGGCAAATTCCTGAAGTCTCCGTGCTCTAATTAAAGGAACTCACTTATAACAATTATATAACAGACATAATGGTAGGCAGTTGGCTCAGTTGCTAGTTTAAAAAGGATGGATTCAGGAACATGTCTTCAAAAACCTGACAATGTGGACCACCAATTACCCACACGGGTCAATTTGTTTAGGTGATACAATTTTGATATTAGATCTCTGGGACAAAGCAGGAACAATGCCAAAAATTTCAGTCGCCATCCCACATAAACTTTAAAGGATGAGGAAAAGGCAAGAAAGGCAGAAAAGATAAAGGAAAAAAGAGAGAGAAACATATACAAAAGAGTGGAAAACATACAAAACAGTGAAGTGGAGAGGAGAAGGGAATGACACCCATTTGTTTTGTTGTTTTGGGTTTACTTCCTTTAGCTACTCAGCTTTCAGTCCCCATTCTTTCAGTAATAGCCTCCCCATTTACTTTTTGGTAATTCCATCCGCACTTTTGGATACCATCTGGTGAGACTGTTGTTTGGGGACCCTGACTTCCCCCAGCCCCTGAGCAGAGTTGAACCTAGCTAAACCAGTCACATGCTCTCTTCCTGGAATCAGAATCCTTTGTTTCAGATGCAGCTGTTGAGAAGTTCATGCTGTGGAGACTCCTGTGAGCTATCTGGGTCTGTCCTTTCCACCACTGGATCTTCAGCCTCCTCTCCTCAATCCTTGGAACTTCCCCAATTTTCCCAATAAATTCTTTCCTGGTTTAAGTTTATCCGAGGCAGCTACTCTTGTTTGCAACCAAATAACACGAGCTGATATACTCAAGGAAGAAGGCAGGTGGAAATCAATGCTGAAATTAAGATCTGGGATAAGATCCATTGAGAATCTGTTTTCAATTCCCAAAGCAGTAGGTACTAGTTTAAATGAAACAAAGGACAAATTAGTGTTCAATCATCTCAGATCTCTAGGAGCAAATATACTCACTCTATAAAGTAGCAGAAGGCTTCCAAAAGGTAAGAGAAATATTCTTTTCAAGGATAACCTATTGTAGGATTGACATCACAATTTGGGGTACTGAAAAAGTGTTTCCTGCAAGGCAGAGGTTTACCTCAGTTTTTATTTTATAAGATTTCTGTGTCTTTGATAATTTCACATTTTGGCATGACTAAAGGATTTTTCCATTCAAATCAACCTCCTTCAACTTGGCTAGTCCCTCTTCCTCCCCCCTGACTTGCCCCGTGGGATTCTTTCTTTTCACTGCCAAGGATTAAATTCTCTGTGAAAGCCTTGAAGGCAATAGACATCTGTACAGGAAAGGAGATACAAAACTGTCCAAAAAGAGAGAAGCACTCCCAAAGCCTTAGTGAGAAAATAATTGAACTCTTATTCATATTGGGAAAAAGTCTGGTTTCAAACTGAGTTTTTTATTGACTTTTTTTTTTTCATAAAAGGATCATCGTTTATGTTGAATAAGAAAACGGTTATTGTTCTACTTTACCAAAGATGCTAAGTTTGCATGTTTTAAACATCAAACAAACATCTCCATAGAGAATGGCTTGCTTCCAATACCTGGTGAGCAGGCCAGACTTTCAGAGCAGCCCAGTTACACCAGTTCTGTGTTGGTGGGTGAGCGATTCAAGATAGAAGGCTGAATTAGAATTCAGTCCTAATCCTGCTTAAGATGCTGGTTTTATTAGGTCTTAGCTTGATGGTCAGAAGACAATCCCACATAGCTCTAGTAGCACAGATCCAATGCTCCCTCTTCAAGCCACGAGCATGGAAGCCATGGGTGTTATTAGCAATGTGCAAATGGCAGATGCTGTGAGGACAAATAGAAAAAGACACATAGTATATAATGTCGACCTTAACTATTACCCTGTTATCAGTCCTAATCTCTCCACCTTATAAATATCTAACATTAATATTGTATTTCTGGCAGTTGATGAATGGAGTCCTATGTTGTATCAAACTACAGTGATTGTCAGTTTAGACAAGATGAGGGGGATCATGTGAGAATGATATATTATCAGAACTCTATCATCTCCAACTTTAGTTAGTTGTTCAGTCTATTAATCTAACAACTCATGGGAAGCTTGAGGCTGGAAATGAGGGAGTACGATTCATTGGACAAGAACTGAGTTCTAGATATGAACTCTTAGAAAATAGACTCTTGAAAATGTCTTCTCTTTGTGTTTATTTGCCATTGGGAAATGGTATCTTTTTTTCTTCCTTTTTATTCTGTGTGAAAATTTAGCTTGGGGGGAAAAATCACATAGCTTATTATGTCAGGTCTCCCAAATGGTTAGACGACTGACCCTTCAGTAAAAAAAAAAAAAAAAAAGAAAACTTAAGGGTTCTTGGCTTTTCTTATAATTGCTCAGGCTCCAATTCTGTTGAAAAGTGAATGGAAAAGCTGTTCTATGAAATGACTCTTTAATATTTGATAAATGAGTCAGTCTTGTGGGCCTATATGGTTGCAGCAGTCATGCTTCTCCGCTAAGACTGCATATGTTCACATGGGATGGTCATTAAGCAAGCCTTTTAAGATGACAGAACTCTGTTCTTCTGTCTCATTTCCCAGAAAGAAGAATAATGGAATAAAGTCTGGAGAGTAAAAAGGGGAAGAAAGGGGGATACGCTCTTCCCCCACCACGGCTTTCTAACCTAGAAAGGCAACATCATTTGTGGCAAAGAGCTGCATTCTACGTGGCAAAATAAATGGGAGGTATTTATTCCTAAATCTTCGTGACACTTTAATGAGATAGTGGGAGAATATTATTATTAGGGCCTTAATGATTTGGGAAAATTGAGACAAAGGGATGCTGGAAAATATATTAAATATAACACTATTAATCTGAATTAAAAGACCAGAACTGGCTCAAATATTTTAGTTCAGGAAAGGAACCTCAAGCTGGAGAGTGAATTGGATGATATAGACTAGATATCCAGCTTTCCCCTGGATTCAGATGTTATTTCCACTCTATTCCAAGTGAGATTTGCTTTTAACCATAGACTAAGAGAGCTCTGGTCTCTCCCCAGAGAAATCAGACTGTCAGACCTCTCCCTTGGATTTTTCTTCCCCACCACACACCCCCACACCCCATGTATGCCACACATACCTACCAGCTGCCCACCAAAACCAGCTGCCTCAGGACAGGGCTGTCAAGGGAAGTCTTCCTATGGATGGACAGCCCTTGGTGGCAGCAGGAATCCTCTGCATGATTGTCCCTATGGCCTCGATTCTGACTTTGGGCTCTGGCCCATGTCTTGTGACAGGAAATACATACCCATTGTAGAAAACATGAAAAGTACACTTTTTTTTTTAATTGCTTACAATCTCACCACCCAGAGTGATCACTGTCAATATTTTGATATAGTTTTTAAAAATTCAATCTAACTAAGACATATAAGTTGGAGTCACACTATATATGCACTTTTGAATCCTGCTTTACTTCTCTCTTTTTTTTTTTAGCTTTGTATGTGAGGATTTCTCCGTGTTATAAAAACATTCTTTGTAATTGCTACCCACATCTATTATATAAGAAAAATAATGATTATAGAGATCAAGGAAAAACCAGAAAATGGAAGGAGAAAAAAATAATCTAAAAGTTGAAGATGGAGGAATGGTTGTTCTAATCACCAATTTATGGAGTAGAATGTTCAAGGAAAAAATTAGGAACTGGTATATAAGGAATGAAGCTGCTTTGACAAATGTATAAAATAACAAAAAGATAGTTGTTAGCACAGGTGTAATATATAATATTTAAATACCAAGAAAACAATTGCTATTGTGTAGCATCGAGTTATATTGGTAAGATTAATTAATGCAGTTTTACTAAATAATAAGGAAATGCCTACATTTTAAAAAGATGCCTAGAAAAATATGTAAAAGGGAGCTCATTAATTGTAAGAATGATAATATTCTTAACATGGCATTGCACGTTAGATTCCCTTTGTGAGCTTTAGTGAGGAGTTAGGAAAAGAGGCAAACGACAGTCTGTTAAAGGCAGAACTAAAAAAAAAAAAAAAAGACAGAACTGTCTATTTCCTTCTCATCCCTGCCAAAGACTATTATTCTCAAGGACAAGAAAAAAATGTGGTAGTATTTGAAGCTCTAGCAAAGTATTTGTGTTCACTGGAGATGGATTCTGATACCACCAGGCCCTCCTTCCCTTTGCTTCGAGCTCTCTCCCACTTCCCAGTTACAGCCAAGGGGTGGGCTAGAGCTGAGAGGACAAGACCCTGGAGAAGGCTGTGGCTTATTGCAAAGATGATGGATGGGCTCCCGGGTCACAGAAGCTGCATTCCAATCCAAGAGTTGTCACCACTAGCTGTGTCACCTGGGCAAGTGACTCAAACTGTTTACGGTTTCCTTTCCCCTCTTATATAGTGGAGATCATGAAATCTATTTCTTATGGGATGTTAAATAAAAATTGGTTGTTGTTATTTATAGTTCATTTTTATTTTTCCATATCTTCCCTCCCACCCCCCGCTTTTTTTTTGACCATGGAATTGTAGTTCACTTCAACAGTGATTCTAGTTTCTTGTTCATTTCATCCTTATAATCAATCCACTAAATTTATGCTATGATGAGCCAGAAAGATTCTCTCATCTCAGTACTTGCCATTTGATGTTTAATAAAGCTTATAGGCTCATAGGTGGCACTAATAATATTCTTTAAACATTCATTAAACAAAAATTCCCTGATTAAATTTTTTTTATTGTAGGGTACCTGGGTGGCCTAGTCAGTTAAGTGTCTGCCTTCTGCTTGGGTCATGATCTCAGTGTCCTGGGATGGAGTCCCAGTTCAGGCTTCCGGCTCAACAAGGGTCTGCTCTCCCTCTCCCTTTGTGTGTGCGCGCGCTCTCTCTCTCTCTCTCTCAAGTTAATAAAATCTTTTTTTTTTTTTTAAGATTTTATTTATTTATTTATTCATGAGAGACACAGAGAGAGAGAGGCAGAGACACAAGCAGAGGGAGAAGCAGGCTCCATGCAGGGAGCCTGAATGTGGGACTCAATCCGGGATTCCAGGATCATGCCCTGAGCCAAAGGTCAGACGCTCAACCACTAAGCCACCCAGACGTCCCAAGTTAATAAAATCTTTAAAAAAATAAAATAAGAACTTCCCTATATTAAAAAAAATAAAAAATAAAAATAAATAAATAAATAAATAAATAATTTTTTTATTGAGAGCCTTATATGTGCTAGGCACTCTGCCAAATAATATGGTTAGAAATGAATAAATCCTAGCTGGATAAGAAAGTTAAAGAGATGATGTCCAGTATATTTAGAAAAATATATAATTTATAATGGAAGGAGGCTAGTAAAAATTGGATTCTCCATATAAGTTAATGACAATGTTCTTTAATTTTAGGAAACTTTTTGATGGGTAAGAATATGAATTAAGAAATTGGAAAGGTGGGGCACTTGGGTGGCTCAGTCAGTTAAGCGTCTACCTTTGGCTCAGGTCATGGGATGGGATCCCAGGGTCGTGGGATGGAGCCTCATGTCAGGCTCCCTGCTCGGTGGGGAGCCCCTTCTCCCTCTCCCTCTGCTTCTCTCCTGTTAGTGTGCACTCTCTTGCTCTCTCTCTGTCAAATAAATAAATACAATAAAAAAAAATACTAAACAAAAGAAATTGGAAATGTAAAATGAAGCGATAATCAGGAGGCTTAATTTTAGCCCATACATTAGCTATACAATTTTGTGCAAGGCATTTAATTTTTTTCTCTAACTGTACAATGGAATTCAGGGTCGCAAAATAAATAAATCAAATACTCTCCTAAATAACTCATGGGTTCAAGAGGAAACCACAATGGAAATTATAATTAGAAGGGTAATTAGAAAGGTAATGGTGATTAGTATTAATTAGAATGAAGTGAATGTATGTAAATGAATTTAAAATATAAGACAGATTGAAAGTTAATTGAGCTACAAATGCATCTCAAAAAGCTAGGAAAAAACAAAGTAGAAAAAGAAAATAATGAAAGTAACAATAGAAAGTAAGGAAATAGAAAAATAATAAAAATATAGATCATTAACAAAAGCAAGATCTCATTTTTGGAAAGAATCCAGATAAGGCGATTTATGAAAACTGGCAATTTATGGGCTAACCTCACTTAGATGCCATTTAGATGCAAAATTTCTAAATTAAGTAGTAAGAAATCATATCCAATAATGTATTAGTCTGTATGAATGTATGTAGTGTGATTAATGGTACAGCCATTATGGAAAACAGCATCCAATAATGTATTAAAATCATTTCTAACAATTTATTAAAATACAGTGTGATTAATGGTACAGCCATTATGGAAAACAGTTCTTAAAAAAAATTAAAAATGGAATTACCATAAGATCCAGCTATCGCACTTCTGGTTATATATCCAAAAAAATTAAAAGAGTATCTTAAAGAGATATTTGCACACCCATGTTCATTGTAGCACTATTCACAATAGTCAAGGGGAGGAAGCAACTCTAATACCTATTAACAGACGAGTGAATAAAGAAAATGTGAAATATACCCATAAGGGAATATTATGTAGCCTTAAAAAAAAAAAGAGGGAAATCTTGTCACATACTACAACATGGATGAATCTTGAGGCTGTTACGCTAAGTGAAATAAGCCAGTCACAAAAAAAAATATTGTATGAATCCACACATAGGAAATGTCTATAAGGTAGTCAGAAGAAGCATGAAAACAGAGAATAGAAAGGTGGTTACCAAAAGCTGAGAAGAGAGTAGCAGAATTAGTGTTTAGTGGGTATAGAGTTTCAGTTTTACAAGACGAACATATTCTAAAGATCAGTTGCACAACAGTGTGAATATATGTAACACTACTGACCCATGCCCTTAAAAATGGTTAAGATGGAAAATGTAATGTTATATGTTTTTGCCATCTCACTGACATGAGATTATGTGATTTTGGCACAGTGGATGAAGAAAAAAAATGATCATGGCACAGTGGATAATACTCAGACACTGGACTGAAATGGCCTGGGTTCCAATCCTACTTCTACCACTTATCTATGTAACTTTGGGCAAATTACTTTTTTGTTCTTTAGTTTTTTATTAAAGTAAAGATAAAAATAGATCATAACACCCCAACCCAAATAACAACAAAAACATCATGAGCAAGTGGGTTTATCCCAATATCTGTCAGTCTAATCCACTGTATTAAGAGATAAAAGGATCAACAGATACAGAAAAATGTTAAAATTCAACACTTGAAATGTTTTTCTCTAAGACTTATGTGGCTTTTCTTTCCCTTCCCTTAGGCCTCTGCTCAGTTGTCATCTTATCAGTGAGGCCTTTTCGGACCACCCTGTATACACTAACACCCTACTGCACCCTATCTTCTAACCCTGCCTTACATATCTTCACAAAAGCACTTCCTAGGCATAAAGATAATGGAAGAAACAGCAAAGAAAAAATAGACAAATTTGACTACTTGAAAAGGTAAAACTTCTGGATGCCAAAAAATAAATAAATAAATAAAAAGCAAAACTAAAAGGCAAATTTCAAAATTGAGGAGAGTATTTACCAGCAATATAACTGGAAAAGGGAGTTCATAGAGAATAATAAGAAAACTTTTATAGAAAGAGTTGGCAAAACCTGTATAGAAAGAGTCCTCAGATTAATCCATTGCAGAACATGAATTAGTGACTCAAATTAGAAAAAAAAATCAACAAAACTTCAACCTCACAGAGAGACTAAGAAATTGAAATAAAGGGATGCTTTTAAAAAGAAGTTTTTGAAATTAGAATGATTTTTTTAAAGAATATAATTCGGGTGATAAGATGGGCCCTTGTGCCGTGCTGGTGAGAATATAAAATGATTCACATTTTCTTATATTAATGGTGTTTTGCTGGGCAACAAGTTACTATGATACTTAGCAGCTCAAAGCAACAAATATCTATCATTTCACCGTTTCTGTGGATCAGGGACCCAGGAACTGCTTAGCCTGCTGCACAGGTAGGGCAGTCTGCAGCTGGGGGTGGTCCCTGTAGGCTCCTTGGAGGCCCGAGAAACTACTTTTAGGCTCACTCATGAGGTTTAGGCCAGGATCAGTGGCTCATGCCTATTGGCCAAGAACCTCATCCTTGCTATGTGGACTTCTCCAGAGGCTGCCAGCAGGTCCCCCAGCCCGGCAGCTGAGTTCTCTCAGGGCTAGCGACTCGAGAGAAAGTGTGACCAAGACAAGTCACAGTTTTATAATCTAACCTTGCAGGTGACTTATCATCGCTCTGCTGTATTCTCTTAGTCACATAGACAAATCTTGGTAAATATGGATAGGGACGACCTAAGGGTTTGAAGACCAGGAGGCAGGGATATTGGGGGCCTTCTTAATGGCTAGTTGCCACATTTCTTTAAGCGATTCATCAATATTTAAAAGTTTGTATCTGAGACGCCTGAGTGGCTCAGCAGTTGAGCGTCTGCCTTTGGCTCAGGACATGATCCCGGGGTTCCGGGATCGAGTCCCACATTGGGCTCCCTGCATGGAGCCTGCTTCTCCCTCTGCCTATGTCTCTGTCTCTCATGAATAAATAAATAAAATCTTTGAAAATAAATAAAAATTAAAAAAATAAAGTTTATATCTACCCTTCAATCCAATAATGTTATGTAATTACATCCCCAGCAATTTTTTTCTAAAAAAGTAATCATGTATGTGGACGAATAATATGCCTAAGCATGTTTAGTATATCATTTTTATAACAGTATAATCTGGGAATCATTTAAATGTGTAATAACAGAGGATTTATTTATCAAATAAATGGTAATACCATATGATGGACTATAATGGATCCATCAAAATAATTTTTGGAAGAATTTTCATATCGTGGGGAAATGATATAATGCTTAGGACATTATAAGGCAGGGCATGTACATTTATACATAATATGCCGATTATGTAAAAATTAAAATAATTATGTCTTAAAAAAGACTGGGCATATCCTAATGCAGTAAGAAGATATAACAGAATATATGTACTATCCCTGGCCTCCCCTCTCCCCTACACAAGCTAAACCTGGATCTACTTATGAAGAAATAATCAAACAGATCTAGCTTGTGGGATGTAGTGAAAAATGACTGGTCTGCAATCTTCAAAAAATGTCAGTATCAGAAAAGATAGGAAAAAACTAATTCTATACTCAGGAGAAGACAGTAATGATACAATGATGTTTAGGAGTCCAGGTTCTGTATGTCTGGGCTTCCTTTTTGTATGATGAAGATGTACCTGCCTCCCCCGCCCTCCCCCAGAATGAATAAAAATAAAGGAGCTAAGTCAGAGACAGGCATGGATCCTTTATTTTCCTTATTTAGGTAATTTCTATGCCCAACATGGGGGTTGAACTCACAACCCCAAGATCAAGAGTCTCACACTCTACTGACTAAGGCAGTCAGATGCCCCCAGAAGTGGATCCTTTAAATGCAAAGAAGTTTGGTAAGAGAATGGGTCTGCTTAATCTTCCAGATAACTTCTCCTAGCTGCTCTCCAACCTTCCCCAGGCACCGGAAAGTTCTGTGTTAATTCAAAATTCTAGGGGCACACGATTGGCTGGCTCAGTAGAGCACACGATTCTTAATCTCAGGGTCGTGAGTTCAAGCCCCACGTTGGGTGTGGAGCCTACTTAAAAAAATGGATAAATAAAAATAAAATAAATAAAATTCTATTCCCGTGTGGCTTTTCTGGACGTTACCTCAGTATCCCTAAGTACTTGCTCCACTACTGACCGTATTATTCTTTCATGACCTGATTGCTGTAATATCCTCTACTGAAATATGATTATAGTCATTCTAGAATGTTCTGTTAGAAAGTCTGTAGGCATAAGCGGAGTTCCACATTAAAAATGAGCTACAATTTAGACAAGTCTTTAATAAATGTTTGTGGGCAGAGAGACCTCATTGAAACAAAAGCAATCAATTCTTGTTATCTTTGCTATTAGAAGAAAGCAATAGTGGAATTCTTCCAAAACAGTGCATAAAGTATAATACTTTAATGGATTTTCTCCCCCTCAATGGATTTGCCTGCCTAAACTTTTTTGTTTTTTTCTTTTGGTCTAGACCAAATTTCTAATGATTTCACATCCCTTTGCACACATTTGTAGCTTGGGGCTGGGGGACTCCACTGGTGTTGATTGAGAGGTTCAAGATGGTCTAGGAATGCAAACTGCCCTTGGGAAATTCACATGCAAATAACCAGGTGGAGATTGTAGCCTAAATACTGATCAAAATGCAATTCTATCTGTGCCATAGACTTCAGGCTCTTCTGGCCCTTGGGACAACCACAGTCACTTCAATGGAATGGGGGCCTTTCCTGAACTGGACAAGCAAGTCTAATCTTTTAAAAAGTTCCCTAGTTTCCTTGTTGAAAATGGAATTTAAGCTTATGTTTTAGAAAACTTCGTGTTAGCGCTTTAAAAGTGGAGCTGATGACTTATTACTGTTACTTATTTTTAAACAGAAAACGTACTTTTTAAGTCTTTCTCCTTAGGAATATTCCATCTGTCCCTGTAAGGATAATAGGCTGCCATGTAATAAAATTGATGAATGTTAAATACATAGGGACTCAGTTTTATTTTATGCAGGGTTGTTTGCTATCATGTTTATCAGGGAACAAGTAGCCTCAAAGAATCTTTTAGTACATCGTTACTCTCCCTGCTTTCTGCTATGTTTGGTGTATTTTCCCGGTCATCTTAGTAATATTGTTAGATTTAGAACACAGAGGCAAATGTCTACCGTGAAAAAAAACAAAGAAACCAAAGCAAAAACCCAACAACGAAAAATTAAGGCAACTAACAATACTCATACACTTACTAAGAATGAATGATCAAAATAAGGAGCGATAATTGCAGTTTTTTACATCTGTACTGGGCACTACCAGATGCTCATTTCCCAGCAGATGTATGCATCAATGAGGAATCATAGTTTCTCAACTACAATGCTGCTATTATTTCACATTGAAATTATTCTTTTTTAAAAAAGATTTATTGAGGGCAGCCCGGGTGGCTCAGCTGTTTAGCACCGCCTTAAGCCCAGGGCTTGATCCTGGAGACCTGGGATCGAGTCTCACGTCAGGCTCCCTACATGGAGCCTGCTTCTCCCTCTGCCTGTGTCTCTGCCTCTCTCTCTCTCTGTGTCTCTCATGAATAAATAAATAAAATCTTTTTTTTTTTTTTTAAGATTTATTGATATAAGTCATCTCTCCACCCAACATGGGGCTCAAACTCAGACCCTGAGATCAAGGGTCCCCTGCTTTACCAACTGAGCTAGCCAGGTGCCCCACATTGAAATTAGTCCTCTAATTTCTAAAGCTCCGTATTGTGCCAATGTAGTTGGGGGATTAAGAAGTGTTTACAATAATTTGAAAGTCTCTAGTTACTTTTAACCTGGAGGAAGAATGTCTTTGGTGAAATACGAACCAAATTGTTCTCCTGTTCCTTTCCATTTGCCCTTTGTTTACAATAAGGTTATGCAAATATATCTAAGCTGGGGGTAAGGGGTGGGGGAAGGTTATCTCTTTTTGTGCTTCCAGAGATATATAAAAGACTATTGTATAGGCAATTCCATCTGATAAAGGGCCCACAGTAGTTATTCACTTAATGACACTGAAGTTGGATTGGTTTTAGCTTTCCTGTCCTTAGTTCTTCTAAGGGGAACAAAACCCCACATTTCCTATCTTCTAGTTGTTACCAATACAGCAGCCCACAAATTATCACATACTTTTAGTTAATTCAACTTTAAGTACTTCTCAGGGGAGAAAAACCATATTTTAACCTAACGAAGTAAAAAATATCTGCAGTACAACTCAGATAGGATCAGCCATACTTGTTAATATGCATTTGTGAGATGTTGAATGTTTTTTTCTTTTAATTAGTCAATACGCTTTTATTTGTTTTTATTGTTTATGTTTTTGCAGCAGTATTATTCATGAAGTAGAACTCATGTCCTTAGGATGGATAGCAAGTGGTGTTATTATGTGGCTGCTGCTGCATAATATTCACAAAGAAGTAAATGAAGTATTTTTTTTTTTTTTTTGTAAATGAAGTATTATACTACTTTGGGGTTTCATCAACGTGAAGCTGGGTTGTAATTTCAATTTCTGAAGTATGATTAGGGGAATGGCAGTGGGGGGAAGGGAGGAGAGAAATGGCAAATAAGGCATTTGCTATAAAATGTATTGGACATTCAAAAAAATGTTGACTTGTAGATCAAAGCTATTTGAAAATATATGAAGGTCTGAGTCTTAAATGAGTGACTCATCTGGTACAACTAGTAATAAGATGAATGCTAAGTTAATGTCTTATTAGAACAAAGTTATTGGAAACAGTGCCAAAGACTATTTTCTTTGGACATTTTAATAATGCAGAGCTGGGTGGAAATGGTGAATTGCCTCCTCCGAAGATTCTACAGATCTGAGAGGCTCTGGGGTCAAAATATTCCTGTTCTTCCAAAAAAAGAAACAGCATAAAGAAGTCCTATTTTCAGGCAGCTACTATGTATTCACTAGGAATATACTAGAGCTACAGAATAATTACGATTAAAAAAAGAATTTACTGGGGGCGCCAGGGTGGCTCAGTTGGCTAAGGGTCTGCTTTATGCTCAGGTCAGGATCTTGTGGCCCTGGGATCCAGCTCCTCATCGGGCTTCCTGCTCAGTCAGGGGTCTGCTTCTCCCTTTCCCTCAGCCACTCCCTACAGTCGCGTGTGCTCTCTCTCAAAAAAATAAAATAATAAAAAAAAAAGAATTTACTGACCGCTTGTATACTGTGCTAAATAAATATTACGTATTCAACTTAGAAACATATCCATAATGATCAGTAAGGTAGCTTCTTTTTTTTTTAAGGTTTTATTTATTTATTCATGAGAGATAGAGAGAGGCAGAGACACAGGCAGAGAGAAAGCAGGCCCCCTGTGGGGAGCCCACTGCCAGACTCAGGACTTGATCCTGGGACCCTGCGATCACAACCTGAGCAAAAGGCCGAGGCTCAACCACTGAGCCACCCAGGTGCCCCAGTAAGGTAGTTTCTTTATTCTAACCTAAGTTATATAATGGAAGGCAGTTTTTATTATTCTGACAATTGTAGGGGAAGAAAAATAATTTTCCCTCTACCCTTCTGAGTTCTTAGCTGAGACCCTTGTAAAAAAAAGGGTGGGGGGGAGAAAAACAAACAAATTTATTAACATGCTTACCTCCTGTATACATGGGAGGCACTCAGGAAAAATGAGTTACTCTCTGAGGTGTCTTTAGAATTCAGGATTAAGTGCTATCTTAAGAGGGAAAGGGTAGGGGAGATAGAGGAGAGTGAATGATTTTTGGGAAAGATGAATGGGCCATTAGAAGAACAGATGGGAGGTATGATAGTTTGTGACAAAGTCTGAGTATGGTGTCAACTTGAAGTCACTTCTTCATGACAGTTGGTTGAGGAAACTCAGGGGAGGGCATTTATGATATCTGAGTTCCTTTTGGAGAATATGTCTTCAGGCAGATAAAAGGAGTTCATAGATAGTCCTGCATTTGCTTTTTAAGTGCCTAGAACTCAAAATATCGATATACCAAAGCAGCATGTGGTGGCATGTCCTATTACCCTTTACAATCATAAGTAAAAGAAAAAAAGATATTTTGTGTAGGAAGAAATGCAAAAATAAGAGCAAAACCCTCATTTGATATTAACACTTCGAAATGGAAGTTTTGACTAATAGGAAGCTAGTAAATTTTTTAGACATATTAACTAAGTCAAGCTTTAAACAATCGATCATTTTATCTGAAATTACTTATTGTAGGCTTTGTAGGAGGTCTGTGACTAGTCATGCCAAGTACGTTCTTAGAAAATAGTTCTGGGGTTCGTCTCACTGGAAGAAGCACATCAATTCTTCATATCCTTAGACAAGGATGGAAAGAATGCATTTCCAAAATCCACAAAGGCTGAAGATTCCAGTTCTCATCAGTATTTAACAGGATGCCCTATCCCTAAACAAATGCAAAGCTGTCAGAAAAGGAGAGATTCAACTCATATCTTCTTACTGTTTTCACTGGACTTTGCTGCTTACAGAAAAAATAAAATGCTTTGGGCATGATGTTCCATGAAAAAGAGTAGTCAGCAAGTTGTTATAGGCTTAGGTTGGACAAGGAGAATTTTACAGAGATCAAAGAAAGAACAGAGAAAGAAATTTAATACCGTTGAATGTCCTTGACCAAAAGTTTGATAATGAGCTTATTTCCTAATGTCATAATTTCTGAACTTAATGTTCTTCAGAAACATCTTGTGAAAAGTCTAGTAGTAAAGTTCATGTGATAAGTTATGTTGACAATATTATTATATAATGCAGGATTTATGAAATTCTTTGTAAGTACTTGTTGAGTACCTATCATATGCTTGACCAAATAAAGAAAATTTAGCTCCTTTCTCAAGATGCTTTTTATTGGAAGTATTCCTTTCAAAATTCTTTTTTTTTTTTGTAAAGATTTTATTTATTTATTTATGAGAGACGCAGAGAGAGAGAGGCAGAGACACAGGCAGAGGGAGAAGCAGGCTCCATGCAAGGACCCCGATGCAGGACTCGAACCCAGGAATCCGGGATCAAGCGCTGAGCCAAAGGCAGGTGCTCAACTACTGAGCCACTCTGGTGTCCCTCAAAATTCTTGTTTTTATCAAATAATTTGGGATCAATGTTGGGATAATATAAGTATTACGTAATTTATTACCTATTCAAATATGTATTGATATAGGTGTAATTTAACAACCATTTTTATAATGTCAGTTCTGACTTGAATAAGGAGTATGTTTAGAAACTCTTTAATAAATAAAATCTTAAAAAAAAAAAAAACTTTAAACATCAAAGGTAACTCACTGAATCGGCATTATCATGTGATCCCATTCCTATCTATAAATAACTAGGGCAAAAGAGCACCTGGACCTTCCATTTTTTTGATGGAAAGCTTGGTTGGCATTTTTGCAATTAACTTTATGTTTACCTCAGTTATATACTTAATTATCCTGAGTTTAACAAGTGTGTATAGCATGTAATAAAACAAATCAATTATGTTGGGCTTTTTCCTCCTAAATTCCATCTCACACTTTACTTTGAAATTCTAACCTCTCCTCTTTAAATCATTCTAATTTTATCCTTCATATAGAAAGGTTTTGTAAACACCTTCCATATGTAAGCAATACTATTGCCTGTAACATTACGTGGTTGTAACATTAATGGATTTTATCTTATGCTTCTGTCTCCAATTATCTTGTGTACATCTAAGATTTTTTCTTTTTTAAAGTATATATATATATATATACTTTATATATATATATAAATATATAAAAATTTATATATATAAAAATATAAAGATTTTATTTAATAATAATAAATAATAAATAATAATAATAAATAAATAATAAATAATAATAATAAATAATAATAAATAATAAATTATTTATTTATTCATGAGAGACACCCAGAGAGAAGCAGATACACAGGCAGAGGGAGAAGCAGGCTCCTGGCAGGGAGCCTGATGCAGGACTGGATCTCCAGGATCAGGACCTAAGCTGAAGGCAGCTGCTCAACCGCTGAGCCACCCAGGCATCCCTCTTCTTTTTTTTAAAGGTATTACAATAGGAAAAGATTTTGGCCTTTAATGAATTCCTGTTTTTCTTCTACAATGAAATTAACTGGAAATGTCAATTTAAATGTTACTAAAAACTACCTTATCAGGTTTTTTTTAAAGATAAAGTCAGAACAGAGGGCAAAAATGAATGACCAAAGGAAAATTTTATATTAAGGAATGACTTCAACAGCCATTCCTTTTCCCTTGAGATTTGAGACTTGAGATACACCTAACTGTTCATGAACCTAATCTTTAAATACAAAGAAACACTGGCTGCTATGATTTGTACTTTTTGACCTGGTTTTGGTTCATGCACGGTAGAAGGACAGACGTCTGATTAGAATTATGATACAAACAAAAATAATAAATGTATTTATTTCTATAATTTTATTTCAAAAAGATGTACAAATACAAATTGGTCCTTAGAACATATTGAAAAGGCTAGATTACTATTGTCTCTATCCTACAGGCACTCATGTTCAATAAATGCTAATTGCTAAAATGGGAAAACATTTATCTTGTCCTATATAGACAGCGTTCCTCAATTATGTATGATTAATGCCTTTTTTTTCAGTCGACATCTGCTTTTGATCAGTGAAAGATCATCCAACTTACCAAATCGTTGTTCTGTTCGTTTATGTCCAGTTCCTACATGACCACAGTAGAGTCTGAAATATGTACACTCTTTCTTAGAATGTCTCTGCATCGGGAGAAAATGATGCTCCCAGATCCTTTGGAGGCCTCATTAGAAAAATCAAAACGTGAGTACTCTGTGGAAAGTTAACTTGGGAGCTAGAATTGGCAGGAGCCTGATCTAACAAAGTGGCTGGAGGCAGCTGTGAGGGGTGGTTACCCTACAGCCATTTGCATCGCAGTCTCACCACTTGCCAACTTGTGAGACCTCAACCTCTGGGCACCTCACTTTACTTATTTGTAAAGTGGGGTGGGGTAATTATAGTCCCTACTTTATACAGTTGTGTGGATTGAGATAAAACACTTAAAGCATTTAGAACAATGTGTAGTACAGAGTAGGCATTAAGTAAATATTAGCTCTCATCTGGGGAGATTTGGAGTGTTATTTGACTATAGACTTAAAAAAAAACCCTAAATTAACAAATTACTTCTTTTTGCATTGTCACTTCATGGTTCTGTAGCAGAAGTTAGGATTTTTTTTCAATTGTGAGAAAATTCTCTAAATTAACACATTCATAAGTCAGAAAAGACTATAGCAGAATCTGTAACATTTATATTTGGTCAAACAGGCAAGAAGTCTTTTATCCTCTTCATGAAGAAGAAAAGCTGTATGTAATTAGTGTGTGTGCAGCATATCTTTCTTGGCATTCAAAAGCATTAAAAGAACACTCATTGATTTCCAAGAGAGTTTTGAAAAAAAAAAAAAAATACCAGTCCCTAAAGTTGAGATTGCTTTTTTAGAAAAATCTCTCCACCCAGAGGCATGGAATCTGAAATTTAGAGGACCTGAGTATCCAGACTTGGGTATAAACTATGGACAAGTTATTTAACACCTCTGTGATGACTTCTAAAATGAGAATGTCTTTTCCTTCAAAGGGTAGAATTAATGTGTATCAGTGTGCCCTCTGAACCATAAATTAAGATTTCTGAATTCAAACTTCTTTTGTTTTATAAGAATATCTCCTTTGAGGATATAAAATTGTGTCACTGATCAGAAACACACTTGTATTAAAAAATTAACAAATGCTGCAGAAATTAACTAAAAGCTAAACTGCACCTATTGAAATTTGAGTGAGAAATTTCAAAATAAGCATTTTGTGCTATTTACAAAAGTCAAATAGCATACACTACTTCTGGTCTCATTTAAAAAATTTTCTAGAGAGCGAATTGATTTATAAACATGCTGTAATATCCCTAGGCATAAGTTTCTGCATTTATAAAAATGTGCGACTTTTTTTTCAGATGGTATTTAAAGTTACAGATAAGTAATACTGATAACTGAAGCGTTGGTTAGCTAGAATTACTAGGCATCTTTTCTGTACACATTTTTCTTTAATATCTGTCTTTGCCACTCATCGCTGTTCTGAGTGTTCAGTATTCTCCTCCTGCCCTTTGGAGGCATTACTTTTGGAGAATCACTTGGTTTTAAAGACCGACCCATTTCACAGTTCTCACAATTAGGTAAGTTGTGTCATAACGTTCAGCAAATTTTCTATTTCATGGCAGGGAAAAAACACTAAACACAGCCAAATACACGTTTGTTTTCAAAGTCGCAGTAACTAGATTTAAGTGAACACTGCACTACAGGCAACAGAGTAATTCAGAGCTACACCTTCAGAATGTAAACGGGAAATTCAGTCTTTCAAAAGGCAAAGGAGAACTCTAAGTACTAAGTTCAAAGGATTTAATGACTTCATTACATATAGCACTCAGCATTTCATATTAATGTAAAAAAAATCCAGACTTTTAAAATTAAAAGGTGGTAACATAACAGCACCTGGCTGTTCAAGTGCTTCTGCTTGTTTTAATGTACTTAAAATGGCCACAGAAATGCTGGCAACTGAGAGATCCAGAGAGGTTTCTAAAACTCAGGTTTCCATAATCGCAGAGTTGATCCTTGTATCTAAGTGGGGCTTGATGCAGCCTAAACAGGAATTTGGAAGTGATATGACAGACAAAAATGAAATACGTTTGAAAAGGCCATATTTTCCTATGACTTACATTCTCCTGGAAGTTTTTTCTTTTTTTGAACTTCCTTTTAAAAGAAATAGTACTACCATCCTCCCTACCCCCAACAAACCAGCCCAAAACAATATCCTTTACTACTACTGGTTATCAGAACGAGTATCTGCTTTCGTAGGGCTGTCTCAACTTATTGTCAACTTTGGATAAGACTTTATTATATGTTTCATCCGCTTCTAATCCTATCAGCACAATCATAGAGGGTATTTAGGGTCCAAGGGTGTGTGTATGTGTTGAGCTGTTGTTGTTTGGGGTTATTCATTTTTGTTTGGGGTAATTTAAAACTTGGACCTAACACAACATTTTGAGAGATCAAGAACATTTTCTTTCATAGGAATCCAAAGAAACATATTTTGTCTATCTACATCCCATTGCAGGTTCAAATGGCTAGGATAGTTTCTATTTTCCATTCACAAACTATTAAATAGTATGTCAGATTTGCATTTCAATCATGGATGGCCACCATTAACCACCAGTTTCACCTGCAATGAGAATTGTCGGATATCAAAAAAAATTATTGTGAAATACGCGAATGGCCATGGGTATGTAAAAATACATTCATTAATATCATACCACAAGTGCCATTTCTTCAAACGTATTTCATTTTTATTATCACACCATTTTCAATATTTGTGGTCACCTACTTTGTACCTAGTACGGAGCTCCACATTAGCAATTTAAAGTAAAAACAAAAAAAATATTCCTGCGTTTGGGTTCAGTGGGGGAGACCACAGAAAAAGCAACAATATATTATAACTTTGACTCAGGATATACACAGGGTGTTGAGGGTGCATTTTTATTCAGTGGTACAAGAGAATGGTGACTCTGTGGGATGGAATGAAGAAAATGTAGAGAAACCTAAAGCTAACGTGCCGAATGGACAACTAGATGTCTATCAAACTGTGCAAGAGACTACAGCTCTTTAGGCTCAAACAAGCTCCTGAAGTCGGATTATTACCCCACACAGCTGTGAGATTTCCTAAATTAGAGGTCTAACCATAAAAGTTTAGTCCTCTAACAACCTAAGCTAATAAAAATAAATAAATGAATGAATGAATGAATGAATGAATAAATAAATAAATAAATAAATAAATAAATAAATAAATAAATATTTCTCTCTAGGATTTTTCCCTACCAGTTTGTTGTTGTTTAATTCCTGGGCGAGGAGCACATTCCCGCTTAGTAGCACATTCTAGCTTAGAGCTGGAATGTTTCGACGGGTAGTGCTAGGGAAGCAACTTCCAGTAAACTGCCTCCAATCAGACCTAACGTTGCTTCTGCAGAACTGTGTTCAGACCGTGCAGGTTTTTTTTTGTTGTTGTTTTTTGTTTTAAACTGGAATTGCAGATGGCTTTTTCTTTTTCACCTGTAAAAGGTGGTCTTCATTGATCACTGCACCTGTGTGGCCACCAGGCCTTTGGTCTTGTAAGTCCAACCCACAGGGGTGGGGTGCGGTGGGGTGGGGTGGGGGCTATAGCCCGGACGAAAAGGCATGCGTGCTGCAGACCAGCTCCACCTGTTGAGGTCAATTAGTTTACAAGGGCTAGAGGCTGCGGCTTCCCTCCAGGTAGGGATGGGTAGGGATGGGTAGGGATGGACTGCAAGCAAGCACGCCCTCTCCAGACCAGAGCCTGCCCGGGAGGAACCCCGGCAGCTAAGAGCAAGCAGCTGCAGCAGCTGCAACAGCTGCCGGGGCTGGCGCACCCCGGCCCGTCGAAGGGCGAGGGGACCGCATGGCAGTCACCCCCGCACTGCACAAAAGGCAGCACCTATCTAGGAGGCGCTCGGGCCTGGCGCGGTCGGCGGAGCTCGGGGCGCAGGAGCGCGGGGGCGGGGGGTGGGGGGTGGGCGAGCTCCGCCTGCAGGGGGCCGGGGGCGCGCCCAGGTGCAGCGGGGGGAGGGGGTGGGAGGGGGTGGTGGTGGGAGGAGGAGGGCTCCGCCACGCGCCTAGGAAGAAAGCCTGACTCATGTCGTGTCGTGGCGGTGGCGGCGGGCTCCTGGGAACTGCAACTCGTGATGCTGTTGCTGCGGAGAAAAGCCTCATTACCCATTCCGCGGGCGGGCAAGGGCGGGGGGGGCGGACACCCACCCCCTCCCCGGGGCGCGCACTCCCGGGCCCCGCCCCGCCGAGCCTCGCCGCCCCGGCCCCGGCCCCGGCCCCGGCCGCGGCCAGCGTCTGCTCACGGAACAGCCGCCGCGAGCCCAGGGGGTTTGAAAGGGTCCGCGGGGCGCGGGCGGGGAGGGCCGAGCGGGGCCGGCGGGGCCGGGAGGGGAAGGCTTGAGCGACCCTGAGCTCGGGGCTCGGGGCGGCGAGGGGACGGCGGCCCCCGCTCCGCGCCGCCTCGGCCGGTGCACGGCGCCCGGGAGGCTCTTGCAGCGGCCGCCGCCGCAGGGGCTGCGGAGCCCCCGAGTCGGCCGGAGAAGGTGGGCATTTCTGGGCTTCCCCACCGCCCCCTCCCCTGGCGTCCCCCACCCCACCCCACCCCACCCCACCCCCACCCACCCACCCTCACCCCCACCTCCCCTGCCCCGCACCCCACGTGAAGGCGGACTAGAGAGGGGGGCGTGAGACTAGAGGGGAAAGTGGATGGCGGAGGACTGAAGGGGCCCCCGCCTCTCGGGCCGCCCTGTTCACCCTCGTCCATCCTCCCTTCCCGAAGCTCGCCCTCGAAGGCAGGAGCGGCCGGCGCCTTCTGCTGAGAAGGAGGAGGAGGAGGAGGAGGAGGAGGAGGACCCGCGCCGGGCGGAGCGTCAGGTCCCGTTTTCCTCCCCGGCGTCGCGAATACAAAGATTACGGTGCAGAAGAAGGAAATTGCACTCGCCTCCTCCGCCCCCCCGGCCCCCGACACAATGCACCAGCCGCCCGAGTCCACCGCCGCGGCGGCCGCGGCCGCTGCAGACATCGGCGCTAGGAAGATGGCGCACCCGGCGATGCTCCCTCGAAGGGGCAGCGGCGGCGGCGGCGGCGGCGGCGGCGCCTCTGCGCTCGGCGCGGCAGGTACCGGCGTCGGTACTAGTGTCACATCTTCCGAGGATCTTCCGCCTCCGTCGCTGCTCCAGCCGCCTCCCCCCGCCGCATCCTCCACGTCGGGGCCGCAGCCTCCGCCTCCACAAAGCCTGAACCTCCTCTCGCAGGCTCCGCTGCAGGCGCAGCCCCTCGCGCCGGGCGGAACTCAGATGAAAAAGAAAAGTGGCTTCCAGATAACCAGCGTCACCCCGGCTCAGATCTCGGCCAGCATCAGCTCCAACAACAGCATCGCCGAGGACACGGAGAGCTACGACGACCTGGACGAGTCCCACACGGAGGATCTGTCCTCCTCCGAGATCCTCGATGTGTCACTTTCCAGGGCGACCGACCTGGGGGAGCCCGAGCGCAGCTCCTCGGAAGAGACTCTCAATAACTTCCAGGAAGCCGAGACGCCCGGGGCAGTGTCTCCCAACCAGCCCCACCTCCCGCAGCCCCATCTGCCTCACCTTCCCCCCCAGAACGTTGTGATCAATGGGAACGCTCATCCTCACCACCTCCATCACCACCATCACCTTCATCACGGGCACCACCTCCACCACGGGCACCACCATCCATCCCATGCCGGCGTGGCCAGCCCACCCCTTCCCGGAGGGCCACCCTCAAGTCCGGTATCCAGAAAACTCTCTGCCCCTGGAAGCTCCGACAGCGTCGCACCAGCTGCACCGACTTCTGCTGTCTCATCGGGAGGCTCACCTGCATCCGTAATGACTAATATCCGAGCTCCAAGTACTACCGGCAGTATAGGTATAAGTTCTGTTGGTGGCACTACTACGGTGAATAATGTTAACATCACTGCTGTGGGTACTTTTAATCCTAGCGTGACAAGCAGCATGCTTAGTAATGCCAGTATAAACGCAAGCAATATTCCTAGTGCTGCTAGTGCGAGTGTCGGGCCTGGAGTTGGCAGCGGTGTGAATGTGAATATCTTGAGTGGCATGGGCAATGGTTCTGTTTCTTCCTCCGCTGTTGTTAACAGCGCCCCTAATGCAGCTGCAGGGATGACTGTGGGATCAGTTTCCAGTCAGCAGCAGCCACCGACAGTTAACACGTCGAGGTTCAGAGTTGTGAAGTTAGATTCTAGTTCTGAACCTTTTAAGAAAGGTAGATGGACCTGCACCGAGTTCTATGAGAAAGAAAACGCCGCACCTGCTGCGGAAGGTGTGGCGATGAATAAAGTGGTGGAAACTGTAAAGCAAAACCCAGAAGTGACTTCTGAGAGGGAGAGCACTAGTGGGAGTTCAGTGAGCAGTAGTGTCAGCACACTGAGTCACTACACGGAGAGTGTGGGAAGTGGAGAGATGGGAGCCCCTACTGTGGTGGTGCAGCAGCAGCAGCAGCAGCAGCCAACCCTTCAAGGTATGGCTCTTCAACAGATGGATTTCAGTAGCTCTGGTCCTCAGAGTATTTCAGCAGTCAGTCTACCACAGAGTATTTCTCAGTCGCAGATCACACAAGTACAGTTGCAGTCGCAAGAACTGAGCTATCAAAAGCCAGGTCTTCAGCCGGTCCCTCTGCAAGCCACTCTCAGTACCGCGACGGGTATCCAGCCATCACCTGTGAATGTGGTTGGTGTAACTTCAGCTTTAGGTCAGCAGCCTTCCATTTCCAGTTTGGCTCAACCCCAACTGCCATATTCTCAGCCGGCTCCTCCAGTGCAAGCTCCCCTTCCAGGGGCACCACCCCAACAGTTACAGTACGGACAACAGCAACCGACTGTATCTGCACAGATGGTCCCAGGCCATGGTAAACCGGTGACTCAGAATCCTACTTCAGAGTATGTGCAGCCGCAGCCGCAGCCGCCGCCGCCGATGCTCCAGACAGCGGTGTCCGTGTCCTCGGGACAGCCCAGTGCTGCGGCCGTGGGAGCAGGAACGACCGTGATGCCTACGGCCCAGCCACAGAGTATCCAGCTGCCAGTGCAGCCCACCGCAATCCAAGCACAACCTGCAGGGGCCTCTGGCCAGCCTGTTGGCCAGGCTCAGACGGCAGGATCTGTGGTACCTACTGGCGGTCAAATCGCAAATATTGGTCAACAGGCAAACATAGCTACTGCAGTGCAGCAGCCCTCTACCCAAGTCACACCTTCAGTTATTCAGCAAGGTGCTCCTCCGTCTTCACAGATAGTTTCACCTGCTCAAACCGCGATTATTCATCAGGGAGTTCAAACTAGTGCTTCGAGCCTTCCTCAACAATTGGTCCTTGCACCCCAAAGTACCTTGTTAACTGTGCCTCCCCAGCCACAAGGAGTAGAATCAGTAGCTCAAGTTTCGCAGCAGTTGCCTGCAGTTAGCCCTTTGCCCTCTGCTAGTAGTGTTTCTGTTACAAATCAGGTTAGTTCAGCTGGTCCTTCTGGAATGCCTTCTGCCCCAACAAACTTGGTTCCACCACAGAATATAGCACAAACCCCTGCCACTCAAAATGGTAATTTGGTTCAGAGTGTTAGTCAACCTCCCTTGATAGCAACTAATATAAATCTGCCTCTGGCACAACAGATCCCACTAAGTTCTACTCAGTTCTCTGCACAATCATTAGCTCAGGCAATTGGAAGCCAAATTGAAGATGCCAGGCGCCCAGCGGAACCCTCCTTAGTTGGCTTACCTCAGACTATCAGTGGTGACAGTGGGGGAATGTCAGCAGTTTCAGATGGGAGTAGCAGCAGCCTAGCAGCCTCTGCTTCTCTTTTCCCGTTGAAGGTGCTACCGCTGACGACACCCCTGGTGGATGGCGAGGATGAGAGGTAAGATTATGCCATGTTTCTGCAGACATTCAACAGATTCAGAGTAGTGAATCTATTGAGTAGCTTTGTACATGCACAGAATTTGTCGAGAGCATGACCTCTTTTTTCATTTTTGTGTGTGAAAATCGTTTTCGTGGTAAGTTTCCTAGAGCAAGAGTGTCACGGAATGGTTTCAGAGTGGAGATAGCAGGTGGGTGTAAGTATGCAAACTATTTGACAATAGTTATTGAGTATTAAGTATAGGTCTGAGGGCACCAGGTGTTTTTTTTGTTACTTAGGCTTTTTAAAGGGATTTCTTACAGAAGATTTTTGCTAACCTATATAATAGTTCATCCATTCCTTTGAATTACTAAAATCCTTATGATCATCTCTGGGGGCTGGAGGGGGGTTGCTGTGGTTCCCACGAATGTTTCTCCTTTTCACTTCTACTGTGTTTGATCTTAATCTGCAAAAGATAATGTTACCTGCTTTTCCTAGTCAGACCTTATAGGAAAGATGACCTAGTCTGGGTTATTATATAGGTTACCCTTATACTGTAATTGACCAACTTTTGTACACTTATTTAATGGTCATTTTATCTGAACCGAAGAGGAATGGGAATCCTAAAAAGTATGTCATGGGGGAGGGAGGCTTACACTGTCAAAATAACCAGATTTATCTTTGATAGTGGTAGTCTGTACATTTTATTTTCCCTTTTGTATAGTGGATCAAGGTGGTAGCCATTTTAAAGAATAGGGAAAGTCTTGAAGGGTTGGATTTATAGGGGCATGGAAATAAGACTTTGTTCTCCTGTTAATCTATTCCACCTGTTCCCTTCTTTGCCAAAAAAATACATAAGGCCAAAAAAAAAAAAAACCAAAACACTATTAAACCAGTGTTTTCATGATTGAATTGGAAATAATGCTCTAACCATGCCACTGAATCAAATTGTGTCCTTTAAGCTGACTGATTAGAAAGTTGTGAAATCTCTAAGGATTCTACATGGCTTTAAACAAAGTTGATTTTTAAAGGAATGTTCTTGTCACAGATTTGCCGGTCTGTGACTAACCTTGATCAAAATAGTATCATAGGGAGTTAATGACCAAGGCTATTTATTTTAGCCATGCAACTCGGAATAAGCTCTAAAGACATTTAATTATTTTAGTATTAGTTGGAGATTTTTGTGATGGAACTTTCATCAAACCAATTGGAAATTTATATCCTAAATGTGTCTTTGTGGTTTTCACTTTGGAAAAATTGAGAGTATTTCAAAAGAATTGCAGTTTTTAGAAAAAGAGAACAAAGGCCAAACGTTCCAGTGAGGTTTTCACGATACATATATTTTTTTTAATTACTTAAGAGATGTTAGTTAAAAGTATGGTTAATTGATATAATTTAAAATCTTGTTTTTCAGGATTTTTATAATTTTTTCAGGAGTCATATAATTAAAACCTCGTTACCTAACCAAATGAATTCCGTATCACGTATACAGAGTTTACTTAAGAGGACCTCTTCTAGGATGTGGTTTCCTTAAGAGTCCTAATATAATTACTGATAAAACTCTGTTTCATAGGTCAATATTCACACCTGTAATTACTAATATTCACTATAATTTTAAGTAATTATTTACCCCAAATATTAATGTTTTCTAAATCTAGAGTGTGTGATTGAGTGAAGCCCCTGAAAATCAGGTATTATGTGGATACTGAATCCAGCAAGATAAAAGACAGATGAAATACACAAATGAAAACCACACATTTTGAATTGAAACCTGCCATGATTTTTGTTAATTACCATTTGTGGTCTCCTGGTTGACTTTCTCCTTTTCTTCCCCTGGTGGTAGGGCATGATAGAGCTTTCCACAACTTGCTTTTCCAGACAATTAAAGTCAGATGTTGCCACTTAGAAGTAGGTTTTTAATTGTAGGGATAGATGGCAGTTTAAGGTATTTAGCACAAAATTAATTTTTCCATACAGTAACTGAGAGGAAGATTAATTAGGGGCGAATTATGTAGAAAGATTTGGAAATAAAGGAACAAGAAGTATGATTGAATATTGGTGTGAAGTAACTTGAGTTGACTCTACCTGTTTTGAATTTACTACGTATTTGAACCTTTGTTAGTTAACATCAAAGTCATCAAAACCAGGAAAGTTTTGTTTCATAGGTATCCTTTACTGAAAAATCAAAATGTGTCACCCCTAAAATACCTGTAAAAGTCAATAAGGGGAAACATGTATATTATTTTTTTCATGGTGTTTCACTGCAAATTATTTCTTTTATCCCCAAAGTTTAGAGAAATGTTTCATTTAAACTTGCCCTTGGATGGGAGTTTAAGAATATCTACGAGAGGAAAAAAGTGATAATGATTATAAAAAAAATTCTTACCTTTTCTTCCCATGATAACGTCTGTGTCACTTGCATCTTCTGAGGTTTGCTCACCAATTTCTCTCTTCAAGAGGTAGAAGGGGGGCGGTACATTATAATTTCAATATTATGACTTAGAAACCGTGTTAGCAATGAAACTTTTTTTGGTGGTGAGGCAAATGAAAGATGGTTATTCTTTAGGTTTCTTTTGAAATAATACTCTTAAGGCTTTAAAACTTAAAATGCTTATTAGGTATGTGGAACATGCTTTCAGTCGATCATTGGGCAAGACCATAAATTAGAAACATGGGTCAGGCGTTAAGATAATAATGTATCTTGTTTTTTAAAATTCACTCTCATTGAAAAAGTATTAATGTCTTATTTTATCCTTTTACATGAACTTACCTTTATAAAACAGGGAAAATATAGGCATTTCACACTGATCTGTGGTCTTCTGTGTTTTCCAACTGTTAGTACAGCCTTTTATGTAAAATTGGTCATACTTCTATTCATCCCGTTAAGACTCAGCTCAGATGTTATCTCTAAAGCATTCCCTTTACCCAGAACATGTTGTTTCCTTAGCACTTTTTGGTATTCCTCTATTTAACACACTGCACTCATTCAATTATAATTATGTTTACCTGTCTTCCTCACAAGACTCTGAGCTCCTTAAGGGCAAGAACTAAATATTTTTTGAACAAATTAAGGAGGTGACCTTTCTCTCTCTCTCTTTTTTTTTTTTTTTCCTGTCACTATTTAAAATTTATATTGTTTCTCATCTTAAGCACAGCTATTAGAGATTCAGGGTCATACAGTATATGCAATAAATTGAAAAGAATAAAGACACTTGCTTTTTTGCACTTCTTTCACCTCATCATTATTTGAGGTGAATTGATATCTGTCTTCTGAATACAAATGCCTGTTATGTAGTGGGCCCTCAAATTTTGTTGAAGAGGAAGGAAAGTCTTATCTATGAAATAGGAGTAGTACTCATTTTTGCCTACTGAGGATGGTAGCATTAGATAAAATGTTTTAACTATAGAATACTAAGCTACAGGCTTTACTTTTTATTTAGGTTGTACCTGCACAGTTTAAAGAGTAAAAAAGTTTACATGATTATCAAAACAAACAAAAGCTTCCTGTCCCCTTCCTTTTCCATTTTTTCCTTTCCCAAAAGCAGTCACTTACCTCTTTTCAGTAATCCTTGTCCTGTTTACATGCTTGTATTGTTACTGGATATGCAACATGGCTTTGATGGGTAGGAGCATGGACTCTGGAATTAGACTGTAGGTTTGAATCTTCTCTGTCAACTGTTTTATGTAACATTGGGCTACTTAACCTCTCTCTATGCCTCATTTTGCTCATGTAAAAAAAAAAAAGTGGGGGTACCTATGTCAATAGGGTTGTCATAGGAAATGAATTTGGGAAAGCCTTTAGAACTGTATCTAACCCACATGCCCAGTATAGTGTGTGTTAAATAAAATACTCTCTGCTTTTGTTTTGCTTTTATTAACTTCCTGGATAGAAAATGAAGATTTAATTTTGTTATCCGCTACTCCACTAATCTCCCTTACCTCATGGCACCCTTTCTTCTTAATGGTTAAGATTTCAGCATTCTTGTAAAATAACACTTTTCGTGTGCTGTACAATGTACCACACTTGCCTGCCTCCCTCCACCACACCCCAGCTATCTAGTACATGTAGAATGTATAGTATATATATTTCTATATATTACTTAGCATATAGAAATGTTAGTAGGTACCCACCCCCACCCCCCCGCCCCAGGTTTTCATCTGTTTCCTCCGAATTGGCTTTATGCCCATTTTTGCTTTGCCTTATGGGACAGAGCCTTTCCTCAGATGTCTGGTAATTCTTGGTCATCTGCTTGCACGTTAGACTAAAGAGCTTATCTTGTGTGACTTGTTGACTGTTAGCTTTACCATAGGGTGCTCTGGCTGAAGTTCAGTGTCTCTGCCCCACCCTGTGGCTTAGTTTTTGCTGTAATTATCACTAATTCACCTTTTTCATTGAATGTCCCTTGAGATGTTCAGACATACCAGGTATTGTTATCAATTTTATCTTCCTGAGGCAGTGTCTCATGTCCCTCTGACCTCCATTCTGGACTGAGTGTCTTCTAGACTTGGTACACCATCATTATTGTGGGATTCCCTTCACTTTCTCCTGGGGTTGGCTTTCCATTTTGCAGTGATCCATGTCATGTTCATTCTTGATTTACTTGATGTTTTAAAATCGTTTTAGGAGTGCCTAGCTGGTTCAATTCATAGAGCATGTGACACTTGATCTCAGGATCATGAATTTGAGCCCCATGTTGGGGTGAGATTATTTAAAAAAAAAAAAAAAAGGAAAAGAAAAAATTCTAAGGGGTGCCTGGCTGGCTCAGTCTGTAGAGCATGCAACTCGTGATCTCAGGGTTGTGAGTTTGAGCCTCATGTTGGATGTAGAGATTTCTTTACAATCTTTAAAAAAAAAAATGGTTTTAGTTTACCCTGACACTTGTTTGATTATTTGGTTAGGTTAAGAATACTACATGGAAAGTTGTAATGTTTTATAATTTTACTCCATTGCTTTCTAGCTTCCATATTGCTTTTCAGAAGTCTGGGTAGTTCTCATTTCTCAAATATTGTGTGTTTTAATTTTTTTCTCTGACCTTTTTACTCCTCTCTTCCCCTCTCTCTCTTTAATTCTCTGAAAGCTTTTATGATTGTATCTATTTCCAGGGTTTGGAAATTTTATAGTAATGGGTCCTTCTGTAGGTCTCTTTTCATCCATCTTGTTGAGTACTTGGTGTGCCCTTTTAATATGGAACCATCTTTTAAAAATTTTTTTAAATTAAAAAAAAATTTTTTTTTTTTAAATTCATGAGACACACACACACACACACACACACACACACACACACACACACACACACACCCACAGAGGCAGAGACACAGGCAGAGGGAGAAGCAGACTCCATGCAGGGAGCCCGACGTGGGATTCGATCCCGGATCTCCATGATCATGTCCTGGGCTGAAGGTGGCACTAAACCGCTGAGCCACCTGGGCTGCCCTTGGAACCATCTTTTAATTCTTGGGATTTTTTTTTTTTTTTTTTTTTTGAATGAGGTCTTGGTTATAATTTCCCATTTTCTGTTTTTTTTTTTTTTTTTTTTCCCTTAAATTCTTATTGGGGTTATGGATCTTCTTGACTTTTTTCTAATTTTCTTGTATTTTACTATTTTCCATCTCCTTTTCTATTTGCTCCATTTTTATTGAGTTTTCATGTATTATCATATATTTAATTTCCCAAATCTTTTATTTTTTGGTCCTTGCTCCTTCTAAACAGTATCCTGCTATAGAAACAATAGTACATTCTCTTATATGAATATATAAACATTATTATTTTTAAAAAATATTTCTTCTTGTGTGATCAGTGTCCCCTAGGTTTGTTTTCTTAGTTTGTATTTGCTTTGGTCTTTATCCTTCACATTCTGTAGCCTTGGATGGTTGGTGGTTGTGTGTGAATAGGGGAGTAAAATGCTAATTAGAAATTCTCAGTGAGCCTTGTTAGTTTTACTGTATGGTAACTAGACTGGGCTGTTTGGTTAGAGGACTTTTAATGTCAGTGTCTTCATGTCTTGTCTTTGAGGTGGTTAGATCCCCTATAGAAGTCTCTTTCTTGCTTGAGATGAAGGTTGTGGGGGATAGGGAAGTTGGGTAAATGGTCTTGGGGGAATCTGAGTATCCCTATATATATTTCTTCACTCAGGCATCCTGTTTTCAGTATATCTTCCTGCCTATGGCTATACTTGATTTTCTCAGTCTTGGGGTATTGTGTTTTATATTCTTCAGACAATATATTTTCAGTTTTTTGTTGGCTTTGGGGAGGGGTGGTTGGGATCAGTGGTGCTGGTTACTTCTTAAAAAGACATTTACACGATCTTCCTTTATTTTATCGCCCTCTCTCCCCCATATCCCACTTTGGATGTATGTGGTCCTGCCAATTGCTGAGTCTTTTGGGGATTTTACAGTTTAAATTGGGTTTGTTCTTGGCTTTCTCCACTGTTTGCTAAAGATTTGATTTTCTAGTGTTTGCTAAGTCATTTGTCACTCAACCATCTGCTTTCTAGTTTCTGAATTTTTGTAGCTATTGTCTTTTCACCCATTCTCTTCATTTTTTGTGAGCTTATGTCGTTATATCTTAAAAATTCATTTTTTTCTGGTAATCTTAGTGGGGTTTTTAGAAAAGGAGTATGAAATGTGTTTACTATCATTATATACCTGTCTTAACTATAGAATATTGCCCTATTGAATATGAAGAATGATGCAAATTTTAATAAAGTCATTGCTCCAAGATTTGATCTGTAATGACAACATAAATTTTAAAAGTGGAATTGCTTGGCTTATATCCATTAGAAATAAGAATAGTACGTAAGTCAGTATTTCAGTTCACAGATGTGATTAGAAATGTTAGAATTAGATCCAGTTAATATTTATCATCACATTAAACCAACTCAACAACCCTGGGTTAAGTTTTTTCTATTTTACTGGCGACTAAACTGAAGCTTAGTTTATTAGAGAGATGGAGTTGCCTCTGGTTACATGTATTGTAGTAAAACAGCTAATATTTAAAGCCATTTTTCCAATTAAGTCTTTTGGTATTTTTGCTAATAAAGCCAACAAGAGGTAAGACCCATAAATAATATTAGAGTGGCTGAAAACCTGAAAAGAAGGCAGACTCCTTTGATTTGTGTATTTGTGCAAATAACAGAATTACTGTGGAACATACCAATGTTTACCTGTAGGCCCTTGATGAGAAAAAAGTGGTTAAAGTCATCACGTTGATGTACCTTGAATGCAGTAGGTTTTTTCCTTTAGAAAGTTGTATGAAAAAAATTTTTTTTTTCAGGAAAACTGTTTTTACTTCCTAATAATTTAAATTCAGTCTTTGTAGCTTTGGCTTCAGAATTGTAGGACAAGTAGATTTTGGTTCTTGCTTAGAAAGTTGAATTTAAAAGTATGAAACTGGGATCCCTGGGTGGCGCAGCGGTTTGGCGCCTGCCTTTGGCCCAGGGCGCGATCCTGGAGACCCGGGATCGAATCCCACGTCGGGCTCCCGGTGCATGGAGCCTGCTTCTCCCTCTGCCTATGTCTCTGCCTCTCTCTCTCTCTCTCTCTCTCTCTATCATAAATAAATAAAAATTAAAAAAAATTAAAAAAAATAAAAGTACAAAACTATGCAAAGCATGACCTGTTCTGGTGCTGCAGTATTAGAAGCGTGCTGCAATGTTGGAACTCTGGTGGTTGGTTTTTGCCATGTCACTGTATTGTTACCATTGAATATGTCATGGTAAGAATATGCTTTAACGGCTCATTAAAAGGAATTACATGTCTACATTATTTTAAAGAACTCTTTATAATTAGTTTTAGATTCTAGGTTGACTTTTTTTTTTTTCCTAGCTTCACATATATTCACATATCCTTCCACCATTTCTTCCTTACCAGTCAGTTTGACCCGGAAATCTTATTTGACTTTTTAGCATTGTTGGGCCTAGTTGACCTTTGTTTTTTCTCTTTCTTGAAACACTCTCTTTTGCTTTCAGTGATCCCTTTTAGTTCCTTCCCACCTTTCTGGCCCCTTTTTTCAATCTTTCTTAGATTCACTTACTCTGTCAGACTCAGTGTTGGAGTTTCTTCAAGTTTCTGGTTCCTCTTCTCACTTACTGCCTTTTCCATCTGCTCTGTGGCTTTAGATGCAGTCTATGCTCTCAGTTTCTGAACGCGCACCATTAGCCCACCCTTCTCTTAGCTTTAGGGTGACCCTGTTATCTGCCTTTGTAAGACATCTCCACTTGCATTCTGATAGTCCCAACAGAGCATGAACTTATCTCTTCATTACCTAATCTCTAACATCTCTCTTTTGTTCATCTTCATTTTAATAATTATTTCTTACTAGTTCTTCACTTTAGAAACCCGAGGGCCATGCCTGGTAACTCTCTTTTCCTCACCCTATGCATCTTGACCATAACCTTCAAAATATACCTTAATTCATCTGCCCCACCACCACCATTGCTACAACTCTTGTCTAAACATATTTACCTCTTAAAGTACTGCAGTAGCTTCCTCACTAGCCTCTTGCATACATTCTTGGGTTTCTCTATTATTATATCTTGTAGTCAGAATGATATTCTTAAAATAAAAATCTGTTTAGATCACATACTTGCCCAACACCCTTAAAAGCCTTCCTATTACTTTGAAAGTAATTACTTTTTTGCTTTTGCTCACCTCTGGCATCATATTATGCCACTCCCCCCCCCCCCCCCCCCCCCCCCACTTTTCTGCGTTCCAGCTGCCTTCTTTCAGTTCAAGTTGCCATCTATCCTTACTTCTTCCTTAAGGGTAAGTACACAGTACACACTGTTCCTTCAGCCTGAACATCCGGTGTTCACCTGCTTTCCATTCCTTCTCAAAGTTTACCTGTCACATTTTTAAAAAAAATTTATTTCAGTTCCAGTATAATTAATATATCATATTAGTTTCAGGTCTGCAGTATAGTGATTCAACAATTCTATACACTGCTACTTGGTGCTCCTCACAAGTGTATTAACCATCACTTTTTGATAGACCCTTCTCTGACCTAGCAAACGAAACTCAGGTTCTTTGTTAATGCTGTTCTTTTTAATGTTTATTTCAGTTTGTAATTTTTTTTTTTTTTTTTGTGAGTGATTATCTGATGGTTTTAAGTTTCATGGACTGGGATGTTTGGCATGCTATTACATATCCAAAGTATATTTCAATGCTTAACAGATAGCTTGGAAAAATCTACGTAGTGAGTAAATGAGGGAAAGTGGCAAAAAGATAACTTTTTTTTTTTTAAATCACTACTGTGGTATATTTGGAAGGTAAATAAGTTCTGTATAGATGACCATGTAATATCACTGTTTCTTCCTCTAATAGAGGTGAACCAGAATTGATTGATTACTTTATGCTGTGTTTATGAGCCAAAAAAGCAATCTCAGTCGTTGGTTTTAAGAAGCATTTTGTTTTATGTTTGTGCTTATTTTGTATTTACCTATTTTTATGCCAATAAAAGTTCTTCAACTTGAATAAGACCAAAAAACCCCTATTTACTTCTAAATTAGGATATCAGTATTCTTTCTCAACTTTGAATTCGTTCATCTACTCAACATATAATGTGAATCTGAAGCAGTATTCAAGTATTGGAAGTCCTTTGGTGCAGTTTTAGCTGTTGAAAATATAAACATTTAACTTGTAAAAATGTCATTTGTATTGAGAGTTTTCTTTATTAGACAGTTTAGTAAATAATGAGTTAATTACCTGTTTAAAATTCCAAACTGATCTATTTTATTTATAGTTATTATGGTTATTTGTTATTAACAGGTAAGTTATGGATTATGTAAAGGGGAATGAGAAAGGTTTGGCAATGATCAGAATTAGCAATAAATTGATTATGGGTATTAATGGGGGTAAAAAAGTGTTAAGAGATGAGGTCTTTACTTTTGAGGTTGGGGTAATTAAAAACAGACGGGGAAAATGTAGAATCTAATGTTGTAGTACAGTGATCATCAGTTGTGAGAGAAACCTATCAGTATTTAATCTGGTTGGCTGGCTTAAAACCATATTTATGTTGATTGGGGAGAAGATTTACTATGGTTGATTTTTATTAAGAATTAACTTTAGATCACGGTGTGTATGGATCTATCATGGTATGGATGGTATTGCCCTTCCTCATCCATGAAGCCGTAAAAGGTTACTCTGAGCTTCATGTGGTTAAGACAGATGAGATAACATCTTGTTTTTCCAGGCTTCCTAGATTATTTTTGTAATATCAGCTCACCACTCAAGTTGGGGAACTTCTGATACCTTGGGTACATGCCTGAGTAAGTTGTAGTTGGATTGATTATAAAATTGCTCATTGTGATGAGACTTCATTTTCTCCCAGCTTATCTAGTTATCTAATTTATTTGGTATGAAGCTTTCCTTGTGTATCTTCACATGGTAATAAACAGCATATTGACTAGTTAGGAATGTTTTGAAGGTATAAACATGTAATTTAGATAATATCTAGCAGTAAATTTTTGTTATAATGTGGCTATGGTACATTTTTATTGGTAATAGTAGTGAAACCTTATTCTTGTATGACTGTTGTTTTTTTTTTTTTATTTTATTAATTTATTTGAGAGAGAGAGAGAGAGCATGAGATAGGGGAGGGTCAGAGGGAAGCAGACTCCCCTCAATCCTGGAACTCTGGGATTGGGACCTGAGCTGAAGGCAGACACTTTAACGGACTGAGCCGCCCAGGCATCCCTGGGGGGTTGTTTTTAACAAAGTATTTTGAAATAGATTATATCCCCTTGAGTCCTAGCAGTCTTAAATTTGATAGGATGCTTTTGTTCAGTTTTCACAGAGGAAGAAAGAGTCCGATATATATATATATATATATTCAGTCATTGATTAAATATTGAGTTACTACTATGTGTTAGGTACTGTCTTTAGCTTGTTTGTAGACTCTATAGCAATTTAGCAGTAAGAGTAGTAGTTGTGAGAGCTGAATATTACAGTACTTAGGTGCAGGATTGTTCTAAGCACTTTACATATATCAGCTTATTTAATTCTCAGAACAATCTTATATGAGTTGTAAGTAGCATTATTATCCCCATATTGCAGGTGAGGAAATTGAGGCATAGAATGGTTAACTTAAAAGATGAAGTAACTTATTCAGAGGTCACATAGCTAGTAAGTGGGAGCTAGGATTTAAATCCAGGCAGTCTGGATTTCAGAGTTTGTACTCTGAATAACCCTTGCACACTGTTGGGCTCTGTAGCATATGATCAGACCTGAGCTATTCTGACAGCAGTATTGAAAGCTGTTTTCGCAGTCAGATTTCCTATATTGAAAGGCACTGGGAACTGCAAATATCTCTTGTCCTGTTCTATCCTCATCTTATTTTGATCTTGGAGGTTTGAGTGGGAATGCTACTCTTATTCTTATACTCAACAATATAAGCCTTGTGAGAAGAAGGACCTTATCCATCTAGTTTACCTGCGTATTCTCACTGCATGCAACAGTGCCTGGCTCGTACTATGTTTTGAAATATTTGTCGAACGAGTGAATTCAGACATGTGGCAGAAAACCCCCATAAACATCCAGAATGGAGATATCATGCCAATACTCTGGCACCCTGTTACCATTACGTTCACAGCCATTCTGACATACAGAAGGAAGTTTCAGATCTTCCCACATATATTACTGTACCTGTTACATTAAATTCTTTCTCTTTATTGAGTAGGTACTAGGTGTACATTATTCCATAGTAATGGTGTAGGCAAAGATGTGATCAAACATGGTTCTTGTCCTTAGGGAGTGTATATGACATGCATATGGTGAAATGATATGACAACATAAGAGCTAAATAACAGTTTTAAATGACATGAGGAAAAAAAATAAAAATAAATGACAGGATGTGAAATCAACAAATCATATTTGGAGCTGGGAATCTTGAGGTCTCATTCAACTCTTGGTTTATAGATGGAGGAACAATTTCAGAAAGGCTGAGTGAATTCTCAGTGCTACAAAATGTTCTCAGACTAACTGGAACGCGAGTCTCGAAAATGATGTAGGAAATTGCATTCAGAATTCACAGATGGGATAGAATGGACCTTTGGTAGGTCAGGGATGCAGTGTGTTTTGAATGGACCTTTTGAAAGTTTTTGGTTGAAGGAAAATGTTTCAGGCAAGAGAGTATTAATGAAAAGGGTAAGAAATAAGAAAAGCATTGAGGACATCAGTAAGGCAACAGTTGGATTTAATAGAGCAAGTTTGTTTTAGGAAGTGACTGAAGATTGAATTCCAGGAGTAATCTGGCGTTCAACACTTGTTGACTAAATCACATTCAAGGAAGATTGGTGTAAAACCAAGCTGTATTTGGATTGGAATGGGGGTATACTTGGAAGCAGGGAGGACCAGATAGGAAATTGTTTTTTGTTATTTTTTAATAAATGAAGGAAATTAAAGGGATAGTGATTTTCTTTGTAAAGTGATTCAGTATAGAAGCCCTTTGGTTAGCAGATTTCTCAGTTTATAAAAATACTGTATTCACTTTCCTATCCTCTTTTCCCTCAAAGCAATATATTTGTCTTCTCACTTTAAAAACAGACAAAAATAGCCTAGTTTCTAGGAAAGGCTATTATCTATAGTTGTAGTTTTAAAGGTATGTTAGATAAGTCATAACCTTGAGGTGGGATTTTCGGGAGTTGGTTTTCATGGGGTTCATCTGTGTCTAATCCAAAGCAGATGTGTCCCAAATATATTTAGTAGTGAAAAGAAATCTGAGTGTGAACTATTATTTTAGTATTGGTTCTTTACATTAGTGATCAGAGACCTTTCCCTGTTTACTTTTCATACATTCCATTGCTAGTCTCTTCCAGGCAGTGGAAAGAGGAGGAATTATTTCTTCCTATCCCCCTAAGCACTCATAAGTCTCTACCAAAAGGGAAATGGTATTGGTATATATAGTTATTTAAAATGTTAAAAGAGGACAGCCCTGGTGGCTCAGCGGTGCAGCCCAGCGTGTGATCCTGGAGACCCTGGAACCAGTCCCACATCAGGCTCCCTGCATGGAGCCTGCTTCTCCCTCTGCCTGTGTCTCTGCTTCTCTCTCTCCTCTCTGTGTATTCTCATGAATAAATAAATAAAATCTTTAAAAAAATAAAATGTTAAAAGAGCATGAATGCTGTCATTGACACTAAATCTAATTTGATTATTTTACTGACATTTAAGGTGCCCCCAAAGCAAGTTATTCCTTAATATGTTGGTGCCTTTTTTCACTTCATTTACCATTTAAAATTTTGAGAATATACCCATAAGTGTGTGTGGATATCTATACATAAAAGAATACAATTTTTAAAAGGACATTTTGAAATTCTTAGATTACAAAGTGTCCTATGTCTTTGAAAGAATATAACTTACTAAGTATTTGCACAGAGGTATTTCTATCCTTAAGGAGAGCCTACTTATTCAAGAATATCTCTACATGTAGATAATATAGATGTCTGTGTGTGTACACACACACCCAGGAAAAAGATAATAGGTAACAGGCTCCAAATATTGCTCTCCTACTATTTTTGTTCCTTTGCTTCAGTTGTTTTCACCTACTTATAATTTATTTTGTAGTGTTTATAGCTCCCTTTGTAGGCTGCTTGAAACATTTTAGGGACTGACTTGGGATAGAAGTGCAATAAATGGAAAAAGTATGACAAAGGTGGGATATGAGAGATATTAATAAAGCAGTATTGAGAGTCAGAAGGTAAAGATCATATGCTTTTGAAGAGGTAATGTTTGAGAGAAGTTATTTTAGTAGAGAAAACTTACACCAAGAAGGTTCAGGGTATAGGGAGGACTTATGGAAAAGAGCATAGGACATAGTCTAAGTTAATAGATGATGGTGTCTGTATATAGGAATATAGAAGATAAGGCTAACTTTGAAAAGCCTTAAAGGTAGGATTGAGAAGTCTGGACTTAATTGGACATGGAATGGAGGGCCGTTTTTAGTTTTTGTGCTGTGTAGTGGCATGGTCTCAGTGCTGGGTTTTAGGAAACTGCTGACTTTATTTGTGATGTCTAGTTGCTTCCTTCCCTAATGGGGTATGAGAAACTCAGTAATTCCTTTTTCTGTCAGTGGTGGAGATGGAGATATATTCTCTTCGTGGTTGCAATCAGAGATGATGGTTTGAATCAGTGACCTTGGCCTCATTAGGAAAGCTAAGAAGGCAAGGACCCAATCCACACATGGTAACACTCCACTAATCCAGAGTTGAATACTGGTAACTTAATCCTTTGGAATACATCTCTGGAATGTAAAGGCCTCCAAACTGCTTGAAATTGCTATCACAAAATAAAGCCATTTGGATACCCCCCCCCCCCCGCCCCCTCCCAACACCCTCCCCAGGGCTATTTTTGGTTCTTTTCTTTTTTAGACTTTTTAAGTCTTACGTTTGCTAGCTTTATCACCTTAAAGCAGATGAGGAAGCGGAAGGAAAAACGGGATTCTAAGGCAGGTAAGATGACATTGGGAAAGTAGTAGCTATAGCCTGACAGCAAAGGAGGAGTTAGAAATTTTAAGAATACCTCAAAGAAACAGGATATCGTATTGAATGATTCACCAGTTAAAAGTGGGATTATATGATAGATAATTTAACTCACCAGCATCCTTAGGAAGTTTTTGTTTATGTTTAGTATTAATTTTATTTGTTGTGTTTTATTGTGGTATTTTCAACAATGCCAAGGATTCTCTTTCTGTTCAGGAAAAACTCGTATTTAAAAAAAAAAACTTTTTAAAGGTGATTGCCATAAAACTAATATTAGCAAATTTATTTTAGAAAACTGCTGCTTTTAAGTTACTTTTTTTGCTTTTTTGTTTCTTCAAGTGTATTGCTATGGGTGCAAGGTGGTGTGAGGTGAATTGAGAAAATACTGATTTTGACCGTTATGCTGTCCTCTTCCTCTTTTTAGACTTTATTACTGTAATTATCTTTCCTTTGAGAGTCAAGCTTAGAGCCATCTCTTCTCTTCGGTTAATGCTCCCTGTTATTGTAGAATCTTGGAATAAAAAATTTGACTCCAAAGTTGTTTAGCTTCATTGTGTTTTTTTCTTTGGGAATCTACCAAATATTATTTACTATTCTCTGAAATGACAGGAGGATTTAATATGTTTAGACAACTGCTATATTTATTATTAGGAATCTTATTTTTGGGTTCCAGGGAAGAAGGAAGGGTAGATCCAAAATGGGGAAATGAGTTTAAATCTAAATTAGATATCTTAATAATGTCTCTTTCATTCTTTTTTTTTTTTTTTTTTTTGTCTCTTTCATTCTTGAATCCGACAACAATTAACCATGATAGTAAACCCTAATTCTTCTAGGAACAAGTATATTTAATGCTTATTGAAGGAACATAGTATTTGAATTATCGGCCTCTTTAGCTGTTTTTTGGTAAATTTATATAAGATTAATGATAAATTCGTTGGGAACCTGAGGATTGTATGAAAGATGATTCTAAAATTTCTTCTGTATTATAGGCTGATAGATTATTTAAATAAAATATTATCAAATTAAATAACTTGGTCACATAAAACTACTAAGTAATGGAGTATTCTGCTAGGTGATTTGATTCCAAAGCTTGTACTCTTAACCATTTTGGAGATTATCCTGGCCCACTGATGAGCATCAAAAGGTGACAGCTGACAGCTATAAAAAGCAGTCTTTAGCCTATGAAGATGGAGGCATTTGGCCCTGTAGATTGCATTGGTTTCTCATTAGAGAATTGTACAGTGACTGATGTTCCTAATCCTGTCAATCCTTAGTTATTTTCTCTTAATATTATTTTCCTCCTAATTAACTCTCTTAATTTTGAAAGCATTCTACACAAAATGATTAAACTTTCTCTGAAGAATAAACTTTTAATTTGGAGAATTTGCTTAAGTGGAATCCAATTTTTTAGACTAAATGAGTGTAGAGAAAGTTTTCTGATATGAACCTTTTCAGTAAGTCAAGTAGCCTTTCATTGGTCTCATTTAGTGAGCTTTTATAGTAAAGTGTTCATACTTAATATGTATATATATTTTAAGGCTTAACATGATCAAATTACATTGATACTTTGTAAAGTAGAAAACTCATTTTAATCAGTTGAATCATAATGGTACATTTTATAACTCAAATCTTTTAATTTTGAATGGTTATAGCTTATATTTGCATCTCCTGCTTATTACTGGAATAAGAAAGTGCTAGTTTATGTGAATACCCTGTAGTAAGTTGAAGAACAGGATTTACCTTGTCTTCTTGCTTATTATCTTAGAAGAGGGAGTTTATTATTATTATTTTTTAAAGAATTGCATTAGGTATTCTTTTAATTCAAAGTTTTTTACAGTAGAGGTTCTTATCTTCATTTTCATTATATTTTCCTTGATTTATAAACATTGAAACTCTAGAAAGAAGCAATTGGAATTTCTTAAAAAATTGTAGTTAATAATAAAGATCTTAATGGATCTAGTAAATTTATCATTTAATAGTAATATAGTATAAATCTTAATCACTTTTTCCATAATTTCACTCTCCACTAATGTGAAATAGCTAAAAGCTACTGAAAGCCAGTAATTTTCACATCTCATACAAGTTGATTGCATTTCTAGACATTTTACTTATTGATACACTTTTGACAGTCTAAATTTGCATTCTTCCCAATCCAGGTAGGCAATCATATTGAAGGGAGAATGTTTAAAAGTAGGATTGCCTTTTGTGAAATGGAAGGCCGAAAGACATGCTTCGGGTTTTTTCTTTTATTTAAAGGTTTAGTTTCTAGTTGTACTAAAATTTTTAGCTCATGAGGATCTAGCAGTATTTCATTAAATTTTCTTATTAAGAAATGAATCCAAAATGCAAAAGCAAAAGCTTTTTAACAAGTAGACACCTGGCCTAACAAAACCTGAGTTGTGCTGTATTTGAGCTTATTACTATGTGACCTAAATGCCATTTAGTGGTCTGAGTTAGAGTCTTAACACATGAGTAAGAGAGCAGAAACAGAGAAATAGGTATAGAAGGACCATTAAAGGCTACAGAAGGAAAAGAGGAGGATCTGGTGATGATTGATAATTATTAAACAGTTTTGTTGCCTACATCTCTATAGCTAGCAATATAAAATGTTATAGAAAAACTAGGCTAGTTTAAGCAGTTGTCTGTTAGCCTTTGAGGCTTTTTATAGCACTTCTAGTCTTTCCTGGTATTGTGATGATTTATTTACTTAAGAAATATTTGAATGTTATGTATGCTAGCACTGAACAAAGGTACTAAGGACACAAAGTCATGGTTTTGGTTTTCAAGAGTTTTGTCTAGTATTCTGAAGAAGCATCATAAGATCTTGATATAACTTCTGAATTCTCAAAATTAAGTTATATTATGCTTCGTTCTGTAAATGGTGTGCATGACAGCTTTTTGATTCAAATGAGTTGATTAACCAAGGCTATGGATTAAGAAGCATAGAGGACAAGGAGGTAGTGTTTAACGAGCATTAGCTTTGGCATCAGATCTGGTATCTAATCTTGTTTATGCCACCTTTTTATTGTGTGACCTTTGTAAATGTAAGCGTAAGCCCAATTTACTTACCTGTGAAGTGGGAGTAATAGTTACCCTTGCACTGTTGTTGGGAGGATTAGAAGGGATAAAGGATGTAATGCATCTAGCTCAGTTCTTAGTAGTTTTTGTGCACGGTAGCTGCTTTTATTATTGTGCAAGTAAAAATGATTCCTTTCAGAAGCACTGTAAATTAAAATTAAAAGCTTGTCTACGTAGTTGTAGACTTTCTACATACTATAGTTTTCTAAACCAGTGATTCTGCACCTTTGTGACATTTTTGGTATAGGCTTTCTTTCCTGGGGCTCCATAAAGGAATTAATCCCTATAGGAAGAAGAGTGACTAATCTCTCTCAGTCCTCCTAGGAATGGCATGTATCTTGTATCACCATTCTAGATGCATATAAAAAAGGGAATTTATTACTAATAATGGCATCAGAGATTAATTCTTCTGAGTCTTAGGCTGCTGGGACTGTATTACAACTATTTGAGAAGTGCTTAGAAATTCTTTTTTTTTTCTTTTTTTAAAACATTATTTATTCATAAGAGAGAGAGAGGGAGGAAGAGACACAGGCAGAGGGAGAGGCAGGCTCCATGCAGGGAGCCCCATGTAGGACTCAATCCTGGGACTCCAGGATCATGCCCTGGGCTGAAGGCAGGCACTAAAACTGCTGAGCCACACAGGGATCCCCCAGTGCTTAGAAATTCTTAAATTTACAAAAACAAAAGTTATTGCAAAGCATGCCTTCCTCTCTTTCTTAATAGGGTAGGGATTACTTACAGATAATATAGTGTCTTCTGGCATTTGTTAATATTTCCAAATAGAACTATTACCCTAATCAAGTGATTCTTAAACTTTTTCATTTAAAGGTTGTTTTAGATGGGCCTAGTGCCCTGAAGACCATCTGTTCCATACTCGGTACCATATGGGAACACTATCTCCTTCGAATGAATGGAATTAATCAATTTGTTTTTAATAAGATAATAGGTCAGTACCTGGTTTTTAGGTTTCAAAGATTCATTGAACTAGATTTTGAAATTTAGTATAAAAGTTTCAAAAGTAGTGTTTATGTATACCACTTCTTCAAGGAAAAAAAAAATTCTAGAGCCCAGGCATCTTGGGGAATGTTTTTTGTTATATACATCTTGGAGGTTAACCTTGCATTTTAATGTATTAGAGACTGAGAAATTCTGCAGAAGAGAGACAATTTTATTTATTAATCACTAACCTTACCAACCTTTTTGATCATCTAACATTCGTGAATGCCCTATAGAACTAGTGTTCTTTGTAACGCACTTGGGAAATGTTAATCCCCTTCATATTACATATGAGAAATGTTTTGGGCCATATAGTTAAGTAATGGTGGCAGACTTAACTGGATTTCTTCTGTACAATTATTATTCTACCCTCAACAGTTCCTTTCTTGCTATACCATCCTGTTTTTTCATAAATATTCGATTTATATTAGAAATAAAAGTAAAATTGTTGTCACGTGAGTATATATACCAAGTGAGCCATCTGGCTGAAGTTTAAGAACATATTTTGAGAACTACAGCACTGACATTTGCAGCTTCATTTAATTGGCCTTGTCATTGTAAATGGTTTACAGACCTTAGGGGGATAGACTTCCTATGAGTTAATATATTCCTGGGGGAAATCTATAAACAGGATAGAAAGAACTAGTTAACTCTGTAAACATTCAGAGATAGGGAGGCTAATCAGTTTGTTCTATGCTTTGATTACCATTAATGTAGAACTTTTTACTAACTTGTGTTTCTTATTTTTTAAAGTTTGATGTTATTAACAAAGGAGCCAACTGAACGTTCTCATCTCCCATTTATCCATTCTCTATGTTACGCTTATTTGAGAAATGGATTAAGAAAATAAAGGGATGTCAAATTCTGAGGACAAAAACTGAAATCTTTTGGGGACTAAAAGATTTATCAAAGGGGTGGAAAGAATGATTATCGGAGATGTTTCTGAAGATCTATTGGTAGATTAAGGAAGGAATGTTTGTCTCTTTTGGGAATGTCTTTGAAGGTAGACCACTGTAAAACTGGAATGTCAGAATTTTTAAAACTATTGTTTGCATTTAACAGTTTAAGAAATTTGACTCAAGTTTTGAGGGAAGAATGGAAAGAGAAGTACTATACTCTGGTATTCTGAATAAAATTTAAAGGAGTGATTTATTAAAACATGTGAAGGAATATACATGACTTATTTCTTAATGAGGGTATATCCATATGTAAAGTCTTGCTGAATTGAGAACTTTAGTAGTATTGGCACTTTCAAGGGTTTTAATCCAAGATTTGTTGTGACTTTTTCAAAATTGTATTGATAGCCTATACAATGCTAACTAAACGTCATGTATTTTTTTGTCAAAGTCGTATTTCTTAGATTATTAACTTGACATTGGTGATATTCTTTTCCCTTCATACCTTTTTGGCAGTATTTTCCTTTTCAAGACATGGATTAGAACTATACAATCTTATTCCCAAAATGTCTGGAAAGTAGAATCAGCTATGGAAGTGGTGAATGGTCAGTAAAATACCAGGATTAAGGTATTTTTCCAGGATTTATATTTAAATTGTTTTTTTTTTTTTTAATTTTATTTTATTTATGATAGTCACAGAGAGAGAGAGAGAGGCAGAGACACAGGCAGAGGGAGGAGAAGCAGGCTCCATGCACCGGGAGCCCGACATGGGATTCGATCCCGGGTCTCCAGGATCGTGCCCTGGGCCAAAGGCAGGCGCCAAACCGCTGCGCCACCCAGGGATCCCGCAGGATTTATATTTAATACAGCATATCAGGTTGGACATTTCTCATTTTTCTGTTGTGTAATCTCATTACTGCATAGAAATTATCTGATGAGTAGTTGATTAACACGTGCTGTCTTAATTTCCAATGGAAAGGTTTCCTTCTCTCTAAAACTTGTGGATGCTATTGACATTATGATGTTTTTTTTGTCACTGCAGCCTCAGTGTGCAGACAAGTTTAATAGAGTAGATTAAAGGCATTATTTGTAACTAGATATGTCTTTTAAAGAACCTGCCCCATTTTATTGATAAAGAATTGGAAGACACCCTGTTCTTATATGAAGTATTATATACAGTTTTATTGTTTCTATCATATTTACATTTATATAATTATATTTGATTTTTATTGGACTCAAATTGAGATGAGGAAGCAAATGACCTTTCTTTGATCTCATGTATATACATGTATATATATATACATACATCTATATACAAAATATATATATATAAAAGAATTTGAGTAAATATATTGCAAGCTATCCATAAATAACTTTTAAAATACACTGCAATTGAGGACAATTAAGACATCCATACAGAATATCTTATATTCTTTAACAAACCAAAGACTGTTCTCTGGGTAGTAGAATTGAGCTGTCAATCAGTAGAGAATAAAGTCTAATTTGTTACTGCCAGATTATTATTTTAATCATGCTCATCATAACAGAAATGATGACTTAAATTGTAGATACGATATTTAAATTACATTAAAATAATTAAAATCATTAAATTCTTTGAAATTTTTATGCACTTAAAAGACTATGCTATAGATTTGTTAGGCAAGTCAATAGATATGTAAACTAGAAATTCAAATGTAAAAAAATCTTTCTGCATCTTCTTTGTAGATACTTAAAAGGTAAGAGAGATTTCTGATTACCATTTCAATTTACTTTTAGATACAGGCTTTTCAGGTTCAATAGAAACATCTGTTTCTAGATTATTTATTTTGCTGATATGGAGTTTTGCTGCACTTTATTTCTAAGTTTTATTGCCTTGTCAAACTTTGATTGGTTGATAGAAATGACAAAGTAAATAACTATCAACTCATCTATGTTTAAATGAAATCGAAGGAAAGAATTTCAGAATTCTACTTAAAACACTAGCAGTTTGTCATATACTAATATTTGAAAAGAAAATATTTAATTGTTAATGAAAATAATATGACTTAGAAAAGTATAAAATTAGTTAGGATTCTGTATCCTGGGGACAAACTGGTTTTGAATTTCCTGCTCTACAGCTACTAGGTGTATGATCTTAGGTGAGTTACTTCATTACTTTGTGCCTTAGTTTCCTCATCAGTAAAATTGTGATCATTTTAATATTGTATATGTCAGAGTTATTTTGAAGATTGAATGAGGCAGTATATATAAAATGCATAATACATTACTTGCTATACACTAAGTTCAATAAATGTTAAAAAATGAAAAGGTCGGGCAGCCCCGGGTGGCTCAGTGGTTTAGCACCGCCTTCGGCCCAGGTGTGATCCTGGAGACCCAGGATTGAGTCCCACATCAGGCTCCCTGCAAGGAGCATGCCTCTCCCTCTGCCTGTGTCTCTGCCCCCCCCCCCCCCCCCCCCGCCCCTTCTGTCTCTCATGAATAAATAAATAAAAATCTAAAAAAAAAAAAAGGTCATTATTTTATTTGTAACTGATTTTTACAAGTGAATGTAAGTTATTTGGCTGGCTCATGGAGAACAGGATGTGACTTTCAGGATTGTGAGTTTGAGGCCCACGTTGAGTGTAGAGGATGACTTAAATAATTAGATTAAAAAAATAAATTATTTTGAAGCTTCATCATTTGATTTTTAGTAAAAAAAAAAAATGCAAGAGGGACACTGATGGCACTAAACTTCGTTTCCTATGGACATTTTTAAAGAAAAACTGAGCAGAATTTTTTATTCCTCCCATTTTTATAATGTAGCAGAAGTTTATACATGATAATTAACTTGGGACAGCTTTTGGTTTCTTATCTACCTATTCTATCATATGTTTACTGTAGTCTAAAGTTAATTTCTACAACTAGTTGTTTAACATAAACATACTTCAGTTTTTCTGTTTGTGGGTGAGGTTTTCTCTTGATTGAATATACTTCTAAATCAGAGTTCTCTGTATAGAGAACTATTTACCAAAGAAATTAAAAAACATCATCTGATTAATTTTCTGATATTTGTACAGAACATGACATAATGCTATTATTTCCATTAGGATTTGTTTTTAAAGAAAGATTGGTGTAAACTTTTCATATGAAAAATGTAGATTTATATTTCTTAGTGGACATTCCATGGATATGTCAAATATCGTACCTTATTCAGAACCTGTTTTATTTTTTAAGTTTATTTTAAGATAATTTTAGATTTACCAAAAAGTCGCAGATTTCATAAAATTCTCATATACTTTACCCAGTTTTCCTTCATGGTCTTATTTTATATAACCATAGAACAAACATAGAAATCAGGATTTACTACTAGCAAATCTGTAAACTTTATTTGAATTTTGACCATTGTCCATTCACTAAGTGACCTTTTTCTGGTCCAGGATCTAACCTAGGATCTCATACTCTTGCACTAATTATCATGTCTCCTTAGACTCCTCTAATCTGGGATGCTTCCTCATTTTCTCTTTGCCTTTCATGACTTTGACATTTTTGAAGAATACTAGCTAGTTAGAATGTCCCTCAACTTGTGTGACTGGTATTTCTCATGAACAGATTGGGATAATGCATTTTTGGCAAGGATACCACAGACATGATATGATGTCCTTAACATTAGTCAGTGCATTATATCAGGAGGTATGTGGTATTGATTTGTTCTGTTACTGGTGACATTATCTTGATCATTTGGTTAAAGATAGATCTGCCAAGTTTCTATACTCTTAAAATTATTCTTTTTTCCCCTTTTGTGAATAGCAACTGTTTTATGGAGAGATATTTTGTGACATAAATATCTTGTTTTTCATCATATTTTCAATTTCTCATATTCTATATTCTCATCATAATTTCCATTAATTTTAGCATCCATCAATCTTGCTTGATCAGAACCTTTTGAATTTAATACTGTAACATATATTTTGTTATTGATGTATTTCTTGTTATAGATGGATAAGTGTCTCAAAGGAATTAATGTAAAGGCAGCATAATTCATAAAACATCACTGTTTTTCTTTCTGTAGTCTTTTCATCTGTTTCTGAATGCACTCATTAGGGATGTAGCACAATCCAAGGTACTGGAATAAAAAAATGTGATAGAAAGATAATACTTTTTTTCCCCCCCCTGGTATCTTGTATATATACTTCAGTATATGCTGGCCATTATAAGAACAAAGCCAAATATTTCATACTAGCAAAATAAACAGGTGGAAAAGAGGTAAAAATAATAGTCTGGATTAATTATGAAAAGAATTTATGAGGGCAATTTAGAAAATTTTCTTAACAATATACTTTTACCAAGGTTTTCTTTCCTTGTCAAATCTAGAGGCCTTTTTCATTCAAAGGAGGCAATGGAAAATTTAAATAATTTTGTGTTTAATCTTCTTGACCTTGAAGTTGCTGTTTTTGTTTTTTGTTTTTTTTTTTTACACAATGTATATTTTTATGATTGCCTTTTGTCTTTTATTCTATGGTAGATTAACTACTTTAAAAAATGTGTTGTGCATTGTTTATCTTTTTACTTCATCTTCTGCCTTAATCCGTGGATCATGAAAACACATTACTTGTCTCTTGTTTATCTGTTAACAAATACTTGATGTTTAGACCTAGTGGAGTAACTTGAATCTCAATAACATTTTTGGGTAGTATTTTTTCCAAAAGGGTGAAGAGAAAATATATGGTTAATCTTAGAATTTGGTAGATCTTGAAACATTCTAATAATTAGGGTTTTTCATTCTTACTACTACTTTCTTCTTGGGGTGCCTAGGTTAAGTGTCTGCCTTGGGCTCACGTCATCTTCTCAGGGTCCTAGGGTAGAGCTCTGCATCAGGCTCCCTGCTCAGTGGGGAGTCTGCTTCTCCCTCTCTCTGCCTCATAATGCTCTGCATTCCTTAAAGTTTCATGCTTTCTTCCTTATTTTTGTGTTTTTGAAGTGTATCCTACTCAACAGTATATACAAGATTGTGGATTAGAAGTAATTGTTTTCTCCAGAGTCAGTATAATACCATGGCTAATTCTAAGGTAGCTGGTTTTGTTCGTTCCTTTGCTTTTTGGCATGATCTCCCTTTTTCAAACAGAATATTTAAAATTGGGTGTTCTGGCAATATCTGATTTCTTACTAATTTTGAATCTGGAAAAGACCAGTAGAAAATCTGTAATAGTTGTTATAATTTAGCAAAAATTTGTATCATCTTTGATACAAATTTTTGTATCAAAAAATTAGAATACCTTTGAAGTTCTGCTGACCGTGTTGGAAAAATCATCGTAGAAACTGATTTCTTCCAGAAGAGATCCATGAAAGTAGTATTTTTGATAATTTTTATTTTCTTTGGGATTAGAAAGTTGAACATTTTAGTGTCTACTTTAGATAATCAGCCACTTGACAAAATTCTTCTTTTTGTTTCTTGATCAGTAGTCTTCATTCATTTGTAAAACATTTACAGAATTAACTCACTGTGCCAACTCTTTCTGGAGATACGGTTTCTGTTACGGTTTTCTTGATTTTCTTCTTACTGCCAGCTGGGACTGTTCTGGGCACCTGGAGGGGTTTGTGAGAAATTCTTTTCTTTATAGACAGCCTTAGAACTAGTAAGGAGTGATGAAAGATGAGTTAAGAATATGTTATATCATGGCTTAACGTAGCATGGAATGTTTTGTTTTATAGATGATGTTAAATATGTAAATCAGCAAGTTCAATTTTAGTTATAATACAAATGAATAGAAATAGTTTATAGAAACATATTGCCTCTTATTTTGTTGCTTAAAAATGATTAGGCTTAGGTTTTTCTCTTTCTTCAGTATTAGCAATGCTTAAAACTAATAAGCAGTACATGCTCATTTAGTAATTTAGTACTGAGAACAAATACTGCAAATAGTCTAGTCTGCACATTTCTCAGAGTGGTATTTATATATAAAATTCTTAGATTTATGGTTTCTGATTTGAATATAACTGGATTTTCACTAAGAATCTTTAAAAATTGAAATATTATTGATAAGGTTCAAGTGATTTTATTGAGGTGTAGTGGATTAGTAGACCTCCTAACATCCATTTGAGTTCCTTTGTGGCATTTTAGCACTGGTGGATTTGTTAGCTTTGTTTTGAAATTTATTCTCTTAGCAGTTGAAATACAAGTTCTCTAGTGGAGTGCTTATTTTTTTCATCAGAAGAGTGGTGTCTTAAAATAGAATTAAGTAAGGTCCTACTGTGTCATTCTTAAGAGCCTTTGTCAATAGTAGTCTCACAGTGGCTGTTCTTTCTTGTTTGAATAATGATCTCATTTTGAAAGTGCCTTTACATTTTTCTTTATAAATGATACATTATCAAACCCATAGTCTTCATAAATAATTAACTCTTGAAGCAAGAGAGATACGAGCGCTTCTCAATGATTCAAAATAATTTCTATTTAAGGACATTTGTTTATTCATTTTTGAGTATGAATATGTTGAATCCACAAGTTTTGGTACATCAGGCAAAACAAGTTATTTCCTGAAAGTAATCTCACTTGGGAGAAGTTTATGAGTGGATCTGCTTCTCCAGCCCTATAATTATCTATCCTAAGACCATTTGTTTTTGCTTTTAATATGTTTGTATTTTTCAGTTATGAATCCTGTGGGGTATGGTAAAGAAATCAAGGCTTTAGAGCTCCTACTGTATGAGAAATTGTAAACTTAGCCTACTATTAATCTGAGCAAAATATGATTTGTTACGAGTTATTTTTCATTTTGAAAGTGAAGCAAGCCTGTAACTTAAAAAAAAAAAAATTACTAGTTGTATTTCCTGTTCCCAAGTGGAATGCTCCCTTTTTGCCTGTATTTTCAATCAGATGTACTGTTACTACTGATTAGTATTCAAGAAATAAGGGAAAACGGGGAAATTTGGGAAATCATATCTTCATAGTTTCTGAATTTACTTTTTAAAACTTTAAAGTGGTTAAGGTTTACTTAGATCTCATTAATTTGGAAATCTTTAATCTTATAGTTTATTAAAATATTAGATATGAAAAATGATTTGTCAAGGGAATTGATTAGAAAAGACTAGAGGGTACATTTTTAATAATTAAAAAGAACTTTTATAGCACCTGTTTGCACAGTATACAGTAATCCCTCCTTATCTTCCAAGACTCCCAGTGAATATCTGAAAATGTAGGTTGTACCGAACCCTGTATATACTGTCTTTTTCTCTGTGCATAATGTACCTATGATAAAGTTTCACTTATAAATTAGATACAGTAAAAGATGGACAACAACAGTGATAAAATAGAACAATGATAACAAAAATGTGATAAAAATTATGTGAATGTGGTCTGTCTCTCAAAATATCTTATTGCATGTCCTCACCCTTCTATTTGTAATGATGTGAGATGATAAAATGCTAGTGTTGAGATGAAGTGAGGTGAATGACATATGTGACATAGCATTAGGCTGTTGTTGACCTTCTGATGATGTGTCAGGATCATCTGCTTTTGGATCATGGTTGAACAGGGTAACTGGAACCACAGAGAGCAAAACCACAGGGGGTCTGTAGGTACTACTAAGATGGCTGTGGGGCCTACTGTAGGTACAATGAATACATAAATAAGCTAGCTATGATGTATTAATGCTAAGCCTTTCTCATCTGTTGAAAAGCACCCCCTTAAGAACTCCAGCTGTGGAATACTTTGTTAATCTATTTGGGATTATAGTGTTTTGTTTTTTGACTCTTGAAAATACCTAATTAGAGTACAATTCTTGAGATATTTAGTATTCAGATCTTTTTCTAGTTTGTACTTCTTTCCTCTCATCATCCCTCATAATGTGATATGTGACCTCCTCAATGTGATTATGCTATGAAATACTGTGGTAAGCTATTGCTTAAAAAGTATAGTCTTCAGAACTCAAAGACTTTAGGACTTAAAATCTATTGGAAACTTAAAAATAAAAAAAATAGCTGCCCACATAGGCTTATAAAGTACTTTCGTAGTTAGTTGATACCTCTTGCTAGATGGCACTTGCACCCCCTGGACTTCTTTTAGATATCTTTTTTCACTTCTTTACATTTTGAAAGTCACAGATTTGATGGTTAAATTCATAGGTTTTCTTTTCTTAGTCCAAACTGTTTTCATTTCTCACTTGTACAGAATTGGATATATTCCTAAAGTAGAAGGGTTAGCTTGTCTTTCTTCTTCAGGCTTTAAAAAAAAATTGAGTCTAAATGTTGTTAGGTAATGGAATAACGATTCCTTTTCAGCTGTTGGTATATTTCCAAACTGGCTGGCAGAGCCAAGAGGAAGTGAAGGCTTTAAAACACTAACTTTGGTTGGTTGCTACTTTCTTAGTGCTGAGACTATAACCTTTGTTGGTTGATTGATAGAGAACAAGAGAGCACAATCCTCGTTCCACTAACAGGTAAGGAACCCTTCTGATAACCAGTTGGCGTGAGAGAGAAATTACCCGATAACATTTTTTTCTTAATTTATCCACAAATATAACATGTCCATGAAATACTATACTGTGACTGTGTTCTATACAAAAAGAATGTGCAGCACCTTTCTATTTAAGAATAAGATCTGAAATTTAATAGGGATTTATCACTCTGTACCACAAAGTACAATTATCTATTTTCTACTTACGTTAAAGTTTACCCTGCAGTCCCTGTAACTTTAAATACATATCTGCCTATCTTACTCTCCTTTCAGCTTTTCCTTGATCAGATGCTATGTGCTTTGACTTCTTTCTCTTATTTACCTTATTTCTATAATAAAGTAAACTATTTTCCAGTGTCTTTATCATCATCTATTATTTGGGTATATCTTACTGCTTTAATTCCTGCATTATAGCCATTAATGATTTATTTCCTGGTCCTTCTTGACCCCAAACCAAATGATCATACGATTTAAAAAAGATTTGGAGATTGTATTCCCTATGTCCACTGTTCTGCCCTCCTACTTTTAAATATGAGTGCTTGAAGAATGAATCTTTTCCAGGGACAGTAGTCATAGCTTGATAAAATTTAGGTTTAGCTTTGTATTGCTGTAATATGGGACTGTAGTCTGATTAATTCTTTAAATTACTGGAGACTTTAAAACGAGAACAAATTCAGCTTCTTAGACAATTCCCAAAGTTTAGTAATATTTCTGTTAATATGCTTGATTATTCTGTTTCTCCTTTTCAATCCATCTTCTTCTCTTTGGCAGAAGATTAACTGGGACTCCTCCTTTGATATATCTGAGGTTGAGTGCCTTTCCCAGTCCCTTTAAGACAATTGTGCTCTTGTTTCTAGTCCTAATTTATCATTTTTTTGAGTTGGTCTTCCACTCGAAGTCGGGTGGTTTGTCACAGAGAATGTTATGGCTTACACCACGATAGGTCCCTTCTTAATAGTTACTGAAGAATTAATCATTTGTGGTGACAGATTTCTAAAGTTCAAATTAAGGAGGCACTAAAGAAAGTATGCTCAAGGGTAGCTCCTTTTTATCCTGAGGATAAGTCATTACAAACTCAAATGACCAGAGAATGTAATTTCTTAATAAGAATTTTTTCTTAAATCTATATTCAGCTCTCTATTTCAGTGCTTCTCTCCTACCAGAGGTGCAAGGAGTGATCCTAGAACCACAGATACAGCCAAGACCACGGAGAGCTTTTGACGTCAGGGGTCCACTTTCTCCACTGAACCCTTGGAAGCAGAATATCCAGCTTCTGGAGAGAGTGGGAAAGGATAATAAACAAGTGGGTGCTTTCCATTATTTACTTGGGTTTATTTATAGATTGGAGTGTCCTTCCATTGCCCATTTAATTCTATTGGGTTCATTATAAGAACCAAGTGGGGCTGCAACCTGTTTATTTTTTTTTTTCTAAGAATGCTAACCAGTGCCCATTCAAAACAGATACCTAACAATTTATTTAATTTTCTCTCCAGATAATTAAAGCAGTGGATGATTTGGGCACTAGATTTGGTGACTGCTTGTATAGTCCACGGGAATTTTAAAAAGGAATGTTTGCCCATTTTAACCTTTAATGGTATTAGTGGACTTCTAAGTGCTCTTTTATATTCCAGTAATTAAGAAGTTTTTGTATTTCATCTTTGGGCAAGCTGGACATCTGAACTGTCCTAATTTATGCTGTCTGATGTCCAGGTGTTATCCTACTCTGTTAGAACTTTTTGGTCTTTTTCCTAACTCAAACTTTAGGACTTCATATGAATTAGATCTTTTAGAAGATACAATGATAGTACCTTTATGGTTTTACTGTCAAATAGAGGCTTCATTCTTTAATAAGATGAATGTGAATGATTATAAGTTTCAGGATATATTATCCCTGAAAGCTACGTTAAATATATACTCATAAGTAGTTTCCCATTCCCTAGGAATAATGTTATTTGTGGCAAAAGAGCCTTGTCCTAGATGTTTCCCATGGCATTAAGATGGTTTTCTCTTAGTTTCTTTGATGCCAAGGGTAGGATTTGATTCCAGGAAGTTCTTATCATCTACAGTGGGTAGAACGTGAACTTTGGTGTCTTTGGCAAGTTTTCATTTTTCCTTGGTGGATTCCTTCTGTGACTCCAGGTATCTTGATAATGGGAGACCGGTTTATTTGTTCTCTAATTGCCCAGATTTCTTTCAACTGGTAAACATCATACTTCTTCAGCAAAAGGAACTCTTCTAGCAGAGCCTTCATGGATGATATCTGTCACACATGCAGCACCTGCAGTTTGGAAGGCAGTGGTGAACGGAGCCACGCAATATATCTAGAAGACACAAGGATGAGAGAGCCACCTGTTCTTGTCATTTATAAACTTTAAGATTTACTCTGGTGTACTCTTGGTCTGGAAACGGAAAGGCTCAAATAATGAAATAATTTTTTCAGATTGGAGTTTTACATGGCCATGCAAACATTCCTTTCTATTCAGAAGACTGAAATAGAGGAAGTATGAGAGACTCCTTTCTTTTAAAAGCAGCTCTCTGTTTCACTTAAAAGATTTGTGGGATTGAAAAATCACCTTAATGAAGCAGGCAACCCCCCACCCCCACCCCCCACCCCCGTTTTTTTAGTAGTATAGGAGATCCCAAAGACTTCTCAAACTGTTTTTTGTTGCCTGACACTGAAAAGAGCTAGTAAACAAAAGGTGAACTTAATTATTCCCAAATTAATGTTTAGTGTTAGGATACACTCTTTCAGGCTTATCTTTTTCTGGTCTTGAGCCTTAATTCTTATGTGTCAAATCAACAAAGATACCAGTATAGAGACATCTTTTGAGATCAAATAGGTTGGTCGGTCTTCTAAAGTAGTAAATATCTGTTAAATTTGAGGTATTGTTCTGCCTTGAAGTTTGAATGATACTGAAACGAAGAAGTGTTTTATAAGAGCAAAGGCTATTAGTAGTATTAGAATAAGCCTCTACATGTGAATAAGTGTTGCAAAATAGTTACCCAAATGGAAGTAGTTATCAAAATGTTTCTATTTTTCTCTTTGGTATCTATTAGTTAGTCAAAAGCTATTAAAGAAGTTTTTGAAAGTTATTTGATGCTGCCAGTTTGTTTTGTTTGGTATAGTTTTTTGGAATAGAAATTCTAGAATCCTTAATATGGGAGCATCTAAAATGTTTTAGGAATCTTGAAGGTCTTAGGAACCACATTTACTAATTTATAACTTGGCCTTTAGTCTTTCTTTCCATGAGACCTGTTTTTTGCCTCATTAATTATAAATTTTTGTATAGTACTTAAAAGTTTAAAAGATCAATTTGAACTAAAATTTCCGTAGGGAGCTCTGAATTCCCATAAATGATTACAGCTTTTTAACTTGATTTGTTGCTGTTAAATATGAATAAGACAGTCTTTACAAACACATAAATTTAAAAATACCCACCATTTTAGAAAGAACTCAGGGGAAATGAAAGTGAAATTTGCTTGGAAATTAAGTTGAACTCTTTGAACCACAGTACCAACCAGTTTATGGCCTGTGCGATTATAAGCCTTTTGTTTCAGCTTTAAAGATGAAAAGTGATTTAATCTCTTAACCTCATGCTTTGATTAAATTTTAGCTCTGTTCCTTAAAGTGTGCAAAAGAAATGTAAGTGCATTTCCATTTACCTCGTGCCACTAAAAGCTATTTAAAAGTGAAACTTTTTGTATATTAATGTGAACTGATTTGTTTATTTAAACTTTTATTTTGATACATTTTCCTTTCAGATTTTTTTATATTTCGTGTCACTATGCAATTCTATATTTTTCAGTGTTTATTTTATGATTATTAGTATAAGCTAATTTTTTTCCTAGAATGACTAATTGTGTAATATTTGTATTATGTGATCATTTGAAAACTAATAAATATTTTCTCCATGAAAAAAATGCACTTACTGATAAATGGCTTATTTTGTTTCAGGAATAGACAATGAAAACAACAATATTTTTAAGTGTATTTTAATTTTATGTGTCGTCCTCTAAGTATTTCTGAATATATATCCTATTCTTGTGTATGTTAATCTTTTTTGAAAAAATTTTTAAAAAACTGTTAAATTAAAATGATTATTCATTGGGTCACCCAGTGCCAAATGTATGAAATAGGTGATCTATTTATTTAGTCTTTTTTCCCATTTTCCTGATTAGTTTCATCTTTGTTTCCAGAAGGGGGTTGGTTTCTTTTCTTTTTTTTTTAGATGCCATTTTGGTGTGTCCATTTTGCAAACCATTAAAACTCTCGAGCAAATATTGTAAATATCAGGAATAAACATGGTCAAATCTTTTAAAGTGAGATTGATCAAAATATAAACGGAAAGGTAAAACCCGTTAAAAAATAGCATATAATAGACAAATCCTCGCCTTAGAAAAAAAAAAAAAGCATTTGGAAATAATGGCTGATTGGAAAACTACCCAATTCACTAGAGCTGTTAACAGGAGACGAAAAATATTTTATATTTTAATGTTCTGTTTGAACTGATAATCATAGAAATTTTAAGAGTCTCTTGCTTTTAACTTTATCAAGACAACATGGAAAAGGATAAAACTTAGTTTTTATGATTATAGCTACATAAACTTAATTGAAGCCACTGGAACAATTTACCTTTTCTATGTAGTTTTCTAGAAGCAAGAGGGATTTTCTTTTTGATTAAGAAGTGGACTCCAAAAATTAAAAATCAATGTTGGAATGGGGTCCTAGACAAGAAATAAAAGTTGGATTAATGACAATTTATGGATTAAAATGAAACAGTTTGGCTCTCCAAGGAAATTACACTCTGAAAAAATAAAAAGGAAATTTTGATATACAATAGTTACTGTTTGGGGGATAGCAGGAAGCTAAAATTCTTGGCCTTATTACTCTGGTAAGTTTGGAAAAGAAGTTAAGATTCTGTGGATAAGATTTTGGTTTTAGAATGAAAGCCATTAAAAGATTCACAGACCTATTTCAATGGAAGGCTATATTTTTTACTTGAATTCAAAAATTTTATAAGCTTTAACTATACGTGCCTAAAAGACTGGGGTGTGGGGTGTTAAATAAAAATTTTGTACTAGAAACTTCGATCATAATGTAAAAATAATGGTGAAATGAGAGTTTTATATACTTTAATTTTTATTATATGGACTCTTCTACACTTGTCTTCAAAATAAAAACATTACAGAATGTTAAACATGGCTTACCTTTATATCTTTGAGGTATGAGAACATAGGCTTATTGTTTCACCATCATTCATTGGATTAACTATAGTATAAAATTTTGTTTTGTTCTTTAGTGAGACAAAATAGCTTTTGTTTAAAAAAAAAGTAAATGTCACATAAACAATGTGGCTGACAAAGAACTGACCTTACAGTTTTTTGTAAATATGAGCACAGATCTTATTCTTATTTTGCTTTGCTATATTGAAATAATTGGGTAAAATGTCAGTGCTTAGACATCCTAAGCAATTTTTTGCTTTCTTTCCATTCAGGTATTTTTACTTCCTGTTAAAAAGATTGCATATTAATATAGTCCTAAAATGTGAAAGATTTTTGTTTTCAAAAATAAGCACATAGGTGCTCTAAAATTATTTCCACTAATATCATCAAGGTAATTAGATCACTGCAGTAAAAATGTTAGGGAACTTCAAAGTATGCTTCGGAATTTTCAGGAATTATGATCAAAAGAGATCTCTACTCGAGGTAAGGTATGGCATAGGTAGAAAAATGTTAAAAAATGTGTTCAATGAAATGTCTGATGGTAAACTACAACAGATATCCTTGGATTTTGAGACAGGTGTAGAATTAGGAAAATAATTTTTCTTACAACGTCTCTGCCAGAGAAGAGAAAAAGATAAATCACAGATTTGTTTTTGTAGGACTTTGGAATGCATTTAGATAACATATACCCACCCAGATATTGTTTCTTTGGTATACTTAGCCTCCTATGTGTCAGGGCATCTTTTATCTATGCACTCTCTCTTAGTGTTATCATCCACTTTTAATTTAGTATTTCTTAAGCTCTGAGCATTATTAAAATATTACAATTTGTATGGAAAGTGGAGTACATATTCCATGAGATTATTGTCTGGCTTCATTTTGCCTGTTTTTCTTAAGTGCTATCTAGAACTAGAAAACAGTTGTACTGAATAATTTTTATCTTGGTTTAAGAAATTTTGAGTTTTAAAAGTATTCATTTATGCTGCAACTTAGGGGAATCTGTTACATAAGGCTTAAAAAATAATGTTGGCTAGCATGTAAAATCATTTAGAGAAAAACATGCTACTCTTCTCTGAGGAATATTAAGTAGGTTCACAGAGTAAAAGTGTTAGCATATACTATTTAGTACATCTAGAAACAAAGGAAAATTCAATATCCAATACAAATGATCTAGAAAAAAGATTTAGGTTTATTTCCCCCTAGAAATACGAGTATAGTTTATTCAATAGATGGTACCGTAGAAATCATAATAATCTTTTATCCTATCTTTTAATTCTTATTATAAGAATACTAGCTTGTGGACATTGGTGTTCAGTTAAAATGGTTCACTATCTATTCTATTTTCACCTTTATGGTAGCGCAAAAGGTTGTGTTGGTGTGTAAACCTGAGATACAACTCACTACGTCATGAGGTAGATGACCCCATATTTAGGATACTCTAATGGTGTGAAGTTGATCCATATTTGCTTCCGGGTCCTATTTTTTTTTTTTTTAATTACCATAGACCTTGTCTAGTTAACACCCTTGTTTTATACAAAGTAATGAACATGCAAGGATATCTCCTGTATATCTGATATCACGCAGTTGATAAACAACTGTAGGACTTGGGTCTCCTGACCACAAGCTGCTGCCTTCTCATGTTGATCCTAGTTCTGGACAACATAGGTTGATTTCCTTCAAATATGACAGCCTTCAGGTGTTGTAAGATGGCTGTTTTACAGCATTAATTTCAAGCGTGTTTTGTTGCGCTTATTTTTAAATAGATCAAGCACCTCCATTTTATTGCTCTTACTCATGTAACGTTTTGAACTCCGTAAAAGTCTTTTTTTTTTTTTTAAATTTCTGAACATGCTTCAGTTTATCATTGTTCTCAATGTGTGACACCGAGCCAACACATGACAGGTGTGTTCCACCTGTTTGGCCTTAGAATACTTCCCTGTCACTTTGTTTATCCTTACCTATCCAGTAAGGTGCTTAATTTTGTACACAAAAATTCTATAGTGATATGCAAAATATTTTGTATCTAAAAATTAGGCTAGTAGTTAGTCTTCATGTACTGGCAAGTGTGTACAGTTCAGTGGGGGAAAAAAAAGTAGTAGCTAAGGCCTTGAGGAGTCCTAGTTTAAAATGTACAGTCTTCCATTCTTTGCTTGCTTAGTTCTGGCTGAGATTAACTATACATTCCATTTTAAATGACTTGCATAATGTGAAAAATGTTATTTTTCAGGTGGTTCTTGCTAATTTAAGGGTAACCAGGCCCTTTGGAGCTAAACTGTTGACACAGGACTGACAATGAGAAGAAAATCAACTTGTGTTTAGTAACGTAATTAAAATTAGAAACCAAAAGCTACCTCAGTGGAAAGGTTTGGGATGTATCCCAACCAGCAGAAGATGAAGTAGCAGCCCTGGAAATCTGAGAATGTGGCCTACATTCTAATGAAATCAGCATAGTTTTGAAATACAAGTTTGAATACTATAGCGATGTTTTAGTATAACAGCATTTTAAATTACAATGAAATAATTAGCTTTTTTCGCCCAAATTTTTAAATTGAGCTCCTGTAAGACACAAGGTGTTTGTTTAATGGTTGCATGGGCCTCTCTGGGTACAGGTTTACCTTTGTTTGAGAAATACCTGTTTGAAAGAGGGCATATTATCCTTCTTGAGTTAGAATTTTAGGGCAAATGAGGGAGAAAAGAACAAACACATGCCTGCTCTGTGCAGCTTTGGCCAGGTGCTTTATATGTATTTACCTAATGTAACCTAGCAGACCTGTGAGAAAGGTGACCTTTTTCATTTTACACACAAAGTTACTGAAGCCCAGAGGTTTCAGAATCTGCCCGAGGGCACATAATCAATCAGTAAGCAACAAAGATGGCATTTGAAAGACCTGTCAAAATAGAATTTTATTGCACCATTGATTGCCAAATACCTTTGCCAAAAAGAATGCATGTTCTCAGGAACGTATTTTATAGAACCTCAGTGTTTAATGTAGATAAAAGGGATATTTTACTTAGTATGCAGTTTTTAAAATCCACTCTTTAAAAAAGAGTTTATTTTTACTTATTTTATTTACAGGAAATATTTTAGTTTTACAGGAAAATTGACCAGAAAGTACAGAGAGGCCCCCTCAACCCCCAATCATATACCCTATTTTCCCTCTCATATTTTACCTTGTTCTTAACCTCTCACTTTTGGGTTGCACATTTTTTGCAATTAATGAACTAATATTGATAGACATCATTAGGATTTACTTTTGTGTCAAATACAATTTGGGTTTTGCTAAATATTTTTGTGTCTATGAGAGATGCTGATCTGTAATTTTCCTTTCTTGTAATGTCTGTCTGATTTTGATACTAGATTTGCCTCGTAGAGTGAGTGAGGAATTATTCCCTTTATTTCTTCTTTCTGAAAGAGATTGCAGAAAGTTAGTATCATTTCCTTAAATATATGCTAGAGTTCACCAGTGAAGCTATCTGGGCTTGGTGCTTTCTTCTTGTGGAGGCTATTAACTCATGATTCAATGTCTTTAATCAGATAACCCTATTCAGTTTGTTTCTTGTGTAAGTTTTGATAGAGTGTATCTTTTATGGAATTATTTCATCTCAAGTTTTCAAATTTGTAGTGATAGGGTTATTCATAATACTCCTTAATAGCCTTTAATATCCAAAGGACTGGCTGTAATGGCCCCTCTTTCATTTGTAATATTAGTTGTTCCTTCTTTTCCACTTACTTGTTAGCCTGGCCAGAGATTTATCAGTTTTACTGATAAAATAGCCAGGTTTTTTTTTACCTTTTTTTTTTTTTTTTCTGTATTTGAGTTTTCCATCTCATTGATTTCTGTTCTAATTTTTATTTCTTCTACTTGCCTTAGGTTTATATTGCTCTTCTTTCTAAGCATTGTTTTTGTACTATCCCAGTATTCTGATAAATTGTATTTTCATCTTGTAGTTTTAAATATTTTAAAATTTCTCTTGAGGATTTTTTTTTTTTACACCAGTGTGTTATTTTGAAGTATGTTGTTTACTCTCCATGTATCTTGGTATTTTGATCTACCTGTGAATATTTGTTATTGACCTTTAGTTTAATTCCACTGTGGTTTGAGAGCATTCTCAATGTTTCTATCCTTTCATATTTTTTGTGATGTGTTTTATGGTGAGTGTTCCATGTGAGCTTGAAAGGGCATATTTTGTTGGATGAAGTATTTTTCAGGTGTCACTTAGGTCTAGTTCATTGACGCTGTTCGGTTCAACTGTGTCCTTACTGATTCTCTACCTCCTGGATCTGCAGTTACTGATGAGGATAGAACAGTGTTGAAGTCTTTAAGTATAATAGTGGATAGACTAATCAATTTTTAATTTTGGTTCTATCAGTTTTTGCCTCATGTATGTTGATGCACTATTGTTAGGTCATTGTGTGTTAAGGCTTGTTATGTTCTCATGGAGAATTGATCCTTTCATTAGGTAATGACTTTATTCCTGGTAACTTTTTCTTGTTCCGAAGTCTGCATTTCCTGAAATTAATGAAGCTATTCTAGCTTTATTTTGATTAGTGTTATCATGGCATAATATCTTCATCTTTTCACATTTAATCTACGTATATCTTTATATTTAAAGTATGTTTCTTATAGACCCCCTTAATCTACATATATCTTTATTTTTAAAATGGGTCTTTTTTTATCCACTTGGTAGTGTTTGTCTTTTAATTTGATAATATTTCAGCCATTTACATTTAAAGCAATTATTGATATAGTTGGGTTAATATGTTTATAACTTTTCATTGCCTTTGTTCTTTTAAAATTTATGGGGCAGCCCGGGTGGCTCAGCGGTTTAGCGCCGCCTTCAGCCCAGGGCCTGATCCTGGAGACCTGGGATCAAGTCCCAGGTCGGGCTCCCTGCATGGGGCCTGCTTCTCCCTCTGCCTGTGTCTCTGCCTCTCTGCCTGCCTCTCTCTGTGTCTCTCATGATTAAATAAAATCTTTAAAATTTATATCTTTTCCTTTTTTTTTTCTTTTCCTCCTTTTTAAGTTTTTCTGATCTTGAGTATTTGAGTATATTCCATTTTCTCTCTTCTTAACAAACTTTTAATATGTTTTTTAGTTTTGCCTTAGAGTTTGCTATATACATTTGTAACTAATCTACCTTCAAATAATACACACCACTTCATGAGTAGAGTGGGTATCTTAGAATAGAATATTCTTGCTTTTTTCCTGCCCATCTCTTATAAGATTGCTGCCCTTTATTTCACTTTTCTATAAGCTATAATCAACAAAATATTGTTGCTGTTATTTTGAACAAATTGTTATATCAATTTAGAGTCTTAAAAATAAGAGGTTTTATGTTGCCTTTTGAAATTACTTCTCTGATACTCTTCCAAAAGGAAATTGTGTAGACCCATGACCTGTGTAATCTCTTTCCTCTGGAGAACTTATTTTAGAATTTTTTTCAAAGCAGGTCCACTGGTGACAAATTCCCTCCATTTTTGTGCGAAAAATATTCTTCTTAGTTTTGAAGGATACCTTTGCTTATATACAAATTTCTAGATGGGTAGGGTTTTCTTTTTTTTTTTTTTTTTCCCTGTCTCAACATTTTAAATACTCTGTCTTCTTGCTTGTATAATTAAAAAATACCTGATGTAATTCTTATCCTTATTCCTCTGTAGGTCAGGTTTCTTCTCCCTTACTCCTACCTCTGGTTCTTTGAAGATTTTTCCTTTGTCTTTGATTTTCTACGGTTTGAATGTGATATGCCTAAGTATAGATATTTTGGGTTTATCCTATGTCCTGTTCTCTGAGCTTACTGGATCTGTGCTGTTAGTGTCTGTTACAAATTTTGAAAAATTCTTAGCCATTACTTTTTCAAATAATTCTTTAGTTCCTTTTTCTCTTCTCCTCCTGGTATTCCCATTGTGCATATGTTGCATCTTTTTAAATTGTCCCATGGCTTTTGGATATTCCTTTTTCTCCTTCTCTTTTCAGCGTAGGAAGATTCTGTTGATACGTCTTTTAGCTCACTAATTCTTAGGCCGTGTGCAGTCAGCTTATGAGCCCACGAAGTGCATTCTTTATTTCTGACTTTGTTTTTGAGTCCTAGCACTTCCTTTTGATACTTAGAGTTGCATTACCCATCTGTTTCTGCATTTTATCCTCCTCTTCCATTAGAGCTTTTACTGTATTAGTAATTGTTTGAAATTGTTGGTCTAGTAATTCAAACATATCTTCCATATCTGAATCTGGTTCTGATGCTTGTTTTGTATATTGAGATTTTGTGTGTGTGTGTGTGTGTGTGTGTGTGTGTTAAATCTTTTAGGGTGCCTTATTATTTTTTTGTTAAGTGCTAGACGTGCTGTATTGGAAAAGGAACTTGGGCAAATAGGTCTATAGTGAGGTTTTATGTTGATCTGGCTAGGTGTTAGTCTGTTTATTGTTTGTTCTACCTATATGTGTCAGAAGCTGAAATTCCCTCTAATGTGGAATTTTTTTGACCAATCTGTTTTCTTTGGGATTTCTTAAAGATTCCTTTATAAATGGAATCTGAGCCTTGCCATTCTTCTAGTAATTCCCTATTGATGTAATGGGTAGGGTGTGGATGGGGAAGTGCTTTGTGGTCCTATCTTTAGGTCTCAGTCTTTTAGTGGACTCTACTGTTGGCTTTCACCTTCGCAAGTGCCCTCCTTTCCCCTTATGATATACGAAAGGTAGAAAGGGTCTGATTTGGATACTTCCCTTTATCCATTTTGTTAGGCTTTGGTAAAATAATATTCCTTGTGGGCAGCCCTTTGTTAAGGAGAACCATATGCTCTGGGTATATTTCAAAAGGGTTACTTTTCCTTCTCCTGCTTCCAGAAGTAGAAGAGATTTTTCTTTGTTCTTCACCCTGCTAACCTGATGGGGCTTATGGAGATAAAATTCATGAAAATATAAGAAGCCCCATATCGTTGATTTCCCAGGGGTTCTTTTTTTTTTTTTTTTTAAGATTTTATTTATTAATGAGAGATAGAGAGAGAGGCAGAGACAGGCAGAGAGAGAGAGAGAGAGAGAGAGAGAGAGAGGCAGAGGGAGAAGCAGGCTCCATGCAGGGAGCCCGATATGGGACTCAATCCCGGGTCTCCAGGATCATACCCTGGGCCGAAGGCAGCTGCCAAACCGCTGAGCCACCCAGGCGTCCCTCCCAGGAGCTCTTAATCTCTTAAATTTATGTGCTCTCTGTCTCTAGCAGTCAATTCCTTGTACGTTTTTCTACCCAGCTGGCTGCAGCGGTGGTTTCTCCTGGTACACCACCAGGTATACTGCTGCTGCTGTTATGTTTGCATTCTCCACTTTTGGAGCTGACTGTTGGTCCTGTGACCTCAGTTCTCTCTCATGGGTGGAAGGGGAGTTGTTGATTTTCACTTTAGCTTTTTTCTTGTTGTGTGCTCAGAAGTGACAACTTTTACTTGCTGGACTGGAGACTGAGAGTCACTGAGCATTTTTAAATGTTCGAATTTGCCTTCAATTTGGTTTGAGTCCTTACAGAAGAAATGGTGTTTTATTAGGGGACTTCTAAGCCATTACGGTTATTTAATTTGGTTTATTTAGTCCTATTTAGCATCTACTTACTAAATTTCATGCATCTTCCAAACACTGGTGGTAATTAAGATGCTTCTACCCTTGTATAGCTCTTTTCAAAGTCTTCTGCTTTTTTCATTGTCCTGTAGATCCTGGATGTATCTCTTGTAGCTTGTCAAGGACTTTGGCTTTAGTATTTTCTCTTTTTATGAGCAAATCTCCCTCTTTACTAGATCAGTAATATGTTTGGTTATGTAGTCATTTATCATCTTTAGAAAAGGAACTTTGATTCTTTCCCTACCCTCTGTCTTCTGTAATCTCTGTTCACTTTTATTGTCTACTCATAATGGTACAGTTTCTCAAATTTTATGTTTCTTTCAATCCATTCCAATCTGACTTTTGGCATCTAATACCACTATGACTGCTCTTGCCAAAGTCACTCAGTCCTTGCTGTTGCCAAACCACTGCCTTTTTATTTGATCTTTTAACAGAATTCAGCATAATTGAACATTTCTACCTTCTGAAATGTCCTTTTCTTGATTTCTATAGCAACATATATTTTTGGTTTTCCTCCATGCATTTAGTTTTTAGTTGTTGTTGCTGGTCTTACTCTTTCATCCAACTATGGAAAGTAGTTCAGTGCTCTGTCCTTGAGCTTTTCCTTTAACCTCTTCTCCCTTTACACTTAGATAATTGATTGATTGATGCAATCTCTACACCGAACATGGGGCTTGAACTCACAGCTTCAAGATCAAGAATTGCACAGTCTTCTGACTGAGCCAGTCAGGCGCCCCTATGCTAGATAATCTTATCCATTTTAGATGGCTTAATTTTGTTACCTCTGCCCCAATTTTTATCTCCCCTTACCTCCAGCCCCTCTCAAAGCTCCAGTCTTGATACTCACTTGGATAATGAAAAAATTAAAATGTCCAATCCTGTACTATTTTTCTTAGTCTTCCTTATCTCAGGGGAGCGCACCACTGTTTATCTCATTATATGAAAAACCATGAAGTGATCTCGTCCTCATCTCCCAAATACTGTCTCCTCATTTTTGTTAGTCCAGTTGTTTGCTTTTGACCTTGTAAACTTAATTTATTTACAGCAGTTTTTTAAATTATTTTTTTTAATTTTAAGTAAATTCTGTACCACATGTGGGGCTCAAACTCACAACGCTATAATCAAGAGTCATATGTTTTACAGACCAAGCCAGCTAGCTGCCCCTATTTACAGCAGTTTTAAGTTTACAGAAAAATTGACCAAAGGGTACAGAGAGTTATATTGATTCCCCCTCCCTCTTTCCCTACTAATATCTTGGATTTATTTTTAACATTTCTTGCAACTGAACCAATTTTGATAACTTTAAGGTCCACAGTTTACATTAGGATTCACTAACTGTGTGGGTTTTGCTAAATGCGTAATGGCCCATACCCACCATTTGGGTATCTTATGATACCCACAGGAATTCCACTGCCCTTAAAAATGCTTTTTTTCCTTAACCCCTTAAAAATAGTTTTTGTTCCATCTTCTCATCCTTCACTATTCCAATCCCTGGCAACTACTGATCTTTCCTTTGCCGGTAGTTTTGCCTTCTCCAAATGTCATACAGTAAGTAGTCTTTTCTAGTGGCTTCTTAATTTTGCAATATGCAGTTAATGTTCATCCTCCTTGTCTTTCTGTGACTTTATATATAGCCTCTTTCTTTTTATCACTGTCCAGATCTACCAGTTTATTCACCTATTGAAGTGCGTATTGGTTACTTCCAATTTTTGGCACTTTGGGGTGAAGTGCTGTGAGTGAACATTCATGTGCAAATTTTTTTTGTGGACATAAGTTTTCAGCTCCTTTGGAAAAAATATCAAGTAGTGTGATTGTTGGATCTTATGGTAAGCCTATGCCTAGCCTTGTAAGAAACCACCAAACTGCCTTCTGCAGTAGCTGAACCATTTTGCATTCTCACCAGTGGTCAACAAGAGTTCTTGTTATTCCACATCTTCGTCAGTGTTTTGTGTTGTTGGTGTTTTGGATTGTAGCTACTCTCATAGGTGTATGGTGGTATCGTTTTAATTTGCAATTAATTCCCTGGTGATATGATACCAAGCATCTTTTCATAAGCTGCTTATCCATTTGTATATCATCTTTGATATACAAATATTGTATATCATTATATGGCTTGTCTTCATTCTCTTAACAGTGTCTCTTGCAAAGCAGCAGTTTTTTTCTTTTGTGGATCATACATTTGGTGCTGTATCTAAAAACTTACTGCGAAACCCATGGTCGCTTACATCTTCTGTGTTGTGGAGTTTTTATTTTAATTAATTAATTAATTAATTATTTAAGACAGAGAAAGAAGCAGAGGCATAGGCAGAAGGAGAAGCAGGTTCCCTGCAAGGATCCTGATGTGGGACTTGATCCCTGGACTCTGGGATCATGCCCTGAACTCAAGGCAGATGTTCAACCGCTGAGCCACCCAGGCATCCCTGTTTTAGTTTTGAGTTTTACGTTTAGAACTATTATAAGTTTTGGATTCACTTTTTTGAAAAACTTTTTTTTTTGTATGTGGATGCCCAGTTGTTTTAGTACCATTTTTTAAAGACTATCTTTTCTCCTTTGAATTGCTTGTGCTCCTTTTTTGAAGGTCAGACTTACCTCCTGAGTCTCTCTCAAACTTTGTCCACATGTTAACCAATTCCATCTATCAACCTCTCCTCCAAGCCACCATCCCCTCTTGCCTGAACAGTGGCCCTTACTGGTCTTCTCGCTTTATCTCTTGACCTTTGCGTTCTTCACAGAATATGACTTATTACAGTTTTAAGGCATAAGTAAAATCTTGTCCATTTTCTGCTTAATACTAATTGCTTTCTTTTGTAAAAGCAATAATATCCAAATTCTTTATCATGGCCTGTTAGGCCCTGAGTGATCTTGCCCTGACTTTTCCTCAATTTTACCCTTGCTTCTACTCTGCAGACAACCGTGGGCTTATTTAGCCTCTGAAGTATTTATTTATCCCCTATCTTAGGGGATTCATAATTAATAATGGACTCTTTCTCCACTTTTAGGTCTCAGTTTAAATGTTTTCAGCGATGCCTTCTCTAGTTAGTATATTGTAAACATCCAATTCTTTATTTTGCTAGTCATTCTCTGTTCTACTGATTTCTCTCTAGTGTTTTTTCTCAATTTGAAAGCATATATTGTTTGTTCATTGCCCGACTTCCTACAACCAGAGATCACGGCTGTCTATGCTGTTTGTAGCACCTGGCACAGTAGTTGCCACAGGAGAGGCACTGAACATATTTTAATGCAGAAGACATGGGCAGCCTTTGAAATGCCCAGATCTAGTGAGGGAGATCCACATATATGTAGATGAATTGCAGTGCCACATTAGTGCTATTGGACAGTTGTTGTAGTCCCAGAAAATAAGAGATAAAGGATTAAAGAAAAATCTTTGGGATTCTTTCTCACTAGTGTGAACTAGTGATCACATGATTCAGTTTATGAAGTCTTATTGCTGAGGATCTTTAGCCATTAATTTATTTTTATTATTTGCTAATGTGAGGGTCTATATAACTCTCTTCCTAGCAATCACAGACTTAGGGTCTTAAGTGTCAGGAGAACCCATCATTTTGAAGGGACAGTATAGGTGTGTAGGGGCAGTGTCAAGCCCATGATGAGCTCAGATGGCATAATGATCATTGGCTCTAGAGTCAAGGTTTGCTTTTGAATACCCAGTGCTGCCATTTACCTTGGCAGATCACTTAACTTGCCTGTGCCTTAGTTTCCCCATGTGTGAAGGAGCTATAATAAATTTAATATTAAGGATATTGAGGATAAAATGATATCCTCAAAATGATTTTGAAGATAAAATGGGTGAAAAAAAATACGTGGCACACTTACTATTTGCCCCGTCCTGCAATAAATGAAGCTATTTCTGTTATCCTATAAAGACCTCGTTTAAATAAAATTCTATGACGTTAGAATATACTTATATTGAGTAACATGCAGCTCTCTCCACAGACCCCCTCACTTCCTACTTTATGGTCTCCCTATGGCAAACCTAAATTATGCCTTTTGTAGCGCCCCTCTCCTTCCTGTGCCCTCCATCATATCACCTCTGCTTTCTTAGATTCCTAACATTTTATTATCCCTTCTTTTCATATTTACCTTCTTCCTCTCAACTAGTTCCTTCTCATATATGTATAAACATGTTAAAGTCTCTCCAAATAAAAAAAAACACACACAAAAAAACTAGCTATGCCTCCCTCCTCCTCTTACCTACACAAACCAAACACAAACTTAAAAAACATTCCCTCCATGTCACTTCCTTCTCAGCCTGCTCTAGTCTTGTTTCTACCTCTTAATAACTTTGTTGAGATAATACTACTGAGGTCATCCGTGGCCTTGTCACTGAATCCGACGGACAGTTCTCCTACCTTGTCAGCAGCGTTGGATACGATTGATGTCATTCTCTTGACATTTTCTGTCTGTGGGTCTTCTGATTTCCTTGTAACTTTTTGGTGGTTCTTAGTCTCATTTGCAGACTATTTTTATATGTTGGGGTTTCTAAGGTAGAATCCTTGGTCAGATTTCATTTCATTGTGTGTCTGGATCCACACTGTAGATTCAGTCCCTTTATAATGATGATTTAAGTTTAATAACATGGATCCAACTTTGTAGATTCGTCCTTGGCATCTCTTTGTTCTCCAAGAGCAAACGTATTTTAGGAATTTATGATCTTCCTGCCTTAAATCTGGGCTTCCTTTATATCATTCTTCATTTTAGTGAATATTACCCCAGTCCATTATCTAGTCTTATTTTTGTGCCTAAACTTATCAACCCGTGTCTCTGTTTTCACTACTCTGGCTCAATCCATTATTTTCTAACTTGAACTATAACAGTTCTAATTGGTTTCCTTGTTTACACCCTGTGCTAATCGAATTTCAGCCTCCACAATGCAGCTAAAGTGTATTTCTCAAGACACAAATTTAATGATATTATTCCCTTTAATTAAAACACTCAATTGGTTTTCTATAGCTCTTAAGATCCATGGGAAGGATAGAGACAAAAATCCCTAATACTAAAATTTGTGGAAACCCCCAAAAGACCAAGTCCTTCCTTTTCTCTCCAGTTGCACCTTTGGCCACGTGGTGTTTTTTTTTCTCTCTCATCCTTCATGTCTCAGCTCCGTGGTCATTTCCTTACCTGAGGAACACCTCCTCTGATCTCTGGTACGTTAGATCAGCATCCTTTTGCTTTCACAGTGCCATGAACATACTATATCGTTGCCTTTAGTCATGGTTTTACCTTTTTGCGTGCCATTTCTCCCTCTAGCTAAAAGGCCCTAAGAGGCCAAGGATCTTGTTTGCTTAACACAGTAACAGGCTTATATCCATTGGCATCTTAAGGTGCCAATTTTATTTTTCTTTTACTAAAGAAAAAAAAAGTAATCCAGTGCAAAATAAGTCCGCAATATTGAAAGAATTTTCTATAAAAGCTGAATTAACTTAAACTGTAACATTTTCTCCCGGCTGCCTGCCTTTCTATGATGGTAAAAGTAATGTTATTTAAGAAAAAAGTTCAGGAATCTATTTTTAGATTCTGATACTTTGTGAAAATAATGGCACTTAATAATGGTTCCTGTTTTAGGCCTTCCAAAACAAACATTAGATTTATTTCTAACTGAAGATAAATATTCAGGTGGGTTTTGATTTTGCTTTAAGTGTAGGTTTGATGACTTTCTGAACTCTCAAGTGATTCTGACTTACGATCGTATCTGGGAAGGGATATTTAGTGATAATTTTAGTTTAAGAACATCATAATTTTTAAATTTAGGGGGATGTGTAGTGAATCATTGCTTGTTTGCTTGTCTAGCTCTTCATTAATTTATCCTTTCTTTTTTTCTCATGCTTTTGTTTTTTATAGAAAGATTACCTACTGTCAACATTTCTGTTTTCATTCCTCACTTCAGGACATTCTCTGCACCATTCATTTAGGGGGCTGAGAAGGTCATTTCCATAACATTAAATTTTTGCCTTGTCTCCATTTATTCTTCATATCAGATATGTTTAGCATAGAAAGACTCAGTTTCCCATTTAATGCTGGATGGTTTTCAAAGGAAAGTTTAAAAAATGTATCAAATAACCTTTTTGTAATTTTAAGGCCTGTTTTCCTAGGATTTGAATAATAAACACTCCTGGCAGCCTGGCATTTGGTAGTTGGAATAAACTAATCACTTCAGCCTTTTGCAATCACTTAAAATACTCATTAACTGTGAGTCATTGTTTTGAAATAATGTACATTATAGCTCTTTTTGTTTTTCTTGCCTGAATTGCCTAACGTTCTTTAGAACAGCTCTGTGGCAGCTTTGAGCTTAGTGTACATTTTTATTCTCAAAATTGGGTAGTACCAAAGTGTATTGCTGGAAAACAAAGATTCCCATCCAGTCAGATTGGTAGCACGTGTCATTTTGTAGAGCAGAGTTCACTGAAGTATAGAACTTTTTCTTCTTGCTGAGGTCCTGATAAGTTTATTTTGAGAAAATGTGTATGTTTGAATTAACAGGGAACTAATTATCTCTGGCATCTTAAAAACGTATAAACATGTTCCTTTGCTAAAGATAGGACTTCATTTATTTTCCTAATTAAATTTGTAGTAGTCCTTTGAAAGCAGATAAGAATCTTCATATTTACTTACCAGTTAGAAGTCAGTCTCTATTATCACACTGACTAAAATATATCTGTATAAAAGAGCTTATTAAATACTTTGTAAAATTTGTATAGTTTGTTTTTTTAAGATATTATTCATTTATTCGCGAGAGGGAGAGAGAGAGGCAGGCTCCCTGCAAGGAGCCCAATGCGGGAATCAATCCCAGAACCCGGGGTCATGCCCTGATCTGAAGGCAGATCAATCTCTTAACCACCCAGGCGTCCTGAAATTTGTAAAGTTTTAATTATAAGGACTCAGTAATTTTTTCTTAAGTAATTTTTATTCAAACAATTTAAGCATGTAGTCTTTTCCACCACCCCCCCCCCCCCCCCCCCCCGCCCAGGTTGGTTGCATTCTTTACATTTTCTGTCAAGCCTTTTCTTCATGGAAAATGTGGCTTAATAATAATGAACTGTTTTTTCAGCACTGTCTTTGGAAAGTAGTGAAGAATAACCTTGTCATGGCTATCAGATTTTTAAAAAATGATTAGCTCCACTTCCATATCAACCAGAGCTTTGGTATTTTAGCTGCAAAATTCAGTGCATGAAGAACGAAAACCAATAATCACTGTCTGGAAGTCACATTTTCTGTCCCCTGAACTTTGTGCTGGTTGATTGATACAGGACAATCTGAATAAAGACTCGTTTTATGCACATTTTCTAATTAAGTAGTCTAAATTCTAAACCTTTATTTAAATGTAGTAATTCACCTTCTCATAGTGTAGTTTCTTAGTAGGTCTGTAGTGTATCAATGTTGGCAAATTTAGATTGCCCTTTTCACTGAATCTACTCAAAATGTCAGGTTACCTGTAATGGAGAAGAGGTTATTCTAAAAGATCCATCACCTCTTCTCCATTCTTGGAAATGTAATTTTGATATGAAGGCTCTACAAAGAAGGAAGATATTTATATGTAAATTCTAACCTTATAATTTTTCAGTGAAACATTGAGTACTATTTATTGGCTACACTTCTGGTCATTATCTTATTTTCTATTTAACTTTGGCTTCTTGATAGGAAAAGGACTAAATTTGTTACATAAATTGTCTTTTTATTGCTCACTTCAATAAATCTTAGGTTTTTTTTAAGCTCACCCCTAATATAAGTACTCATTTTGAGTGTGCAGATGAGATAGGGTTTTGTTTTGTTTTTTTTTTTTTTAATGATTACTCTCAACATTTCGGTACAAATTACAAAATGATAAAGATGTTCTAAAACATCCATCTTTAAGATTCCTTTGTACTCCAGAAAAGCAGTTACTCTTTCATGAACTACTAATAACATTCACTTTACATTGAACGAACAGGTTCGGTGTGTTTATTGTGTTGAAGATTCTGTTTTGTCATTACAGAAAAGGTCAGCAAATTTTGCATGTCTTTCTTGTAAAAGTCAAGTCCATGGCCCATCTTTTAAATTAAACAACTCCTAAGTTCTTTACAATAAATAGAGAATGTAGAAGGGAAAATAATTTTTAACTACTCCCTGTCTTATTAAGTATCCTAATGATTCTTCTATTTTAAAGGCTTTAAAAAAAAAAAAAAAAGGAATTAAGCGCATTGATGATATCCTGAAACATTGAGCACACACTTCTTATTTCTACTTCTTCGCTGCAGTACCTTCCCGGTGACTGAATGACTAGTTGAGTGATTTTCCCCTGAGTTGCTGTCTTTGTAAATTTATCTGAGAATCCCTTTTCTAGGTAAGGCAGCTATTCAATCAGAAGTTACACGCAGAATTTATAAGAAGAAATTTGGTGTTGAGATTACATGTTCTCCAGTAAAACTTTCCTTGAATTCTTCACATATACACACAAAATGTTTATTTTGGAAATAGAACCTAGCAAGGATCATAGGCAGAGACATGTGGAATATGTGTCTTTTATCTCCTATAGCCACTCCTTTCCTTTCCTACTATATAATTTGCTCTAATACTTCTTTCTTCCTATATTAAGCAATTTATACTATAATTCTTTTGGCAATATTTACTGATTAAGGATTGCATTTTAATTTGTCACTTTGCTGGTTTTTTTTTTTTTTAAATCATTTATCCATTTTTACTGTAGAAGGAATAGCAAATCTTTCCATTGTGATAGAACTTTATTTGCTAGTACTGTTTGGTGGGTGTTGTAAAATGTTGAAAGAATTGGATTGAATTTTGCATGGCTTTAAACAGGTCTTTAAGAAATTAGGATGTTTGTCTTTATGTTCTGGCTTTAAGTTTTAGATGTTAATAGCAATAGTTTCACATTTTCATAAATTATCAGCACAGTATATATTTAGGACTGTGTTGGTTTTGGTAGACACAAATCTTTATTTCATAGTGAATTCTTGATAGTTTTGCAGGTTCATTTTTCATAGATCTGATTAGCACGATCAACTCATGTGGTTAATTCATGAGGGTGTTCGTGCCAGGAAAAGTGTTCACCTCTACCATTTTCCTTTTATGTGTTTGTGTTTACATTATTAATATCCTAATTCTGTATTCCGTTGCAGGAATATTTCAAAGCTGTTTCTCCATTTGGCATGGAGTATTTTGGTTAAAACAATATAAAATAGCTCATTTAATTTAGATGCCCATAAACTGCAGTAGAATTTAAAACAAGGAAAACAACAAAAAAAGAGTGGCTACTGAAATTCCTATACCTTTGTGGCACTGCCTGTGGGGAAGCCTTGACTGGAACACACCTCGAACACTATAGTTGACAGAGACCATCTGACCCAGGGATGGCCTAAGTATGTGGTATCAGTTTGCATATTTATCAGCAGAGTGCAGCGTCTTAACTTCTCAAGATTAAAAAAATTTTTAAAAATATTTATTCCTGCACCAAACAGATGATCTTTTACACCCTATTTTGAAATTTACTGGTTTAGAGTATGGTTAAAAAACTTTTTCTTTCATAGTTCTTGAAAGTTAAAACAATTTGTATGTTAAAATTTCTTTAAGAAACCATTAATAGGGATCCCTGGGTGGCGCAGCGGTTTGGCGCCTGCCTTTGGCCCAGGGCGCGATCCTGGAGACCCCGGATCGAGTCCCACATCAGGCTCCCGGTGCATGGAGCCTGCTTCTCCCTCTGCCTGTGTCTCTGCCTCTCTCTCTATCTCTCTGTGACTATCATAAATAAATAAAAATTAAAAAAAAAAAAAAGAAACCATTAATAATTTTTCCATCACCTTAATTCCCTCAATTTTTTTTTATTTCCGAGGGTATAGAGCTTTCTGAATGAAATCCTCATACAATCTTAGATAAATATGAAAGCAAAGTTTGATTAAAGTAATAAGCTACATCCATGATACTTTGATAGCTAAATCCTATAAATAGGGCCGTATGAATAAAGTAAGCAATCTGTTTTTAACTTTCCCCTCTTAGGGAGGATGAGACAATTTGTTTATTAGAAATACTCTTTGTGACTTAACATATATAATTTGTTTACCTCGACTTTGAAACAGTATATTCGTTTTCTTCTGGGGACTTTTCTTTTTTCATTAAAACTTTTGAATATGCAGATATGTTTTTGGCATTTATTTAATCGTAGACATTTAAAAAGAGTCCATCAAGCTGGAAAATATTTTAAGACGCTCAGGTTTTGATAAAGAAGTAGTGTCCCCACACATTTAAGTTTGAAAATTTAATGATTACTTTCTGTTATTGATGTGTCTTAGAAATTATAGGGGCTAATAACTTCTGGGAAATTTTCTAGTTTATACTGTTACTTTTTCTCCAACTTTTACTAATATTTTAGGAGAAAATCTTTCTTTTTAAATTCTTTTTAACTGTGATGTTATGTTGCTTTGCTGTTCTATGTTTTAGGTGTAATGGTCATGGATAGGTGCACACTGTGTAAGAAAATAAATGCTAGTTTGTGAAATGGGCTGTAGCACAAGATGAATAAAGAAGTTTTGAAAATTAGCTTCCATTTTTCAGTTAACCGCTGATGATTGAAAGGGATGTGTATATGTATTTTATACATGTACACACATATAATCTGGATCAAATTGTATTTGGATATTATACATATATACGTATTTGTGTATACCCATGGTATGTGCACATGCACATATATATGTATATCTAAACACTTTGTTGATCCCTGACCAGAGGGATCTCAGACAGCTGTAATTCTAGATTACTTTTTTAGAATTGGTGGTATGTTCTAGAGTTAAGGAATCAGGTGGTGGCAGGAAGAAGAAAGGGGTAACTAACAACTGGATAGGTCTGGGGAGATGACTGCTACCCTTTCTTCATTTTTAGTAGTAATCAGCCTGCTTTGGCTGAAATGTCTTAGGTTTGCCTTTGAGAAGCTGCTGTTAATCGTGTCACTGTTTCCAGAAATAGGAGGGAGAAGGAAGGGGAATTATAGAGAGAAAACTTGAATTTTAAAATCTTATCTTTGAGGGGAGAAATCCAAGTGCCTGGATTTTCATTTCATACACTAATTTCTACTTAGTGTATATTTTGATGGGGTGTCTTTAAAGTGTCCCTTTTTACGTTTTACTATATTTAACAAACAAATCAAATAGTATTTCACTTATAATATTGATATATTGATTTTTTTTCTCATGATAAGTAAGGAAGAATGTTTCATTACTGGCATAATGCAGTCACTGGGTGTGTTTTGAAGATGGCCTAGATGTGTTTGATGTGTTAGGATGTCCTGGGTTTTTATGTCGACTGGCTACCATATAGCTAGTTTCTATTAGCTATCACCAGGTATTTGGAGCCTGAATCCAAGTATTTGGGAACTTTTATTAAGAGACTAAGCCTTGGGATCCCTGGGTGGCGCAGCGGTTTGGCGCCTGCCTTTGGGCCAGGGTGCGATCCTGGAGACCCGGGATCGAATCCCACGTCGGGCTCCCTGCATGGAGCCTGCTTCTCCCTCTGCCTGTGTCTCTGCCTCTCTCTCTCTCTCTGTGTGACTATCATGAATAAATAAATAAAATCTTTAAAAAAAAAAAAAAACAGCCATGAGAAATGCAGCTGTTTAAAAAAAAAAAAAAAAGAGACTAAGCCTATTAAGAGTTTTTTTTTTTTTTTTTTTAATAGAGTCATCAGAATTAAGAGAGAGGTCACCCACAGTGCAGGGGAAATGGGAAGAGGGGGTGCCTCTCATCACTGAGCATCAATTTCTCATGCCCTCAGATTCCCAAGCACACTAGTGAGGTTCAACAAGAAAACTCTTTTAATGGTATAGATGCTGATACTCTGCAAGTAAAGTAACACATTACTCTAGGGATAACACAGCTAGCTAAAACATTTGGAAAACTACTTCTGGAAATGGGATCAGGTTTATATTAAAATCAACTTCACTTTTGATTCCAGCCATTCTTTTCAAAGTCCTATAGAGTGCTACACGGAAAGTGTTTATCTACTCTCAGAAATAGTATATGTTGAAGTGGAGGATTTTATTCATATTGATATCTTTATTCCCCCCCCCCCCCCCGTGAAGTTATTCCTTATTTGAAGTGAAGAGGTTTTGTTTAAGAAGATTTTTTTTTTTTTTTAGGATCAAATCATTTTATTGAGGGGCTTCAGAGAAAGGTTAGGGGGGCAGCTGGGCGAGGACAATGACATTGATCTGATGTCCTTGGCCTGGCTGAAACCTTTTTTTTTTTTTTTTTTTTTAAGATTTTATTTATTCAAGAAACAGAGAGGCAGAGACACAGGTAGAGGGAGAAGCAGGCTCCATGCAGGGAGCCCAATGTGGGACTTGATCCTGGGTCCCCAGGCTGAAGGCGACGCTAAACTGCTGAGCCACCTGGGCTGCCCAAGGCTAAAGCCTTTCAATGTCACACTTGCCAAAAGCTATTTTAAAAAATTTAATAGGTTTATAACTAGTGCATATTGCAAAGTTTTGCTATTACCCCTGTTCCAAATTCACCTGGTAGTAGCTACCTTCCTAACCCAGCTGTAGGCAGCCATGATTAATTAAATTCTTTATTGTTCTGTCAGACATTATACATATTTAAGCAATTCAGAATTTATTTTTTCACTTTAATTTTTTTAAATTTTTTAAATTTTTCCACTTTTAAAATTGTATGTCAAAGGTAGCACACCATACACACTGTTGTCCCTTTTTTCATACAGTAAATAGACTACTTCCTCATTCTTTTTTCTAACAATTTCATAATACTGCATTATATGGATAGACCGTATTTTACTTACCCAGTCTCTAATTAATGTATTTTAGGTTGCCTTTTGCTAATACCGTGATGAGTAGCCTTGTACATATCTCATTTCATATCTGCATAAGTGTATTCATAAGTTAAATTGCCAAGAGTAGACTTGCAGTTAAGTTTGAGGAATATTGTCACATTGCTATATATGAGGTTTGTACCAATTTATGCTCCCACTAGTAAAGGATAAAAGTGCCTGTTCCCTACTGGCTTGTCATTAGAGTATGCTATTAAATTTCTGTTTTATTCAGAAATATGTGAAAATTGTATCTCAGAGTAGTTTTTATTTGCATATTTTCTATGAGTAACTTTAAGCTTTTCCTATTTATTTGTTTTCCATGTACTACCAGTTCATATATTTTTCCCATTTCTATTGAGTTTTTTTTGTTGTTAGGCTTTTGTGATAAGAGGCAGTAGCCAGTATTTTTCCCAGTTTTGACATTTGTTTTTTGATTTTATGTGTGTGTGTGTGTGTATTGCCATGCAGAGATTTTTTATTTTTATGGAATCAATCAAAGTTTCCTTTTATGACTAATATTTTGAGTCAGACCTCTACACTCCAGTTTCTTTATACATATATATAATTGCTTTATTTTATATTTATATATATTTAAGAAATTGTATATATTTTTGACTATTGGTTTCATTTTTTTCTATATGAATCTTCCACTCCTTTGGAATTTATTTTGGTTCACTGATAGATCTGACTTTACCTTTCTGTAGATAGCTCCTGTTGTTCTGACAACATTTAATTGAATATATTTTCTCCAGATGATCAGAGCATACTCCAAATGGGTTTAATGTTTGAATTTGAGGGTGATAAATGAAAAAATGGGTAATAGAAAAGGTAACATTTTCTAGTTTCAGTTCCCTTCTTGGTTGAGTCACTAAACTTTTAATTATCTGTAGGTACCCACAAGTTGAAAGGAACTCTTCCCAAACTTTTCTACTGCATCTGCTAGAGTTTAGTGTAGATTATCATGTGGCTGTCTGGGTTCATCTATGAAAACTATTTTTCATTGGTGTCTGAGGTTGTTCATGTGTACTTACATAACTAGTCTTCTGAATTGTCTTCCCCAAAGACCTTAAGTAGCTAACTTGAGAGCAAATTTACAAGGTGATTTGATATCCTACTATGGCTCAGTATAGCACTGACTAGTATTGCTTATGGTGACTTATCACTGGATATGTCTTGTCTGTTAGCTATTAGGATTTCCAATGGCTTATACAAATTCTGAATAATAATAATAAAAGAACCATGAGGATGTATAAGCTCATCTCTATTCTGGTCAGTTCACACTATTTCAGGAGTGCTTTCTATTGTTAAATATTTCACTCTATTGTATTAGGCTACTTTCTTCCTAATCCATTTATCTTTGTATTTTCAAGTATGAAAATCTGTTTTTATTTTTATTTATTTATTTTTTAATTTTTTTTATTTATGATAGTCACAGAGAGAGAGAGAGAGAGGCAGAGACACAGGCAGAGGGAGAAGCAGGCTCCATGCACCGGGAGCCCGATGTGGGATTCGATCCCGGGTCTCCAGGATCGCGCCCTGGGCCAAAGGCAGGCGCCAAACCGCTGCGCCACCCAGGGATCCCTAAAATCTGTTTTTAATATCAAAAAAAGTCACAGATATTTGTGATCTTTGTATATGATAACTAAGAAAAGACATGACAAAAGCCTATCATTTCTTATAGTGAGATTGAAGTTGGTGCTGTATTGATCACAAAAAGCATCTACATACATTTGAGAAAGTGTACAGGTTCATGTTTGAAGATACAGGGCCCAGGCAATCCTTATTTGTCAGTCACATATTAGATCCTATACACTAAGTCATTTTAACTAAGCCCTAGAGGAAGCAAAGCGAAATGGTGAGGGAGGCAGTTCCCTCTCATGTGGGAGCTGACTTAATAGGGGAGACAGCCATTACAGAACATTCCAGACCTGTTAGAGCAGTGGTAGGGGATCATGGTGTGGCGGGTCATAGCTAAACCTAACCTGCCCTGGCGGAGCAGGGAAGACCAGCCTGACGAGGTGACTTTTAAGCTGATCTCTGAAGGAGGATCCATGAGACAGAGCTGTAGGCAAGAAAATCAAGTAGGAGGCAATTTCAGGATGTAGGCAAGAGCTAATGTGGGTCTTAACTAGGGCAGAGGCTTTAGAGATAGGAACGAAGAGACTGATTTAAGATAGACTTAGGAATTCCTGTCTTGTTAATTGATGGATGTGGGTGTAGGCAAGGGATAAATTAAGAATAGCTTGTTTAAAAAAAAAAAAAGAATAACTTGTTTTTCTAGGTGGAAAGTGATTCTGTTTCACAGAAATAGGAAATACAGGAGGAACAGGTTTTCAGAGGGAAGACTAAGTCACTTTTTTTAAGCACGCTGAGTTTGAAACAAATATCCAAATAGAGATGGCCAGTGAACATTCACATTTGAGCCAGTGAACACATCACAAGATTGGGATACAGTTCTGAAATTGGAGGATACTCATTTGGAAGCTGTTATCCTAATGCTGATAAACAAGGATATGAGAGTAGAGGCATGCCCAGGAAGCACATGTAAAATAAGAGCTGAGAGCTGAAAGAAGAAAGAGCTTTTGGGAACCTCAGCATATAAGGGCTGGGAAGACTCCCAGTGCCTTTGATTGGGCAGTTTGTTCCTCTAACTGCTATCCAGCTTCTTCACCTAACCAAACCTTATCAGGCCTTCAGCAGTTGAATTAAAATCCGTCTTCGTCATGAAATCATTTCTACCACTTTCTCTAGAATTTAGAAAAAAAAAAAAAAAGACATCGTTGGTAGCTTATTTTTTTGTCAAATACTACTGCATAGAATCCCAGATTTTTGGCTTGATTGACTGGCTCCTGATTGTTTAAAAACAAAAAGTGTGCATGTGTACATTTTTGTATGCTACCATTTAGATGGGTAGGTGTTCTCAGGTTGTCATACTGAGCAACTACTGTCTATCAGTTAATTATGTGCTCAATGTTAGAGATCAAGAAATAAGACATAGCTCCTCATCTTAGGGTACCAGGAACTTAATGTGGAAAATAAGACAGCTGGGGAGAAGGGGGTGTCTTATGAAGTTTACAGTTTGCCCTATTCTCCCCTCCCAAGTGTAAATTTGAACTAATTTGTTGCTAAGTAAACTTTGTTTCTCTCCCAACCATTAGAGTGACATAAGCTTACCTGTAGAAAAGCAGTGAAAAATCCTAGGTAGAGGTTTTTGTTCATATTTGAAAATATTGGAAATTATACCTGGTATGTTCAACTTCCCATAATTTCTTAACATTTTCCCATGTTATCACAGGTTCTTCAGAAATATTTTTACTTGCTATACAGAAACGTGGATGAATCAGAGTTTACTTATTTTCATTGCCAGACATTTCATTTTTTTCATTCTTTCCTTATAAATGGTGCTTTAATGAACATTCATATTTGCACATTTATCTTTTTATGCATTTAGGATTGTTTCCCTAGGGTTAATTCACAGATGTGAAATTACTGGGCAAAAGGGTACAAACATTTTGGAGGCGCCTAATAAATACTGGCAAATTGCTTTTCAGGAGAGCCTTGACTATATTTACACTAGCAATATATGAGCGTACTCAGGTCATTATCTTTTACTAATTTTGCTAATTTTCTAATTTCGTGGGTGAAAAGAGTATCTTGTTTTAATATGAACCTTTGGTTATTAGTGAAGGTAAACATGTTAAAACTAATTGTATTTCTTCTTTAGATGGCCTTCTTCTTCTTCCCCCCTTTAGTTCTAGTAGCTAATTTAGTGAACAATTGCACGCTCTTACTGTATCTTTCATGACTTAGACTTCTATCCCCGTAGCTTGTATGTTTTTCATGACAGAGGGGTCTAGGTATTTTAGTCTTAAAAGTGTATTAAAACTTTCCTACTCCTTGCCCCTCCCCCCCCTTTTAAAACTGTGGTAAACTACCCATAATGTAAAACTTGCCATCCTAACCATTTTTAAAAGTATAGTTCAGTTGCATTGGGTGCATTCACTTTGTTGGACAACCATCTCCACCACCCTACCCTGTTGGTCATTTTGGTTAATCCTGCAGCACAACAACGTTGGCTTTGAAATTCAGCAGTGTTGCTTGTAGCATTCTTACTGTTCATGAACCATTATTATGGTTGATATTTTTGTAGTCATTTTGTGGAGATTTGTTGGTTTGTCTAGGTCTAGAAGCACACTGAGTGCAGTGGCTGAGATTTCAGTTTAGGTTGGCTTTTTTGAGTTGTTGCTAATAATTTAGGGTCTCTCATTCAAAGTAATGGCTTATTAGCATTCCTGCATGTCAGTTTTTCCCAAACTTACTATTTAGTTCTACGAAGATGGAAGATCATCTGCTACTTCATGCTTATTACAGGGCCTCACGTGATAGTTCTATGGTTTGTTCTTTTTTGACTGGATGCTTCACTCAGAAATTTTTACCCACGAGGATGGGGCCTGTGTGTCTGTCTCTGCATGTTGGCAGAGGGCACGGGAAGTACAAAGGCTGTGCCGTGGGATGAGTGTGACTTAGTCAAGGAACAGAAGGGAGGCCAGGGTGACTGGACATGAGGGGCCAGGGGAACAGCGGTAGGAGGCGGGAGCTGCAGAGGTCAGCAGCAGCCAGATAGCGTAGGGCCCTATTGCAGTTAAGTTCCTACATGATCGTGACTAGAACTCTACTAAAGGATTTTAACTGGACGTGGGGTGAAGGAGGCAACACAGTCTAATATGTGTTTTTTTAAAAGATCATACTGACTGCTGGATGGAGAAGTGGATTTATAGAGAAGAGAAGAAGCAGGGTGATGTGTTGGGAAGCTGTTTCTGTTACCTGGGTGGCACTGCTATAACTGATATTCTCTCTGTTACTAAATCCATATCGTGACCATCTGCAGCACAACTGAAGATAACTGGCCAGGTTTATTCCACGGAAAAGTGAAACAACCAGAACAAAGGAGCTTGGGGGTGATGGGTTCATTAATACCATAATGTAACCCCAGGCTAAATATAGTTAGCATGTGAGTCTCAAAAATTCACTGTCAACTATCTTTGAACGTCTCTGTGAGGTTAAATGAGCTTTAATTATAAAGGACTTAGTGAATTCAGAAAGATACTCGTATCCCTGTTTCATATATGAAGAACAGGGAGTACAGTCATTAATAGCACTGAAATAAAAAGCAAAACATCTGTCAGTTTCTTTAAATGCAGGCACCCTTTTGGCACCATCATGCTTTTAGTTTAATTCCTTCCAAGTCTATTAGAACTTAGGGCGTAAGCGAAATTTGAGAGTTTGATGTACATTTTTGGCATCTTTAATTTTTGTGTCACAAGTTAAAATGTCATGTCACTGCTCTGAGAAGCTGCCTCTGCTCCCCCAAGCCTGGGCGAAGGCCCCTCTCCTGTGCTCTGATTGTGTGTATTACTGAGCTTAGTCCTCAGGCTTTGAGGACAGAGATCAAGCCTGGGGACAGTGAAGGAGAAGGGGGTGGGGGAGGGGCATCGGGGAGGCAAACTGGGAGGGACTAGAGGCAAGTGTGAAACTTCTGTAAAGTCCTGTGAATCTTGTCTTTGACGTGCTGCAGTACAGTTTTAATATAAAGTAGTACTTATAATAGCCCAACATGGAGTAAAATTGACATTCCAGGGAGCCCTCTGTGTGGTTTACACTGTGGCTTACACTGTTACCTTCTTCAGGGTGAGGAGTTCCAGCGCTGTAGTAGTTAGTAGACTTTCCACGTTCTTCATTTGCTTTGATGGCTTTGGGATAACACTGGTATCCACACGATTAGGCTTTGTAAGTTTTTTTTTTTTTTTTAAATAGTATATTTGTTTGGAGTATAAAATGTTGAAAGGAATTCAGATCCTTAGTTCTTCAGGATGACCTATAGTCTGACTCCTTTCCTTCTTAGACCTGGCTAAGCTTGCTGTTTCATTCCTTGATGAGCCTTGCTGATTCTGACACTGCACAGCCCTAGTTGTCCTGTTTCTCCTTATCTCCTTGCTTGTTATTTACTCTCCTTCCCTTGAGCTAGGTATGTATAAGTCATCTCCTTAGGTCTGTTTCTTTCGGTCAACTTCCTGCTGAAGCATTTGCCACAGTTCTTCAACTCTGCCCTCCGTAGAGGATCCTAAGTCCTTATCTTCAACCTTGGGTCTCTTTCCCATCGCCTTGTCCAATGGAGCTGACCACCGGCCTCGGATTTTGTTTGAATTCCTCCAAAGCCTGTAGCTTCTGTGAGTGATTGCCTTGGTGTTCCTGTCACCGAGGCTCCAAAGCTCAGTCACCTTGGCATCCACTTTCGTATGCCTCCCACATGCTTGTCCCTGGGTCCCCCATGCCTGCTGCACAGCAGACACTGTGTTGTCTCTGATTCTGGTCTTACTCTTTTTTCTCCTTTTGCCTTCCATCCCCATCATCACCACCACAACCCAGGTGCTTCCTGCTTCTTTGGACTATTGTGGGAGACACCATATGGGCCATTTAGCATCCAAGCCTACCTCCCTCCTTCCCAGTCTTAGTCTTATTAAAACATTAATCAATGTTTTATGCAGTTAGTCTTATTCAAACATTCCCTCTCAGTACCCAGTTTAGAAATCTTTAGTGGCTTCCCATTGTTCTAGCTGACTACTGACTCATACTTTTAATAATAATACTTCAGCATAGCCCCTGCTCTTTCTTCCGTACCCTCCCTACCTAGAATTCCCACTTCATTCTTCCTCTGAAACTTATCTATCCTGGGGCTACATTTTAGGTTCTGCTTGCTTAGATGTGATCTGCTTTTGGAAACTCAAGACTTTTCTGTTGGTGATGGTGTTGTTATTGGCAGTGTTTTGCTACCCATCCACACCCTACCTTAATCATTTCTTTGGGTCAGCAGGGCCAGAGTGGTTATAAGAAGGGGCTCTGGAGTTACACTGCCTGAATTCACATGCTAGTTCCACCTGTTACTCCTCGTGCACCTTGAGCTGATTACTTGACCTCTGTGAGCCTCATTTTTCCCCATTTATGAATTGTAAACAGTAATAGTACCCAGCTTTCAGGGCTGCTCTGAGGAATAAGTAAATTAATACGTGTTTAAAACACTGCGCAGCACTATAGAAATACCCTATTCTGTAAGCTTCTTAAAGGTGGAGAATCTTCTGATTCTTACTTGGAGTGTCCTACAGAACCTATCATGGTACCTTACATTTAGTAGGCATTCAATAATTACTTATTGAATGAAATTGAAATTTATTGAAAAATGCAGTTGTCCAATAACAGCTACTTTTGGTTTTGAAATAAGGCTGTTCAAACTTGTACAGAGTAGTTTCGGCAGTCATAAAGTGAGGTCACAGAGTTTTTCCGGGATAATTTAATAGCAGAGTATATGGTTTCCTTGTTTAATTACATGGTTGGGGAAAAAAATAAAACTATGTAGTTGTAGAAAAAAATAAAACAACTATGTAGTTTTAAATTTAAAAAAATATATTTTAAACAAAATTATACAAAGATGATGAAATAGTGAATCTTTGAACACTTAAATGTCTAAAACATAAGCTTTGGTGTTTTAAATAAAAAAAAAACGTTAAAAATTAAAAAAAAAAGACAAAACCCAAGAATTATATTGGGCAACAGTTTGCATGCAACAGAGACAACCTTCCAAGTGAAAGCCTCCCACAGTAGAATTAGAGTGAGTTATGTGTGGTTTTCTTTCAAGAACACTAGTTTTAGTGTCCATTCTGGGATTTTTAACTTATATTTACATTTGGCTCTTGTAGCAATCTACTGAATAGAGTTTTGGAGTCACTTCTTGGATTGAATAAGAGATGTCCAGGACTAATGTTTGCTTTTGGTCCTGTATGTTAAATTTTAATACATTGGAATTGTGCTAATGATGTTTTAAGCTTAAATACTTAACATTCCATCAGGTAGTTATATTTATATAATTTTAAAGAAATGGCAAACATTATCATTGGAGTAGACATTTAATTTAGTTTTATCAATCTGCTTGAGACTTTTAATAGGCACTTAACATAGCTCTAAAATTAGACCACAGGTGAAATGTAGAGTGTCGTTTGGTTTTGTTGGAAAAAAGGGAAGAAATACCCATTAAAAATGGGCTTAATCTTTCTGGTTCCACAAGGAGAAAAATGGAATCTTTACTAGTAAAAGTAAACAGAAGCCTGGTTAAGTGCCCTAAGAAAGTAAAATTATTTTTCAAACTTTAACATTTTATTATATTTGGTGATCTCAAGTGAAATAGTGTTTTCCTTTGTTGGTTTTACAGGGGTTTTGAAGCATTAGACAAAGAACCACTAGAAGTTCAGGTTCCCACTGAATAATCATTACTTATAAAGTCTAGGTATATCATCTTGTATATTTAACAAAGAATTAACTAAATTTCCGTCTTTCTATGTTAACATGCTGTTTAATTAATGTCTCTTAATTTTGTCATAGATTTATTTAAAATATTTAAAATATTAAGATATTCTAAATATTGCTAGTCACAATATAGATATATTCAAGAATCTATAAAATTAGGTTTTGTAATGGACCAGTGTGTTTAAGTAAAAGGAGGAAAGGTATCAAGTAACTGTAATGAAATATTCACTAGCTGTAGAATGACCTGCTCATCCACTTGGCAAGTCTTACCTCTGTTTGTTTCATTTGTCTTTATAACCTTTGGGTAGAAACACTGGGGGTTCATGCTGTAAAGTGCTCTATTCTCTGTGCTTTAGAGTTGAAAATACTGGGAAATTTTTATATTTTAGGTCACATACACTTCTTCCCCACCCCTGCCAGTTGAAAAAAATTCTTGAGCCAAGTAGATGGTTTACAAATTTATTAGCAATGGTAATATAAAAATTCAAGGGTATTTATGTATGGCATCCTTCAATTGTGGTGGAAATAATTCCTGTTCCTTTCTTTTTTGCCATGTTAACTTTAATTTAGATTTTTGTATTCCAAAAGAGAGTCCCAGCAGATTTCTAGAGACTTTTATGGTGAACTGTATCACCTCTCTGCCCGCTGCTGTTTTCTGTTTACTTGAGGGTATCTGCCTGGGAATATTAGAAACTGTCAGGAGGAATAGAATTGGTGAAATAGCAATTCCTAATTGTAGGAAAACTGGAATATTGTTGGTTGTAGATATGTCTATGCTATGTGAATCTTGTTCATATATTTTCAAACTTCATTATGTTTGATATGCACATATTACTATCTCTATAATGATTGACAACCATAGTTTTTGGCTCCAGCCAGGCTTATATATCAAGTAACCTGGTCTCACCTATTTGAATTCACTCTTTGTTTCTTGATTTCTTACGGCTATTCTCGATTGCAGTGATCTTAAAATTAAAGATTTCTTTTCTCGTGTGCGTGTGTGTGTGTGGACCTAGTGCTGTGAGAATACAAGGAAAGTTTGTTGTGGTTCTTACTCTAAATAGCTTGCAGTTTTGTTGTGAAGAAAATATATGCATGCAAAATAATTACAAAAATAGTGAATCCTTAAGGATAAAGTCACAGACGTAGTCCGCACATGGAAGATGAGCTAAGTGGATTCAGAGCAACAGGATTGGACTTACTGAAGTAATAAGGACTCTGGAGCTAGACCCTCTGGATTTGAATCCTGATTCTACCACTTTCTAGCTATGTGAATTTGATGAAGTAACTCAATTTCTGCCTGTTTCTTCAGATGTCAAATGGGGATGATAATACAATGTACCTACTGGGATTGTTGACTTGTGGCCTTCCTTAACTGGGGTTTCTTGAGAAAACTAAACCCCAATGGCCTAAGGCATCTATTTTAAGTAATGACTTCTCTTTTATGCATCTGGAATGGCACTAGTTATGAACCATCCTTGGGAGATTTGAGAAAACAGCCACTCAGATCATTTTCTGTCAGCGGTGGTTCTAGGAAGGAACCCTGGTTGAGGACTAAATGAATTAACATAGAATAAATCATGTGGAACAGGGCCTGCAAGTGTTAGCTGTTATTGTTGGACTCTGAAAGTTTTTAACTGGAGGTAAAGAGTTTTTCAGGCTGGGAGAAGTTAAAGGTTATCTGAGAGTGTTTTCCATCACAAACAGGTATCCAGTTACTTTGTATCTCTAGGACCAAGATGGGACCTGGAAAATCAACAACTTTAGTCATGAATCAGAAAAGCATGGAACATTTAAAATTAATGGTTCCGTATTAAAACAAAAACAACCCACAAAACTCCTTATCCTTATCAAAGTCATGTAAATTTACGAATATATTGATACTATGAGAGAAAAACATACAATTTTTAGTAAGCAAGAAATGGCAAATGGAAATTAACCATATACCAAAAAGGTAAATTGATGCACCTTTCTTTTTGAGGATATAATTTTGTGTTGTTGCCATAAAGGCAAGTTGGAGAGAGACATTTATTTCATTTGGTCTATAGTGCCATGCAACCACAATTTTACGTAGGTTAAATACTAAAAATGGGCTGTTGAGTAAAAAGATCATTGGTTAACATTGGGAAAGAGCCATTTCAGTGGAGCATCCCCCCGCAGTACATGTGTTAGTACTCGTTTTCTCTCGCACAGTTTTGGTATGATATTTGGAGATTTATATAGCTTTGATACAGTTAATATGCTTCTTAGGGAATTGTTATTGTTGTTTTTACTACAATGGACTCCTAACTTGTCTTCCTACATTTAAAGTTCCACTTCCCTGCTATTTATCCTGCATGTCATGTGGGTGATCATTTTCAGTCATCTGTTCCACCTGACTTACACTCCACCCCTTTCCTAGCCCCGCCTCTGGGACCAAGTTGGACTGTAGGGAGGACTGAAAGAATTTCATTTCAATATTAGGGGATTCAGCAGGAGGAGCAGTACAAATCTGATATTCAGTATTTATAATTGGTATACGGCTTTGTTCCCCACCTCACATCCTATTTTAGGTGCCTGGGATATTTTATTTCTCTTTGCAGAGTCCTTGTTTTGGTAAGTCTAAGCCTATTCATGGAACTCAGAGACTGAGTCTCTCCGATGTGTGTGTGGCATTAACAGTGCCCTATCCATTGGGCAGATATTAAACACTTGCCTAATTATTACCTGTTGCCTGTCGGAGCTTCATCTGTTTTTTTACCTGTTACATTTTCCATACCGCCTACTGTTGGTTCACCACCTCCTACTTTCTAGTTCCAAATCCTTATCTGTTCCTATCCCACCTCAGGAACATATGACAGTGGCAGAGAGTAAAATGTTCTTTATTGAACTGTGGTGAAGGAAGGAGCCAGCCAAGTGGATGCCATTGAATGTATGAGATAAAGTAAGTCCGTGGGGGAAAAAAAAAAGATGAAGTTTTAGCATTAAGAACCCAGATGGAAGACTTTAATTTCTTTTGCTTGAGATTATAATTTAGAAATTTTAAGGTGGACTGTGGGAAGGAGAGTGAGGTAATTTAATGGATTGGCTCTATCATCTCTGAAATTTAGGTAGAAATGTGACTTGTTGATAGATAAAATATAATGGCTCTAAGAGAATATATATATATATATAAGAGAATATATATATATATATATATATATTTATGTGGGGAATGGATATGTCATCAACCAAGAATGAACACAAGAATTGTTGAACAGCTGTGACTGAATAAATCTGATTATGTCTGGCTTCTGTAACATTTGGGAGCCCAGAAGCAGACTGGCTAATAATTAGTCCAGTGCAAATAAGTGGTTTTTTTAGGATATATTCCAGAAAGGGTTAAAGGCAGCTTACAAAAATATATCCAGCATGACAAAATAAAATTAAGTGTATATTGTGGTAAAGGAGAGAGTTTGAAAAGGATTAGATGGAGGCCAGAATGAGAATAATACCCAGACTCTGCATATGAGGAAGTCTAGAAATGGGCCGTAAATTACCTGAGAGCTTTCTAGCAGCCAGGGTAGAGATAGAAATAGTAATTGCAGATTCCAACCCTGTACGACATAAAACAAATGAGTTAATTAGGCAAAGTGCAAGAATTGTTGGCACTGGGAAAATATTTGCCCGAGGTCTTTTCTGTGAATTTATAAACTTAATGAAAATGGAGAACATGCTTTGGGGCAGCAGAAATAGCCAAGGAAAAATCAGTCTTGACTGTGAGAGAAGTAACTTAATAATGGCAATTCATTTTTTAGATGTTGGGAATCTATAGATATTATTACATGGGCAGAATTGAACAGTTAGAGTAAAAATTGCCCTGTGAACAATGAAAACACATGACTGTAGTTTGTCATTCAAGTATTATTTTATAGGAAGTAGAAGTTTTAGATATTTCAGAATACTGGTTTACCTCTAGTCATTAAGGCAGTCTAGAGCTATATATATTCCTACCTACCTGAGTTTACCTAGGCACGTTCAAATTTAGGTTGTCAAAGCATTCTCAGATAACCCAGTGTTTTCAGCAGAAACAATTGAACAATTCTTTGAAATTTCAATTTTCTAGGAAAATTTTCTTGAAAGTATCTGGTTTCTAGCACATTACCTCATACCAACCAAATGCTTTGGTGAACTTAAGAACCCGACGCAGTGTGACTAGGGGAATTGGTAGGAAGTGGTATAGGAGTGAGCATAATTGTCTAACTCTAAAGACCAAAATTGATTGTGTATTTCCAGTGAGGGAGAGAACAGTTAGCTAAATTTTTATTTTTAGGTTTCCATCTCAAAACTAATGGATTTTTACCTCCTCTGTAGTCTACCTTAATAAAAAAGAAAATTTACATTTATTTAGGTTGACTTAGAGCAATTTTTAAATAAGGATTAGAGAATATTATGTCATGTATTAAGTGCACTAAATCAAGAAAGCTCTTGTTTAATTAGTTTGAGGATAGATTACTTAGCAGAAATATTGCACAGACAAGTTGCTAATTATTCTCTCAGATGTTGGCCAGCCATGAAAACCTAGTGATCAAGTAGCAAAAGCTGGGCAGATCTATGAATTATTTCATGTTTGTTTGAGCAAATGATGAATGTTTGCTGAGGGAGGTACTTGAGATATAAATATGATGAAATTATGGGCCCTGCTCTCGGGGTTATCTAGTCTATAGGAAAGTAAGCCAGTTACACTACGGTGTGGTAAATTCTCTGATAAATGCTTGCTGTATTGTGAAAGTAGTGAATTGGGAGCGGGGGAATAACCCTTTCTAGAGGGTGAGACGATTCGTTTGCATTTTGGAAAGATGGATCCAGCAGCAATTTGGTAAAGGGGTTAAAAATGGGGAACAATATTGTTGGCAACTAGATGACCTGGGACACTGTTGTAGTTAGTAGGTGAGAAGTGATAGACCTGAATTAAGGCAGGGACAGGGGCAAGGGAAAGGAGGAGGAGAGAATCATAATTCAGCAATGGAGGTGGAATCTTCCTTGACTCGGTGCCATATGGGATGTGAGAGGTGTTAGAAAAGTGAGATTGAATACAGTTTTGGCTCTCTAATTCAGGTCACAGGTTTTATTTTGTTTTGATTTTAAATTGAGATGAAATTCAATTTAACATAAACAAATTAACCATTTTAACGTGTGCAATCCAGTTGTCTAGTACATTCACAGTGCTGTGTAACCACCACTTTTTATCACGTTTCAAGACATTTTCATCACTCCAGAAGAAAACTCCATGCCCATTACACAGCAACTCCCCATTTGCCCTTACCCTAGCTCCGGCAGCCACCAATTTGCTTTCTGTTTCTATGGATTTACCTATTCTGAATATTTCATACGCATGGCAGCGTACCATATATGGCCCCTTTTATCGGGCTTATTTTATTTAGCATACTGGTTCCCAGTTTCGTCTACGTAGCATGAATCAGTTCTTCATTTTTGTGGCTGAATAATGTTCTATGTGTGTTTATTGACTACATTTTGTTAGTTCGTCTGTTAATGAACATTTTTTTTTTTTTACAGTTTTATTTAGTTGAGAGACAGAGCGTGAGACACAGCACAAGCAGGGAGGAGGGGCAGAGGGAGAGGGAGAAGCTGACTCCCCTGCTGAGCAGGGAGCCTGATGCCAACTCAATCCCGGGACCTTAGGATCATGACCTGAGACCCCAGGCAGACGCTTAACCAACTGAGCCACCCAGGTGCCCTATTAATGGACATTTTGAGGTGTTTCTACCTTTTGTGTGGTGCTGTGAATATTTGGGTCCAAATATTTAAGTTACCTATTTTCAGTTCTTTTGGACGCATATGAGTGGAATTTGCTGAGTCATATGGCAATTCTGTGTTTAACTTTCTGAAAAACCACCAAGTTGTTTTCCACCGAAGCTGTACCATTTTACATTCCCAACAGCAGTGTATGAAGGTTCTGATTTCTCTCCACATCCTTACCAATACTTGTTTTCTGCATTTTTAATTATAGCCATCCTAATGGGTATGAGGTGATACCTCATTGTGGTTTTGATTTCCATTTCCCTAATGATTAATGATGTTTAGCATCTTTCATGTGCTTGTTAGCTATTTGTGTATCTTTTAAATTCCACTTGTAGACACATACCCAAAAGTATATTACTAGATACATGTTTTGCAAATATTTTCTTCCAGTCTGTAGGTTTTCATTTTCTTGATAATGCCCTTTGATCCACAAAATTTTTAATTTTGATGCAGTCCAGTTTATTTTTCTTTTGTTGCCCGTGCTTTTGGTGTTGTATCTAAGAATCCCCAAGGACATGAAAATTTACTCTCTGTTTTGTTCTAAGAATTTTATAGTTTTGGTTCCTATACCTTGATCGTTAGTCTGTTGTGAGTTTGTATATGGTGTAAGAGTCTAACTTTATTCTTTTGCATGTGGATGTCCAGTTGTGCCAGCATCATTTGTTGAGGAGACTTTTCCTGTTGAATGGTCTTGGCACCCCTTTCTAAAATCAACTGGCCATGGTTGTATGGGTTTATTTCTGTTTCCTTTGTCCTGTATGATCTCTGAAGTGTGCATTTCTTTAGTTTGTCAGCTAGTGTTTTGGCGGAGATTTCCTTGACTACCTAGAGCTCCTCACCCCACCCTTCTCCCCCCAGATACTCCAGTTTTCTCAGTCTTTGCATATTGACTCTGTTTTGGGACACTCCTTATGCTTAGCTAGGCTGTTTACAGTTCTCCCTTAATCTTTTCCTCTTGCTTGTACTGAGCCTAAGGATTGGCCAGGGGTGAAAATTTAGGGTCTTCTTACATCCTGCTGTGGGCATGCACTTTGGCATTCTAAATTCGTCAATTTATATGATAGCTTTTCAATGTATTAATTTTCCAAAGAAATTCTCTCCCCAGTTTTCAACATATTTTTAATGTGCTTTATCTTCAGCTTCAGACAAGAGTGGGTTATTAATTTTGCCTTTCAGTGTTCTAAAGGAATGCCCTGTGCTTAGACACTTTTCCCACCCTGAGAGAGTCTGGGTTAGGTGAAGCAAAGGCAAGCAACTTATCAGTACTTCAGGTTGTAAGAAAGTACATAATTACTTGATGAATTATCACAAAATAATGGATATGTAACCTTCACCTGGATTAAAAAAAACAAAAAGCGAAACAGAACATTCCTAGCATTCTAGAATACCCTCTCAAACTATCTCCTAATTACTACTCTCCTTCTTTTCCCTAAAGGTACTATTCTACAGAGTTTTTAACAGTATCAGTTTTGTTCATTTTGAACTCTATATAAATGAAATTATATACTATATATGTATTTTTTTTCTCAGTATTTTTCAGATTCTGAGTTTCATAGGAGTTTGTTCATTTTCTTGGCTATATAGTATTTCATTGTAGAAATTCTGTTTTTCTATTCTATTGATAGGTATTTGGGTTGTTTCCATTTTGGAGATTCTTATGAATAATGCATCTGTGACTATTCTTGTATATGTCTTTTGATGCACATATGTTTGCATTTCTCTGGAATATATTCCTAGGAATGAGATTCCTTAAATATAAAAAAAAGACCAAAAAAGACTGCTGATTGGTTTGTGTATAGTAGATATTTCCAGGTTTCCAAACCTATACCTATTTTCACACCTACCAGTTATGTATGAGTGCTTCAGTTGCTTCATACCCTATCTACCACTTAGATTTTTTTTTTTAAATGAGAGCAGAAAAAGAGGGAAAGGGAGAGAGAGAATCTTAAGCAGGCTCCCTCAGATCATGACCTGAGCAAAAATCAAGAGTCGTATGTTTAACTGACTGAGCCACCCAGAAGTCTAACTCATCACTTAGATTTAAACCCACTTGTCAATCTTTCTAATTTTAGCCATCTTGGTGGGTGTGTAGTGTACCTCATTGTGGTTTTATATCGCATTTTCCTTATTACTAATGAGGTTGAACATAGGTTATTTGGATGTATTACTTTGTAAAATGCTTGTTCATGTTTCTTGTCCACTTTTTCAAGAGTAATTTTTCTTTTCCTTATAGGGGCAGCTAATGGCTCAGTATTAACATTTGGAAAGACCATCTTGTCTCTTCTTTGTTGTGTTAAAATTTTTTTTTTAAAGATAGAATTGGCATGTAATGTTATCTTAGTTTCAGGTATATAACATAATGATTTGATATATGTATATATTGCAAAATAATCAATATAAGTCTAGTCAGTGCCCATGTTGCAAAAATAATCACTACAATAAGTCTAGTTAATGCCCCTCACCACATAAAATTTATTTTTTTTCCGGTGATGAGAACTTCTATAATTTATTCTCTTAGAAACTTTTCAAATATAGAGCATTATTAACTACGTTTACCATGCTGTACATTATAGCCCAGGACTTATTTCTTTATAACTGGAATTTTATACTTTTTGACCTCTTTTACCGATTTAATGCCTCTCTCCCCCTGTCTCCCCCGCCCCCCCCCCCCAAGCCTCTGGTCACCACTACTCTGTTTTGTTTTGTTTTTTGTTTTTTGTTTTTGTATCAATTTGGTTGTTTTTATTTCATTGTTGTTTATAGTATACATTAGGTGAGATCATGTGGTATTTGTGTTTGACTTAATTCACTTAACATAATGACTGGAAGGTTCATTCATGTTAATGCAAATGACAGAAATTTCTTATTTTTTAATGGCTGAATGATATTCATTTGTGTGTGTGTGTGTGTGTGTGTGTGTGTGTGTGTGTATCAATCACATTTTCTTTACCCATTTATCCACCAAAGGATGCATGGGTTGCTTCCATGTCTTGGCTGTCACGAACAATGCTATAATGAACATGGGTGTGCAGATATCTTTTCAAGTTAGTGTTTTTTTTTTCTTTCAGATAAATACTCAGCAGTGGAATTGATGGATCATATGGTAGTTCTAGTTTTAATTTTTTGAGGAACCTCCATGCTGTTTTCCAAGCTGGCTGTGTCAGTCTACATTTCTATCAACAGTACACAGGATTCCCTTTTCTCCACATCCTGACCAACTCTTGTTATTTCTTGTCTTAATACCAGCCATTCTAACAGGAGTGAGGTGATATCTCATAGCACTTTTGATTTGAATTTTCATGGTCATTAGTGAAGTTGAGCGTCTTTTCTTGTAACTGTTGGCCATCCATAGATCTTCTTTTAAAAGATGTCTGTTCATAGATGTCTGATGATCCTCTGCTCATTTTTATTTTTCTAAAAGATTTTATTTATTTATTCATGAGAGATAGAGAGAGAGAGGCAGAGACATAGAGAAGCAGGCTCTGTGCAAAGAGCCTGATGCGGAACTCGATCCTGGATCCAGGGGATCACGCCTTGATCCAAAGGCAGATGCTCAACCACTGAGCCACCCAGGTGTCCCCTTCTGCCCATTTTTAAATTGGATTATTTGTTTTCTGTTTTTTTTTTCTTTTTTTTTTTTTTTGCTGTTGGGTTGTATGAGTTCTTTATATATTTTGGATGTTAACTCCCAATCAGATACAAGATTTGCAAATATTTTTCCCCATTCTGTATGTTGTTGTCTTTTCATTTTGTTGATCAAGATTTCCTTTGCTGTGCAGCATTTTTGTGGTTTATTGTAGTCCCCCTTGTAATGGTAGTTTTTGATACTTTTCTGGTATCAAATCCAAAAATCATTAGTCTTAGTAGACCAACATCAAGGAGTTTACTGCCTATGTTTTCTTCTAGGAGTTTCATGATTTCAGATTTCTTACATTCAAGTCTCATCCATTTTGAGTTAATTTTTGTGCCTAGTGTAAAATAGTGGTCCAGTTTCGTTCTTTTGCACGTGACTGTCCAGTTTTCCCAACACCATTTGTTAAAGAGATTGTCCTTTTCACATTGTATATTCTTGGCTCCTTTGTTGTAAATTAATTGACCATATATGAATGGGTTCATTTCTGGGAATCTCTATTTTTTTGTTACTTTTGTTTTTATTTTTATTTAAATTTTTTAAAAATTTGAGTCTAGGGGTTCCCTGGGTGGCTCAGCGGTTTGGCACCTGCCTTGGGCCTGGGGCGTGATCCTGGGGTCCCGGGATAGGGTCCTGCGTCGGGCTCCCAGCGTGGAGCCTGCTTCTCCCTCTGCCTGTGTCTCTGCCTCTTTCTCTCTCTCTGTGTCTATCATGAATAAATAAATAAATAAAATCTTAAAAAAACATTGAGTCTAGTTGACACATACTGTTTGTGTTTCAAGTGTACAACCTAGTGATTTGACAAGTTTATGCCTTATGCTATATGCTCACCGCAAGTACAGCTGCCATCTAGAGCTACATACCATATTATACAATGCTATTACAATATCATTGACTATATTCCTTATGCTGTGCCGTGGCTTTTATTCCCATGACTTCTCATTCTATATCTGGAAGCCTGTATCTACCATCCTCCTTCACCTTTTTGGTCTCTCTGTTCTGTTCGTCGATCTGTGTGTCTCTCTTTAAGCCCATACCATACTATTATGATTACTATAGCTATGCAATACAGTTTGAAATTGGGAAGCATGTTTTTTGTTTTCCAGCTTTTTGTTCTCAAGGTCGCTTTGGCTATTCTGGGTCTTTCATAGTTCCATACAAATTTTAGGATTTTGTTCTATTACTGTGAAAAAAAAATCATTGTAATTTTGATAGGTATTGCATTGAATCTATAGATTGCTGTGGGTCGTATGGCTGTTTTAACAATTTTTCCAGTCCATGCGCACTGATTATCTTTCCATTTATTTGTGTTGTCTTCAATTTTTTTCATCAGTGTCTCATAGTTTACAGTGTACAGGTCTTTGACCTTTCGGGACAAATTTATCCCTAGGTATTTTATTCTTTTTGATACACATGTAAATGGGATTGTTTTCTTAATTTTCTCTTTTTGATAGTTTGTTATTATGTATAGAAAGGCATCTGATATTTGTATATTGATTTTATATTCTCCAACTTTCCTGAATTTGTTGAGTAGTTCTAACAGTTTTTTGATGTCATCTTTAGGAATTTTTTCATAAAATATAACATCATCTAAAATAGTGGTAATTTTACTTCTTTCTTATTTGGATTTCTTTTTCTTGCCTAATTGTTCTGGCTAGGATTTCTAATATTATGTTGAAAGTGGCTATCTTCTCTTGTTCCTGATCTCAGAGGAAAGCTTTCAGTTTTTCCTTGTTGAGTATGATGTTAGCCGTGGCCCTTAAATATGCTGAGATTAATCCCCTCTGTACCCACTTTGTTGTGAAATTTTATCATAAATGGATGCTGAATTTTGTCAGATGCTTTTTCTGCATCTATTGATATATTGTGATTTTTATCTTTCATTTTGTTAATGTGGCATATCACTTGATTTGTGGATATTCAACCATCCTGGTGTCCCTGGAATAAATCCCACTTGATCATAGTGTATGATCTTCTTAATGAATTGTTTAATTTGGTTTGCTAATATTTCACTGAAAATTTTTGCATCTGTGTTCATCAGGAATATTGGCCACTAATTTTCTTGTGTCTTTGTCTGGTTTTGGTATCAGGGTAATGCTGGCCTCATAAAATGAGTTTGGAAGTGCTCCATCTCTTGTGTTTTTTAAAAATTTGTAAAGGATCCATACTAATTTTTTAAATGTTTGTTATAATTTACCAGTGAAGCCATGTAGTCCTGGACTTCTGTTTGTTGGGAGGTTTTGATTACTGATTCAGTCTCCCTCCAAGTAATTAATTGGTCTGTTAAAGATTTTCTACTTTTTTATGATTCAGCTTGGTAGGTAGTATGTTTCTAGGAATTTATCCACTTCCAGATAGTCCAATTTGTTAACATATAATTGTTCATAGTAGTCTTTTAATGATCCTTTATATTTCTGTGTCATCAGTTGTAATGTCTCCTCATTTCTGATTTGAGTCCTCTTTCTTTTTTCCTTGGAGAGTCTAGCTAAAGTTTGTCCTTTTTGTTTGTCCTTTCAGAAAACCAGCTCTCTGTTTCACTTATATATTCTTTTAATATACTATTGCTTTGTTAAAAATTTTGATATCTGGGAGGGTAAGTCCTCCACCTTTTGGTTTTTTAAGATGTCATGAGTATTATGGGGTCTTTGCTCTTCCGTATGAATATTATGGTTCCTCATGAAACCATTTTGGAAGTTTGATGGAGTATCACTAAATCTTTGGCTCAGTTTGGGGATTTATGGTACTGAATCTCTCCATCTATTTGGGGTTCTCCTATACTTCAATTAAATTCTGCGTATCTTTTATTAAATTTTAGATGCTTTATATTTCCGTTGCTTTTGTAAATAGTATCTTTTTGAAAATTACATTTTTACATGTTGATATGTATAGAATTATTAGCAACCTTGCTAAAACTTGTTATTGATTCTAAAATTCTATGTATATTATTTTTTCTGTGTAGACAACCATATTATCTGAGGTTAATGATAGCTTTGTTTCTTCCTTTGCAATTAAAGTTTGTTTTTTCTACTTTTTGTTCAATAGAAACGTGAGCAACATGTAATTTTCAATTTTCTAGGGTCATAGTAAAAAATAAACAGGTGAAACTGATTTTAATAATATGCTTTATTTCATTTAACCCAGTATTTCAGCATGTTATCAGCATAAAAATTATTAATGAGATATTTTTTACTACTCTTTTGGTACTAAATCTTTGCAAGCTGGTATGCATTTCACATTTATAGTACATCTCAATGTGTACTAGCCGTATTTCAAGTGCTCATGGCCACTTGTGACTAGTGGCCACTGTATTGGACAATGCAGCACTAGAATTTCCAGTAGAGTGCCAATATTGGGCATATTTATCTTGTTCCTAATTTTGAAACCTGCTTCTGACATTTCACCATTAAGAAGGCTGTGTTCTGTAGGTTTTGATAGATATCTTTTATGTGGTAATGGAAATTTCTTTATATCTTTATTTACTTAGTTTCATTATTAGTAAATAATTTATATTGAATTCTGTTAAATAAATTTTATATTTCTTGAGATGATTTTTTTCTTTTAATCTGTTAAATTTAAAGATTTTCTAATGGTATTGCTAGGATAAACATAAGTTGGTTTTGATGCTTTTTAAAAATTTATTACTAGATTTATTTTATTTTTTTCATTGGGTTTTATGGATTCTTAGACTTCATAAAAGAGAATGATAGAATTTGTCTCTCAAACTATATATATATATATATGTATAAGAGATCATGTACATATATATCTATATATATAAATTTATATTCAGCTTACTTTAGTTTCATGTGTGCTTGTAGAGCATATTCTTTAATTTTGAGGTTGAGTATTCTCTACGTGTCCATTAAGATAAGTTTTTAAATTTCTTTGTTGAAATCTGTATTCTATTTGCTTGAATAGCATTTGAATAGAAATTTATATTCAATTTATAAAATGCTTTCTACATTATTACTTTGGCAGCATGTCTTCCAAGTCTGCATTTAAAAAAAAAGTGATTGAGGGATCCCTGGGTGGCGCAGCAGTTTGGCGCCTGCCTTTGGCCCAGGGCGCGATCCTGGAGACCCGGGATCAAATCCCACGTCGGGCTCTCGGTGCATGGAGCCTGCTTCTCCCTCTGCCTGTGTCTCTGCCTCTCTCTCTCTCTCTCTCTGTGACTATCATAAATAAATAAAAATTAAAAAAAAATAAAAAAATAAAAAGAAAGTGATTGATTGATTGGGGGGGGGCATGGAGGGAGGAGCAGAGAGGGAGAGGGACAAGCTGACTCTATGCTGAGTGTAGAGCCTGACATGGGGCTCAATATCACAATCATGAGATCATGAACTGAGCCAAAATCAAGAGATGAACGCTTAACTGACTGAGCCACCCAGGAGCCTCTGCATCTTCTTTTTAAGTGTTTTGAATTTCCATTATGATTTTGGTTTTGACTCACAAATTATTTGAATGTGTGTTTTGAAATCATCAAATGGCAGGTATTTTTACATTTTATCATTTTGTTAGTGAATTCTGTATTGATGAATTGCGTTTTTTTAGCTTGATTGTATCCTAGGACTCTAGGAAATTCATTTACCCTTGCCTTACGGTTTAGCACAGGAACACTTTAGTTGTTTCCTGTATGGTTGTGGAGCATATTTGTTCTTTAATTTTGAGGTTGAATATTCTCTACGTGTCCATTAAGATAGGTTTTTAAATTTCTTTGTTGAAATCTGTATTCTATTTGCTTGACCCAACAATATTAGAGAAAGGTGACTGACACTTTCTCCCTTACAGTTCTACCAAAATTTGCTTTAAATATTTATATGTATTAAGTGTATACAAGTTTAGAATTGCTGGTGCATTGAAGCTGTTAGGTCATGACTCTTTAATCCTAGTGCTGCTGTTTGCTTAGCTCTCTTTTTGTCTTTTAGCAAGCTTATTCTACCTATCTTCAGTTGGTATTGCTAATGATATCTTTTTTTCCATTTTCTGCCTTTTCATTCCTTATATTTTAGGGCATCTCTTGTAAATACAATGTAGCGGGATTTGGGTCAAGGGAGGGACATTCCTATCCTCCCCCCGCTTTTCTTGTTTGGAACCTGTAAATTCTTGTGTTCTTTTAATCAACTTGACAAAATCTAAGGTTAATCAATATCTTCTACCATTTCTTGAAAAAGTATAAAATCATTACCACATTTTAATACTAATTACTACCTTCCCCACAACCCACAATTTGCATGATATTGTTGTTCATAATTCTAATTTCATTTTTAAATAATTCACAAATTTGGCATTATTTTCTATAGATAATGTTTGTTTAGCTTAAACTACATGTTTATCTGCTTTTTTACTCTTTCTTGTAACTCATACTTTCTGAATGGCACAGTTTACTTCTTCCTAAAGAATATATATTTTGGAAATTCCTTTAGTGAATGTTAAATGGTTAACTTATTTTCTGCTTTTCAGAACATGAGTGTATTTAACTCTAGTTCTTGAAAGGTCTGGGTACCCATTTCTAGGTTGAAAGCTATCCTGGTCATCATTTTTTTCTGCAAAAGCAGAACATTTTTTGAAATTTTTCTAATGAAAAATATAATCAGAATTCTAATTACTATGTGCAGGCTTAACGAAAATAATCTTACTAAGGAGGCTCTTAATATTGTACAAAATTTGTATTAGGTTACTGATAGAATTGCTGTACATTTAAAAGTAGAAATATAATTAGAAGAACATTGTACGTTTGTGTGGTAACTGCCCTTGGGTTTGTGGACGGAGTCGCTATTTATAGTGTCTATTACTGTTTATGGCCTTAAGTCTTGTTTGCTTATACTAAGCACTCGTTTTTCAGAAACTCATATTTTATTAGTTGTTGATGGTAAGAGGGCCATCTGTCTGCATTTGTCTTTTAAAATCTTATTTTTTAAACTGTTGCATTGATTTGCACTGGCTTTAGTAGATTTATGTTATTATTTCTGCCTGTTTCTTCTTCTATAATACAGCAAAAGAAAGGGGATGGAGTCCAATATTCATTGAATCTTTATGTATCATTCATACTGTATACCCTAAAAATCTTTCCTTTTTAATTCTTACCATAATCCCACCTTCTATTTCATAAATGAAGAAATTGAAAGTTAAGTGACTTCTCAAGATGTTATAGCATCTTTAAAGTGTTAAAATCAGGAGTCAAAACACAAGTGCTCATGTATATTCTACAATTCTGGTGTCATTTAAGTTAAGATGTCCTGTAGTAATCCTCTTTACAAAGATTAGCAGGTGGACTGAATTAAGCTACCTGTGTAGCTTAATGTTAGATGTGCACAAGAGCCCCTTTCCAACTAATAATAATCTGTGTAGCTTTAAAGCCCTACAATTAGATTTATTTGTAGGATTCAAGATAGTTGTCTTATGCCACAATCATTAAATATATTTATCATCAGTGTCACTTGTACTTTTAATAATCCTTATCACTCCCAGCCTTCCTCTACCCCAACTTATGTCCTAGACTAACATGACAAGTCATAATAAATAACTTGGTATTTTTCCTCTTCCAGACTAATTAAAATAACACCTACATTTAAGCCCAGCATTCAGAGATATTATTTACCTCTGGTTTGGGAATCACTATTATTTATAATGTATAAAATATGAGCTATTTTGGGAAGAGGGGAAAGATTGTACTCCCTGGCTTGGCCATAGGAAATTAATATATTCTGTGTACTCTTAAAGGCTTATATAGAAAGAAATGGAAATTCCATTATTGTACATACTAGAGACTTTAGAGGGATGTTTGAACATTCCTATAGTTGACTATAGGAATAATTTCAAGCTCACAGGCTACTCAAAACATTCAGATATTATTTAAGTTTCTTTTACCTATTCATATTCATTTTTTCAATTTTTCTGATGCTGTGACAGTATGTCTTATATTAACAAATTTTGTGACTTTTTATTCTGTATTTAAATAATACTTTTTTAAAGAGGCCAGATTTGTGTATAATATGCCTATATGTTTAGATTTTTAAAAATTAGTTTAGAAATTAAATTATATAGACTCTTACATAAATAAAATTTCACTTCAAGACTGCCAGGGTCATGTAGGTAAAAATGTTCTGGAAGTCTGTGGACAGCTATTTTTAAATACGCTGTGATATGTTAGCGCCATCTACTGTTAAGTAAGAATAATAATTTCTTGGTGTACATTCGGATTTTTCCCAGTGCCATATTGTAGGTCCTGCATATTTCCTGAGATATTCTCACTTAGTTGACCACTCTATAGAATCTGCACGTTTGGCGTAGTCAAATGATATACTATGTATTTGCAAGGTTGACCAATGTTTGGAGATTTTTGCCTCATAATTGTCAAGGCAACAGTCACAAATTTCCTACAATATCCTTAACAGTTTGGAGTTTTAAAATAAAGCTAGCTAATTATGCTAGCTTCTCATGTAGCACTTTTGTTTTAAGATTTTGCTGATTGATTTATTATTCTTATAAAATGACTGGTGGATTAAAATAGGGATTTAAATTGAATGTTCCATTTGTAGTTGAAAGACTGTGGAAAACTATTTCTCAATCTGTGGCTTGTTAATTAATTGAAAGTCCAAATCCACGTGGCATGGCATTAAGTGTGTTGGTAATTTAGAGGAAAGTCTTTGTCTAAGTAATATGATCACTTTCTTGGAGTTCAATTTGTTAATGGAAAGGATATTGCAAAAATAGGTTTATGTAGGGGCACCTGGGTGGCTCAGTTGGTTAAGTGTCTGCCTTCAGCTCAAGTCATGATCTCAGGGTCCCAGGATTGAGGCCCACGTCGGGCTCCCTGCTCAGTGCGGAGACTATTTCACTCTCTATGTAGCCCTCCCCCCGATCGTGCACGCACCCTCTCTCTCTCTCTCTCTCAAAATAAATAAAATCTTTTAAAAATAGCTTTATATAATGTACTACTCAAACTTCAAATTTAGGCTCTCTGAGTTTAAATGCTGGCTTTCTCACTTGTTCCATTTGTGATCTTGAGACCATGAACCCTAACTTTGAGCCTGTGTCCTCATCTGTAGGTGGGAATCATAATAGCAGTACCTACCTCTTAGGATTATGTGAAACATGAACAGAGTACTCCTAAAGCGCTTAGCATAGCTTCTGGCACATAAACACTTAATAAATGTTATTTATCATTATTGTCATCATTACTACTTTTACTATTGGCTTGTATAATAAAAGTGAATATAATGTTTCAATAAATATATTTTTATCTTAGTAACTAATCCCTTTTTTTGAAACCTGGACCTTATGAATAAAATACGCAGCTTAAGAATGTAAATGTTCAAACTATTTACTGTTTGTGCTTATCATTCAGAGTAGAGGCAGAGTGAAAAGAACAGGCCTTCTGGGTCCTGGATCTGTCGGTTACTAGCCGTGTAATGTGCAGCAATATTGTAACCCATGGCTCCGTTTCTTCATTTGGAAAATGGGTTTTTTTGAGGATTAAATGATAGGATGCATGTGTAAAGCCATCGTTCTTAACATTTACTAGACTCAGAGGACATAACTGTTTTATTTTCTTTCAGTAACAATGTACTACAAGTTTATGGACATGTGCGTATTTCTATAGTTTTGTTACTCCTACTCCAGTAAAATATTAAGCACCCTTTGTATTTGAAAAACTGTTGGAGTTTGAGAAGCATGCAAAGAAATTGTGACATCCTCAAGTATAATTGAGGAGATGGGTTATAAATATATGAAGGGTTTTTAAAGTTAATTTGAATAATGCAATAATATTTGAATCCAGTTTTTATTTTTATTTATTTTTTTAAAATATTTTATTTATATATTCATGAGAGACCTAAAGAGAGAGAGAGAGGCAGAGACACAGGCAGAGGGAGAAGCAGGCTCCATGCAGGAAGCCCAACATGGGACTCGATCCCAGGTCTCCAGGATCAGGCCCTGGGCTGAAGGCGGCGCTAAACCACTGAGCCCCGCGGGGCTGCCCTGGATCCAGTTTTTAAAATCAACTAGACAGAAAGTGTTTTTTTTAGGAGTTCAAAGGAGGAATACCTTTTATAGTGGATCTAGCTTACTGGTTTCCTACCAACTTTATTATCATTGCTGTTGTCATTATTACTATGATCATGATGGTGATAGGACATTCCAGGGCATTCTGGGAGGACATATGGAAATAAAATCCACTCATGGATTATTAGAAATATTTATTGATTTCATATTATCTACCAGCCTAATGGAACCAGGTTGTGAATGTATTCAGCCTGGAAGGTGAGGATGGAGGGGTATGTGGTGGGAGATGATCAACGTTGAATATTGTTCATGAGCATGGGAGATGCTGGCAAGTATATGAAAATGAAAGCCTCTGCCTCACAGTTGTGCTAACTAAAACTAGTGTTCTTTTCTCACACCAACATAAATTTCTGTGTATAATTATAATTATAAATAGCTAATTCCCTCCTGTGTCCTCTGGGACTTTGCTTTATCAGGATATGTCCTCTCTTGTTATGTTTACTTTTTGACTCTTGATGACCCACCAGCCTCCCCCAACCCCCCCGGGGCCCCCATTCCCCTGCGCTGTTGTCGTGTGACCTCGCCACGCTTCCTCTCAAGCTTCTGAAATTGTTGTTTTGCAAATACTACCAATGAGTTGCCAACTGTCTCAACTCTAAAACACTTTTCAGAGCTGATCTCTTTGACCTCTGTCTTCAGCGTTGTACCCTTTACTTGGCACATTCTCTTCCCTGGCTCCAGTGTAAAAATGCACCATTCACTCCTAGCTGTCCTCTCCCTGGACCTTCTCCTCTGTGGTCTCTCTCCTCTGTGTTTACGGTTTGTCGTTTTAAGTGTTGGTGTTCCTTTAGAGTCTGTCATTTGCCCTTCCTTCTTTTTACTCTGTAGGTTTTCTTTGCATTCCAGGCACCTCAGCCCTCCGTATGCTGATGGTTGGATGCCTCCGCCTGAGTTTTCTCTATGGCTTCGGAGTTTTGAGTTCAGCTACTGGTAGCATGCAAGGGGAAGAGGACATGGCTCCAGGCCCTCGCAATCTCCATCACTTGTTAACACACTAAAGCTTCCCTCAGCAAACATACAATCTATGTAAAACAAACAACAACAACTATAAAAACTTATGTAGCATGTTTGGTGCTACTTTTGGAAGCATGGAAACTCAACCTCAGGAAGTGTCTCCTAATCCTTTCTGCCCCTGGACTACTCCTTTATAGAAATTCTGGAGCTGCCCTTCACTATCCCCAGTTTCCCTGTGAATGTATTTACTTGGATGTACCATCCAAACCTGGCTCCTCATTTATCCCTCCTTTCTTTTTTGATTTTATTTTTATTATCCCTCCTTTCAAACAATATGCTGCCACAGTCAACAGTACCAAGATGTACTCTGTATCCTAAGTCCAAACCCTCAAATCATCCTAAACTCTGCTTCTTCCTTAACTTAAATAGCCAACTAGTCCTGGCATTACTATTACCTTAATTTCTTTCATCTCTGAAAGACTTTACTTCATTATAATTATTTGATTCATGTCTGGTTTTTTTTTTTTTTGCACTAGAATTTTTATGTTCCCACTACCTACCATAATTTTTATATGGTAGTTAAATGATCAACTAATACTTTTATATGTAGAAATAAATTTATCAGCAACCCCTAATTCCCCAGGAATTAAATAGTATCTTAACTTCTTAAAGTCAAAATACTCTAAAACAATAGGTTTTCTCATCCTAATTTTAAAATGTTATATTAACGAATGTTAATGTTATATCAGAGGGAAATATAAAATCTTCTTAAGTTCCCCGATTTAAAAAAAAAGTTTTTTTTTATGTACGATTGATACATTTTGGAACCTGTACACTTTTAATCTCTTCATTTTTTAAAATGAAGTCCAAGGGCACCTGGGTGGCTCAGCTGGTTAAACATTCGGCTTCTGATCTTAATTTAGTTCTTGATCTCAGGGTCATGAACTCAAGCCTTGTGTTGGGCTCCACGGCGTAGAGCCTATTTAAAAATAAAATAAAAATTTTATTTCTATAAATGTTCTTTCCATTAGTCCTATTATCAATCCAGTTTTTAAAATTTGATATTTCTCAGTATTCATTGTATACTCTCAAATAGTGGTTTGCTAGTTACGTTTTTGTTAAATGTATGACTGTGCTTTCCATTTGTTGTCCTTTGTGGAATAAATTATTCCCAATACACAGTAGTCCTTCCAAGACCAGCCTACAGGTATAGACTTTTCCCATTTCAGTCCTAAATAAATAGCAAAAGAGAGGCTAGTATGTTCCAAATTCTAGATGGTAACAATTTAATTATGTAGGTTTTCTAATGCTTTTAGTATCTAACCTAAGAGAAATATTCAGATAATCAAAACTTAAACTTTCAGATATCTGATCTTACAATAACCTTATTTTAACCTTTTGATGATTGTGGTTTGATGATGACTCTGTTTCAGCATCAGGGTGAAGACTTGTCTCTTATGGTGACTACTTCATTTTTCTGTCTTGTTAGACTAAAAACCATCTCTTCTTGAGCCTAGGTTTGGCTGGTAACACGTTGCTTTTTTCATTTGATTGCTTTTAATCTCTCTTGAGTCCCTGGAAGCTAGGTAATCAAGCTTTAAGAATTGTAGGATTGGGGCATCTGGGTGGTTCAGTCAGTTAAGAATCTGCCTTTGGCTCAGGTCATGATACCAGTGCCCTGGGATTGAGCCCCACATTGGGCTCCCTGCTCAGCCAGGAGTCTGCTTCTCCCTTTCCCTCTGTCTCACCCCTCTCATGCTGTCTCACATGCACTCTTTCAAATGAATAAATAATTTTTTTTTAAATTGCATGATAAACTAGAGTTAGTAATTATCAAGATTTAAGGAGAACAGAGTTTATTTCTTTGGCATAGGGGCTTCCAACTATTCAGTCTTTTGAGTTTCTAGACTATGTCCTGAAGGTTAGGGTTGCTGATTCTAGATACCTGGAGGTAGTTCCCATTCATTTATGGTTCATCTGCTGCTATTTCCATTGCATCACTTATGGAGCAATGTGGGACAAAGCAAGAGGGCTTAATTTTTTTTAAACTTTTATTTTAATTCGTTAGTTAGCAGAGTGTTATATGTGTTTCAGGTGTACAATATATTGATTCAGCACTTCTATATATCACACTGTGCTCATCACAAGTGTACTCCTTAATCTCCATCCCATATTGTACTCGTCCCCCCTCCTACCTCCCCTCTGGTAACCATCAGTTTGTTCTGTATAGCTAAGAGTCTGTTTCTTGGTTTGTCTCTCTTTTTTTCTCCTTTGCTTGTTTTGTTTCTTAAATTCACATATGAGTGAAATCATATGGTGTTTGTCTTTCTCTGACTTACTTTGCTTAGCATAATAATCTCTAGCTCTTTCCATGCATTGCAGATGGCAAGACTTCATTCTTTTTCATGGCTGAGTAGTATTTCATTTGTATATATACCACATCTTTATCCATTCATCTGCTGATGGACAGTAGAGCTGTCCCGTAGTTTGACCATTGTAAATAATGTTGTTATAAACATAGGGATGCATGTATCCCTTGAATTAGATTTTTTTGTATTCTCTGAGTAAATATCTTGTAGTGCAATTGCTGGGTGGTAGGATAGCTCTATTTTTAACTTTTTTTTAGAAACCTTCATACTGTTCTCCAGAGTGGCTGCACTAGTCTGCATTCCTACCAACAGTGCAGGAGTGTTCCCCTTTCTCCACATCTATCCTTGCCAACACCTGTTATTTCTTGTGTTTTTGATTTTAGTGATTCTGACAGGCGTGAGGTGGTATCTCATGGTAGTTTTGATTTGTATTTCCCTGATGACCAATGATGTTGAGTATCTTCATGTGTCTGTTGGCCATCTGTGTATCTTCTTTGGAAAAATATCTATTTATGTCTTCTGCCCATTTTTTAATTGGCTTATTCATTTTTGGGTGAATTTTCTGAAGTTCTTTATATATTTTGGATACTAACTCTTTATTGGATGTAATTTGCAAATACGTTCCCCCAGTTTGTAGGTTGTCTTTTAGTTCTATTGAGTGTTTCCTTTGCTGTGCAGACGTTTTTAGTTTGATGTAGTCCTAATAGTTGATTTTTGGTTTTGTTTCCCTTGCCTTGGGGGACTTATCTAGAAAGAAGTTACTACAGCTGATGTGAAAGAGGTTATTGTGTGTATTCTCTAGGGTTTTTATGGTTTCAGGTCTCACATTTAGGTGTTTAATCCATTTTGAATTTATTTTTGTAGATGGTGTTAAGAAAGTGGTTCAGTTTCATTGTTTGCATGTTGCAGTCCAGTTTTCCCAACACTATTTGTTGAAGAGACTTTTTCCAATGGATATTCTCTCCTGCTTTGGTTTTTTTAAAATTAAAAAAATTTTTTTAAACGATTTTATTTATTCATGAGAGAGAGAGAGAGGCAGAGACACAGGCAGAGGGATAAACAGGCTCCATGCAGGGAGCCTGATGCAGGATTTGATCCCGGGACCCCAGAATCACACCTGAAGACGGTGCTAAACTGCTGAGCCACCCAGGCTGCCCTCTCTCCTGCTTTGTTAAAGATTATTTGAACATATAGTTGTGGGTTTATTTCTGGGTTTTCTATTCTGTTCCATTGATCTATGTTTTTGTGTCAGTACCATAGTGTTTTGATCACTACAGCTTTGGGGCTTTAATCTTTGGTGATAAGGGCATGACTGAAAATCTCTATACACCCATAGCACATATTCATGAATTTAATTTCATTGCCAGAGCCTTTGTCTAGCACTGTTTATAAAGATCATTAGTGTCTGTGCCTGTATACTGGGCTCTCCTGCTGGGTAGTGTGCATAGCAGGGAGGACTAGGGTCTATGGTGGAGTGTGAGAAACAAACTAAATATGAGTTTTCTATAAATGATTTGATGCTAACTTATGTTTTAGAATGTGTCATAAATTTTCTATCATTGCCTCATATTAAAAAGCTATTATCACTAAAAATGTGAAAAAATCTAGTACACCATTATTTTAGTTTTTCAAAATTTGATTTGTCATATATTTTCTTGTGGAGTCAATAGAGCATGTGCATTCTGGCATCAGGCTGCCAGATTCCAAGCCTGACTCAAAAAGTTATTCACTTATACCTGGAACATGGGCATGTTACTTAGTGTCTCTGAATTTGGGTTTTCCTGGTGATAAATAATAAAATTATCATGGAGATTACATGGGACAATATATATGTAAAGTACTTAGAACAATGTGTGGAGTTCAGTAGTGGTAATATTATTCAGTATATATGTTTTTCTGCAGAAAACACTTGAAAGTAAATTTTCATAGATCTTCAGACTTAGGACTTCTGGAATCTTCTGGCATCTCCAAAAGAATATTACGATTTAACTATTTCAGCATTAAGCAATTCAAATTTTGAGTTTTGTCCTAGCTTTCGCAAGGAATCTGGTGAAATTATTTTACCTATTACATAAGGACTTTATTTTAAAATAAGAGTAAAATACAAAAAAAAAAAAAAAAAAAGAAGAGAGTAAAATACTTGCTGTATTCTCCATAGTTTACTCTTTTCTCTCTTAAACACATCTGACTTCCAGGCAGTGTGTTAGGCTCTGGGGATGCAACAGTGAAAAAGCACACATGTTCCCTGTCCGCTATACATCTAGTGTAATAAGGGAGTCGGGCTGTCTTACCTTTAATCACTCAGATAACTAAATTCTACTAAGAACTGGTCTTTAGATCTATGAGAGCATTTGACAGGGAGAACTCACTGAGTCTAAGGGTTCAGGAAAGGCTCACTTCAAGAAGCAACTTAGGTTGAGATCCAAGGAAGGATCAGTGTCATTAACTAGAAAAGGAGTAAATGTGGCAGTGCGTGCATTTCTAACAGAAACAGGAAGGAGCTATTATATATGAAGGATATGCATTTAAAAATAATGAATTCTTATTTTTTGCGGTGGTAGTATTTTCCTGTTAAATATATTATTTAATTTAAATATAAATTCTAATTACTGCATATAGAAAAATCAATCATAAAATTTGACTCCTAATTAACTATGATTTTAAAAAATAGATTCTTTCTTAAAAATAGAGCACATTCATTCTCTTTTTGTACGTTGGCACCATTTATTAGGTGATAGTTAACAAAAGGAGAACCATTTTGTTATTCTAAATGTACTGCAAATTATGAGTAATTTATAGTTTTTGACTGACTTAGAATTAACTACTCTTTTATAATTCTAATTCTTTTTCCGTTCTTATATTCGTGGCAATAAATTACACAAGTTCTATAGTTTGTCTATAGTTACATAACTGTTGAAGTATAAAGTTGCATAGACTTGAGTAAAAATACCTAAGAAACATATTCTGTTAATAATCACATTTCAATTCATTTTTAGAAACTCTATATCCCTGTGACTTAAGTTTTTTTTTTGTTGTTGTTAGAATATTAGTTTTAATGATTGCATAATACAAGTGTGGCAGTTGCCTCCACCTACTAGAGTATGGCACCCGTCCCTCTTCTTCTAAGTATTTTTTGGAAGTCCAAAGAGTATCTCCTGCCGATTCCTGCAGCTATCTGGTGTCAGCCAGCCTGGCATTAGTTTGAACTTACTTCTTTCCTTTTGGCCACCCCCTGAGGTGTGTCATGTTCCCTGGGTAGCGCCACTTTCCTTGTGTCGCTGATCCATTACAGAGATCAGCTGGGCCGGGCCACCGAACCATTCCTAGGGCTCACTAGTGAAGCGAAGTCTGAGAGTTTAATCTGTGAAAAGACTTTTCATTCTTGATTTAATTTAATTTATTATTAGTATTTTTTTAAAGATATTATTTACTTATTCATGAGAGACAGAAAGAGAGAGGCAGAGACACAGGCAGAGGGAGAAGCAGGCTCCAAGTGGAGAGCCTGACGTGGGACTCGATCCCAGGATCCTGGGATCACGCCCTGGGCCGAAGGCAGATGCTAAACTGCTAAGCCACCCAGGGGTCCCTTGATTTAATTTTACTAATGGCAATATAGGACTATTCACATTACCTAGGTTGTTTCAGTAAATTGTATTTCTCTAACAATTTGCCCATTTAATCTGTATATCTTTAATTACAATTATAATCCTTTTTTATTCCTGATACTGCCTCTTTCTGCCTTTTCTTTTTTCTTAATTAATCACACTGAAGGTTTAATGGTTTATTTTTATAAAGTTTTTTTCACAGAGCTAATATTTGGCTTTGTTGGCAACATGATTGCTTCCTATTTTAATATTTTTTGCTATGATTTTTATTACCTCTTTTCCTGTATTTTGGCTTCCTTCACTGGGGGCCCCCAGTTTTCTCGGTTAAAGCCTTATCCCACTCCTTTACTTGAACGCTCAAGGCCGTACATTTCCCTAAGTGGGGCTTCGGTTGCCTCCCGGAGTTCTGATGCGCTGTTTGTTGCTGTTCACTTCTAGTCTCAGAACACGTCTGTTCCTGTGATGGTGACTCCTTTGTCTCCTCGTTTTCGAGTACACCTTTTCCTTTATTCTCTAAGGCTTCATCTAGTCTTAAAGATGCCCAGCTGGCACCTTTACTTTTCTACATCCTGTTTCATAATCTCTATCACTTCGCTTTTACTGATGTCCCTTCCTTTATGCGGATGTTCCTCGGTCTTTTTCTACCTTCTGCAGCCAGGCTCACTGCAGGCTGTTGAGGAAGAAAAACAAATGAAGAATTGTGTTCCCCACCCCACCTCCCGCTTGAGTAAAATGTGAGTAAAATGTGCGTTTGCAGGACCAGACTAGAATGTCCTTGCCACAAACTGCAGGGAGGACGACAAGGCCTCCAGGGCCGGGAAAGCCGCCTGGCAGCTGATCTCCCCATGGCTCTCTGAGACCTTGACACCTGCTCGCTTGGCCTGTGCATTGCCTTTCCGCTTGAGGGTTGCCTCCCTCCTCTCCATCTTCATCCTCATCCTTCCTTTATCCTTTCTCCTCCTCACGTCTTCTTCCATCCCCTGAATCCTCACTGTTTGACTTGTTTTTGTTTTTTTCCACCTCCACCCCACTCCCACATACAAACATGTTTCAAAAGTCGAAAAATCAGGCAGCCCTGGTGGCTCAGCGGTTTAGCACCGCCTTCAGCCCAGGGCGTGATCTGGAGTCCTGGGTTCGAGTCCTGAGTCGGGCTCCCTGCATGGGGCCTGCTTCTCCCTCTGCCTGTGTCTCTGCCTCTCTCTCCTCTCTCTGTGTCTCTCATGAATAAATAAATAAAATTTAAAGAAATCCCCCCTGCTAGACACTTCTGGATCCAGGTGCAGTGATCCATAGAAGGGCCCTAGGGTGTGGTATCGACTTGCTCCCATGCAAAGAAACCCTGAAAGGGGAAAAAAGAAAAAAAAAAAAAAAAGATCTGCACTGCCCTTTTGCACAGCGAGTGGCTCTCATCCGCCCCGGGGCACAGTCCCAGGGCGCTGCCCCTTTAAGCGCAGACGGCCTGGGGGCCCGGGGAGCCGCGGGGGGTGGGGGGGGGGGGGGGGGGTCTCGGGGTCGCGGTCGGGTCGCGGGGTGTCGGTTGGCCCCTGGAGAGCAGCGTCCTGCACGGCGGGAGACCTCGGTAGCTTGGGGGACGGGTGCCCCCGAGGCCGGCGACCTAGGTCAGGTGCTCCGGGCGGGAGGGGCCCCAGGCGCCCCAGGTCACCCCCCCCCCCCCAGGCAGTTGGCCTCTGGGCCCCGCCCACCCTGGTGCAGGGATGAGCTTCCTGGGGCCCCAGCTGTGCTCTTGCCAGAAGCTGCTTTTAGAACCACCTGGAAGACCCTGGGGCTTTAGGGGGGGAGGGGAAGGATGCCCCCCCCCTTGGGTGGCAGGAGGAGTGGCAGCTGCCTGCAGGGGATGCTCTTGAAACCTCGAGTCGTTTGTCTCAACTCCCCCTCCAGGTGAAGCTCCTGTGGGCGGACTTAACATTGTAGGTGTTTCGGGATCAGCTATGGAGCTTTTCTGCTTAAAAAAAAAAAAAGAAAGACTACCTTCGTGTATGTGCCCTTGACAAGGCTGCTGGCTGTGCTGGTCGAGGTTCTCTAAATAGAGGGCTTGCAATGTGAAGCAGCGGGTGCGTGGTTCTTTTGAAATGTTCGAAATGTTCTTTGCCTTTTTTTTTTTTTTTTTTTTTTTTAGAGCTGGCAAATTCTAGCTTAATGCTTAGTGTGTGCACAGGTCTCTATCCGCGTGCATGCACGTTCATGCGTGCATCTGTATGTTTATATGTATGTGTGTCTGCATACTGTATGGAGGTAGTGGGGTTTTTTGTTTTTATTGTTGCTGTTTTTTGGATTTTATTTATTTATTTATTTATTTATTTATTCATTCATTCATTCATTCATTCATTCATTCATGAGAGGCACAGAGAGAGAGAGGCAGAGGGAGAAGCAGGCCCCATGCAGGGAGCTCCATGCGGGACTTGATCTCAGGATCCTGGAGTCACATGCCCTGAGCCAAAGGCAGAGGCCCAACCACAGAGCCACCCAGGTGCACGTGTATGTAGTGGTTTTTTAAGATTTTATTTATTTATTCATGAGAGGCACAGAGAGAGAGGTAGAGACACAGGCAGAGGGAGAAGGCTCCGTGCAGGGAGCCCCATGTAGGACTTGATCCCAGGTCTCCAGGGTCACGCCCTGGGCCAAAGGCAGATGCTAAACCGCTGAGCCACCCTGGGCTCCCCTGTAGTGTTTTTTTTATCTACTGTTTGCATGACTTAAACTGATTGGAGTTTGGCAAAAGTACGCGTCCACTCCTGTAGTTCTCCGTAAATGTAAAATACTTACCTATTGACTTTTCAAATGAAGAATTAACTTAGAATTACATTTTTAAGACCATTTATTTTTTTTTTATTTTTTTAAATTTTATTTATTTATGATAGTCACACACACAGGGAGAGAGAGAGAGAGACAGACAGACAGACAGGCAGGCAGAGGGAGAAGCAGGCCCGATGTGGGATTCGATCCCAGGTCTCCAGGATCGTGCCCTGGGCCAAAGGCAGGCGCCAAACCGCTGCTCCACCCAGGGATCCCTTTAAGACCATTTAAATTGCGAAATGAGCTGTTAACTGGCTTAAAAATTAGAGAAAATAACAGGAATTTTGCAGTTAGCTTGCTATGGAAAGATGTAGATTGAAGTTAGTTTTATCTGAAGGGAAGTGACTCAAAAGGATGATGGACAAATGTGGTTATGTCTTTGGTAGTTAAATCTGCAGATTCACAGATACTAACGGTTTGAAGAAAAGATACTCATTAGAGCTGAAATTGCAAATGGGAAATTTTCTGCTTAGCATAAATGAAAATTATTGAATCTCAAAGAAGAAATTAGCCTTTTGTCTAAATTGATCCTTGCATAGGGTGGCAGATTTTTCTAATTAGTTCTAATGAAAATTAGTTCATTTATTAATTCTAATTATTGATTAATGGGTTCCTATAATTGTAAACTTTCTGGTAAAATCATCACATGATTTTAGGGCACTCAGTGGACTTAAGAAATCATTTAATATCTGATTACTAATGACCTAATGATATTTATTTTTATAATAGTATAAATGCAGATGGAAAGATTGTTTTTTAAAAAACCTTGAAATAATTTAGATTTTAGTTGTTGACAAATAGACAATGAGGGGTTATTTAAGTTGTAATTTTTTTTTTTTTTGAGCTGGCTTGTGATGATTTTTAAAAGACACACTTTAGTTAAACCAAATAGAACTTATAACCCACAAATAAATATCCCATTGGAATTAATGGTTAATTGAAAATATTTTGGGTATGTAGGATACATTTCATCTCAATTATAGCATTAAGCAATCTTATTTGCCTACTTGTTTTGTGAGATTACTTGCCTCCCTGATGACTGGCTTTGGAAGTAACTTACTACTCTAAGTGCTTTTACATATATTGTCTCTTTTGGATCCTTGGAATAACTTGTGAAGGGAGGTAGTGCAAATATTTTTATCCTTGTTTTACAAACGAAGAAATTGAACTCAAGAGCTAGCTACTTAAGGAAGCATAGCTACTGAGAATAGGTCCCAGTCTTTTGGCTCCTGTGTTTATATTTTTTGTATATATTTAGTACATTTGAAGTTATGCTCAGTAAATATTTGTCATATGAATTAGAAATAATTTATTTTTTTAAAAAAATAATTTTCATCATAAAAGCAGTGTATACTCATTAAGGATTTAACTAGAAATCTCTTTAATACAACTGATCATATTTTATCGGCAATTTAAAATCTGATCATAGACCCAGTCTGAATGAAGAAGGTTATCTAGAGAAATTTATGTCCAATTTTAGGGATACATAGGGAGAAAATTAAGTAAAGTGTTCATTTTATTAGAGTTAAAAGTTAAAAGGGGAAATGGAGTAAAGGAAGGGCTGTGATAGAACTTTAAATGGTGGCAATTTGTTAAAACAAGAATTTGCAACAAATGAACTTCCAAACCTATGTTTCTTATGGAACTTACAGATGATACCAATATCCTTGTTTCTCCTGTAGCCACTTAGTGGATTTTTTGGACTATGGACAGAAAAGATAAAAGATGGTAGAAATATTTATTTGCTTAATATTTGATAGTTTAATCATCCTTGATAAAACTTTTTGTTTTGTACCTCCTCTTACTAATGCCAGTCTTAAGTCTGTGTAGTACATGACTTTATACTATAAACACTTGCTGCACAATTAAATGTGGAGCTCCTTTGGGGAATGATTTTGAAGATGGAAGGAATGGGCAAAAAATAGGTACCTTGAAACAAAGTTGGTTGCCTTCCCAAATTCTATTATACTCTCTACATACTTGTCTTGAAATATTTAGCAGTAGATTGTCTCTTTGTGTAACATTTTGAGGGTAAAGATTATGAATTTTTATGTTCTTTCCAGATATGAACAAAAAGAGGTATTTGTTAAATGGATGAGAAGCGAGAGAAAAATCAGATATGCTAATGGATATGAGTATCTGGGGGGTTAATACCAGCATGCACGGTAAAAAATGCTGCTTTATGTGAAAAAAAAGAAGGTTGTGAGATAAAAGAGATAACCAGCATTTGTCAAAGAAGTAAATTCAGATGATGCTTTAGATCACAAAACTGGCAGTAGTTGCCCTTTGCTCTCTCCTGAAAGTTTTAACAATATAAATGCTTCTTAAAGTCCTCATTAACAGAAAAAAAAGTTTGGCGGGAAGATCTGAGTGTCTTTTCAGAAACACCTTTGCAGCTATTCTATTTGTATCTATAGAAATACCTATTCTGTTGGATATGGTGGTTGGGAGCTCAAGCAGTCGGGCTGTGCCACTTAGTGCAGGTTATTTGTCCTCAAAGCCTCAATGACCTTATTGCTAAATTGGGGATAGTAAGAGTACCTCCTTCGCAAGGTTAACGTGAGGATTATTAAATATGACAGATCAGATATAGTCCATAGCACAGATTTATAAGGAACTCTCAATAAATGTGAATTACTACAATGAGTAATATTCAACAGTTTTTGACCTGCGTAAATAGAATTTCATATGATTCAATCTCCTATTACTAGCATCATGAGTTTTTTTGTAATTTGTGTTCAAATTTTCACATTTGATTAAGAATAAGCTTTCAGTCTTTTATACGTTAAAAGAGACTTATTTTTCACTTACTAGTTTTCTAAAAGGAATTGTTAGAGGTTCTCTGAAAATGCCAGCAATCCTATATTTTTATCTGTTTTAAAACTAGCCTTATTTATGTCAACATGTCAAGAAACTTAATTCTTTGTTTACATTTGTTGAGGAGGCTCAATAATTTAAGAATTTTAAAATATATGTAGTAAAGGTACAATTGAAATTTACTACATGTATTCCTACATCATAGTTTAAAGTTGATCAAGCAATGCTATGTTGTGGGCAGTAAAAATTTTACAGTTTCATTTATATAATATGATGGTTATTTAACTACAGAAAGAAAAGCGTGATCCATAATTGATACAGAAAATTTACTGAGCGTTTCAAGTGCTTTATGTTTGAAGAGAGAATTTAGTTTTGACTTTACAATTTCTTTAAGTCAAACATTGGCAATTTGATAAATTTCTATAAACTTCAGGGGACATTAACATCGATATTTAAGATTTTAAAATGCTATATTATTTTGATTTTTTAAATAAAAGCACATTTTTTAAAAGCCAAATTTTGTATTAAAATAAATAGTGAAGTTAAAAAAAAAAAGTAAAAAGTAGTGAAGTGCTTTTGAATAGGAACCACAAGGTGGCAGGATTGTATTTTTGCAGATTCTTTTTGCTTTGATGTACAGCAAACCCCTGGTTATCTAAAATCAGAAGTTTTCCATGTGATTAACTGTTAAGCATTTTATATACCAGAACTTTTAAATTTTAACTTTTCCGGTGGAAAAATTCCTAAAGTACATTCCATGCTTTCCAGAATTCCCAAGCAGAAGAATAGAACTCAGCCTTTATCAGTGAGCCATTTGAATACCAGTTATTGGATTGTGTCAAGATGAAGTGATAACAGCTAAAGGTGGTGTGGAGGGAGTAAGGACTGGTCCCAGCAGAGACTGGATTTTTGTGCTCTCGAGCTGTGCCTGACGTCAGCCTGCCTTTTGCTTATCAACGTTTTTTCCTAATAAAGTGAAGTGAATCATGTCAAGTGCCAGACTCTGGCATGGCACACCATGGTTTGTGCATGATGAAAAGCAAATGAAGGCAAACATTACCTTCTCCCAGGGGATTTTGTGACAGGTTGTTGGAGGGAAGGAAAATGAACTATGAGGCCTTGAAAATTTGTCATCAGTGGCCTCTCTAGACAAGGAGGAATAGTAATGAGGAACATTAGAAACTAGAGTAACTATTTGCGTAGCAACTTTAAAAAATCTTTCTTATAATATTTTAGACTCAATTGGGCATACTTTATATGGAGGAGATAATATTGATTACAACAGATGTGTCTAGGTGTGCGTGCATTTCCCTGTTTTGCTGATCTATTCATTGGAGAGCTGTTCCCAGGCATTTTGTGTCTTTACTGGTGATTCAGTAAGCATTGGGTAAAATCTTGAGCCTCTTGGACTTTTCAGTTTATTTCTGGATGCTGCTTTTTTTTTTTTTGCCACAGCTTTTCCCTGCCCTCCCATATACTTGCAGGTCGAGAGTTCTGTGTATCTGTTAACAAAAAAAATTGGACTAATCGAGAGGTTTCCTTCTGGATTTCTTTCCTTCATTAATAATTTGCATATTTTTTGAATCTTTTAAAAGATACTATATATAGAGTTCATCGGACCAAATATCAGAGGGAATCAATTTGACCTCACCTAAGCACTAAGTAAAGCAGTTTTTGGGCTCAACTGATTAAGGGGAGAGGAGGAGGACGTGTGTTTCTCTGGCTGTCGCTAATGTTCATCTTCCTGATGCCTGCCGCTCTTCTGCTCTCCGTAGTGATCATCAGCTTCTGGAGGCCTGCGTGGTTGCCTTCATCTTTCATTCAGCCCTTCTGGGGTAACTGGAGACCTCTTATAAGCGTTCCAGAGAAGCCAAGGAAATGACTGATAAATTAACTCTACCTGAAATGGATATTAGCGCATAGACACTTGATCCTTGCTTCTCAGTTCTCCTTGGTAGTAACAACTTTTTTTTTTTTTTAAACTTCTAGTAGATGAAGAGGTATAAGTTTCGTAACTAAAATATATGGATAAGTTTTCCTAACTTGTAATTTTCGACTGTATAAATTTTCTTCCCGGCAAGGTACTATATGTTTTTAAGTAAAAATAATCTTACTCAAAATTTGCAAAAGTGTTTTTGTGGATTATATAAAAGATTCATGGTTTAAGAACAGGCTATAAACCCTCCCTGTTGCATTAGAGCAGTTTTTGTGTAATTGTACACCCTGAAACTAACTTTGAGATTACCTGAAGGATCAGATGCGAGAGCTCAGCTGTGTTAACATCCTCTTAAACACTCTGCAAAACAAAGTATTAGCGCACAGCTCACCTGAGATGGTACCAAGTTTGAACATTTCACTCCAAGATAGCTAGAATCTCATTAAAAGGATTTAAAGAATTAGCCCACAATTTCAGTATTTTTCTGATTCTAAATGTAGTTTTAAGATCTATTTAATTCTTGTTTTGATGAAGGGATTTTGGGTTAAAAAATACATTGTATTGAATGAATTTTTTTAAGAAATTAGAGTTGGTAAAGGGGCAGTTAGTTACAGCCCTGGAATGCCAAGCTAAAGAGTGTGGCTTTATCCTGCAGGTAGTGTGTAATCACTAAAGGACTCTAACTGAATGACAGGCAAGAAAATTAAGAAAATTTTAAGAATTTAGTCAGGAAGCAGCATACAGGATGAATTTGTTTGGATCTGGCTGGATAGAGATTGGGATCAGATTGACCAGATGATATGGTGATAATCTGGAAGTCTTACATGGGTCTGGATTAGGTTGGTGGCAGTGGGACTAGAGAAAGAAAAGGCAGAGATAGTATCAGGGAAGAATTGATAAGACCTAGCAAATCGCTAAGTGTGTTTCAGAAAAAAAGTGTTATGTAAAATTTCTATTTCTGTCCGAGACAGAAGTCTCAGACATAAGCTCGTCTTCTACAGGAAAACTATTTCTGTACATTTAGTGTATTTCAAAGTCTTCATTATAAAGGAAATAATGCTACTTGATGTAAAGCTCAACAAGGAACACACTGTTGATTTTGAGCCTGATTTCGTAGAATGATATGGCTAAAAGTGACTGAAAGATCATGTTGTAGTGGTTCTCAAATAATAGTAGCCTCAAAATCACTTGCTTTATTGGGAATGGGGGAGAATGTTCTCAAAGGCTGAAGAGTGTCGTGGCTAAGAGCACAGAGTGTATGTCGGTCTATAGGTTTGAAAGCTGGGTCCGCCCTTTACCATGGGCAAGCCACTTAATTTCTCTGTGTCCCAGTTAACTATTAGGGGTTCCAGGAACTAAATCAGATAAAACCTAGAAAATGCATAGAAGATTGCCTGGCACATTGTAAATGCTGAATAAATGGTAGCAGCTGTTGTTGCTATATTTCCTACGTCTTGGAGATTGCAGTCCATACCTTTGACATTGGGCTCAGGAATCTATTTTTAAAATATCCCTACTCTGATCACCAAGTATGAAAACTCGTTGCAGTCTGCTTTTCTACCTCCATATAATAGTGTTTAAACCTCTCTATCCATTTTTATCCTTTATTTTGACGTTCCAAAGATGGCCATGTTTTTAAACAGTATGTGCTACTATTGTAGCACACTCGGTCAGGACTCCTTTTGAGGACCTTACCTAAATCCTTCTGGAAATTCCTCCCAGGCTCCCTCATTTCTCCCCACTCTGTCGCCCCAGTGGAACTGAGGCTCCTCGCTTCCAGCCCCACAGGCTGCTTCTCCCAGAAACAGATTAGTGCTCCGTTGGTCTTGAACCCCACATTCCAGCTCTGATTACTTCCAGCCCTACCTGTGCTCTCAGAAATATCCTTATAAATCTTATTGGGGAAAATAATATAGTCTTATTTACTAATTGCATTTGCAAAGTTTTTAAATGCATAAAATATCAGTATTTTGCTTTTTTTTTTTTTTTTTCTTTCTTTCTTTATAAGACCTTGTTCTCTAATCCTTTGATTATGGCTGGTGCCTTCCTCTGGTTTAGTGGTTCTTAGCCCTGACTAAGCCCCGGGGAACTTTTAAAACCTACTAATGCTCAGGACTCAGATAGACCAATTACGTCAGGACAGGCCTGAGTATCTGTATTTGTGAAAAGCTTCCCACTTGACTCTTAGGTTTCGGTCTGGGCTGAGAAGCGCTGAAGTAGGCCCAGTCTCATCACCTGCCTCACCACAGTCTGGTCAGACAAAGGAGTGCTTCAGCCATCTGAGGTGAATACAGCTTCTCTAGTCTGGCCAAGTATTTGAGGCAGATAAAGAGGAAGCTTATGTAAGCCTCTCCATGTACCCCTGTCTCCATGCTTTAGACCTTTTATATGCCATCCCCGTGGTAGGTCAAGGTTACATACTCTCCGTTACATACTCTCCTAGAACTGCAAAGTTTTCCTCAATAGTGCAGGCGTTTCTTCTATACCATGATATGTATGTTCCTCAAAACCTCATTTTACAGAACTGCACGGGGAAAAAAATAAGGCAGTTTATGGAGAAAACAGACTTGGGGCCAACCACTCAACACTCAGGCAGCTTTGTAGCCAGAGCAGTAAGCGAACAAAAAATTGGTACCGGCTCGATATAGCTGGAAGCTCTCCTGGTAGATATCAAAAATACACACACAAAAAAGTAGAGTGAAATGCCAGCAATATTTTAATGAGAGCAGAGGCGGCAGGTGCTAAGATAACGCAGAAGGCAATGGAGCTCCAAGCCAGTGGGGGCTGTGGTGAGACTGGTACAGGAGGCAGCCAGGCTGCCATGAGCTGGAAGCTGCACAGAGCTTGGGGGGCGGGGGGGGCTCCTGATGGGAGCACTTGCTTTTAAGTTTTGTTAAATACAAACGAAAGGCCTCTTGCTGCTGCTATAGCAACAGAGTTGAGAGCTTTTTTTCCCCTCTCTTGTTAAAGGTTGCAGTTCACTGACTGTTCTGACTTCCCTTGTGTAGGAAAAATCCCCCTGAATCAACAAAACTTTGGTGTTACCCTGACATCGTTTTTTCCGTCGACTGATCACTTGTGAACTAATTTGCCTTCCAGAAACACATGCATGTGTTGTAGCGAAGTGGACCATATACCACAATCTGTAATCCTAGACTAATTTGTGGCATGACTTGACTTAGCTTCTTTCTCACTAGAATGTAAGCTCCCTGAGGTGGGACTGGGGCGCTTTTGAAATCTGGTCCCAACAGGCATTTCCTGAATAAATGAATGAAAGAATGAATGAATGACTCAGAACTTTTCTAATATAAGTGGTGGGAGCAAGTAGAGATAGGAGCATGGAGTGTGCTTTTTAAAAAATGAAACATGAGAGTGACCTAACCTTACAGAAAGTTTAGGAAGTCGAGGAGGAAATAACCCCCGAGCCTTTCCTTAGTCATACTCTAAAACATTATTATTATTATTATTATTACATGGCCTTTGAAGTATATATATTCTGTATTATAACAAATTATCCTAAAATTGAATGGCTTAAAACAATAAACATTATCTTACTCCCTTTCTAAGGGGCTGGGAATTTGGGAGAGACTTAGCGGGATGGTTCGGGATGGTTCTGCTTCAGGATGTGTCATGAAGTTACAGTCAAGGTGTCAGTCACAGCTACAGTCCTCACTGGGCTAAAGGATCCACCTCTAAGGTGGCTCACTCACACAGTTGGCAAGTTGATGCTGGATCTTGACAGGATGCACCTAAATCCCCTGCTACGTGGAACTCCCCATAGGCCTGCATGACAGTCTTCATGGCATGGCAGCTGGCTTCTCTCAGAACGATCAAAAAGACAGTAAAGCAGAATCCTTATTATGCCTTAGTCTTAGAAATCATACACCTGTCACTTGTGCAATATTTTTCTCAGGGCAGCACTATTCGCTATGGAGAAGAACGTTACAAGGGTATGAAAACCAAGAGGGGCGGGTCATTGGGGGCCCTCTTGAAGGCTGGCCACCACACATACGCGTTCATGCTTATAGGTGTCATCATAGGTCATGCATAGTCTCTGTCTTTTTGTTCATTTAACATTGTATGCGTATTTTCTATGTTGCTTAGTTTCTATTATTTTTCATTGACTCTAACTCCCTAATTTCTTTTGTTTCTAAATATGAGATTATAGAACATGATAGTTAGACTCAATTTTTTCTAAAATTCAATTTAGCAGTCAATGAGGACTCTCTGTGCATAGCTAAGCATTTTAAATTTGCCAATATATTCTCTTTTTTTTAAATTTTATTCATTTATTCATGAAAGAGAGAGAGAGAGAGGCAGAGGGAGAAGCAGGCTCCACGCAGGGAGCCCAATGTGGGACTCGATCCCAGGTCCCTAAGATCACGCCCTGAGCTGAAGGCAGACGTTCAACCACTGAGCCACCCAGGGATTTCCCCAATATAGTCTTGAATATATGAAAATGTAAGCTATGTACATACATATAAAATACCTCAATTATGAGTATAGTAAGCAGTATAGAAAATGACTGATTTTTCTTTTTTTTTTTCATGATTTAATCTGTTCTGGCATTGTTCTCTGAAAATTACTATGATTGGATTGCAGGTAAAGATTCTTTTAAACTTTATTAATCTTAAGGGCAAATGAATATAAATTTGCAAATACGATTTCTTTTTTCGTGAAATCCTCGAGTCAAATGCTACACATTTAAGGATTTAGACATATATTTTAAAGGCCGTTTTGGAAGAGAGAACAGTTTTCTTTTTCTAAACTTCCTGATTAAATTCAGTAATCTGAATTTATTCTCGTTGACCTATCTCTGGCTTCAAGTGTATAGTGTTCTTATATGTTGGCTGTTTAGCCATCTTAACTTTAGAAGTGCAGCTAGTCTCTGAGCTGCAGTTTAATTAGAACTATTGTTTTTATAATTCTGGATAGACTGAAGATTAATATGTCAGAAAATTTGTGAATATGTCATGAGTTGAATTTTATTTATAGATGTCAGATCATTACCACTTTTCAAAGAAGTTTTCATGGGCTTTTAAACTGAAATTCTGTAATTTTAGGAAATTACACATAGTTTTTATATTCATTTATACTTTCCTTAGGCTTATACACAGAAGGTGAAGTCCGTTTTGTTACTTTGTCAAGTAAAATTGATCCCTTTGGTCTAACACTTGAGCAATTCATGTGCAGGATTTTCTTATAGGATCAACTTTAGTTTTAGGATTAGTTGGGGGAAGGAATAAAATTAAGTAAATTTCTTTCATTGAAAAAAGTGACATGATTTCAGTTATTTTTAATTTCTCAAGCTCTTAAATATACATCTAAAATCTTGTTTATAATTACACATTAACTTGCTTTTTATACATTACATATATTTTATATATAAGCTTTGCTTTTCACAGATAACTAAACAGAGCTTCTAAGTATTTCCAGACACATTTACCATCTTAATGGACATTATATTACGTTACATTATTTTGCATTGGTTTCTTTCCTTGTTCCTTACTCTCTTCCATTCCAGTTTTAGAACTTTTTAAGTTACTTTTTGTCCTTTTGCCACTCTCTCTAAATTCTTCACATCCTCTTTTTTCATGTGGAAATAGAGTCTCTATCAAGTTCTTTAAACATCCAGATAAATACCATAAGTAGGGTAACTTTAAATATCTTGTAACTTACAATAATAGACTTTTAAGCTCTATTTATATATTTCTATATTGTATAAGGTTTATTTTTATTTGGATTTTTGTGTTGTATTTGTGCTCATTGCATTTGCAGGCTTGTAAATGACTTGTTGAAGTAGATGACCCATCTGACTAAAAGTAGTATGGGCCAGAGTCTATTTTGAACATTTGCTATAATCACAGAGAAACGCTCAGAAGGCTTGCTAGAAATATATCATTACTGCTTTCTTTTGTTGTGCAGAGTCTGCTCTTATTTTCTATAAAAGAGATTAAAGGAGGCTGTTATGATACAGAGCTTACAGAGCCATGTTTTCTATTATGCATTACCTTTCTAAAAATGCCTATATGTGAAATAGATGTTTAATGTTTTGTGACTTGAACAAAACAAGGTACTTAGTTAAATGATAGTAATTGTTATTTTGCCAAAATAGTAATATTCATGTATATGTATGTTGGCAATCTAGGAATCACTGGTCTGGATTATTTTTATTGTATGATGGTTTCTGTGTAATACATATACTTATTTGTTATAGTGATAGAATCATTTAAAGTAATGATTATATTTTGATAACTTGGTTTCCTTTAAAATCAGTCCCCAAATGCCTTCACAGGCTAAGAGCCTTTACCAGAATTTCTTCCTAGTCTTTGCTCTTGTCCTTCCTCCTTCCAGCCTTCATTCTGTATCTGGAATCACCTTTCTGAAATCCAGAACACACTCCTGTAGTAATGTCTTCAGTGTCTGCTCTCGTTTCCTAGAGGCAGGGTTGATATTTGGCTGCGTTGCACTAGGAGGGTGAAATTGGCTATTTACAACCAGCATCTATCTATTCTGATTGCCTGGAGCTCATGTGTTGTGGGGTAAATTTCTGATTCTTTAGCAGTGTTTTCAAGATCTGGGATAATCAGAAGATCTCTGAATACTTCTGCCTCCACTTTCTTCCATTCTGTGATTATTTCAGATGTCCCTACTTCTTGGGCATCTTCCACAAAGATGCTGTGCCTTTCTGCCTGTTTCGTACATGCTTTTCATTTTCCTTGAAATTCTTTCTTTTTTGGGGCTGATGATTGTAAGATTATTCATGAAGATTCAATTTGGGAGAAAATTCTTTTTGTAACCTTTCCTGACTACCCAACACCTACAATCCTCCCCCAGCCCCCTCTACTTGTTTACCTCCTTCTATGCTCTCCTTGGTACCTGTGGCACCTAAGACGTCATACTTATTACTTTGCACTTTATTTATTGCTTGCAGATATACCACCCTTCCTGGACTATGGAACTATCACAGTGCTTAGCCCAGATTATCACCAAAGAAGTAATTTCAGTGAAGTGGAAAGAAATTGGTTTTTTGAACCAGGCAGACCTGAGTCCAAATTTCAGGTCTGTCATTTAACAGCAGTGGTTGAATTAAGTTCTCCTCTCAGGTTGCTCCTCTGTGTATGTGATGATAATAGAGATGAGATGACTATTAAACAAGATGATATGTAGAGTGCTTAGTGCATTGCCTGGTGCATAGTTGTTCAATTTTCCTAGTTAAATTCAGTTTAAAAGTTTTGTCTTGCCTTTTATTTTTCTCTTTGAACTCTAATCTGTAACAAGAATACAGTTTTTATCTGAAAACATTTCTCCCTTCTAGTGCTCTGTGATAAAACTGAATGATGAGTTATATCACTAGTGCTGCTAAGGAAAAACACTGTTTACAAATTTCGACCAGCTTTTTAGAAGAAGAGCTGCTTCACTCTTTAAAGGGAGCCCAGAGACTAGCCCAGTTCCAGGCACAAAATGTTTGTGAAATAATATGCAATAGATTTTTGTGGCAGGGAACTATCGTGGGAAAGAAAGACTGTCTTCCCTTCCTTGTTCTGGGCATGAAGTCACTTGATTTCTTGCTGGAGAAACAGGCATACCACAATCATGGGGGAAAAAAAGACATAGAAGCTGATGGAGAGTTCCCCTCCTTAGCTTTTCCTTGAGGAGAGACTAAGATGGTACAAACAGCCTTTTTGAAGGAGGCTGCCAGGACTGTTGCATAGTTTGGGACATTGAATAAATTGATGAGGGAAAAAAAACAGAAAAATATTAGGAATTACTCTGTGAACTAATTCAACAAATCACAGAGATTAAAGTAAAACTTGAGTTGTCTTTTTACCAAAACAAGGAAATCTTCTTTGGTTCTTGGGATGATTATTATGATTCTTTCTTAGGATTATTATCATACAGTTAGGGAACAATAAATCGAGTCCTATAACGTGATTCTCAAAGCTGAAACATTTTCTTTTAGATACAGTCTGTAACAATACTGCTTATAGTAGGCTATTTTCAAGACGTTTTCTAATTTAAAAGGTAAGTGGAGAACATGTGTTGACCTCTTTTGATTAAACTCAAATGACTGAAGCAGAAAGTAGTTCGGAGCACAAGGTTCGGAGCCTTACCTGCTCACGTTATTGTTGCGGGAAATACCAGGTACCTTGCTTGTATTATCTTCTCATTTTACATAGGAAGAAATAACTTTTGGAAATTTGAATTAAAGTCCAGCTCCAAAGCTCAAAATCTGATTATTACTCTTTAAAGTTGCATTTAAAGGGGCGCCTGAGTGTCTCTGTCTGTTAACTGACTCTAGATTTCGGCTCAGGTCATGATCTCAGGGTCATGAGATCGAGCACTACAACAGGCTCGATGCTGAGCGTGGCTCCTGCTTGACATTCTCTCTGTCTTCCTCAAATAAAAAGTTGCATTTAAAATGTCAATTTTAGGGACGCCTGGGTGGCTCAGTGGTTGAGCGTGTCTGCCTTCGGCTCAGGGTGTGATCCCGGAATCTTGGGATTGAGACGCACATCTGGCTCCCCGCAAAGAGCCTGCTTTTCCCTCTGCCTATGTCTCTGCCTCTTTCTCTGTGTCTTTCATGAATAAATAAAATCTTAAAAAAAAAAATTTTAAAGGTCAATTCTAATCTGGGATTAAATAGACTTTGAGCTTTACAATTACATATCTAGACTTAAATGACCAAAATAATATCATAGATGCTTTTAAGGGTTCTTTGGAAGCGACATTTTAATTGGAATTAGAAAAAGTAAGCCAGCATCATTTTGGCTTTACTTCTCTTAGGCCATATAGAATCTTGCTGTTAAGAGAATGTGGAGAATTTTTGCTAGTACCAGAATCTTAGAAACATTGGGATGCTAAATGTGATAGAAATAGTGACTCAAATAATCAAAGCCTTCACTAATCTGTTTTAAAAATGAAAGTAGGTCCTAGAACTTTTTCTATTTTGAAATAAGGAGACCTTGAAATCCACAGAAACTTAATTTTCCAAGTCCACCAATAATATAAGACGGCATGGGGGAGACTTAGATCAAATGCATACATTTAAAATAGATAACCTGTGTCATCAAAATAGAAAATTTGATCCAGTGTAGATCCTCCTTCTTCACTTTACTTCCCATACCATCCCTGGAAATCCTGCAGTTCCCTCATCTGCACTCTCTGCCTCTCCCTACCACTGAAGTCTTTGGAAATTATAAAGATGTTTGAAGCTACCAAGCCAACCGCTGCTGACACTAAAAGAAGCAGCTTCAGCAGGATTTGGAGATTTCCAGTAAAGGTCTTGGTTTATAGATAGTGCTTTCTCTTTGATTGGGAGGAAGGTTGTTCCTGTTGGTTTGCTTCCGTTGGCTCTTCAATCCATATCCTCAACAATCTTCCTGTTTCTTCTGTTTCTTTAGAGCTTGTTCCTCCTGACTTCACAGCACGTGAGGTTGCTCTAGCCATGCAAGTTTCCTTTATTTTCATGGGTTATCTTTGGTGTCCACAGCATGGATTCTTTTATTCTTCTTGCTTTAGAGAAATTACATGTTCTTTCCTTTAAAAGGAAAGAACCTTTCCTCTTTCCACCTTCACCTCAATATTTAAAAGCTTTTTTTTTTTCATGCACTGCTGGTGCTTTTGAATCAGAGTGATTAGAAAGGTTTAGAATGTTGAATGAGTGCTTTTTTAATATAGAAAAATTGACATTTGCAAAAGAGTGACAAAATAGAATCTTTGTAGCACAGGAAACATGGTGGACTGACATGCCGGGTATACAGTTGAGGAGTGTGTGTGTGTGTGTGTGTGTGTGTGTGTGTCTGTCTGTGTGTTTCTAGGCGACTTGGTTCAGCTGGTGCGGCTTCCTACCTTTCACCTCGCGTTTCTCGAAGACATAGGCATAAGCGAAACATGAAGTGTGCGTTATCCTCAAATTGTTCTTTAACATATATATATTGTTCTGGAACAAATCCGTGTTCCCCAAACAAGCTTTAAAACAGAACAGATTGTACTTGATAGGCTCTTTTATTTTTTTTTTTTTTAAAAACATGTGCTGTAGTTCTAGGAAATTTTTTTGAATTATTTTATGCTACTTTGCTCCCCTTCATATCCTCTGCTCTGTTGCTGAAATTCCTGTCATTCAGATGTAAGCCCTCCTAAACTGCTATCTTTTCTTTTCCTCATTTTTCCTCCTTTGGTATTTTGTTTTAGTTCTGAGATATTTCTTCAACTTTGTTTTCCATTTTTTCTAGTTAATTCTCACTGTGCTCTCATAATACCCATTTTTCAATTTCTAGGAGCTCTTTTTGGTGTTCTGTTATTGTCTTCCTGCCATCATTATAAATCCATGCCTTTCAGGACCTTTAAAGTTTCCTCGTTTCCCTATACTCCCCTGTTTTCTCCAGGTTCCTTTTTTTCCTGAGTGTTGGGTATGTTAGAGGATGGTTAGCCCTTTGCTCAGTTGTTCAGCCGTGTAAGATGGGGACAGGATAAGGTCTGTGTTTCATATAGACTCTCCTCTCACTTGCACAATGAGAAGCATGTGGTTTCGAGTATTGAGTTCTTTAATGCATATCAGCTATCTTTTGGACTTCCTTTGACATTTGCTTAAGTTCCAACTGGATGAATTAAACCATCTTATTTTTTTTCCAGTCCCCCAAACTGTTGAAATTGACATCTGCCCTACTTCTTCGGCCCTTGTGTGTTTAAACTGGATTCTCTATCTCTTTAGTGGTTTGTAGGTGGAAACAGATAAAATGTGCGTGTTTTATCCACCCCATTTACTCAGAAGTAGTTTTAAACAGCTTTGTTGTAGAAGAAAGTAAATTCTAAGATTCTCATGGTTTCATGAAACTTGTCCAAACCAAGACTCAGAAAAGAGCTATCATTGCCTATCTAGTGCTTGAACTTTGGAGGCAGATGATTTTACAGAGGGCACCATTTACTTATTATCAAACATGGGGAAAGATTGAGTTTTTATTGAAAACTAAAAAATGCCCCAAAATACTCTTTGAAGAAACTAGGGCAGTACAAAGTGGAATGTAATACTTACTACTGCATTGCTTTCAGGTGCACACCATACTTCTTAAATGCTCTGTGTATCATAATTCTGATCTTAGTAAACATTCTCCACCCAGAGGAAGGAGGACAAGATACCAAAGCACGGGCCATCTCCTTCATCATCTACGGCTTACTGCATGTTCCTGTGATGCTTCGTGATAGCTTGACTTTGTTGGGACTCTTGAATTTTCGATGAGCATGTCTCTTACCTGTTTTCTCCATTTGAAGAGCTCTTCCGTGACTAATTCTTTCATTTCTTTCAGGTCTTTACTCAAAACACACTTTCTCAGGGAGGCCTTCCTTGACAACTTTGTCTGGAAGTTTACCCTCTCCGATATTGCTTCCGTTCGGCAGTTTGTCCCCCCACATCATCATCACTGCTTCTCATACTATGCACGTGCCTGTCGTGCTTCTCCTTTAGCCCCCGCACCTGAGTGTAGGTTCCACCAGGGCAGGGATTCGGTTCACTGCTGAATGCCCAGTGCCTGGTCCAGAGCAGGGGTTCAGTATATATAGATGTTTGATTTTCTTCCCTTTTTTCAGCTATTTCCATATTCCGGTGATAACCAGTCTATCAAGACTGGGGATTACAAAAATGTGGGGGTGTCTGTTATGTTAATACCACAGAAATATTTTTTGCTTTTCCTAGTGGTGATAAGTCTGGCCTTAACCAAGCCCCACAACTCCTTTGGGCCTCGGTTTCCTCATCTGTATAAATGAGGACAGTAATGGTACCTAGATGAGAGAGCTGTTGGGAGGATAAATGAGTTACATGTAATGGTCTTGGAACAGGGACTGACGAGTCCTAAGTGTGATTAAGTATATGCTGCTATTATTATCATTATGATTATTGTTACTGTTCATTTTCCTTCATTCAGTAACACCATATTGAGCACTTAGTATATACTAGGTTCTGATTTAGGTGCTTGGCACCCTGGTCAATAAAACAGTAAGTCCCCACCCTCCCCAACCTTCCAGTTCAGGGAGGCAGACGATAAACCTAGTAACTAAATGGGAATGACACTTTGAACGTTTTCAGGCTAGGGAGGTGTTGCCCTCCATGTGGGGCTGGGGCAGTGGGAGCACACAGGGGTTTCAGTAATATTGGTCACAATCTTAGTTTGGTGGTGGATTTGTGGGTGTTTGTTCTACTGTTATACTTCGTAAATGTTACATGTATTTTGTATGCTTTAAATACTTTATTTAAAAAAAAATCTTTTCTATTCCAAGCATATTAAAGTATTGAAGCAGATTAATCACTCGTTTAACCTAGTTATTCTGATTTGGTAAGATGGACTTGACCTTTAAAAATCCCTTAATATTTACCTAATCAGTGCCTGCCTCCCTCCCTTTATTAAACGCAAAATTGTTTTTAACTAACTCTGCTTTTACTCACAGTGTCTATGAAATAATTAGTTTTATATAATTTATGCAGCATTACCCTGACTTGGGATAGGTGGCGGGAATCATGTTTTGTCACTGACACCGTTTTAATGCCTTTTGCAAAACATCTTGTTTTATTCAAAATAGTATCACTGAATTTAAAAAGTATATGTAGTATTTGAGTAATAGAATGAAAGATTTTTAAATTTTCTACATTAGACTAAATTAGAGGAATCCTTTTGTGTCTTAACTTTGCCTCCAAACCAGTTACAGATTTGTTCAAATTAAAGCCTATTCAGTTAAGACTATTTCTTTTTTATTAGAAACACGAGTCTAATAGTCTGATAAATCAGTATATTTAAGATATAAATTATCCCAAAATGTCTAAGTCTAATGACAATAAAAAACCTTTACAACTTTAAAGACAGGTGTAAATTTTTTTACTAAGTTAACTGTGCATTTCCAGGGTGTCTAGGAAGTGCCCACCTTTTGGTTCTGTGTGGTGTGGAGTTGTGCTCTATACCAGCATCCACTGACTGGAATTTTGTTTGAGCATGATGTGACTTACCTTGGACAAGTTGTCTGGCCACTCTAAGGCTCAGTGTTTTTATTTTCTCTCTAAATAAAGAAAATAAAGGAACCTACAACCTTAGAGTTGTTGTAAGGCTTAAATAAATAAGAAAATGCACATATAACCAGTTGGTTGAGAAGTCTCAACTTTCCAGGGTATAAATATATGGCAGTTTTATTTTTCTAAAAACTGTACCAGCTTTGCCCTTTGCAAGCTCTTCCTTTTTGCTTTTTAATGGGCCTGCTTCACAGTATCTCACTTTTGTTATACAACTCAAGTTCATTTTTGGATTTAACTGTTTAGGGAACTTTGGATTCTTAAGACTTAGTTCTGGTATTTAATGACTTTGTATCGTATTTGCTTTAAAACTGTCCAGGCTAAGCCTGCATCTCTAGCAGTTTGGAATGGAGATGGGGGCCCCTGTCTGTTCCCGAATCTATCTGCCCCTTCTCCCTGTCTGTGAGCAAGCTCCCTTGGTGTGGGACTGGGGAGAGGGAGAAGATGGGTGTCCTTACCTCGGACCTTGCAGTGCTCTCCTCTGTCAGCCTTCATGGCTATTGCGTTTGTGATCTGTGGGCTTGTGGTGGCCCCAACAGACCCCATAAGTAAGGGTTCTCCTCAAGTAGCTCACCTAGTCCCTGCCAGTTCCTTCAGAGACATGGCCTCATTTTTCAGTTGCCCCCTCACTGTTGGTTTTCTGCTGGATTCTTCTGGATCTCCCTCCATGAGTGTTCACTGAAGTGTTTCACTCACTGGGGAGAATAAATATGTAAGGTTTGGTTTTATTTCTTCAAATAACTGCTACTAATTGTGTCCATCGAATCTCTCTTTCACACTGGTAGCAGGCTTCCTTATCAGCATGTAAACATATTTCTATCACTTCTCAGTAAATGTTAGTTATTTAAACAGTTACAGTTTAAAAAAAAATGCATTATTATGGGTTTTTTTTAGAGAGAGAGAGAGAAGGAGGGAGGGAGAGGCAGTTGGAGAGGGAGAGAGAATCCTAAGCAGCGTCTACACTCAGCTCTGAGCCAGACATGGGGCTTGATCTCACAATCCTGAGATTGAGACCGGAGCCAAAATCAAGAATTGGCCGCTTAACCAGCTGAGCCACCCAGGCACCCCAGCAGTCACAGGTTTTAAAAACTCAGTTCTTCACATTTGGAAACTTGCTTCATGTCAGAATCAGAGTTTTCTTGTCTGTCCACTTTCACCCCCAAAAGCCCCCCACCCCCAAAAAAAACCAAAAAAACAAAACAAAACAAAACCAGTCTGGGTCCTGGCACCTTTTTGGGGGATGTTGTTTGGCTCTCACATACTTCCCTTCCTCTCCTCGGTAAGTCGTGCCCCAGCTTTGGGCACGCAGAGCTCTGAGACGCAAAGAGTCTCTGTATCTGCTATGGGCCAGGTCCCGCTTCTTTGTGTTGGTTGCAGCTGCTTTTCGGTCTCCCTCTGACGACTGTTGGCTCTTCCTGTGAGGCAGCCATTCACATGCAAGCTTCCTAGTGAAACATTTTGGTGGCTCATTGGAAAACTGACCTGATGTCTTCATTCCCAGTCCTCTTCACAGTCAGACACCTTCACCCTCTTGCTTCCTGGTCTCTTCATCCAGTGTCCTCTTAGACAAGGGTCTTGCCAAATGGCTTCAGTCTCATTATCTTCTGTGGTGTCCACCAGCCCACAGAAAACTCAGGTGCCCTTGTCAAATGGCTGCCCCAGCAGTGTGTGGCCTCTCAGCCCCACCATCTCTTTCCTATATCCGTTCCTGAGCTAATCTCATCTATTCCCCAGCTCTTTACTGTACCCCTACCCCCCTGACAACCTCCAAATATTTTGCTCAAGTCAGATCTCACTGAAATTCCAAAGCTGTATTTTCCACTGCCTGGGGTGTCCCATCAGTGTCATTTTCCAGAACCAGTGTCTGACCGCAGTGTCCGTCACCCTGGCGAATGTCATCACCTTTCACCCAATCACATAATCCAGAAGCCTGGGACCCCTCCGGCCTCCCTTACCTCCCACACTCCAGTCCTGTCTGTTCCAACTCCCAAATCTCTTTTGCATTCATCCCCTCTTCTATCTGCCCTCACGGTTCTGGCCATCATGATTTCCATTCTCTCATGGCAAGGCCCATCTCCTTTCACCTTGTACACTGTGGTCAGGGGGGCCTTGCTGAAACCCAGATCCCATTGCATCACTTGCCTGCTAGAACCCTTTTGGATGGGCGCCCCATGCCCTCAGACTGAAGACTGGTCTCCATCTTGTGGTCTGGAAGACCCCAGCCTGTCTTCCAACTTGTTAACTTTCTGCTTCTCACTCTACCTCCTACCACTAACCCCCAGCTGATAGGTGCCACACTCAGCCTGCTGCTTTATCACCCTGGTTTACCTGCCCTTTTCATGGAGCGTTCTCTCTCTCTCTTTTTTTTTTTTTTTTTTTGTACCTTGTGGTCTGACTTTGCAGCTCCTACTTATGTTTCAAGGCCCAGAGGCAGCGTCTTCTCTCTGAAACATCTCTGGCTTCCTTCTGCTAACTACAATTCTTTTTATAAACCCAAATAATACCAGTTATCACATGTCTTCTCCCTGGCACCAACTACACCACCCCCCCGGATCACTGACAGTGACCTTAGTAACTGTAGTGCCAGGCATAAAGTTCCTAGCCTCTCGTGTTTGCTTAGTGCTGAATAAATATGGATAAATGAGGGAAGGAATACCTGAAGAGTAGAGAAAATTATTTTATTCTAGTTTGTATCTTAGCTAAGATATATTATAGTGGCCACTTCTTTTACAGTAGTCAGCAACAAGTTGAAGTACTTGTACATTTGTAAATCATTGTAAATTGCATCTTCTCATTGTTTTTTATAAAACTGTCATTTACATTATAAATTATGTATTTCCCATTCCACTGACCGTTGTAGTTCACTCAGTATTTATTGTCTTCATGGTGAATAGAGGAAAATATGGCAATGCCAGAATCTTGTTCCGGGTAGGGGTAAGAAATGGGAAGGAGATCCCGGGTGATGACCACCAAGAGTAGAGATCTGTTTTCCGATCTGTGTTCTGAGTGACGTGCTGTGAAGGCCACTTTCTCCTCTTGTTGCTGGCCACAGGCTTGGGGAACACAGTCGGCTTCATTCTCTTTGGTCCGGTTGGGCTCCCTCTGGCCCTTACTGCTCTTGAGGATTCTCGAAGGAACTACCAGGCTTAGGAAAGCACAATTTAAAAAATCATTCATAGGCACGTTCACAAAGTGGTGTGTCTGTGTGTCCGATGATCTTCCTCATGGCCAGGACCTCTTCCAGAGACTGGGGAGCACTTCCGCAGACTGTGGGACTCACTGGCACTGGACTGATCTGAGTGCCTGACAGCTTTTCCAGTATCATAATATAATACAAACAGAGCTTGAGAGGACCGGCTCTCACCAAGAGCCCAACATCCCTACTCATGACAAGGCCTGGAAACCCTGTAGCTGGGGTTTGCAATCTCTATCCTCTTCCAATTCTAATATTCCTTAGTTCATAAAATATAGTTTATATATATATAAACTATAGTTTATATATATAAAATATATATTTATATAAATATATATAAAATATGTGTATATATAGTATATGTATATATATAAATAAATACTATATAGAATATATAAATAAGCATATGTATATAAATCTAGAAGTGTATATTGGTTTAGAATTCCTGGTCTGCATGTCTAGAAGATAAAATATTGAATCAAAAGTTGGTTCTATGCCTCATCCTACAGTTAAGTAGATAAACCCTGGACAAAACCCACAATGTCTTTGAGCTTTCATTTCTAAACCTATAGAATAAGGAAATTAGAACTATATGATCTCTAAGGTCCATTTCAGCTCTAGAATACTGAATAGATCAATTAAAGAAACCCTCGGGCCCTTTGAAGTCACAGAGCCGGAGTTCAGAGGGACCATAATGTGGAAATGTGTCCTTTGATCAGAGCAGAAGGTACTTATTAAACACTCAGTGTGTCCCCAGCATCCACAGTTACCTCCCCAATTTGTTAATGCTCACTGAAGTCTGCAGTACATTAGAAATTCAGTAGCCATGTAATACCCTTGAATTTATGTTCACCTTTGTAAATCAGAGTGTTCAGTTGAGCTTTATCTGATTGTTTTCGGATCACCAAAGGACTGGCTCTAATGGCCCTAAGTGTTTCTGTATGCATAGAATAATGGTTAACCCAGTTCCTACTGGCTCTTCTTTCCATAGTGCTTATCATTGTTGATATCTTCCAGAATTTAACATGAAAATGTGGCTTAAACTAACTAGTTATTTTTAAAGAGTAAAAGAAGAGCTCGCAGTAGCTATTTTCCGTAGCTGTGCAAAAAGTAAAATAGAAATGGTATTCGTTTTTGATAGGAGACTTGCATGAGGTTCTTGAAATAGAAAATCATAATCAGGACAGCTTTTTACTTCTTCAGATGTTTTTTATAGTGTATCATTTGGCTTCTAAATCTGAGATGCCCTTTTTGCTTGTGACTCCTGATTTTCATAATCTACCACTATTAGGGGAAGTGGTAATTTATGAAGAAACTTGGCTTTGAAGACCTTATTTTTACAGAGATAAAAAAGAAAAAAAGAATGCTGCCTGTTTGAATCCTAGTGCTTAAAGACACTGAGTCTTTTTGGGGTATGAACATTTTTTTTTTTTTTTTGGAATTTGTAGTTATGTTAAATAAGGCACAGAAATAGAGGTATGTGCATAGGAGACTGGAAATTGTTTCTAGAATTGTAACAATAATTTGAAAGTAATCATAAATGTTTAGAGAGAAAATATACAGAAAATAATGTTTGTAGAGAGCCTTATATACTATTATATGTGTATACGTAAAAGTTCATATTTATTTTTGAAATGACATTGATTTTTAAATCTTTTGTATTGTTTATTTTTTTAAAGATTTATTTATTTATTTAGAGAGACAGAGCATACACGTTGTGGGGCAGGAGAGAGGCAAGGAGGGGCAGATGGAGAGGGAGAGTCTCATACAGACTCTCTGCTGAGCATGGAGCCTGACATTGGAGCTCAGTCGTACTGGCCTGAGATCATGACCTGAGCTGAAATCAAGAGTTGGTCACTTAAATGAATAAGCCACTCGGGTGCCCCATGATTTTTAAAAAATTTTTTAAGAATATGCATATATTTCTAAAGATTTTATTTTTTATTTTTTTAAAGATTTTATTTTTATTTATTAGAGAGAGAGAGCAGCAGAGACGCAGGCAGAGGGAGAAGCAGGCTCCATGCAGGGAGCCCAACGTAGGACTCGATCCCGGGTCTCCAGGATCATGCCCCTGGGCTGAAGGTGGCACTAAACCATTGAGCCAGCTCGGCTGCCCAAGATTTTATATTTTTAAAGTAATCTGTGCACCCAGCATTGGGCTCAAACTCATAACCCCGGGATCAAGAGTCAAACACTCCAATGACTGAGTTAGCCAGGTGCCCCAGTAAATAAATATAAAAGATTATTTTTAAATTTTATTAGCATTTTGTTAGGGTTTTTGAAGTTCTCACACTTAAAAGCAAGTATTTATTTTTTTTTATTTTTAAGATTTATTTATTTGGGCACCTGGGTCGCTCAGTCCGTTAAGCATCTGCCTTCAGCTCAGGTCATGATCCCAGGTCCCAGGTCCTGGGATCAAGTCCTGCCATCAGGCTCCCTGTTTAGCTGGGAGCCTGCTTTTCCCTCTGCCTGCTGCTCCCCCACTTGTGTGTGCTCTCATAGGACTATGGAGAAATTAGTTATAAAATAGGCATTTCAGGTCTCTTCAATGAAAGCGTTCAAGTCCTTGGAGTATATTTTTTTATAGCTTTTTATTCTTTGCTTTTACTTTAAAATATTTTTAATCAAAATAATATATGTACAGATATCTAAAGTAGTCAAATCCATAGAAATAGAAAGTAGAATGGTGGTTACCGGGGCTGGAGGGAGAGGATAAAGAAGAGTTGTTTAATTGGTATAGTTTTAGATGTACAAGATGAAAAGTGCTGCTTTACAACAGTGTGAATATATTTAGCGCTACTGGGCTGCACAGTTAGAAGTGGTTATATTGGTAAATTTTGTTTTTGCCACAATAAGTGTATACATATATAAAGATCAAATAGAGAACTATTACAAAATATATAAGCAGTTTCTTTATTTTTTCCCCCATTCTTGCCACTGTGCTACCTAGGAGGCAGCTACTTTTTCTTTCTTTCTTTTTTGAGGATAATTTACATATAGTAAAGTTTCCCTTTTTTAGCATATGGTTCTAGAAGTTGGGACAGACACAGGGGGTATACTGCCACCAGCATCAAGAAACAGTTGTGTTACCCACAAAAACCTCCCCTCTGTGACCCTGAAGCTTTGGCGATTTCTGATCTGTTTTCCATCCCTATAGTTTTGCCTTTTTAGAATGTTATATAAATAGAATCATATATTTAGCAGCCTTTTGAGTGTGGCTTCTTTCCCTTACTGTAATATATCTGAGATTCATTTGTGAGTTATTTTCATTTCATTGTGAGTAGTTAATTTCATTGCTGAGTAGTATTCCATTCCATTGTATAGAGTACCCTGGTGTGTGTAACCAATTGGGTGACATTTGGGTTGCTTCCAGTTTTGAGTGATTATGATAAAACCACTCAAAACATTCATTTGCAAATTTTTGTGAGAACATAAATCTTTCCTTCCCTTAGTAACTTGGGTTGGGATTATTGGGTTTTATGGAGAGTATGTCTAACTTTATGAGTAACTGCTAAACTGTTTTTGCAGAGTGGTTGTAACGTTTTGCATTCCCACCATCAGTATATGAGCATTTCAGTCGCTCTGCATTCTTGTCAACAGTTGGTATTTTTAAGTTTAAAAATGTTTTTAATGTAGCCATTCTATTTTTTTAAATATTTTAGTTATTTATTCATGAGAGAGACAGAGAGAGAGAGAGAGAGAGGCACAGACACAGGCAGAGGGAGAAGCAGGCTCCATGCAGGGAGCCCGACGTGGGACTCGATCCCTGGTCTCCAGGGTCACGCCCTGGGCTGAAGGCGGCGCTAAACTGCTGCGCCACTGGGGCTGCCCATAATGTAGCCATTCTAATAGGTGTGCAGTGGTGTCTCATTATGGATTTAACTTGCATTCCTGTAATGATTAATGATGTTTAGTATTTTTTCCATACCATTCACATATCTTCTTTGATGACATGTCTTTTGCCAATTTTTTAATTGGATTATTTGTTTTCTTGCTATTGAGTTTTGAAAGTTTTTAATATATTCTGGATATAGATTCCTTTATCAGATATGTGACTTGGAATACTTAATTCCAGCCTATAGTTTGTTTTTGGTTCTTATGGCAGTGCCTTTCAAAACAAATTTTTCATTTTGATGAAGTCTAATTTATTGGTTTTTTTTCTTGTTTCTTTCATGAAGTATATTTTTAGCGTTAATATCTAAGAAATTTTTGCCTACATCAGAGTCCCAAAGATTTCTTCTGTGTTTCCTTGCATAAGCTTTATGGTTTGGGATTTTACATTTAGGTCTATGGTCCCTTTTTTTAAAAAGATTTTTTTTTTATTTACTTGATAGAGAGCATGCAGAATGAGAGAATGAAGCACACGAGTGGGTGGGGGGTTGGGGCAGGATCCTCACTGAGCAGGGAGCCCGATGCTGGGCTTGATCTCAGGACTTTGGCACCATGACCTGAGCTGAAGGCAGACACTGAACCAACTGAGCCACCCAGGTACTGCTACGTCTATGGTCCATTTTAAGTTAATGTTTCATATGGTGGGAGGAATGGATCAAGTTCGGGGTTTTTGTTTGATTTTATTTTGTAGGTGGCCCTCTAGTTGTCTTAGGAGTATTTGTTGAAAAAATTGTTCTTCTGCATGGAATCACCTTTACATCTTTGTTGAAAATCAATTTGCTGCATGCATATGGGTCTGTTTCTGACGTCTTTGTTCTGTTCTGTTAATCTGTATGTCTGTTGTTTCACCAATACTGTACTATCTTGATGAGAGGAGTTTTACAGAAAGTTTTCAGATAAGGTACTAGGAGTCGTTCAGCTTTGTTCTTCTAAAATTGTTTTGGTTATTCCAGTTCCTTTTCATGTAAATTTTAGAATCACTCTGTCATTTTCTACAAAAGGTCTTGCTAAAATTTTTTTGATTGGGACCACACTGATTCTATATATTATTTAAGGGGAAGAGGAATTGACATAATAATTTTGAGTCTTTTCAGTTGATGAACATGGTATATCTTGCCATTTGATTTTGTTCTCTTTTGTTCCTTTTATTAATGTTTTGTCATGTTCAACATTAGGATCTTGTATATATTCTGTTAGATTTATACCTATTACATGTGGTTTTTATGTTATTGTAAATGGAAATTTGTAAAATTTGAATTATACTTGTTCATGACAATATATGAAAATACAATTGATTTTTCTATATTGAACTTATATTCCATGACCCTTAAACATGCTTATTGTTAGTTCTAGTAATTTATTTGGGATTTTGTACATAGAGAATCATCTGTGAATACAGATTTTTTTTTTCTTTCCAATCTGAATGCTATTTATGTACTTAGGTATTGATTTGTTTATTTTTGCCTTGTTGCTGGCTATTACTTTCAGTATGAGATTGAGTAGGAGTGGTCAAATTGATTACAATCTTAAAGGAAAAGCATTTATTCTTTTACCATTACGTATAATGTAAGCTGAATGCATTTTATAGATGTCCTTTATCAGGTTGAGGAAAATACCTTTAGTTCCTGTTTTGCTGAAAGTTTTGATCATGAATGGATGTTGAATTTTGTCTATTGAGATGACCCTATAATTTTTCTTTAGTCTTTTGATAGAGTGAATCACATTGATTGATCTTCAGATGTTTACCTTGCATTCTCGGGATAAATGCTGTTTCGTCAGGATGTATTTATTATCCTTTGTATACCTCGTTGGATTCAATTTGCTAAAATTTTGTTAAGAGTTTTTATATCTATGTTTATTGGTCTGTAGTTTTCCTTTTATTTTTTTTTCTTTGATGATATCTTATTTTAGTACTAGGGAAGTGCTGGTCTCCTAGAATAAGTGGGGGAAATGTTTTCTCCTCTTCAGTTTTCTGAAAGAGTTTGTGTAGAATTGGTATTATTTATTCCTTAAATGTTTAGTAAGATTCACCAGTGAATCTATCAGTGCCTGAGGGTTTTTTTGTGTAGGAAGATTCTAAACTACATAAAATAGACCTAGCATTATTTATGTTACCTGTTTTTCCTCAAGTGAGTTTTGATAGTGTTTCTATCTAGGAATTTGTCTATTTCGTCTAAGTTGTTAAATTTATTGAAATAAATTTGATATGCGATGTTTTTATTTTCATTCAGTTCAAAATATTTCCTTATTTCTCTTTTGATTATTTGTTTGACCCATGATATGTTATTTTTTCCCCCAAATACTTGGAGATTTTCCAGATAATTTACTGTAGTTGATTTCTATTTTAATTCCATGGCGCTCAAGAATTTACTTTGAATGATATGAATCCTTTTAAATTAATTAAAACTTGATTTATGGCTCAGAATATGCTCTATCTTGGAAAAAATTCCATGTGTGCTCCAAAAGTGTGTATTCTCTTGTTATTGGATGGAATGTTCTGCAAAAACAAATTAGGTCAAGTGGTTGGCAGTGTTATTCAAGTGTTTTATATCTTTATTTATTTTCTGCTTATTTTTTCTTTCAATTATTGAGAGAAAATTGTTGAAAACTCCAACTTTAATTGTGGATTTTCCTATTTCTCTTTGCAGTTCCATCAATTTTTGCTTCGTGTGTTTTAAAGCCCTGTTGTCACTGTGTAAACATTTAGGATTTTTATGACCTCTTGATGAATTGACCCTTTATTCATTATGAAATGATCTTTGCTCTGCAGTACAGTTTGTCTGAATAGTACAGCCACTTCAGCATTCTTTTGATTATTGTTAGCATACAATATCTTCTTTCATCCTCTTATTTTACCTATTTGTGCATTTATACTTAAAGTATGTTTCTTTATAGGCAGCATATAGTTTTGTCTTCTTTTTTTTAAATTATTTGTAAGATTATTTACTTAAGAGAGAGAGAGAGAGAGAGAGGCAGAGACACAGGCAGAGGGAGAAGCAGGCTCCATGCAGGGAGCCCGATGCGGGACTCGATCCCAGTACCCCGAGATCATGACCTGAGCCAAAGGCAGATGCTCAACTGCGGAGCCACCCAGGCGCCCCCTTGTCTTGCTTTTTAAAAAAAAATTCAATCTGACAACCTCTACATTTTAATTAAGGTATTTAATTGGAACCATTTACATTTAATGTGATTATTGCTATAGTTGGTTTAAGTCTATATCTTGGTATTTGTTTTTTATTCTGTTCTCTTTTTTAAAAAAAATATTTATTTATTTATTCATTCATTCATTCATTCATTCATTCATGAGAGACACAGAGAGAGGCAGAGACATAGGCAGAGGGAGAAGAGGCTCCCTGTGGGGAGCCGGATGTGGGATTCGATCCCAGGACCTGAGCCAAAACCAAAGGCAGATGCTCAACCACCGAGCCACCCAGACATCCCTTTATTCTGTTCTTTATCCCTCTTTTCCTCTTATTCTATCTTATTTTAGATTGTATATTTTCTTATGATTCCACTCTCCTTTATTGGCTTATTAACTATATCTTTGTATTGTTACCTCGGTCGTTGTTTTAGAGTTTGCAGGATACATCTTATAATAGTCTATTTTCAAGTCATGTAGGAACCTTACAGCTGTACGCTTCTTCTGTCCTCCTGGCTTGTGTTCTCTTTTTATACTACATTTTACTTCTGTGTATGTTGTCCACCCCCCCCCATACATGGTTATTATTTCTGCCTTAATTAATCATCTTTTTCTAATTTTAATGTTTTAAATTTAAGTACAGTTGACATATAAAATTCTTTTTGTTTCAGGTGAACAGCATTGATAGTGAATTGATAGTTTTATACATTACAAAATGATCTCAGTGATAAGTCTACTAACCAATCTGTCACCACACAAAGTTACTGTGATATTGTTGGCTATATTCCCTATGCTGCACCTTACATCCTTGTGACTTATTTATTTTATAACTGGAAGTTTGTACCCCTTCATCCCCTTCATCTATTTTGACTCCCTCCTGCCTCCCTGGCCACCCCTCTAGTCTCTGGTAACCAACAGTTTATTTCTCATATGAGTCTGTCAATAATAAACACTTATTTATCTCTTAAAAGAGACAGGGAACAGTTTGGGTTTTTGTTTTTGGGTTTTTTTTTTTTTTTTTTTACCACATAGTTACTATTTCTGATACTCTTCATTCTTTTGTGTAGATTTAGATTTCCATCTGGTATCATTTTTCTTCTGTTCAAAGAGCAAACTTTAAAATATCTTATATTGCAGGTCTGCCTGTGATGAATCCTCCCAGCTTTTGTGTGTCTGTAAAAGAATGAATTTCACCTTTATTTTTGACAGATATTTTTACTGGGTCTAGGATTATAGGTTGACAAGTTTTTGAAAATTTTCTTTTAGCACTTTAAAGATATTACCACATTGTCTGCTGCCTAGCTGTTTACGACTCACGAGTCAGCTACATTCTTTGTTGCTTTGTGTATAATCTGGTTCTTTTCTTGGGCTGCTTTTAAATTTTCTCATTATCACTGGTTTTAAGGCATCTGATTATTACACACCCTTATTGCAGTTTTCTTCACAATTCTCTTGCTTGAGGCTTAGTTTCTTGGATCTGTGGATTTATTATTTTAATAAAACTTGGGGCAAATTGCCATTATTTCTTCAAATATTTTTCCTCTCTCTTTCCCTCTTTTCTTCTTTAGGGACTTCACTAAAAATATATTTGGTTGCGTGAAATTGCCTCACAGTTCAATGATGCTTTTTTCTTCATTTGTTTTGTTTTTTCCAGTTTTTTTTTCCTCCAGTTGTTTTATTTTGGATAGTTTCTACTGCTAACATATCTCTAACATAATATTTCTTCTGCCCTAATTTACTGTTAATCCCATGCAGTATACATTTTTTTCTCAAACATTTTCACCTTCAGAAATTTAATTTCTTTATACCTTCCATACCTCTACTTAATATATTAATTTTCCCTCTACCTTCTTGAACATATAAAATATGGTTGTAATAATTGTTCTAATATCGTTGTCTACAAATTATGTCATTTTTGTTGTATCTGGGTCATTTTGATTGATTTTCTTCCTTGTTATGAGTTATATTTCCCTGCGTTTTGTATGCCTGGTACTTTTCACTGGATGCCAGACACTGTGAATTATTGGATGCTAACTGTGTTTTTATTTAATATCCTAGAGCTTTGTTTGGGGACAAAATTAAGTTACTTGGTAACAGTTTGATCTTCAGGGCTTCCTTTAAAACTGCTTTGCACAAGACCAAAACACCCTTCAGTCTAGAACTAATTTTTCTAGAACACAACTTTGGTGGTATCCTTCTGAATATCTGGTGCCCCATGTTTACAAGTTGTTTTTTGTTTTGTTTTGTTTTTACTCTGGCTGGTGGTAACACCAGCTATTCCTGACCTTGTGTGATTTCCAAAAGTTATCTCTGCCTGCTTCTTTTGGGCGGCTCTTTCCCACCCTTGGTAGTTTCCTCATATGCTTGTGCTGGTCAGTGCTCTCATGCAGCCTGGGAGCAGATCCTGTTCTCTTTTACTTTAATACCTGTACATCCCTAAACATCACACAGAGCGAATAGAAAAAAGTAATGTACTAGAGTTATTTTTTTTCAGTCCCCCCGTCTATTCCTCAGAGGCAGACATTTTTGATTTTTGTTTTCTCACATTTACCTACATATCTATGTAATATGTTTATGCTGTTATTTCTTGCTTTTCCAATTTTAGATATTTTATAATCCAGCTGTCGTAGACTCAGATTTAGCACTTTTAAACCATTCTTATGGCTCAGTTTTTTTCCCCCACCACCTTCCCAATGCAGTTAACTTTTTAAACTAATAAAACATTTCAAAATTAATATAGGCATGTAAATTCTATTGATTAGCATAGTAGTTTTTTCTTGCTTTTGTTTTCTGTAAAATTTCTTTGAACTTACCATGACAGTCGGTCCATTAGATCTGTCATACACCTGTCTGTAGCTCCCCTCTGCCAATGCTCAGACGTGGTGGATCATCTCTGTTTATTCCCTCCCCCAAAGCCCTCCCTCCCAGAGGCTCCCTTCTCTCTGCCACCCATACAGGTCAGGTGCTGCTTAGGCTTGCTTAGCAGCTGTCATCTTGAGATTTCCTTCCCCATCATCCTTTGGGTTCCCTCCCTTCTTTCTCTCCAGCATTTGAGTCGCTGGTTCTTTTTCCTTTTGAGATACACAGTATTCCTTCTTTTTAAAAATTTCAACCCTTTGCCTGATTTGTTCCTCCACTTTGGTATCTGAAAAGTTGTTCTACCTTTACACTTAAGTGATGATTTGGCCGAGTGAGCACGTTTTTCTCTCAGAATTTTCTCCATTGTTGTCTGGCAGCCAGCAAAAACCATTCTGATATTTGTTTCTGTGCTTTATAACTTGTTTTTTCCACTTGGAAGCTTTTGGGATTTTCTTTGTCCCAAGATCTTTACTTTCATGATGAATGTGCTTTTATGTAGGGCTTTTTTCATTTATTGTGGTGGCCATTTGGTCATCTCATTTAGGCCAGAGACTTGTGCCCTTCAGCTCAGGAAAAATTCTTTATTTCTTCGTTCTGTAATTTTGGAATCATCTGATTCTGATATTGGACCTCCTAGATTTATCCCTTTAGTTTCTTATTTCTCAATTCTGTCTCTTTTTATTTTATTCTTTTTAGAAGATTTTTCTTCTCATCTTTATAACTTTTCTATGGAAGTCAAGGACATTTCAAATACGGCTGAATTTTTGTGTTGATTTCTTTGGAATTGTTTCTTATTCTGACAGTGTGGGGGACCCAACACAAAACATTTGTTTTTCATCTGCAATTCACCTTTAGTTTGAAGTCCTGAGTTTTATTTGCTATATCTAGCCACCCTACTCCTAGGGCGAGTGAGCTGGCCGTTCCTGGACCACAAGATTTGGTTAGGCACAGGGTGGTATGCTTTAGTGTCTTCCCTGGCAGTCACTTTAGATTTGCGAGGAGTTTGGACAGAGGAAGAAACAAGTTATCCTATTGAGTGGTGGATCTCCAACTGTACCTATATTGGCCAGGTCAGATGAAGCTTAGAAGAAAAAAGCAGGCCCTGCCTCTGCTCCTCATCTCGCATCCTAGTATGCATGCTACCAACATGCACAGGGGATGGGACTGGAGTCCAAAACAAACCAAACAGAAAAATAAAAACAACAATAAAGAACATGCCGACCTGTAACGTTCAGGCTGTTCCCTGTGCTCCAGATTCTCCACTGGAGTGAGACCTGATCTCTGCCCAATGCCTGACGATGGCTATTGTCATCCATGCCTTCAGGGAGGCAGTGTTTTCCCTGTCCTATCAGCTAGTCTTTGTTGAGCTCTGACTGGGCTCAACAGACTCATAGATGCTTTGTCTTACAAAGAGAAGTATCTTTGAAAGTAATTCTAGCTTTGAGCCTCAAACATTTCTGACCCATGGGTTTCCCCTCCATGGAGCTTTCCTTCAGTTAATTTGCCTTTTTCAAACGGACTTTCCAGCCTGCATATAAAAATCTAGTTTGAAAGGAATCTAGCACATTTATGTAAAAAAAATATATGAAAAGCAATAGATTTCTAATAATCTGGGGGAATTTTTTCTATCCTCTGGCCTTGCAAGTACTCCAGAAATATATAGACAAATGATCAAAGATATACGTACAAGAGATCTCTTGCAATTTTATTTAAAATAGCCAAGTTTTGGAGATGATCATAATGTCCCTATTTATTGGTTAAATAGACTATGATGGCTTATTTTGGCTTCTGTAGCGTAATCCACCAGTTGATCTGTTGAAACAAATGAAATGGAAGCAAAACCAGCTTGTTTCTTAATGTTTGTATTCAAGAAATCACAAACAAAATTCAGTTAATTTCATAATCTTAAGCTTTAGCTGGGAATTTTAAATTCATTTCTTCATATGACCGTAGGATTTCATTTTTAAAGATCATTTTTACAGTTTAAGATGATGCTTTCTTTAATAATTTGTCCTGTGCAGTTCAAATATGTAAATGGTTTAATTACATAGATAGTTTATGGTAACTTTAACTTTCAAAATATAGAAACTATTGTGTAGTAAATCTGTCTAGTACTCACAGAGGAACCACACATCCCTGGTTTCCAAATTACTGACTTTTAAGCCTCTTTCTTTATACTGAAAATGGGTGCCTGCCTCAAATAAATTTCTTTCATTTGAGATAGTATATATATCAAGGTTTGTAAATTCCAAATATGCTAACAACAAACATTGTTATTCAGAAGCAAAGGCTTAAAATTTGGAGAGTATTATGACCCTTCTAATAAAAGGCAATGTTAGTCACACTCAGGTTTTCAACCCAAAAGAGAATTGTGTCCTTGTCGTCATCTACCACATTTACCAGACTTGGTCCCTAATTCCTTTAGACCACTTCTAGGACCAAATGCTCCCTGGCAGCACTGGGTCAACTTAAAAGAATGTCTGAAAGTCTCTTCTGGCAACTAAAATGTCCTAAATTAAAGGTAGCTGAGGATTGAAGGATGCGAAATTGAGAGAATGCCTGTTGGAGACAGAAGAGACTGTGTGTATGTGCGTAAATAGAATATTTACATATGTATGTTCTGTGGTCAAATTTTACGTTGAAATTGTGATGATACAACTTGCCTATGGATTAGAGGAGTCTTCACTATTTGTAGTTTTTTGTTTGTGGTTTTATAGGCTTGTGCCATTAGAGGGCAGTATTGTAGAGGTTAAATTTGCTTTCTTGACTAATATTGACTTGCAAACCATAGAATCTATAATAATCAAGCAAATTTAAAGCCTTAGATTTTTAGTACGTTCAACTGCAGCCTCAACTGATGCATCCTTGCAAATATTTTAAATTAATAGATGAACTAAGCAATAGGTTAAGCGTTTTTACACCCAGATCTCTTGATTTTGGCTTGGGGACGGGAATTACTTGGTCAGTATGGCCATAAAGGGTTGAAATACTTAACTTTATAATACTTCGATCCTTCTGATGTAAGAAGGCTCACAAGGTTGAGACTTACAGGAATGGGCACTTCTAAACACTTGCTTTAGGGACTCACTGAGCACAGATCAATGTAGGATTCAACCTGTGGCTTGAGTTTTCTAGCTATAAATGGAAGGAGGGAAATGGGATTTTAAGGTTTATGGCTCTAGGGACATTTTGGGAAGAGCTGCCTGACTTCCACCTGATGGGTTCCTTTTTGCCTCAATAGATCCATGCCAACAAGCAGAGAATACATGATGTTTTTTGTTTTGCTCCTACAAGCAATAAATCCATGAAAAAGGTAGTAGCCCTCAAAAAAGCAAATGTGATCTTTTTTTCTTTCCCGTCCCCAATTCCCCACCTCTTTAAAAAGTCCCTATCGCCGTACGGTCAGTGTCCCTATAAATGAAACCGCCCGCGGCAGCCTCCCGTACTGCGCCTGTAAGAACCAGATAATGGGAATCAGCGGCTGGAGCGAGCGCCCGGGGCCCGCGGGACTGGGCATGCCCAGTAGGTCGCAGGGCTCCGGTTGCAAACAGGCAGCGCTCGCCGTCGGGACGCGGCGGGGACCGGCAGCTCCGGGGACGGGGTCCCGCGGCCTCTAACGTAAGCACGTGCGGGGGGACCGGCTGCCGCCTCGGGGCCCCTCGGTGGCCCGGAGGCCTGCGCGGCCCGGGCGCTCGGCGGGCGCCCCCTCCCCTCCCCTCCCCGCGGCCTGGGTCAGCCCACCCGGAGAGCGGGCTGGGGCGGGGGCGGGGCCTCCGCGGGGGGGCGGGGCGAGGGGCGGGCCCTGCGGGCGCTGGCCAATCGGCGCGGCCCTCTCCTCCTTATATGCGGCGCCGAGCCCGAGCCCGGCCGTAGCCCGAGTGCCGCCCGCTCGCCCGCCCGCCGCCTGCGAGGCTTCTCCGCGCAGCCGCGGGGAGCAGCAGCATCTTCCCGGATCGCCAAGCCCCAGAAGCCGGGTTTCTTGAAACTAGGGAAACTGCTCTCAGTTTCTCCCTGGGCTGCAGGAAAGCTTAGAAGATTTTTAAAAATTTTTATTATTATTTTTTTAAATCTAGCTCAAACAAGGCTGCTTGGTATTCCCCCTTTTTTTTTTTTTTTAAATTCTTTTTTTCTTCCGCGAGGGTGTTTTTGGCTGCAATTGCATGAAATCCCAATGGTGTAGACCAGTGGCGATGGATCTAGGAGTTTACCAACTGAGACATTTTTCAATTTCTTTCTTGTCATCCTTGCTGGGGACTGAAAACGCCTCTGTGAGACTTGACAATAGGTAAATGTCGGCTGGGAGAGTTTCTTTACATTTACTCGTGAGATACTTCTGCTAACGCAGGTGAAAGATAGCCAGGCGAATTCCTTTGTCCATTGCCGAGGGACGACGACGGTGACACGGATGTTGCTTTTCGAAATGCTTAGAATAGCCTTATTTTCGCAGGTCTGGCCAGAGAGCAGGCGTTTGTGTGTGTGTGTGTTTTTTTTTTTTCCAAACCACATTATGTAATTTAGCCTTTTGTGGCTCGCTGAAATAGAGAAATGCCTGGATATATTCGTTAGTAAGAGAGTGGCTGGTGTTTGCCGGAGGTTGAGATCCTACCTAGCGTTGTGGAATGTGCAAAAACCGATGCTAGTAACCTCCCAGAACTGGGAAGTCTTTTTTTTTTTTTTTTTTTGGTCTTGGATGTTATAAAAATTCCACTTATCGATTTCCCTCCCCCCCCTCCCCTCTTTTCCAGCTCCTCTGGTGCAAGTGTGGTAGCTATTGACAACAAAATCGAGCAAGCTATGGTATGTACGGATTGAAAATCATTTGCACGAAATGTGGGCACAGTAGAGAGAGCGAGATGGGGATGGAGCGCGTGCATTCTCGGTGCTGGTGACCGGGAGCTGCCGGCACCGCTCCGCCCGGGCTGCAGGAGGCCCCGGGAGGCCGCAGGAGGCCCCAGGCCGAGGCGGCTGCGGAGGGAGGCCGGGCCCGCAGGGCCCTCGAGGCGCCCTGTCCGCGGCGCTTGCACGCCACGCCGGGCCTTCTGCAGCGGGGCCTCGGTTGTGCTCGGGAATCCCGTTAGGGCCCCTCTGCCCTGCGCGCCCTCGGGTCGCGGGCACGTCCCTAGCGATGTGGCTTTACCAGGAATCCGAAGGGCCACTCGGGAACGGGGGCTGGGGGGGGGTGCAGAGTGGGCGCCCCCAGGGCTCGCTAGACCTCGCCCAAGCGGATCCCCGGGGACGGAGGCGACCGCCCGACGAGGAAGAACCGGAGAAAAAGTTTGGTCTTTCTCAGCCTTGTGCCTGGATTTCTCCTATTTTTTTATTTCCGCCTTGGCTGTTCTTTGTTATTGGAGCAGCGCCTGTGGCTCTTCTCACGGGATTCTCTGCCCACTGTTGCTAGGCAAACTCCGAACCTTTAATTCGGAGCTATAAATAGCTCGCGCTCCCATTGGCTGCGACGTCGGCCCAGGTTTCTGTGATGTCAGCTTAATCACGAAGGGGGGGCGGGGGTGGAGGGAGGAAAATGCGGCAACATGCTCTGTAGGAACTGGCTGCAGCCGGTGCCGAGGGAGGCGGTGGGGGTGGAGGGGGCGGGCGAGGGCGGGCCTGGACGTCCCGGGCTCCCGCCGCCTGCCGGGCCCGGGCCTGGAGCCTGGGGAGTGGGCGCCCGGGGGTCCGCCTGCCCGGCCCAGGGCCGCAGAGGACGCGCAGGCTTTTACAAAGCCCGATCCCCTCGTGCGTTGGACCCAGGTATTTCGTACGGTCGTGGTCGGTCGTGGTCGGTCGTGGTCGTACTCCCCAGATTGCTCCAAGGGCCGCTTGGATCCGCTAAAGGCGGGATGATACGGTCATAGTTTTTGGAGAATCGGGCAAAATGATGCTTTAGAGATACGGAATCTGGGAAATAATAAGCTAAAACCCCTTTCTTTCCTCCTCTCCCCGCTCCCCCCCCCACCACCTCTGCCTTTCAGGATCTGGTGAAAAGCCATTTGATGTATGCGGTTAGAGAGGAAGTGGAGGTCCTCAAAGAGCAAATCAAAGAACTAATAGAGAAAAATTCCCAGCTGGAGCAGGAAAACAATCTGCTGAAGACACTGGCCAGCCCCGAGCAGCTCGCCCAGTTTCAGGCCCAGCTGCAGACTGGCTCCCCGCCTGCCACCACACAGCCACAGGGGACCACGCAGCCCCCGGCCCAGCCAGCGTCCCAGGGCTCAGGACCAACCGCGTAGCCTCCTCTGCCCGCGAAGAACTGGCTGCTGCTGTCTGAACTGAACAGACCCGGAGAAGATGTGCTAGGGCGGATCCGCCTCCACAGTCACCCATTTCATTGCTTGCTGCGAAAGAGAAGTGAGACTGACCTATGCCATTGTCTCTTTTTTCCAGTATTAAACACTCATACGCTTTCGGCTTGAAGACATTTCTTAGTTGGGTGAATTAAAGGTTAATCAGAGAATTAGCCTGGAGATACTGGGACCTCATGCAGCTTGGCAGATAATATAAAGAAGTGGTTTCATTCATGCTGAGGAGCTGTGTGCCTTTCCACCCCTCCCCTGCTCCCCCTCCCCGCTCCCGAGAGTTCTCTCCTGCTTGCACGTAGTGTACTCCATGGGGTTTGAAGCAGTGGGGCTCCACTGGACTTTCTCCTCTTCTCCCCCATGAGGAACTTAAAAGGAGGTCAAAGTAAAGACTGACGCGTAGTCTCACCTAAGATGAGGGGAAACATAGTTCATCGTACACATTGACGACTGTCACCAAAAATCCATAAAACAATAGTACTGTGCCTCTTTCTGAAACAGCGGACGACACAAAACTCTTAGAGCGACTAAAACGGTGACAGGTAGCTGGGACCTAGGCTCTCTTACCATGAAGGTTGTTTTGCTTATTGTATATTTGTGTATGTAGTGTAACTATTTTGTACAATAGAGGACTGTAACTACTATTATAGGTTGTACAGATTGAAATTTAGATGTTTCATTGGCTGTCTGAAGAGGTGTGGTTTGTCTTTTCTATAGAGATCTACGTAAAAAAAAAAAAAAAAAAACGACACGAAGAAAACCCACACCTAAAGAAATTTTAAGAATTTGCCACCATCGGTCACTTTGTGTAATACAAAATCTTCTAGTTGCTGAATATCTCGAAGTAAATTACTGTTCGCTGAAGTCTTTTGATTGAGCTGATTGAATACTTTGAAAAATGACCCGTTCTAGCTAATGAAATGAATTTCGAAGTAGGGGTTTCTGCATATTACCTGTATAGTAGTTCTATGCATACGTTTCTGTGCATGTTCTCTACACAGTTGTAAGGTGTCACTGTATTTAACTGTTGCACTTGTCAACTTTCAATAAAGCATATAAAATGTTGATAAACAAGTGTTTTCATGTTAGAGTATTAACGTCACTGCAGTCACTTCACAGCCACTTCCAGGTAAAGTTAAAACAGTTTGACTAGCAAAATCTCAGAGGGGAGTGCAAAGGTTGGACAAAGTAGGGGCGCTAGTGGTTTGAGCTATAGAAGTAAAAGGAAATAGACGTTGCATGATTTCAAGCCAGGAAGGGAAGGGGAGACCGTGAAGGAGATGAGAGCATATTTATTCAGACCAGTATCACCTGGACAAGTGGCTTCACCTCTCAGGGCCCATATGGGGGACACAGAGAGGAATCTCTCGGTTCTATGGCTTTAAAGTTCTAGGAGTCTAGGGAAGCCCTAATTTTCTAATGTTTATCAACTAAGTGGGAAATGAGACTTGCTCTCTCTAATCCTAATAAGCAGCTCTAGAATCAAAAGATGGCAGTTAAGCTGATTTTCACTCTAGGAGCTCTTGTCACCCTGGATTGGGATGTCTTTCCTAGCGTGGATTGAGTGTCCAGCTACTGGAAGTGTCCAGGCAAAAGACAAGATGATTCCGTGGGGTTCCCTCTACGGGCTTTGAGGTGGGACCAGGTGAGCAAGGTGCTCAGTCTTTCCGTCCTTCCCAGTGGATTCCTTAAGACTAAAATAGGTGGAAATCAAAAGCACAATGGGATCCTCCGGCGAATTGGCATCTGAGATGTGAGCCTGACACGTCCTGGGGGCCACGTGGAGCGGGTGAGCAGGGGGCGCGGTTCATCAGCTCTCATCTGCCCTAGGACCTCAGCAGCGCCCCCTCCACCCCGTGGGAGTTGGGGCATTTGCAAGCCCTCAGGCTTATTTAAATCCCGGCAGGACAAGGACTTAACTTTGCTGAATCCTTCACTTTTCTGCTGTAGAGCTGGAGGGAGATCAGTGGGTGAGGGAATGGAAGGTCAGTGCCCCCCGCCCCGAGAAGTGGACAAGTGCGGGCGTGATACAGACCCCCGATACAGACCCCACAGCTCTCCTTGCAGTAAACCACGCACTGGCACAGGCTGGTGGCAGTTGCCGTGAAGACGGTTTGGGGGATTTGGCGAGGACTTAAAAAAGCCTTTGTCATTTTACTTTGAAGGCCATCTAACTTTGGTTTAAATAAATGGGGTATGTACATCATAATTACATTTCCTTTAAAAAAAAAAAAACATAATCGAAATCTCTGGCCACGCCATCGTTTGTGTTTAATGAGGATCCTCAACACCAGCTGCCGTTAACGGGGAAATTTGGGAGGCTTCATGTCCATGCATCATTAAAGTAATGGAGAACTTCCTTCTCCGTCATTTAATGGAATTTTGGACTTTTGATTAAAAATATGAGACTCCCATGACACTTTGGGAGCTGAATACTATATACTGTAATGAAATCTTTAAAAGATGTTTTCCCATTCATGTTTATTTTAGCAATTGCTAAACATGTTTTTTACATGATTGACATTTCGGGATGTTTAATTTAAAAAGGCATTTTATTACTTGCTTACTGGCCTTTGATGACCTGCGGGTTATTATTTAATCGATTATATCACACTTAGGTTCTGTGGAGCAGGAAAGATTTTTCAGAGGGATGGAATGCTGAACCAGCACTGGGTGTTTGTGACATCATTATTTGCAGCAGGAGACACCGTTATTCCAATAAAGTAGACACAGAAGGAATTTTACATGACTTTAATGACTGTCTGCTTTCTGTTTCAAATTAACAATGTGTATAACTCAGTAGTTCTGTGCTATTTTTTGCATACTTTCAAAACAGATTTGTCATTCTGTGATGAAGATGCCCCAGCAGAATCAATTTTTAAATTTACACAAGACACGTATAAAAAGTTCATTGGAACTGAAATCAGAAAATGAAAATTAATTTCAACAGACACGACCCTGGCCTTGCTGTACGTACCAGAAGCAGCAGAAGCTCCCAGGAGTCGGACAACGGAACTGCCTTTAGTCATCAACCTCAGGTCCATCCTGCAGCAGTGATGGTGTAACGGAGGCCCAGGAGAAGGTGTCAACTCCCCTTAGTCGGGATTGGCTCCACGCGGAGAAGTGGGGGCAAGAGAGGGAGCGCACCCCCCAGACCAGCTCTTGCACCTGTCAGATAAGGAGCTGGGTCAGGTCACATTCTGTTCTGCCCTGAGATGCTCCAGTCCTCTGCTTTTTAAGAGGACTCTCCTGTATTATTCTAACTTCTGGGAGGGGGGAAAGCACCATTTTTGTTTGTTCATTTAACTTCTTAAACTAACCTTAATTTGGTTTTAATGGTAGCTCCGCTGGTTGCCAACTCAGTGACCTCAGACAGGGTATTTTACTTGCTTTTCTTTGTTTCCTTAACGCTCAAAATGGGACGTGTTCTCTCCACAGGATTTTTGTAAGGAGAATGCTGCAAAGCAGTAAGCACAGAGATGGGATCCGAGCAAGTGTTTGAGGAATGCTGGCCTTCCTATTATTTCTGAGTCGCTTGTTCTTTTGTTTATATATTTTGTACTTTTTTGTAGGAAGAAAACCGTGGCAGTTTTATTTTCTAATAGCTTTTGACCCAGCTTTTGATAGTACTGGTGACTTTTATGACAAAAATACGTTAAAAATGTCATTTAGGGGGCGCCTGGCTGGCTCAATCAGTGGAGCGTGTGACTTTTGATCTTGGGGTTGTGGGTTTGAGCCCCTCGCTGGGCATAGAGATGACTTAAAAATTAAGTTTTTTTAAAAAAATGCCATTTAGAACATGGACAGAAATGTACCATTTTTTTCTTCATCTCAGAAATAATACCTAAAGGCAGCTCTTTCATTTCTGAGTTAGAGAGGGATTGGTTGAGAATTGTGCTTGTTTGAATATATTGATGGAAGTAAATACACAATTACAGGTGGGAGACATATACACACACACACATATATACACATATATATAATTATTAATTTTCTTATGGGCAAAACAGTGCTATGGAATGCCAGTCAGGCTAAAAAATCACCAGGATTAGTAACCAGGCTTTAATTAATAGCTATGGAAGGTTCAGTGGCCATTTTAAAATGTGCAAAGTTAATATAATATTACAATGTAGATCTATGCTTTAATCTGTTTTTTTTTTTTTTTTTAAGATTTTATTTATTCATGAGAGACAGAGGTGGGGTGGAGGGCAGAGACACAGGTAGGGGGAGAAGCAGGCTCCCTGCAGGGAGCCCAGTGTGGGACTCGATCTCAGGACTCCTGGCCTACGACCTGAGCTGAAGGCAGACCATGGGGCCACCCAGGTGCCCCAATCCAGGTGTTATAGACTCAGATGTCTATAGGCTACGACAAGTTTCTTGCTGCAGTGAGGGTAGGACAGTGGGAAGTGATCAGGACAGTGGCAGTTGGAGAGTGCGTACTGCATCTAATGGGGACGCTGCTCCTTAGCTCTGTCCAGTTGTCCCTCTGCGGGGACTCAGATGTCGTGTTGCCGGGTCTTCCAATTTTTCAAGCTCCAGAAATCCAGGCTCTGATTTTCAGACAGGGCAGCCCCGACGAAAGCACCCCCACTCTACTGATGCGGCCCGCAGGCCCGGAGTTTCTACTCCTTTTCTGGGTCTGTCTCAAGAGCCAGACTCCTGCCCCAAGTAGCAGCTCATCCTTCAGCACAAAACAAACAAAAAACCCCTCCTCTTTCTTTTTTTTTTTTTTTTTCCTCTTTCTGATTAGAGAAACTGAGCAGAGGATGGCTGGTAACTATGGGTGCGTTTCTTCAGCGAACCTTCTCTGGAGACCTTCCACGTGCCAGAGATAGGAGGGTGGATGAGCCACAGTCCTTGCCTTCCAGGACAGCCCACCAGCTCCTTAGGAGGGTGGATGAGCCACAGTCCTTGCCTTCCAGGACAGCCCACCAGCTCCTCTTAAAATAAACAAGGTACTTTGTTTTCTGGCGAAATTTGCCTTATGCAAATATCATTATTGCACATCATTATTGAACAATTGCTTCTGTATTCCTTGGCAAACCTATCTCTAAGAACTTTTGTTAAATCCGTGGCATGTGCTCGCGGTAGTACCACTCCCTCCATCATAACTACATCTTAGAACTGACTCATCTAGGGACAAAGACAGCGTTTTGCAGATGTGTGTGCTACAAGGTCACACCACACATGCTCCAAATTTCCAGGGATGACCTAGATTCCAATGGAAACCATCTTCCCTGTGGTCTCCAGTGCATTGAGTTTTGCCCTCGTGTAGTTGGTAGTCCCTGCAGATGGGGGTGGGGGGGCATGCAAACAGGACACTTGGTTTCTCTTCTTAAGGGGAGGGATGTGAGGGAGGCGGCAGAGTGATCAGCTGGACTGGTTGGCCTGGGCCCTCGGGGTGTTCCCTGGAAGTGGGCCTTCTGGACTCACACCAGGAAAGTCCCAGGCAAATGGGGACAAGTTGGTCGCTCCAGCTCCCATGTCCTCTTCTACTTGGACACACAGCTGAATTACATCTCCCACCCTTTTGGAGTGAGTTAGATGTGACCAGGGGACCCAGTTGTAGTCAATGGATAGAAAGCTGAAAGTACTCAACAGCTTGACACTTGGCTTTCAGAAAACCACCGCCAGCGATCCTCTGTGCTCCTTCCTCTTCTGCTGACCCAATGAAGAAGACCTGGCACCCTGGGCATGACAGATCCTCTGCCAGCAGAGTTCTACAAGCAGCTCTGTCCCAGCCATTGGGTAATTTAGAATCTGCTCACTTCGGTGGCTGACCCTAAAGAAGGTGAAGTAAGTATGTCCAAGTGGGAGGGAGCTGTCAAAAAACCTAAGATACACAGCATCGATGATGGTTGGGTGGTGGCTGATGATGACACTATTGGAGGTTTAAGAGGTTGAGGCATATATTCTGAAGTGGCAAAACCTTTTCACAAAACTGTTGCTGATGATAACTTAGAAGGCCCCCCAAGTGTCCAGTGAGCTCCTAGCTCTAGGGGGCCGACAGTTGGCTTGTGGCTCTTCCCTCTGTTGGGCTCAAAGGAGGTGAGCTCAGGACAGAATTAGCTGAGTTTGTAAGCAGAAAGGAGAGGGGATAAAAGGTGCAGAAATGTGGGGTATGCAGCATCAGAAAAGCTTCTAGATCCCCTTAAGACTTTTCAGTTACACAAGGTCCTTCACGCCTTCAGCCAAGATGGTATCGCTCCCCATCTACACCTTTGGTCTCAGATGCGCTGTCAGCTGATGGAAGTAGGCGAGACAAAGCACTAAAACGACACGATCTTGTCCAGAACAGATATTTTAGGTCTTGCTGCCGACACAATGGATTGGATATAAATAGGGCAGAAACCTACTAAGTTTTTGAGGGACTTCTATTGCCAAGGAAGACATACGCCAGCCCAGACTTCACCAACAACTACAATAAAAATTGATAAAACGTTCAAATAACTTTCAGGCCCTGGAACTCGCAGGAGCTGGAAGTGGGTGATGCAGATGTCTAAGCTGTAGAGCTCCCAAGGAGAGCATTCTCCCCAACGCCCACTTCACAGGTGGCTACGGAGGATAGCAGATGAGAAAACCTCCCAGAGGAAGGGGACTGGAATGTTGGAGAACGATGAGCCAGGGATTCCCGCCCCCCCCCCCCCCCCCCCCTGCAGAGGGCAGAAACAGGGTCTAGTTAGGGAACTTCCCTCACTGCCAGGGCAAAGGGGTCTTCTCAATGCCTAAGCAGTAGGGTTTCATAACTGCTGAGGACTGGGTATGCTTCCAACGGGAGGTTTATGGCAGGTCTTATGCCCTGGCTCCCCCATTGTGCATTGTCTGTAAAGAGAAACATAAATTTGCCTGGGGCCACATCCAGACCTATGTCTTACCCAGAGATGTTGGAGTTTGAGCTGGATGGGATCTGGGGCTGCTGCGCCCTGGAAGGTGAATGTGTACTGTGAGGGCAAGATGATGATACACATATTTAAATCCAAAGGGAGGATCCTTGGCAGAGACGGGTAGGTGTTTACAAAAAAGAAAAAAAAAATCTCTTCCTCTTCCTGGACACACAGACTGCTTTTCCCAGATTCCCTTGGAGCTGGGTGAGCCCATTTGATGAAATTCTGGCCAGACTTGAGGACGTGGATGGAAATGCTGGTTTGTCATTTCTAGGCCTGATTCATAAAAACTTCCCATGGGCAATCCCCCATGCTTTTTCCCCTTCGGCCAACTGGTTGGCGATGGGACAGCTTTAGGAGCCTGGGTCCTCGAGCGACTGAGTGGAGCAAAGTCCTTCTCCGGCCCCCTCCTCCCCCTCTCTAACCAGGAACTACTCAGGATCGTTACAAGAGGGCAATAAATACATTTCTATTATGCTTCAGACATATGTTTTCAGTTCATTACCTTAGCTGGGCATTGATGCATGGACAGCCTGATGCAGTATTACAAAGTGATGGGCAATAGAACTAAGAACAAATAATCCTAAAATTTGTATGGAATCACAAAAGACCCTTAATAGCCAAAGCAATTGAACCAGACTGGAGGTATCACGATCCTAGATTTTGAGATCTTCTTCAAAGCTGTAGTAAGCGAAACCGTATGATACTGACACAGAAATGGACACATAGATGAATGGAACAGAATAGAGAGCCCAGAAATAACCCCCCAATTATATGGTCAATTAATCGTCAAGAAAGGAGGCTAGAATATGCAATGAGAGAAAGTCTCTTCAGCGAAGGTGTTGGGAAACTGGATGGCTACATGCAAAAGAATGAAACTGGGCCACTTTCTTACACCACACACAAAAATAAACTCAAAATGGATTAAAGACCTAAATGTGAGACCTGAAACCATAAAAATCCTAGAAGAGAGCTCAGGCAATAATTTCTCTGACATCGTCCATAGCAACATCTTTCTAGATATGTCTCCTGACGCAAGGGAAATAGGAGAGTGAAAATAAACTATTGGGACTACACCAAAATAAAAAGCTTCTGCACAGCAAAGGAAACAACCTACTGAATGGGGGAAGACATCTCTGTAAAGGGTTAATATCCAAAATATATAAAGAATTTACATGACTCAACACCCCCAAACCAAATAATCCTATTAAAGATGAGCAGAAGACATAACAGACACTTCTCCAAAGAAGACATCCAGATGGCCACCAGACACATGAAAAGATGCTCAACATCACTCATCATCAAGGAAATGCAGATCAAAACCACAATGAGGGATCACCTCACACCTGCCACAATGGCTTAAATCAAAAACACAAGAAACAACAGGTGTTGGCAAGGATGTGGAGAAAAAGGAGCCCTCGTGTGCTGTTGGTGGGAGAGCAAACTAGTGCAGCCATTGTAGAAAACAGTGTGGAGTTTCCTCAAAAAATTAAGAATAGAATTACCATATGATCCAGTGATTTCACTACTACTGGATATTTCCACTATTGGGTATTTACTGAAAGAGTACAAAACCTCTAATTCAAAAAGATATATGCACCCCTGTGTTTATAGCAGCATTATTTATAGCAGCCGAGACATGGAAGTGGCCCAACTGTCCATCAACTGATAAATGGAAAAAGAAGATGTGGTGTGTATGTATATATATATATGAGCAGAAGATATAACAGACATTTCTCCAAAGAAGACATCCAGATGGCCACCAGACACATGAAAAGATCAATATATATATATATATAAATAACAGAATATTACTCAGCCACAAAAAAGAGTGAGATCTTGCCATTTGCAACATGGATGGATCTAGAGATTATAAGTGAAATAAGTCAGGAAAAGACAAATACTATATGACTTCAGTCATATGTTGAATAAGAAACAAAACAAAGAAAAAAAGAGATAAAAATCCAGACTCTTAAATATAGAGAACTGATGACTACCAGAGGGGAATGGGTGAACTAGCTAAAGGGGATTAAGAGTACACGGTAAAGGGGATACAAGAGTATCATGATGAGCACTGAGTAATGTCTAGAACTGCTGAGTCACTATATTGCACACCTGAAGCTAACATAATGCTGTATGTTAATTATATTGGAACTAAAATTTTTAAAAAAAACACAGGTGCAACAAAATACAATAAAAACTGAAATCAAACCAACCAACCAACAACAATGGGCATGCAAGAACCAAGCAGGAATTAGAGTTAGATGAGACTGTATCACAGAGGGATTCCAACAAGAGGTGAATTTTTTAAAAGATTTTATTTATTTATTCATGAGAGACAGAGAGAGGCAGAGACACAGGCAAAGGGAGGAGCAGGCGCCCCATGGGGAGCCTGATGTTGGACTCCATCCCGGGACTCCAGGATCACGCCCTGGGCTAAAGGCAGAGGCTCAACCACTGAGCTACCCAGGTGTCCCTAGGAAGAGGTGACTCTTGAGGTTGAAGGGCCTGTAAAGTGACAACACATGAGCAAAACTAATTTTTGATCTAGTTGTTGAAAGCAATTGCCTTCCCATGTGGATAAGAATAAATTATCTTCCTAAGAGTTTTGAGAAATGCTTCTTTGCAGCGAGAATTGGCCTGCTGGACTCTGAGGTGTAACTCATCTGCTGGCAAGGAGTCAGCTGGATCAGGGGTCACACTCTGGTGACCCTTGGGCTGTAGCAAGCAAGTCCAATGACCGGAGCTGGCTCTCATATAGGCTTTTACACAACATTTGAAAAACAAAGAAAGAAAGTCAATCAGTGACCTCCTTGCTGGGACGTGGGTATCATTCCAAGTCCTGGCAACCTTGAGCCTGTCTCCTGTGTGGTAACAATTGGCTGCTGCTAAGTGGGAGCTGCTGTTCGGGGTGGGGGAGTCCAGCCTGGGCTCCCAGACGACCACACCTGGGATGGCCCCACCCTGTCGGCTGCTGGCACACCTCACTCATTCCGTTACATACCCAGCTCAGGTAGCCATTGGAAGCTGCGTCCCGAAGCCAGACTGTAACACCCGATTCCTAACATTCTGTGGTTTCATTCATTTTAGCCCTGTCTGTAAGATGCTCAGGTCCTTAAAGAAGAAGACAACTAGAACAGGCTCTGTTGTCTCTTGGGTTTTATTTCGCTTCTGAGTCCTTGCTGTTGAAAATGAGCAAACTGAACTCCAATAAAAAAAAAAAAAGAATAGTACCAAACTTTTTAGAATAGTCACTGGAAATGACTATTAAAACATATAATTTGGCAAAAAAAAAAAAAAAAAAAAAAAAAAAGCAGTCAGTCTCTGCCTCTCTGTGTCTCTCATGAATGGATAAATAAAATCTTTAAAAAAAAAAAAAAAAAGAAAGACAGAAAATGAGCAGTCATGCTTTTTCCTTCCCAGGTGTGAAATAGTTGAACTGGGCCACAGCACGAAGACCGAAAGTCTCCTTCTGGGAAAAGGAGAATGGAGCACATTTCTTATTTCCGTGAGTCACTGATTGTTGGAGGAGGTAGGGCTCGGTTACCCTTCTCCCCGGTGGTGAAGTTAGCAACCTGTGTTACGGGGCGGGGGGGGGGGGGAGATCGGATAAGGAACGTGCCAACTCAGGTGTATAAAGAGACCTGATGAGAGTGATGCAAATCAGGTGTGTCTGATACCAAGGTCCATGCTCTCGGCCACCGTTTGGGCCACTTCCAAAGCCAAGCAGCCCTGGCCAGGGGAGCACGTGTGGGGTTCTGACCCTCCCTGAGCATGTCTGTCTGAAAGAGGGCTGCACGGGGCAGGCCCATCCCCTCCAGAAGACAACACTAGACCACACCCTGCCCGAAACCCCTCCCTGTCCATCAAACTGCTGGGCTGGCAAGGCCCGGGGGGTTTCTGCACCCGCGAGGACACGCCAAGGGCAGGTGCAGGTGCAGGTGGAGTCCGGGGACCCAGAAGGGACCGTGCGCGCGAAGGCAGGGCAGCTAGCTCCCCGGCGTCGTGCCCAGCAGGCGGCAGACGGATCTCGGGCGCAGACAGCCAGCCCTCCGGGGTCGCGGCCAGGGCCCGGGAAAGCCAGCGCGGGAGCACGAAGGGCTCCTGCAGAGGATGCTGCACCGATGAGGGCCGTCGTTGCCCTGGGAGCCCCCGGAGCCCCCGGTCCTTGGCTACGACCGTGACCCGCTTCACTTCTGCTCTCGAGGGGCCCAGGCCGGTGGCACAGACAGTCCAGCGAAGAATCCTCACAATGCCAAAGGCCATCTTCAAAAACAGTGGACATGAGAGCAAAACGGAGGGAAGGAAGACGTCATGCTGCCTGGGAAGCGGCCGCTAGGGCGGGAGGGACACCGCTGCCGAGGGGACCCACCGTGTCCCCTTCCACGCCTGCCGGGGGGGGGGTGTCACCCCGTGTGTGGTCAGCTGTCCAGCGTTTGTTCTCCCTCCTTCTCCTCGGGAGACCCTGCCGTGGGCACAGAAGTGGTCCTGCTGGACACCTGCCCCTCCCCTGGCCACCGTGACCCGACCCGTCCTCGGCGTGACCCTTAGCCCACAAAGGGCTCAGACACTTGGCCCAGCCTCTCCCCCTTCCCTGCTGGGATCAGCCACTTGAAAATGAAACTCTTGAAAGGTCACGGCCTTGAGCGGAGAGCTTGGGGCTCCCCCAGGAGCTGACGGTGTATCCACTAAAGAAAGCTGGAGTCTCTGCATCTATTGACAGGATCATATGGTTCTTGTTTTTTCTCTTGCTGCTATGATCAGTGGAGGGTCCTCAAAGAGTTAAAAATAGAGCTGCCCTGACCCAGCAATTGCACTGCTGGGGATTGACCCCAAAGATACAGATGCAATGAAACACCGGGACACCTGCACCCCGATGTTTCTAGCAGCAATGTCCACAACAGCCAAACTGTGGAAGGAGCCTCGGTGTCCATCGACAGATGATGGATAAAGAAGCTGTGGTCTATGTATACAATGGAATATTCCTCAGCCATTAGAAAGGACAAATACCCACCATTTGCTTCGACGTGGATGGACCTGGAGGGTATTATGCTGAGTGAAGGAAGTCAATCAGAGAAGGACAAACATTATATGGTCTCATTCATTTGGGGAATATAAAAAATAGTGAAAGGGAATAAAGGGGAAAGGAGAAAAATGAGTGGGAAATATCAGTGAGGGAGACAGCACATGAGAGACTCCTAACTCTGGGAAACGAACTAAGGGTGGTGGAAGGGGAGGTGGGCGGGGGGTGGGGGTGACTGGGTGACAGGCACTGAGGGGGGCACTTGATGGGATGAGCACTGGGTGTTATGCTATACGTTGGCAAATTGAACACCAATTATAAATAAATAAATAAATAAATAAATAAATAAATAAATAATAAATAAAAAGCTGGGGTCTTTGTGACGTCATTCATCCGGATCCGAAGCCCTGTCTGCCCCCAGACACTGTCCTTTGCTCTGCAGCTGATTTCAGTTGGGCTTGCTGGGGCTTGCAAAGTAGAGGATCCCTAATTTATACGTGTCTTTTCTCTGTTTCCTTGTCAGCAGATTGGGATTCTGGTTTTATTCCCATCGCCCCCCCCCCAATGGGAGTTAGGGTTCCCTACTTTGAATTTCAGAAGAAATAATTACGTTGCATACTTTGAATTCCCCAAGTTCTACGGGACTAAGGAGGTAACTAGAGCCGGCCTCCCATAGGCTCAGAGTGGGTCCGTCTGGGTGAACACGCTCCGGGGCCTAGTCAACTGGTCAGCGAGGCCGAGACCACCGGGCAACACGACCCACGGCAACGGCCTCGGCGGCAGCGGGCTGCAGAGAGATCCCTTCTGGAGCTCTTGAAATGGATCCGGTGTGAGAGACGAGCCTAAGAAACACCTGGAAATAGAGATTGGTCAGGCAGGGGTGCGGGAGTGTGGGATCCTCCCGGGTCAGGTAACTGGGCGTGCGGGGGGCCCATCACCCCGCGGGCCTAGGACGGTAGAGACCTCCACGAGGTCTGTCTTGAATAGGTGGGGTGACCGAGGGGTAAGGCACCCCGGCGGGGATTTCTCGGGGCCAGCGGCTGGGGACCCAGGCGGAGAGCTGGCCTGTGCCTCTCCCTTGCCCCAGGGCACGGCCGCTGGTCTCCTTACCTACCTGTAAGTCCCCTGAGCTGCCTGCCAGTCCCCTCATCTGCCTGCCAGTCTCCTTACCTGCAACTCCCCTAACCTGCCTGTAAGTCCCCTTACCTACCTATAAGTCCCCTGACCTGCCTGCCAGTCCTCTCACCTGTCTGCCAGTCCCCTGACCTGCCTGCCAGTCCTCTCACCTGCACGGCTCAGCAGTTCTCTTTCCAGGGCTGCCTTGGTGTCATGTTTCCAGTGTGCCTTGCTTCATAGATGCTAAATAAATGTCTGTTGAGTGCATGAGTGAGCGGAAAAGGATCTCTGTCCTTCACCCCTAGAGGAATGTTTTGTAATTCTGGGATTACAGAAGGTTTAGTTACCTGTGGGTCACAGGACTCAGACCTTAGCTTCCTCTTCCCGGATTCTTTCTTTCTTTCTTTCTTTCTTTCTTTCTTTCTTTCTTTCTTTCTTTCTTTCTTTCTTTTTTTTAAGATTTTATTTATTCATGAGAGACACACAGAGAGGCAGAGACACAGGCAGAGGGAGAAGCAGGGAGCCTGATATGGGACTCGATCCCAGGACCCCAGGATCACGCCCTGAGTCCAGGGCTGACGCTCAACCACTGAGCCACCCAGGTGCCCCTCCTCCCGGATTCTTAATCCTTTTTTCTACTTTGGTTCCTTTAGGGGGATGGGGTATCCTTCTCAGAACAAAGTTTTGGTGGGTTTTTTTTTTTTTTTCCAGTTTTTGTCAGGGAATAGATTAATTCTTTTCATTGTTTTAGAACAAGGTATAAATGCTAAAACTAAATATACAGGATCACAAAAACATTTATATTAAAATACAGTTCTCAGAATATTTAAAAAAATAAATTAGTATTATAGTAATAAATAGCCTTTATTCACATGTCAAGTAATAAAATCTAATAGCAGTTCTTTTTTTTTTTTCTAATAGCAGTTCTCATTTATTCCTGTGATTTTATTTTATTTTTATCTTTAAAGGTTTTATTTATTCATGAGAGACACAGAGGGAGGCAGAGACCCAGGCAGAGGGAGAAGCAGGCTCCAAGCAAGGAGCCTGAAGCGGGGTTCGATCCCAGGACCCCGGGATCACGCCCTGAGCCGAAGACAGATGCTCAACCACTGAGCCCCCCGGGAGTCCCTAATTCCTGTGATTTTAAAGTGGTGATGACCTTCATGACATTTTGAAATATCTGCAATATCCGTAATAGACCTGAAAATACCTATGATTTCCACTCCATACTAAAGTCACCACTACGGGGGGTGCTCGTTGCCTGCATGGCTTCCCAGAGAAAGCACTTAGTGATGACAAGAGGGCAAACGAGACGGCCCGTCTTCCCTGTGCCAGTCTCTGCAGCCACCGAACTCCCTCCCTGGTCCCCAGCTGCTGCCCCCCACTTCCCTGCAACCAGTGCACCTGCTGCCAGAGCCAAAGTCACGGTAGGGCCCCGGCGGCGCACACCTGAGTCTGGGAGGCAGCCTGGAGCCAGATACCACCGCCCCGAGCTGTCAGGGAAGTCACGGTGCTTTGGAATAATCTGGGCCTTTTGGTCACAGGCGGAAATGGTTGGTCTCCAGGAGACTCCCCGACCTGATGCTCTCACAGGTGGGGAGGCTGCCGGAGGGCAGGTGTGCAGGATGCAGGTGTGCAGGACGAGAGCTCACAGGAGACCCGGGGCGGGGGGGGGGGGGGGGGGTCGTAAATGCCTTTGAGGCTCCAGGGGTCCGATGGAGGGTTTGGGTGGTTTAGGAGTTTGCTGGTTTTCGGGCTACGGGTCGAGTCACAGCGCGCAGGTTGCAGGTGGTGTGACAAGGCTCCTCTGCCCACGTCCTGACGTTGCTGCGGGCCCGGCGGGATGTGCCCCAAGCCCCAAACGCGGCCTCGGCTTTGGTCTCAGCCCCGTGGCTCCAAGTTTTCCTTAAGAACTCTGTGCGTTCCGGGAAGGACGCGTCCAAGGTTCCCGGTGATGTCTTTCCACAGTAGCAACGTTTTGAAAACCAAACAAGGCGGAGGGGGTCGTCCGTGACGTGCTGCAGAGAGAGCAAAACCAAATGCGAATGCGGCCAGGATCTCTCTCTTTTTTTTAATTTTTAAAATTTTTTTTATTGGAGTTCAATTTGCCAACATATAGCATAACACCCAGTGCTCATCCCATCAAGTGCCCCCCTCGTTGCCCATCACCCAGTCACCCCAACCCCCCACCTCCCCTTCCACCCCCCCTTGTTCACTTCCCAGAGTTAGGAGTCTCTCATGGTTTGTCACCCTCTCTGATCTCAGAGAGTATGGGACGGTGCCTGGGGGGCTAGAGTTGGCCCCCCCCCCCGCTAGAGCTAGACCCCCACAGGCCGCTGGACGTGCTTACAGCAGGTGTCCCTGCGGTCACTGGGGGCCTGGGGGCGCACCTGGTCTTCTGCACCAGCTCTTCCAGGCTTTCTAAAAATCCTTGCAGGGAGCGTGCAGTACGTAGCTTAGCCAGACACGTTCACTTTCAAGGAAACCTCTGGTTACTTCTGTGTCTGCCACAAGGACCACCGCATGTGTTTCAAAAAAAACAAAACAAAAAACCCCCCATGTCTCCACGAAATTAAAGTTCAAGTCTCTCTCAAGAGTGTGAATTCAATGAGGACAATTAAAAAAAAAAAAAAAAAAAAGGAAAGGAAAGAAAAGGAAAGTGCCACCAAGTGAAAGGTTAGAAGCGTTTGCTGGTCTCTATGCTGGGAAGCCAGAGTCTCTGGGGGGAGCCAGCATCATGATGGTCCCCTGGGGGCTCCATCCCCCTGCCCCCTCCCCCTGGCCTCCCCCTCCTCCCCCCTTGGCAGCAGCCAGCCTGATGGTGGGACAGGGGCCACGCCAGCCTCTGCCACTTGGGAGCGGCAAGCAGCAGCGTTGGGGGTGACCTAGGCTGCCACTGGGGCCCGGGACGCCCATGTAGCAGTGGTGACACGCTCATCTCCCTAAAACCAGCCGTCCGAAACCTGCTAGCTTCAAATGTCTGAAAATCCCAACGCTTTGCTTTGCCTTCGCACGGGTTTTCTTGCGGAGGAGATAGGCTGCATGTCAGTTGTGGCGAATATTTATAGTACAGGCCTTGGTGCTGCACAAATATTTACTGAGTGCTCACGTCAGAGGGAGCAAACGTTGGGTGGCTCCCTCTAGGACTGCAGGGGCCGGGGGTGGGGGTGCTCTGTACACCCCCCCCATTGGCAGATCCCAAGTATCCTTCCCGGTTTGGTGAAGGGAGGCCCTGGGGTGGGGGCTGGGGGTGGCTAAGGGGAGGGACTCGCATCCTGGGCTGGTTGGGGGGGTCCTCACTGGCCGTGGTGGGGGGCAGTGGCAGGTGGTGACAGGGTGGAGGTGGCCCAGGTTGTCAGGGGCCCGCAGGGGGCCAGGCCGGGCACCTGCGCCAGGGGACTGGTGTGTGCCGGGCCTCCCGCGGAGCTTCGTGCCCTTGCTTGCTCACTGCACCCATGCACCTGTGTCTGCAGAGACCTTCTGGAAGTGACTCCTGGCTGCAGAGCTCTGGTGACCTACCAACCCCTGCTGCACCCCGGGGTGGGGATGGGAAAGCAAGTCACTGCACCTGGGACAAGGGCGGGCCGAGCTGAAGTTTAAGGGGCAGGCTTGGAGCAAGGGGAGGAGATGACCAGCTCCGGTCCCCGAGGGCCGGGGACGGGGCCCCTCCAAGGGAGCAGGAGCGGTGTGAGGGTAGAGGTGTGTGCAGGCAGATGGTCTGGCCCGGGCACCAGGGGTTGTGGCCGAGGCCAGGCTGCGCGCCCCAGCGGAGGCCAGCGATGTGGCCACAGAGAGCATCGTGGTCCCGCTCGGGGCCCCCGAGGGCTGAGGTCAGGGGCAAGGTGCTCCCACCTGCCTGTGGAACTCCCGTGCTGACCCCGGGGATGCTGGGGAGAGGGCCTGCGGGGGCCCAGGGACCCCTAGGAAACTGCAGCCAGAGCAGTGACCGTGACCCCGGGAGGAGGGAGCAGGCCTGGTCTAGGGATAGCCGGGCAGGGGGCGGGGGGCGGGGGAGGAAACCAGGGCGGGCAGGACCCCCCCAGGGGCTGCACCAGGCTCACTGCCTGTTTGGGGGGCAGGGCCGGCTGGGTTTTGAGTGGATCTGGGGCAGCCTGGTGGGGCCCCCCCAGCGCCCGTTGTTTGCTGGGATTTGGAGCTCGGGTGAGGTGACCCAGGCTTCACAGCCCGCCCCGTCCTGGCCAAGGGGACCCGCGGTGGTCCAGCAGCGAGGGGACCCTGAGTGCCGCCACCAGCGACCTTGGGCGAGTCGCTTATCCTGGCGCGGCCTCCGCTGGCTCCTCTGCCCGGTGTGAGGATGAGTGGGATGACCCACTGGAGCACGGTGCTCCAGACAGTGTCTGGGACAGAGGGGCCCCACGTGTGTGAGCGCTTTATGGTGACTACCCGGGACCCCCCCAGGCCTTAAGTAGGGGGCGGTGAGGCCTAATGAACAGATGACACAGTTGGGAGGGAGGGGGGGCAGGTGGAGGACAGCTGTGACCAGAGCGGGCGAGGATGTTTCCTGAGTATCTGGGGCAGGCTGGTGGCGAGAACAGATCACGGGGCCGTGGCTTCAAATCTCCGAAAAACCAAACGCTCCCCAGCCTTTCTCGCTGTACCAGACAACTTAGTTTCGTGAGCAGACCAAATTAAACATTTGCTCCTTATGTTTCCAAATGAGCAAATTGATGCTGCAGAACGTGTTTGAGGTGTCTGGGGACCGTCGGTGACCCCAAAGCTGGCTGTTAACCAGCGGTGTGACCCGGGGAGCCACCCGCTGTCTCTGAGCCTGAGTTCAGGAGTCGGGTCAGATCGGAAGCATCACCCAGCTCTCGTGGGCCCCGAAGGTCCAGCTCTAAAGGCAGCCAAGGGTTAGGCTGGCCTTGGCTCCTTGGTGCACTTGGGAACAAAATGACAGACCCTCTTGAGGAGCCTAAGTGCAGGTGGAGGGCAGGGGACAGGCTGGCAGCAGGCAGCAGGCGGGGAGGCTCGTCAGCAGGCAGGCAGCAGGCAGTGGGGGGGTGCTTGGGTCAGGGGATCCTGCAGCCTCTGTCTCTCATGAATAAATAAATAAAATATTTAAAAAAATGAGATGAAGACATGGGGACTCAGGGATTATACGATGAGGGAAGGATAAATTAATCTCCAGGCTGCACACGGTGGCCCTCTGCTTGCTAGCGGCGGGCCGCAAGTTCAGGTCGGCGCTCCTAGGCTATCAGACAACCATGGCTTCTGGTTAAAATGTTTCGGTGGTTTCCTCTGGCCCTTGGATAAAAGCCACGTGCCTTCACCTGCCAGCCTCTTCCCTTCCCTCCAGCTCGCGCTTGGCGGCACGGGAAGCCACACTCTTCCCTTCCTGGGGCCTGCCATGCTCTCGCTCTCTCCATCTGTCATTTGGGATCAACTGGCCTGCCATCCCCCGTCACCCAACTCCACGGCCGCGGCTCTGTCCCTCCCCGAGGGCTTGGCACACAGTAGGCATCAGAAAAGGGTAGGACAAACGGATCTGCGGGAACTCGGACAGCTTGCCTCGTCCTGGGATCTCTGTGTCAGGCTCCCCCACAGGTCCCCAGAAAAGGGGCACCGTACGGTGTGGGAGACACACTGCACTGCCCACGGCCTGGCCCTCGGGATTGAATAAACAGCCGCCCCAGAGAACTGGAGAGAGGTTGACGGTGCAGAGGTTCCAGCAGGACTTGCTGGGGACCACACCCTCAGATGATAAGGACAGAGGGAGGTGGCAGTTTCCTGAAGTGGGGGGCGGGGGAGAGTGAGTTTAAGAGAATTTGCACGACACCTGCAAAGGGCATGTCAGGAAGCCTGCTTTCTGTCACCACCCTCGGTACCTATAGATACGTATCTGTAGAAGTGAGTGAGATTTGGGGAAAGAAACAAAAGATCAACCCCAGAAAAGGGAAAGCAGAGGAGGGTTCAACCCATATTCTCAAGGGACATAGTCTGGGACAAAGGTCACAGAGATGAAGTGCCAGTGACTGATCTGAATCATCTGCAAGGTAGGCAGGTAGCAGGTAGCAGGTAACCAGAAGTTGACACGGTGAGAACATCCAGACTTGCTGTCCTAGGAAAATGCTGCGGTGAACCTCCTGGTAAATATTTTCAGAACCTTAAAAAGCACAGTGAGCACTCCATGCCAGCGTTTTGCAGATAGAGATTGTTCCAGACGTCTTTAATCATTACATCTCCACGTCATTACGCGTATCCCCGGATTCTAAGCTGCTTGAAAACAGTAGGAACATGTCCCCCTCATGCATTTCCCCTAGTATCCATTCCAGAATCTTCATTCCCTACTTCCTTGTTGGACTCAAGTAGACGAAAAGAATTGGAGTCGTAGAGCTTTCAGACGTAGGGAAGACATGCCAACCCTAACGGTATAGGCTTGCATTTCCGATGGGTTAAAAGAATTATCCACTTTTAAAAATATTCGCCACCCCGTTATGGAAGTGATCTGTAGCCTACGTGAAAAATGACTTCGGGGTTTTAGATAAGGATGTATTTTGAGGGGTCATCGCAGGGAAGTGAGTCCGAAGAAGATCCTCCAGAGGCAGGGGCTGCATTCCTCAAAGCGCGTCATGGTCCTTTCCTCCACTGGCCCAACCACAGCTGGAGGAAGACGTCCTGCTCTGGGCCCCATATCTTATATGATGGATAAACCCAGAAGAACTCGGGAATCGGTGACCGAGAGGAAGGCCCTCAAAGCTGTGGGACGTGGGAAGTAAGATCCCATTGATGCTACCACCTGTCTCCTGGCCCGAACTGGAACCTTGGCACTAACCCCAGATGCTTTCACTTCCCCCAATCCCTCCTGGATCCCAGCACAGCTCGCCTTCCCCCAAGTCCCCAGCTGAGTTCTGATGCCCACCAGGCCCCCCCAGCTCTGCAGCAGCCCCCTTCCTCCGGGTGGGCTCATCTGCCTGTCTCCTACAGGGCTCCCAGCGTGAGCTTTCTGAAATGCACGCCTGTGGGCGCCTGGGGGGCTCCGTCGGTTGAGGGTCTGCTGTCCTGTCCTCGGCTCAAGTCATGATTCCGGGGTCCTGGGATCAAGTCCCTGTAGCTGGGTCCCTGCCGAGCGAGGAGTCTGCTTATCCCTCTCCCCTTGTCCCTCCCCCCCCCGCTCACTCTTCTCTCTCCCTCTCTCTCTCAAATAAATAAATAAAAATAAATAAATAAATAAGATCCTTTGGAAAAAATGCACACGTTTGTGCATTTTTTAACCGCTTCTTGATCGCTCACACAGCCGGCACCTGACCCAAGCCCACCGAGGGAGCCTTATCCAATTTCTGCCCCCTGCGTCCGCATCAGGCCACAGACCGAGCCTCTCTGTAGGCCCCGCGCTCTCTCACCTCCACACTTTTGCGCATGCAGTTTCCTCTGCACGTCGAGCCAGGACGGAAGCTCAGCTCCAATGAACTTTAAAAGAGAAATGATCATGCATGCAGTATATGCCTGAGTATAAGGTAACCCTAAACATAAACTATTTCCCCCCCCCAAAAAAAGTCTCTGGCCTGCCTTCATTTTCCCCCAAGCTGAATATTCACTCTACCTGAAGAGGCAAGTGCTTCTTCCCAGGTGCTTCCAGAAGTCCTCGCTAATACCTTCCCGCCAGCATGGGGTGCCTACGGTGGTGTGGATGCTACACCTGCCCACCCCATATGAGTATGGGATTTAAATTCCTGGAGGCAGGAATTGTGTTTGTACACATCTACTTTCTTTCCTTTTTCAAAAAGATTGTATTTATTCGTGAGAGACACACAGAGAGGGGCAGAGACCCAGGCAGAGGGAGAAGCAGGCTCCCTGCGGGACTCGAACCCAGGACCCCAGGGTCACACCCTGAGCCCCAGGCAGAGGCTCAGCCCCTGAGCCCCACAGGTGTCCCGGGTCACCTTCTTTCCAAACTCCGTGTTCATTCTCCAGCGCCTTCACCCTGCTTTCCCACGGGGCCGGCGACAGGGCACCCTGGGCCTGATGGGCCAACGGGGGGCTTGTTGACAGGAGGTGAGGGACAGAGAGGAGAGCGAGGCTCAGGTGTTTATCCCTCTGGCTCCTTTCCTGCAGAGGTACCGTGAACTGGCTGCCCCCCTGGACTGAGGGCAACACCTCCTGCGAGAAGATCCTCTCCGCACGGCTTTGGGTTCTGGGAACACCTCCCTTCCCTCACCCCTTGCGGCCTTGCTCTGCAGGCCCCAGCCCTGGGTTCCTATCTCTTCAGGTCTCCCTGTGCCCTGCCCACCAGATAAAGAGCTCCTTTATTAAACTCTCCTCGTATTACCCAATTAGAGCATGCCACCTGGTTCCTGCCGGGCCCGGCCCGACACAGTGTTCTCTATTCATCTTTGTTTCCCGGGGGCCAGAACTGTGCCTTCCATACCATGGGCACTTAATAAATTTGGGAATTAAGGAATGATTAAACAGTGGCTGGATATAGGAGTGTTGAGCCCTATTCTGAAAATGGACCCGGGTGGGTAGCTTTCACTTTTTTTTTTTTTGGCTAGGACTCATAGTAAGAAACATCGCTCGTATTGCAGGGCAGCACACACACGTCTATTTATATACACGTGAACGAGAAGTTTTGGGAAGCAACGTGTGCCTTTACTATGTGCAACACGCGGGGATATTTTGTATTCAATTCTGTTCTGTTTCAAGCTGAAATTCCCCAATTCTAGGGTCTGCTGAATTGATTTCACGGCCTGAGACAGGATTGCAGCCCACAGCCTAAGAAGCAGTGGCCGAGGGTCCTTGAGCATCCCCTCCATCCTGGAGAGTCTGTGGTTGGTTCCAACGGTTGGATTTAAGGCATGAGGACTGAGAACGGTGACGATGCATCCAGTGAGAGCTGACTTGGTGGCCTCGGAGAAGCAAACAACATCGCCACTCCGCCTTCAGTTTTTCGTAGAATTCTTACTCAAAGTTGGCCTTTTTTAGGTTTGGCCTAATTTGGGGGGAAGGGCAAATTAAAGCTCTTAAACAAAAGCCTGTCATAGCGCCCTGGTCGTGTTTGGAGGCTGACCGGCAGGACAGCCCGGGCCTGTCCGTGTCACCAGGGGTGGTAGTCACCAGGGCCACACAGCCCATTCGCCACTGGGTATTGTCTCGCTGCTTCTAACCCAGCCCAAGTCTACGGCCCTCTCCACCTCAAACCCTGTAGGATTCTATTTTAAACGTTGAGTTCTATGTTCTCTAAAATTGACTCTCCCTTCCCAGCTCACCATCTGTCATTCGCCTGGTATCTGAACCGTAAAGCCAAGTTGGAAGAGTTGAGAAGATGGCAATGGATCTTCTGCAGCTATGATTCGGCATCAAATCCTCAGCCCTCGTCCCCACGGCCCCAACCGGACACCACCTGCCTGCCAGATTCTCGAGAGAGGTAAAGGCGAGAAAGACAATCCCAGACAGGCGGGCGCGTGACCAGATGGGACTCCCAAGTGGGGGCTTGCCGCGCCCTACGGCCGAGCTGTCATTCACTGGTTTACTCGTGACCCTTCTTTCGAAAAAGTCCCATCAGCGCCCACGGTGTGCCAGGCACGGGGGCCGAGAACAGTGAGCAGAAACCACAGTCCCTGTCCTGGTGAAGCTTATGCTCCGGCGGGGGGGTCAGGAGAGAAGTGAGCACGTGGACAGCTGCAGGGCCACGTGAGACGTGGTGGCGGGTCCCGTGAAGGACGCAAATCCGGCCAAGGTGGGTGCTAGGTAGCGTGCAAGAGTGTGTGCACGTGTGCACGCGGGATCGCCCTTTTAGTTAGTGACGTCAGTGAGGGCTCTTGGAGGAGGTGACAACCGCAGGAGAGAGCCTGGTGGATTCGAGCCAGGGAGACACGCAGGGGAAAAGCATCTGGTGAGAGAAGAGCGCACGCAGAGGCCTCGAGACCATGCAGGAGAGGCCTGCTGCCCCTCGGCCTCCTCGGCTCCTCTCCACCCCAGCCCCCGCCAAGCCTCAGCCACTCTCCGACACGAAGACTCAGTCATCTTTTTTTTTTTTTTTTTAAGATTTTATGTGTTCACTTATGAAGAGAGAGGCAGAGGCACAGGCAGAGGGAGAAGCAGGCCCCATGCAGGGAGCCCGACGTGGGACTCGATCCCAGGACTCCAGGGTCACGCCCTGGGCCAAGGGCAGGCGCTATACCTCGGAGCCACCCGGGGATCCCCCAAGACTCAGTAATCTTAAAAATATTTTTAATTGTGGTAAAACGTGTCTAGCATGAAACTTACCATCGTCACTATTTTTAAATGTACGGTTCAGGGGTGTTAACTGCATTCCCGCCCACAGCTGTCCAGTCTCGGAGAAGTGGCACTCCCCATCCCTGGGTTGACAACTCCCCGGTCCTTGTCCCCAGCCCCCGGCAACCACCGCCCTACTTTCCGTCTCTACGAGCTTTGACTATTCTAGGGACCTCGGGAACCTGGAATCTCATGGCGTTTGTCTTTTTTGACCGCCTATTCCAAGGTCGTTCGTGCGGCAGCCTGTGTCCCAATGCCTCCTTCCTTTTGAAGGCTGAGTAATATTCCACAGGCCACATTTGCTTCTCACTTCAGCCGTCGAAGGTCACTGGGTTGCTGCCACCTCTTGGCTGTTGTGAAGAATGCTGCCTTGAGTCCGGGTGTGCAATCCGATCTCTGTGAGCCCCCGCTTTCGGGCCTTTGGGTGCATCCCCAGATGCGGATCAACGGCTGAACATCACTTTTCCTTTGAGCTGAACAGGTGCTGTTTGGCCGTGGCCCCTGAGAACGAGGCCCCCCTGTGACGGGCGCTCCCACTGTCCCTTCTCCTGTCCCTCTCCCCACTGCACTATAAGCTCCTGGTAGACGGGGAACGCCCACCTGACGCTCCGACACCCCAATACCCGGCAAGGCCTGAGGTCTGCCCTCTGCACGATTTAGGAAAGGAACGAGTCCGACCAGGCCTGTTGCGGAGAGGAGGGTGCTGGGCCCCCCTGCCTCTGCTTGCATGTATTTCTTTTATATGGGGCTTCCCTGATTTTGTTTGAAAGAACTGCCCCTAAGATTAAAAAAAAAAAAAAAAAAGAACATAATCCAGTTTCCTGTGGGAGATTCAGAACCCCACAGGGGGCTGGTGCAGGGCCAGGAGCCAAATCCAGGCTCCACTTGGTGCTCTACTTGGTGCTGCTGCCACATGGCCTCGGCCAGGAGGGGCGGCTGTCTGCTGTGTGGTCCCCCTTGCTCTGGGCCTGTCGCCTCCCTCAGGAGAGAGGGGACACCCCTCAGCAGGCCTGGGCCCCGGGGTGGGGGGCAGCCCAGCGTGGGGTCAACAAGCTTTAACCACAAGCTTTGACCACAAGCTCTGACCACAAGAAGCTTTAACCCGGGTAGGAGGTGTCAGCACCCAGGCACCTGCAGGCAACCCCGGCGGGGGGTGGGGGTGGGGGGGCTCCAGATGCCCCAGCAAGAGGCAAGGTGCTGAGGTTCCTGGTCTCTGAAGCTGCTCCTTCCCGAGGAGGGGGTTTGCTGCCCGAGGACCCCAGACGCCGCCCGTGCAACGGACAGAGGGGGCCCCGGTGGGTGTGTGGGGTGTGTGCAAATGCGTGTGCGTGAGAGAAGGCCCGGGCAAGGGGGGCGCGTGTGCGTGCAGTGGACGCAGAGGCAGCAGGGGAGTTCCTCGGGGAGTTTTGGGAGCTCAAAGTCCTGAAAAGCCCTTGGAACCGTACGGGGCACAGGTAAGTGCTCCGTGGACGCTGTGATGGTCACAGGGCGGAGAGGCGCTGGGTCCAGAGGTGCTGGGTGGGGAGCCCGAGCACGGGAGGGGGCGGGGGCAGCAGCGGGGCCTGGAAACCAGGCAATTTAACAAAAGCTGGCATCTGGGCAGGCCTCCCTTGCCGGCTGGCTCGGCTCTCACCTTCCTCCTCTATTGTATTCTTAAATTTACATAACACAGGCTCCATTGTGTAAAGGAGAAGTGATTTTTCTGGGTTCCCCAAGTACCTGGGCACTGGTGCATCATTGAGGGTCCCCGGGCAACAGCCAGCGAAGTCTCGGGATGGGGACCGCGGGGTCTGGGGGCTGCATAGCACCCCCACCCTTAATAGTAAAGACTCCCCGGTGGGCCCGAGGCCTCTGCCTGCCCTCCTACCCGCCCCCCATCCCCTGGGTCGCTGGATCTTCTGCAGGAGGAAAGCGCTTCCCAGATGTGCAGGGTTCAGGGGGGCTCCCACGCAGCCCATGGATCCCGGGATGCAGATGGGTCCGGGGTCCCTGCGGGCCCTGACCAGGCTAGTGCAGCTCCTCCGGGACCGGCGGGACCCCACTGCCCGCCCCCCCATGACTCCGTGATGGCTCTGAAGGGACAAGGCACATGGGGCCCCCGCACGCTCCCCGCTGGGTTTCCATCCAGGCCTTCACGGGGGCACTTCGGGTTCACATTTTTAAAATGCCGCCTCATTTCTCCACCCAGCCCCGGGGAGAGGCCCGGGGAGAGGCCCGAAGGAGGTTCCTTCCCCGGCAGGGGGGCCCCCAACCGTCCTGGTGCCTCGGGCGGGAGGTGGCCGCCGGGAGCAGGATGCGGATCCCAGCCCGGGCAAGAGCAAGCGCTTGCGTCTGCCCCCCACCCCTCAGGCTGCGGGTCGCGGTGGCCAGGGGCTGCCTGCAGGGGGCAAAGCCAGGCGGGCCCCTCTGGCGAGCAGCCGGTGCGGGACGCCGGGGGACGCAGCTCGGAGGCTGGGAGAGGCCACGCTGTGGCACCCCCGCGTCCAGGGCGACAACGGTAGTCCTGGTGGAGGGTGGCAGTCACGGCTCCCTGCTGGGAGCCCGAGGAGAGAGGCAGGGGCACCAAGAGGCACCCCGACGGCCCCCAGGCCGCGCAGCTGGGGTGGCTTACCAGGGGACAGCTGCCGCCCTCCCTCCTGCGCTGTCCCCTGGGCCCCAGGCCCACCCTGGGTCGCTTCCTCGCGCCTTCGCCCCTCTCGGCCCCGGGAGCCCCCCGGGGATCTTTCCCAACACAAGCACGATGCTTTCAGGTGGCGGCGGGCTGCAGGGAACGGGAGCCACAGCCACGGGCTGTCCCGAGTGGTTGGAGGGGTTGCAGTCAAGCCCGGTCCCTTGGGTCCCTTGGGTCCCTTGGGTCCCTTTGGGTGCAGGCCGGCCTCGGGCTGAGAGAACCAGCGAGATGGCCCTTGAAATACAAGTTTGGTGACTTCTGACAACGAGCGACCTTAGAGCGACCTTAATTTGGGCCGCGCGCTGCGTTCCTTGCCCAGCCTGCGCCTGGACCCCGGCCGGGACACATGGGGTGTCTCCTGCTGCAGCAAGAGCCCGAGTTTTCCCACGTATCCCCCCCCTCCCCGGGGCAGGCCCTACGCGCTGTGCTGTGCGCTCTCCTCCTTTATTCCCCCCAAAACACCTTCGGGAAGAGACAGCAAGCACCTGTTGAGGGGATGGCCCCTCGCCCGCAGGTACCTTTGGGGCCAGTGTCGCGCTGAACGTCGTCCTGTGTTCCGGCAGCTACGCCGGCTTCCTCGGAAGGACAGTCCCGTAGTGTCCCCTGCAGCGGGGTGCAGGGGGGTGCGGGCGTGCCAGGTGCTGGGGCCTCCCACTCTCCGCTCCTCGTCCTGCGCTCTGAAGACACCCCCAATCCTCAGGATGAGGGCCCGTCCCCCTGGCAATCGTGCTCCGGCCTCCCCACCCGAGTGGCGCCTGCCATCCCCCCCACACCCTATATCCAGCCTGCAGATGCTTATCAGAATCCTAATGCAAAATAAGTCCTTTTCTCAGCCAGAAATAACCCAGTGTCAGCGCTGGGCAGGTTCCTACCGTCCTTCTGCAGACGGGTCCCTGGGGGCTGAGGCTCCGGGTGGAGGCTGGTGGGGGAGGACCTGGGTCCGGCCCACACACGGCTCATCCAGGGACTCCGAGGGGGCGACAGGGTCAGAGGATCCTCTCACTCCCTCCACCCCCTTCCTCCTTCCTTTCCCCACCCTCGTTCCCTTCTTTCCCCTCTTTTTTTTTTTTTAAGATTTTTTTTATTTGTTCATGAGAGACACAGAGAGACATAGAGAGAGAGAGAGAGAGAGAGAGAGAGAGAGAGGCAGAGACACAGGAGGAGGGAGAAGCAGGCTCCATGCAGGGAGCCCGACGTGGGACTCGATCCCGGGTCTCCAGGATCATGCCCTGGACCAAAGGCAGATGCTCTACCGCTGGGCCACCCAGGGATCCCCCTTTCCCCTCTTTCTTCCTTTCCTCCCACACTCCTTCTCCCCATCCGTTTTGAATCTTGTGTGTTGGTGGATGGCGCGTCCCGGGCCCGTTCTCTTCAGGGGTGACACACGAGGACCTTTGAAGATAACCTGGGATCAGAGTGAAACTCTAGTGGGTCAGCGTCTCCACAGGCTCCGGGGGCCTCCAGAGCCCGGGTCAGTTCGCAGTCGCACCTGAACGACAATCCACACTGGTCATAAGGTCAAACGGTAGCACTGAAGTTGTGCACGGGCCTTGGATTCTCTCCATTGGCTGGGACGCCCTGTGTTCACCTGCCCACCCTCCTGCCTGCGCACTCTTTTTTTTTTTTAAATTTAATTTATTTATGATAGTCATACAGAGAGAGAGAGAGAGGCAGAGACATAGGCAGAGGGAGAAGCAGGCTCCATGCACCGGGAGCCCTGATGTGGGATTTGATCCCGGGTCTCCAGGATCGCGCCCTGGGCCAAAGGCAGGCGCTAAACTGCTGCAACCACCCAGGGATCCCCCGCCTGTGCACTCTTGCCTGGGACAGCATGGTTTGCTTTTTTTCTTTTCTTTTCTTTTCTTTTCTTTTCTTTTCTTTTCTTTTCTTTTCTTTTCTTTTCTTTTCTTTTCTTTTTTCTTTTCTTTTCTTTTCTTTCTTTTCTTTTTTCTTTCTTTTCTTTCTTCTTTTCTTTTTCTTTTCTTTTCCTTCTTTTCTTTTCTTTTCTTTTTTTTCCTTCTTGTTTCTTCTCTTTTCTTTCTTTAAAGATTATATTTAAAAAAATTATTTATTTATTTATTTATTTATTTATTTATTTATTTATTTATTCAGGAAAGACACAGAGAGAAAGAGACACAGAGACACAGGCAGAGGGAGAGGCAGGCTCCATGCAGGGAGCCCGACGTGGGACTTGATCCCGGGACCCCTGGGTCATGCCCTGAGCTGAGGGCACACGCTCAACCACAGAGCCACCCAGGCCACCCCGAATGGTTTTCTAAGCCAGGGTCCTCCTGGTAGAGGTAGGATTTTGAATGTGAATTGCTTTTTGCTGTTTTTTTTTTTTTCTGTGCAGTCCCCGCCTATCCAGAGTAGCAATTATTATTATATTATTATACGGTTGCCAGCAATGATGACGTAGGTAATTGTACATAGATATAATTACATACAGATATAATTTGTATACATTTTACAGTTTGTTCAAAGCAATGGCCCATACATGGTATCATTTGCTGCCCACAAGAGCCCTGTGATGTGGGAGGGCAGGGTATCTTCAAATGTGTGGCGAGGAGATCAAGGTCCAGAGAAGAAGTGATGGGAAGGAGCCAGGGCAAGAAGCCCGGGGCCTGACCTCCAGTCCCAAGCCGTTTCCACCCTGCACATCTACCTGCCACCCCTCCAGTCTGGCTGCAAGTGTGTATTCCCCAAGGGGCTACTAGGTGCTGACTCAGCCGAGCATTCATTTCACGATCACTGGGTTCCAGCCACTGATCTACACTGGGAATATATAGAAGTGAAAATAAAAATGGAACAAAACCCAAATGGGCTCCTTCTGTGCGTGAGGATCAGGCCCTGTTAAGGGCAACGCCGTGGGGAGGAGCTCACACCCGAGTCTGAGCCCCAGCTCCCCACTTCCCCAGCAGCATCCTCTTCGGCAGTTTTCAAACCTTCTGGGTCTCAGTTTCTTAATCAGTGGGTCGGGGATGATTCCAGCCCCCACCTGTGCGTGTTGTGAGGAATACACAAGCGGATGCAACAAGGATCGGAGTCGTCTCTGTACGCGGCAAGCCCTCTGTACGTGCTGGTTGTGCGTCGACCTACCTTGGGGGGTGGGGGGGACTAAAAACACTAAATATGTGTGAAGATTGGAAAACACTTAGGGATGCTTTGCAGTAAAATTGGGGCGATGACTCGTTGCTTCTTTCTGGCTTTTTTTTTTTTTGTCTTAGCAGAGACAAACCTTCTCTTGTCTGTACCTCCCTTTGCCCCACCCCCCACCCCGAAGAAATGTGTCATTTGTTAAAAAAAAAAATCTTGTGGCCAAGTTTAAAAAGTATTCATTTGGGCTTTTCTTCATGTTTGTACCTGTCCAAATAACATAAAATAGAAGTCTAGGGGTAGGGGTTTGTATACTGAGGACGTTCAGGATGTCCGTGACGTAGTCTGTGCCTCTGTATTGACAGATGGCATTTGGAACATTCCAGGCTGAAACTTTCCAGTTGCTTTGCAGATAGAGCGAGCCTCCCAGCACCTCCGCCGGCCCCACCGGTAAGGTGGTAGCTTGGCTCTGGCCACCCTCCCGCTTGACTCCCCACTCACACTGGGGCACCGGGAGGACTGATATCCTTGGTGGTCCCAAAAGATTTTCTCATGGCTCTGACAAGGCAGGTCAATTAGTTACTTGTCTCACTTTGATTATTCTAACAGTCTGAGGGGAGTCGGCCTTCTGCTCCGAGTGTGCAAAAGTGCAAAACTTTCCAACGTGATCTAGTGTCTCTTGAGATGTGGCTTTGTGCATCAGTCCACGGGCAGGCTGACCGTATGTCTGCCCAGGACAGTCACCCTTTATGTTTGGGGTCCTCGTGTAATTGTTCATAGTCCCCGCTTTGTGCTTGACAAGCATCCTGGCTGGGGTGATGCCCTGGTCACCTACCCGCGGCACACAGCGAGCCTTCTCTGAGCCACTGTCTGTGAGCTGGGCACAGCAGGGCCTTTGCGGCCTAAGGAGTGTGGCGAGAGTTAGAAATTTAGAAAAAGTGATGGCTAGAAACCTGCCCTTAACTAAACACTGAGCCTCACAGTCACACAACATAACACGCTCAAGATACAGTGTTAGGGCGGAAACAGAGTTCCCCAGATACCCACGCGCACCCCATGGGTTCCCAGGCTTCCCTGCAGTCATGGGACTCGCAGAGGGGCCAATGTCATGGTGAGCGGATGCAAAGGGTCAGGGCAGCGAAGATGCTGTCCCCGCTACATTTCACTGTCTGTGCCGAAGGGACCTTGGGCAGTGACGGCAGCGTAACCTGGAAATGGAGACACCCCTCGCAGGGAAGCGTGGCCTGCCCCCGTCAGACTTGCGTGAGCGAGAAGGAAACACTGGCTGGGTGACTGAGCTTTTCAGTTGTTGCTGCAGCACAGCAGTGCGTGGACCTGAAGCTAGAATATTCTTGCGTCTGCAGAAGATGAGAATTGTCTTTTAGCAAAGTGCGGCCTACATGTGGGCGCGTGTTTCCCTGTCTTCTGAACCAGCGAGCCCTTTCGTGGGTGTCCTGGCCTTTCCAGAAACAGTGTTTGATGTGTAAGTATGGCCTGGAAGGTGGAGACCTGGAAAAAGCCCGTGGCCTTCCCACCATGCACACTCCCCTCCTACAGAGCTCCCAGGGTGGGGGGGCAGGGGTGTCAAGTATCAAGCACCCTGTGCCCCACTCTGTGAGCTACTTGGAACACCAAAGACATCCAAGACCTGGAGCCAAACGAGACATAGTGTCTCACTGTTGCTCAGCTCTGCCCAGAAGCCCAAATGCTTAAGCCATCAGGGGGAGAAGCTCTCGTGCGGAGTCGCTGCAGAGTTCGGGTTGGGGGTACTCCTGCTGAGTGAGTCCCTGCTTTGGCTGAAACTGAGTCAGAGTTCAAGCTGGTGAGTTTGTTTCCCAAATGCCAGCTGGTGGATGGGCAGCATCAGAATCTTCCAGACACTTAAAAAAAAAAAAATACACGTGCAGGCCCGTCTTCCCTGGAGACTTTGATTCTCAGTCGGCCCAGGGTGGATTCCAGCTTAAAAAAAAAAAAAAATAAAACCATCCCCACCACCAGGATTCGTGATGAACCTCGAGTGATGGCTGACAAAGGAAATGTGGTATTAGTTTCACATTATTTCAATGAATTCAAGGAGTTGCCAGTGTTCTCTCTGGGATCTGGTGATGCACCGTAGAACCCGGAGCAAGCGCTTCTGGGCCACAGGAGGTACGGATGGGCTGTGACCCGTGTGACATCAGGCTCTCGCCAGAATGCAAAGCGAGATGCAAACTCCCTTATCTTGTGAGACTCGCTGCTCTGTCTCCGCTAAGGGCCTGACGTTGGGCTGAAGAGCAGTGTTTCCAGTGCGTGGGAACCTACCGGGGGGTTAGAGGATGCGCTGAGCAGGGTGCAACCAGCATTAAAACAAACAAAATTAAATAGACCAGGAGGGCGGGGGCTGGGAAGAGTGCATGACGTCTGTTCAGGGTAGGTGTTGTTCTGGAAAACTCGTTTCGGTGGGTGTGTCGTGCTTTGGGCCTCCAAGTATTTCTTTCTGCGTGTCACGGCCCAAGACGCCTGGAAGTCTCAGCCGGACGGCGTACATCAGCCGTGGCCCTCGATCACTTGGGGGCAGCCCCTGTCTCCTCTTCTAGAAGAGGGATAGGAGGCGGCCCCCGGGGGGCAGACCGGGTGGCATACAAGTACTTCGGGGAGGCTCCCTGGAAAGTAACAGAAAACCAGTTTGTGGGTGATCACATATGGGGGGACAAACCAATCTCAGGAAGCCCTACCGAGAGCAGCTGACTCACCTGTCACCGTGTCACCTGGGGCCAGCTGGGTTTCCCCGGAGCGGAGCCCAGTTTGGCTGAGTTTCCCCTGCCTTGCCTGGGGGAGCCTGGCCCCCCCGCTGGCTACTACTGCTGTGGGCGAGGCCCAAGTGGTGTCAGGACAAGGCTCCATCGGTCCCGGAGGAGCGTGCGCCCAGCAGCGGCCTATCGCGGTGGGTGGGTGGGGTGCTGTTCCTGGGCAGGGGGAGAAAGGCCAGACTAGGTGGGCTCTGGGCCACGCGGGACTTAGGGCACGAGCGAGCGCGGGCCAGGTGAGCCCCTCTTCTTCCGAGCTCTGAGGTCTCTAAGAGCGCTCGGGCACAGGGATCTTAGTGACCTAGAGGAGAACCCCGGGGGCCAACGGGGTGCCGCGGAGCACCTCGTGTATGTCCCTTGGTGGGGGCAGGTGCCTTCTGCTGGCTTGGGAGGGGCTTAGCGGTGGCCTTTGGGGGGGCCCTGAGGGTGCTGGGCTGTCCCCGGGGCTGGTTGCTTTGGAGCGAGCTGGCCCCCCTCTTCCCTGCTGGAAGAGAGGAGGAGGAAGGGAGAAAAGAAGACCTTAAAGGACATCACTGAAGGCTCCAGGGGCCCCAAAGCCCCCACCACCACCCTATTTCCAAGTGTCCTATTTAAAACAAGGCCCCTGAGTGGTCAAGGGAGGTCCTGGCCTCTGCTGCCACTTCCACCTTTAAAGCTCTCACACTATTTGGGAATGAAAAAAACCGCCAGGAAGGCAACGATGGAATTTGCAAAAGCAACACGGGCCTGTTCAAAGCTGCAGGGTGAACGCCTTCAGCCCCGCCACGGATCTCTGGGGCCACCCTCGGGCTTCCTCAGGCCACTGGGGACAGGGGTGAAAGGGCAGGTGCACTTGCCCTGATGTCCCCGCCAGGAGCGCCTTGCTGCTTGGAAGGGCACAAAACTCCCTCCGTCCCTAACTGGGCTTTCTCAGGATAGTGGTCCTCCAAATTTTGGGTGTGTACGCCTCACCTGGGGAGCTCGTCCAAAAACATTAGCCTCAGCTCCACCTGCGGCCCTTCCAATTTAGCAGGCCTGAGATGGAACCCCAGGGTCTGCATTTTGAGATGCATCCCCCACCCACGCACCCCCGCCCCCCGACCCGGCCCCGGCATATGCAGGGGTGCCCATGGAGGCAGACCACATTCTGAGAGGCTGCGGGGAGGCTGGCCAGGGAGGGGAGGCTTGCACCCACCAGCCCTGGGCCTCACCCAGAGGTGGGACTCCCGTCCTCCTGTGCTGCTTATTAGGGCCGGGCTGGGTCCTGAGGTTGATTGGTTTTCAGAAAGAGGCCTCAGACACCTGCTCCTCACCAAGCCCTGGGGCAGACGAAGAGGAGAGACTGGCTAAGAGCCTCAACATGCTTTGTAAATGCCTTTTCTGCATGGAAGAAAAGAACAACAAAAGGCAACAAAACAAAAACAAAAACAAAAACAAAAACAAAAACAAACCCCAAAAGATCAAAACATTTATAAAAGCAAAATGTGTGGAAAACCCAAGGCCTGGGCTTCCTTCTGGGCAAACCAACCAACCAACCAAACCTTGAAAGGTATATCTAGCTGTGGCCACCCAACCAGATTCCCTGACCCAGTCCCAACCGTCTGGTCCAGTGCCCCCACCCCTCCACCCCACCCAGCACCCCCTGGACCCGTGGTGGCCTTGTCTTCGCTTCGGTTTTCTCAGGGTCACCCACACATGGCGTAAGGTTGAACAAAGACATTTATTTGTAAAACCAATTCCCAGTGGGGGAGAGGGTGTATCCATAGAAAGAAGAGTGGTGGTCGTGCAGAGGGCCACATGCATACATCAGTGACACCAAGGGCCCAACCAGGCGGCGTGCCGCCGCGGGCACCGGGGAGCTACCGACCCCGCCAACAGAGAAGCAAAATGTCCTTTCCGCTCCAGCACACGGATGTGCCAAGATGTCCTGTGAGAAGGCAATTTGGTCTGACATCCACGGTGAAGTCATCAGGGAACAATTGAGGGAGCCTTTTTTTTTTTTTCTTCCCTATTCTGTGTGGCTCGTTTGCTTCCCACCACACCCGGCTAAAAGCCTAAGTGGTCCTCCGCCCTCCAGAGGATGGGGGCAGTGTCAAAGCCCCGGGGCCTCCTCACATGCCCATCCTTATGCTCTGAATGATCTGAAAGATAGCTGGAAGGAGGAAAACAAGACACAGGCTCAGACAGAGGCAGCCCGCAGCTGGAAACCCCAGGCCGCAGCCAGCCCTGCTTCTGCTGACCCCCCACCCCAACTCCAGGCCCCTGACATGTTAGCATACAGCTGATTAGATATTTCCTAACAAGGAGTTAAGTTAACAAGAGGTCAGTGAACTTCTTTAAAAAGGCAGCCTTGCTCGGCCTGCCCATGGATGCCTGGGGGATTTATGGATAACTCCGGCTAATTCCAGCGGGAGCTAAGGCCAGCATTCCCTCAGGCGGAGAGCTTTGGGCCCCCTTCCCCAGAAGCATTTGGTGGTGGCTGCAGGGGACCGGGTGGGGGGGCACAGGGCCTCCCTAGGGGCACTGCCCTCCTCGAACAGGTCAGCGAGGCTGCCTTTCCCAAGCTGCGGTGCCCTGGATAACAGGCAGCCCCTGAGCTGGGAAGGCGGGCCAGGTGGTCGGAGCAGGTGCAGCAGGCCGGGGCCCTGGGTGCGGGAGCCGGGGTGCAAGCTCTCCTAGCTCCCATCCAGAGCAACAGTGAGTTCACACCGAGGGGCTGGGAGCCTGTAAGCCCGCAGAGAATTCTGGTGCCCTGCTGATCGTGCTAAGAGCTGGTGAGACAGCTCCCCTGCCTGGGTCTCGCTAGGGAGTTCTTTTGTTTGTTTGTTTGTTTGTTTTTGTAGTTATGGTGTTCAATTGTGCCCCAGCAGAGTGAGGCCCAGCTTCTATTTTACACCCTGTCCGGAGGGCAGTGTTGGTCAGTCCTGATGAGGGCGACGGGCATCATGATGCACACGGCCGCGACCCCGCGTTGTGCGATTTTTTTTTTTTTTTTTTTTTGGAGGCGAGGCTGGGTATCCTTCCACTTAATCATGTCTAAACACAGAATAAACAGGAAAGCAGTGGAGCGGCCGCAGTAAAACAGGCTCTCCAGAACCCTCAGGAAACACGTCGTTGGCATTCCATTATCTAACGTTAGTGAGCACGCACTGGGCGCCAGGTCCCGGGCTTCGGGTGTGCAAAGATCAGTAACACGCAGGGCCCTGGGCGATCTTTCCTGGACAGCTAGATGTGAAGGCGAGATAAGGCCTGAATGCATTTTTTTTTCTAAAAACAAACCAAACCAAAAAACAACCCTGCACCCATCGCCACTACTCTCCTCAATTGGATGCACACCAGACATGACGTACTATTAATTTTTCATAAATGTTCAGTGTCACCATAATGAGAAACGGTCCTTGGCAAGACTCTGCTGTAGCATCGTCGTGGGATATATGCGAGGTTTTCCACCTGACACCGACGGCTCCGGTCGGCTGGGCCCTGGGCTCTCACTTCTGCTTCTGTTTTGATTATTATGATCTCCGCTCACCTCTATGGTGTCACCATACCACCATGCGGTGGCCCCTCTTCTATCATCATGTCGCTACAGAGCCAGCAGGGCTGTTAGAATTACAGGGAGCATTAAAGCCAGCCAGTTCTGCATGAGGTCGGAGGGGCTCTTCTCCAGAGGGAGCGAAGGAGTGAATTCAACAACTTGGGATATTTAATTCTGGTTGTGCTGGGAGGTTTCCTTGGCTTCTTCTGGGTTTGGGGATGGGTCTTGACTGGAGAAGGTACTAACTGGGTGAGAAGGCACCTTACCGAGATGTATAAGCTCCGGGAAATCACGGACATCTCTGTCCTCCCCTCCCAAGGCGGACAAGGGATAAGAATTAGATAAACACTCTGTGGTCCGGCTGGGAGGCCCCTGTATAGTCAACAACATTAGGGGAAAAATATTTACGTCTACCCTGCCTCGTGTTTTGTTCTTGGGTTCGGAGGAAAACGTCCCTAATCTTGACAAACAAGTTGACAGTGGAATGTTAGGGTTAGATGGAACCAGGTTTTCACTGAATAGCTGTGTGACCCGACAAATAATTTAACCTTTTCGAGCCTGTGTCCTCTGGGGTAAAATGAGGACCGTGGTGTTTGCAGTGCTTGTGATAGGGATTAAATGATATGATACATAGGAAGGCTCCGTGACACTGAGGACTCGACCCCTGGAGCTGTCGCTGATGTCACCATCCCTGCAGTAATGACTGATGCTTCTCCACGCCTGAGCATCAAGACCAGAGCTCAAGGCCCAAGTGCTACCCGCCGCTCTCTAGAGGCAGGCACTGTGGGAAACTCCCAAATAGTTCTGAGCCCTGATTTCTCTATTTGAGCAACTGTAGATGATATGGGACTCAAAGCACGGCAAGGAATAAATAATCATGACACAAGCAAAAAAAATCTGCCCATCATCAAATGCTCAAAAATGTTATTTCTCCCTTAACTTTATCCTTAGACAAGAAATGTAGGTCAACAAATAGGAAACAGTCTGTGCCTTAAGTCCATTGTGCCCCATTCGGTTAATCCATGACTTGAAAGCTGCTAGGTAATGACAAAAACCACTTGATTCTTTTTAAGGAAAAATCCGACAAAATTTGCTTGTTTCAGAATAGCAACCCTCGTATTAAAACAACTTGCCAGTTACGGAGTCGGCTTTAAGAACTAATCAAAGATCACTCCTGATCCTACTGAATCCAGGAATTAACATTACACGTTAAAATGTGACAATCTAAAACAAAACAAAACAAAACAAAACAATAAATAAAATGTGACAATCTGATAGCCCTTCACCTGTTTACAGGTGACTCTGTAAAACTGAACCCGCTTGGAGAGACTACTCTAAGTTCAAGTTCCCCATTGGCCTCCACCGTTACGGGAATGGGGGGATGGTTGGGTTTATTATTCCTTTTTCGGTTGTATTAAGGTCTTTAAGAAGCCTTCAACGTTCCCTACCGATTCTGTTAACTGTACTTCTGTGTGGCTGCCCGTAATGACCCGCAGGGTAACCCCGGCCTTCCAAGCGCTGACTTTCCGAGGCAGCGAACAGGAAAGGGGCCAACGGTGGGTTCAAAGAGGGAAAGGAAGTGGGGAGTCTGGACCCTGACAAGTTAATAACTTAACAGTGAGTGAACAAAGCTGAGAAAACAGCTGAGCGGCCTGGAGCAGAGGGGCTGTGGGTAGTAAGCCAGACAGCAGGGAGGAGAGGTGCCAAGAAAAGGCGCAGGCGTTCCGGGCCAGGGCGTCGGGTCTTAGGCAGGTCACCGGGGTCCAGAGAACTCCAGGCTTGCGCACGAGCTACGGAATCGCAGAGCCTCTGGACTCTGCAAGGTGTTCGCTTCCTGATCTTTGGGAACTGGATGGTCACGCCTCTCTCTTTTACTTAACCATCCCCTTGCAGTAACATGCTCAGGCTTTCACATGAGAGAACCATTCACACTCAAAAGATCCAACAAACCAGAACGATCCTCCTGACTCGACATCTGCCATCAACAGGTGCCCTCTCGTCCACTCCCCAACTTTTTCTAAAAAGCTGTCTATACTCACTTACTCCATCTCCTTACCTTCAATCCCAACCCCAATCCACTTCATTCTGGCTTCTGCTCCCTTCACTCCACTGAAATACCTCTTGCTAAAGCCACAAAGCTCCCCCATGTCACTTAATGGGCATTTTCCAGCCTCCTCTTGCCTGCCTCCCCTGCTCACCATTGTTGAACACTCCCTCCTTCAGCCCTCTCCTCCCTGGGCCTCTGTGACACTATATTCTCCTGGTTTCTAGTTTTCTTCCTTCCCTTCAGCTCTTCACATACATGGGTTTTATTGGGGGCATCCCGACTCCACTTGACCAGTAAACAAGAATAATGACGCTCCTCAGTGAGCATTTTGGCTTTCTTCTATTCATTACATTCTTTCTCCCTGGGCGACCTCATCCTCACCCACAATTTCAGCTGGCACATAGCTTTGGGTGACTCATCTGCTGGCCCTGACTTCTCCTCAGAGCTGCAGACCCACACCTCCCACCATCTAACTGATACCTACACATTGATGGCTCAAAGACACTTCAACCTCAACAGGATCTTCTCATGGTCTCTTCCCACCGTCAAACTTGGCATCATTATCCTCCACCTTGAATGGAAACCCAAAATGCCAGAGCCATCCTGGACACCCCCAACGGGTCACCAAGACCTGTGGACTTTACCTAAGTACCTTGTGATTATGCACCTTTCTTTCCATCTCTCCAGAAGCCACCGTAGTGCAAGTTACTACGATCTTCCCCCAGACCCCTGCGATGACCTCCAACTGGTCTACTCTTGCTCCTCTTCATTCCGTGCTCCATACTGTAGCTAGAATTATTTTTTAAATGAAAATAAATAAGAGGGATCCCTGGGTGGCGCAGCGGTTTAGCGCCTGCCTTTGGTCCAGGGCCCAATCCTGGAGACCCGGGATCGAATCCCACGTCGGGCTCCCGGTGCATGGAGCCTGCTTCGCCCTCTGCCTGTGTCTCTGCCTCTCTCTCTCTCTCTCTGTGTGTGTGTGACTATCATAAATAAATTTTAAAAAATAAAAAAAAGAAAATAAATAAGAGTGTGTCATCCCTGTGTTTAAAGCACTTCAAAAGCTTCCTATTGCCCAATCCTTGAGGAGGACTCCATGACCTGCATAGCCTGGCCCTATCAACCTGTCCAGACTCATCTTGTATCACTCTCCTCTCTGGAGGGTAATCCCTCGTGTTTTCAGAAGCTCTCTGCTCTTACTACAGGCCTTTTACACATGCCATTCTTTCGGTCTGAAATACTTCTCCCGCCCTACCCTGTTGCCTAGTTTTCCTTTATAATCCCAAAGTTATTTCTGCCGAGAAGCCTTCTTCCACCATGTGAAGCAAGAGTTCTCAAACCTGAGTGTGTACAGTAGTCTCCTGAGGACGTGTGAAAACAGAGGCTGGACCCCACCTCCAGAGTTTCTAGTCCAGTGGCTCCAGAGTGGGAAATGAGAATGTGTATTTCTAACCAGGTCCCAGGTGGTGCGGAGGCTGCTGGTCCAGGGACCACACTTTGAGAACCTCCTACCCAGAGGATACCAGCCTTTGTGGTATATGCTTTCACAGCCTTACATGCCTCTCCTTCAAACACCGTCATGGCTGAAATCTCACATTTCAGCATGACTACTTGACGAACTCCTCTTGCTTCTCCACTAGACTCTGAGCTCCAGGAAAACAGGGACCTTAGATGATTTCTTTTCTTTTATTTATTTTTTTAGAGATTTATTTATTTATTTGTTTGTTTATTTGAGAGAAAGAGAGAGAGACTGAGAATGAGGGGGAGTAGGAGAAGGGAGAGAATATCCAAGCAGACTCCAATGTGGGGCTCAACCTGAGATCATGACTTAAGCCAAAACCAAGAGCTGGACTCTTAACTGACTCAGCCAACCAGGCACCCCTGGACCTTGAATGATTTTGCTCATGACTATACCACTGGGCCCAGCTCAGCTCTGGGCATAGTAGATCCCCAGTAAATATTTATTGGGGGAATGAAAGGTGAAAAATTGCAAAGAGCATGGAGGAAAACACGTGTACATTGAAAACCTCAAACAATGACTCTGTGAGCCACGAGTCAACATCAAATCATTACTTTTCAATTCCAATATTGCAAGAGCTCAGTCTTTAGAGGGGAAGGAAAGTCATGAAGGACCATAAACTCCTGAAGTCCCGGGACTATGTCATCCCAACCCTCTTCCACCCTGGGGACTGATCCATCCCAGCTAACTGAGAGTGCCAGAAGGACACAGGGATGGCGGGAAGGGATCCCCAGGGAAACTGTCAGACAGCGAGACAATAGGAGGCTGCCAGAGAGCTGCCTGCCAGGCAACAGGAAGCTTCAGAAGGCCAGTTTTATTGAAAATAAGGCTGATGATAAGCAAGATCAAGAGAGTTGTTGAGAAGAGAGATTGAGACAGGCCAAAGGAAAACCCGTTAGGAGGATAAGATGACTCTAGAAATTATTTAATTCTGATTATTTTTCATTTAAAAAAAATGAAAAGAAAAATAAAGAGCTGGTAAGAAAAGAGTACAGGTTCTGCGAGAGGGTAAGTGGAAATGTCAAGAAATGAGACATTGCAAAGGCGAGTCATTAAGCTCTCAGGAAGAGTCAGCACAAGGAGAGTCAAAGGCAGGGTACTAGTCCTGGTCGCATTTTCTGGTAGCTTCTCCAGAGATGGAGAAGAGGGAAGAGAGAGAGGTGCCTGGGACACATGAGAGCAGAAAGGCGCCGTGGAAAGAAGGAATATTATTAGCAAAGAATATGATGGCCCCATCTCTGGCAAAATGGCACACGGCAGAAACGCTCTTCTGAGGACCAGACCGTACACAAACCCAAATGCTCCATGGAGCAGAAGGCAGAGGGTGGCCTGGAACGAGGGGAGGACGCAGGTCCCCTTGAGGCAGCCAGTGGCTGCTGAGATTTCCTTCCCAGAGTGTCCATCGCAGGTCCTGAGGCAGGACACAGAGCTATGTCCTCAGTCCTTCCTTCATGGTGACATCGAAGGGCTCCTTCTGGGCTGCTCAGTTCCTCAGACATCCTGCTTGCCAGTCTCAGGGGCTGTGACAACCACCCTTGAGTGTCACGATTTCGAGAGAGTTCTGGAGGTCTCCGGGAAAGGCCAGTGTTTATTGGTCAACCTGCAGACATGGTGAATTCTTGGTCCTGGAGCAAAGTCCAGAAAAGAGTAAGGTGATCGGGGCCTCCCGGTGGCCCAGTCAACAAGCAGCCCATGGCTTGGTCAAGGCTGTCTCCATCTGGGGGCAGACCCAGGATGGCCGTACATCTGGAACCTCTGGCAGGGAAAGTAGGAGACGTTTTAACAGGAGTTCTTTTCCATACGCATTCATACGCTAAAGGCCTAAGGCTGGTGGACAACTTCTGCTGGGTCAGGTCCTACTCTGCGGGGGAGGCCGTGAGAGAGAGAATGCAGGGCAATAGGAAGGGGATGGATTTAGAGGTCAGGTTTGGGTCCTACCTCTCTCACTCTTTAGTGGTGATGCGGGATGCTGGCTGATTTCCTCTCTAAGCCTCAGGTTCATGATCTGGAGAAATGAGCCCCAGAGCTTCTCTGCAGGGATTCCGTGATGAGAAGAGCAAAGGTACGCGGAGGGCCTGGTGTCATGACAAGCCCTCAGGAAATGGTAGCCAGCACGGTTGTATGAACAGGTCTTGCTCACCCCCATCTGCTAGTTTATAAAGAATCCTTCCTACAGATAGAGAAGAGGCTTGAGCTGCCCCTGCGGAGGTGACCCCTCCGACCTCTGGCTCACAAACCTGTCCCCCATCTCTCCGGGTGGGCGCTGGCACAGCCACAGCTCCCTCAGGACCTCAGGGCTATCTATCCCGATACAAGTTTTCTGAGTCAAGTCACAGGGAAGATGGAAGTGTTACCTTCTTTCCCTGTGTGCATTCAGAGTCTTGGTCAGACCCCCCCGCGGGGGGGCTGAGGGGTGGGGAGACGGTGTACCAAGGGTCATAAGCATAATGACAGTAGCAACAGGCTCCTAAGGTCCTAGGAGCTAGGGACCATCCCTATGTCTTTTAAGAATGGGAGAGCCAAGGCCTAGAATGGGCATAAGTTGAACGAGGCCACCTGCCTACTAGGTGGCAGAGCCAGGTCTCAAGCCCGGGGGCCTGGCCCTGATGCTGGCACACACACGACTTGGTCCTTTCCCTCCTCTGCACTGTTCTTAACAAAAACAGCCAGTCCTAGGGAGCATCGGGGCGTTGGCCCTTCCAGAGACACGGAGATGCCTTCTGTAAAGGGAGACAGTTGGACCCCCTGACACGCGAGGCTGGGGACCCGGGAAGGGTTCAGGCCCAGCCGAGAACATCTCGGGGAATCACTTCTTCGTACCTGTTCTGAACAGGCTGTCCTCAAGGACGGACCTGCCTGTGGATGCTATCCCCTCCTACGCCCCCGCACCCACAGGCAGGCAGGGGCCCTGGACGATACAGGAGCCCGTCGTCTGTTAAGTGACACACAAAGGAAATGTCTCTGCCCAGAAACGGTGCAGCTACTCGCAACTCGTGTGCCAAACAAACCTAGCAGGCCCTTTGCTGAGAGGCATTAGCTCCGTCATGATCGAGGCCAGCGCTGGGCCAGACGCAGCTTCCTATCTGATGGGCAAGGAGAATCCAGACGTCTGTTCCCTTCTTGGGATGAAAAAAAATCATAATATCCAGCAACACACGCACGCGCACACAGTCACACACACACACACGTAGACATGCTCTCACGCACACACATCCTACTAAAACCAGGACAGATGCCCTTTTACTAATTTCCCTCTAAGATTTGAGCAGAGCTCAGCTGTTTTTTTTTTTTTTAAGGTGAAAATGCACTAGTCTAGATGTTTCCTTCTTCAAATACACATTTTTTTTTCCTGGTGATAGAAGTAACATATGCTCATTGACAAAACTGGGAAATGGAGAAAAGTCTGAAGGAAATAACAGGCATTGGTTAATCCTATTACCTGAGGGGTTTCCCTTTGATGGGGGATGCAAGCTCACCTTGTTTCGAGAAGACCCAGGCCTCGGTAGCCATTGCAATTCGCATCATCTCTAATTTAGGAAAGGAGTGTCAGGCTTGGCCACAGCGAGAGGAAGAAAATTGAAATCAGGAATCCGCGAGGGAGAGACAGTCTGAGGGAGGGACCGGGCCGTGGCTGGGATGTAAGAGTTTCCCTCTGGGAACCAAGGGGTCATGGCATCAAGTGAGCACTCCATGAACCCCAGTGGAAGTGTCCCTGAGGACCTGAGGGTGCAGCCCAGAAGGGTGAGGCCCTGTTGCAAAGAGCGCGGCCTCCGACTGGGGCCCTCTGTCTCCAGTTGCCCACCGGGGCTGGGAAAGGGGAAGGACTGGCACGGGACACGAGACAGGTGGATACGCTCGCTGCCCAACCGAACTGTCTGGAACAACCAACACGTTTAAGGACAAGACCTAATTTCATGGAGTCCAGGAGGCCTGGACTAGTTCTAGTCCCAGGGGAAAGCCGAAAAGGCCGAAGATGGTTGTCCTGTCAACACTGTGGCACTAACATTAGGAAAAGGCTGGGCCACGGGTGGCAAAGATGAGCCTGGGACCCTGCTGTGGCGGATGTTAGGAGTCAACTGCAGCAGATCCCACCCCCCCCAAACCCCAGAGCTTGGCTCAGGCCTCACAATCCTTCCCAGGAAAGTTCTTAAAATTGCTGAGGGCAAAGGGGAGAGGAAAACCCAGGGCTCTGGGGTCCCCCCTGCAGTGCCTGGCTTCACTGCCGGTCTGGGGCACTGCCTGGGGATGGCAAGTGGCTTCCAGAGATAGCAGCGGGCCTATCTGGGCGACGGCATCTCCTCAGACACACATTCCGGGGTGCGCTTGTCTCTGAGTCTCAAGATAAAAACAAGCAGTGCTCGGGAGCTATGGCAGGTTCTCAGGGAGGCGGGCTCCAGAGGGGACCCGGACGGCCAGGGTGGGCGGCTTATCTGGAAAGAGGCCCCACCGCCTGCAGAAATGGAAGATAATGTTTTTATAAAGAGGAGAGAGAAAAACACAGCAAAGCCTCTGAGCATCCTTTGGGCTTCCGCGTGCATCTGGGGTCCTTGGAAATCATGGAAGGACAAACGCCACCTGCCAAGTCCCAGGCCAAGACTTGAATGAGAAAAGTTTCTGGCCTTGGGTGTGGGGGGCACCTGGGTGGCTCAGCGATTGAACGGTTGAGCGTCGTCCTTTGGCCCAGGGTGTGATCCCGGGGTCCCGGGTTCGAGTCCCACATCGAGCTCCCCGCAGGGAGCCTGCTTCTCCCTCTGCCTGTGTCTCTCAGGAATAAGTAAATAAAATCTTTAAAAAAAAAAAAAAGAAAAGTTTCTGGTCTATTTGGAATACGCATCTGGGGAGACTCATAACAGGCTTTCTGAGACACAGGTTTTGGGTTTTGGACAGAATGTATATACTATGAATAACAATAGAGCAAATGACACAAAGAACGGTGTGGTCCCCAGATGTCCTATCCATGTCCTATCCGGGTGATACCGTGTCTCAAAAGAACACACTGTTCCCAAAGCCTTTGTATCTCGCAAAGAAAACTTCTGCAGCCAAACAGTGGTGTGGTCCGGTTGCCTTAAGGAAATGCAGCTTCTCGGTCCATTTCTGTTATTCAGCTTAAAGTACAAGCCCCTATTGGTTAATTCTAGTCTGCACGTGGGTGCTTCCTTTGTCCTGGGTGGGGAGGTCTGAAAGATTTTGCTGCTTTATCATCGGAAAATAGTCTCGTGCACCCAGAGGGTTATCACTTACATTGCTGACACCCATCCTCGGAGAGGCAGGGCCTCTGGCTTTTTGAAAGATCAAGAGCGACGCGAGTGGCTGAGCCTGGAAGGAGGAAAGGCAAAAGGAAGCCGAGCCCCCCACGGCACACGAGCCCCAGTTGCAGAGCCACTGTTCTTCACGAGGGCTACGGTGACGGAAGCTGCAGCTTTCAAGCTTGCTGGGGGCCAGCACCGATGTCCCTGGAGTCACTCAGTGCCAGGGGAGGCTGGGGAGGGGCCCCCGGGATCCCTCTTCGATCAGTAAGGAAATCGATAGAGAGAGTCAATAATGCATCCAAGGTTGTCCAGCTGATGGCCACTCTAGGCTTTGAACCTACATCTGGCACATTCCAGAGCCCTCCCCCTCTCCGAGGCCTCTTAACCTCTTATCCCCTTACGGCCAATTGGTCAGGTTTCAAAGAAGAGTCTTGCCCAAGAGCCCTTTTGCAACCATGGAGAGTAAAAATCTACTTGCTCTGAAGAGGGGTGTGTTTGGGCAGCTCCCCCAACTGTGTCTCAACAGGGCCACGTGGTGGGGGCTACGACCGTGTGCCTGGGCTGGACTCCCAGCCTGGGGGCCTCAGCGCAGCTCCGGGGGGTCTGGCGCCCTTATCTGATTTCCTGGGGAGGGGGTGAGCATTCTCTGGGTGCATGTCTGCGCCGGGGTCCCTGGGTGCCTGTGCTCTGTGCCCTCACCACTGCCCTGATTCCTCTCCCTCCTTTCTCACTATCTGGCTCTTATCAGCCCCACAGGCATGAAAGGCATGTGCGGAGAATGAGGAAGGCCTGCAAAGGGGCCGGGAAGCAAGGGGTCAAGCTGCGACACATGGCCCGCCGTGGTTAAGGGGTCCGGTGACCTGGAGGTTTGTTAACTTGCTTTTGCACACACACCGGAGTAAGGGTGACCAGTAAGCGAGCGCATATACTTCAATGCCAACGTGTTCCCAGCCTTAATCCTTTCCCATAATCGAGCTAAGAAAACAGGTAAGATGCACATTCCTTATAACTTGCCCGACCTGCGTGTGTCTCCATCCCAGGCCCACGGACTCTGTTCCTAAAAAGATGTTATACTATATGTTGGCAAATCGAACTTCAATTTAAAAAAAAAAAAGTTTCTAAAAAGAGCACTTTGCCCAACCAAGCATCATGAGAAAAGTGGGTTAACAGAGTGGGGTAAGGAGAGCGAGTCTTTCAAGAGCATCAAGTCCAGGATCAACACCTTCGTCAATCTTGGAAGATTCCATAGCTTTCCTGTCTGTATAAAAACATACAAACTATGAATCTCCAGCCACGTGGACTCACTCACAGTGACCAGGAGCTTCGATCACCCGGCACCAGGGAGGCTTGGGGCACGAAGCAGAGGACCTGAGGAAATCCCATTCTTTTACAGGCAGAGAAGACACTGGCCCTGCAACCCTCTGAAGGAAAAGCTCGGGAGGGACAGGAGGCTCCGTACGATGAGCTGAATCGTGACTAATCCCAGGGAGGTGGCAACAGGGACAGATCTAAAGGAGTTACTGTGTTTTTTTTTTTTTTTTCATGACATGTCTGGATAGCAAAGAACACGTACAAAGATAGAAGGAAGGGCACAGTACCAAGGACAAGTTGAGAAGAGTGACACATTTCTGTGAGAACAGTGCCCGGCTTGAGCTGAGGCTTGCAAAAAAAAAAAAAAAAAGAGAGAGAGAGAGAGAGAGAAAGGTGGTAGTGGATTATTTTTAGTTATGATTAAAAAAAGAGATGAAGCCCATTACCTAGGGATCACGGTAGCATGTTAACAGAACACTGAGAAAGTGAGATGACCCAACTCCTAACTAGCCTCACTGTAAAAGGAACAGAGGAAGACCTAAAGCACCATCCCCGGAAGAGCAAGGGACCTGAAGGCAGACGGTGTGGCATGTCCCTAATCGCCGTGTCCTCTCCGCCACTTTGAGTCTGCATCTCCAGGCCCTGCAAGCGCCCGTCCCAGGCCCCTGGACAAACCCCTAGGAAGGATAACAGAGCCAATGTAGTTAATTCCTGGAAAAAAAAAATGCTTGGAGGCTGGGAGGGCTCCAAAAGATTGGTGTCAGCAGATGTCCCAATTTACTCGGGGCGGGGGGGTGGTTGGTGGGAAGAGACACGGTTCCTACTATATAGACCAAGAGCCTGGCAAGATTATAATTAAAATGCAATTTCGAGAAGGTTTTTAAGAAGCCCTTTGAAAAGGGTGGGCATTGAGAACCAACACAGGTTTGAGACTTCATTGACTGAACCCGCCCTCTGTGCTACCTAACGATGCAGACTGGGGTTTGGGCGGGGGCTGTTTAGTGTGTATCTTGATGCCAAAAATAAGAAAACAGTGGCTCTGTATCTATTAGGTTCCTGACAACCCTGGCTGCAGGATGACTGGGCTCACGGATGCCTCACTAGGGCTTTGGCCATTCTTGAGCCCTGCATATAGCAGATTTCAAGCCTAGGAGCCTTGTCACCTGGCATTCCCTCCTGTGGAATGCCCTTCCCTTTGTCTAGTGGTTTGTCCTTCAAAACTCAAAACTCAGCGCAAATGGCACCTCCTCTGGGAAACTTTCTCTTCTGCCCTCTACGATTTGGAAGTCCCTGCCCTAGTCTGCTCATGTGTGTTCTCCTGTATTCACCTGTTGGAATCCTAACATCCAGTGTGGCAGTAGAAGGCAGGGGCTTTGGGAGGTGGTAAGGTCATGGGGGTGGAGGCCTCATGAGAGGGATCGGTGCTTTTAACTATTTTATTTTATTTTTTACTTTTTTAATAAAGATTTTATTTATTCATGAGAAAGAGAGAGAGAGAGAGGGGCAGAGACACAGGCAGAGGGAGAAGCAGGCTCCATGCAGGGAGCCTGATGTGGGACTCAAACCCGGGTCTCCAGGATCATACTCTGGGCCGAAGGTGGCGCTAAACCGTCGAGCCACCTGGGCTGCCCTAAGTATTTTATTTTTAAAAAAGATGCCTTGATTTATTTGACAGAGAGAGATCATGAGCAGGAGCGAAGGGCAGGAGGAGGAGCTGACTCCCTGCTGAGCCTGATGGGGGACTCAATCCCAGGATCCCCGGGATCATTACCTGAGCTGAAGGCCGACACCTAGTGGACTGAGCCACCCAGGTGCCCGGCATTAGTGCTCTTGTAAAAGACACCCCACAGATCTCCTTACCCCTCCTGCGATGTGAGGCTACCAGGAAAACTCTGGGACCGGGAAGAGGGTCCTCACCGGACCATGCGGCACCCTGATCTGACTTCCAGCCTCCAGAACTGTAAGCGATACATTGCTGCTGTTCATAAGCCGCCTGGTGGGATTTTGTCACACGGGCCCAAAGAGCCTGAGACAACCCCTTATCCGTGCCCACCGAGCACCCTGGGCACGCTGCTATCATGGAACTCTCCCCGCACGTGCAACTGCCAGCCTCCTTATCTGCCTCCCTCAGGGCCTGCAGGCTCCTCAAGGGGTTTGCATTCCCAACGCTTGGGACAGCGCCAGGCACACAGGGGACCCCCGAGACCTGGTGACTGTTTGCAGGCGTCTTTGTTCAAGGTCAGCCTGAAGGGAGTTGTCCCTAATGGCGTTCTGGAGGCTTCTCAGTGTCTAGACTTTCCTAGTGACTCGGAGGAGTTATGCGCTTTCAGAGACTGTAAAGCTGGCGGAGGAGGATGATTAGATAAAAGGCTCAAGGTTCAAGACCTAACAATCTACAGGCCGGCCATAAAGCCTGAGAATGCAGATTATTTTTTTATGTGGATTTATTTTTCCTGATTTTTGTGTGTGTGTGTGTGGGGGGGGGGCATGCTAAAGGCATACGTTTGTTTGTTCTGTTTTTGGCTGAAAATCAGAAACAGATTGTCTGAGGCAATGCATAAAGGAGGACTATGCAGGCCATGCTCCTTGTCATCGCGTACAGTGCTCTGAGCCATGCACTGCTAATGGGGGGGAGACCCTGAGCATATCACGTCATGTCACTGACCGTATTGCGCATTGCAATGTGGTATCGGCAAGCCATTTATTATGTATATTCTTCTACGTTTCTAGACTTCGTGGCTACCCTTGTAGAAAGACAACTGACAACCAACAGTAAAATTTTAATTGAAATATTCATGAAGCTTTATGTTAGATCTCCAAGAAAGTCAACTGGATATCTACAGTATGGGCCACATCTGGCTTTATTCATCCATCCACACATCCACGGATCCATCCAACCAACCACACTGAGCACTCACTACGTGCTAAACACTTACAAGAATGTACACACTTAGTGGATGACTAAACACTGCCTCCCCTGAGCTTATGTCCCAGGGGTGGGAAACGGATAATAAGTAAGCAAACTAAATAATGTCATATGTTGATGAGGGCCATGAATAAAACAAGACAATGTGTGATGGGGATAAGGGACAACTTTGGACTGGGGTGGGGGCGGAGGTGTGGAGATGCATCTCTGAAGCTTGCAGGACATTTATGTAAAGAAGAGCCTGGTGGCGCTGAGCTGGTCATCAGCTCGATGTGAGTCTTGGAAGTGCTGTGACTGTTGAAAATAAACTGAAGCTCGGGTCATATTAATAGAAACAGAGTGACAGGATGAAGGTCAGTCAGTGACAATCCTACTGCCTCTGGAGCAGTCACACCATTTCTAGACTTCTGCAGCTGCAAATGCTATAAATTTCAAGAAAGTCATGAAGTGCATCCAGAAGAGGGGGGGTCTAGAAACCACATCTTACGAGGCGAGGTTGAGAGAGGTAGGGAAGGAGTTTAGTTGGCAGAGTTTAAACTCATCTTTGAGAGAGCCGAAGATTCAAGATGTTCAGAAGAGAGCGAGTCCATGCCTTGTGGTGTTAGGAGTTCACCCCTGAACTACTGAGAAGACAGCACAGCGTCGTTCAAAAGAGGGGAGATGTCTCTAGCAGAATTAGGGCCATACAGAAACGGGGTAGGTATTTTGAAGAAGTGAGCCCCCCACCCTCAGAAGTATTCTAGCAGAGGTTAGAGAACGTCTGTTAAAGATGAGAGATCCCCGTAATGGGCAAAAGATTCCTATTGAGCTGCATCCTTGGGAACGGGGTACAGTTTTGTTTCTTCAAGTGAGAGATCTCAGGAGCCTCGGAAGGCCTGTCCTGCTAGAAATGACCTCGTTTCTCCCCACTCACCACTATTGCAGAGACCCAATCTCGGGGATTGGGGATTACAAGACTCCTAATAACAGAATTCACCTAGAAACAACTGCATGACCCCATGCTCAAGCTTCCCGTGTGTGTGTGTGTGTGTGTGTGTGTGTGTGTGTGTGTGTTTGCACGTGAGTATAAGCAAAGTCTTTGAACTTACAGTAAGAGGCACAGGTCAAAGGCCCAGTTCTCCCTAGGAGCTCTGCGGCATTTCCTCGTAGGGCAGAAAGCCTCTCCCTTTCTCCGGAATCTGGAGCTATCTTGGGCAGACAGGTGCTCCGCTCTCTGTTCTAACTGCCCTTTTTAGGCCACATTTTCACACAAAGGTTTAGCTGAACTCTCAAGTGTGTACAGCCGACTTAATTGCTCCGTGTAATCATCTTACGATTATGATTTGATAGTATATCAATTCTGTCCCTACTCATATTTGCTCTGCCGGCCTAGAGACTGGTTCCAAACCCACCGAGATGAAGGCTTCAGGCAGTGATTAACTTGAATCCCAGACCAATATTTTTTTTTCTATTTACTTGTGAAATGTGTTTCTGAAGAACAGAGCAGAACATGGGCCGTGAGGTCAGCGAAAAACCCATACCTGAGCCACAGACAACAAAAACAAACAGTGCCAACAGCCATGGTCCCACAGGATATTTCTCTTCTTGTGGCCTCTGAAAGGGAATGGGGGAAAGTAAGATTAGGTTCATTGATTCAGGAAACGTTTGTGGGGTACTGCTAGACGCTACTAACGGCTGGGGACGCCACGGTGAGGGAGATGGATCCCGTCTTAATGCCCAGTGGGCAGAAGTAGCTGAAGAAAGCCAGCTGTAAAGGGTCCACAGAGGTGTGAACAGGCTCATCAATAACCTTATTTCTACTCCTGTAACGCAGTGAGCTTGGTGGGCTTAAACATTCTGGGGATGGATGGGGGTACAAATGCACAAACCAATACAGTGATTTGGGAGCCCCAAATGGCACTACTCCATTTGTCGAAGGCACACTCTATGCCAGGCTCTCCCCTGGGCAATCTCCAGCCCCTATTTCCACCACCCACAGCTCTGTGCAAGGCGTATTATCATCTCCCCACTTCTAGTTGGGAAACAGACACCCCAAGTCTGGTAGCTTGAGCAAGGGCTGGGATTTAGGACTGCCCCCTTAGAGAGCCAGGGTGTTTTCCACTGATAGAGTCGTCTTTAATTCCTGAACCTGTGGATTCCAAGTAAGGTCACAGAACAGCCATTTTCTCAAAACCTTCTATGTGCCCCCCCCCTTCCCTCCAAAAAAGTCGAGAAGTGGATGCCATGGAAATCCTTGGAACGACAGAAGCAGCACGGCGACCGACCGTGAGTTGCTCTGCCGAGGAAGCAGCATTTTGTAACAAAGCTCCTGAACCTCAGTGAAGCTTATGCTTTGGGGAAATCTCTGCATTCCCTGGGGAGCAGAAGGGCACTTGTGCCCACATGAACCTGGCCCTGTGTACCTCCTGCCCCCCTCAAACCAACAGCACAGACATAATAAGAATGACCATCCACAGCCTAGGTCTCTTTGCAGGTGGGGCCTGGACCTTAAAGTCAAATCGATCCATGGAAGGACTATCTTTTGAGGGGGGGCATCCGAAACAGTGGTGAGTTTCTCGAATAAAAAGGGTAAAAATCAGAGTGGAAAAAAAAAAAAAAAAGAACTCACTACCATTTCCTCCTGTGTGTGAGCCAAAAAGAGGCTATCCCCAAGGTAAATTAGGGAACTCGTTGTCTCACAGATGGGGCCACAATCCTTTGGTTCTCGGCTTGCCCGTTACATTCTGAGAGAGCGTCCTGTCTTCTACCTCAAGTGGGTCCACTGACCACCTATCTATCGCCACAGGCTTTTTCTTGACAGCATGTATTAGAGTTCGTATCTGTTTATTCTCAGGATTACGTGTTTACTGTCTGTCTCTCTGCCAGACCGTCGGCTCACGAGGGCACGCACTATGTCTCTTCCCTGAATCAATGTACAGCAATGGCTGGTACAGGATGTACACATAGGAGGTGCTCAATAAGTGCCCATCGAAGAATGAATAAGCATAAGAATTTTTTTTGTATATATATAAATACTTCCTAATTGGTGGTAGGGTTATCCCTATCACCCTCTTACTGGAGAAGTACAGATGAAAGTGCTACTGGCAGGTAGACTCTAAAGATTAAAACCCCTCAATTCTCTGGCCTTGACAAGCACTTAACACCAGATCAAGGTCAGATCAGGTAAGTAACAGTGATATTACATAAAGTTACCTGAACAGAGCGTGGCACTTAGCCCTCTCCACCCTCTTACATTAATGCCCTACCAATCTGTCATAGTTGACCAGAAACCAGTTCTGTGGCTGTCATCCCACTAATGCTATATAAAACGTTCATTTAGCTCTGTCTCAAGCAAAGCCAACAAGTGAATTTAGGAGCCCGTAAATGAATTACTGGTCCAGTGCGGATACCAAACGGAGTCCATTACTGTTCCTTTGCAGGAAAACACAGATTGTCAACATGCAGAGCTTGGGCTACAAAACACAAAAAATGTATTTGATGACATTTGCCAATGAATCAATGTTACTGGAGGACTCTCAGAGCTCAACAACAGCAGTGTGTCCGAGAGCTTGGAGATCCTCTTTTTTGCAGCTCAGTCCCATGGGGGCAATTCACCTAAGCCTGAATCTATGGCTGGCAAAGGTAGGAAAAGCAATAGAATCCTGCAAATGACATGGTTCATCTCAAACAGAAGTTTGCTACTTCCGGTGGCTTCAGAATGTCAGGGGCTGGCTTTCCCCATGATTATACACCAGCAGGGTAACTCAGACCTCTGAAATTTGAATCCCCCTTCGTTCTGGAGAAGTTACTACTATAGAATCACAAAATGATTATTCTATTTCCTTCTTTCTTGGATTTATCTGCTATCTGGGAGAGTATCATTCACTTCGTAGCTGTTAACTGATGAAATTCTGAAGGATCTGCATACAACCGAAGGGGTTTATTTCGGAAGGATTATTCTGAATTTTCAGTTAGACTCTGTTCACAGGTCCCCAGTGTCATCCTGGAACAAGTCATCCCTTGTAAGTTACTTCTTTCAAAGTATAATTGTGTTTGACCTGTGATTAGGGAAATGAGATTTAGGGTTTAAAGTATTTCTTTTTGAAAAAGAACTTCATTTTTCTTTTTGGACGCTGGTCCGTTTACGATAAAGTTACCCAAAGAGGTCTTCTAACCAACTGAAGATCAACATAGACTGTGGCTTGGTTTGGAAAACTTTCATTAGGAATGTAGTAGGGCCCTGTGAACACCTTCATAGGGGCCAGGCACTTTGGAAGGGCCCACTCCATGGTATAACAGAACCTATTTATATTCACTCATCATAGATTAAACAAATCTGAATGGAGCTCCGAAAGTTGAGTTGAGTTCCAATGGCGTTAAATCCATGTTTTAGATAGCTAAACATTTCCCCCCAGTTTTTAAGTTTTCTTATTTTGAAGACAGTAACTTTTTCTTTCCCCCAGATCTCCACCATCTTCTAGCCTTGAGAAGCCAGAGGCGGCCCACATTGAGTCTACAGAACCTAATGGATACATCGGCTCCCCAAATCGGTTCCCGTGTTGTTACTTTTGCAGGCCTATACTTGTCACCTGAGTTCAGCTAATCATTTTCTTAGTTCTTTAGTTTCTCAGTTCATTAAAAAGAACCACACAACTAGAGATTTCCAGCACATCAGCTAGTCTGTATATCTAGGACGAAGCGATCTCCCAGGGACATAAAACCCTGAGTGCTTTAACATCAATTAGAATTTATTTTTTTTTCAAGGTCAGTTTGGACAGCAAGGTTTGTTTTTCTGAGCAAAACCAAATAGGGAAAATAGATCTATGTGAAAAGTGGTTCGGATTCAGTGGCATAGTAGCATTTTACTGCTCAGTCACTACAAAATGATCTAACACCCAGGGTGTGTGTGTGGGGGGGAAATTTCCATTGTAACTTAAATCTGGAGCTGTGTATGAAGCTCCGGGTAGATCCTAGAGTTTGATCCTAAGGTCTCTCTGCTTGGTTGTGTAGGAATCCTGCTGTGATGATCGGAGCTGTAGCGTTTTGCTCAGTTACTGAGCTAAAAGGAATTGCCTCATCAGCTCTGCAAGCTCTTCCAGCCAAACCCCAAGCTTCATCTGGACTTCGCTTAAGTGTCTAGGATAATAGATTCCAGGCGCCTTGGCTCATAGGCTTGGAGACCGACACTGCCCGACAACCGGTCCCAGGCATGCCTCTGAATGTCCAAAATCGCCCGCCTGGCATTTTCTCTTGAAGACACTCTAGAAGAAACCCCCTGTGCAGAGGCCCAGGTTTTACTTTCAAGTCCAGTGATAAAAGCCTTAATCTAATCTCCAAAGTTCTGGATCATACCCTCAGGATGGAGAACAAGGGTAGGGCCGCCTTTCAACTGGAGCCCAGTGGGGAGAGGCCTCACCGGAGAGGAGGCAAAGGAGAGAAAGCAGGATGGAGGGAAGACGGGGCTCTGACGAACCCCGCTCCCTTCCGACTTGCACAAGCCCTTACAAAGGGGCTGCAGAGAAAAGCCTGCCGCGGTGGGTGCCCAGGCTGGAGGGCCGGGATCGGGCCTGGCCCGGGTGATGAGGGGCCTCCGCTCCCCATGCATTCGTGCAAGCCTGCGTGCACCCAAGGGTCAAGGGGGGTCACCCCCGCAGTGGGGTTCACTCTCCCCGAGGTCTCCCCAGGGACAAAGGCCCCAGTCCCTCCCGGGGGCTGTCTCTGCCGCTCCCGCCCCCCCAGCCCTGGGCGCCCCCCCCCGCGGGGCCCTGGGGGCCGAGCCCCCGCCCGCCCCGCCCCCCTTACCAGGGTTTTGGCTACGTTCCCCCTCTGGGTGATGTTTTTGCTGTGCTTCTCGTTGGCCATCCGGATCCGCTGCTTGGCCACCATGGCTGGGCGCTAGCCCCCGGCACGAGCCCCCGCGACCGCGACCCGGCGGCGGGCGACAGCGACAGCGACAGCGACAGGGACAGGGCGGCCGCGGGCGCTGCAGGTGGCAGGTGCGGCCCCGAGCCCCGCGCACCCCGCTCCAGCCCCCCGCGAGCCGGCTCCGGAGAGAGGCCAGAGCCCGGACGGAAGTAATCTTTCATCTCAGGAAACCCTCTCCTACTTCCTCGCCATCCTTCCGGTCCCCCCTGCTACCTAACCAGCGCGGCCTCCCCAACCTGGGCGGCTCGGCGGGAGCGCAGCGCGGGGCCCGGCCCGGGGGGGGGGGGGGGGAGAGGGGAGGGGAGGGGACAAGGCCGCACGGGGGGACCTGCCGGGTGGGATGGGGGAGGGGGGCGGGAGGGGCAGCACGGGGGGGCGGACCTGCGGGGGGGGGAGCCGGGGGGACCGGGGTGGGGGGGGGGCGGGGGGGGGAGGGGCAGCACGGGGGGGCGGACCTGCAGGGTGGGAGGGGGCGGGGAGAGGAGGGAGGGGCAGCACGGGGGGGCGGACCTGCGGGAGGGAGGGTGGGGGAGGGGAGGGGGGGGGGGGGAGGGGCAGCACGGGGGGACCCGCGGGTGGGGAGGGGGAGGGGGGGAGGGAGGGGAGAGGGGGGGCGGACAGCGGGGGGGGGACGCGGGTGGGGAGGGGGAGGGGGGGGGAGGGGGCAGCACGGGGGGGCGGACCTGCGGGGTGGGGAGGGGAGGGAGCGGGGAGGGGGGGAGGGCGGGGAGGGGGCAGCACGGGGGGCGGACCTGCAGGGTGGGGAGGGAGGGAGGAGGGGCAGAGGGGACGCGGGGGGGAGGGGCAGCACGGGGGGGGGCGGACCTGCGGGGTGGGGAGGGGGAGGGGGCGGGGAGAGGAGGGAGGGGGCAGCACGGGGGACCGCCGGGTGGGGAGGGGGAGGGGCGGGAGGGGAGGGGGCAGCACGGGGGGCGGGCCTGCGGGGTGGGGAGGGGAAGGGAGCGGGGAGGGAGGGGGAGGGGGCGGGGAGGGGGCAGCACGGGGGGGCGGACCTGCGGGGTGGGGAGGGGGAGGGGCGGGAGGGGAGGGGGCAGCACGGGGGGGCGGACCTGCGGGGTGGGGAGGGGGCGGGGAGAGGAGGGAGGGGGCAGCACGGGGGACCGCCGGGTGGGGAGGGGGAGGGGCGGGAGGGGAGGGGGCAGCACGGGGGGCGGGCCTGCGGGGTGGGGAGGGGAAGGGAGCGGGGAGGGGAGGGGGAGGGGGCGGGGAGGGGGGCAGCACGGGGGGGGCGGACCTGCGGGGTGGGGAGGGGGAGGGGGCGGGGAGAGGAGGGAGGGGGCAGCACGGGGGGGGGGGCGGACCTGCGGGGAGGGGAAGGGGGTGGGGAGGGGAGGGGTGGGGAGGGGAGGGGAGGGGGCAGCACGGGGGACCGCCGGGTGGGGAGGGGGAGGGGGCGGGGAGGGGGGTACCTGCCGGGTGGGGAGGAGGGAGGGGGCAGCACGTGGGGGACCCGCCGGGTGGGGATGGGGGAGGGGGCGGGGAAGGGGCAGCACGTGGGCCCCCGTGCCGGGTTGGGATCGACGGGGAGGGGGACCTGCCAGGTGGGGATGCGGGGGAGGATGGGGAGGGGGAGGGGGGCAGCACGGGGGCAGGCGTGGGGGGTCCTCAAAGGACAAAGCAGAGCGGGGGCGAGGCAGGGCCCTTGCTGTCGGGGACAGTCCCGAGAGCCCCGGGGCAGGGGTCCGGGGAGGGGGCCTGCGCCCGGGAGCCCCTTCCCTGCAGGACCTTGGTCCAGCGCTGCCGAAAGCGCGGGAACTCCGCGAGGGGGGGATAGGGGGGCGCGAGGCTGGACTTGGCGGTGGCCTTGCCCTGGAGGCCGGGGGGCCGCAGGCGGGAATGACGGCGGGCGGCGGCAGGTGGGGCGCAGACAGGTGTGGGGGCCCGGCCCGCGGGGCGGTTGGAGCTCCTCCGCCACCCTTAGCCGAGGGACCTGCACTGGGAGGTTCCTGGCACCGCAGGGATGACGGCTAGAGTGTGGGTGACTCACCGGCACTGGTGTTGGGCCCCGCAGATGGCCTGCTTCCGGGGCGGGGCGGGGCGGGGGGGGGGGGGGGTTCAGTCCCTCACTTTTCCTTGCGCCCCCAGACTTGAGGTTAGCTCTCAGCAGCTCGGGAGAGTGGAGAAGGGGGGGGACGGCCTGCACGGTCTGCAGTGGGCGGTGGTGGGGGAACCTGCGTGGGGCCCTGCGCCCAGGCCTTCCCTGGGGGCACGTAGGGCCCTGCTTGGATAGAGGGCCCGTGTCATCCTCCCCCTCCTCCTGCAGCCTGTCATCCAAGCTCCCACACAGAGGGCTTGGGGGCTGCCCTAGGTGGCCCAGAAGGGGCCGGCATCAAGCCTCATTTAGTAAAGTCCGGGTCGTTACTTCTTCTAAAGTCAGTTAAGTTTCCACAGTAGTTCCCACCAACATCACCACCCTTACCACAGGCCTACAAACCAAGCAGGCCCTTTTTTTTTTTTTTTAAGATTTATTTATTTATTTATTTATTTATTTATTTATTTATTTATTTATGATAGAGAGAGACAGAGGCAGAGACACAGGCAGAGGGAGAAGCAGGCTCCATGCACTGGGAGCCGGATGGGGGACTCCATCCCAGGACTCCAGGATCACGCCCTGGGCCAAAGGCGGTAGCTAAACCACTGGGCCCCCCAGGGATCCCCCAAAGCAGGCCCATTTTTAACAGACCTGGGCTGTTATGATGGGCTCTTTGTCACGATGGGCTCAGATGGTGGGGCCGCGTGAGAGAGGACCACCCCCGCTCCTGGGCTGTCCACGGAGCCTTGCCAGGGTCCCAGGCCCAGAAAGTGCATCTCCCTGAGGCACCTGCCTGGGGAGGAGGTAGAGGGTGAGTTCCCCCCTGAGTTGAGGACACACCTGGCTCTGAGGGACAGTAAGGAAAAGCTACAGACAGAGATGTTTGCCCCTTTGGGCCTATAAGCTGAAAACCATTCTTTTTTTTTTTTTTTTAAGATTTTATTTATTTATTCATGAGACACAGAGAGAGGGAGAGGCAGGCTCCATGCAGGGAGCCCGACGTGGGACTCCATCCCCAGACTCCAGGATCACACCCTGGGGCCAAAAGCAAGTGCTAAACTACTGAGCCACCCAGGGATCCCCCCTGAAACCCGTTCTTAACTGAGAAGCCTGCCTTCCCACAGGCTCAGGTGAGCCCCTTGTTTGGGGGAAAAAAATTCCTTCTTGGCCCCTGATTCCTGCTTGGTGGAGGCTAATTTTGCTCCTTTTTCTTGCTTTGCTTTGCTTCTACATCATTTAAAATGTATTCGTTTTAATTTATGTGTAGCCTGCACGCTCAGAGTCAACCTGCCAACAGAAATCGGATATATACAGTAAAAACTGAAGGTTTTTTTTTTTTCTCTGTCTCTCTCTCTCTCTCTCACTAATTCCCACGGGTCCTAGGTTACCCTTCCAGCGTTTTTTATTCATTCATACACCCGCCTGCATATTTCCTTTTTAAAAACAAACAGAATCATACTAGACAAACCATGCGGCCACTTACTCTTCTCTCTCAGTTTATTGACAATGTTATCACGTCTACTTATAAATCATTTCTATTTTTCGTACATGCATACTATCCCTCAACATGATTATAGGGAATGTACTGGATTATTGCTAGACAGTCACTTCCGATGTGAGTGTGTGTTTGCCTGCAATGCGCACATCCCTGCCCACCTGCCTTTATGTACTTGTGCAAGTAAATGTGTGCAAGAGATTGCCGGGCGGGACCTTGCTGCACCTTTTCAAGGCCCTGGGTGGAGAGATTGCTGCTGATTTGGGAGGAGCCAACCTGCTGTGACTTCCACCGTACTGGGGCCTGCTCCTCTGTGGATCTCAGTCCTCTTTATGGCCCCTGAGCATCAGCGTTATTTGCTAGGAAAGCTTTTCCCTTCCCCCTTGGATTCTGTCCCTGCCTCTCCTCAGCCTTCAGCTGGACCTGAACTAGAGGTTGAGCTGGCTCGTCCCAGAGGCTTTTCTGCAGGGAAGCTGGGGCCAAGGTCTGAAGGTGTGTCCCCAGAGTTCCGGGGTAACCACAAGGTTAAGAAGGAGAAGGCCCTGGGTTGTCTTGTATTTTAATTTTAATTTTAATTTTAATTTTAATTTTAATTTTAATTTTAATTTTAATTTTAATTTTAATTTTATTATATTATATTATATTATATTATATTATTTATTTTATTATTTGCTTTTTTGAGGTGGGAGGACCTGGGAGAGGAATGGAAACTTGATCAAGAGTTAAAAGTTCCCTTGGGTTAATTCGTGCTGGCAGCAGGAATTTTATAACATGCCGGTAGCAAGCGGTGCTCAACCACAACTTCTAAAATGGCCCTGGGTAATGTAGCAGGAAACTGCTAAATGATTAAAATTTAATTTTGGCCAGTAATATTTTCAACCTTTAGAGCAAGAATCCTAACCAGCCCTCCCTACATTAATCATGAGTCTGCCCCACTTAGGGTACTAGGTTTGCGGCTGTAGACTCTAGGTTTCACCCACCTTTATAAATGATGTATTATCAAAGTGTACAGATGCTACACTCTTGAGTTGTGAAGTAGCGCACACCTGTCATTTTTCTGTGGCTGACCAGCATGCAAATCTCTTTTCTCTTTGGGGGATTCCCCGACTGCATGCAAGTTAGGACCTTCTTTCCCAATATAGAAGCCCCATGGGACAGATATGGTGTATCTTACTGTGCTTTGTTCTCTCATGCTTTGCAAATATTATGATTTTTTTTTTTAACAAGTTGAAGGTTTGTGGGCACCTGGCGTCAAGCAAGTCTATGGGTGCCATCTTTCCAACAACAGTTGCTTATTTCACGTCCCTGCGTCTCAGTTTGGCAATTCTTGCAATGGTCAAACTCTTCCATTATTTTATCTCTTACAGTGATCTGTGATCACTGTGTACAACTCACTGAAAGCTCACATGATGGTTAGCATTTTTTAACAATAAAGCATTTTTAAAGTAAGGTATGTACTTTTTCTTTTTAGTTGTAATGCTATTGCACACTTAATAGACTACGGTACAGTGTAAACATAACTTTTATGTGCCCTGGGAAACAAAAAACCTTATTTGATTCACTTTATTGTGATACTCATTTTAATGTAGGAGTCTGAAACCCAAACCTGTAGTATCTCTGAGGTGTGCCTGTATTTGGCTGGGAGGTATGGCCCAGCTTGGCCAATCATATGCTCCGTTTGGGGCTTTGAATTTTGAACAAAAAGAACAAAAACAAAAGGATAAGGTACTGTTCACCCTGGTAGTGGGGTACCCAAGAGGCAAGCAGCATTCAGCAGTGGAGAGGGTGGTGGTGGTGGAGTGGGGGTGAAACCCACTGGTTTTGCGGTACCTGAAATTCTTAGACTCCTCTTCTGCTTCCATTGACCAGAGGTTATTTGTGTTGTTTACATCCAAGAACCCTGACTCATGTGCATGAAAATCAACAACAACAACAACAAACAAACCAGAAAGTCTTGGCTTGGTCATTTCCCCTTCCAAATCTGGAATGATTGTCATGTCACTTGAGGCCTTCAGACACTGTTAGCCAGTGGTCCTTCCTCACCAAGGGGAACTGAGCCTAGAGGCCTTGGTGACAAGTGTGGGCAGCCAGTTCTCGAGTATGAATGGGGATGATTGGCAGACACACCTGCTTACACAAAACCAGCAAATCACCAACACTTCAAATTAAGACTTTGTTTCTCCTTCATCGAAACCATTTCCAGTACTGGCAGAGAAGAGAAAAATTGGGCAGATTTCAACATCATCTCCTTTCGTACATGTTATATTCTGGTGCAAATGTTCGTGACGGTGTCTCAATAGGAAGCAGAGGAAAATGAGAACTGACAGCCAGTGTTATCTGCTGCATGCCTTGGAATCAACTCAAGGCACTCGATTATGATTTCATGGAATCATGCCACATTGTCACTGGAAGGAACCTCAAGAGTCATTTGTTCGGTGTTTATTGAGTATCTACTGTAGGCCAGACACTATTTTAGACACTGAGAATTCAATGGTTGATAGAAGGGCTTCTGCCTTCAGGGAGCTCTCAGTTGTGTGACGGAGACAAAGAAGTAAACAGTGGGAGACGGCCCCAATTTCACAAGTGAGCTCAAGCCCAGGAATTGCAAGGAAAACTGTAGCAGAACTGAAAGCAGAATTGAGGCCTCTTGGCTTTCCATTTTCTCAAGAGAAACGTTTACCAGGTAAACTTAAGAGGGAGCCAGGGTGACAGGGCCAAGCTTTGGAGCAGCTTATACGTACACAAAAATAAATCACATACACACACACACGCAAGCACGCACGCATGCACACTTGTGCATGATAAATTCCATTTTGGACCTCCAAGGCTTGAACTTCGGCCCATCAGGGGTGGCACAAGCAGACTTTAACCATTCTGATGACTATGTCATTCCTTGACCCCAGAGGTGATCAGATTAAGCCTCCAAATGCAAGATGTGATTACCCATCTCCTCTCTGTAATCGGCTGGCCACGTCTGTTATCAATTGTATCCCAAGGGGAAAACACCTGCCCCGCTGCATACAGTTCTCTCCCTGATGACTCCCCATGGCCATCCCCTCGTGGCTGCAGAGACTCTTCCACATGTCTCAGCTCCCGCTGTGGCTGCGCATCACTCATGACTGTGCCTCCGCTAAGATTCCAGTGCTTCCAGGACAGAGTCACCTTGTTTCAGTTCAACTGGATGCATGTTCTTCATGGGTGGAAGAGTTTCTTGGCAGGGAAGAAATGACATCACTGATAATATCTAACATTTCCTATGCGCTTCCTAAAGAGCCAGACTGCCAAGTACCTTCCTTATGCTTTCTCACTTCTTACACAACCCTGTGAGGATGTGGACCCTGGCAGCAGACAATCCTGGGCCCTCCACTTCGTACTTTAGTGATAGGCCTCTTTTTTTTTTTTTTTTAATATGCCTTTTTTCTAATCTGCAAAATGGGAAGAGCAAGAGTGTTTATTAGATGTGATTGTTTTGAGATGAGATGATAAAAAAAAAAAAATGTTTAAAAAAAAGCACTGAGCACAGAGGCTGGACCCGTGGTGATCACATAATAAATGCCAGCTGCCGCTCTTACCTACACCATTGAGCAGCAGGTCTACGGAAGTTAAGTAACTTGCCCAAGGAGAGTCAAGATGATGAACCACAGTACCCGCCTTCAGGGAGTTTGGAGTCTTCTTGAGGTTCTTTTTTTTTTTTTTTAATTTATTTTTATTGGAGTTTAATTTGCCAACATATAGCATAACACCCAGTGCTCATCCCATCAAGTGCCCCCCTCTTGAGGTTCTTAAACACTAATGAATGTGGTAACTCTGGATGAATGCGAGAAGCCCTTGAAGTGAGAGACAGAAACTGTGGACAATATTTCCGGGTCCTTTTTTTCTTTTTAATTATTTTTAAATCTGAAAAAAAGAAATTCAAGTATTACCATATCAAAGGCATATAGAGAAGAGTTGGTCTTTTTCGCCCCTGACTTTAAGTTCAAAGGAACCCCTTTGTGTCTTTCTACGCAAATTCAAGCATGCATGCATAGAGCATTTTATATATACGTGTGTGTATGCTTATTCATGTATAGTATATTTAAAGAAGCTATTTACAAAATCCTTTTAATCCCTCCTTAAAAATCCCAAATAGTCCATTTTTTTCAATATGATCTGTACCTTGTGTTTGTTTTTTTTCACTTGATAGTGTATTATGGAGGTTGAGCTACATCATTATATCAAGATTGATTACAATCTTTTAAAATGGTTGCACGGTATTCCACTGTATGGGTATATAACGATTGATTTAACCAACCCTTTATTAATGAATATTTAGGTTGTTTCTAGGGTTTTTTTTTTTTCACTACGAATCAGTGAACAACCTTGTATATGTGTTTTTGTAAATATGCACACATGTATTTGTTGGAGAACTTCCTAGAAGTGTGATTACTGGACCTAAGGTTGCGCACATAAATCTGTGATGGATATTGCCAAATTATCCTCCGGAGAAGTTGTGTCAATGTATGCTCCTTCCATAATGTATATGAGCTTGTTCAGTCTATTATTTCTTAGTTGCATTGGGCAAACAACCCTGAGTAACTAGTGTTGCTTCTTTTTGCTTCTTTAAATTTACTAGTTAGATTGAGCGCTATGTTAATGAGGCCAAGGTCATGAATTTGTCTACTAAGTAGTTAATGACCTTTGCTGGCTCTTTCATCAAGGTTAGTCCTTTCCATGGTCTGTGAATCCCAACAGGGACTAGAGGAGAAAATGGACAGAGAGGCAATATTCTTGACCATTTCTGGATTTAAAGACGGTAACTTCCCAATGGTGAATTATCGACAGCCTTACATCTTTAAAAATGATAATATTGCTCTGTTTCCTCAGCTTCATTATTTGTAGCAAAATATATCTATATTTAGTATAATGCTCTAAACAATTTGGAGAAAGAGGACTTACATTTATAAACAATCCTTATTGCGCAGAAATTGTTTTTCCTAAACTGTTAGCCCCTTGGTGGCATAGACCATGGATGTTCAGCGTGATATTCCCAGAGGCTGTCATTATGGCAAATGCGAGGTATTCAGTGGGTATTGAGTGAAAAGATAATGGGAGACTGAGAGGATTTGGGGGGTTTGGATAGTGATCACAGTAAATATTCAGTGTTTCGTCGAGTTTGCATTTCATTCATTCAGAGTGCACGTCAGCTTGTGTTGTTAGGTGCACAGAACAGGTACATATTCTGAGTTGTGTGACCCTGGAGTCTAAGAAAGATGACAGTGTAAATCCTCATTTAATTGCCTTTGTCGTTTTTCTTTGATCTAAATTAAAAGTTAAATTACCATTTTTAAGTAACGTTCATGTTTTCCTCATCCAATTCCCGTATTCCTCTTTACAGTCATTATTACTATTATTATTGTTTTTATCTCTGTCAGGTCTGATTTACAGAAAAGTCGGGCCTTTTCAGTAACTGCATCACAAAGTCACTTGAAAGGAGCTTTGTGAATGGTCAGGAATGCTGTTGGCTTTTCTGAATGTCAGCACATTAAACCCAGGATCCCAGCTTCTGGAAACCTGTCACATCTGATATACTTGAAAAGGCTTTCGCCCAGAGCTCATTGGCAATGAGAGATATGGATTAGCAAACCGTCTGCGGAAGGCCCAGATGTTTGCACGGAGCTGCTTTCACCGAAACCCGAGCAGCTTCTAATCACCCCGCGTGCTTGTGTGATTTTGTATGTGGAGGGCCCTGGGCCACGCTGGTGTCTTCAGCTTCATGGGGGTGCATGTGGGGGTGGGGGCAATGCAAGCCAGGCAGGGGTTGCCCTCAAAGTGAAATCAGAACCAGGATCAGGAAAGAGGGACTAGGAAGAGGAAGCTTTGCTGGGAATTCGGGTCCCTGTAGGAAGCATCGGAACCACCACCGTGTCACTGCAAGTACAAGCCTAGGGCCACAGGCTCGGTCCCTCGGTCCCTCTCCCACACCCCCGTGCACACCCATTTCATCTAGGAGCAGAAATCAAGAAAAAGCCAGTCTGGGGGCGGAAAGGAAGTGATTCAGAGCATTTGGCAATCATCCCCAGCGCTAAGTGGATTCACAGGAATTCCTCGGAGCAAGATATTGGGTGTGTGTGGTTCAACTGCCCTTTGACTCCAGAGCCCTTTGTCCAAATGTGACAAAATACCAGCGGAGAGTGACAGGAGCTGCGGCATCACCCGGGGGCAGGCCTAGGGGATGGTGTGAATTCTTCCTGACAGAGGCAGAGGGTCCTGTTGTCCAGTGTTCAAGGCGTTTTGCAGCCTTAATTAGTCCGTCCCCGCACCTCGGTGGGGAGATAGGTCAGCGTTATTTTCATCCCAGGTCTACAGCTGAGAAACTAGCACACAGATGGTGACGGCTCCAGAATTTCTCTCCAGGGGAGCCTTCGAGGCAACAGCTGGCCAGAGGGGATGGGGTGGACGGTGGTAGGAACCTGCCCTGAAGTCCTGTTTGCAAGACATTTGATGTACAACCGAGAAAACCCCAAACATGTGCAACCTCCACCCGGCACCCCCATTGCCCATGGGGATCCCTGTGATTCTACCAGTGGAGGATTCTCCTAGGAACAGGGGTGGTGGCATCGGGTCGGGGTTCAGGTTGCCCGACCTGTCCCGTTAGAGCCCCCCAATTCACAGCCGGTGAGCCCACCTCCTGCACAGCCTCGCGGGACTCTGGGGTGGAAAAGAAGCCTGGAGATGATCCAGGCCCATGCCCCGGCCTAAAGGGGATGCAAAGCAAATGTCAAAAAAGGAGCATCATTCATCACGCTGGGTGCCCTGTGCCTGAGACCCGGGAGTTTCCTATGCAGAAACTGTACCCCAAGAATCTGAGCATGTGTGTTTTTTTGGAGGGGCGGTTGGGCCTCATTTATTATTATTATTTTTAAAGATTTTATTTATTCATGAGAGACATAGAGAGAGAGGGGGGCAGAGACACAGGCAGAGGGAGAAGCAGGCTCCATGCAGGGAGCACAATGTGGGACTCAATCCCGGGTCTCCAGGATGACACCCTGGGCCAAAGGTGGCGCTAAACCCCTGAGCTACCGGGGTTTGGGCCTCATTTCTGTTCATTTTAATAACACACGTAGGGCACGCAGTAAAAATAAATCACTTCGTTTGAACAGGGCTAGTCATAATTCCATAGTAAAAGCCATAAACAGAATTTGGCAACGAAAGGAGCAAAGTCCACAAGGGAGACACGGTGACCGATTGGCTGAAGGCTTTGTTGCTCCTTGGTGCTGAGGGAACAAAAATAGGTTTCTTTTCAGATCAACTGCAGTTATTGGTAGCGTTACTGTTTTAAGAATAGAAGTTCACAACTTCCCAGGCAGGCCTGGTTCTCCAGGGAAGTCCTGTGATTTGTTTCCCACCCAACTGTGTTCCCTGGGCCCCCAGGGGCCCCTGTTGAGCATTATCTTTGGTGACGAGTGATAATTCTGCGCGCGGATCCGTCTGGTTCGTGTTGGCATGATCTGCGTTCCCCTTCCCAGGCCACCTTCCCTACGCGGCCTTCCCCAGGGTTGCCACTCGGTTGACGTTGCGGAGGCCCTGACACGCAGGCGGTGCACCTCAGATGGCCCGGGCTGGCCTATGTCACGAACAGCCTTGCCCGAATTCAACCCACATTTTGACTCCATGCAATAGAAAGAGCTGAACATTTTTGCCCAAAAAAAAAGTGGGATTTAAAAAAAAAAAAAACAATCTGTCTAGTTCATTCTGCAGCTCTGTCGCTCTGCGACGCAGGGCCTGCCTCGACTCCGTAAGCCACAGCTGATTGTGTTCAAGGCCCCAGCACCCCTCGTGCTCAGGGCTCTGGGGAGAGCTCCAGGGAGGGCAGGGTCGCTCTGGGTGGACCTCCCGATGGCTGAGAATGCCAGAGAGGACCCATTTCTGCGCCTGCTGCTGCTTTCACCTTCCTGAGATGCTCGGACCTGAGCAGCCCATGGGAACCTCTCAGTGTGTGGCCGTGCGGCTTTGTGGCCTCTGTGCCTGGTGTGGGCCACATCCTTCGGCTTTGCTCCTGTGAGAGTCAGGGACAAGGTGTCATGTCACGACTGCTATTTTATCCCTTCTCCTCCCCTGCCCAAACCCACAGAGCCTAATCGGTACCCAACAAGCTTTATTACAGACTTGGCTTTCTCAGTGACAACTTAATGAAAAGGGACCTTAAGTCCCCTTCTTGCTTCTCTCCATCCATTCCTTTGACTTGGACTCCACCCCGTAGGAACTCACTCCGACAAATGGTACGGTTGGCCTTGGCTCTCTCCGGCCCTGGCCTGTAGAGATCTGGAAATAATTGACTCGTCTGACACTTCTTTCCAGAGCTGAACTTGTCTAAGTCAAATTGTGGTTTCTTCTGCTTCATTGGCTATTTGTTTTCTTAGCTCTGAAATGTGCTTCCGCCTCACCAGCCCCCTCCATCCTGTGTATCTTGTTTATCCAACGTGGGCGGTTGCCAATTTAAAAGAAAGAAAATGACCGGGTAGGGCTCTGAATAGTTTAGGAGGGGGAGGAAGGGGACAGGAGGACAGAGAAAGAGGGACTGGGCCGCTCGGAAACTTTTGGCTGAATGGGGCCTTGCCAGCCAGAGATCCGTGAGAGATGTCTCCGGGCTGGACGGGCTAAGTGCTGTCTCACGCCCATAGCGGCCCTCGTGTGAAATAAAGATTTTGTTTTTGCCTCCCACTATCTACGAACTGCCAATTCTTTATTAGTCTTTTTTCTCTAGGACTCTCTCTTTCTTGGAAAGGCTGTTTCATTTTGCTGTTATTGCAAGGGGCTGGGACGGTTTAACCTTTTTAAAAAAAAATTGTGGTAAAATACACATATCATAAAATCGAACCGTTTTAGAATGTACAATTCAGCGGCCTTAAGTAGGTGCCCAGTGTTAAGTAACCATCAGCACTGTTTCCAGAATTCTCTCACTCTCTGAAACAGAAACTCTGTACCCACTAAGCAATAACACTAAACAATACCCCCCCACCAACCCCCGGCCACTTCCCAGCCTCTGGTCAAACTTCTATTCCATTTCTGTCTCTATGAGTTTGTCTATTCCAGGTACTGAAATACAGTTTTGAAGTCTCAGTTTCCTTAAAAGGGTAATAATTGGCTGCAGGCCTCGATGGGCTTCTATCAGATTGCTCAATGACCATGTGGCAGGCTGAGAGGTTCCTTGAATAACCCAGGAACCGATGGCACATCCGAACTACTCATAGGATGGCTCCTAGCGGACAGGTTGACTTTTCTTCATATTATGCTCTTCCAAGGCCCTCCTGTCTCCCTCCCCTTCGTTTATGATATTTTAAAAATAGTTGACTAAAAGCTAGTTTGTCATAAAAAGGTGGCAGTTGCCCTAGTCACTGTTACTAGGAAAAGATTCTAGATTCTAGGTTTTGAAACACATTTCCTTTACTCCTTTTCTAAAAATTGGGCACCCGGGGGGCTCAGTTGGTGAAGCGCCTGCCTTTGGCTCAGGTCATGATCCTGGGACCGAGCTCCTGGCTGGGCTCCCAGCTCAGTGGGGACCCTGCTCCTCCCTCCCCCTCCACTGCTTGTGTGCTCTCTCTCTTAAAAATAAATAAAATCTAAAAAAAATAATAAAATCGTGGTACAATATACATAACAAAATTTACCATTTTCACTACTTTTTATGTGTGCAGTTCTGTGGCATTAAGTACAGTCACACTGTTGTGCTCAAACTCACTAGTCACCTCCAAAACATCTGTATCTCCCCAAACTGAGACTCTGTCCCCATTGAACACAACTCCCCATCTCCCCCTTCCCCTGCGCCTGGTGACCCCTTTCCACTTCCTGTCTTTCTGAATTTGCCTGTTCTAGGTGCTGCATATAATTCCCTCTAATTGACTCAATGTCTATAAATCCTGTTCAACAGCAGCAATGGGATTTCACATCAAGGGGAGAGGGAGCTGTTCAACTTCTGGTCTTTATTTCAGGCATCTGTTTTAACACAGGTGGACTTGGAGAGATTTACAACCGGGTTCCTGGTTATAGATTGGCTTTTTGAGATTCCTCTCCAGTGATAAGGAAACCACTTTAACAAATGTTGTCCATATTGGGTTCGTTTCTTAGGAAATAGGAATCACATGTTTCTTTGGCTACAGGTGAGGCTTGCAGATTTCTAAAAGGGAAATTATTTCCTTGAGGGACTGTTGACTTAGTGAGCAGTTGGAGGCCCCTGGGGCACATTCAGGGCACTTTCAAATTCCTTTGGGATGGGAGTGTAAATAAAACTTATTCTTGTGGCATGAGAAGGAGAGCTTCTAGAACTGGAACAGGCCACTCAGGTAAGCACCTCAACGTTGTGTTTAGAGAAGTGAGAGAAGTTGTCACTATTTTTTCCTTCTTTTGGCCAGAGAGAGAGAGAGAGAGGAAGGATAGAGGAAAGGATATGAATTTGTTCTCTATGGTCTTGGTCCAGAAAGGATCAAGACAAATGTGCAGAGGTCATTAAAGGTAAACAGAAGAGCAAGAGCACAGAATGATTTCTCTATGTAGAATGTACTGGATGGACCCATGTTTTTCCATTTTCTCTAACTTTTCCATAACAATTTAGCCTGTAACTTTTCCTTCTCTGAAATCCTCTTGCTGTTTTCTGAGTTACTCACACTGCAGTACAATTGCTTTAAAAAAATTATTTACCTGGGGGCACCTGGGTGGCTCAGTGGTTGAGCGTCTGTCTTCAGCTCAGGTCATGATCCCGGGGTCCTGGGTTCGAGTCTCACATCTGGCTCCCTGGGGGGCAGCCTGCTTCTCCCTCTGCCTGTGTCTCTGCCCCTCTCTCTCTCTCTCTCTGTCTCTCATGAATAAATAAATAAAATATTTGTAAAAAAATTTCCTTACCTGTGTTTAAAGCCTGACTTGCTTCCCACTGGGACAGAGAGTAAGCTCATCGAGGGTGAGAATCGGGTCTCCTGGAAGGTGATTACCATTACATCTGATCTTGGACACGCTTTCGTTAACCACTGAACATAGCGCTTTGCCCACAGGCAGCCATCAGTCGCCATCTGGTGAGGCTGTTACTTTCTTTGGCTTCCCAGGCTTCCTTTTTTGTTTTTCTAACTTTTCATTCTTCACCTACACCTTCCCTCTTTTTTGTCCTCAACACCCATGAAAATTCCCTCTTTTCCCTCTGTGCTGCCCTAGGGCAGTGGAAAAAATACTGAACCTGGAACCAGAAAATACGGGTTGGAGCTCTGAAACCCTGTGTCAGGCTTTTGTGTTCTCATCTGTAAAGCTAAGCCTGACAATACTTCCTCTGTAGGGCCAGTAGGCTGCTGCGGGGAATGAGCACCGGACGGGCGTACAAGTGTGTTGTAACCTGTCATGCTATGGAGGGAGGCTGGTGGTTAAGGGTGTGGCTTTGGGGGCAGCTTGCCTGCGACTGAAGCTGGCTCAGCATTATCACGGTGGCCGTGCCACTCGAACTCTCTGTGTCTCGGATTCCCAGTCTGTAGAACAGAAATGATAATATCTGCCTCACAGGCTCGCTCTCAAGACTCCCACAGTTAATCTGTGGGTAGACATAGAGTAAGCACCCTGTGAAATGACGATGATTATTATGTAACCCGAAAGAGTGATTATTCCTGAGTGCAGATAAATTCCAGTCTGACACTCAGGTTTAGCATTTGTTCTTATCTCCCACCCCAGTCTGCAGGGTGTTTCCCCTTGGATATTTTTACTATCGCTTGAATACCTTAGCCTCCAATGGAATACATATTATTGCGATCCAAGCACCCCCTAAACCTTCCCTCCTGTCCATCTCCACCACTGCTGGTGAAGGACAGGGCCCAGGTCCTAACTCCGCACGTTTATACATCCGGAGGAGTCCTCCTCGACTCTCTTCTCCCCACTACCCTCCATGTCCAGGTCATCAACGGGGTGCGCTATCTCAAACATATTCCAGTTCAGCTGAAAAAGCTGGAGACGTCTTTGGCTCTAAGAGGACACTATGGGGTCAAGTCAGTAGGGGACATAGGGGATTTAGTGTGAAAGCACTGATCGCTGGACTCGGTTGGATGTCCTAATTGTTGGCATTCCTGTCGTTTCCCCAGCTTTAGAAGCAACACTCAATCAAGTGTTGTACTTCGTAGGTTGTGAATCTCAACACTTCTGCTCTGAAACCTGTCCGGTCAGGCCCCCCTGAACACGTACCATACACCTCCTTTATCAGATTAAATGGGGTATAGCATGTTGGAGTGCAGTTGGCGTTTACTCCTGCGATTATTCGATTAGTGATTTATGTCCCCTCCAGACTGTAAACTCCATGAAGACAGATACCATATCTGTTATTACCATGTTATCCCTAGGGCCAAGAAGAAGAAAGGGAATCGTATCAGTTGACTGAACATATGAAAGCCGAAGTACACAATATTAGCAGGATTATTTCAATATTACCACTCAACATCCTGTGGAAATTCCAGATTCTAAATCTTCAAACCCTATTTTTAAGGATAAAACTTCAGGTCAAATTAAACTCATATCAAGAGTGGTTAAGGGGATAGGCTTTGAGTTCAACCCTCCACTTTCTGCTAACGAGCTGGGTGACCCAGGGCAAGTTATTTAACTTCTCTAAACCTCGACCTCATCAGTTGTAAAACCAGTTTAATAATACTTCATCTCCTCAAGTAGAGTACAGCACTTGGCGCATGGAAGACATTCAGTGAAAAGTAGTAATTATTATTAACTGACTATTTTGACTGGAGTTTCCACAGGGTGCAAATTAGTCATCTTGCATCATTCCCGCACGTGAAAATAATGAGTTATTGATTAGCGATGGGCCGTAACATCAAGCTTGTTGAAGATCAAAATCAGGACTTAAAAAAACTTTGGGATCTCACTTTCCTGGTTTGAAAATGAAAACACAGATGTATTCTTGATTGCGTATATCCTGATCCCATCTGAGCTGTATTTAAAAAAATCTACCACGTGAAAAAAAACTTGACACGTTTATGACCGCATTTTTGAGGTGCAATTTCCATTCTGGTGTGTTGCTTCGCAGATCGCGTAGCTGGCAGTTAGGCAGGATGGAAAATAAGATGTCAAGTTGACATCTTGGAAAGATAAAACTTCAGATTAATGGGGTAGGGGAGTTTATTCAGGGCAATAGGGAAGTGCACTGTGAGTTGAAGAGTAATCTCCTCAGTCTGTGCCCAGGGACACAGGCGAATTGCCAGGCTGGGATGTGACAACAGGGACTGCACTGGTGTTTGCTCTCACGACATGCTGTCAAATGTTTTTGAAGAAACGATCGTGTGCGTTTGTAAGTTGGAAAGAAAGAAAAAGAAAAGTAATCCAGCTGCTTTTGCTTATGAAATAGGTTGAAAGGAGGATCGGAAAAACAAGAAATCGAATAAAATATTTGGCATGTGAGCCCATTATAACGGATCACAGAATAACACCTTTGTACGTGGTCTCTTCTAGGTGGCTCTTACAGTTGGCCGAACAGAAGTTCGACTGAGCATTGGAACATCTGGGTCCTACTCCCAGCTATCCCGGCTGTAGGATCGTAACAGACCACTTAGTTCTAGGCCTCATTTGTTAGATTTGTAAAACAAGAATAATATAATAATATTTATTCTCTTAACTCATGAAATGGGTGTGACAACTGCATTAAATGGATGAAAAATCTTTGAAAAATATAAAGCATAATATGCCTTCTTATTATATACATTTCCCCCAGGGTTTACTCCTTATTTTCCAATTATGTATGTATTATATATAATATATGAATATATATATATATTTCAAAAACTACCCAGATTTCCCCTCATCTCTCAGAAATGCTTAGCAAATATGTCCAATGCTTGTTGAAAAGATGGGCTTGGTGCTCGTTTACGATGGTTACTGTGCACATAAATAGCACTTTCTTCTGAGCCGCCTGTGTGTCCTCCCAGCAGGGGATCCAGAAAGTGCGCTGCAGTACAATGACTGATTTTAGAGATGCAACCCATCTAGGGCCAGGAGGGAACTCAATTATATTTCTAAGGCGACTGGAATGACTGTTTAAAACAAGGTAAGTTCTTCTTAGCACTTTTCTTAGGGTTGGCAAAATGGATTAGCTAATAGCCTAATAATGTTTGGATTTATCTTGATTAACACATTACGACTACTTGAAACACAAAGGTCAGGAACTACTACAGTAGAACCTAAGACCCCATTGCTATAACATATCTCTATGTCATGGGCTTAAGAAATAAGAACAACAAAAAAATGGGGTGCCTGGGTGGTTGCGGCCAGATAAATATGCAACTCTTGGTTTCGGCTGGGGTCATGCTTCAGGGTTGTGAGGTGGAGATCAAGCCCCGTGTTGGGCTCTGCACTCAGTTTAAGACTCGTTTTCCTTTTCCCTCTGCCCCTCCCCAACCCATGCTCTCTCTTGCTCTCAAAAAAACCAAAAAAAAAAAACCCCCCAAAAACCCAAACAAACAACAACAACAACAACAACAAAAAAAACCCAAGAAAATTTGCCACCAACTATAATTTTAAGATATTGGTGATTGTTAGCAGAGAGATTGATTTTAGAGAGTTTAAGTGAGGGAAACATTGTGACTTAGAGGTAATAGAACATGGGATGGTAAGGAGGACATGACTTCTTTGGTACATTAGTCCCCACAACAGACCCAGGAGGAAGATTTCTTTCCCTCACTTTCCAGACAAGGAGCCTGAGACATGGCTAAGTTACTCTGCCAAATGAGTCAAAACTGGTAAATAATAATCCTAGAATTTAGATCCAAGTCTGTCTGATTCCAAAGCCTATAATGCCATGTTGGGTTTTGTTGTATGTTGATCTGGCAAGGAGTTTGTCCCTCTGATTGTATTGTAAAGTTGGCAGATGTTTGGCTGGCGCCTTGTGTGTCCTAGCTGGGTGTTCCTCCTTTTAAAATCATGAATCACATTTGACTTTCACAAGATGACTGACCCCAGAATGAGACTAGACTCAAGAGACCATCATGCCAAGGCATCTGCTTGCTGGCCTTGGCAGAGACGGGGCCATCTACCGGGGACCCAAGGAGGGGCCCGGGGTGCAGGTGCAGCAGATGGACGTGGGCAGACTACTTTCCAGTACAAGGCTTTTTCAGGATATCATTTCCCTTTTCAGTTTGGATGAAAAGTTTTAAGTTCAGGGATCCCTGGGTGGCTCAGCAGTTTAGCACCTGCCTTCGGCCCAGGGCGTGATCCTGGAGTCCCGGGATCGAGTCCCCTGTCGGGCTCCCTGCATGGAGCCTGCTTTTCCCTCTGCCTGTGTCTCTGTCTCTGTCTCTGTATCTTAATGAATAAATAAATAAAATCTTAAAAAAAAGAAAAAGAAAAGTTTGTAAGTTCAGAAACCACAGCACATGTAGCCACCACCCTGTGCCCACCAGCCGAAGGCACAGATGCACGGTTGTATCATACTTGCTTCCGAAATGTCTGACTTCCTTCTGTTCCCTTGCCAGGCCCATTTCGTTCCCCCTTTCCTAGACATCCCCACCATCGTGAATCTAGCATGCACCTTCCAATTCATATGTTTTTGCTTTCCCTAAATAACATATCCTAATGGTGTATTTTAAAACTATTTGCAGAGAGGTGGTGACATGTTGTATTTCTTACGCTGTGTTCATTTCGTGGTGGATTCCTAAGATGTAACCATATTGGTTTATACAAACCTCGTCGATTAATTTCAACTTCTGCATTGTGTTCCAGAGTGTGAACACAGCACCACATCTATTACTTCCCCTATTTTTGGCTACCACCTAGAATATTCTAGTAAGTCTTCTTATGTGTAGCTCCTGGTGCACATAAGGGCCATTTCTTCTAGGATTTTATACCTAGAATGCCACAGCTGGGTCTTAGGCCCCGCGCATTGGCATTACTATGAAATGTTCTCCAATGTTTGAGTTCATTTGCACTCCTACCAGCCCTGTATGAGCGTTCCCATTTCCCCCACACCTTCGACAACCCTTGGTAGTGTCGCACTTTTCAAATCTTGCAAATCTGATGAGTGGGATCCTGTCCTGAAGATCTCCCGAGGCTTCGCATCATCCACCCTCTATCCTCTTGAGTGTCTGAGGCAGAAAGGGAGAGGGTGGGCAGGCCAGGGTGTGGCCTGTCGTGTGTGTGGAAGATATGTCATGCTCTGAGTCTGATGACTGCTTCTGTGCCCACATCCTGTTGGTTGACAGGACTGCGTGACCATAACAAATATTGACCCTAATTTTCTTAAGTGTAGGCTTCTGTCTGTTTATTGGTTGGTTCCATTGAGGAGCCACTCTTTCTGGTGAGCTCGTGGAAGAGAAAATACCTCTAGCCAAAGGCCCTTGGCAGAAAACGTTCGGCTTCCATGTCTTTTGAGAATCTACGTCACACCATGACAAAGCAGACGTGGAAGCAATGACTCATTGACTGTGATTCTCTCTGAGGCTCTCTGTCTTAACTCCTCAAGTTCACTTAGGCATCAGCTCTTGGTAGTGTTGAGGGAACTGGGATTTGGAGCACACATTTACTGATCTTGGTGTCACCTCTTAACAGGTAGATGATGCTGGGAAAGCTATTTCTCTCTGAGTTACACTTTTTTCATCTGCAAAATGGGTGGCTATGATAACACCTACCCTACTCGGGAGGATTAGGTGAGGTGAATAGGTCCACAGTAAGAGCTCATTACATGTCGGCTATTTGTGGTGATAACTATCAGATTTCTATCGGAATTACAGGTCACAGTAAATGACATGAGTGCCACTGGATCTTCCCTGGCCTCCAAGTTCCCTATATAACACACTGTGCCATTTGCATTTTTACCTTGAATGGAGATTGCAGAGTGGAGGACCAAGGGAATGTATTTTATTTTACCCTCAGGATAGTATTTTTTAATTTTAATTTGCTTCAACTTTTAGAAACTGGGAACTCTCAAACACATATCTCGATTTCTTGCTTCTCTTAAAAAATTGGAGCTCTGGGGGCAGCAGGGTGGCTCAGTTGGTTAAGTCTCTGACTCTTGATTTCGGCTTAGGTCATGATCTCAGGGTCATGGGCTTGAGCCCCACAGTGGGCTCTGTGCTCAGTGTGGAGCCTGCTTGTCCCTCCCGACCCCACACACTCTCTCCTTCTGATAATAAAAATAAGTAAATAAATAAATAAATAAATAAATAAATAAATAAATAAATCTTTAAAAAAAATTGAATCTCTGGTAACACGGGGTGAGTAACCTATGTATTTAAGATAATCCCAAGAGGTCCTTCTCCATGGGGTGCACTTTCTCCTATTTGTCTCAGCCCCCATGCTCTCATACTGGATGTATTTATTTATATCTCCTGCCTGGTCCTGGTGCAGAGCTGAATTTCCACCTCCTGCTCTTGTGCTCTCCAATCTTCAAGCTCCTTCACGATGATCAAGCCATCTTTCTCTGAGCTTCTAGGGATGAGGGTGGGAAAGAGGGAAGAGTAGTGTTTGGTGATGCGCCAGCTCCGTGCCAGACGTTTATTTGTGCCCTGCACTTTCCACACCCCTGTATTATTTAATCCTCACAATAGCTGTGAGGTAAATACCATTATCCTCAAGTACAAATTACAAAATACATCTTACAAATGGTTAAGCAAGCTTGGTAAGTTGGATAACTTGCAGCAGGTCACGCCGCTACAAAGAGGCAGAGCTGGTATTTGAGGCTGGCCCTTTGGAACACCTCCCCCCTTTTCTGTTTTTTATGTTGTGCCCAAGGAGAGGAAATTAGCTTCTCAGAGGTTTTGGTGTCCATCCTGCCAAGGCTCCACCTTGGTGTCCTGGCATTGTTATCGCTTTTTAGGTCAGCTCCTGAGGAGAGAGGGGGAGGGATCTCGGGGAGGAGGTGCACCTGTGTGAGCCCCAGGGCATTATTCACTCATCCCCGATGGGAGCTACCTCCTCCTGCAGTGACGGGCTCCCTGAAGGATCCAGAACCTCTTAGTTGTGCTTCTAACTCTTCAGGGATGGTGTTTTGTCTGCGCCCCAACATGCTAGGACACAGGGGTTTTGAGCTTCAGGAGTCAGGCCACTTATTTACCTGTCTCAGACTTCCCAGCTCAGTTCTGGGAAATCAGAGAAAATGTTAGTCTGGGAGTTTGAGCAAGCGGAAACAGGATGTGTTCCACACCGAAGGTAATTGCACGGCTGGCGCTGGCGATGTAGTAAATGGTAATGAGGTAGGTGAAGTCACACAACCGAGGTGCCTCTGAGTGGCTGAGGAATGTTTCTCTTACCTGGATAAATATTTTGCATCAGTTCCCCGGGTGAAAACCAGCTTCCTGGTAAAGGGTTGATTTAAAAGCATCATCAACAACAACAAAGACTCTTGTGGGCCGAGTGCTCTGTGCTATGTAATTATTTCTCAACTAATGATACCAGCTCCACTTTATGCAAAAGGAAGATTCAAAAACAATTCTCATTGGCCAACGAATATTCCAAAGTGGGTAACCATTGCTCCAGAGCTTCAAAGGTGAGAACCACTTGTTCCTTTGTTCTTCAAACAGAATTCACAGTTATAGAAATCTTCGAAATGAAATGAAATGAAATAAAATAAAATAAAATAAAATAAAATAAAATAAAATAAAATAAAATAAAGCCATTGAATTTAGTACTCACGGTTTAGTAGAAAGTCCTGTGTGTGGCCTTGGGCATCAGAAAACTTCACAGGGAGATCCTAGGTGAGAGAACTTAACTTTTTTTAAGCCTTTCTTTTCACCCATATAAGTGAGATAATAATATGCCAATTTCCACCTGGTGCTGTGAAGGTCAAGTGGGATTATGTTTGGTTCATGCAGCAAGTATTTATTGAGTGCTGACTATGCGCCAGGCACTAAGCTTGACGCTGGGAACAAAAGACAGAAGGGTCCCTGAGCCTCAGATGCTCCCGGTTTACCAGGGACAGACCCCATCCCACCCACTAAAGGATGACTGGGACACCAAAGTCCATCCTGTGCGACAGGAGCCCACGGAAGGCCAAGGCCGGGGCCTGGGATGGCAGTGGGTGGGGGTGGCACTGTTCTGGGTCTGGAAGGTGTAGAGGGCTCCACCAGAAACAGAAAGGGGGATGACAAGGTGGGGCAGAGCAGTGTGGGGAGTACCTGTAAGCCCTCTGGTGTTCCTCAGAGTTAAGTGGGGCGCCCAGGAAGCGGGAGCAGGGAGATGAAGCTGGGAGGTGGGAGAGCAGGGAAGGGCGGGCCAGTGCTGTCTGCAGGCCAAGGCGTGGGGGCCTCCTCCCCAGGGCGAAGAGCCCCTGCCGTGGAAGGGACTTTGGCCACTGTGTGGGGCAGCAGCAGGCAACAGAGAGTGTTGAAGTTTTGCTGTCATCAGGTAATGTGGGCCAGTCAATGGCCTCCAATCAATATGTGAACAAATCTCGCCTGGACCTTGACCCCTGCAGAGGCTGCTCTTCTGCACAGCTGTGGATCTCTCTGAAGTCATTTCTCACAGCCTTCCAGGTGTCCTCCCAACTACAGGCCCCCACTTGACCTTGGGCTCATCCTCAGCCTGGATTTTGGCACGTGCCAGACCTCAGCACCCTCACTTATAGGGTGCCATGGCATGTCCCTCTCTACCTTCTGCCCTGGAGAAAGTCCAGGCCCGGCCGAGGCCTGCCCCTCAGACCATCCCCAGGCCCAGCTGGACCTAGCAGTTCTGTGGCCCAGCAGTCGGATATTTGTTTGCCTTGGTTTGGCCTTCAGTGCAACCTTGGGAGGTCTTTGGTTCCATGAGGGGACAAGAGCGTGACTTCCCTGACAATAAGCCACAGAAAGAGCCCACTGGTCCCTCTCTCTTCCCTCCCCCCCATCCATCAGGGGTGCTAAAGCACCGGACCCACTACCCTTGCCTGTCTCGATTGTTGGGACTCTTAGGCCAGACTCCACCAGCCGCCGGCCCAGAGAAAGAGTTTGCGGTGGAGAACCACAGAAGGCCCAGCCACGGCGCTAGCAAACTGGTAAATAAAATACATTATTTTTATACCTACCATGCAAAACGGCAACAAAGCTTAAAAATATCTGTAGGGCTATAGTTTTTTTCTTGACTGATAGTTGGCAAAATGTTAAATATCACTGAATTTAAATGTGATTGTTGCATGTCTGGGTGATCTTCTGATGAGCTGGTGATGTGCAGATAAATAATAAGTTTAATAGATCTTATATAAATATGTCACAATAAATTATATAGTTTTTACATACGTTTTATTTTTTCTTGCCTTATTTCAGCTCAGCCACCATGTTTTTTTTTTTTTTTTTTTAATTTTATTTATTTATGATAGGCACACAGTGAGAGAGAGAGAAGCAGAGACATAGGCAGAGGGAGAAGCAGGCTCCATGCACCGGGAGCCCGACGTGGGATTCGATCCGGGGTCTCCAGGATCGCGCCCCGGGCCAAAGGCAGGCGCCAAACCGCTGCGCCACCCAGGGATCCCTCAGCCACCATGTTTTAATTAAGATTTTCACACCACTGATGCTCACTTGATAATAAAGTAAACAGGATTAAAATACATTGTACGTTTTTGAAGGTGATGAAGTAGATACTTTTATTTTAAAAATGAATTATATTAAATGTGTAAACATTTATAATTATATTAAATGTGTAAACATTTATAATTATTTTACATACGTTTTTAATGGTTACTTTTCTCCTAAAATAGTCACAGTTACCTTTTAAAATTAAGAGGCAAATTAAAATTAAAAGGCACTCCAAATCAAAATGATTTAAATGGAGCTGAGTGTTTTAATTTAATTTTTCAAATATTTGAGTCCCGTTAAATATTTTATGAAAGTAAATCTGTATTTCTGGTGTTCTATGTCTCTTTAGTTGCCAATGTAAAGAACTGTTGTCATGGCTTATGTATGTCATGTGCATATTTATAAACACTCAAATTTGAGCGTAATGTGAGCTGTTTAATATTGCAAAATGTTTTTCTGTCAGCATGTTGTGAATGCCCTGCTAATTTGCGAGTGCCTCCAGAACATGCACTGGAGCACAAATTAGTCGTCTGGCCCTACTGTGAAGCAATATTTAATTTATGCCCCCGTGCTATCTGAAAGGAAGGTCTTGGCAAGTTAATTTGTCTTTTACCTTCATGCTTCTCTCACTCGAAAAATTCTGGGCCCTTTGAAGCAGTGTTCACCTCTGACCTTGGCACTGGCTCAACCCACAAAGCTTCACAGCCTTTTGGATGCAGTTGCCTTTTATTTCAAGGACAAAAGAGCAAAGAGGTGTGGACGAGTGATTCCCTGGGGCCTGGATGGTGTTTACTAGAGAATGGTGTGGTTAGAGACTGTTTATGGTGACAGGTTATGCTGTGCCACCGACAAACGCCAGGTCTGCATAGCAGATGACAGAAGGCCCATGTGTTTCTTTACTACATTTTTTGTTTGTGGTGAGTGTGTTCATATTATGTAAAGCCTTCTAAGGCACGGGACAAATACAACACAGAACTCACAGTTCAGTTTAAATTTCAGATAACCAATGACCGACTTTTTAGGACATGTATATCCTCAAAATTGCACGGGACATACTTATACTAAAAATTGTTCATTGGTTATCTGAAATTCAAAGTCACCTGGCTCTCCTGGATTTTTATTTGATAAACCTGGAAACCCTAGAGGCCAAGAGCATGCTCTGTCTTGCCTCGACTCAATGCAGTACTGAGCCACAAGGGCATTGTATGGAACACAAGAAAGAAAAAACTAGATCCCTGAATTCTGAAAATCTCAACCAGGACCCTAGAGGGAGGAGTGCTGAATAGCCTTTCTACTATTGCCAAAAGTAAGTAGAATCAGACAGGTTTGTTTCCTACCAGGAATATCTGTGGGAAACCAGGAAGTGAGTCCTTTCTCCCAAGTATTTCTTTGAAGCCATAAGAGTGTATTTTGGGTTCACGTTGTCATAAAACTCAAATAATCACCAGCTCTCCATTTATTTGCTCATTTGCCTATAACATATGTGCCAAAGTTTTCCACGTACCTGGCATACTGTTGGTGTCAGAACAGCCCTGGGAAGTAGGTATTATGATCTCTATTTTACAGATGGAGAGATATCAGCTCAGGGAAGTTAAATGAATTGCCCACTATTGTCCACTTGATAAGTCACAGAGGCATTATCTAAACCCGTGTTGTTCTGACTCCCACCTTCTGGTGGAAATGCAAGCTAGGGAGTGGAAGAGAGAACGAGAGGAGTGCTCAACTGTCTTTAGCACCTTATATTTTAGGCATAATCTTAAACACTTTATACTACCGACAATCTTTCTTGTTCAAGTCAGATTATATTCTGACCTCTCAGGAAAAAAAAATACATTGAAGAAATGCAGAATTGTTTCCATAAGGTAGAAACTGTAGTGCTCAAAAAAAAAAAAAAAAGTGTTTGATCATCCTAAAACTTAACTGGAAATGCAAAAGACTTAAAATTGCCAAAACAATTTTGAAAAAGAAGACCAAAGTGGGAGGACCTAAAACTATCTTATTTCAAAACTTAATGTCAAGGTCCAGTAATCAAATACACCTGGTATTTGCATATGGATAGCACGTAGGTCAATGGTAGACACTAGAATTCAGAAATAGACCCACATATTTGTGGTCGATTGATTTTTGAAAAGGGTGCGTGCAAAAGAGCAAGGATAGTCTTTTCAACAATGGGATTAAGAACAGTCTTTTCAAAAATAGTACTGGAAAAATCCGATATCCGTATGCAGAATTAACAACAGCAACAGATAGAAAATATTTAGATGCTTACCTCATTCTACACACAAAATTAACTCAGAATAGATCATAAGTATACATGTTAGAGTTCAAACTATAAAACCTTCAGAAGAAATCATAGGAGAAAAATCTTTGCAACCTTGGGTTAGGCAAACGTTTCTTACATATGACATCAAATGTATGATCCATAAAAGAGAAAAAAAAGGATAAGGTGGATTTTATCAGAATTAAGAACTTTGACAATTCAAATGACGTTTCTAGGAGAATGAAAAGCAAACCACAGACTGAGAGAAAAGATTCGCAGATCATGTGTCTCTCACGAGGGACCTACATCCAGAATGTATAAAGAACTCCTACAACTCAACAAGAAGACAAACTATTTAATAAATAAATATGCAAGAGGTTTAATAGACATTTTATTAAAGAAAACACATGAATGAACAACAACAACAACAACAAAAGAAGCATGTGGAAAGATGCTTACCATGATCAATCATTAGGGAAATATAAATACTACCAGAGTTAGACACTAACACTTACCAGAATGTTGGCAATCAAAAAGACCTACAATACCAAGTTTTTGAGAGAATGTATAGAAACTGAAACCCTTATGCATTGTTGGTAATAATGTAAAATGGTAAAGTCACTTTGAAAAACAGTTTTTTTAAAGCTTAAATTTAGGGGCACCTGGCTGATTCAGTGGTAGAGCATGTGACCTTTGACCTAGGGCTTGGAGTTCCAGCCCCTTGTTGGGTGTGGAGCCCACCAAACACACACACACACACACACCCCTTGACCTAAATTCACCTTACAACCCAGTGATTCTACTTCTAGGTATCTGCTCAAGGGACATGATAAAGACATGATAATATCTATTCACATGAAGACTTGTACGTGAATAATCGGAGCAGCATTATGCATAACAGCTCCTGATGAACGGGCAAAAAAAAAAAAGTGATATATTCCTAGCATGGAATATTGCTTGGGCAGCAAAAAGGCACGAACTACTAAAACATGTAACAGCACGAGTGAAAGTCAGAATTAAAGAAGCCAGACACAAAAGACTGGTGCATGATTCCACTTATGTGAAATTTGCAGAAAAGGCAAAACTGTTGACGGTGGCAATGGGAGCGGGGGTTAGTGGCAAACAGGTGTCAGGAAGCTTTCAGGTGACAGAGTGCGCCAGCCCTGGATTGACGTGATGGTCAGACAACTGTGTAGGTTGCCTCAAGTTAACCAAATTCAACACTGAAAATGGGTCAATTGCACAATGCCTAAATTATATTTCAATAAATCTTTAAAAAGACACGTGTTGTATTTAGCCACTCACCCTACTCTGTCGGATACAGCTTTGTGCCCAATAACCCGCCAGGGGGTTCCAACACTCCGGATTAGTCGTCAAGTGGAGACATCTTTGCAAGTGGATGGGCCTGCTTTGTTGTGTGCCTTCCAGTTGTCCTTGGGGATATTCTGAACTCCTGAAGGACAGGGAGGTACGTGGTGCTCCAGAGTCCTCCAGAAGCTGGTTTCTTAAGACACCATGTCTGGATGGGTGGAGGAGAAATCGCTCAAGGAGGCCACTCAACTCTTACAACTGAAACGAATGCCATTAGGTTCAAATTTGCCATGGTTGGAGTCACTGCCTTTGGCATTAAAAAAAAAAAAAGATTTTACGTATTTATTTGAGAGAGAGAGAACAAGTGGTGGGGAGGGGATGCAGAGGGAGCACAGGCTCCATCTCCTGATAGGGGGACAGCAAATGCACCCCACACCTTGCTGGTGGCAAAGGGCGACAGTGGAGTTCCAGCGGAGGCCGTGTGCTGAGGGTCGGGGGGCCTCTCCTGGGGGTGGCTGACCTCATGCATCGGCTCAGTGCCACACCGAACCCCAGTTCATACTTTCCCAGGGTCCCCAAGATATGGAAGGAAACTCCGCAGAGTCTCAAGCTGGCAGTTCATAGCCTCGGCCTGGATCATTTCCTCCTGCATCTTTTGACCAAACTAACCCACCCCTGCCTGGAAGTGGGGCTAGAAATGCTAGCAGATGGCCCCCACCTTCCCACAAAGGCCCTTTAGGAGCACCTGTCGTCCTCGTGATTTGTTTACACGCGTGGCTCCCCCTCGCCCCCCATCACCTGTGAGTGTCTCTAGAGAAGGTGCCGTGACTGTCTTCATCCACCCCGGCCTGGCCCAGCAGGGCGCCTGGCACTCGGCAGGTGCCGAAGACACATCGTTGGCCTTGCTTTGTTTGGTTTTCTAACCAAGAAGTGTTCACCAAGCAAAGCTCGAAGGCCTGGCGTGGAGAAATGGTGTGTTTTTGCATTTGACTGTCTTTCTAGTAAAAAAAGTAGCCCAAATCCTGAAGTTTCCATTTGTTCCCCTGCAAGTCTTGGGATGGGCAGCTGCATTTCTCACAACTTGGCTGGGGCGAATCACGAGGGACGTTTTTCACAACTTGGCGGGGTCAAATCATGCGGTTTATGATTTTTAAAAAATTACGAGAAAGGACCGTTAGTTTCTCACTGTTGCTGGAATATTTACAACAGTGTAACTTGTGCTCAGACCCACTCCCCCGGGAGCGCAGTGCGGTCACAGGCATTACCTAATGCAGTCAGGCCTGGGGAGGGGACCGGGGTACAGTAACCTCCACTGTCTGGAAGGAAACCTCAGGAAGCCTCCGTGGTTCACACAAGTGCACACATGAGCCGCTAGGCCTTGATTTCCTGACTTTGGTTCACACGTCTCTCTAGTCCCTCTGGTTCTCCGTTCATTTTTCAGATCCAGAAAATGTGTGAAAGCGGCCAACTGGCCTCTTTTTAAGGCGAATATTTCTCTTTTCCAGTGTCTTTTTCACGTTTTTAAACAACGTGGGTTCAAAATAACAGATATAAAAACAAATCCACCAAAATAGCAAACAAGAGCGCGCTGAAGCCAAGGTCACCCGTCGGGTTGGGCTGGACAAGCTCAGAGCGTGAAATTAAATGACCTCAAAGGCCCCATCCTCTTCTAAGATTTCCCGACTCCAGACTTGAGAACATCTCCAAATGAAATCTATCCTGATTTAAACAAATCTCTCCAACTCACTTTCCAACGGCTGTCTCAGGCTGTTTGCCCGGTGCGCTAATGGCCTTGGGAGGTCAGCCAGCCTCTCTGGCTTCTGTTCTTTTGGGAAAAAGTGGTTCAGAGTTTAAAAAAAAAAAAAAACCTACTATATAATGTTGCAACTCACCTGCTTGCTCCATGTCTTTTCCCTCTCACTTTGTTGGTTCATTCACTCATTCATTTCTTCATCCGTTCACCAAGCATTGTCTGAATACCTGCCCTGTTCTGGACACGGGGCTTCCTGCAGGGCCTGGAAACGCACCTGGCTCAGTCCTCAAGGGTCTCAGCGTCCAGTGAGCACACAGATAATTATAATCCAAAATGGTAAGTGCAATACTAGACACAGAATATTTGAAGACCCCCACAGAGAGGTACCTCGGTCAGCTTTGGGGCGGCCAGAGAAGAGGTCAGGAGGGAATCCCAGGAGAGGTGATTGCTCAAAGTCAGTATTCAGGTATGAGATACTCATCCTGGAGAATACAAGAGTAAATGGAGGGGAATGCGGCAGGATTGACCAGCAGCACTGAGAATCCTTTTGAGATTGTCAGTCATGGGTTGAAACTGAGACCAAGGAGCCCACTAGAATGTGGTCCTCCAGCCACATTTGGATGCGTGGATAGAGGTTCAAAGTGGGTGGAGGGTTGGATTTTCTGGGGCTTGGTGCTTCCACATGAGTATGAAAGAGGGAAAAACAAGGAAAGATGGTGAGGCTGCGTGTCAGGGCTGGCTGTGTTTATGGCCAATGCCCCACAGCTGGGAGGAGTGTGAGGGAGAGAGCAAGTGCAGCCGTGGGATGTTTGGAGTCCGGGTCAGCATCTGAGGGAGTGAGGCGGAAAGGCAGCAGGTGGAGTTGGAAAGCGTTGCCCTTGACAGTGAGACATGGTTGGCTTGTCATGACAGGGGACAAGATGGCGGGAACGGGGTCCGTGGAGGAGAGGAACCCCAGGGACGGAGGGACTGGGCGATGCTGGATGGATTGTCGACTCTAGCCCAGATATTAAAATCGCCAGGGCCCCTGGCCAGAGTTGTATCTACTTCCTACTGCTGCTGTAACAAATGACCACAAACATTAATGGTTTGAGCGACACAAATTGATAATCTTACTTTTCTGTGGGAGGCCGACACAAGTCTCATGGATTTTTTTTTAAATTAATTTTTATTGGTGTTCAATTTACCAACATACAGAAAAACACCCAGTGCTCATCCCGTCAAGTGTCCACCTCAGTGCCCGTCACCCATTCCCCTCCACCCCCCGCCCTCCTCCCCTTCCACCACCCCTAGTTCGTTTCCCCGAGTTAGGAGTCTTCATGTTCTGTCTCCCTTCCTGATATTTCCCAACATTTCTTTTCCCTTCCTTTATATTCCCTTTCACTATTATTTATATTCCCCAAATGAATGAGAACATACACTGTTTGTCCTTCTCCGATTGACTTATTTCACTCAGCATAATACCCTCCAGTTCCATCCACGTTGAAGCAAATGGTGGGTATTTGTCGTTTCTAATTGCTGAGTAATATTCCATTGTATACATAGACCACATCTTCTTTATCCATTCATCTTTCGATGGACACCGAGGCTCCTTCCACAGTTTGGCTATTGCGGCCATTGCTGATAGAAACATCGGGGTGCAGGTGTCCCGGCGTTTCATTGCATCTGAATCTTTGGGGTAAATCCCCAGCAGTGCAATTGCTGGGTCGTAGGGCAGGTCTATTTTTAACTCTTTGAGGAACCTCCACAGTTTTCCAGAGTGGCTGCACCAGGTCACATTCCCACCAACAGTGTAAGAGGGTTCCCTTTTCTCCGCATCCTCTCCAACATTTGTGGTTTCCTGCCTTGTTAATTTTCCCCATTCTCACTGGTGTGAGGTGGGATCTCATTGTGGTTTTGATTTGTATTTCCCTGATGGCAAGTGATGCGGAGCATTTTCTCATGAGTCTCATGGATTTTAATCAAAGTGTTGGCAGACCTGTGCTCCTGGAGGTTCCAGAGGTGAATCTGTTCCCTGGCCCTTCTCAGCTTTCTAAGGCTGCCTGGACGTCCCTCGGCCTGTGGCCCCTCCTGTACTTCAAAGCTGGCCACAGCGGGCTGCGTCCTTCTCTCATGGCGTCACTCTGGCCTCTTTGCTTCCCTCTTCCATGTTTCCTTATGATTGGACCATCTGGATAATGCAGGATAACGTCCATTTTAAGGTTAGCTCATTAGCAACCTTAATTTCATCTACAACCTTAACTCCCCTTTGCCATGTGTTTTAGCCTGTTGAGGATCCCAGAACAGAATCCCACAGACTGGGGGCGGGGGGGGGGGCTTGTACAACAAAAATTTATTTCTCACAATTCTGGAGGCTAGAAACCCAAGGTCAAAATGTTGGCAAGGGGACGCCTAGCTGGCTCAGCGGTTGAGCGCCTGCCTTTGGCCCAGGGTGTGATCCTGGAGCCCTGGGATCGAGTCCCGTGTTGGGATCCCTGCGTGGAGCCTGCTTCTCCCTCTGCCTGTGTCTCTGCCTCTCTCTCTTTCTCTGTTTGTGTGTCTCTCATTAACAAATAAAATCTTAAAAAAAAAAATGTTGGCAGGTTTGGTGTCTCCTGAGGACTCTCTCCTTGCCTTGCAGATGGCTGTGTCCTCCTCTGGTCTTTCCTTAGTGTGTGCATCCCTCATGGCTCTCCACGTGTCCAAATTTCCTCTTCTTATAAGGACTTCAGTTGGATTGGATTACACCCCAATCTAAATGCCTCATTTTAATGTAATTACCTCTTTAAAGGGTCCATCTCCAAATATGGTCACATTCTGAGGAAGAGGGGGTTAGGGTCTCAATGTAGAAATTTGGGGAAGATGCAATTCAGACCATATCACCAGGTAACATATTTACAGGATCCAAGGATTAGGACGCGGGCATCTTGTGTGTGTGTGTGTGTGTGTGTGTGTGTGTGTGTGTAGGAGGGCCATTGTTCCACCACAGGAGAAATGTTGAAGAGAATAACCATCCTCCCAGTGCTAAAACCTTCAACAAGTGGGGATGAGCCCAGGCCGTGTGCAGGTGACACAACAGGGGGTTCTGGCCTGAGACTATGTGCGTTAGACTCGCTGGAGTTTGGGGAGGAGAAGCTAGAGGAGGCCCCACGGACCTCAACCAGATGGGGAACTTGTGTGTGTGTGTGTGTGTGTGTGTGTGTGTGTGTGTGAGAAAGGGCTGTGGCTTGAGAGGGCTGCAGGAGAATCGGCCTCCTTAGGAGGGATGAGGTGGAGTGAGGGCAAGAAGGTGACACGGTCTCTGAGAGGAGGTTTAGACCTCAGGGTTTCACGTCATGAGCTCAGAGGGCAGGGGGCAAGGGCTGGTAGGGTAGCAAAGGGTGAGACTGAGTTGGCGCACGGGGCTACACACCTGCCCCAGGTGGGCCTGGCCTAGAGACTTGGGTGTCCCATGGTGACTGATGGGAACAGAGACGTGAGGCATCGTAACGACTACTCAAGCCTTCCTCCACACCCGCTAATCAAGCTGGCGCTGATCTCATTTTTCTCATTCTTTCTCCACTGAACGTACCATTTGGCTTTGTACCTAATTTTCCTTCAAACAGTTGGACGGTCGTATGGTTCGTCCGCACAATTGGGTTGTACCCTCTTCTAGGGCACGGACCGTATTTGATTCTCCAGTCATGCCAGGAACAGTCCTGGGCATGTCGTTCAGAGACTCAATAAATAATTAAGTGCCCCAGACCTTTATTTTTAGACGAGCTAACAGGCAGGATACTCGCCCCACCTTCCATGACTCTATTTTCTTTCTTACAATTACCAACCTTCCAATGACTTGAGAATTTTGCTTAAAGTATAAAGTGATCTTGTTTCCTCATAGATCCGAAATGGTGACTGGCACTTACCGAGCGCTTTCTTGGTGCGAGTGCCATGCGGATACTCCGCCGCCTCGTCTTACAGAGGGGGAAACTGAGGTCTGGACAGACTAAACAACTTTTCCTGAGACCACACAGTCGGAAGGTGGCAGAACCACACCTCAGATCCAGCTCTCTGTGAACCCGAAGCCCATTCCTCCTATATTTGGATGGGCAGCCTTCCATTTGTCAGTCTGTCTTTCTTCTCTAGAAAGAAACAGCAAACGATAATGCACAGAGAAGTGTTCCTTGTACAGGACGACCACTCCTCGGCTTTGTCGTAAAGCGTTATTTCCGTTTGCAGAGTTTAAAGCTCCAGAGTCCAGGTTCTTGCTATGACATCAGTATGAGTTTCTAGCCCAGGGGCTTCGGAACGTGTGGAAATGAAGTCTAGAGTCTGGGCCATTTCTGAACAGAGTTGCCGGTAACTCGAACTTTCTTCTTGTCTGCTCTCCAAACCTCTGTTTCCTGTGATTTGTGAAGATGCCAAGGAGGCCAAGAGATGCTCCCACCTGGGACATGAGCCTTGTGGTGAGCGTCTGCTCCATGGGTCTTTCCCACTGAGAGGAAGGATGACACATGTTTTCTAGGCAGCTCATTTTAAAACCATGGTTGAGTGAACTTTTTTCCTTTTATTGAAAAACTTAAAAAAGCAAGAAAAAAAAGAGATCAATTTGGTCTTTTGGGGAGGTGGGGAGGAGATTAATTTGGAAGCAGAAATTCTACTGGGATCTAGAATATTTTCTGCCTCCAACATCTTTTTCTAGGTTTTCAATTTATTTTTTTTTTCCCTAAGTTTTTGTTTATTTATTTGAGAGAGAGAGAGAGAGAGAGAGAGAGAGAGAGAGCACAAACAGGGGGAGCAGCAGGCAGAGGGAGAGGGGAGAAGCGGGCTCTCTGCTAGGCAGGGAGCCCAATGCGGGGCTCGATCCCAGGACCCCGGGATCATGGCCTAAGCAGGAGGCAGAGGCTAAACCGACTGAGCCCCCCCAGGCACCCCTAGATTTTTAATTTCTTGTGTGTGTGTAGAGAAGTTGCATTTGGGTTGTACTGGCCTGTTTGATCCGGTGCTGTAGGATGGAGAAAATGTTCCAAACCATTCATTCCAGGAAGCAGCCCAGTTCTTTCTGAAGGTCACAGAATCTCAAATCACATCCACGCAACCAGATCCGTGCGTCAAGCAACTCCAGAGAGATGGCTCTCCCAACTCCTAAAATCTCCAGGTTAGAAGACTCTGGGACAACTTGGTTTTTGCAGCGAATTTCGGTGTCTCACATCCTTGTTGCAAGATGAGTTTTGTTCATGAACTGAAATCTCAGCTTTGGGGAAAGAGAGACTCGGACCTTGTTTGCTCCTTGGCGGGGCTTAGCTTGTCTCTCTGAGGTCCATCATCTACGGAATGAGTCTCCTGGGAGCCACGACCCAGACACTGTCATCAGAGCCCCTCTGTGGGCACAGCGGACATGGGCCTCTGGAGGTCTGTTCGTGCCTGGGTCCAGAGTGGCGACGAAGCATCGGAGAGGTCTCCTTGGAGCCACGTGTGAAAGCTTGGGCATTGATGGGATTTGGATTGGCATCAGGGGCTAGTGGACACCCGAGAACTACAGGCTCTGGTTATTCGGTGGCCAGTGGCTGTGGCTCTGGTAGTGGTTCTCCAACGCTGGCGGGTTAGGAGGCGATATAGAGCCTCGGGCTCTCCGAAATAGGATGCGGCCTGGCCTGTGTACTTTTAAAAAAGTTCCCCAGGAGATGCTGATGTGCAGTCAAGTTCGAGGCCCACCTTTGGGAGCGTGACGGTAATGACTGTACAACTGCCCAGCCAGTTGCATGCGAGCGAGAGGCTGTGCTTATAAACGAGAGTGTATTTCTGGACAGTGACCTTTTGCAAAATCGTTTCTCATTACGACCGGAAGGGAAGAAATAGAAAGTACCAAAGGTCCTATCTTCTTACAAGGCAATCAGGAGAAAACCTAAATCGTTGATAAGGAGAGTTACTAAGCAACCGCTAGTCTGGCTAGGACGAGGACTTCTAGGCCTAGGGAGAGAGCTTTAGGCCCCACTTCGAGAGCCCTCGTCATTCACTACTTTGTTTCTGTTGTCCCTGCTGGTGTGCATGCCTGACGACGGCGTCCTCATCCAACAAAGAAATCGTAAATGATCTTTCAAATGAGAGCTACGTCATTTACGCCAGACTGTGAGACAGACGAAGCAGATAGTCCTTGATGAAGGGTCACTGGGTAGACTAATTTGTACTTGTGTGTGAAGTTTGGCTCAAGGATTGTTTTCTCAGAGAAATGGGCACCAATATAGCCTTCGGATAAGACACCCGAATCTTGCAAGGGGAGCTGTTGAGCCAGTGGAAGCTGGACTAGCTAATTCCCGGCCAGACTGTGGGGGCCCACAGGCCTGCTGGCCTTGGACCTCGGGGATAGGGCTTTGCACAGCCCCTCCCCGCCTGTCTCTTATTCCCAGGATTCCCAGGACAGGCTGGGTATGAGAATTAACAAAACAAAACAAAACATCAAAACCAAGAGAAAGACGGCCACTAAATGTTTCCAGAAGTTTACTCTGTTGGAAAACTTTTCAGGGAGCCCAGTGACTACCACCATTCCCACAGACAAGCGAGTGTGTGTGTGTGTGTGTGTGTTTCTTTTTTTTTTTTTTTTAAGATTTTATTTATTTATTCATGAGAGACAGAGAGAAAGACAGAGAGAGGGCAGAGGCACAGGCAGAGAGAGAAGTAAGATCCATGCAGGGAGCCCGACGTGGGACTCGATCCCGGGTCTCCAGGATCACGCCCTGGGCCAAAGGCGATGCTAAACCACTGGGCCCCCCGGGCTGCCCTGTGTGTGTGTGTCTTAAAAAGGCGTAGGCCTCCAGCCGTGTGGACAAAGGAGCACCCTCCAAGGTGAGGTGCCAGGATCCTGGGAGTGCCCAGGGGACCCACAAAGGGCTTTTGAGGCCCGACCGTTGCCGCCGGGCCTGAGGGGGCCTCTGAGCACAGCGGGGCTGTGTTTGCCCCCCGCATTTTCTAAATTCAAATTTATCACCTGGACAAATATTTGTTTGTGGGGCCACAGCATGGAATGTCGGGGCTCAGGACTGTAGTCAACACTGCAGACCTAGAAATACCTCGTCCCTCTCTCTTCAGGGCCCCACATGAGACCACCACATTCCCAAATCCACAAACAAGTAGATTGTCTCAGACCCGGTTTTCTCCCCAGACTTTGAGGGGCTTCTATGGGGTTCATTTTTACTTGTGCCAATGTTCGGATTTCCATCCTATACAGAATGTGCAAGAGAGAGCCTTTCCTTCTCCACCTCCCCCCCCACCCGGCAATGCCTAGTTCTTTCCAGTGGGCAGAGAACAAATTTACCAGGTAAAAAAAAATTAATAAGTAGATCTTTTGTTTGGTGCCAATAGTTAGGAATGCTGGCCGGGAAAGGTCCCTGGTCCTTCCTTGATTCTGCTCTTGGCTTCGGTCAGCGGGGTTTCGCGTGGTCAGCTCTACAGGGCGGCGCCCCTGGGCCGAGTCCCCTCCGCTGGTGGGGCCGCTCGGGTGGGCCCTTTGGGTGCTCTTGGCTCTGGAAGGCCACCGGGTGCTGTGTGTCAGGTTGTCATATGGTGCCCTGTGCGCCACTGGGGCCCACGTCCCCGATCCCGGTCCTCTGCTGCCCCAGAAATGCTCATGTGGGCTCGGGCCCGCTCCCCCCACCTGACAGAGACAGCCCGGCACCGTGGACACCGGTTCTCACTGCCCCAGGTGGCCGTGTACGGGGCCCTGCGACGCCAGGACGGGCACATGGGAGGAGGGAAGAAGAGAGAGCATTTCTCGAACTCTTGCTCTGAGCCAGCTGCTTTATATTTTTATTTTCTTCATGCTCTCCCCAGCCACTTCGTGAGCACCCAGTCTCACCCCCATCTAACGGACGGGCAAACTGAGGCCCTCGCAGGTTGAATCGGCCGCCCAAGGTCCTGCAGCCGGTAAGTGGCTGTGGCACGATTTGAGCTCCTCCGCCTGATTTCAAAATCTGTGCCATCGCTACTGTTTTCTACTGGAATGCCCGGGTACCGGAGATTCAAGTCCCTCTGGTCTGGTACAAGGGCAGAGCCTTGCTTTGGTGAGGTTCCTCCCCTGACACAGAGGTGTCCCTCCTTGGGGGCACCTGCTGCTGGGACGCCACCCGGCGCTCTGGAGGCTTCCTCCCCTGTGCGGGGCCTGGTGTGCAGAGGTCTGGGCACCTCAGGGGACTCTGCAGGGTGACCTCCTGATTCCGTCATCCCCATGGTGGGTTGTAGGCTGTGCACTCAGCTCCTCAGCCCCACCATCCTCCCCGCTCCTCCTCTGCACCCTTCCAGCAAACTCCTTCCAGCTGAGCTGAGCCCACTGAAAAAGAGCTGCCGAGGATCTACTGGGTCCCTAATAGGAGTGACTGGTTCCCTAGCTGTTCCCCAGTGTCTTCAGGCCTCCATCACTGCAGACCCACCTCATCCCACGGCAGCCTCACCACTGACTGGTTGCAGTGGGGGGCATAGGGGCCCACCCATTTCAGCCCCAGGTGGGATAGCCCTGGTGGGCCGTGCACACTCCTGAGCTCCTTGCCGTGCCAGCCACACTTTGTTGGGCATGTATTGCTTTGGCTCTCCTTCTGACCAATCCTATTCCCTCCCCATCACTTCTAATAGCTCTTGATCCCTGATACATACTCTCTATACCAAACCCCATTTCCAAGTCTCCTTCCGAAGAATTCGGTATTACTACCAACCTGCAAGGATTGCTACCAGGAGTGGTCCAGGAAAGCAGGCACTAAGAGGGGCTTTGAAACCCAATCATTTCCCATCCAACTGGGTAAAGAGGTCCCTCTCCCTAGGGAGAGGTGGTGACTAGATAGCTTCTGACAAAACGTGGCAGTCCAGTTGCTCAAACTTTCCCCCCGGTACCGAATTGGGAGAACATATTGGTTGAAGACAGTGTATTAGCGAGAGCAAGGTGTCAGGCATTGGAGAAGAATGAAAGAAACAGTAATTATAGGACTGACTTTGCTCAGTGGCTTTCAACAAAATCCCCAACATAGTAGTTCAGAGATAGGTATCTATCTCAAGTTAAAAATCATAATTCCACCTTATTGGGAAGTTCGAGAAAGTTCTTGGAGACTCTAGAAACTTCTGTCAGCCAGGAAAATGTCTCTGTCGTTGAAATAGTGCAACTGAAAGTCAAAACCTGCAGCACCAATCATTTCCTGGACCCCCAAGAACTAGGAATTGACTCACCTCGAATAAACAATTGTCACATTGGAGCTAGAGTTACAATTTTAAACTCCTGAAATGACCAGTTAATTCTGCACTTATCCACATTTCATTTTCCCTGGTGGCAGTGACCCACTAGTGCGTGGGGATCAGAAATCCTGCAGCCCCATCACTGTCCTTCATAGTTGGGGGGGGGGACACACACCTGCCTTGTGGTCCCTGCATCCACCCATCTCTCTGAGCCCAGCTTGAATTGGGTGTTTTATGAGATACATCCTGTTTGGATTCCTTGATGCAAAAGAATATCCTATAGAAAATCTTGCCCACCTGCCTCAGTCAAAAGACTTTCCAGCTGCGATTTCAAGATGCATTCCGTCACCAGCTGTTTGCAGACCGTCCTGCGAAGCTTCAGCTTCATGAGCTGGCCTCTGCATTTATCCCGGGCTGGGTTTTGTTTCAAAAGGCTGAAAGGAGCCTCGGCATAACTCATGAGCATCTGCAAACTCACAGGGATAGGATGCAGTGGGGCAGGTAGGGTTTTGCTGCATGTACAGGACTCCCCAAGGAACAACATCCAAATTGTGAGTCATTGCTCTTTACCCATAAAAACCGTTTTTGCCAAGAGCCCCGATTATGCAGCCTGAGCGGTAGATACTGGGCAGCTGTTTTGGTTTTTCACCCGTATCTGTTTTGTCATAAATACTGCTTTATCTCCTTGGTGTTACGTAGCATTTTAAACTTCCCAGACCTCTTTTCATCCTCTGAAGAGCTCTGCAAAATAAATAATTACCATATCCTTTTGATATATGAAGAGATAAACTTTAAGTTGATATAATGTGTTATCTAGAAAAATTAGTAGGTAATACCTTTTAAAAATTATTCTAAAGGACTCTAAGTGTTGACTCAAATTATTTTTATCGAGGCTATATAAAAATGCAAAAATATGTAAGTAGACATATATTCTGTATTTTTTTTGTTATGCAACCATTAAAAATCTAATTGCATACAAATAAGACAAAAATATCAACAGCATTCAAGTTCATAACATTCATTTCATTTTTTTTTTTAATTTATTTATGATAGTCACAGAGAGAGAGAGAGGCAGAGACACAGGCGGAGGGAGAAGCAGGCTCCATGCACCGGGAGCCTGATGTGGGATTCGATCCCGGGTCTCCAGGATCGCGCCCTGGGCCAAAGGCAGGCGCCAAACCGCTGCGCCACCCAGGGATCCCCATAACATTCATTTCATATGTTAGGTGATGTTTTACTGAAACTAAATTGCCAATGTTGGGCTTATTAGCAGACTCAAGTACCTACATTTCTGATACTTCACTTGTCAACATGATTCCTTGCCTCTGCTGGAGTCACTGTATCTACCATAGTCACTATAGTCTCGCTTTAACCTGACTTTATTTGATGGATCCACGATCGTGAAAAACCAACCAATTAAAAGGTATAAACCAAAAAGTCATACTCAAAAAAAAAATTGGTGTGTAATGAAAAATTCCCCAGTGTACGTTTGCTGTGATAGTTACCAGTGCCAAACCATTGGAGGCGAGTACCAACAACAGTGGGGTGCAGGGAAAGCACCCACTCACAAGGTGACAGTAATGTGAACTTGGCTCAGGATGGTGCCTCCATCACCGTATTTCTCCATTTGAATTACCTTCTATTAGCAAAGCCTTATAACACTGTCCCCCCCACCCCCAGGTTTATTAAAATCTGCTCACCCGGGGATCCCTGGGTGGCGCAGCGGTTTAGCTCCTGCCTTTGGCCCAGGGCGTGATCCTGGAGACCCGGGATAGAGTCCCACGTCGGGCTCCCTGCATGGAGCCTGCTTCTCCCTCTGCCTGTGTCTCTGCCTCTCTCTCTCTCTCTCTCTGTGTGACTATCATAAATAAATAAAAATTAAAAAAAAGAAAGTTTTAAAAAATCTGCTCACCCCACAGGGCCCAAATTCAATGCTTTTGCTTCTGACCAGGATTAGGACCAGTGCCTTCTCTCCTCACTTCCATGGTGTGTGTCTCCTTTCTACTCTGCCTTGGGTTGCAGTTGGCGGTGGCATGTTTGCTTTTCACAGTGGGTGGAAGCCTTTTAAGCCAGGTACATTGTCATGATCATTGTGGTTCCCAAGATGAATGAAATGTCCCAGTTTTTGGTGAAGGCAAAATGAGGGGCCTTCACAGGATGTGTATTTGAGCTCCACTAGAGGAAGAAAGCTCTCTAAATTGCTTGCTTTCTGGCATAATGGAAGCTTCTCAGCATAGACTGGTTGACACAAACCTTTAAATGTTCAAAGCTTGAGCAGATTTGGGACTCATCTAATCCAGTTAACTTCATCCAAATCCCTTGGTTTATAGAAGAGGAAACTGAGTCCCTGAGAAATTAAACAACTTGCCTAAGGAAACACAGCTAAATATTTGTAGTACCAGTCACTAGCTCCAAGCTCACTATGTTCTTCTATATCAGACAGCTTTCCTGCCTTCGAGTCTTCCCTGATCCCCAGAGAAGCCATTCTAATCAATATGCTCAGATCTCAGTTCATCAGAAGTTCCTGAAAATGAAAATTGATTTTTACTGCCTGCTGCGGTTCAGCTTTTAATTTTCTTAACCAATTTCCACCTACATCACCAAAAAATGAGGTCTTCGTCATATTTAATAGAGATAGGGCTAATTAAGGACAAAATTATAGAGTGACCTCATACAGTAGGTAGCAAAAAACCTCATGTTTCAATGAACGAATCAATAGCTGCATCCTAAATCCCATGACATATGAATACAGAAATTAATGGAATGGACAAATGAGCTCACAAACACAAATTGCAGATAGCGAGACTACAGAGTTGATGGATGGTCTTCCCACTTTACCATTTACACACTAAATCAAAATTGACAAAGTATGGCCCTTGGGCCAAATCCAGGACTTTTTTTTTTTTTTTGACTTCTTTTTGTTAATAAAATCTCATTGGAACATGGCTGTGCCTGTTGTTTATAATCGCTAATGGCTGCTTTTGTGCTGGTAGAGTTGAGTAGTTGTTCCAAAGACCATCTGGGCTTCAAAATCTAAAGTATTTACTATCTGATGTTTTATAGAAAAAAAACAAAACAAAACTAGATCCTTGAACTTGAAGTGTTTCTTAACCCGGGGTTTGTAACTCCAGTAGATCTCTAGACATACTTTGGGAATCCTACCAGAAGTTTTAAATGCTGTGTATTCATGTGGAGGGGGGAAAAAAAAACCATAAACACGCCCTGCATCATCTGAACGACTCCTCTAGAACCTAGTCACTCAAATTATTCAAATTATAAAGTGTCTTGTGTTTTAGTGTCTGCATTTAGATTAGGGTTGATCGTCATCAGAAACATGAGAAGATGGAAAGACCTCACAGCAAGCTCGACAAAATCCCTTTAGGAGCATCAAGGGCTGTGTTCACCGCCTTGCCTATGATTGAGAGGTATCTGCCCATGAGTCAGGTAAACTCCGAACCAAAGAAAAATATACACCCCCAGGAGACTCATCCTGGGGTAGTCAAACCCACTTTCCATGCTCCAAAGGAAAAAGAGCGTCGTTACTTTTGTTGTATGGACGAGTGAGAAGGGGTTAGTTAACATTAAACTTTGCATGGGGTGCATTTTTCTTAATGTCCCAGGATTTCACAGAGTGGTCGGTGGGTTTCTAAGGACCTGGGGAAATCAGAGCTGCCCCATCTGGTTGGAGTGATTGTACCGCTTCACTCCCGGACTGGAAATGTGCCTCTCACAGGAAGTATGAAGTTGGGTTAGATTATCCATTTAAAATGGTGTCCTTGAGCCATTTACGAATCCTTGGGGGTCTATATCAATCCAATTAGATTCATGAAGGGAGACAGGGAGATAAAAGCAGACAGCCTTTTAAAAGTTCATGGCCTATGGGGGGAAAAAAAAGACTGATTGGTTCAAGGGGAACTTTCAAAGCAAGAAAGCAGAACTTGACTTATAAAGTTTGAAACCATGGCAAGGCAATCAAAATACCGATTTCACTAAAGTACAAAGACTTCTGTGATGTTTCAAACCAAGTAACTGCTTAAAGGAACTCAATTTCAGTCTTGACTAGTTAAGATAAAGTTTACAGTTGCAAACTGGAACAATCCTTTTAGAAGGAATTATACAGCAGGAGGCATAAAGACAATACATACCCGAGAAACAGTAATTCTATTCCTAGGAATTTTTTCTTTAGGAAATAATTCACAGAAATCAAAGCATTTATAAACATCTATGTTTGCTGCTGCATTATCTTCAAGATAAAAAAAATAAGGAGGCAGTTTGTGTACAAAATACCAATGTTAGGAGACTGTTCAGTGAATTACGTTGTAGCAATATCATAAAACCATTAAAACGAATACTTTAAAGAATGTATAGGAATACAGAGAAATGTGCTGTGATTTAAGTAAAAATAACAGCAAACAAAGTAGAATGTTCACTATGGTCGTGGATATGTAAATATTACACTCAAAGGTAATATCAAGGAGCAAAAATAGTTTTAATTAGGTAGTGTGGTACTATGGGTGCATTTTAAATGTTTTCTTTAATTATGCTGTGTTTTCTCGAAAAAGAATGAGGACAGTCACTAATTAAAAAGCTGAAAGCTCAGACAGGGACAAACATTAATGAAACACTTTTTTTTAAAAAGGAAACGCTATTTTAATTATGACATAAGATTTAATATATCAGGGGAAAATAATTCACCTTATTAAAAACATAAAAATTCCGTGAAGAACCAAGGTGCCAAAAGTCATGAGGCTCCCTTTCTCAGGACAGCTAATGGGCACAGAGTACTCACTGTATGGAGACGTGCTTCAATCTTCAAACATCCTTTATGGCAAGCACTAAGAGTATTCCCACTTTTCGGACGAGGTAAAAGGCATAAGGAAGAGAGATAATCTGCTTGTGATCGCACAGATAATCAATGGCAGAGCTGGGATCTAATCTGTCTGACTCCAGCGACACTGCAGCTGTTGGGCTGGAGCCCCTTCAAGATGTTACACTCACCAGAGACAGCCTCTCGGACTAGGAAACTTTTGGAATGAGTAGGCGCTTGGTCATCAGACAGACCTGAGTTGGGATTCTGGCTTTTGCATCTGCCAGGATGCTTTTGATGAAAAGGAAATCGACTCTGACTCATACTGGTGTAGACACTCGGGAAATTTATCATCTCATTCGCATGAAGTGCAGAGGTTGGGCCGGCTGTGGGGTTGGTGAGGCTGGTAGCTCAGTGATGCCACCCAGGATCTTTGCTATCTTTCCCCTTCCCCCTCTGCTGAGCTTTGCTGGGAAAAAGAGGCATCTTGTCCTTGCCCAAGGATGAAGAGAGAGTTCCTCCCCCTGGGATGGTCTCTCAAGACAGAGAAGCTTCCTCCAGGAGATTGCTAGCAGAAATATGCCCCAGGAACATTCCTGAAGAAGCTCCTGAGTGGGGATGGTAGGAGCCTGGCCGCTTTACACTCGTGCAGAGAGGTGTGGTAGCCAGGGAGTCCACCACAGTGCTCGCCACTCTTCAGTTAGTTACCATGTCTCCTGTAAGATGGTGGATCTAAGGAGTCGGTGGGATGAGGATTGGTTGTGCCTCATCCGTAAGGACAGTCACTACTGGTTGAGTTTGTCAGTTGGGGAAGAGCGGGGTGGAGGGCGTGCTGGCTCCAGAAGCCTGGGCAATCTGAGGGGTGACCTTGGTATGCTCCATTCTTGTTCTTCACTGCTCTGCACTCCAGCGGTGGTAGACTGAGAGTTTGGTCAAGAATGAGGTGCTGAGCAATGTCCACAATAACCAAACTGTGGGAGGAGCCTCGGTGTCCATCGAAAGATGATGGATAAAGAAGCTGTGGTCTATGTATACGATGGAATATTCCTCAGACATTAGAAATGACAAATGCCCACCATTTGCTTCGACGTGGATGGAACTGGAAGGTATTATGCTGAGTGAAGCAAGTCGGTCGGAAAAGGACAAACATTATATGGTCTCATTCATTTGGGGAATATAAAAATTAGTGAAAGGGAATAAAGGGAAAGGAGTGAAAATATCAGTGAAGGTGACAAAACATGAGAGACTCCTAACTCTGGGGAATGAACAAGGAGCAGTGGAAGGGGAGGTGGGCGGGGTGACTGGGTGATGGGCACTGAGGGGGGCACTTGGCGGCATGAGCACTGAGTGTCATGCTAAATGTTGGCAAATTGAACTCCAATAAAAATAAAATAAAAAAAGAAGAATAGTGTAAAATAGGGGCAGCTGGGGTGGCTCAGAGGTTTAGCACTACCTTCAGCCCAGGGCTCGATCCTGGGGCCCTGGGATCAGAGTCCCACATCCGGCTCCCTGCATGGAGTCTGCCTCTCTCTCTGTCTCTCTTTGTGGCTCTCATGAATAAATAAATAAAATCTTTTTTTTTTTGTTTTTAAAGAATGAGGTGCTAAGACTCCTAAAACGTTTTAAATATTCTTTTCTCCGCTATTCTTTTTTTTTTTAATAAAACAACTTTATTGAGATATTGATATATAAAATTGTATATGTTTAAAGGGTACAATTTGATATTTTGCTATATCTAAACATTGTGAAATGAGCACCACAATCCAGCTAAGCAATATAGGAGACAGTTACCTCTACATGGTTATCGTGTGTGTGTGTGTGTGTGTGTGTGTGTGTGTGGTGCGATGATTTAAGATTTATTCACTTAGAAGATTCAAGCATATGATATGGTGTTAACTATCATCACACACTGTGCACGAGAGCTCCAGAACTTACTTGTCTTGCACAACTAAACTTTGTTCCCTCTTCTTGTCCTAAGGCTTCACCTCATTTCTCTACTGAATTTATTTGGTCAATAAGAAAAATGAATAATAAAAAAAAATTAAAAAAAAAGAAAAATGCATAAGCCCCAGCTGTAAAGATGTTATGAAGTCCAGTTATTTAAAAAGTGGATGTCAGATTTCACAGAAGGTTCACCGTTTTCAAGATCCAAGCTAAATGTGGTGTCGTTTTCCCTGTTCCCCATCCCCACTAATCCTTGTTACTGGTGTTTCTCTTTAGGCTGCTTTCAGTTTGGACACCAGAGTTTCTTCCTCTGCATTATTACTTTTTAGTTATACTAGGCGAAAACACAATGAGCTTTTACAGATTGCAAAGCTCACGCACTTGAACATTTGTGGCGCTCCTTTTCCTGTCCCCTCCTGCAAACGCAGAAAGCATCTGCTTTTCCAGTTAGATGTTCCTGTATGGTGGAGTCCCCCCCCCCCCCCCCCCCCTTGAGGAGCATCAGGCCCAGCTTCTGCTTCACATGCTATGGGTAGGCTGAGCCTCTGTCACCTGCTCCACTTGCCTCTCCCCTCCTATCTCTGGTGACAGAGAGAATGACCCCTAGGGATCCACACAAGGAACTGTGAAAACAAGGAAAAGAAAACTGGCTTGCAAGGCTTGTTAGCATGAATACATGATGATTTCCTCCTGCTTTTCCCTCCAGATCTTCCCATCTCCCTTCCTCCCTTTCTCCCGGACTCACGTACAGAGAGCCCCGGATGTAACGTGTAGTTGTAGTCACATCACTCAGGTGGGGGTTCAGGAATCCTAGGCCTGTGCCTTTATTTGAGTGATTGATAATCATCTTTGAAGCCTAAGTAAGGGGCTTTGCAGCAGTGTTCACGGGTACAAAGCCACTCGTGCTTTTGACATCTCTAGTTGAATGCCATAGGAAGCATGATGTGGTTAGTTTTGCTGCAAGTTCCTGCTAATTCTCTAGGCTTGACCCACTCGGTGTAACCCTAAGGCCCTTGCAAACACATTAAAAACTACAAAATACCAAAGGGCTAAAGGCAATGGAGTGCAATTTAGAAGAATATGGCTGTAGAGTAATAAGTCATTATGGGACCTTTCCTTTTTGTAAAGCAACAACACTTAATAAATGGTTTAAAAGGAAGATATTACTTAGACTTCTTTCACCCCAATGACACTGTCTTTTCATGTTTCCAAGCAACATTGGGTCCACGTCTACATTCTCAAATAGCTGTCATCATAACGCATTTGTAATCACGAATGGTACTAGCTGTTGACATGCTTGAATCTGACATTCTCAATTTCAATTATTTGCCCGGAACTTCAAAGATTGTGATAATTTGTAATTCTGCAGGGGTTTGATTTTGAAATGGCTGGGTTTCAAAACTGTCGTGTGGGAAGGTAAGAGTCCACAGTGAGTGAACCAACCCGGCCCACCATTCCTGGGAGCAGCATTTCAATACAGCTTTTGTGCTTGCATATGGAGCTTACAAGGGACTCTCACAAAATGATAGATGTTGTTTCTTTGCAGATTTCAGTAAATTTGGGTAAGTACACTAATAATATGATATAATGCAATCTAGAGTTTATTTTATTGGCAGAATTTATATTTATAGCTTTATAAGCCAATTCTGAGCTCGTAGATACATTAAGAGTCTTAAGGGGTTACTTAACATTTTTAGGTACTGCATTTTAAAGGAGGAAATTGTAGGCTACAATGGTTTTCTCTTACCTGGGAATTTGCAAAGATATTAGCCCATATGCCTCATAAATGTCAATAGTGTACTATATTCTACTTAATTTTTATGTGACAGTCACGTGGTGTTATGTAATCCTCGTAAAGATCATATTAAATGACTACGGAATATTCCGCTGAGTGGTTGTATAATGGGTTAGATATTGTCCTGTTATTCCACATTTAGGGTGTTTTCAATTTTGCGCTATTAAAGATAACGTTTCAGTGATAAACTTTGGGCCCACTTTCGAAATATTTCCTTACGATAAATTCTGGAGGTGGCAAAGGAAGATGGACATTTTTAAAAAAGATTTTTATTTACTTACTTGAGAGAGACAGAGAAAGAGTGTGTACGTGGGGCAAGGAGCAGAGGGAGAGGGAGAAAGACAAGCAGACCCTCCGCCGAGCAGGGAACCGGATGTGGGGCTCCATCCCAGGATTCTGAGATTTTGACCTCAGCCGAAGGCAGATGCTTAATTCGCTGAATCACCCAGGCGCCCTGCAAGATGGACATTTTCATGACGATATCTATGATTATATTGCTTTCCAAAAGATTTATGTAAATCTACAGTATGACCATCAATATATTAATGACTGTTTAGTGACACAAATTAGATGGCATCATGCATGATTATTAATGTTTCCTGCCAATTAAGTGAGTAAAAAGTGGTTCAATATTATCGTCTCTCTGATGCTTTGATGTATGCCCAGATTGAACACTGTATATATATTCAGAATTCAAAGTTTCCTCCAAGATGATGTACCTGTTCATATTTTTTGCTGAGTTTCTTTTCGGGAGGTCATTCTGGGCTTTGGGCTTGAGAGATATGGAGAGATAGAGCTTGAATCCCAATTCACTGGCCACTTACCAGCTGTGTGACCTCGGGCATGTTACCAAATCTCCCTGGTCTCGGTTTCCTCATCTGTGATGTGGGCCTAAGAACGTGTGTCTCGCAGAGTTAAGGGGTTGTTAGCCAGGCTGGCCCACATGAAGAATACGGAGCACACACATTACAACGGATTCATGGGTTTTAGTCACATGATGTGATTTTGCTCTGTTGGTTGTTGTTTTGGGTCATAGCCTAAACCCTCAGTGGTTTCCCATCACTCTCAAGACAAACCCTGGTTGGCTGCTCAGCAACTTAAGCGGCCTTTCACCTCTGTGCTCATTCTCCTGTCCGCCCTTCACAGAAGGGGCCTTGCTGGGCCAGAATCCTATCTATGCCTTCCTGCAAGAAGCTCCTTCCCTCCCTCCTGCCCCACCTTTGTCTGGCAAACTGCAAATCATCCTTCAAAATATTGTCCATTTACTTGTATTTTCCTCAAGCAGGCTCTAAGCCCCGAGTGAGTAAAAACCATCTTTTATTTGATGTGGCAGGTTTATGGCACAGTGCTTGCGTGTGGAAAGTGCTCAATAAATATTTGTTGAATGAAGGAATCAATGCCTACCTAACTCATCGGGTGTGAATCCATGTCTCATAGGGGGAAGAAAAATCACTTTCACGGAGCAAATATTTGCTATCGCTGGGATTGCTTGGGGCGAGGCAGCATTGTAGGAGAAAGGGTTTTGCTATCCAAGGGACAGCCCTGGGTGTGCAAAACTGTGGAATTCCAAAATAGACACATACTTTCACTAATCTGCAACCGCCAGTCGTGGTTCCGGATGATTCCCTAAAAATTCGAAGGACAGAGAATTGCTGTAGGCTATTGTGTTCACTAGTGGGTGACACATACTCTGAAGGCAAACCCAGACGAGGAATCCCTAAATTACGATGGGCCGTGGCTGTATTGGAGGAAGTGATTAATCTCTCAAGATGAGTACTTTGGAAGTGGCAACAGCTGTTTAGATGATTAAGTTCTGATCTAATTGTCTCAAAGACAAAAAAAAAAAGGTACATGTTTTGGCACCTGTCTTAAGCACTTAAAAATATACATGAAGGGATATCGGGAGTGGAATAAATTAAAACTCAAGTTAGCTCTTGAAAGCGATAGGTAAGTGGAGAGTAAGCTTCCCTGGCGGGAGGAGGAACAAAGGAAGGCATGAGGGGTGGAAGCAGTGAAGGGACAGCTGTGGCTGGGACGTGGAACAGGTGGCTCCCCGAGGAACTCGAGGCTCCCCCAGGCATGCCTTGGTACCGCACCTGTGCAGCCGCAGGAGGGAAAGCCGGAGCAGAGCCTGACGCAGGGATTGAGGACATGGGATTCACCGGAGAGATGATTTTAGGAAGAATAGGCCGGGGAGTGAGGGAAGCAGGATAGGAGCGGGGAGAGAAGCCAGCGAAGAGATTAGCCTGGGTGTGAGTCACTGGGGGTGGGTTGTAACTTCACACGCTGCAGAACTGTCCCCGCCTTGAGGCAAGGGGCCTTCGGTGTCCCTGCATCCGTCAACCCCTGGCTGTCAGCCACCCCCAGAGGCAGGGTGTGGTTATCTATCTGGTGGGATGTTCTGGTGAGCCCGGGACCAACTCCAGGGAAAGGAGCAGTTGGGAGCAGCCAGGAGAGCTGATGGCCCAGCAGCCAGGCCATGGGAACGCACACGGGGAGGGGCTCTGAGGGAGACCTCAGCACCTCTGCTATAGTCCTGGCCGCAGCCAATGAATTCTCTTCCTCCCACCCCATGAGCCTGCATCCTGACCTCCTTCGCAGATTTAGCTCCAATGTCTCTGCTCCATGGAGCCATGGCCTCACCGCTGTGGGAGAGCAACCTCTCTTCGGACACCCTAAAATGCTTCATTTGCACCTCTTCCATGGCACTTTTCCCCTACTGGGTGTCATTTCCCTCGCTGTGCGGGTGTCATCCTCGCTCACCCACTGGGCTGGCGGGTTCCCCGGGGCAGGTGTCACACGCCCCTCGGCTCTGTACTGCTGGGGAGAGAACTTCAGCTGTGAGTCCGTGTTTTCTGTGTTGGCCACTAAATGCTCTTCGTTTATCCTCAGGCCATAGCTCTGCAAAGTCCTCTGTAATCATTTTTTGCCCCCTTGAACATGAATATTTATTATCAACATTAACATTATATTAACATTAATCTTCCTAATGTCCTTTGGCCTGTGTGCTATCAGCATGCCCAGCCCAGGAGTGACATTATAGTAACTTTGGGATGGCAGCTTTGGGGGGTCCGGAGGATGCCTTCAAGGACTTCCTTCTGCATCACCCCATGTCTAATTTCCCAGATGGAGGTCGGGCTGTGAATTAGTTGAGAATTGAAGTGCTCTATCTGACGTGGCCTAGAGTCCATACGCCTGCCCCACTGTGGCCCACAGCCAGGCTGAAATTCTGGATTTTCTTTTGGGCCATCCTTCCCCAGAGGAAGGCCTGCCGGTTGCTTATCAGCAGTGCAGAGTGGTGAGATGCTGTGGAGGTTGCCCCACTGAGCCTTCTTACATTTGTCCTTCAAAGTCCTCTGGGGTCACCTGTGCAGGGACACACGGGAGGAGAGCCCAGGACAGGTGGCAGAGGGTGTCCCGAGGCAGCCTGGGAGCCCATCACAGCCACCTGCACACTACAGCTTGTTGGGGATTCGGACCGAGGGCAGAGAGTGGCACAGGTGGGAAAGGAGGCTTTGGTTTGGCAGAAGGGCAGCATTTTCCGCACGTTCTTTCGGAAGAACCTCCAAGATGGTGTGTGTGTCTCCCCACCTTGTGCGGCCTGATGCGTCCTGATGATTTACCACGTGTATTGGAATCAAATCCAAGCTGCTTAAACATGCTGGCGGGGATAGTGACCAGGTATTCTGTGGCCGTGTTCCAGCACTGAACTCGGATCCACTACCCTCAGAAGCCCAGACGTGTCACCCGTGCAACTTAAAGGAAATGAAATGGTTCAGGAAAAAGAAAAATGGTGAATTCTGACTTGTTTTCTAGACTGGGGAACCTGCGTGCAGTCGCTTTTTCCTGGAGCAGAGCCACTCGCTGGCCAGAGCGATCATTAACCACAGCCACCAGGGTGCCCATTTGGGATGGGTGCTGTTAGTGGTGACGGGAATCATTAACTCCGGAAATGCTGACCAGGCCACAGTTAAGGCCCTTGCCAAATGACTGGTGCCCGGCTCTTCCCAGGCATCAGGCCCCCGTGCTTTCCAGACTCTTCCTTCCTGCTACTGCAGGATGTAACCAACCCACGGCCAGAGGGACCCAGCAGGCACCACCCCGAAGTGCTGCAAGCAGACAGCACCGTCTTCCTTCTCTTTTGTACCCTGCAGGGTGACAACGTCTTGTCCTCCTCCTCAGGCGCCATCACCTCCTTTCTATCTTTGCTTCGGTTACACTGAGAAAAATTTTGAATTTTTTTTTTTAATAACAAAGCAGCAGAGTGTTTTATTTTTACACAATCATCGTTCAGTAAATGCTGTTACATTGTGAAATATTACACTTCAATCTCCTTTTCAATAGAGAGGTCTTCTAAGGAAATGACCTGGAGCCTTCCACACTTATCAGATGCCTTTTCATTATTCTTTTCCATTTTTGCAATTCTGGATCCAAACTGCATGGCCCATTTTGGCAGAAGAGCACAGGTTGTTAAGCCAAGTTCCACTGCTGCAAGACGCAAAATCAGTTTTTCACCAATTCCACGGGGTAAAGTCAAGTCTACCTTTTTCCAAACTGGTAGGGAATTTAGAAAGGAGATGACATTTTCATCCAGGAAAAGAAATCTTGCTTCTTTTCCGTGATCACTGATAACTCTGTCATCACGACCGAGATTTCTAGAAGATATTTGTCCCAGTTCCATCTCAATTTCCTCATTTAATCCTTCCATTCCATGTGTCTGAAAGTGCACACGATGTCGAGAATTACCTGCAAGTCGCTCATCAGCACCAATTCCAGTAAGAACTACCTCTGCACTGCTCTGATAGGACCTCGCTCCATCCTGGGGCACTAACCAACCAATTCCTCTAGAAGCACACCAGACTGCACAGCCAGTGCTCTCATCCAACACTGTATCCAAGCACTGGACTAAGTGGCATATCAGACTTCTTCTTAACTCTTGCAGTTCTTCCAGAAAAACATTAATTTTGACAAATTATTTATAAATTTCGACAGCTGCTAGTGCTGTAATATTGTAAATACTGGACTCAGGAACTTTTTTTAGGAGAAAACTGAGAGAACTTAAGTCTCGAATGTCATTGGAATCTTCACCTTGGAATGGAGTTGAAAATGCCATAGCCCAAGTGGCTGTTTACTGCTTTTCATTAGTAATTTCTCACATGTCTTGGGGTGGGGGGGGGAAGGAAGAATTGGCTATCTTAAAACGTGGGTAAAGAAGCTGGTTTTAGGGCGTGTGTTCACCTTGGAAATGTTCGATTTAACAATTGGGTCATGCACATCTGGTGTAGGAACTTTTTCTACCATAAGTGACACCAATAAATGTTTGTTATTTAAACAAACAAATGTTTGTTATTTAAAACAAAACAAAATAAAACAAAATAAGTCCACTCCACTTATTGAGGACTCCACTTATTGAGGATTCAAGTGTTGGCTCTACCCTGTGTTCTGCCATCGGTGCTTGCTCGTTTTGTCTGCGTGGGCGACCTTGATGGCCCCAGATAGGGGCGCCTTACGAACACAGTATGCAAGGGCCAAATGTTTCGGTGTGACAGCTTGATGTGAACGGTACTGGACGGTGGCCCGAGATACAGGTTGGGTCCCCAAGGTGCATGTTGCTGTAGGAAGACCTGGAAACAGCTGCGATGGCGTAGGAGGAGCCTGTGCCCTGGAATCTTATGATCTCCTTCAAACACTAAGCCCAGCACCAATACGGTCGTTGGTCAGGCAATTGCTTCGCCTCCGTCTTGTTTGTTGGTTGGTTTGTTTATAAAGCAGTGTGCCGTGTGGTATCAGCGTTAGTAATCTCACTGTCCCTCCCAGGGAAGGAGTATGCGACCTCGTCGCACAGTGCCAGGTGTGGCCATGTGACTATTGGCACCGGCCGTGCTGTAGTGGAAGGACCATACTCCCTGCCCCACGGACGCCAGGCTGGCCTGTGAGATTTGCCTTGGCTGGCAAAGGGAATCGTGTGGCTGCTGTCTAGACCCCTTAGGAGACCCCATGTGGTCTACCACTGTGTTTCTGTCACTGGGTTCTGGAATGAAGAGGACGGGAAGGGCTGCAGCTGACCCATGGTGCGTGTATAACATGAACGAGAAATAAAACTTTGCTGCGGTAAACACTGAGATTTGTGGGGTTTCTGCTATTGCCACCTAACTCAGCTTCAGCTGATTAATACACCAGAGAACAGCATGATCTTGCAAGGATTAAATGTTAGTTAACTTCAGAATGGATTGTGCACTATGAGCTGCAAGGTACTGCCTTCTACCTACAAAAGCCAGCGTTGCGTAAGGCATGGAGCCCATCTTCCGAAGAGCTAAGAGTAGATTTGACAGAGACTTCTAAAAATATATATATATATGTTCATGACAATGTATAGTGGACCTATGGCATTTGGAGGGGACGCAGCCTGGGCCACCACATGGTCCTAAATTCAGGAAAACCCTCTAATATGTGATTTTCCATAGAAAATTCTCGAAGAGAAGTGAGTCGAGAATGGTAATGCTGCATGGTGAACCAGATGCTGAGCAACACATGAGATCCGTCACCTGCCAAGTAACTCTTTGTCCCTAAGACTTACAGGTCAAAGAACCTCACGCAAACCCGAATCGCATGATAACATTTTATTTCAACCGCATGTGGTTGCTTGTGTGCAATCAAAGGCGCAAATGTAAATTATCCAGGAACCGAGAGTAGAGGGCATGTACCCTGGCAGTACGTGACACTCAGGATGGCTTAATCACTTGATTAATGGCTGGTCTAAAGCCGGGGAGCATGGGAGGGCCTAGTAAAATTCAAAGGTGTCCACAGTGTGCTCATTCTAATCACAAATGGTTTTGTTGTCGGAAAGAGAAACCCATTTAGATGAGCTCAGGAAAGGCAGGGGGCAGGGGACTGGAAGGACGCAGGGGACCCTCATGGGACCTGGAAGGCCTGTGACCCTCTCCATCCCTTAATTCCTCCCTGAGGATGATCACTTTCCTCTCTCTAAGCTGGCTTTCCCTGCAACCCTAGCTGCCCTGGCCCTTCTCTGTGTGTTGGTTAGTTTTGTGTCTACTTGACTGGGCCATGGAGGTACTGTGATCCTTGGTCAGACATTATTCTGAGTGTTTCTGTGAAGGTGTTTTTGGACGAGATTCAGATTTCAGGTGGTAGACTCAGTAAAGCAAATGGTATTCCCCGATGTGAGTGGGCCTCATCCCATCAGTTGAAGTCTCCATACAAAACAAACAAACAAACAAAAAAATCCCCAAAACCCTGACCTTCCTCTAAGTAACAGAATTCCTCCTTCCTGACAGCCTTTGAACTGCAACCTCGTCTCTTCCTTGGTCTCGAGCCTGTCAGCCCTTGGCCTGGGACTGAACCATCAGTGCTCCTGGGTCTCCAGCTTGCGGACTCACCCTGCAGATCTTGGGACTCGCTGGCCTCCACAATTGCACAAGTCAACTCCTAACAATAAATCTTTTTCTATCTCTACATGCATCCAATTGTTTCTGCGCCTCTGGAGAACCCTGATTAACCCTGATTGAATCGCTTCAGGTTCACAGACACTCTAACAACCCTTGCTGGGTCCTCACGCCAGTCCTGTGGGAGAGCAACTCTGACTTGCTCTCTCCCTGGCCTGTCAGCTCCGGACCAGGGGTGTGTGGCCCAAAGGCTCACCCCATTCAGAGTGGGCCAGTTCTTGAAAGTGTCGGGCCAGTTCTTGAAAGAACTGGGTCACTAACTGGCTCCCCACTCCATAGGCAATATAGTCAATGATACCATAATAGCATTAGGTGGTGACCAATAGCAACCGCGCTTACTGTGGTGAACACTTCATAATTTATGTATTTGTTGAATCATTCAGCTTCACACCCAAAATGAATATAATATTGTGTGTCAACGGTACTTCAATTGAAAAAAAAAAAAAAAGGACTCTCCTTTTACCCTCACCGAGCTTGTGATTACAAATGTCCTTTCAGTCATTTTGGGGACAATGTTATTTTCCATCATGGCCCTCCTAGGGCAATGGACCAGGAGTCACTAGTATGAGGACTCATTACAGGCTCTGCGACCTGCCAGCTGGTGGTATTAGGCAAGACACCGGGCCTTAAGGGGCCTCAGTTTCCTGCTCTGTACATGGGGCTGGAGATAGGAATGAAATGGTGTGCAAATCCCTTGAGGACTTCATTGTGACGCAAAACGTTAAAGCTCCTCACAAGTTTCAGGCCCTCATAACTGGTACGTATCATAACCCCCAGTCCAAGCCCTTAACTGTAAAGATTGTGATGTCGAGACTCAAAAGGATATTATTATTATTGCTGCGGACACAAACAATGATTCTCACGATTCTATGGTTTGTTCTGGTCTGACCTTTCCACCCTCCACGAGGCATTTGTTTTCTTAGCTGGGAGGGTCCCGTTCCCCAGTTTACCCCCCCCTTCCTTTTAAGGACGTTCTTTGTTTCCTGGGGGGGTCACCAGGGGCCCCACTTGTTGGACCCCGTCTGAGGTTAGGTGTGTGATCTTCCCTCCTGGTGGGACGGGGAGCCGGGCAGTGGGGGTGAGGGGGGCAGGCATCCAAACTCCCCTGGCAAGAGCAGTCAAAGGCAGAGATCTGAGTGAGGCTGAAGTCACGGGGCAGAGAAAATGCACAGCACACGGGCGGGCGGCCCGGGGCCAGGGTTTCGGGGCTGTGCAGTTGGGCAGAGCCGGGCCTGGGGTGCCCAGCAAACAGCTTTTGATCTGAGGCCCGTGGTGGTGTTTGAACTCCGAGCAGCGCCTCTAATCGCTCTTGGCTCCGATTTCCCAGGTTAATTTCCTGACATCTAAGGAGCTTTGTTTAGCGTATGTAACTTCCTGCCTTTTATGTCAGAGCCTGTGAACTGACGGAATGGGGAGGGAGCCAGGGAACCTGGGGGCGGGGCAAGCCTTGGAGACTCCCTAGTTTTATTTTCCTTAGTCATACCCCTGCCTTAGTCACTTTCCCCCCATATCAACGCAACAGGAGGCTCTTGTGTAAGATGTTGGGGAGGCCGGGGGATTGTGGAAGGAGCCCAGTGGAGTGCTGGAGGGGTTTTACCTGCCTTCGTGACTTTGCACCCATGCCCCCACCCCTTTGGGATGGGCAGTCCCCGTGGGGTCTCATCCTGGGTCCCCACCCCATTGCTCTCTATCCTCTTTTGTCCACCATTCAAAGGATCCTGGCAAGCCTGGACCAAGGAGACAGAGGGAGTGACCCCACACCCCCAACCCCATTGTCCGGCCTGGGCAGACTCATCTCTCCCTCTCTCACCACCCCCCTCCCCACCATCTCTGGTTCTTCACCAGCTCTTCGTTTGCATTCCCTTTGTTGGTCTGACAACACCATTTTATCCCAGTTTGCTCAGTTGTTTCTTTGTCCTTTCTGTGGGTGAGCTCCAGGGTTTCTAGAAGCTTCTGGACAGCTGGGCTGTGCCTCTTTGACGTAGTGCATATGGTGCCCTGAGCAGACAGGAGCCTGAAGCGTGTGTCTGACTGCGGCAGATGGCGCAGCACCTACCTCCCTAGGGACTGTGGTGAGGCCCAATTAACATTTCAGACACCCACACTGCAAGTGGCAAGTAGTTAAGTTTGGGAACCCAACTGTAGGCAAACAAACAAAACGTGATTCCTCTTGCTTAGGAGGGGCTGAATTCATTAGGTCAGATTAGGGATGCCCTCTTGCCACTGTGAAACTATTGAGAGAACGTGTGGCGGAAGGGCCCTCAGAGACCCGGGCCTATAGGCTCGTTGATGTCTCCTGAGTCCACCTGGGCCGTCTGGCTTTTTGTTTCCTCAACCCCACACATCCTTGACCCCCCATGAGCGCTCGGAGCATGACTGTGGACTGTATGACTCCTTTCCCCCTGGCATTTCACACGTGAGCAACCTGAGCCAAGAGGCCTTGAGGAGTTGGACGGACGAAAACTCCTCCCAAGCTAGTGCTGCTTCCACTCCCTCGACTTGTTTGCTTTGTGGGGCTGGTGCAGACCACTGGCTGCCTCGGAGGCCACTCCGGCTGGGTGTGAGGGCCCTCGGATCTCGGGGAGCTCCCCAGAAGCTCCTCTCACAGCTTGGTAAGAAGGAGAGCCCAGGAGTGTGCCAACGGGGGACTCGCTGCCATCTGTGGCCTCTAGGAGGTCCTTGTTGGGAATCTGGGGTGTCTCCTTTGCATCTGACTGGGTCCCCACATTCTGAATGTCCAGGGATATCTGACCAAAGACAAATGCTCCCAAAGGCAGTGCTCTCGGGTCATAGCTCCTCCCCCAGGTCGCCTCCAGAGGAGTTGTTAAGGGGACACTTGTCCAGGGTTACCCAGCAGGAAGATTTACCGGTTACAAATAGTGAAACTCTTAGTCAAAATAGAACTACTCAAAAGAAAATAATATCTCCGTTTAGGAATTATTCTGTAACTCCTTGCCCCTCTCTGTTCTGTGTCTCTGTTTCCGTTTCTGTCCGTTTGCCTCTCTCAGCTTGTCTCTGCGTTGGACGCGCATGCACTCCATTCTTTCCTCCAGTTTTCATCAGCAGCAACCTTGTATGTGCTGCTCGGTGGCAGATGAACCCCCAGTGGATGGAGAAGGTGCGGCACTAGAGTTACACTGATTTGGATGCCAAAGGACCGATTTGGAATCATCCAGAGCCTCACAGGGAAGTGCGGAGGAAAGGCAGGGGAGTCCCTTTAGATCCCCGTTGGGACAAAGCAGCTGGTGCAGAGGGGACAGTGGTGTCCCTGGCACCGAGCCCAGGAACAGGCATCACGGAGACAGTGAGTCACGCAGGAAAGTCTCCCGATGCAGAGGCTGCTGCTCCTGCCCGGGGTCCATCTCCTTTCCTGGGGCTGGCCCTTTGGTGAACTCCCCGGGCCTCTGGGGCCGGCAGGCTTGCACAGTAAACCCCAGTCTGGCCCCAGTTAGGAGGTAGGCCCAAAATAGCGGAAGAACGAGGAAGAGGGAGGTTTCCATAGCCAGGTCCCTGGGGAAATGCCAGTGATACGAGTCCAATTCTAGAACCTTCTTAAGCAGGATGCTTTAAAGATCTGAAGTCAGGGTTTCCTGCACCGAGAGAAGACAGACTGTTTATAGTACTCAGGCTAGGTAATGCCCTGATTTCTAGTTTAACAGTTTTTTCATTCCTTCCTATTTCCTCCGCCACCTAGCTACTTCCCCAGGGCGTTCATAGGAATAATGAGAACATGTGTAATTGCTGTGAGCTCCTTAAAAGGAAAGGGCTATATAAACAGAGTATTTTTATGTGTGCATATAAAATATATCTTCTCAGACTAGAAGTTTCTTATTCATGGAGCTAAATGAAACAGGTTTATTTGGAATAGCAGAGATCCCAAAGGACTTGAGTAGTGCAGAGAGGCCTGTGTGAGGGGAAATATCAATCAACATTAAAAAGTGTTTCTGGCACTGATTTCTCTCCCTCGTCTGTGGGGTCTTAAGTTTCTACCTTATTCTCTTTGTTTCACCTTAGTGGGGCTCCTGGAGCCTGCTCACACATAGGCTTTTCTCCATAGACCATTCACCATAAGGTTTCAGGTAGTGGTGTGCTGGCAAATGTTTAACAACTGGCTCTTTGGGGAAGGGGGCAGTCCTAATTTTTGGTTTTTGCCAATTTTCACAGTGCAAATATTCCTCATCATGGCCAATTATAAGCTATCAACACGGCTGACGTGGACTTGGGGAGAGATGCATGTAAGACACCATTATATACGTTTCTCATCATACAGCTAAAATAAATATAAACCATCTCAAGAGCCCAGATTTAAAAAAAAAAAAAAGGTAAAGTATGGCAAAGTCATTAGGAAGGGATGAATTTTGTGAATCTATGACATTTGTTCTTAAGATTATTTAACTGTAAATTTTTATGCTTTGATTTGTAAGGATGGCCACGTTAAAAACTGGCTTGCAAGATGTTGGAAAATGGTGCAGATGGCTCTCCCAAGCTGGTGCGAGCTGGCCCCCGCACACCGCCGTGCTGACGTGCAGAGATGCTGAGCTGGGTCTGGTCTCACCTCTGAAGCCAAGCATCGGTTGGGCATTTCCACGTGGACATCACACTACAAGGGTAAAGGACTATAAACGTAAACTCCTGGTTTCCCCACTAGCATCTCCTTCAGACTTTATCCAAGTAAAAAAATCTTAAAGTGGCCTTCTTTCTCCTCCTCTCTCAGGCTTTACACGTGCTAGCAGCTGTTATCAATTCTTCCCTCCGCAACATCTCTTGCAGCAGTGGTTCTCCAACTCAGGTGCGCACCGGAATCCCCCTTCAAATAAATAATGATGTCTGGGACCCAGCCTCGGAGGGCCTGATGTCACTGGTCTGGGGTGCAGCCTGGACATCCTGATTTTGAAAAGCTCCCAGGTGAATCTAACGTTCAGCCAGAGCTGAAAATCACTGTACTTCCTTTCCATCCTCGCTGGGACCTGCCCCCAATAACAGGACAGAGGCAGCACGGGCTTGGAAGTCCAACAGACTTGGCTGTGAAGCAGCTTTGCCACCTACCAGGGCATGTTTCTTAAGTCCTGGTGCTTCACTTTTATCAAACCGTGGAGCAGGAGCAATAATCCAGATCGTATACGGTTATGTGAAGATGTAGCTCAGCGCTTGCAGCGTAAAAGCCAGATTCCCGCTTCGTATCCCAGTCGCCTGCTAACTGCCCTCATCTCTCGCTTCTCCCCAGCCCATTTATCTCAGACACGACTGCTGAAATGACCATTCCTCCAAGTCAAACCTCTGTTCGAAGACCTTGAGCGGCCGGCTCCCCATTGGCGACTCTGCCTCCTGCTCCAGGACCTCAAGGCCCCAGGAAGGTGGGACCTCTCTCCCAGGTCTGATCCAGCCCTAGTGCCTTGACCCCTTGCACACCCTCCCTGCTCCTCACACAGGAAGCAGCTCACAGCTTTCAGGAAGCCTCTCTTTTCCGGAGAATTCTGCTGGACATCTCCTTAGCCTCTCCTAATCTCTGGTTTCAACCTCCTGTGCGCCCCTCATTGGACGTCGAAGTTCACATTTCCGCAGCCTGAGGCCTCCTACGTGACAGGGACCGCTCTTTGCGCAGCCCAGGCCGCCCCTGGTCAGCCAGGGGGGCTAACTACACAGAGTGACAATCAGCCTGCGGGCTCCGAGCTGCTGTTTCCTGGAGCTGTTTGCACCGGAGGGAGAAGGAAGTGATTCTGAGGTCCCACGGCCACTCCTGCGGGGCCTCTTCCCCATCCCTGCCCTTGCCATCTGCCCTCGTGCAAATACCGCACCTAATTGCACCCCAATTGCTTCTGGGCATCCCAAGCAGCCACCCCAGGGCCTGACCTCTCAGCCAGGCACTCTCCCCAGTGCCCTCCATGCCCTAGGCACTCAACAAATATGGGAATGGTGAGAAAGACAGAGAGAATGCCTGGCTCTTGGTCTTCCCTGCCAGTGCTGAGGACAGGGAGCAGAGCTGAGGACAGCGAAGGGCCTTACACCAACACGGAATTCACTTGTCTCCCCAAAGAACGTGTGTCTAACATCACCCACAATAAAAGGAAGGGTTAATTTTATAGCAATCGATTTTAAAATTATGACTGTTATGAAAGCAACCACATTTACCTGGGCCGCTCCTTATCCTCTTGCTAGACACTGACATTTGGATGAGCAGAGACAAATGACTCCACCTCTTGTGTTCAGTTTCCCGGCTCCGTTACCACCATCACCATTGCCTCGGGTGGCCAGGTTGGAAACCTCAGAATCTTCCTTGACTCCCTTCCTGCCTCACCCTTCAAAGCTCCTTAGCCACCCAGTGCTGTTGACTCCATTATTTCCAAGGCCACATGCCTGGCTCCCCTCTCCAGTTCCACCACAATTAACTTATTTTAGCTTTTATTTCCTCTTAGTGGGTCTGGTCTATGGTACGAGCCTGTGACCTACCTGCTTGCAGGCCGCCTGACACATCTTTGCAAAATCTGAGACGTCATACTCATGCTTAAGATCTTTAAGACGTCATACTCATGCAAAGAACTCAGTCTGGATCTTTCAGTGCGGCTCCCATGCCCACACCTCTGGCCCCAACCCGGGTATCAGCCCCATTCCCGTTCTGCTTGTTCGAACCGACCCTGTACGTCAGACACATCACACTTCTCACAAAGGCCTCTGGGCCTTCGTGTCTGCTGCCCCCTCTGCCTGCGGGAATGCTTGCCTTGTCCTTTCCCACCTGGACATTCCGACTCCTCTAGGAAGGGACAGCTCAGAGGTGACCCTCTACACAACCTTCCTTGACTCCCTCTGGCAGAATGAATTATTCCTTCTTTGTGTTCCCACTGCCTTTGGTACAAACCTTATTCAGCACTTGGCCGCATTCTTTTAATTATTTGCTTTCCTATCTGCCCTCATTCGAGTGTGGCTTGCTCATCTTGGTATTCCCCAATGGCCCCAGGAGGCGGGAGGCGTTCCAGAGATGTTGGTGGAAGAAAGGAGGGCCTGTCCTGTCTCATGTCACGCATGCTCTCTCTGGTCCCTCTCTACCAGAGATAGGCCAACAGACCAAGTGGGGAGAGCCTACGTCAGGCCACAATACTCGTAAGCGTCTTCGGAGCTCCATCGTATGCCCAGGAGAAAGACTCCTTCCCACATCCCACGTGGCAAAGCAGCGCCTTGGCAGACAGGTGAAAAGTCCACCCTTCACCCCCAAAGAGGCCGTGTTTGGGAAACCCGTGTTGATACTAACTTGAGTATTAGTCACCCGTAAAACGCTGCCAGAAATCTCTCGGGGGCTGGCCCGAGACACAAAACGTGTGCAGGTTGTTTTCTAAGCTGCGCTTTGTTAAAATAGCAATTCCCAGTTTGCCTCAGGTGTAAAGTTTAGGTTCATGGTTCACTGGATGTTTTAGGAAAATACGAGCAAACATTCCAATACCCCCCCGCCCTCCCCCCTCCCGCCCCTTTCCTTCTCTTGCAGTATGAGAGGCTTAGATTGTTTATTCCCATGGCTCGGATTCTTCAGAGAAGAGATTGCTGATAATGGTCATTCCGTCGCCTGGCTCTCTCCCAAGAGAACCATCTTTAAGCTCTTGGTGGATTCGAATGTCCACAAAACATTACTGTCCGGGGCAAGCCTGGGGCGGTGTTGGGGAGCTTTGGAGTCCCTGCCGGAGCCAGAGCTCTGGGCCCGGGTTAGAGATGAGGCCACTTCTGGGACATCTAGCCAAGGTTCAAAGAATGAATAAATAAGTGAGCAAAGGAATCCTCCCTCGTGACTTGAAAAAAGGATCAGGGGAGCCAGCTCTGGACTTGACACTCTTGACCCCTCCCACTGGCCTTCCCTGACTCTCCCTTCCAGAGGTTCACCTACTTGCCTTTGAGCACCGACTTGGTAGAGAGATTTCACGAACCTTTATGTTGCTGGATTAACCTTCGATGTCAGGCAGTAAAAAAAAAAGACCGTGAGTGGCTGTGGTGCAGGAGGAGAGGCTGGAGGGCTCTCTAGTGAATGCAGGCCAAAACCGAAGGAAAAGTATCTGTGAAACAAAAGTAGAAGGTCAGGGAATGACGGTAGGGTATAAAATGCCACCATTCCCTTCATTCAAGAAAATGACGCCTAGGTTGGTTGTCACTCTTCATTAAGCTGGAGGCAGTGTTGACAGAATGGAACTGGGTGCTGAGGGGACGTTGGTGAAGCAGCAAGGTGATGAGAGGGAGGAAGGTTTGGCGGAGTTCCAGCTCTTTCTTGTTAGAGCCCCAGTGAAGGTGAAGAAAATGGATCCCAATCATACAAAGCAGCTGCTCCAACACCACGTCGTCAAGGAAATGGCCAAGGGGGTCTCTCTGCCTTGTGTCTGCTTGGCCTCCGGGGTGACACTTATTGCCCAGGATTAAAGAGTGAACATTAATCTAAAACAGATGTTCTTAGAAGTGCAAATATAATTAGGTTACATATATCAGTGAACAAATATTGTATGAAATAGTGGAAAATGTCATAGAAACGAATAGCATGGGGGGAATGCAGCCACCACCTGTCAGCTCCGAGTTCCTGGAGTCCAGCTTCTCTTGATTACCTCTCGAGGAGCTGGGGAGCTTCTCTCATCTTGGGACGTTTGTCCTGCTGATCCCAAGATAGCAACTGGCAAAGTTCTTTTTATGGGCTCTACCCTGGCGGAGGTTCTCAGAGGATGTAGTCTTAGCCACACACTGTGATAGGGTGAATTCAAACGCTCACATAATGGTGTGCAGGAATTCGCCTCTTATTTTACTTGCTCCTTACTGGGTCCTTCTAATGATAGACAGGGCATTTATTTATCCATTCAGGGCACCCTGGATGGCTCAGTGGCTTGGCCGCCTTTGGCCCAGGTCGTGGTCCTGGAGACCCAGGATTGAGTCCCACATCGGGCTCCCTGCATGGAGCCTGCTTCTCCTTCTGCCTGTGTCTCTGCTTCTCTCTCTCTCTCTCTCTCTCTCTCTCTCTCTCTCTGTCTCTCATGAATAAATAAATAAAATTTTTAAAAATGCTTTATCCATTCATCCATTTGTCCATTCACTAGCCACATGGGCCAAGCTCTGTGCTAGGGCTGCAAAACATAGTAAGACAGACCCTGGCTTTAAGATGCTTGGAGCTCAGAAAGGGAGACTGGAAAGCGATCAGCTCTGATACCACAGTGAGAACATCACACTAGACGTCTGTATAGGATGTTGTGAGAAGGTAGCAGAGAAATACTGGCTGCAGCATCGGAGAGAAGTTCAAGCAGACTTGGGGTGACCTTGAAAGGTGAGTAGGAGTGCGTCAGCTTTCAAGGTGACAGGGGGTGAGGTCTGGATGCTTAGTGGGAATAGCACTTTGAAAGAGACACAGACATGAAAAAAAAATGGGGACCAGGAAGCTGTAGGTATTTCAGTGGTGGAGCAAGACAGGTGGGATCTTAGCAGGAAACCGAGTGGGAAGGATAGAGAGGGGTCATCATCAAGGACCTTGTGTGTAAGACTAGTATTTTTTACTTTACTCTGACATAGTGAGGAGCAATGGAATATTTTTTTCTTGATACATCTTTATTGAGGTTTACCTTAAATACAATAAAATGTGCTCATTTTAAGTGTGCAGTTTGATGAGGTTGGGCAGACATACCTGCGTAACCACTGCCCCGATTAAGATGTAGAACATTCCCATTGCTCCCCAAATTTCCTTGTGCCTCTTTGTGGTCAACACTCCCCTCTAACCCCAGCTCCAGGTAACCACTTGATCTGTTTTCAATCACAATACATTAGCTCTGCCTATGCAAGAATTTCATATTCGTAGTATGTTTCCCTTTTACATCTGGCCTCTTTCACTCAGTATAATGTCATTGAGATTCATTCACGTTGTTGGGTGTATCAGAAGGTTATTCCTTTTCATTGCTGAGTAATATTCCATGGTATGAGGATACCATACTTTTTTTTTTTCATTTATCTGTTGGTGGATATTTGGTTTTCCAGTTTGGGACTATGGTAAAGTCGTTTTGACCATTCACGTACCTATGTCTTTCTGTAAACATGGGTTTTTAGTTCTCTTGGGTAAAAAAGTAGGACACGAAACACGAAAAGACGTTTCACATCCTTGGTCATCAGGAGATGTGAATTAAAACCACAGTAAGATACCAATAAACACCTATCAGCATTCCTAAAATTAAAGAGACTGACCATAATAAATACTGGCGAGGATGTTGGAGAAACTGGAACTCTCAGACACTGCTGGTGGGAAAGTAAAATGGTACATCCGCTCTGGGAAATGGCTTGGCAGTCTCTCACATTGCATAAACATGAACTCAGCAAGCCATCTCCTGAATTTTTGGCCATTGAATAGTTTTAAGTAGAGCAGCAATATGAACAGATTTTGTTTTTAAAAGAATAGTAGCATTAAGGATGATAGAGTCTGTGTATTTAGATCATCTTCATATATGTGAATTTTTATTAGTGAAAAATCGTTTATCATGCTTTAATGCCATACAGAGGTAATTATTCCCCTGTTGGGAAGAGCTAGAGAACATTAAATATCCCATTATTGACTGTAATTCCATATAAGCTTCTTGATGCATGGAATAGCACTGTTGCTGCTGAATTAGTTTCTTAAAACGATATCCCAGGGTTGGGATCACTGAGCTCCTATTCTTAAAAATCTTTATGCTTTTTCCTGCCAGGTGACATTCTGACTACCTAAGGGTTGCAGCAACCAACAACAGGGTACATATTATTGTTTATTTTTCCTAGGTCAGGAAGGAGAAGCTCAGGTTCTGTGAATTAGCTAACGTGGGTAGAGAAAGGTACAGCGGTGCTTGAACCTGCGTCCTTGAGCCTCTCTTTAGTCTAGGGTTTCTTCCTCCTTCTATTCACACGTTTCCTCGCTCAGAGCTTTACTTGGAGAAACGCTACTCTGTGCCAGAGACTCTGCCAAAGCAAGGGACAGACAAATGAAGATGCATAGTTCCCCTTTCCCAAGAGCTCATCGCCTGGTGACCTTCCCAGATTCCCTCCTCTCCTTCTGGAGAAAAATCTCAAGTGAACAGACCAGACTACAAAAAGAAGGAGAGGCAAAGCATTAGAATCATGGGGTGGGTCACAGCTTTGATACCACTGTCTGGCCTAGCTTCCAGGACCATGTTGAGGGAACTGCTTCCTCTGTTGTGCTGTTATGTGGGTGGGTCAGCCACAGTGGGCAGAGGCCTGAGGTAAGAGATCCCTCTTCAGTGGGGGGTGACTACAGAGCTCCAGTGTGAGCTTACGCAGGGCAGAGCACCCAGAAGCACTCAGGAGGGATAATGACAGTTGGGAGCGACAACTGGGGTGGAGGTCTGATGGAGGCATTCTGAATTGAGTGCACTTTATTGGGAGCAACTGAAGTTTCTCGAGTTCTTTCTGTGTGGTTGGCACTGATCCAGGTGCTGTAAAAAAGTAGAGGGAAAAAGCTTTGGGGGCTGGAGATCGAGACGTTCCAAGAAACCAAAGATACCAAGAAACGTCTGGTACACTTCCGTGCAGGTGAGGGGGGAGGCAGGGTGTGGAGGTGGTGGCATTTCGTTTTAGTGTGCTCCAGCTGTCTCCCTCCCTCCTCGCCTCCTTCCCTGACTCTGAGTGCCCTTTCTTCATCTTCTCCCCCACGGCACCCCCTGGGCCTCCAGATACAAGATACCCCATCATGTTCTCCCAGGCCCCCCACAGAGGTGCCTTGCCCAGGTCTGCACTCTGCTTTGGGATCCGAACCACAAGTGGTGCAGATAGTAGCCAGGTCAGCCAGGTGAGTACAGAAGGATGTGTGGGGAGCCAGCGGTGGGGGCCGCAGAGGACTGGGCAACTTCTGGTCCATCTCAACAGGGCAGCTGCTCCTGCCTTGGGTGACTGATGCTAAGGAAACTGGGCATTACAGGGGCCCCAAGGTTCTGGGAGGAGTGGGAAAACTAGTTTTTATTTGAATTCTCACTATGTTTGAATATTGGAAATCTGGTTAATTTAACTAACTTATTTTTATTGGCCAAATAAAATAAGACTGGACTGGATTCCACTGGGGACTTCTCATCTGTACTTCTCTCCCTAGGCAATACCACTTTGCTTTTTCTTTCTCTCTCAGAGTCTGTCTCTCATTCCTGGGATCTGCTCCCTTTAGGACCCAGGGAGATAGCTGGTTACTTAATTTCCAGTGATGAATGTGCCTTTGACTTCAAAGCTGTGGCCTGGAGGTATGGGACTGATGGGGAAAAGTAAGGGCCCAAGGGGGTTGTGGGTGATCATCAGGTGGCCTGGCCCTCCTGGCCCCAGGTCTTATCAAACCATTTGGGTAGCCTGTGAGTTCTGACCATCTCTAGGGTCATTTCCTTCTTCAAAGGTTTTGGGGACACTTGACAGTTATTCCCAAATGAGTTCATTTGGAATGGGGAAGGGATGGCTCTGGGGAATAGAGCCTAAGGAAAGACATGGTGACTGACCCAGAAGCCCTCTCAGCGTAGCTCAGGCTTAGCACTACAGCCCTACCTGCATTGTCCAATATGGTAGCCACTAGTCACCTGTGGTTTATTTACATTTAAATTAATTAAAATGAAGTAAAAGAAAAATGTTTAGGTCCTTGGTTGCACTAGCTGCAAGCGCTTAATAACCACAATGGGCTGGTGGCTGCCATATTAAACAATATAGATATGAAAATTTCTATTATCACACAAATTTCTATTGGACAGCATTGCTGGACCACCAACCTCATGAGGAAACAGGCGTGGGAGTTAGAACTGAGTTTTGGTCCTAGCTCAGCTACTCATTGGCTCTGAAACCTTGGGCAAATTACTGAATTCCTTTGGATCTTGTTTCTTCACTGGTAAAATGGAAATAACATTTTCCGTAAGATTCCCTTGAGCATTAAAGGAAAATGCAAATACTTGGGATTGTAGCCATGAATACTGTTAATGGGGCCTGTGACCTCCAAGCCAGAATGCTGAGCTATGTGATGGGAGGAGCCAGGTCTCACACTCAGATGGGAGTCTTTGTTCCCCTCCCTATAGTTCCTGGTCTGCTTCTTAAATTTTATTGTGCTAATTATGCTTATTAGCATAACCTCAGAAAGATTCTTTAGGTGTCTGTAGGCAGGGAGGACAAGCAAGAAAGCAGAAGTATGCTGTGGAGGCTGCCCCGAAAATTGTGTAGTGCAGTCTGTACAACTGTCTCAGGAGACCTAAGGGAGGTTCAGGGTTGAGCATGCACTTGAGAACAGGGAAGAAAAGAGAATGTAAGGGGGCAGGTGCATCTGGTTATCAGTGGGCATTGGTAATGCTGGAAAGCAATCAGATCTAGTGCATGGCATGTGCTAGGTGCTCAAGAAATACTTTCTGAATGAATGAATGAATGAATGAATGAATGAACCATGCAGAGGGTAAAGCCCAATAAGGCAACTTCCGATGACCCTGGCTACTCTACTGACTTCCCCTCAGTAGAAAGCCTTGAATTAGCGGAGGTATATGGGTGGGGGGCTTAGCTTGCAAATAGGATGCAATATATATAGGGGAGGTTTAATAGCTTCTGTGTTCTGAGTATCTATTTTGTTCCAAGGATTTTGCATGTTTATCTTCACACCTGACAAATATCCTGCCAGGAAGGTGTCTCCATCTCTATTTTACAGAAGAGTGAGTTGCTGGGGCAGCCCCCGTGGCGCAGCGGTTTAGCGCCGCCTGCAGCCCGGGGTTTGATCCTGGGGACCCTGGATTGAGTCCCACGTCGGGCTCCCCGCATGGAGCCTGCTTCTGTCTCTGCCTCTCTCTCTCTCTGTGTCTCTATGAATAAATAAATAAAATCTTAAAAAAAAAAAGAGTGAGTTGCCCAGTGACACCTGGCTATGTGCAACCATCAGCTGCACCTCCAAGATCCGAACCTCCACTCCCCATCTTTCCTGCTATACCAAGCTACCCTTAAATAAGCAGCATGTTTTCTCTGAGGAAGCCTGGGCTGCTCAAGTTTTAATGTAAGAAGCTGCAACAATCTCTAATCTTCGGGTGGACTCCTGACTTGGCGAATGCTCCTTGTAGTTTACCTTCGTTGTTAGACTAGCCTGCTCCGGCATAGGACTCTATAAATACACACACACACACACACACACACACACACACACACACACACAAGGATTCTGCAGCACTTTATGGTCAAATGCCTTGAACATACAACAGCAATAAAGCTGCTTCTCCCATAAGTTCTCCTTATGGCACAAGGAAGTTCTAAGACTTAGAGAGTGCAAAAGAGTGATGAGTCACTAACAGTGTGTGTCTGGAAATGAGGACATTTGAGAGACTATTAGGGGAACTGAAATGGATCCAGGACATTTAATAGTGTGTATCTACTGCTATGGTCATGGAATTGTTTAATCCTTTTTTCTTCTTCGACTTCAATGCTTGTAATTGTATATCCCAGAATGCAACAGAATGAAGCTAAGAGATTTTAGATCACACAGAACACAAGTGTCAATCGTAGGCCACTCTGCCTGGAGACTGGTTTGTCTTATGCTAAGGGAATGTCCAGTCACTGGATCCTATTGAGTATCCATATTTCTACCAACACCTGTGTGGGCCCTCTGCTTACAAGAGTAGTAGTCAAGAGTACATGGTCAAGGGGGTGTGGAGGAACAAGCAGTCAGCAGGCACAAGGGTCCAGCCTGGGCTTATTCCTTTTGCATTTACCACCTAGAAGGTGTCTTTCATTTGTGGGTGTGGCCACATCTCCTCATGTTCCAGTGAGGACCAACCTGGAGGTCTAGCTATCTTGGACAAGGTCTCCTGGGACTAGGATGCTCAGTTCTGTCCAAGGCACCTTGGAAGGAAGAGAAGAGAAGGAAAATGAAAATCAACGATTTGTGGAGCTCAACAGTTGCCCCGAGGCAGCGTTTCTCAAAATGTGTTACACGGAATGCTAATCCCGTGAGCTGCTCTGTGATGAAAGGATTCTGGGTTCAAAGATGTAGGGGATGTTGCATATCATATCACTCGTGTGGAGCTGCACAGTGCAAACCAGCATATGAGAGGCTGTAAGGAGTTTTACAGAAAAAAAATCTTTTTTTTTTTGTTAAATAAACTTCTAAGTTTACTTGAATGTAAAACTCATCTCCCCTCCACCTCTATCACATCTCTTAATAGTCGAGGAAGCCATTGAGCATTGAAGGCAGATGATGATGAAGATGCAGGAGGGGATTGAATCTACTGGCTAGAAAAACAGTGTGAACCCTTTTTCTACTATCTTTTATTCAAATCAGTAATCCCAAACTCTGTTTAGGAAGCCACTGAGGTGTCAGGAAGCTGACTAAACACCATTTAAAGCATGGAAAGGTGCATTCGCTTTGACCAGAAAAGCACCCATCGTCCACTCAGTGGTGAATGGGAAGAAGAGGGCCACAACCCTATTCTCCTCTAGTCCTGTGTATTCCCAGCCTTGTCCTCAGAGAACTCCCGCTGACTCCTCAATCAGGCTTGGTTTCCTTCATTGTGTTCACTCATAAAACTCGATCCTTCCCTCCAGAGCACTCATCTCCTTTGTAATTAGGCATTCGCCAGCATGATTATTGGTTTATGGCTTCCACTGGACTAAAAGCAGAGAACAGGGACTGGCACATAATTGGTGTTCATTAAATTTTTTTCAAGAAATTGTATTAAATCCATTAGAAGTCCTAATAAATCCACATCCCTTGGTACTCATTACACCAGACACTTTCTCACCCTCTGGGCAAGAGTCTATATTAGTTTGCTAGGGCTACCATAACAAATAACCACAGTGTGGGTGGCTTAAAACAACAGAAATGTATTCTTTCACAGTTCTCAAGGCTACGAGGCTGAAATTAAGGTGTCGGCAAAGGGGCTTCTTCCTGAAGACTCCAAGGGAGAATCTGTTTTATGCTCTCTCTGAGCTTCTGGTGGCTCTTGGCGTTCCTTGCCTCAGTAGCTACATCACCCCCACCTCTGCCTTCATCTTCACATGGCTTTCTCTTCTTTGTGTGTCTGATCAGAGATGCCTGGATGAAACTCTGGGAATTCCTTAAATATAACAAAAACCTAAATAAAACCTATGGCTATGCCACCTTGTCCCATTTTCCTTCCAATAGTTATCCACCCATATCTTCCTGCCTTTTCTCATGAGCCTGTAGTATTTCCTAAAAATGAAAGGCTTATACATCTTACTATCATTAATTCTGCCAACAGACATTTGTCAGACATCCTGGAAGATACTTGGAGCCATAGTCATCTGCTGGGCAGGAGTTTCCCAGGAAGGCTTCCTCTTCGTGACTCTCTTGAATACTTGTACTTTTCCCCCTCCAAACCCACAAAAGACACAATTATAGAGTAACACTATGAGGCAGACAAACTTGGTAAGGATTACTCTTACTAGCTCAGATACTTGAGAAGAGGAATCAAATGCATAATGACTTTTCCATCAATTATACCAAGAAGAATGAGGGAAGAAGCAGGATTTGGTTTTTTCCTGGTCATAAAGAAGGGAAGAAGTGGCATGTCTGAAGAAATCCATTTGCTTTTTCCATCTACTGCTCTTTTTTTTTTAAGTAAAATATGAACCCACAGATAAGAAAGAACTTGAGGAAAATAAATGAAATGCAAGGAATTACCTTGATGAATGCCAAAAACATACCCCACCTGCAGAAGAAATGTTTCCAAGAATGTTGTGGGGAAAGAGGAAGAAACAGTGAAGTCACATCAATACCATGTCTGTGGAGGCAGGAAATACTTTTTGAAAATTAAATTTTAAACAGATAGTGATGATTTTGATATTGAGACACTGGAACAAAAACCTTGGATGAGTTTCAAGATTTTGCTTTCTAATATTCATCTTCTTTCCTTTTAGGAAGCAAAATTTATGAACTTCAGAATTAAATTTAAAGGATATAGTGGCTTGGAATGCTGAAAATATTCACTAGCAAATATGTCAGACTTTAATAAAGGTGAGTCTGACATATTTCCAAGAGAGAGAAAGGCATCTTGTCTTTTTATTCTTTTAAACCAGGCATATGAAATACATTTCATTAATTTTGATGCAATAAGGGGCCCTCAGCTCACATATTTTATTTAGCAAAAGGGCATGATACACCTTCTTTCCCCATATCTTCTTGCCTTGAGAAATCTTTTTGCCCTTCATGCACACAGAAAAAGCATATCTCCAAGGTACATAAATTCTTAAACTATGTCCTCAACCAGGTGAATTGCAAAATGGATCACTCAATCCTTCCAACCAAGAAGAGATACTGTCATGGGAATACCAAGAAGAGACACCTATCTTTTGTTGGATCCAGTGATGAAAAGTTTGGGAGCCTTCTCCCTGTGGTTGGAAAAACTCTCATCTAAAATAATACTCCTTTGACCAGGTGTGTCCACTGAGTTCTGGGATTGCCAAACCAATGAGAACAAAAGTCAAGTTGAAGAAATCAGTCAAGGAGAGAGAAGAGAGGAGGGAGGAAATTTGAAGATGAGATTTGAAATGAGATCAAGAGTTGATGAGGCGAAAGACATACAGGGTGGCTGTTCCAGATGACAGGAGCTGCAGAAGATGTCTTTAGGAAGGGAGAAAAGCTTAAAGGAACAGGAACATCAAATATTAAAAGTACTACAGACAGCACAAAACATTGTTTTGAAATCTGAAAATGGTACGAGAATATAGATTGCATTCTAAATAGTTTGGGAACATGCTTTTCAAAAGTGAAGGAGTAATTTTACATGGTATGGTGGTGTAGTGGTTGAATTGTGGCCCCTAAAATGAAATGTCTACATCCTAACCTGCAAATGTGACCTTATTTGGAAAGAGCATCTTTGCAGATATAATTAAAAATCTTTAGATGAGATTATCCTAGATTACCTGAGTCCACCCTAAATCTGGTGACAAGTGTCCTTATAAGAGATTAAGAGGGAAAACATGGACACACACAGAGGAAGGAAGCCTTGTCAACACAGAGCCAGAGACTAGAGCAATGCAGCCATAAGCCAGTGAGCTCTTGGGCCACCAGAAGCTGGAAAAAAGCAAGGAAGGATTCTCTCCTACAGATTTCAGAGTGAGCATGCCCTGCAAACACTTTGATTTTGGGACTTCTGGCCTCCAACTCTAAGAGAATAAAATTTTCTTGTTTTAGGCCATCCAATTTGTGGGAATTTGTTATGGCAGCCCTAGCAAACAAATATGAGTGGTTAAAGCATCCAGAGAGACCTGGTTTTGAGTTGCAGCCCCTCTTCTTCCTAACCTTTTGCAGGGCTCTTAGCATCTCTAAATATTAGTTTCTGCATGAACAAAATTGGAAGACAAGACCTACTTCATAGTTGCAGAGACCAAAGGAGTCAATGGGTGGAAAGGATGGAACACAGTGAACGTCACATAGTAGACACCCACTAATGGCAGCTGATATTACTCTCGTGATCATTATTATCTCCCATACTCCCAATCACTTGCATTGGGGCTTCCACAGAACCCACTCGTGCTGGTTAGGAGACAATTCTCTCAGCTCCAAACCTGCTGTACTCTTCCATTGGCTGGAGCTTTGCTGACTGCATGTCTCCTTTGCCAATTATCGACATTCCAGGGAGGTAGGGTGATGCAAAGAGAGGAGGAGTTACTTGCCCTTTCTGTTTGCTTGCTTTTCCTATCAGCATCCCCTCAGTGACTTTTCACTCTGGAAACAGCAAGGTTCTAGTCAGTTGCAGTTTCCAGCATCTTTCAGAATTCCCCAAAGCAGTCCCACAGCACTTGCACGCTCTGAGGGACCAGCCCCACACAGGCAGTGCCCCCTCCTCAGAAGTCCCAGGCCTAGCTCCCCAGGCCTCTCTCCAAGCTTCCAGGGTCTGGCAGCCCCAGTCCCCTCTCTGTGTTCCTGCAGCTCTAGAGAGGTTTGTTGGCTACTTCCTGCAGTTGCTAGCTTTTGTCACCTTGGGGTTCCCTGCTTGCCTTTTTAGTCCCCCAGTACCTGTTTAAACAATTCTCTGTAGTAGATTCTCTCTGTTAAAATACTAGTGAAGTTCCTGTTTTCTGACTGTGCCCTGGTGGAGAGGACACTCTTCTTGGTTTCCTATGTGTGTGTGAAATGGTTGGCACAGCCTAATGGGCACTGAATTGAAATCAACAAGACTTGAGTTTGTATCTTGGCTCCCTTACTTCCCAACTGAGAAATCTTGGCCAAAATACTTGGCTTCTTTGAGAGTCCAATTTTCTAATTTGTGAAATGGGATTAATAATGTTTATCATGTAGGGTTATGTGTAGTTGAATGAGATAATGTCTAAAAAGTGCCTGGCACCTAACAGATGTTCAAGAGGCATTGGCTATCATTTTATGTGTGTTACAATTACACTTTTGCATCTTTATGCCTCTTACAGGTTCTTCTGCTATTTACTGTTGAGCATATGAGCTCCTCTGGCAAGTCTGGACTCTCTTATTGTGGTTTCTTTGTTTCTTAGAGTGTTTGCTTTAGATGAGACGACTATAGTTCTGTTGTATTAATTAGCTTGACCCCAACTGATTTATGGATGAGGAAGTGGTAGTTGTATGTACGATGGAGCTAACTTTAAAATGCACAAAATATTAGTATGAAAACAAGACTCCCATTGGAAAGTGCCATTGGGACGCTTTAGCTAGTGTGGTGCTCAGCCTCTTTAGTCAGCACTCTTTCCCATGTAAATGTGCTCCTGACTTCTAGAAGCCTATTTAGGAAGAGGCTGTGACATGTCAGAGGCAGTGGAATGTGAACAAAAAACTAAATGAATACAATCTGACTGAGGCTGTTTTCCTAAGACTTAGTCAAAATTCATTTGAAGCCACTCCCATGCTTACAGACTATTTCAATGTCAAAGAACATGGTCTACAAGTCATCAAACATTCTCTGGGTACCTCAGGAAGCATTCTGTAGGGGCTGCTGGAATTAAAGTCACACAAAAAGCTGTGGTCTTAACTGGTGTGGGGTTTCCATTAAAATGGGATGCCAAACTGACAGGCCCAAACACAAATATAATAACTGCATATGTAATTCTTTTAGGTTCTAGAATTTTCTGGAACTCCCAGGAAGATTCCTGACTGGGCAGGTAAAGGGCCTGGGGCATGGGTACCACCATGGTAAAGTATTTTTCAGTCTATTGGGAATTATTTCCCCATTCTCTTCCCATCCTCAAGTGACCTCGATGCCCTAATACCATTGCTAGGCATTATCACATCAACTCACAGGAGGCTTGATCCATTCTTTTGGCTCCCGATTACTTCCCCTTCTCCACCACCAGAGTGTACCTATTCTTTCAGGATTCTGCTTTCTTTATATGAGAAAGTCCAATCAGTCAGCTGTATGAATCAGACATTGGCCTAGGTTTATTGACATAAAGGTACATATATCTTGGCCTCAAGATCTTTCTAGTTCTCGTAGGAGAGACAGATAGGTGAACAATGAGTATATATATCAAATATGCAATGATTTTGGGTTCTAGGATGATGAAACACAAAGAGGGAATGCCCATTCTAACAAAGACATGATAAGAAAGAGTTTCATAGACACTTCAAAATGGGTAGTAGTGCAATGTGGTAAGTTTTAGGGAAAATGAATTTGGAGGGTGCGGAAATGGGGATTCTATGGCAGAATAGAATATGAGCAAACAAAATCTTGAAACCCAAAATACAGATGCATGACAGGTTTTAACGTCTGAGGACTGAGAGAAGAGGTGACAGGCTGAGGTAAAAAGGTTGGTCTGGCACAGAGTACAGGAAAAAGGGTCCTTGCTTTAAACTATCTTTGTTTCACACCTCATAGCCAGGTCCTTGGTGTTTCAACCCGGTATTTTGCACTGCTTCCTCTAATGTCTGTTTATCACAAGCTTCTCAACTATCATGTCATGATTGTTGAAAAGGTGCCATACTTGGGGAAAGTATTTAGGAAAAGCAATGGAGCCTCACACCTCTCCCATCAGCTGGGATTCCGATGAAAGGTCTACCATGCTCTTCTCTGCCTTCCATCCCAGAAAACAAGTTCTACAGACATCCACTGGGCATCTACTGCAACGTGATACCATGCTAGTCACAATAAGAAGTAACTAGTGCTTTTTAAACAAACATTTACTATTTTCTAAGCACAGTGCTAGATGCTTTGGAGGCAAATAAACATAGGGAACAGTTCCTCCCATTAAGAGCTTACAGTTTTTATTGGGGAAACAGGCCTATACATGGCTTATAATATGCCTATGGCCAAAGGAGAGGTATGCAGAGGATGCATTAGGGGTATGGAGGAGGGCAGTCAGCCTAACCTGGAGCTTCTGGGAAGTCTTCAAGAGGTGATGGAAGCTGAGCTGAGTGTTGAAAGGTGTGTAAAGGATAGCTATGTTAACAAAGGATGGACAGAAACTCCAGGCTAAGGAAAGAGTGTGAACAACAGCAAGGAAACTTGAAATCACACAATGCTTGTTAGGAGCTACAAGTGCTTTAGCAAGATTAGAGCATGAATAGTGAGGCAGGGAGAGGCAGAAGAGGAACTTAGAAGGGGAGAGGTCAGTTCATGCAGGACCAGTAAGACAAGCAAAGAGCTTAACTCTGTTTTATCATGATGGAAAGCCATGGAATGGTTTTATGTTGAGGGTGACATACTTCAATGGCATCTAACTGCAGACTAGAAGATGGATCAGAGTGGGATGGCTGTCTAAGTCTTGTGTCATAGTCCAGGTAAGAGCTGAGCTCCTGAGCTAAGAAAGGGGCTGGAGGGTAGAGGAGGGAGAAGGAGATGGGGAATGAATAATGAGTAACTGGAAGAAACCACTAAGATTTTCATTATTCTGGGAGAAGTAGAGGCCATTGTGATGGGGGAGAGAAAGAGAGGGATGGAAATGTGTCCTAATCAGAGATCTTCTGCAAACTTACTTTTAATAGAATTTTTATCATTAGAGGTTTACACTAAACAGGAAAGGCACACTTGTACTTCCTTCTAATGGTGATATTTCCTGTTCTGTTGATCATTTCCGTTGATATTTCCATTGGTCATTTTGAGAAATCTGTATAAGGCAAAGAGGACTTCCTTCTGTGCCCACCATTGAGTGGGTTAGGTCATCTGTCTGGTCATCTGTCTGTCCTGCTCTCCTGCTCCTTTCTGACTTTGCCCTGAGCAAGCACTGTGAGCATTCATTGCTTCCTGGGTATGGAAGGGGATAAAAGTGGAAACTATTGTTTTTTGATGGTTTCCTTTGCTGTGAAAAAGCTTTTATTTTGGTGTAGTCTCAATAGTTTATTTTTGGTTTTGTTTCCCTTGCGTGAGGAGACATCCATAAATATGTTGCTAAGGCCAGTATCCAAGAGATTACTATTTAAGTTTTCTTGAGGAGTTTTATGGTTTCAGGTCTCACATTTAGATCTTTAATTCATTTTGAGTTAATTTTTGTGTATGGTATAAGAAAGTGGTCCAATTTCATTCTTTTTCATGTAGCTGTCCAGTTTTTCCAACAGTATTTATAAAAGAGACTATCTTCTTTCCATTGTATATTCTTATCTCCTTTATTGTAGATTAATACCATATAAGTGTGGATTTATTTATGGAATTTCTATCGTGTTCCATTGATCTATGTGTCTCTTTGTGGGCCAGTACCATACTGCTTTGATTACTATCACTTGGGAGTATATCTTGAAATCTGGGACTATGATACCCCCAGCTTTGTTCTTTTTCAAGATTGTTTTGGCTATTCAGGGTAATTTTGTGGTTCCATACATACAAACAAAAAGGCAACCTACTGAATGGGAGAAGATATTTTGCAAATAATAAATAAGGGGTTAATATCCAATATATATAAAGAACTTTTATAATTCAACACCAACGCCCCCAAATAATCCAATTAAAAATAGGCAGAGGACCTGAATAGACATTTTGCCAAAGAAGACATACAGAACCAATAGACACATGAAAAGATGCTCAACATCACTAATCATCAGGGCAATGCAAATAAAAACCACAGTGAGAGAGCACCTTATACCAGTTAGAATGGCCAGTATCAAAAAGACAATACCAAGTGTTGGCAAGGATGCGTAGAAAAGGGAACCCTGTGCACTGTTGGTGAGAATGTAAATTGATGTAACCACTGTGGAAAACAGTGTTTGAGGTATAGAGATACCTCAAACAATTTAAAATAGAAATATTATATGATCCAGTAATTCCACTATTGAGTATTTCCCCAAAGAAAACAAAAACACTGATTCAAAAAGATACATACACTTATATTTATTGCAGTATCATTGACAATAGCCAAGATATGGAGGTAACCCAGTGTCCATCAAATAGATGAAAGAATAAAGAGGGGTGGTATATATATATATATACAGTAGAATCATATCAGCCATAAAAAAGAATGAGCTCTTGCCATTTGCATATATAACATGGATGGACCTAGAGGGTATTATGCTAAGTGAAGTCAGACAGAGAAAGATAAATACCATACGATCTCACTTCTTTGTGCAATCTAAAATACAAAACAAATGAACAAACAAAATAACAGAAACAGACTCGTGAATACAGAGAACAGACTGGTGGTTACTAGAGGGCAAGGAAAGTGAGGGGATGGGTGAAATAGGGATGGGGATTAAAAGGTCCAAACATCTAGTAATAAAATAAGTAAGTCATGCAGGTGAAAAAAAAAAAGAAGTGGAAACTGAGCTCGCTTGGGAACAAAGAGGAGGGAATATTTACTGTTTTGTGGAGTTGGTCCCCTCTAGGAGCACTAGGGTGAGGCAGATCCAGGCTTGGTTTCTGGATTGCAGAGCCTTTTGATCTTAAAGCAGCCCTTTGATCCTGGACAGGATTCAGGCCTGGGGGAATGTGGCTGGTGGTTTGCAGAATCGTTTGCTCACTCCTAAAACCAAATTTTACCTTGCAGCCATTAAAATTGTGAACCAAATGTTTCAAAGCAGGAAATTATTTTTATTAAATTTATTTATTTATTTTTATAAAGTAACAATGCCTTCCACTTGTAAAGCATGTTAGCCTTTACAAAATACTGTCACAAATTATGTGTGGCCTTCACATCAGCTTCACAATTTAGGTAAAAGGAGGAAGCGGCCCACCCGGGAATCCAGGACTTCCATTAGTGTTCTCAGCCCGGGGCTCAATCCTCTGCCCCTTGCTCCCTCCTCACCTCCAGCAGGTGAGTATCATCTAAGAAGTTTACTAAGAAAGCTGACTCTTCCATCTTTTACCCCTTAGCCTGCTGTGAGTTCTTTCTGCCACCTGGTACCAGGTGTGCACAGAGAAGACCACCTGGCCACTGGGAAGCCCGAGGTTCCTCGCGCAGCCGTTGACCCAGAGAGGGAAGACACCTCTATTTCCCCTTTTGTGAAAACACAGGTTCTCATGTGGTGTGGGGAACAAATATGCCCCATGGGAATTATTTTCTTCAACCAGGAGAAACTAGATCTGTGTTAAGATGAACTTCTGTAAGGCTTCTGAGTCTGGGAGGAAGGATTTCACGTCAGCAGGCTGTAGACATTAGCGGCCTGATTTCTGTGGTGTGTGTGTGTGTGTGTGTGTGTGTGTGTGTGTGTGTGAGCCATTAGAGAGTGGCATTCTAAGTGTTCCTCCAGAAGTAATAGCACATTTCATGTGTCACTCACAGGAAAGACATCATGATGAATGACAGCCTCCACCTACAATTTCAGCTAACTTTGGGTTGCCTTCATCACTTATAAGACAGTAGCTTCCACTGAAGCATTTGTGAAATCCCTGGAATGGAAGGCTGGTGAGAGAGGAGGCTTCTCAAAGCTCCATTGCAGGGTCCTGAGGATACACCAGGATCTTACCACATCGAGGTGACACCCTGTGGCTGATGGCTGAGAATAACACCCCTCTTAGTTCTCCTCCTCTGGGAAGCTGATTCAAACATCATTGTCAATGCACACATTTACGTGTTCCTGCAGGATGTTCTGGAGTCTAGCCATTACAACCTGTCATCCATGAAGCTTTGTGCCCATGCCTGGAGGCAGAAAGCATATGAAATCGTACACTGAAGAAAAAAAAAAAAACGTACCAAATCTCAGAGGCAAGTTCTTCTCAGGTTTGAAAGGAGATTGAGAAATCTAGAAAATTCAGAGGTTAATATGTTAGAATCCAAATAACCAGTCAGTTTAGGAAAAAGTAAAATAAGATACACCCATGTTCATGGCAGCACTATTCATAATAGCTGAAAGGTAGAAGCAACCTAAAGTCCAACTGTGGATGTGCTGATAAACAACACGTAGTTTATACATACAATGGATTCTTCAGCCATAAAAAGGAAGTACATTCAGTACATTCAGTATACAACATGGATGAACTTTGAAGATATTATGTTAAGTGAAGTAAGCCCATCACAAAAGGATGAATATTGTATGAATCCACTATATGAGGCCTCTAGAGTAGTCAAATTCAGAGACAGAAAGTAGAATGGTGGTTTCCATGGGTCAGGGAGATGGGGGAAATGGGATGTTATTGCTTAATGAGTATAAAGTTTGTTTACCAAGTTGAAAAATTTCCAGAAATTGGCTGTACAACAATGTGAATATATTTAACACTACCTAACCGCACACTTAAAAGTATTTAATATGTATTTTACCATAGCTAAACAATAACAACGAACAAACAAAAACAAGACAAGCGAGTTGAAAAACAACTAATGGATTGACAGAGCTTTGTTAACTGGCCGCTCAGACTCCTGGGAGACACAGCCACATGTGGTCAATGGAGACTGGGGTCAGAGGAGGTGATCTCAGCTGGGAGAGAAGCTGCCCTGGGGAGGATTTGTTGGGGAGGGAGGTGGGTCATCCTCTCTGCCCTTTGCCTTCCTGGGAATTCTTCCCTCCACCAGTAACTTCTAGAGGAAAACTCATTGTGTAAGTATCCATTTCTTTGTATTGCTCTAAATACTGACACTATCTTGGGCAGGGAACTACAGTCTCTTAAGATTTCTGGGGACTGGAGTGGTCTGTCTTTCATTGGGCCCAAAGGGTGATCAGACTGGTTCCACAGATAGGAGAATGCTGCCTGGGTAGGTAGTTCATCTAACAGAATGTTTCTCAAGAGGAATCCACAGGTTCTATGCAGAAATAATTTATAGTAGTCTAACCTTTATAATACGAAAATAATTTAAAATTATGCATTTAATTTAATAGTTGGAGCAACTGGATGATGAACTTATTGCAAGCCTGCTGGTACAATTTGAGCACCCACAGTTATGACTATATTCACTCCAGTGAAGGGCAAATGCCATCTTGAAGCTTTGCATGAATGGAGGTGTAGCACCAAATTAAACCAAGAAAAGTGGTGGGAGAATTGAGTCATCCCATGGCACAGGGTGGCACAGGCATGCCACACTCAAAAATGCCAGCATCGTAATGATGCCAGCGTCGCATTTGTGCTGCGAAGTGATTTCAACAAAACAATGTTATTGGTGTCATTAATTTAATGTTGTTAATTTGAATTTTATTGACCTTTGAGGCATTGTTTCCACTTAATTTGTAAACTTGTGTTGCTTTTCATATTATATTAGAGCTACAAGCATACAGAATTCATATCTACATTTTTATTGGTATATTTTTAAATAGCAATATAATAAGGTTAACTCATAAATAAGGTCAAGTTAACAGTAACTCTAGAATGGCTTCTTTTCTTTAGAAGCTTCTGCAGCTCCTAGTATTGCACAGGAGACAACAAGCTCTGTTCATATTTGATCAGACCTAGAGGGACATCTTCAACTCAGGATTCTATGAGGCCAATAAAATGACTTTTCAGAATGAATGAACTTACATTTAGGAAATCTACCCATTATCATCACCATAAATACATAAAAATCCACAGATATCATTAATAGCTTTCTGTTTTTATGTAGAAACTTGCGCTCTCTGACTTCTTAGCCTCTTCTCTCAGGCTACGTTGACCTCTGCTATGTTTCACACCCCTTTCTTGTCCTTTCTTGTCAGCGCTAGTTTGGCTGCTTCTTTTGTTCAGGATGCTTGTTTTATGTATAAAAACTTCTAGACTTGATATCAGCAAGTGCTTAGATTTCATTTTAAACACAATTCTGATCAAGCAGTCTCTATGGAGTTTGGTTTCTCCAGAAAACATTCTGCAAACTCCTTTGTTATTGTGCTTGCTACTCCAAGGCTTGTTTTGTGGTTCTACTGGCGTTCACAGCTCTTTTCGTCTAACCACACACTCTGCCTTCCATTTGCGTTCTTCCTCCTGATATGGATCCCGCCCAAGCATCAGAAGGGTCCCTGGAGCTCTGTAGGCAGGATTCTCACTTGGGGTGGACTTGGGCACCCAGACACTTTCTTTGAGAAACCATGAATGTTTCCACTGTCCTTGGGAATTAGGGATCATTTCTGGTTATCTTTCCATGACCTGCGTCTGGGGGTATCACATCTCCATGCTATTGGGTCACTTGGCAAATGTTTATTAGATGTCTTCTGTATGACAGGCACTGTTTCAGGTATCTGTCAATACCAAGATGAATAAAATATAGTATCCTGCATGAGTTGGTGGTCTCATTGGGGATGCCATGTGCATTGAAATAGGTTGTAGTACCTTGTAACAAATGCCCTACTATATATAGTACGGATGCCATGGGTCCTCCAGAGGTGAAGAGGAGGAGCCATTAACCATAACCAGTGGAGGCCAGCAGAGACATCCTGAAGGGTGTGGCATTTGAAGCCCTCTTGAAGGATGAATGGGAGCTCCTTTGGTGGGAAATGGTAGGTAGGCATTCAAGGTAGAGAGGAGCTTGTGCAAAACTCAAAGGAATAGAACTGCATAGAGTTCAAGTGGAAACGTAAATTCTTTGGGATGGTTGGAGTATAGGTTTTGGTGTGTGTCAATGTGTATAGTGGGAGGGAGAGGGTGGGGAACGCTCACACTAGAAGGAAGCAGAGAATTTAGATTCTAGGCTGAGCAGAGGCAATTATATACTACTTGTCCTGCCTTTGGGCTCCTGTGTTTTCTCTTTCTTTACTTCCTTTCATTTCTCCTTCCTTCCCTTCTTCCTTTAATTTTTTCTTCCTTTTTCTCTCTTTCTCTCTTTATAATTTGTTCACATACCATACAACTCACCTATTTGAAATGTGCAATTTTCAAGTATACTATATACAAGTATATTCAGAGTTGTAGAACCATCACCACAAATAATTTTAGCACATTTCACCATCCCAAAAAGAAACTCCATACCTTTTAACTATCATGCCCCACCCCCTCAGCCCTCAACACCAATAATCTAATTTCTGCCTCTACAGATTTGTCAACTCTGGACATTTCATATGGATGGAACCATATGGCATGGGACTTCTTGTGACTGGCTCCTTTTGCTTAGTACAATGTATTTTTCTTGAGTGGCTGCAGAATGGGCAACAATTTGATTTCCTCTAACCTTGCAGAGGGATAGTGAGATTGTGGAATAGAAGAAAGAAAATAGTGATGAAGTATTTGGGGATCTGAGAGTGCAAAGCTACAAAGACATAAAGTTTCATTTAAGACATTTTTTTTCTGGGACTATGGCTCTCCAGCTCTAAATATTTCTCTTATAAAAGACTTCCTCTTGTTTTGAGTAATGGGTAGTTTATCTGGAGCCTTGTGGCATAAGTCCATTTTTGTACGCCAGTTAGTAGCGACAACCCCTCTCTCCCACTGTGTGTTGCCATTGCCCTCTTAAAAACACCACTGAATTTGCCATCGAGGATCCTTGCTTCTTTATGACCCTTCTGCCTAATAGAGGGTAGGCATAAAATTGCCTCTCCCCCAAAACAAACTCAATGAGCTGATAGGTGGCATAGGCTGTACCCGGACCTGTTTTCATAAGTGTGATAAAATTCATATTTGCAAAATTCAACAGGGCACCCCTTGTTCCTTTTCTATGTCACTATGTTGCTGAGTTCTGAAAAGGTCTGCTTTCTTTCTCCGTGAGTCTTGCTGGCCCATTTTCAAAGACCGCCTCAGCCAGTATGAACAGCCCTGGGTCCTTTCCATGCAGCTGTCTTGGGGTTTTATAGATCCTGAGCTGGAATCTCGTGAAGACTGGCTGCCACTTGGGTTGCAGTCCAGTGATTGTACCTCTTGTCTTACATGAAGATGTGATTTTAAATCAGTTTGGAAAAGGACAGGACTAGCCTGAATCATCTTCGGATTCAATGCTAAAATAGAACAGAATATGCAGTAGTTGACTCATGCTATCGTAGTTAAACTTCTTGTCACTTAATACTACGTGACTTTAAGAATTGTTTTCATCAGTAATTTCATAAGGCACAAAGACGCCAGGGAGCTTCCTCCATTTTGTTCTTTTCTCTAGAGATGTGCGTCATTATTACACCTCTCCCAAATAGTGTTATTTTAAGAGCCTATTGTTTACGACTCTGCTTTTTTCTTTCAGTTTCTCTCTCGCTGCTTCTCTGTCTCTGTCTCTCTCTTACTTATATTGACCAAAGTATGATGATAAATATTGCCCTGATATATATATATTTTAAAGATTTTATTTATTTATTCATGAGAGACACACACAGAGAGAGGCAGAGACACACAGGCAGAGGGAGAAGCAGATGCCCTGTGGGGAGCCTGATGTGGGACTCGATCCCAGGACCCTGACCAAAGGCAGACAGATGCTCAACCACTAAGCCTCCCAGGCGCCCGCCCTGGTATCTTAATTAGGAAGATTTGGGGATCCGGCTTGAGGCTGTCTGTTAATGGTTTTTAAAATATGCTAAATGAGAACGGGAAATGGGAGAGGCAGGTCCAGGACAGCAGGTGGAGGGAATGCTCAATGCTAGTAGAAATCCCAGGCTACTGAAATGAAGTTTCTACCCAAAGTTAAAGACCAATTTGCCTAATCCTAACAGCTGTGATCCAGAATCTGATCTGGGAATTGACATCTTCAAAGAGTTGATTCAACCTAGAATATTAAGGTTAGGAATGGTAGCAGCAGCACAATTATACTCTATATTGATGATGTCCCAACCTCCGACCAGTATGGTATGGTGGGAAAACACAGGTTTTATGATCAGTAAATTTGGACTGGAGTTTGGGCTTCAGCCATTTACTGCTGTGTGATGTTTGGCAAGTTATTCAGTATCTCTGATCTTCGATTTACATTTTTTTTTTTTTTTGTAAAGGGAAAATGGTAATACCTATTTCATGGAGGTTATTGTGAAGGTGAAATGTGCAGGTATGGGGTATTTCAGATTCAAGATTTATTTGTTCCTGTCCTTTGATAGGTCAGTGTGTTATATGATCTGTTTGAAAATACCTGGTCGGAGATTTAGCTGGAGAGTGTGCTGTATCCACTTTGTCCATTTATTCTTTCATTGATTCACTTGTTCATTCACCAAACCTTGGCCACTAAGTGTGTGACACTGGATGGGTGTTGGGGATACAGCCATGCCCTGTCCTTGCCAGTGTAGTGGAGATGCCTACTGCAAATGCCAATTACACTCCAGTGTGGATACTCACTACGCTGGGGGAAGTCAAGTGCTGTGGAAGTATTTGGAGAGTCAGTTAACTTAGCTGGGGGAGGGTTCGGGAAAGCATCCCCGAGGATGGAGAGAAGAGAGCCAGGTGGAGGTGAGGCAGAGAGCATAGATGACACACAGTGGGTAAGGGTTTGGGGATAAAGTGGCTCCGGTGGATACTTTGGTATGTCTGCAGTGTCAAGTATGAGGGGAAAAACAGAGATGGATCCAGAGGTATGGAGAGAACCCAAGCTTCCAGGGCCCAGGATTGTCTCCCTATTGGGAGTTCTGTCCCTCAGATGTTGATACAATGGACGCTGTCATCACCAAAGAGAAGGTGCTAGGGCAATCCTCACAGTTAGAGTTAGAACCTGAACTACATTCCCCCATGGAAACAGCGTGTTAAATGGTAGCTCCATGTAGTTAGAATCCTCCTACAAAGAACACCTTCAAGTGCATTTTAAACAAGTAAAATATAGAAAAATAAGGGGAAACGGATTCTGTTTCTAGGCTTGTCCTTTGTAACGCAGAGCTCTGTGCTTCTTGCTCTGACCATCTGAGCCCACACTGGATCCACAGGCTGCCTCTGCATGGCCCACGCTGTTTGGATTTGCAATGTCTGGTCTGGTCGGGTCTCTCCTGAGTGCTTCTATGGCTCCCTTGCTCCCTGCTGGTTGATACCTGGCCCACTTCTTCACACTGATGTTACCTAACTTGGCCCCTGGAGACAATGAACGTGGGGACCCTTTCTCTAGGCAGCAGAGGCGAGAGAGAGTATCATCGTTTCTGTCTGATTCATCCTTGCTGTTAGTCCCTATGTGAGGTCAAGCATGATAATTGAGGTGGAGTTTGGAGGTGCCTTCTTGCTTTGCACCAAATGCTGGTTTTTCTTTTCTCTTTCTCCAGTCCTCCTTCCTGTCTCTCATTTTGTCCTGCCAATACTTTTTTAGCTCTGTTAAATTCAATTCAGCAAAGGCATAGGGGCCACCAGACTATGTGCCTGGCACTTAGCAGGCAGGGGCAAGAGAAGCACAGTGGTGACCCTCAAGGAGTTTACAGTTTGGCACGAGGGGGTCGAGGACAGACAAGCGAAAAGTCCAGCTCTGTAAGATTGGGGTCACAGCCCTACCGAGGCGGGGTCTATAAGAGTGTGGAGGAGGAATACCTGAGCCACCTTGGAGACAGGAAGAGGCCTGATGGGCCAGCAGGAATTAGCTAGACAAACGTGTGTGCGCTCCAGGCAGGCACAGAGTAAATAAAACATGAGCCAAGGTCAGACACGTAGCAAGGTGCACTAAGAGGAGATTGCAGGAAGGAGCCAAAGGCTGGGAGCAGAAAGGAGGAGGAGGTGAAGAGCCCTGAGAGCTGAGGATGGGGAGGCCAGCTCCTGCCTTTCGGTCTCTCCCTAGAAGGGTGTTAGGGTGGTACTTAGCACTTCCTGGCAGTACTCTGAGCTGAGATGGGCATTGGTTTTTGCCCTCTGGAAAATCTGTATTTTTCAAACGTTTCCTTAGAGGAAAGGGTCCCTGGAGAGTGGAGGGGCTGAGCCTGCATTGGCAGGAAAAGTGGATTAAAAGCAGGCCAAACCCAAAATAGCTCCTGGGGTTGACCAGATGGAAATTAGATTGCTGGCCTGTGTGGGTGTAACCCTGGGGAGGCCAGCCAAACGGTGAGAAGGGAATGATCCCTTCTAGAGAGTGTAGGAGACAATGTTGTGGTCCGGGTCCTAATTCAACAAATGTCACAAAAAAGCATAACCTAACCAAGCCGCAACTTTGAAACAAGATTCAAAATGCAAAGGATTTTCCAGCGCCTGTAGGAGAAAGCTTACTCTATTAGTAGATGAGTACCAAGAAGATCACTGACTCTGCTGTTTAAAATATTAACACCTGGACTTGTTTGGGAAGTCACAGTCTAGAGGCAGCTTTCTACTCCTTCCTCCTGGCAAGAATCTAAGAACCAAAGCCATTCTCCTTAGGTTGCTGTCACTAGGCTTGTGGATGTCCCATTAGGAAAAGGTGCCCGGGCTTAGGAAGTGAGGCAGGGTGCTGTGGAAACATGTAACACCTATACCGTCTTGGCTTTCTTCTCATCACTGTTTGGGACGCTCATTCGTGATGCCAGCCTCTCAGCTGGCCCAGGGCTGCCCAGCTTCCCCACAGGCACCCCCGAGGCAGGCGGGTCTGATTTTCTCTTCTGAAAGCTGCAGGATGTAACAGCTCGGGTGTGAGCACTCCCCTCATCCTTGTGAGAAGGACAGGCTTTGGGAAAGGAGGTTCAGACTTTCAGTAAACAGGACGGGCTTTCTTAAGCTTCTCGGAAACGCCTGGACCTGACACTTGTCATCTGCTACTAAATTTGGCCGTTTCATTTTCCTTGCTCAGGATATATTGGCAACCATGGCACACATTCCGGGATGAAGTTAGATAAACAACTTGGCTGCTGATTTTTACCTGTTACGGCTCCAAGAAATATCCAGTGTTCTAAGCACGACTCAGGGCAATTTCAACCAAAGTGTTAAGAATAGAAAAGATCAGTAGTCTAGTTGATCGCTTTCCCACCCCATGATTTTCATTAGTCTCAATAAGCTGCTAGAGGTAAGTTTTTGCCCTTTCAGCTTTGATGTTGCATATAAGCTAATTCCTGTGTTTGGGTAAGACCCTGGAGAGTTCCAGTATCACCTCCACCCTCCACCTGGGTGGGAAGAACGCATCTCCCCCACCTTGAATATGCAGAGCACCTGTGCACGCCACCTTCCCAGCACTAACTGCTGATAGCATATTGTTTGTTCACCAGTCTGTCTCCCCCACTGCTCCTGGAACCCTGCCAGGGATCATCTCTCCTTCGTTCTTGAATTCTCAAAATGAGCCCAGTGCCTGGTGCATACTTGTGTGCCTGGTGCACACATACTTAATACCAAGCACTCCTCCTGATTCTGGGGGATGATGCTTTTGGCTACCAACTGACAAAGGAATAGGGCAAAAGGGCTCATGGAAAGGCTGCTAGGAGATAGGGGAAGGAGCAAAGGATTTGAAGTCCAAAGATCCTTCTTTTGTTTAGTAGCTGTTTCTGTCACTCTGAGCAAATCATCAGTTTGACATTTTGTTCCCCAAAAAGTGATCATCCTGCTTTCCTAGTTTTGGGAGAGAGGAGTAAATGATGTAATAGATATGAAAATGCTTTCTTAAAAAAAATGAAAAAGGAAGAAAGAAAAAAAGAAAGAAAGAAAGAAAGAGAAAGAAAAAGAAAGAAAGAAAGAAAGAAAGAAAGAAAGAAAAAGAAAGAATGAAAGAAAAAATGCTCTCTCAACTGTGATGGGTTTTATGTAAGAGAAGCATCTTTTTAGCTGCCAATTGGGACAGCCACGTTTTTGTGTATTTCCCTCACATTCTGAGTGACCTCAGGCAGGTCAATTATTTAGCCTATCATGGATGCTTCCTGGGTAAGGAAGCTGTCATTTTTGTCTTCCTGGGTCCTTGTGAGGATCAAAAGAGATAATGCATATGAATCTGGTTTGGAGATTATTAAAGTCTATGAACTGGAGTCATGATATTGTTCGATAAGGTGGGATGAGTATAGGGCCTGTGTTCCCCGCTGTCCTCCACCCCGTCCCTATCTTCCCACCACCAGTCCTGGGCACACGTATGTGTGTGCACTTACTGTGGTGCCAGGAGGCAAGAGCCCAACCATCTCCAATTGCTGGCAGTCACGGTCCCATCCTTGCAAGAACCGGACGGGTGAGACTCTTGGTAGTCGGCCATGAGGACTGGACGTGGAGGACCGCCAAAGCTGCTTCTGCCGAAATCCCACATTTTGAGGAGATGCATCCAGGTGCATAAACAGACACATACATTTATGACATATCTGCCCCCAAATCAGACATCGGTAACATTTGTCACTCTTCAATAAACAAGATCAGCTTTTTCTGCTGGCTGGATAGTATAAACAGTCAGGGTTCTCAGCTGTGCACTGAAAACAAAGCACTTCAAAGCATGATTAAGTAGAACCTTAAGAACCAGGATCCTCAGTTCACCAGAATTATGTTGCTGCATTTAGTATTCATGAGAACGATTAGTAAGCAACACACAAAGCTTGTATGTCAAGATAATGGATTAGGATAATATTTGTGCTTTGTGCTGCAATAGAAGAATGCACTTGAATGAGACTCTGTTGTGCGTCACTTATTCTATCCCAGCTTTCTCGTTCTAAGAAAGTAGGTCGTTTAGGGACGCTTGACTATGAACTCCTGAGGCAGCAGAGAGAGATAAGGATTTTGGGGTGTGCAAGTGAAAGCTGAGAGGGAGAGGGAGCGATCCTGAGACTGGGGAGCTGGTGGGGATGGGTGGGTCTGCTGAGTCACGGCAGCCTCACCTCCTCTCTGTCCACATCCAGCCTTAGCAGTGAGACCTTGGGCAGAAATGGTTGTGGAGAGTTCTCAGAGGGCTTGAGTCCAGGAAATGGGGATGCTGGCCCCAGTAATAATTGGCTTCTTCCGCCCCTGGCATGGGCTAGTACCAGGCACTAGGACTTGAGAAGGCCATGTTGGCTCCTTGTATAATCCTGGTAGGTCAGAAAGGCACAAAGATTGAATTTTGGAATCATTGTGCAGTGCTGGAGTGGAAAAAAATAAATAAATATGATATTTCTTGGAAAGCTGAATTTGTTTGCAAACTTAGCCTCCCTTGGTTAGCAGTATTTATTTTAGAAATGCAATTTCCAGGGGGTTCTGTGAGGTCAATTGATATCCTCCAGTTTCCAGCATCTACATCTTCAGGATGGTAGGTGGGGGTGGAGCAAGAGGAGAACTGACTGACGATCCAGTTTTAGAACTCAGGGTAGTGGGATGTGGAAGAGACTGTGGTTCACCTGAGTCAGGCGCTGGAAGTGTCTCTCATCTCTCTTCCCACTGGGAGTCTCTGAAATCCCCAGGTTGTGACAGTGGCAAACCAGGTTAACCTCGTATGGTGCCAGGCATATTATACACATCCACTCACTTAATCACCATAACAGCCTTGAGAGGTGGGTACTGTTTTTAGTCTCCTATCTTATAGATAAAGAAGCTGAAGTTCAGAGATGCTCAAGATCATATAACTTGTAAGGGCAAAGCCAGGAGTGAATCAAGCAATCTGGCTTCAGAGTTTGTGCTCTCAGGAACTGTACTCTCCTGCAAGTTATTCCTGATGTATAATGGATGGGCTGGGATGTTGTTACTAGACAGTGCTCATGGGCACGCAGGATGCTATTCCAAGCGAGACTAAATCATCAAGAAAAGAGCGAATGTGCATGTTCATTATGGTTACTCAGGGGTGTAATATTTTTGTTTTTGCCTTTCTATTTTTTAGGACAAATTTTCATTAATACTGAAACAAAAAGGGATTTCTGTAATCTTGGATGTTTCACTTCGGAAATACAAAGCAATTCTCTTCCTAGCACATTGTGGGTAATCTGGATGTTACTGCAACAAGGAAATTTCAGTAACTAAGGCAATCTTGAAGTGGGTGAGGGCAAATTCTTCCTGTGACACCCTCTCACTAAACCAAATCTGGTCTGGTTTGCGTGGCTCTTCTCAGAAACACTGAAATATGAAAAGTGGCACAGGAATCTCAGGATGAAGTCACAAAAACAGTATATTTGCTTTCTGGCAAGAACACTGGATTCCGGCAGAGAATAGGGGCCAAACACAGAGTACGTGGTTTCGTCTGGACCATTCCATCTAAATGAAATTTGACTGGGGATTTGGAGAGCATTATTACTACCTCGGGGAATTCCTGTGTGAATATAAATAGAGCTTAGTATTTGTTTATAGGTAAATACTCAAAAGGTTGTAATAGGTGAAGGTTTGGAGGATACAGCAAAATTGTTTTTTTTTTTTTTAAATAAGGATTTTATATTATGTTTGGGTACTTTCCATGTCATACTACTTTCTGGATTTAAAGATGACATTTCTCATGGTACTTTCAACCCATGGCTATACGGCAGAAGGATCATATAAAAATAGATACTTTTAGAGTCTTCGTGGATTTTAATTTTATCCCTAAGAGAGTAACAGACAAGTGACTAGAAGCTTCCTTTGTTAAAAGCCTAAGACCACTCTGCATTTCTCCTCTCTCCCTCCCTCGCCCAGGGGGGCTGACGCAGGGCTGTCCGCCTCAGTAACAACAGGTCTCCACAAGGAATAAATCCTTGAAAGAAATCATGTGGGTGTCCTCTGACAGCCCTTTATCCTTAGTCCCTTGCAACGGCCTTTCATTTCTGACCCAGCTTTTCCTCTGGACTTGGGTTTCTGACTTATTGCCATGAAGCCATCTGTCTAGCCATCTATCCATCCAGCCATCCATTTGTCCACTCTTTCTACTCTTCACATATTATCTATTACCTGCCTCCTCTGTGGCGGGCCTTCCTCAGTGCCTCCAGATGATTCTGTTCTCCTCAGGAGACCTGTGTGCTCCTAGTGGCCCCTTTCCTAGCCCACTGAGCATGCGGGAGGAATGCAAGCCTCTGTGAGGACACCCTCAGGCTCATTTTCCCAGACCCCTCCCGTCACCGTCACCGTAGGAGACCATTGTAGTGCCAGGTTGACTGGTCTGCAGTTCCTGTCTGGCACCTCCAGACACAATTCTGAGCTCCAGGGCTGGAGTGGGAGGAAGGGGAGGGGAAGCTCTAGGGGTGCGGGGTGGGGGGGGGGTGGGCAGGCCACGGTCTTATCTTGGTTCCTCTTCTTCCTGTGGGGTAGGAATCACCCTCATATCGCTTCCCACCTTCTCTCATTCCTTGATACGTATGGCCAGCCAAAAGAGCTTTTGGGTCTTTCTATGTTTAAACAAACAAACAAGAAAGGTCTGAGAGTCCTGATAAAATGCCTTCTCAACAGTCTTACAAAGTCTATTGCCATTAGAGTGAGAATTGGAATTCACAGCATGAGCAATGGTGGTTTTTTTCAACAGTTAGTTTATCCCCTTCTAGGGGGTGTCTGTCTGAATAGCATGATCCAGTTCTAATGGCAGATGGACTGGGGGGTAGAGGGCAACAAATAGTCACTGGGAAAATATAGTGAGTGGGCAGTAATTCGAAGCATCCCTGGAGACGTGGGAACCTGTGTGAGCCCCACCCTCAAGTGGCTTCATCCTCCATCAACACTGCCCTCAAAGACGCCCTTTCATGTGACATGGGAAAACCACCTTCCCCCTTATGTTGGGTTCTGATTTATGTGGTTGTTTTGAAGATCAAAACTTGGACTCAAGCTCCCAAGCTGGGCAACCTTGCCAGTGTGCATGGGAGGCCCCTGTGCTGGACTCAGCTGTCACACCGCATCATCTCTGTCCCACTACCCCTGGGCAATTTGGCCCTCTGTCCAGAAGCAGCAGCTCCAGGGTATCGCCATCTGTCAGACCAGCGAAGCTTCTCTGGGGCATCCTTCAACTTTCCCTCCCTGGACTCTGACCAGTGTCAAGTGCAAACAGCCTCTCAAAACACAGGCAGCTTGAAGATTGCTTTTCAAGGACAATTCTCGGTCCCAGCTGTGGCCCTGACCTGCTCCTCCTATCTGACATTCTGGTGCTCATGTCCGTCATCTTAGAGGGAGGGGTCTAACCATGCCATGTGGGCAACCCTTCCTAAGTTTCTCATCATTATGGCCTGAGGACTCAAACTTTCCATGCTCTGTCTTTGTGCCTTTACATAGTTTATTTCTTCCTAGAATACTTTCTACTCATGCTCCTTGACTCAATAAGCATTCCCTGAACCAGCTGGGCACTTCTCTGGAGACTTCCTGAATCTAAGTGTCACGGGCCTGGAGGCCTTTGCTCAGCATCTCTTCCGTCTCTTGGGGGACTGCCTTGATTACTTCCTTTCTCCTTTACATCCATTTCCCCCTTTCCTCCCAATACTGAATCAAGGGCTCCTCCTCTGCCCCCTTAGAACCACTCACACCCTCCTATTGCAGCATTTATCATGTATTCTAATTGCTTCCTCTGTTGTCCCCTGTTCGGGCCTCATTAGCTCCAAAGGCCAAAGATAGAGTCTTGTTCATCTAGCACACTGTCTGCACATAGAAAGCCCTCAACAGAATTCACTAAGTGTGTGCAGATGAATAAATGGCTGGTTTTAACATATTTTTGAAATCACATCCTGGTGAAGGATTGACGAAGAAGATATTCCTAGAACTGGCAAAACAAACCAGAGTAATTTAGTGGGACTTTAATTTTAACTTGACCTTGAGGCTCTGAGCTGAATAAACAGAAGATGAAAGACAAAATATTGGGATTAAGAAACAGGCATTTTCTCCCTGCTTAAAGTTTTAAAAATCTCATGCAATTTTGCCGAGAGAGAGAGAGAGAGAGAGAGAGAGAGAGAGAGAGAGAGCTGTGAATTTTCTCGTCTCCAGGGCAACAAAGTGAGTAACGTTAGAGAGAGACAGAAATTGAGACAGAGTCTCACGAAGCAAATTTGCTGTTCCGGCCAAAAGTCATTTGAAAAGACACAAGGACTTTTCCCAAACAGAGGGCATGGGATCAACACCAAAATAAAAAAGCAAGTGGGGTAGATTCCCTGTCCATAATCTCTCAGTAGGGGTCGAAGCAGTGGAAATGTTCTGACTGGTCAAGTGTGTGGAGCCCCGACAGGGGCTTGGGGTGGGGGAAAAAGAGCAGGTCAGAACTGTACACACCAGCCGGTTGCCAAAGCCCAGAGGAGCGCGATCGCAGGCGAGGTGTGAGGGAACACAGCGACAGCATTTCCCTAGAAAGGGTTGGCAGGGGCCCGGGCTGCTCCCATGGGGGCCCCCCCGCCTCCCACCTGCCCGGAGCCTGCTCATCTTGGCTCCATCTGAGCGAATTTCAGGACTGTTTCCGGCGTGGTCGTTGCCTCCTGTTCCTGGCACTCTGAGCATCAGTCGTTGTCATGGAAACAATCATTTAGCCGATTCATGTGAACTGGGCCTTGATCGGAGGGCCAACAGGACCCACATCACTTGGGTGCAGGAAGGTCTCGGTTGGGAACCCAGTCGCTGCTCCCCTAGCAGTCAAAGTGGGTGGTCATGGGGCTTTCCAGAGCCTTCTTGGTTCATCCCCGCCTGTCTCCATGTCCTCAGAATGCATTTTTTTTCTTTTTTTTCTTTTTATTGCTTCACCAGTATCCTCTGTGTATGCCTTCAACAGAAATGTTTTTGGCTTCTCTGACTGTCAGGACCCTCCCACAGTAGCTGGCTCCCACGTTTGGTCATCAGATTGCCCACAACAATCCACGGCGGTCATCTCCGTCTCCAGCGCCTCGTGTTCAGAATGTGGGTGATGAGCGGCTTCTTACTCACTGTCTGTGGCATCCGTTGTGAGGTCCCTGAGGGCCTGGGCCCCCGGAGCAGTTCCATCTGTAGCGGTGCCCACTGTCTGGCACTCAGATGCCTAGCACCCCAAGTCGTGGCAGTGAGGGGAGCCCACGGGTGCCAGCCTAGTTAGGGGGAGATATAAGAGCCACTGGGAAACACAGCTGGCCACGAAGGGCCGTGCATTTAATCCCATGTAAGTGATGTGAAGCTGCCGTGAGGATCTCATCCCTGAAAACTATGCATCACACAGAGCTGTGGAGGCAGCTGGTCAGATCCACACAGAGAGTGACATCTGATATGACAGGAGCTTATAGTCACTTAGCACCCCCAGATGATATTGGAGGCCAAGAGTGCTGCAGAGCCTAAAGGCCACCGAAGGTCTTGTTTTATTGGTATTCAGAAGGATGCCAACATGTCATCGAGGAAAGCTAAATATATTTGTGGATGTACATGCCTGTGTGCACATTGTGCACATACTTCTTAAGGAGGTGAAGTATCAGGACGTCAGGGTGGCTCAGTGGTTGAGCATCTGCCTCTGGCTCAGGTCGTGATCCTGGTCTGGGGATCGGGTTCTGCATCAGGTTCCCTGTGAGGAGCCTGCTTCTCCCTCTGCCTGTGTCTCTCTCTCTCTCTGCATCTCTCATGAATAAATAAATAAAACCTTTTTTTTTAAAGGAGATAAAGTATGTAATGTACATCAGGAAGATTTCCTACCAAACTGACAAAATGACAAGGGGAAGAAATGGGTTGTATGGGAAATTCAGTTATGTGAACTACTACTCTGCGTACTCTATGTGGCTAGAACTACTTTCTGGTAGTAGTTCCGAGCCAGTGCTGCTAACAGCTCTCTTCTTGGTGCTGCAGAAGCTCTGCTAGAGCCAGAGGGACCCTTGCAGTCACATACTCTCATGGTCTTTAAGTCATTACTGGCCTTGAAACCCTTCCTGCTGTGGGGTCTTGTGTGGGAGCCTCCCCGTTGTGTGAAAAGCCTTCTCTCTGCCAGCACGTGGGGAAGCAGCTGGAAGGATGGCTAGTTTCAGGTGTGGGTAGCATCTCAGTCTGTGTGGGCTGCCCTAACAAAATGCCACAGATGTCCCTTGAACAACAGACATCTACTTTCTCACAGTCCTGGAGGCTAGAAGTCAAGGTGCCAGCAGGGTCGTCTTCCTGGCTTGTAGACAGGTGCCTTCTGGCTGTGTCCTCACACAGAATGGAGAGAGACAAAGGGCTCTCTGGAGTCTCTTCTTATAAGGACACTAATCCTATCATGAAAGCCCCACTCTTATGACTGCATCAAACCTTAGTTATGTCCTAAAGTCCCCCTCACCACATGCTAGCACATTGGGGGTTAGGGTTTCAACACATGAATTTGGGTTTGACATCATTCTATCCATAACAGGTGGGAATGAGGAGGTGTGAGGAGGTCCTATGATGTGTGTAGGGTCCTGTGGCTCATGTAGGCAGACGGGGGACTTACTCTCAGGGTGATGATGTCTAATTCAGGGCTCCTTGCCTTCCACCACATAGCATCTGTCACAGGATCTTGGATCCTCAGTCTCTTCTGTTACTTTTGAATTTTTTTTTTTATTATTTATTATAGTCACAGAGAGAGAGAGAGAGAGGCAGAGACACAGGCAGAGGGAGAAGCAGGCTCCATGCACCGGGAGCCTGACGTGGGATTCGATCCGGGGTCTCCGGGATCGCGCCCTGGGCCAAAGGCAGGCGCCAAACCGCTGCGCCACCCAGGGATCCCTCTTCTGTTACTTTTGATAACTGATTGGGTTTGAGGAAAGATTTCTGGAGGTTGCCTTTTCTAAAACTCATCAGAAGCCATATTAACAATTATATTAGAAATCAATATCGTATGGAGAGCCTCGACTCGTCAGCATTGTTCTAAGAAGTTCACAAATAGTCCCTCATTTGACCTTCACGATTACCTAGGGTAAGGTCCTGTTACCCTTCTCCATTTCATAGAGCACAGAGACACTGCGTGATTCTGCGAGGTCACACAGCCAGTAAGCGGCAGAGCCGGGCTCTGAACTCAGGCCATCTGGCTCTGGATCTGTGCTCCTAATTAGCACAGGGATGAAACAGACAACACCGTGGTTAGGAGAGAGGCAGGGGTAACTCTTCCCCTGGGCTGGGTGTGTTGGAGGACACCGTCTGTCTCCTTGTCAGGGCTGGGGCCAACCAGTAAGGCTGATCTTGTGAAAAGCTGTAAGGGAGATCAACATATGGGTGCTTCCCAAGCTGAGAACACAGGCCCAGAACAGAGTCCTCTGCTTCTTCTGATGCCAAGTAATGAAGCAGACAGCCTTCCTCTTTTCTAGTAGGATAGAGGTCAGAGATCTCTTTTTTAGGACCACAGCACCAAGGAGCTAAGCAAGGCCACTGCCCGGGACCATGGGGAATAGGATACCATTTTGAAATGGTCTACTATTTAGGGATGATGATCTCCCCTTCCTGTTGGTGATATTCAGTAGTCACCAAGGACATTCGGTGTGCTGGGCGTCCTACAGCCTAGATACGTGAGCTGTGCTATTGAGGTTTCCACAGGACATTGACTGATGTCATTCGCACTTAGGGAACCTCATCATCAGCCGTTGCTTCTGGTTAGACTGCCCGTGCACTGCTCTCAGGCACAGGAGAGGATGTGGGCATGGAAGGGTGAAGGTATCTAAGGGTAGTGGGGAATATGTTTCACTGCCAAGATGTAAGCAGTATGCTAGATTTGGGGGTTCTGTTGATAAGGGTTCAATCTTGGCCAGTCATTGGGTTAATGGGCAAAGAACTTCACCTTCCCAAACTCCAGCTCCCTCACTTACAAAATATAATAACCGCGTTGAAGTTTGTTATTTGGATTTACTCAAGGTGTCCAGCATCTGGTCAGAGCTCAATGTTAGTTTGTTTTCCTCATATGCTGCAGATTGTGTGCTTTTACTTAAAGAAATGCAACGCTTCTGCTACAGTTTAATTGACATCATATTTCTTCGGTGGGTTGTTTGTCTTTGACTATGAATCTTTTTATAACTGAGATGCTTTCATGCTTCTGGGTAAAGAACAGAAGTTAAACCAACAAAGTAGCAAAGCTGGGTTTAAGGATAGTCACAGAACAGCGAGGACCACCCATTGGCAGAAAAGAATCACAATGATTTAAAAAGAAAAAAAAAAAGAATATCCTTGGGGGAAAATTGCATTGAAGTTCATTCTATTGTCTCAAGTCTTGGAAAGCTTTTAAAGTTATTATTTTATGCCATGTTCTCAAGTGCAATCTCAACAAAGAAATGACTGTCTCCCAGAAAGATTGGACCAAGAGAAATTAGGGAATTAGAAGATCAAGACGGTAGCAAATAATCACTCACCAGAACAAGAACAAGGAGAGAGAAGCATCCTCAGAAACTCAGAGTAATATTTCAGAACGGGTTCTGCCCAAGGTCAGTATTCCCTTCACAGACCTGCCCCAGGTGACAGAGCTGGAAAGCAGGAGACAGGTAGTTTCAGAATTAAAGCATTATCTCTTATTCTTCTTTCCTGCAGATCGCAGTTTTTAAAGATGTTTTTCTGGCTAACTCTTTAGTAACAGGGAGCAGCTTATGTGTTATGCTGTTTCTCTCCTATGGGAATATGTAGTTTACTGGCAGAGAAACACACACACACACACACACACACACACACACACACACACACGTCATGCAAGTGAATGGATGAGGGTGAAGGAATCGTGATTGGCCATGAAGAAGGCTCAGAAGTTACCCATGGAGATGAAGTACGCAGATTTAATATAATATTGATTTCAGGTTCGGGAGGAAGAAATCGCTCTTGCCACTGAGCGTGGTGTCATTCAGCGACCTCTATTTTCTCATGCTGACCAGGACTCGGCTCTCCTCCAGGCCCCTCCCTACATGCACGTGTCTCATACTGAGGGCATTTTGAGGGGCTGTTTATTCATTCTAAGGCGATGAAGAGTGGCATAGAAAGCGCATCCAGTCAAAAGCACCTCTGTACAGTGACCAGGAAATCTCAGACAGATGAATTTCCTGAATAAGATGCTTTTCTTTCCCTACCTCATCAGGATCTTCTCTGACAAGCTTATTGCTTGTTCTTAAATGATCTTTAAGAAGAATTCACCCTGGTTTTTGCCTCCTCCGCGGGAAGGGGATGGATGGTAAGATAACCAATGCCTGCATCAAACACTGGGTTACCTATTTCTGGTGCGTGTTTCCTTTTCAAGTTTTGAAGAAGGCAACATCATTCAGTGCCAGGCTTGTGTCACATGGCATCTTCCTGTGTCTCTGTCAGGGCACACACTCACCCATTCATCTCCTCACTGCCCGACCCCCTGAAAACAGTGTGACTGACACATAAATTGTGCCAGGCAAGGGACAGGTGGGTTAGCTGAGCTTGGGGCCCTGCCAGTCCTCCCATCATGTAATAAGAAAGCTCTCAAATAAACACTGTATGATTTAATTGAATCTGAGCGAGGAGATATGGTTTTTACAGAAACTAATTACGGCAGGCAGCCTGGCATATTAGTGCCGTAAATCTCGCTGATGTCAAGCCCTTGAGCTGTTGCCGTGTTGGTTTATTTTCTCTCTCTTTCCCTCTTCCCATGCTTTCTAGTGTTTTTTTTCCCCCCACTCAGTCTATTTTCACTTAGGCTCATCCCTCCCTCTTCTTCCCAGTATGTTGAGACCTTGACCAGAGGTTCAGTACTTATAGCTGAATGATTCCTGCTTCAGGTCCATAACCATATGTGGTTCTGTGTATGTATATGTGAGTGTGTGTGTGTGTGCGTGTGTGCGTGTGTGTGTGCTGGCCTTTCTGTCTGCAATGGATGTGATGATTCAGGATGGAATGGTATAGTAAGTCACTATGGCAGGTGGGGTTGGGGAGCGGGGGCAGTGGCTAAAAAAATGATTCAGGCTTCCTTTCTTCAAATAGCTTGTCACAGGTGATACTGGGGGTGGTAGTGTTGGCGATAAAAAGGGGAAGAGGAAAGTTGTGTAAACAACTAGTCTTGGAAACATCAGGCCGGATGAGGCACAAGCCATGGATCATGAAAATGCAGATGGAGGAGTTTAATTCTGACTAGGCTAAGCTTTCGCTTCTGTCCGTCCGTTAGGAACAGAACACTTGATTAAATATTATGAGTGAGTGAACTCGTAATTACATTTATTACTTACTTAAGAAGTCTGGAGCTAAGTGGTGTCAGAGACTGTTCAGTCACTTGATGATCCTTCCATGTTTTTTCCATCCTTCTTTGCCATCCTCAGTGTTAATGGCCTTTTGCTTGTGACCTTAAGATGGTGGCTGCAGGTCCAGACATTGCATGTGCATCCCAAGCTTAAAGAAAGGGGCAAGGGCAAAAGACTTTCTTTTTATTAGGCTCCATATTTTTGGTCTTTAAAAACACGTTTTTTCTGCAGGCTCCAAGAAAATTTTCCTTACATCTTCCATGGTCTGACCTGGGCGGCTAGCTGTAAGGAAGGACAGGAATGTGAGTAGCTAGTGAAGGTGAGTGAAAGGGCCATGAGGTATTCCCCAGGGATGCATGAATTGTTACTCTCTTAAAATTGAGATTCTGTGAGAAAGGGGGAATGGGATTGGGAACAACAGCTGGGTTGGTCAACCTGTGGCATCTGTCATACTTTCCTTTAGTATATTTGAGAAAAAGGATATCTGTCTTACTATAGTTACTGAGCTGAGCCCTGCATTCCACCAGCAGATGGTCCTCACGTGGATACCCTTCTCTGCCATTTGCTTTGTTGTTAGTCACCACCATAGTTCTTCCAACTACGGTTCTCTTGGAACAATATTGCTTCTTCTACACACGCCTCCACATAGGATTTCAGATGAGACAGCCTTGGGTTCAGATCCTATCCCAGATGTACCGTTCTCTAGCATCGTGGTCTTGGGCAAGGTGCCTAACCTCTTCACTCAGTAAAAATGCACATAGTGACTTGTGTCTCATTGAGTGGCCAAGAGCATTAAATAACGAATGTAAAGTGCTTAGCACTGTGCCTGGCCTGAGGCAATGCTCAATAAACGAGAGTTTTCTCTTTTCTCCACATTTAAAAAATAATAATGGCTAGCACTTACTGAATGCTTACTATATAGCCCAGCACACTTCTTCTTCTTTTTTTTTTTTTTAACGATTTATTTACTTGACAGAGAGTGCGCATGTGTGGGGAGAAGGGGCAGAGGGAGAGAAGCCCAAGCAGTCTCTCAGCAGAGCTTGGAGCTTAATGTTGGACTTGATCCCAGGACCCTGAGATCATGACCTGAGTTGAAACTGAGTTGGAGGGGCGCCTGGGTGGCTCGGTGGTTGAGCGTCTGCCTGGTTAAGTGTCTGCCTTTGGCTCAAGTCATGATCCCGGGGTCCTGGAATCGAGTCCAGCATCAGGCTCCCTGCAGGGAGCCTGCTCCTCCCTCTGCCTGTGTCTCTACCTCTCTCTGTGTGACTTGCATGAATAAATAAATAAAATCTTAAAAAAAAAAAAGTGAGTCGGAAGCCACCTAGGCACCCTTGCCCAGCACAGTTCTTAAAGCCTCATGCCAATTAATTCATTCAACCCCCACAGCAACACAGTGAGGTCTACAGATGCATTATGTCCCTTAATAGCTAAGGGAATGAGGGACAAAAGTAAATTTGTCTACAATTCCAGCCATGGTAAGAGGCAGAAAAAAGATTGAATCTAGGCAGTTGGTCTTGAACCTGGGCACTGCCCACTGTGTGTACCTCCTCTCACACACAATCTGTCTCTCCTGAGAATGGATTCATGCTAGGACCAAAGCTTCCTATTAGGTGGCAGACGCTGACCAATGGGCAGCTTGAATGATCACAGTTGTATGGTCACGGAGAATGGTGGGTTTTTCCAAGACTGAGAGCTCTCCGAGGAGAGGAGCATGATGGGAGAGCAAAGTCACATAGGGGTGTGAGGAGACGTAGTGGTCAGCACTACACAGCAGGCTTTACCCCATCCCTGGTGTCCTCACCCTTGTTGTGAGGACACACATCTCATTGTGCCGCAAGAGCACCCAGCTCCCTGGGCACGAAGACGGCCCTCAGAGAAGCAGGGAATGGAAGTCTTCTGCTTCCAAAGAAAGGCAGCTCTGGGCAGTTAGATAATTTTCCGGGTGGGAACTGTTGAGAGAGGGAAAAGATCAATATTAGAACCCAAGAGCACGAAATCACTTTGATATCTCCCTGGGTACAGCTTTTCTAATGGAAACAAGACAAAGCCATGTTCTATGGAGGAATATGGTCATTTTTTGGCTTCTGAAAAGCCTCCTCAGTCTCATTGAACGATTCCAATCCATGGACATAGGCTATAGCATGAGGCTCCCCATGGAGCCCTGGAGCTCCAACACCCTTTGGTCTAAGGTCCCGGAAAACCAAGGGAGAGAAAAGATCTGAATGGGGGACTGAATCCTTGCTCTGCTGGCTATCCTACATTGAAGTCATTTCGATTTGATTTTTGGATGGTGACATTTTTTTTCTGTAAGGGAACCATGGAGCCAAGCCTTAGTACCTGCATTAATATGCATTCTATTAAAAGAAACAGATGAATCTCAAGCCATGCTGGAAAGGTGGTTGCATAAAGACAGAGCATTTTTTTTTTAAAGGGATTACACCACAGTCCACAAGGTCAGGTGGTGGGTGGTGGGTGGCAGGATGGTGGATGTGGAGATGTTTAACAACCGTCCTCTGAAGAGTGAGATTCCTCTGCACATTCCTTCGTCTCTTTATTGCTTTGTTGCCTTTGGATTTTGTTTGTTTGAGTAAAGGATGAGCACCCACTGTAATGGGCCAGAAAGTTAATGTAGCTGAGCAGCATCAGCCTGCCTTGAAATAAGTCTCTGCATTGTAATGATGAGGTGTGTGAATTTTTTACATGCCAGGTATATAATCAGTTTATTACTTAGACCTATCTGAGCACTGCTGAACCCTTGATAATGACAAATTTATCTTTTTTTTGACAGATTTATCATTTTAAAAGTGAATTCCTGGTGCCTGATATCATATGACATCACAGTACCATGGCTGGAACTAGGATAAAGGAGATATTAGTGCTATCCTGATTTTACAAAGAAGAAGACCTGGACTCAGAGTAGCCAAATGATTTGTAGTGGGGTAAGGACTCTGACTTCTCATCTTTGGAAACAAATCTCACCACACCATTGGGCCCTTCCCTTAAGTGGTTGGGAGGTCTCCCCAGGTCTCCCTTGGGACTCACATTCAAAATGCATCAGGAAGTTCATGTCCAGCAGAAATGAGAATGGACCCATGGATGTTTTGGGTCATCACTCCTCTGCCTCCACAGGTCAGAGCTGCAGGTGGGTTCAGCAGGACTTTGAGAATATGGTGGCTTATTAGGAGAAATGGAGGGTGGAGGCAGGGTAGTATGTCCATATTCTAGAATCAAAACCATACTGAACACTGGAATGGACATCAGAAGTTTCCGGAGCTAGTTCTCAGGAATTAGGAAAATGATACCCTAATTCTGCCCCCAATTCCAAAGTGTGGGTTTTCCCTGCCAGCACCTAGCTGAGTGTCCTACAATTCAATTCGATTCTGAGACTTTCTACCTGGAAATAGCATCAGATTAAAGGTTAAAGAATCAGTCCTGCAAGACTGCCTCTTTCTTCAGTTGCCAATCCTAAATCTAGATTAACTGTGTTTCTGACCAACTGCTATAAATTGGATGTTCCAATGACCTCCCCACCACTTACATTCAATTAATTTGTTAGAGTGGTTCCCAGAGCTCAGGAAAACATTTACTTATTAGATGACTGGTTTGTTATAAAAGGATATAATTCAGGAACAGCCAGAGAGATGCAGAGAGCAAGCATGGGGAAAGGGTGCAGAGCTTGAGCCGTGCCCATTCCAGGCTCCTCGCTCTCCCTGCGCCTCCACATGTTCACCAACCCAGAAGCTCTCTGAATCCTGTAATTTTGAGTTTTTATGGAAGCTTCATTACATAGGCATGACTGATTAAATTGTTGGTCATTGGTGACTGAACTCAATTCTTTAGCCTGTCTCCCCTCCCAGAGGTCAGAGGGTGGGAATTGTAAGTTCCAACCCTTTAACTACAGGGTGGGTTCCCCTAGCAACCAGCCTCCATCCTTAGGTTACCTAGGGCCTTTGTAAACACCATCTCATTAACATAAAAAAGATACTTCTATGACTCCCATCACTACGTGAGTTTTTAGGAGCTCTGTATACTAGGAATGGGGAAAAACTCAAAGATTTTATTTCATACTATAAATCACAATATCACAGAGACTCAGAGAGGTGAACTGACTGACCTAAAGCCACACAGCCAGAACACCATGCATTAGAGCTCAGATCCCTCTACAGGTACGGACCGGGTCCAGTGCACTTTTCTCAGTCCCTCGCTGCCTAATGTTTTGGTTTCCTTCCACTGATTGTAATTTGTGGACCAGAGAAGTGATTAAAAGGAGACAGCAGGACATGGTGGCAAGGAGAACAGCTCTGGGGGTGGCTGAGGCCCCAGTTTGAATTCCACCATGACCATCAGGTAGCTATGTACCTGTGAGCGGCACATTCAAGGCAGCACCAAGGGGGAATGGCAGGGTTGTACTGGCTACAACTATTCCTTTTTCCCAGAAAAATTTATTCTGGAAGCAGCGTCCAGGAGTCTTCTGTTTGCATCTTATGGGAAAAATGGGATGATCTGGCTCTGTCGAGCTGCAAGACAAAGAGAACATTAAGTTGTGGCCTCTGTAGTGGGAGGTAGTGAAGGAGAAGGGGATGGGACATGGTTTACGGGGAACAGTCAACAGTGGGATGAAATCCTGAACTTCAGGGAGTAGGGAGATGGTGGCATGCAGCTCAGGCTCACGTGTAACCCCGGGAGGCAGTTTTCCTACGCCTTAAGAACCAGGTAAAATTGGTCCAAGTCTCCATTTCTTGGCACTGCCAAGGTTGTCTCCAGGATGTCTTCATTTACGAAGGAGGGTTTTGGACTCACTGTCATCTCAGGCACAGCCCTCAGTGTCAGCTGTCTCTGTTCCACTTGAAGGATCACACCACTCCCTATGGGTGCTATTCCTGTTCTCCCCCAACTGACCTAGAACATTGACCTCTCTTCCACAGAGCTTCCCAAGCTCCGGGCACATGCTTTTTACTATGAAGTGAGTTTAGGGCTGGGTCCACTGACACCAGAGCCAAGGAAAAGTCAATGGAAGAAAACAAACTGGTTGCGCCATTGTTTCTACAATAGTTTTAGTCAGAATGAATTCTTTTAATTGTGTTTTGCCCTTTTGGGCCAGCCGAGTCTGTTTTCTTCAAGACCTCCCCATGCTGTTGTTTGTGTGATGCTGGATTCCCAGAGCAGAGTGGGTGTTTAATAAATTAGTTAAGTAAAGGGAAGGACAACCGTGAATCAGGAAGCAACCACTCATATAGCCAAGAGCTTTTGCGCAAGCTTGGAATAAGAAGGAAGAACAAGTTCTTTCAGTTAACTAGGGTTTAAAAAAACACATTCTTTTTGAATCTTTCCCGTTTCACGTGAAAGATTTTCTTACTGTTTTTTTCAGTGGAGGGTATAAGTTTCAGTATGAAACTCTAAATACTTCCCATTGGGTCATTGGGAATGGGCTGGTAAATAAATAAATAAAATACGTATAAATATATTTATAAATATATATAAAATATATTTGTGTTTGTGTTTATATTATTTATATTTATATTATGTAATATATGACTTCATAAAACTTAGAAGTATTTTCACATACATAAAATATAAATATATATTTATTTATTTAAGTAGTTGCTTACAATCTAGGTTATCTATCCCTCCATTTACCCACTCTTCAAACTACATGGGCTGCGTTCCTGAGGTTGCCTTGGGGAAAGGAGCTCCAGGGGGAACCTGGGTGGCTCAGTGGCTGAGCGTTTGCCTTTGGCTCAGGTCGTGATCCTGGGGTCTTGAGATTGAGTCCTGCATCAGGCTCCCTGCTGGGAGTCTGTGTCTCTCATGAATAAATAAATAAAATCTTAAAAAAAAAAAAAAAGGAGCTCTAGGATCTTAAGCCATAAGTGAGGGCACTGAAGGTTTTTTTTCTTTTCTGCTGGGGAATGTCTCTGGGCATGGACCATGCTTGTGTGTTTGCTGTGGCTCCTTATGTGAAGAGTGGAATTGTCATTACTCAGATCCTGCGACGAGTAATTGTCATTACTCAGACACTCCCTGAAGGTGTCCTGATGGGTGATTTTCAGGCAGTGTGTTTAGGAAGCATGGGCTGGCCACAGTTTCAGGAAGTCGAGCTGTGATTTCAGAAGGTGCAGAGATCAGATTAGGTACTGAGAGGATTTCACTGCTAACAGATTCTAGAAAAGATCTTTTCAGGACCAGCATGGAAAAGAAGCCTGTGTCAGTCCACTCTCATTGAGGGGCCAGATGACTTAATAATAGGTCCATTGGCTCTTCCCTTAAGGCTCTGATAGATTTCAGCTGCCTTTTTTTTTTTTTTTTTTTTTTTGGTGGGGGTGGGAGAGAAGGATGCTGGAGGATGGCTGGAGGAAGTTAAATACTTCCACCTGGGTTAATGTTTCCTCCCTCTGAGCTGTAATGTGAGATTCCTTCTCAGAGGAATCAGAAGTGGAAGCAATAGTTTTGGTTTGATAATTCATCATCCTGCAGGTGGGATCAGAGGATGACATAGAAAAATCACACGGGGCCACGAGGAAGGTGGGGAAAAATCCATTCAAGATGTCCATTACGGTGTGCGAAGAGTCAATTTGATTTCTGCAAAGTCACTTTGTATGATCTTCTGGAAGGGTGTGTTGAACAGCCGCTCTATTCAAATAATGCCCCTGAATATTTTCATCAGTGGGTGATGAGAAACTGAGGTTTGCCTGGAGTTCCTTTAAATGGAAGAAGTGTCACCCCACCCTCATCCCATGTCACAGATGAAGAGATTGCACTTGGGAGAAGACATTCGTTTACAAGGCAGAGAAAGAGCTCAGAGAGCCATTTAAGTCAAATCAAGCCTTGGTTCTTGTTCCCATTACTGTCTTCCTGGCTCTGTGGCTGGGGTTGACGGGGGCACTGAGAAGGGGTGACATGCCAGGCTGACATCTCATTGGTGTTTTATTTCCTCAAGAGGCCTAAGCCAAACTGTTACAGCAGAACAGATTGATACAGACCCCTGCCTCCTGTCGAGTTCTAACTGTGGAGAACTACCGACCCCTCTCCAAATATGGCATCCTCTTTGTTGATTTGTGCCCTTGCATGGTCACTGTCTAGAATCCCCATCCTCATTCTCTCTTCTGGGTAAGGCCCTATTCATTCTTTAAGACCCTGCTCTGTGGCTGCCCTCCTAGGAAACCAGAGGCCTCAGCCTCTTTCTAACACCCCTTCCGTAGCCCATGCCCCCAGACCTTGTCACTATCTGAGCAAGTACCTTCCTATCTCCCTGTCCTGTGTGCACAACGTGACGACAGTGACCTGGGCCTTTTGATTTCTGGGGGCTCCCACCTTCACAATACCTGATACTTAAAATAAACTGAAAAAGCACCAGTCACATAACAACTCCCACAGAAACCCATATTAATTCATGCTCATTACGCCTAACCTCTTGAGGGGGTTGCTGGGAACTCACTGAAACAAAGCCCAAACACTGAGGAGTACTGAGTCTGTCAGCAATTTACATTCTCATTCCACTTTTTACTCTTTTTACCGTGTCAGTGTCAGGCCCTTTCCACCCACCATCTCATTTACTCCTGACAACGGCACTACAAAGTAGGTGTTACTGTCCTCATGCTTACTTTACTTTGGGGAAACTGGGATAAAAAAGATTATATGCTTGGCTCAGGGTCATGGAATTCCCCAACATGGCAAAGCCAGATTTGGACGTTAGTTGGCTGAGGGCTAAAAGTGGCTCTTGACCACTGAGCTGGATTACCTTTTGACACATCCATCACAGCACGTGTTTAAGTGGTACAATGATGGCAGGGGTGGAGGGCCCTGGGATGGGGGTGCCTCAGCCTGGGTTGAGAAGTTTTTTCTCCTCCAGGCTTAGAGTAAGATTCCTAAATGGGGTCAGGCCTGAGGGTTTGCACTAGTGCTGTTTGGGTAATTTCTTTGGAAAGGCACCCATGCGCCCCCAGAATCAGAGCATCTATGGTGTCTACAACCAGCAGTGTCATTAATGAAGACCAGGTATGATGGTCTTCACACACACACACACACACACACACACACACACGCACGCATGAACATGTACACGCACACACATGCTCATTCCGCCAAACAACTGCTTACCAAGGCCAAACAATTCTAGAGACTCCAGAGTCTTTCACAGTCAGTATCAAGGGGAAAGGTCCTGTGTGGGGCCAGGCAAGACACAGCATAGCCGACTCCAGAACAACACCAGTAAGAACAAGCCCCAGGGGGCCAAGTGCACGGCTCTTGCCTTGTGTTTGCTCAGAGTTTTGAGCAGGAGTTTGGGGTGGGAGGGGAGATGCTTCCAGCCGTTCTGCGCCAGCCCTAGGCAATGGTCAGAGCCTGGGATTTGTCTGGGCTTTGCAACCTTGGAGGGCTTTGCTGCTTGCTGCAGACCCAAGAGCTGCCAGGAGGCCCCAGAAAATGCTTGAGAACAAAGAGGCAATAAACACACGCTGAACCCTTTTACCAACTGGCTTCATCCCAAACCAAAATGAGAAATGAATTGTTGGGGTAAGCTTGTGTGTGTGTGTGTGTGTGTGTGTGTGTGTGTGTGTGAGTGTTTGTCTTAAACTGATGGGAAAGGAAAACAGTTTTAGATGGGAATAGTCAGTTTGGGCCATTTAAAGTTATGGTCAAATGAATATAGCCAATTTAATTTTGATAAATTGCTCCTTCCCAAAAAGCTGCTCTGATAAGCTATAAAATCTTAGCACCTCAAATTTTCATAAGTACTAACATTTCCAGGGGAAAGGCAAAGTGTTTGCTTAACTTGAAAATGTATTTTCTGAATAGGGAAGCTCATCGTTATCATCATCATCTTCATCCTTTATTAAGCACAGTTTATGAACTAGGCAATATTCTGGAAGCTTACAGATATTATCCATCATTTTTATAACAACTCCATTGGGGTGCCATCCTTGACTCCATTTTATTCAGGACAAATTGATGTTCAGATACTCACTTTGTTCAAGATCACGCTGTTGGTACTTAAATTTACATCTTTCCGAGTCCAAAATCCACACTACTTCTGCTATACTTCCTTGTGTGCAAATTATTTGTTATTACTAATACAATGTCCTAGGGCAGATCAATATTCAGCAGTTTGATATGGGGATGACTGTCTTCTCAATGCACTGGCTTTTCGTAGAGAACTTCACATTTTTTTTTTTTTTAAACTATGACTTTTATTTTTTTATTTTTATTTTTTTTTAATTTTTATTTATTTATGATAGTCACAGAGAGAAAGAGAGAGAGAGGCAGAGACACAGGCAGAGGGAGAAGCAGGCTCCATGCACCGGGAGCCTGATGTGGGATTCGATCCCGAGTCTCCTGGATCGCGCCCTGGGCCAAAGGCAGGCGCCAAACCGCTGTGCCACCCAGGGATCCCTCATAGAGAACTTCAGGTGGATGTGCTGTTCCCTAAGCGTGGATCCAGGAGGCAGGGGCTAGATTCCATTTCTGGTTCTCAAGGACTTTTTCCATTTTTTTTTTTGATAAGCTAAATATGATGCCTCTTGCCTTTATCCCTGTTTCATAAGACTCGGTGAATTCATATCTGCAAGTCACTCCTAATATCTAGCCATTAGGTAGTCACACATTTTGCTAGTTGTTTTCTTTGTTTTTGAATAAAGTCAGACCACATACACTTTGTTATTAACTGAGCTGAAGTTTTTGGAGGGGTCTTAAGTGAGGAGATTGGCATGGGCAGCTCACCCTCTGGAAAGCTTTTTGAAGTCTTCCTCCCACGAAGGGCTCACTACTAGAGAGGCATCAGTGTGTCCAGGAGGTTGCTTGTCCCAGTTTTGTAGGAAGAGGGTCAACCCAAGGGAGTGTGGGAATGTAGCTTCACTCTTTTGGTAGCACAGGTAAGTCTGAACAGAAAAGTCACACTTCGTATGAAATAATGGGAGCAAAACCAAGCACTGATGAGCAGTTGAACTTTTAACAAAACAAAAACAAAAAACAGCCAAGAAAACTTTCAGAACTTTTCTAATATGATTATTTGACCAAAATAAATTTTAGATATACCTGTTAAATTGCTGAATATGTGCCAGACCTCTGTGAGGACAAAGAAAAAGTATAATCAATGGGAAGATCTATACTCAATGATATTTAACATTATTCAGCATTTTTTAAAAAAAGAATTTTATTTATTTATTTGAGAGACAGTGTGTGTGCTTGTACAAGCAGGGAGAGGGGCAGAGGGTGAGAAAGAAGCAGATTCCCCGCTGAGCAGGGAGGCCTAGGGAGGGCTCAATCCCAGGACCCTGGGATCACGGCCTGAGCCTAAGGCAGATAATTAACCAATTGAGCCACCCAGGCGTCCACATTCAGCACTGTTTTAAGGAGATTTATACAATGAAACCAATAATCCCCACAACAATTATGATCTTTTTCCAGTTGAGGAATCTGGGTGCAGACAGAGAAGGCAAGCAACTTGTCCAAACTCACTAAATGGTTCTTTGACTCCATTGTTCATACTTAGTTCATTTATTCATTCATTCACTCAATATTTATTGGCTGTGATGTCTGGGTGCTATTCTCGGCACTGGAGGGAAAGGGTATACAACCCCAAAGGTGACCCCTATGCCCCTAGTCTTTGTGTTTGAGTCAGGGGTGACTCTCAAACTGCACATGTCATGTTTAACATAACATCCATACCTTCTGCAGCTCTGGGTGTGACAAGTCACACTTCTGAAGTGGTGGTGAATGCTGCATCTTTGTAGCAGGTATTTGTTTTAGTAAATTGATTGTACATTGTGAGTTCCAGGGTAACAGACGTTGGAGCCTTTCTCTTATTTCACCTCATATGGATGTGAGTGAGAAGGTGTTTAGTAAATATTGGCTCTTTTTTAAGATTAGGAAATTATCGGTTCCTTGCAAATGAAGACTTTTGGACTAATGGAGCACAAAGTGCTCGAGTTTCAACCAGAGACAGAGGGGGACTCAGGAGGGATGAAGGCCTGAAGCAGAGCTCTCAGCATGGATGCCTTGGTTCAGTCCTATATACACTGCAGACTACTTTCTGGATTTGTGTGGTTTGTTTTGAGCTGCACTCAGTAAAGGATGGGAACTGTGGGGACACTCTGAGCATCCAGAGGCCTTTCTCCCTTTGATGTTAGCTCCCAGTGCTTCTTGCTATCTTAGCAACAAAGACCTCTGAGGGCAGAGATTCTAGTCCTCTCCCTTGCCCAGTTCCTCAAAGAACTGGTTTGTTTAAGTACTTGCCAAATGTTGAATGGGTTAAGTTGAAAAGATCCCAGGACCAAGAGTCATGATAGCTAGTTTCTGGTCTTAGTAACTCAGGCCAGTTTGTCCGGGTCTCTGGGCCTCTGTATCCTCATCTATAAAATTAGGAGGCAAGTCCCCTCAAACTCAGACAATTGCAGATGCTCTGTTTTCCAGGAATTCTTATTTGTAACAGTAGATATGGAAAGTCCATAACTTACATTTTACCTCTGCCTCATAGCAAGCCCTATGGAAAACTCCAAATGGAGACAGCTCTGACTTCTATAGAGCGCTGAGGGGCTGCAGGTTCTTTGTCAGGAAGAAGGATATTTCATTATTCTTATTATTACAATCATCTATCATTTATTGAACCCTTAGAATATTCCAGGCGTTGTGCTAAGTGAGTGCTTTATGTATATTTTTCCCCATTAATCTCTGAAACAGAACTATGATTTGGCCCTTTCATTTTCCTCATTTCATAAACAAGACAACCAAGGCTCAGAAAGATTAATTAACTCAAGCAGGCTTATAAACTAACAAGTGATAGACATGCACATGTACATGCATGTATATGGGTGTATGTATGTGCAGGTGTTGATATCTTGGAGTGAGAGTATCTCTTTTTTCCTTTTATTTGTCTAACTCTGCAGTGGGAAGGTCTGTCCATCCCCCAGAGAATACCAGACTCTGGCAAAGATCCATAGCTTAAACAAAACCCCTTCCTGTCAGACCCACTGTCTTAGTCCGTTCAGGCTGCTATGAAAAATACCACAGACAGGGTGGCTTACAAACAACAAACACTTATTGCTCACAGTTCTGGAGTCTGGAAGTCTGAGATCAGGGTGCCAGCATGGTTAGGTTCTAGTGAAGGCCTTCTTCTGGGTCACAGACTTCTCATTGTATCCTCATTTGGTGGAAGGGGCTAGGGAGTACTGGGTTTCTTTTATAAGAACACTAATTGCATTCATGAAGTCTCCTCTTTCACGACTTAAGCACCCCAAAGGCTCTACCTTTTAATGCTGGCATCTTTGGAAGTTAGGATTTCAACATGAATTTGGGGAAGGGGGGACACAGTCAGATCCTAGCCCCTGCCTAAGCCAAGCCAAAGTGTGAGAAGAACTAGATGCTTTCCACAAAGGTGAAGAGAAATGAAGGCCAAGTCCAGATCCTCACTAACTGACTTCTCTGGCACGAAGAGCCTCACTGAGCAGGGGCATCAGTGATCTGTCAAAAAAGAACCTGAAATGATTCCCAGAGGGGATACTGGGGTTGTTAAAACTCCTGAAAATTTTTGTGACCCTTATTTCCAGTTGCTTAAAATGCTTTCCCATAAAGGACACAATTTCACTCAATTCTTCAATCTCAAGATTATAGCCATCTTCAGAGGAGGGCACATATTCAGGTACCCATCAGACCTGGATTTCAAAAGGATTTGTCTTGCTTTCTGTTAACATTAACAAAGCTGCCATTGATGAAAACCAAGGGCATTAAAACCCAGGGCACATCCACCGCCATGGGGGAATTAATCAGATGATGAAATGGGCCTCCTGTTGGGACACACTGGCCAGTCTCCTTAGAATGTGTCCATGATTTCATTACAAAACCATTCATTCCATCTTGTGTAGAGATTTCTCTTGGGAACTCACACATACAAAATGGCCTCTGCTGGTAGGACAGCCTTCCTTGGACAATGTATTTGCTATGTTGTTTCACAGAAGAAACAGCATAGGCCAAAGAATGCATGTATCATAGTTTGGTGGCTGGAACACTTGGTGGAGAGCACCCAATAAACTCAGGGGTGCTGATAGGGCTGTTTTTATGTCAGGTGTGGGCCCAAGGCTCCCTGCCCGCCCACTTCCTATTCACAATACCTCCATCTAGTGTCACTGGACAGGGCCTCCAGGCCTACCTACTAAATGAAATTATTATGCACCTTCTACCTGGGTTTTCAATGTGCTTTGTTTTACCACTGCTGCTGGGTGTGCAAAACAATTGCTGGTGCCTCATAGGTGCCTCAGCTTTGTTCCCCTGAGCCCAGTGTAAACTCTGTTCAGCCCCTGCAGGCCTCTCTGAACCTCACAGTCTGAGTTTAAGGGTATTGGAGAGCTTGCATTCTCATTCCACACACAAGGGTGAGGAGGAGCAGAGAACTTCAGTACATGGCCAAGGTTCCAGTTATTTGTTGTCAGAGCCAAGACCAGAAACTAGCGATCATGACTCTTGGTCTTGGGACCTTTGCATTTATTCAGTCCAACATTTGACAAGCACTTAAGCCAGTTCTTTGAGGAACTGAGAATGGGGAGATGAAGGGGGGTCTCTGTCCTGAGGAGGTCATGGTCTTTGTTGCTATGACTGCAAGAAGCACTGAGAGCTAACATCCAACGGAGGGAGACTTCGAGATGCTCAGAGAGAGAGCCTCCTCATGGCATCCATCCTTCACTTAAAGCAGCTTAATCCAAATCAGCACAAATCCAGGACTCATGGAATAAAACCACTGGAGAATAAGGTCAGAGTGAGACCTGGGCCAAGGGAACCAACACGGAGCCTTCTTATTCCTCCGGAGAGGCACGCTGAAGAGCGGCCCCAAGTGACAGCCGTGGGACTCACGGCTGGGCCTTGCCCCCCACACCAGCACCGCCTGGGATGAATCACACACCAGAGAACAACAGGGCTATTTCTTGAGAGCCATTTGTCAAGTTGACATCCCTGCCTAGAGTTATTTAGGGCTTTCTAAAGACACTTCTTTCCCTCCCTGGTGCAGGAAGCACCTGTGAGGCTGTTGAGTTGTGGTTTCGCTCAATAGCACTTTGATATCCCTTACGGCTATCAATTACCCTTCTGTCCTTGCTGGCCGGGCTTTGGCCAATATAAAGATAGGAAAACTTACAGAGGATGGTGAAGAGGAAGAGGATGGTGGGTTCCTCTGGGATTTGAGGCCAGACACTGTCTGGAGGTGGGCTTCTTGCTGATTTCTGTGGGGTTCCTCTAGGCCAGGACCATCTGCATCCTTGGCTGGCTGGGCTTGGGACGTCACTGCACTGCTCCTGTGAGACCAGGCCTCCCTCCTGGAACACAGCTGTGCTCCTTGCCAACTACTTAGAGAAAAAGCAGGCCTGTAGGACGAATGTAGCTGGAGCAAAACTGGTCCTCTGATTCAGGTAAATGACTTCAGGGAGAGGGAAGTTGGAAAGAAGTCAGAAGAGAAGAACACAAGTGACCAGAAGACTTGGTGAATGGGCCTCTGTAAGTGGTTAGGGGAATCAGACTTGTTGAGCCTAGGGAAGGAAAGAGTGAGCTAAGAACCAGCTTTGATTACAGGGAGAATAATTGTGCAGAGATTAGTGGTCATTTCCACCGAAAATATGATGTGGGTTACAGATGCTGAAATTGCTGCGAGGATTTTGTTCAGTGTGTGCTGGCCTGTCTGGGCTATTGTATTGTTCTTATTCATGAGGTGGGGGGGGGGGGTGGCTCCTTCCTTGGAGATTTGCATGAATGAAAATGACATCCTACCAGCTGGACTGGTTTAAAGAAAGTTTTAATGGCACATGGGTCTCTTCCCTTCAGTTCACACTGCCCAATGGCCCAATTCAACCCTTATGTCTTAATCGGTTTGGCAGACTCTTGATTGGTATCCAGGCATCCCACCCCTGACCCTCCAATCCGTTTTGCACACTGAGGTTCCATTAACTTTCCTTAAATTTATGGCAATGTCCTGTTCAAAAAAAATGTTTATGCTTCATTTATTCCTTCAACAAATACTGAGCACCTATTGTGTTGAGCACCTATTATGTGTCTGGTACTATACTAAGCTTTGTGCATATGCTATGGCACAAAATGCAGTACAGCCTTACGGAGGTCACTAAGTCTTCATAGCCTTGTCCCAGAATTTTTAAAGGCCACCACTATCTGGTTTCTAATATGTCTTTCTGACTTTATGTCCACTGCAAAGACTTCTCTTCTATGAGCCTGGTTGACTCACCACACCCAACTCACTGTGGGCCTTGCCCGTTGCCACTACTGATGCACTGAATACCCTCATCCAAAGCCTATGTCTCCTTTGGAGCTAACACAGTCTCCCGTCCTTCAGCTGGACCTCTGTCATCACCTGGGTTTAGGAATTCTCCAGCATGTTAGCCCCCACAGCGCTTACTTAGCACTAGATACTTTCTGCCTGAGTACAGATAGCAAACTGGGCTGCTGATGAGCCTACTCTAACCATTGCTGCCTTCACTCATTGTGGGATAGGACCTGAGAGAGATCATGAGCACCTGGACTTTCCCTCCCTATCCAAAGCTCTGCTGTGAGCTGTGATGGGGGTAGGCAGGTGGGGGGAGGTGAGAGGGAAGTGAGGAGGGTGAGGGGAGTGGTTGGCCTGGGCATGCAGAATGTTCTACATCATGAAGAAAAGGTCAAGGATATTGCATCTCTGAATTTAAAGGGGAGAAATGCTCTTGAGACTGTTTAATAAAACAACCTCATTTTACAGATGTGGAAACTGAGTACCAGAGAAACGGATTTACCCAAAGTCACAAAGTAAAAGTCATAGCCTGTTTTCTGATTCGTCCAAAGTCACAAAGTAAACTCATAGTCATAACACCAAGTCTGTTTCCCTTGTCCGCTAAACTATCTATCTTGTCTTTATTTGGTCTGGTGGCTAGAATCCTAAAGAACCTAACACTTCAGGACACACATGAAAGAAATAGGAAATGTGTTAGTTTCTTACTGTGGCTGCAACAAGTATAAACTTGGTGGCTTAGACAACCCAAATTTATTATCTTGCAGTTCTGTAGGTCAGAGGTCCAACATGGGTCTAATGGAGCTAAAACCTAAATGTTTGCAGGGCTTCCTTCTTCTCTGGAAGCTCCAGAGAAGAATCTGCTTCCTTGCCTTTGCAGTTGCTAGAAGATGCCTCTGTTCTTTGGGTGATGGCTCCCTTCTCCTGGCTTCCGAGCCAGAAGTGGTGTGTGGAGTCCTCTTCACATTGCATCACTCCACTTCCTCTCCTGCCTCCCTCTTCTATTTTGAAGGACCCTTGGGATTACATCGGGTTCCCCAAGGTAATCTTCCTATCTTCAAGTCAGCTGAAAAGCAGCCAGAATTCCTCTTTGTCACAGAACATAACATATCCACAGTTTCCAGGGATTAGGATGTAAACATCTGGGTTGTTTTTTTTTTTTTTTTTTCCTGCCTATCACTAGAAGGGAGTAGGAAAATGAGAACAAAGATCAACTCTTTCTCTTGCTTTCTTGACTTCTCTAATTCTCTGTGGCCAGAAAAAGGCAATTTGAAGATATTTTAGACCTCTGTATTCAACCCCAGGCTTCTCCTCTCAGCTATGATTTGGTTAGTATAGCCAAGACACAAAGAAAAGGAATAAAAATGCCAAAATTTATAGAAAAGGAGGCTCACAAATGTTGTCTAACATGGGATGAGGAGGAAGGGAAGGCTTACTAGTTTCTAAGGACTTGTGAATTCCCAGGCTTAAAGGGTATGGGCTTACATTGCCAGAGTGGGGTGTTTAAATGAAACATCCAGATGGAATCCCCTAGTACAAGGTTTGATGATCATTCTAATCAGTAAGAGTGGTGGTGTGAGAAAATGTCCTGAACAATTTAAGGAAAGAACCAACCAACTTCAATTTGGGATGGCTTCATAGACTCACACCCTCTCACAGACTAAAGGACTTTTAAGAGTTTCTTTGTCCAGCTTTCCACCTAGGGCAAGACCCTCTACCTGTACAAGATCTTTCACCATCCATCGTCACCCTTCTTTGTAAAGCTCTGGCCAGAGATGGGAAATCTAGATTCCCTTAGATATTCTCCAATTCTCTGGCTCTATAATTTTTTGTGAATCCCAAATTTCATCTCTAATTACTTCTTGGTATTGGTAGGAAAATCAGACAAAGCGTCCCCACCTCTTCCCCACCAGGATGGTAGGATGTTGACTTGTTGTTATATCTTCATGTAAAAGGGGATCCCTGGGTGGCACAGCGGTTTGGTGCCTGCCTTTGGCCCAGGGCGCGATCCTGGAGACCCGGGATTGAATCCCACATCGGGCTCCCGGTGCATGGAGCCTGCTTCTCCCTCTGCCTGTGTCTCTGCCTCTCTCTCTCTCTCTCTCTCTCTGTGACTATCATAAAAAAAAAAAAAAAAAAAGAATCTTCATGTAAAGGGTCCAAGAACCCTTAGACCACATGTAGTATTTCTCACAAATGGGGCTGCGAGGATAGGGAGGAGTCATCTGCCAGTAGACCTGGCGGCTTCATGGAGTTCTTTCCCTTAGTTGCTATATTAACTGCTATTTAATCTGCCTAGAATTCCCCATCCCTCTTGTGATAACAGAGATCAACTGTCCTCCTCGCCGCATGGGAGACATGACCTAGGACAGCTGATCACATACCTCATGTGTTTAGCCCTAGTGAATGGGCCAATCAGCATCTCATCTTGGATTTTTTCCCCAGCCCCTAGGGGGAACAGGAGGAAACACCTATGTGCTCAGATCATGAGCTATGAGGAGGTGAGCTTTGCCCATGGCCGTGTCCCCACCTCCATGGAGGATCTGGTCTGGGGAAAATAGTATTAAGCAAGAGCAAAAAGGAGAGAGAATGAGAGTCCTGAGGATATCCCTCAATCCAACTGTCTTTTTTGTTTTTGTTATATGAACAAATAAATTTCCTTTTAGGCTTATGCTGGTTTAAGATGTGTTTCTTCCATTTGTAACCCATGAGTCCTGAATAATTTAGGTCCTTTCTCAGTTTTCCTCTTTCCTAGAAATGCTGAAAAGTGAACTAAAAATCAGAAGCTATTAGTGTCAAGAGTCCAGCCTGTCCATTATGATTTGGGGAAGAGTCAGAAGAAAGAAGGGACAGGACATCATTCAGGTGAGACAGATTCTTATCTGTGAGGTCCAGTGAGATGGAATCCACAGGTGATGCATGGGGTCTTGCTACCTCTCCTCTTTCTGGACCTCTACTTGCTTAAAATAAATTATGACTCCAAACTCACATAGATTCAGCCCCAAATTGGCATCCCAAGGTGAGTGTTTTTCTATTTTGGTGTCAATCAGAGATTTAGAGAGTACTCAGTAGATTCACTGGTAAACACAATGTTTTGGCAGCAGAGGGAGAAAAAAAAAAAGAAAAATAGGGGGAGGGAAGCAAACAAAGTAGCAGGAGAACTAAGGAGAGAGAGAGAGAGAGAGAAAGAAAAAGAGAGAGAGAGAGATGACTACATCAGCAAAATGCTGACTGAATATCTCCTATGTGTGTAAGGTTGTGCTAGTTTCAACCTGTCATTCCAAAGCAACAAGCAGAAACCTTGTTTGTGACGACAGACGCTAAGAGATAGGTGTGTCTGGTGTATGAAAAATGCACACCCAGGTATGAATGGCAAGCAGCAAAGTAAGTGGACAATTACTCATGAAGGCTGTTGAGGAAGGAACAGGATGAATGGGCCATGTTTAAACCAGAAGTTAAGTTAAAACATATGGAAAATGTTTTTTTGATATTCACTTAGAGCCTGGAACAGTCTACACGAAGAGGCTGTGGCATCTCCTGTAGAGGGAGGCTGCTGCAAATAGTTTAGACTGCCTCATGGCTGCTTCACAAGCTTGATTACAGGCCTGCATCTCTGCCCTTCACATCTGCTTTTCAGTAACAGCATGGGGGGAAGGCAAGCTGTAAAAGGCTTTTGCATTTTTTTCCTGGCGGACTTTGTTTCTCATGTTTGTTTTGTGAAGAAAAAAAATATATATATATATAGTGCAGTAAACAGTTGAACAAAATCTACACAGTTTTGTCCACACTTTTTAAATGCCCCCAGATTTGGATATAGTGTTTATTTTCGTAGCTCAAAAGTCAGAATGGATCTGGAAAGTCAGAAGATAGCTGAACTTTTGACTCTGCCCTTCAGCTCACACACTTTTGTGCATTGTTTTATCTTCAAAATGGGAAAACGAGGAACCATTCTTCAGCCATATCTCGCTCACAGAGCTTTTCCCCTCCTGCAGACTGTGCCACCACCCGCAAACTGGAAAACACCCCAGGAAACCATCACACCATTGTGAAAGGACTAATCGCCACACAACACTTGCTTTTCCTTCCTGGACTGCGTCACGGGCCATGGCTGTGTGGTTCCCACATTGTTTCTGTCATGGTCCCAAGGAGCATAACTCTTAATCCAGGGTCTGGGCAGGACAGCCTGTCTCAGCACGAGCTCTTATGTAAGTGGCTGTGGGGAGAGCTGGCAATAAACAAACATTTTTCCAGCCCTTGTTTTCCCTGCAGCCTTGAAAAATTTCTCTCTGGGGTTGCTGCTGCACTCCTGCAACACGATGGCAAATTCCCAGCTTAGAAATATCTTGCGCTGCATTTCTAGATTCTAAAATCAGAACAGAGCGATCCAAGTGTTCAAAGAAACTGAATTATTGTGGGATATTTAGATGGATTTCTCTAAAAGGGGATTTGAGGCAGCATTTCAGAAAGCTCATCCACAGGTCTGTGCCGCTGGTACCTACTGGTAAATTCCATCATCACTTCAGGGCCACAGATGGGGAGCAAGCAGATGATAGGAATGAACCTGGTCATGGAAAAGTGATTTCATGGCTACCAAGTCTCATCCACCAGTGTCAAAGTCAGACCTACCGCATGAACAAAATACACACATATTACCAGAACAACGAGGCCAAGAATTTGTAGACCCCTTTTTCCTTGGGCCACTCTCACTTAGAAACTCAAAGAAGGAACAGTTTACAATAGTGGCCTCAAAACACTCTGCCTCTTACTCCCGTTATTGAATTTAGTGGACATCCCACCTAAGTAGGTAACGTCCTGCATGAGCACCAAGACAGGCTCCCAGCCCACTGGGGTACACGCCTGTTTCCCAGGCGAAAGCTATTGCTCCTGTGGTGGACACGGATGTCACCTGTGAGGTTACCTGGCCTCAGCTGCTTGTCCAAAGTGGTCATGGTCATGTCCTCCTGCCCACCCCCCATAATAGTCTCCATTGGGAGACCCCAGCCTAAATAACTGTGCTCTCAGTTTCCCAACAGTGGTCGGATGCTCTTTGGGCACTCCCTGTGCTGAAGGCCAACATGGCTGCTCTGTATCTCTGAGTAACTCAAATCATTTCACTATGAATTACCAAGTATGTTTGTTATTTGGGGGAATTGATCGTGATGGGAAGCACATCCACAGTTTCTTTCAGATTTCTTTGAGTCTATGGAGACCCCTGGAAGAGAATTTATTGCCTATAGCCTGAACACATTGCTACACATTCAAGAAGGCTTTATTCTGCTCGTTCGCAAGCCTGGGTCTGTGGCCATATTAATCTCATTTCTCTCATCATTGTCTCCACAACATCCATAAAACTAAGATAGAGCCATCTGGAAAGGGAATAGCCGTCCCAAGGCCACTTGGCTAGTCTTTGAAGACAGGGAGCTAGGGTTGGCTGCATAATTTGCAGGGCCTGATGCAAAATAAGAATGTGGGTCCCCTTTGTGAAAATTATTAAGAACTTCAAGATGGCAAGAGCCAAGCATTAAACTAAGTGCAGGCCCCAGGCAACTTGCACAGGTCACATGCCCCCAAAGGTATGATGTGTGTAGCTTTTATTCAAAGTTTCTAGTTATCAGAGTGGAGTAGCTAGAGGAAATAAGTACTTTGCATGCCCTGTAACAAAGTCTAAGGCAGAGTGACATTAAGTGGTGGCTTCTTCTTCTTCTTCTTCTTTTTTAATTTATTTATTCATGAGAGACACACAGATGGAGAGAGAGAACAAAAAATCTACACAGTAGATTTTTCTGTAGTCACAGAGAGCAGAGACATAGGCAGAGGGAGAAGCAGGCTTCATGCAGGGAGCCTGATGTGGGACTCGATCCCAGGACTCCAGGATCATATCCTGAGCTGAAGGCAGATGCTCAACCACTGAGCCACCCAGGTGCTCCTAGGTGGTGGCTTCTAATGGGGAGTCTTGTGGGGTCGCTATGAATCACAGATACCATTCTAAGTACTTCCACATGTAAAATCATTTCATACACATACATACACACATATAGATATATATATATAAATAATCTACATCTACTAAATCATAAATCCTCACAGCAACCATACAAAAGAGGCACTATTGTTTACTACTGCTTTATAGATGAGGACACTGAGGCACAACAGAACTTCAAAAAGCATTGACTGAATGATAGATTCTCAGCTTTCTGATGCTGACTCTCTATTCTTCTATCTACCTGGAGCTGACTGCATCATGCTAAACTCATGGGCAATGGCTGTGTATGCCACAAAACAAATTTATTCCTACACAAAGATGGGTGCTACCCATATATTCATTCCCATAATCCAGGGTACACCTCCTTTGGGAATTAAGGTACCTGGGATGGCTGAAGAAAAAATTAGAAGGTTTCTCAGTGAGCACAGAATCAAAACAAAGCTAACTGCCTAATCTCAGGGGGGATGTCCAGCAGACTAATACAACATCTGGGAAATCATCCTTTTTGTGCTTAATGGCCTTCTTCCTGGTGGACAGAGTGCTCCTGTCTGTTGAGCACAGGGTTTCTCTCCAGCACATGGTATTGTCTGGGCCACCTCATGCCAGGCCAGTTACATTACAACTGAATGGCTTCTACCTTTCTTTATGTTGTGTTCTGATCTGGGGTTTGATCCCAAATGTCAAGATTCCAGCAGGAACTTATTTACAAATCAACTCTGAGGATCCCCAATCCACAGGAGGACTGTTGCTTTCTACCTGTTTCCACTTCCTTGGGTGAACGGAATCTGGGCCTCTATGTGCTGCCTGAACTTAGCATTTAGGTGCTCTAAAGAAGAGTAGAATGGTAACATGTTAAAATAGATTATGTTAGTTCCACCAGGAATTGAAGATAAATATGCCAGGCTGGCCCCTGGGATGTAAGTTAACTCCCTAAAGGCTCTTACCCGACTGGCATTAAATAATTCAACAACGAAACTACACTTGAGTAGGTTTCAAGTGGAACAGAGGAAATAGTCGTAAAGTAAATGACTTTTGCATCATTCGGGAATTCATTCTTTTGTTTCGTTTTGCTTTGTTCGGTAACCCTCCACTTGAAAGTTGTCTTCTCCTTGCCAAACATTGGGGTGATTCATAAAACCAACTTCTGATGTAAAGAGAAACTGCTAGAGGTGATTTTGAAGGGCATCTCTGGAAGCCAGTTTAAAGAGTAGCATGACTGAATTATGAAGAGAATGATGCCAGTGATTGTGAATAACATTAAAAATAATTTTACATACAGGTGGCAAGCATTGTGCTAACTGAATAAAAACAACCCTATGAGATTATTCCCATTTTACTGAGAAAGAATGAGTTTGGGACCAGCAATGGTTATAAAGATAAAGGTGATGATTCTTAAATCCTGAACTAAAAGCAGTAAGAATTGGCTACAATTGGAAATTTGTCTGGGTTGGAAGAGATGGTTCCAGGGAGACCAGCATGGGCTGGATACTTGTGGGGCACATGGAGGAAGACCAGGGACCACAACTAGCCAACCAATACACATGTAGGAAGGTCCTAAAAGGATCTGGGTGGGGAAAGGACCAGGTCAGGTCCTTCTTTCAGATTAGGCCCACCTGGGTGAAGCCCTGAAATCCCTTACAGAGAGAGGACCAAAAAGCCCACCAGGACCTCTTACTCTCGGGCTAGGTGTGGATTTGAATCCTAACTGATTGTATGTGCTCATTTATGCTCAAGTTAACTGTTGAGTAGATGGCATTCCACAGTGTGGATTTTGCCTCTCTTTCCTAATTTCTTTTGCTCTATCACAAACTCCAGGTAATAAAACTCTCTCAATGCTGAGAGGCAGAAGCCAGCTGAACCCCACTTAGTCACTTAGTCTTCTGTGCCTCCCTTGGGAGGTGGTTTAATCATACCCATTTGTAAAAGAGGAATTGGTGGCTCAGACATACTCAGTAATTTTCACAGCTACGTACTTCACAGGTGAGGGTTCAGACCTTGGCCTCGGTCTCTCCGGCTCTTCCCTTACACTGGGGAGTCAGGCACACTGCCGCACTCATACACAAGCAGTTCACAGGCTTATTCCTATCTTCAGCGTGCCTCCCACTACTCTGCCTTCCTGTAGCTGCCCCTGGGCTCTAAGCCAAGCACACCATCTCCTTTAGCTCACTGCTTTGTCTACGCATATGCAGTTACTGAGAAAAGCAAAAATATGGCTGGGATGTCCTATCTACATTTTTATGTTCAAAATCAGTTATTTGAAAGCAATGTCAAAATACAGTAATAATAATAATAATAACAGTTCACAGTTAAAGCAGGACATACAATAGTGCTTCTATAGCATCTACTATGTGTTAGGTACTGTTTTAAGTGTGTTATATTAATTCACTTTGCCCTATATCTTCATAAAGCAGTGTGTGTGTGTGTGTGTGTGTGTGTGTGTGTGTGTTAAAGAATGCTAGAATTTCAGTTTTCTTCTCCAGTCTTCAAACTTCTCAAAATGAATTTTAGCGGGGCCTGACCTAAATAGAACCAGTTCTAACCTGTGGCTCCAAAATGATCCCACTCTAATGCCTACCTCTTTGGCAAAGTGGGGGGCCAAACAAAACTCTAAGGTCTAAGTTGCATCCTGCATTCCCCCAGGCCTGGTCTCCCTGGGAGTGTTTCTCACAGTCTGTGGTTCTTTCTTTCCTTCCTTTTGCTTCCTCCCCTGTCACCACAAAGTCTTTCTTTTTCATCTTGAAGAGCCACATGCTAATTACCAAACACACCAACATAGCCACTCTCCTGGGGCTTTCAGGGCCAAGACTCCCGGCTTGCGGAACACTTGTAGCTTTCTCCCACCATGGAAGGGTCATGCCACAGAGCCATGAGAGACACATGTGGGCAGACAGAGGGGAGAATCTGGCCCCAGGTCCAACGACATGCAAAATCAAGCTCTGGGGAGTAATTCCCCTCATAAATCTCGGCTTTAACTACAAATTATTTAGACTATCCAGTTTCACTTCCTTCTCCTCTCCCATCAGATTCAGAGAAGTTCAGACTTGAGAGAAACATTGAATCTGAATTAAGTGTCATCAGCTTGATCATCTCTAAATCTCTCCTTTCACAGAGGAAGCCTAGGAGCGGGGAGATGTGGGGGCAAGGGGTCCCTGGGGCAGGGATCAGAAGAGGTCTACAGATCAAAAGGAGCCTGCCAAGCCAAACTGGATTTGGACTTACTAATGTTGAAGATGGTACCACCCAAATGAAAGACAAAAGGCTGTGATGTACTGCCCTTCATAACTGTCCTGCGTGGTACCCTTCCGGAAGTTTGAAACAGGAAATAAACAAGCTTTCAGGGGTTACAGCAAGACAGTAATGACAGCTTTGGAGTGCAGCTGCAGCCACTTTCTGTGATTAGACCTCTGTCCCTCCCTTGGCCTTGGCAATGGGTCTAGGGCGCTATTTGATCCCTTGGCTTTCATTCCACCCAGTTCAAGTACCTGCTTGCAGGCTTTTCCTTGCCCAGCACACAAACAAACTTTAAATGACAAAGGAAAACACTGCCAGTGTTTTCCAAGGCAGGCCTCAGGCGGGGATTTCCCAGAATTTGTTATGAGAGGCAACCTGCCTCCCAACCAATTCCAAAGGAGCCGGGAACCAGGTGGAAAAGCCTTGAGTCAGGCCTAGAGAATTTCAGTTTCAACACCCACTCAGCAAGAGGCTGTTTAATTATACGTGTTACCTTCAATGAAAAGGTCACCCACCCTGTAGTAAATGATTAATTGTTGGCTGCTTCACATACTGTTCTGAGTCTAATCCCTTTACATTTCTGGTTAATTTTTGTAGGAAAACCATGATGCGCTTCGTTTTCTTTTATGAAATGGTAACCACAGTCGCCAGTCAATTGGTGAGCTGGCTCCATTTGACGGATCTTTTGCAAACAACTCTGTGACGGGTTGAAGGGTAGGGATGGGCAGCATCATACCCAATTTGTTGTTCCAAATCTGCTGTAAGTGGCTCACTCAAGTCAAACATTCACTGACTGATTGGAAATCAGTTGACTAATCCTTGTGGTCTACACACAGAAGGAAGAAAATACGCAGGCTTCTAGAGAGAACATTCATTGACACCACACTGCTACTGCATTCAGGGTCTTCCAGTGACAAACTTGCTGTCCTCAGCCCTTAGGGTGACTGACCCAGGAAGATCAGAAGGTCCCTTTGTAGGGCCTGTCTTAGGACACCTGAGTCTAAAACAATGCTTAGCCCTGTCACACTTGCTGGCTTTCCTCTGATGGTGATGGCCAAAGGGACAGAGAAGTGTTGCTGAATTTGACCTATAACACATGCCACAATTTAGCGCCTTCATTTCCCTCAAGAGCATGGTTGTTGAGAGTCTAATTTGTTGGGGATTACTTTTAGGGGAGATAAGGGGAATGATGGATTGGTAGATAGAGGGACTGTCAAATGCATTCTGATAATTTCTTCACCTTTTTTCCTATCTGGGACTCATTCAATATCTGTTGGAAGCTCCTTAATAACCACAGGCATATCATTAGTACCTGTATCCAGGAGACGACCCAGTTAGCTTAACAACTGTGGGAGCATTTATGAACATTAAATATTTTTTCAGATTCAGGATAGAAATAGAAATAAATTTTAAAAATTTAAATGTTGACAAACCCTACAAACATCACACCCCACTCCTCCATCCCCCATAGCATACCGTTTCTATTAACTAATTGCCTCTGTGAGATTTCTGTTCATGTCTTTTGCCCATTTCATGATTGGATTGTTTGTTTCTTTGGTGTTGAGTTTCATAAGTTCTTTATATATCTTGGAAACTAGCCCTTTATCTGATACGTAATTTGCAAATATCTTCTCCCATTCTGTAGGTTGTCTTTTAGTTTTGTTGACTGTATCCTTTGCTGTGCAAAAGCTTCTTATCTTGATGAAGTCCCAATAGTTCATTTTTGCTTTTGTTTCTTTTGCCTTCGTGGATGTATCTTGCAAGAAGTTACTGTGGCCGAGTTCAAAAAGGGTGTTGCCTGTGTTCTCCTCTAGGATTTTGATGGAATCTTGTCTCACATTTAGATCTTTCATCCATTTTGAGTTTATCTTTGTGTATGGTGAAAGAGAGTGGTCTAGTTTCATTCTTCTGCATGTGGATGTCCAATTTTCCCAGCACCATTTGTTGAAGAGACTGTCTTTCTTCCAATGGATAGTCTTTCCTCCTTTATCGAATATTAGTTGACCATAAAGTTGAGAGTCCACTTCTGGGTTCTCTATTCTGTTCCATTGATCTATGTGTCTGTTTTTGTGCCAGTACCACACTGTCTTGATGACCACATCTTTGTAGTACAACCTGAAATCTGGCATTGTGATGCCCCCAGATATGGTTTTCTTTTTTAAAATTCCCCTGGCTATTCGGGGTCTTTTCTGATTCCACACAAATCTTAAAATAATTTGTTCTAATTCTCTGAAGAAAATCCATGGTATTTTGATAGGGATTGCATTAAACGTGTAAATTGCCCCGGGTAACATTGACATTTTCACAATATTAATTCTGCCAATCCATGAGCATGGAATATTTTTCCATCTCTTTGTGTCTTCCTCAATTTCTTTCAGAAGTGTCCTATAGTTTTTAGGGTATAGATCCTTTACCTCTTTGGTTAGGTTTATTCCTAGGTATCTTATGCTTTTGGGTGCAATTGTAAATGGGATTGACTCCTTAATTTCTCTTTCTTCAGTCTCATTGTTAGTGTATAGAAATGCCATTGATTTCTGGGCATTGATTTTGTATCCTGCCACGCTACCAAATTGCTATATGAGTTCTAGCAATCTTGGGGTGGAGGCTTTTGGGTTTTCTATGTAGAGTATCATGTCATCGGCGAAGAGGGAGAGTTTGACTTCTTCTTTGCCAATTTGAATGCCTTTAATGTCTTTTTGTTGTCTTATTGCTGAGGCTAGGGCTTCCAGTACTATGTTGAATAGCAATGGTGAGAGTGGACATCCCTGTCTTGTTCCTGATCTTAGGGGAAAGGCTCCCAGTGCTTCCCCATTGAGAATGATATTTGCTGTGGGCTTTTCATAGATGGCTTTTAAGAAATCTCACAGAGGAAGACATAGACATGGCCAACATGCACACGAGAAAATGCTCTGCATCACTTGCCATCAGGGAAATACAAATCAAAACCACAATGAGATACCACCTCACACCAGTGAGAATGGGGAAAATTAACAAGGCAGGAAACCACAAATGTTGGAGAGGATGCGGAGAAAAGGGAACCCTGTTACACTGTTGGTGGGAATGTGAACTGGTGCAGCCACTCTGGAAAACTGTGTGGAGGTTCCTCAAAGAGTTAAAAATAGACCTGCCCTATGACCCAGCAATTGCACTGTTGGGGATTTACCCCAAAGATTCAGATGCAATGAAACGCCGGGACACCTGCACCCCGATGTTTCTATCAGCAATGGCCACAATAGCCAAACTGTGGAAGGAGCCTCGGTGTCCATCGAAAGATGAATGGATAAAGAAGATGTGGTTTATGTATACGATGGAATATTACTCAGCTATTAGAAACGACAAATACCCACCATTTGCTTCAACGTGGATGGAACTGGAGGGTATTATGCTGAGTGAAGGAAGTCAATCGGAGAAGGACAAACATTATATGTTCTCATTCATTTGGGGAATATAAATAATAGTGAAAGGGAATATAAGGGAAGGGAGAAGAAATGTGTGGGAAATATCAGAAAGGGAGACAGAACATAAAGACTCCTAACTCGGGGAAACGAACTAGGGGTGGTGGAAAGGGAGGAGGGCGGGGGGTGGGGGTGAATGGGTGACGGGCACTGAGGGGGACACTTGATGGGATGAGCATTGGGTGTTATTCTGTATGTTGGTAAATTGAACACCAATAAAAAATTAATTTATTAAAAAAATATTAACTAATTGCCTGACATACCTCTACAATACTGTTTTCCCCATACCTTTTTGGCTACATACTCTTTGATAACCTCTTTATATGACAATAATTTTATAGAAAAAAACAATAGGATAGTCTTTCCTCTGACATGGTTGATCAAAACCAGTTTTTTAAAAATTTAAATTAAATAGTTGGGATGCACGAACAACTCTCACAAGGATATATTTGCTATTTATAGTACTACTCCTCAAGAGTTTGTGCCCTACGGACACAGAGAGAACTTCCTTTTTTACTACATGTCCACGAGAACTGAAATCTGTATTTGCGATTTTACACGTGTAACGACTAGAGGAATTCCCACAGACCAGCTTCTGCTTTTGTAACCTCAAATCTGGGCGATCCTCCATTTCCCATCCATTTGCAGGTCTGGATTCTGCATAATGCCTTTTATCGTAGTATGACATCTGGCTGTGTGTCTTCATATCATGACACTAGATGAGTTGGTGCAGTGGGTTCTCAGAGTATTTCTAGAAGCAATCCTATGCTGACTTGAATAGCAATAACATAACTATTATATACAAACATGACTGTGAACCATATAAATGTATCCCATTAAATGCAAACCAAATGTATCTCCAACTCACCTTCCCTTCAGCAGAATCCCAAAAATGCTGTGGCAACTTGCGCAGGGGTTAGTGTGGTGAAGGGAAAGTCAGAGCAGAAGGATAGTTTTAACTGATTTCAGTGAAAATGTTTCACTTTTGCAAATTGGTCTTATAGCTTAAGTTTTATTCACAGTAATTGTGCCTCGGCTTGTATCCATTTTAAAGCCCAGTTCAGTGCTCAGTAAATAGCTGTTAATTGAAGGAATGAGGAACTCAGTCTGTAAAGGACAATGCAGAGGGATGAAAGAGGACATCAAAGGTGAGGCTACTGCTAGCCATGTGTGCACCCCAAGCAGCATCTCAGCCTAATGTGGGAACCAGGAAGCAGCCACGTGGCCAGCTGAAGGAAACTTCCAGGGATGTATCGGCTGAGAGGATCTGGTTTTGGGATCATGACATTTTCCAAAAGTACAGAGCAGTCTTGGCTGTTAGAAAATATGAGAGGGCAGCCAGGATATTCCAGAGAAAAAGATAAAAGAGGTTGAATGTGGAGAGGAAAGGATGATAATGATTATGATTTTCTTCACTAGGCCTCTGACTCCCTCAGTAATGGCAATTCTGTGTGTGGCCTAGAAGGACAGCAGGTCAGAAGTCACTTATGGGTAGTAAGCACACAAAGGTTTCTGAAGTGACCCACCAATGAATGACAGCCAGTCTGCTGGCCCTGGAGAGAATTCCTTACTATGTCTGTGTTTCTAGGAGGCCTTTGTGGTTAGTTCTTTTCCTGAGTAAGAAAACAGGTTTACAGGGGAGGGACTGTTATCTATGAGACTTATTTGTGAGCCTCTGAGATCTGTGGCAGAGCTGGAACAAGACCTTATATTCACTACTTCCTATTCTCCAGGGTACCACTATTCTCCTGTTGGCTCACTGATTCAATGACTATGTATTAACTATGTATCGATCACATCTACAGGCCAGGTCCTGTTCTAGGACTAGGGGTACAGTGATGGACAGGACCAACAAAGCCCTTGCCCTCAAGGAGCTTCCATTTTGTGGCAGGGGGTGACAAGTAGTATACAAGCAAGTGAATAATATGTATCAGCTCCAGGTTGTGATAAGTGTTCTGGAGAAACTGAAATAGGGGTGGGATATGAGTTTTGAGAGGTGGAGGGGGGTGGTAACAGCAATTTTAGGAGTGTTTCACTTTTGGGGAGATAATACCTGGGGCTAGAATGATGAGAGGAGGCAGGTGTGCAAGCACCCAGGCAAGGATGCTCCAAGAAGAAAGGGAACACGAAGGCTCTGAGACCAAGACGAGCTGGCACATCGGAGGGCCAGTGTGTCTGCAGCAAAGTGAAGAGGTGAAGAAAGGCAGGAGAGGAGATGAGAGGGACAGGGGCCAGACTGTGATGAGTTTTGTAGACTATGGTGAGGTTCATAGATTTGGACAAATTAGCTTCCCTGGGTTGACAAATTGACTCTCCATATTACAATACTATGCCACATTCCTAGAAGGGTACAAAGAAGGTGACTATTGTGAATCTAGAAACCACCAAACCAGTGCTAACAGCAAGTTCAGGGACCTGTGAGGGTGAAGGAAGGGTGTGCAGACCTCAGAGGAACAATGGAGTGAAGTAAATTGGTCTCACACGATCCCTGCTGGGGCATGTTCCAAGGCACTCAAGAGAGTAATCGGGCACCAGATGCGCAGAAATAGTCTTTATAGTTTATAAAGGACACTTTGGTTATATGAACAAACAGGCGGTAGTGGGAAAAGAAAGGTTACAGAAAGGCCAATTAGAAGGTTATTTTGGTTGTTAGGCTAGAAAAGCTAGTCAATGGTAATAGACACAGGCATGTATCTTGGGGATAGAGCTGCAAAGACCTGCTGAACAACTGGAAGAGGATGTCAGAAAGAGGGGAGGAGCATGGTGTCATCATTTGCTGAAATGAGAAAGATGAGAGAAAAATAACATTTTGGTGGGAAGACCTGAAAATTCTCTTTGACTGTGTTGTTTGCAACACCTAATAATATATTAAACGTTAGACAGAAGACATTCAACAGAAGATTGCAACCCAAGGAGAAATTCAGGGTTGCATTTGTATATTACTGGTTTCATTGGCTCATACTGATGCTTCAAGAGTGTTGTGAGTAAGCCAGGCAAGTACACAATTCAAATATTGCCATTGACCCCTATGACAAGTTAACTGGCTCTTCACTAAAAATGCTTGCTCCCCCCCAATAAAAGAGCTGTTGCTGGAAGCAGCTGCCCACTAGGACTCATTTCTTAGCCTCTCTTGCATTTAGGTGGGAATGATGTGACTAATGTTTCTAGGTCAAGGCATTTACAAAGCAATTATATCTTAATCAGTTTCTCCACTTCCCTGTTTAGCTGGCCGGATGCAGAAGATGTGTCCCTTGGGCAGTATTTCTCAACCTTGGCACTACTGACATTTTGGGCCAGAAAATTCTTTTTTGCAGGATCTCTCCTGTGAATTGTATATTCCTGGCCTCTACTTAGAACTGATAGGAAAAAACTACCCTAGAGGATAGTGAAGCCACAAAATGGGAAGAGACCTGAGTTTCTGAACCACTGCATGGAGGATAGCCATCACCTGATGAGTAGAATCCACATTGTACTGTCACATGAACGATAAATAAACGTTTATTGTAGTAAGACACTGATGTACATTAGTAGATCTTAAACATTCACATCACAAGAAAAGAAATTTTATAACTATGTAAGGCAACAGATGTTAACTAGACTTACTGTGGCCATAATTTCTCAATATATAAAAATAGCAAATCATTATGTTGCACACCTGAAACTAATAAAATGTTATATGTCAATTACACTTCAGTTAGAAAAAAAAATTAAAAACCACTGCAACTCACAGGAAGAAATATATTGTGACCTTGGACACACATGAGTTTCACAGCCCAATACTGAACAGTACTATGAGCAGATGATTCTGATATAGATAATATATTTGTATACTATCTATACCATTCAAGTTATGGCTATAAAAAGTTTATAAGAAAATGGGAAAATGATGATTTGATTATGTTGAAAAACAATATGTTTTAACTGAGCTCTTTCCCATGGCAATCCTTGAGCACTATGTATAAAAGTCTTTTTTTTCTTTCTTTCTTTCTTTCTTTCTTTGTTTCTTTGTTTCTTTCTTTCTTTCTTTCTTTTTCTTTCTTTCTTTCTTCTCTTTCCTTTGCCTAAAAATGTTGTTTTTCTAATAGAAAGGAAACCTAATACCTTATTTGAAATCCAAAGAAAACCCAGGTTCTGGCCCCCACAATGATTCTGACAGACTATGTAATCTATAAAAGTGGTGTGAGGAAAATATGTTACTTCCACAAGGAATTCTGGAGGGAGAAAGAATTACATTATTTGTAGCACTTTCCAAGGGCTAGTTCTATATAAATATAAGGTATTATTTTATCTGCCTTTCATAATTAGAAGGAAAAAAATATTATGAAACATTTTCTTTAAAAAAAAACTGAGTCCTGAGTAATTGCTACCATGGACATTCAATAGAGCATGGAAGTTAAGCTCAAATGGTAACCTGTTTTTCTGTCCCACACTATTTTACTTGATTAAAAAAATTCTAGGTCCTAAATCTCCAGGCAACAAGGATCCCCGAGAGCTGCAATTGAAGTAAAGGAACTAGTTTTTCTTGAGATATCTCCCTTTCTGGAGTTTTCAATGGAAAGTTTTATGAAAAGTAAAACATAATAGAGTTAATGAGAAGGTAGAGAAGTCCAGTCTTCAAGACTCCAATTTTTCCTAGAGGACCTCACAGCTTTTCCTTTGCAATGTAATCTTGTGTGGTTACACATAACTTTGCCAATTGGTTCCAGAAGTTGGTCAACTGTTTTGATATCTCTCTGAGGAGTTATCTTTTGTTGCTCATGGCATAGACACTTCCTAAGACTGTAATTTCTTGGACTTCAATTACCTGTGAAGTCTCTTTTGGAAAGATTAAAACAAGTATCAAGGGCACCATCATCTTGCTTTTCCCACCCAGATCCATTAGTGTTTCATGCCTCAGTGGATAGAAAGAGAAATTATGGAAGGTAGAAGAAAGAGATTTTAAGTAACTTTAGGCAAATGATGGAGTTGGATATAAATGGAGACGATGTATAGAGAGACATGTTTTTTATTCCAGAAGGATGATAGAATGGAACATCATCACTATCACCCATCCTAGGAACTCTCTAGCCTTGAAATTCCTGGGCACTTTTAATAGTAATAATTAATAACAACTAATAATTAATAATAATTATATTTAATATGTAAATATTAGTATATATTATAACATATTATATATAATGCTTGTAATGAAAACCATAATAGCTGGACTAAACATTTAGTGATCTCTAAGTGATGGACACTGTACGAAGCATTTTATGTTTCATTTTATTATTTCATTTAATCCTCACAATAACCAAAGAGGTAAATTTTACTATTACTCATTCAGGAGGATAAGTAACCTGCCCAAATACCAAAGCTAGCCATTGGCACTGTGAGGATTTGAATTTGAGTAAGTTAGAATCCAAAGTTAATGTTCTTAGCCATTATGCTATACTGCCTTCTCGATGCTCATAAGACATCTACAGTAAACGTATACGTTCTAGAGCAAGGTCTCAAGGCTAATCAGTGCTCTTTTGTAACACCTTTGCCTTTCTTAAAGAAATAATGCTTTCTCCAAAACCTAATGTACTAGATATGATACACTGTGAAAACATTACTTTTTGGTTTTTTCAAATTTGTCAGTTTATGATTGTCCCTAAGTGATCATCTATAATTCCTCTTTCTCCTGGAAATAAATCCACTTTCTACGAGCACATGCCACTTTGGGTGTATGACCCAGGTCTAGCCACAGTGATTAGTCCAGATTTGGGCACACGATTCAGTGTGATCAATTAGAATCCTTCTCTGAGACCTTTCTAACTGGAGGTGGTAAGAAGACTCTTGCGACCTGAGCCAATAAATCTCCTTTTTGGGGGGGTCTTACTTTATATTGAGCTTCTGAAAGAGTCTTGGTTAATGTAACCTTATCCGCAACTCTTCTCAATTTTTGTTTTATTGTAGGCCCTAGTACACTTTAGCTATAGGGGAATTTGGATTTGTACCAATAATACCAAAAAAAATCATTTGATATTAAATGAAAAATGAGATAAAGAGGGGGGAAGGGTACTGCTAGGAAAGCATCTTCATGTTTGAGACCTAGTGTTGGAGTGTTACAGAACATAGTTCCAAGGGAAGTTATAATATTTCTTCTCGAAATATTTGTTTAAATATGGTAAGAAATTTTAACAAGGAGGAGGTGCTAGAGAAGATGCAGTCCTGCCTAAATGTAGGAGAGTCCTGAAGATTTTCTGGATCTAATCTCTACTATTTTGTGCCAAGTTTGAGGACTCATTATACTTTAGGCTTTATAAAATATTTCTCCTCTGGGTGCTTCTGTTTGCGTAAATTTTCTATATTGGGTATGCATGTTTTTCTAGTGGAAACTTTCTCCATTGTACATCTTTTTTTCCCCTAAGGACATATAAGAAAAAAAATATCATCTTGTTTTTCTATCTAAATGGAGGTTTGTGCTAAACACAAAAATCTAACTACAAATAAATTATGCTCTGATCTTGAAGGATAAAATAAACACAAAGCATTGCAGAGCTGCATTTTGTCAGAGCCAAATGGAACATGACGTTCAGAAGTTTCCAGTTGGGTTCCAAAATTAGAATGAATCTTGGCAAAATGCATACTCATGTCCCATTTAGGAATCTTATCATTTGAACTCATTACTGGCTACTCCACGCCTTACTCATTCCAGTAGTTCCCAGGAGGTCTGAGGACCTTCTTCCATGAGTTCTGGAGCTTCCCTAAGTCAGCTAGTTTTAACTTTGCCTAAGTTAGGAAGGAAATAGGGCATCAAAAACCCGACCAGTGATCTATGACTTGAACACCCACTTCCAGCCGCATGTCTTCTGAGAAATTCAGCTGTTGCTACAGAATGCATGCATTGAGTAGTCATCACTACTGGATTTTACAGCTTAGCCCTCTCAAAAGAATTTGGTGGTAGATGCTGAATCTAAGCCTTCTGGTTGGGCCACGAGCTCTGGTTACTATGAGAGTGTCTCTGGATTATATATTCTATAATAAATAGTTCATTTCTTGACTGGAAGACTTCTTGGATAGGAAGTCTGGTTCAAGGGTGAGAGCACGGGAGTTCCTATCAGGAAACTCTAAAATGGCTGCCAATTAATGTCAAGCAAGGGTGAAAACTTGCTGAGCTCCCTTCCAGGGGCCAGAATGCCAAACTCCATAATCAAAATGGACTGGAAGATCTTCCCTCTGTTGTTCATAGGGCCTCTAAGCTCAGTATTTCATCTTATCTCCCACTACTCATGAATCAGAGTGTAAATACTTTCATCAACCAGTGTCCTATTAGTCCCTTAACATGCTATGTTCATTCTAACTTCTGGACTTCAGCTCATTCCAGTTTTTCTCTTGGAACACTTCCTTTCAGTGCACCCTGTAAATGCCATTCACTGTCTCAAGCCCATCTCACACCTTTTTACATCCTGTATCAGGCATCTCTGCCAACAATTTCAACCCATTTTGGTTGCTTGCCTCTCTCTTTTTTAGTTGCCTCCATCACACAATTACTACTTAATTAATATTCTGTCTTTTATCTTTCTGCAATTGCATGCCACGATTATATTAAAGCATTCTGAATTCAAGGCACATATTTTAGACTCTTTTTTTTTTTTTTAAATCTCTTGAAACTGGAAAGATAGGTATTTGGAGTTTGCCCAAAGTTGAATGTAAATCTAACAAAAAATGAGCAAAATCTGTAGACTGAAACATATAGAACTTTACTGAGATAAAGTGAAGAAGACATGCAAAAATGAAGGTATAGATCATGTTCACAGATTGGAAGACTCAGTATTAAAATCAGATGATTATTTTCATGAGCAGAGGAGAGGCAAAGATTTCATTAATAGCATTTATAAATTTTATGATGTACTAAATATAAAACTGACACTACAGGGTATTAAAAAAGAATACTTCAGGGGATCCCTGGGTGGCGCAGCGGTTCGGTGCCTGCCTTTGGCCCAGGGCGCGATCCTGGAGACCCGGGATCGATTCCCACATCGGGCTCCTGGTGCATGGAGCCTGCTTCTCCCTCTGCCTATGTCTCTGCCTCTCTCTCTCTCTCTCTCTCTCTCTCTGTGACTATCATAAATAAATAATAAAAAAAACAAAAACAAAAACAAAAAAAAAACAAAAAAAAAAAAAGAAAACTTCAGTGTGCTTGGGTGATGTAGTCAGTTAAATGTCCAACTCTTCGTTTTGGCTCAGGTCATGATCTCAGAGTCATGAGATTGGCCCCGCATTGGGCTCTGTGCTCAGCGCGAGTCTGCTTCAGATTTTCTCTCCTTCTCCCTTTGCCCCTCCCCCCAACTCTCTCTCTCTAAAGTAAATAAATAAATCTTAAAAAAAGGAAAAAAAACTTCAGTTAATCAAAAGACACCATTAAAAGAGTGAAAAATGAAGTCAAAGATTGGAAGAAAATATTAGCAAATTATATACAAGACAAAGGACTTGTACCCAAAATATATAAAGATCTCCTACAAATTAATAAGAAAAAGATAGACGTCTAAACAGAAAAAAATGTGCAGCAGACTTGAAGAAGTTGTTTACAAAAGAGAAAATTCAAATGGCCAGTAAACATATGAATAGATACCTAACTTCATTAGTCATTAGGAAAATGCAAATTAAAATCACAAACTTCAAAAACAGACACCAGAATGGCTAAAATGAAAAAAGACATTCAATACCAAGTATTGGAAAGGATTTGGAATATTCGGAACTATTGTACACTATTGTTACACAGTTGGTAAACCACTTTTCAAATGTCTTTAGCAAAATCTACTAAATCTGAACATATGTATATGCTATGAACTAGTCCTTCTAACTCTTAGGTGTATATGAGCACATACACTCATCAAAAGACATGTAGAAAACATATTCATAGTAGCTCTGTACATAATGACCAAAAAGTGGAAACAATCCAAATATTTATCAGCAGTAGAGTAGGTAAATAAATGATATATCCACACAATGAAATGCTTTCAGCAATGAGAATGAGCAAATTATTGCTACTTGCAAGAATCTGGATGAATCTCACAGATAATATTATTGAGCAAAAGAAATCAGACACACGGACTATATATTGTATGATTCCATTTCTTTAAAGTTCAAAAAAGGCAAAATTAATCTATGGTATAACCAGGACAGGTTTCAGGATGCAATAATGTTCTGTTTCTTTATCTGGGTGGTTGTTACAAGGGTTTGGTCTTCTTGTGCAAATTCATTAACTGTGCACTTATGATTAGTGCTTTTTTTTTTCTGTATGCATGAAGTATTTATGTTTAAAAGCAAAAGGTTTCATCCTAGGCAGATGAACTCCCATTCAATAGGTATTTTTATCCACTGCTCATAAGCTCAGGAGTGGAAAGTGAGGAGTTTTATTGAACAAACAGACCCATAAATCCAATTTCAAACCTCATCTTGACCTTGGAAAGAATAAAACACTGGGTTGAACTACTCAGCTCCTCCTGCTTCAACAAATTTACTCATAAAACCATTTTATAGACATTGCTTTGCTTTGCTTTCAACAAGGAAAGCATCTTTGTTAATAACCTTCCCGTCCTCATTATTTCCCATTGTAGCTCATCTCCTGGCTTAGAGTTGTCCAAGTCTCTCTCATGACTGTCATCTTGTTGAATCTTGCATTACAACTGTGGTATTCTTTTCTTATTCCACCACCCTCACCTCCTGAGGGCAAAGTAGCCCTGTGTGGCTCAGTTCAATACATAGGAAAGGCTCAAGGCTGGGTTTTAAAAAAAATTAATTTAATTGGATTAACTGCAAGGCTCAGGGTTATGAACTCAATGGGTGGTGTTGGCTACACCTGGTTATATTTTGGAATCTTCCTGAGTCAGGTAGAAGGCCACTATCCACATCAAAACCCCTCCAAGTGCTGGGGAGTCTTTGCTTGAGTCTGCCACACCCCAGGCTTGATTTTCCAAAGTTATTCTTGGGCACTCAAATTGGTTTAGGTTATTCCAACCAGAGCACTTTTGAATGTTGAAGGCAAATTGGGAAATATATTGTCCTGGTTTTGTGTAAATTACATCCATCATACTAAAGTGTAAGAGAACATTAAATTTGGACTCTAGAAGTACTGAATTTAAAATGTTTCTACTTTAGGGATGCCTGGATGGCTCAGTGGTTGAGTGTCTGCTTTCAGCTCAGGGTGTGATCCTGGAGTCCCAGGATTGAGTCCCACATCAGGCTCCTTGTGGGGAGCCTGCTTCTCCCTCTGTCTGTGTCTCTGCCTCTCTCTCTCTCTCATGAATAAATAAACTCTTTAAAAAAATAAAAATAAAATAAAATGTTTCTACTTTAGCCTTTACCGACTCTGAAACTTTGGTAGTGGAGATGGGAGAGGGGCATGTAGCACCTGTTTCCTTATCTTTCTCCAATGGGGCAGTAATGCCACCCCACAGGATTACTGGGAGAATTCATTCAAGTACACACTGCACTCAGCTTTCAATGTTCGACATTTATTCAAAACATTCTATCAGCTCTGGGGACTCACAAAAGGTTCATAGTCCAGTTGGTGGGTAAGATGTATGAACAAATCAGTTCTGTATTTCTCAACCTATTTTTCATTACTGGCCTCTAAGGAACCTTCTTAGACTTTTTTTTCCTTATCTTTCCCTGCTCTCCATGAAATTTTAATACCACAGGTACACTGTGCATATATTTATGGATTGTATTCAGATCTGTGCTTTATAATAAAAAAGAGTATGATTTTTCCAGACCCCTCCTTCAAGAACTACTTCTTTCCCCCTTGCAGGAAGATATATATCTTCCCCTGAAAATGAAGGAGACAAAGGGTTACAGGGGAGTGTGGTGAGTGCAATAGGAGAAAGTGGTACAAGTTGTAGAGTCACTCCACTGCCCATGGGTGGGGGAGACTGACTGTGGTGGGTGTAGTTTGGAAAGACTTCCGGGAGTAAAGGGAGATGCTAGAAATCACAAAGGAGGAATCAGGACTGTCTGGCAGGCATAGAGAGGGGAAGTCCCATGGAAAGGCATAAAGGGTGTGAGGTGGTATGCCCACTCTGGATGAGTACAGATGGGGAGGCCTGGGGCATGAGGCGGGCTGGTGTGGCCACAGAGGGCCTTGAATGCCTAGCCAATGGCTGACCTTACCCCAAAAGCATGGGAACACAAAACATCTTTAAGAAGCAGAATGACTTGATCAAATTCATACATTTGCAAGTTTCTTCAGGCTTTTGTGTAGATGAGGGGGAATCAGGTCAGAGTCCTTAACAGAAGTAAAGACAGAAATCATGAGGCCTTGAATGAGAGCCTGTGAAAATGAAAGGCGAGAAAGAGATTGTGGAGACAGGATTAAGTGAAACAGTTTATGTGACAGCACCTGGTTTATGCCATAAGTAACCGAGGGCTGTTTACTGAAACTCAGCAATTGGGACGGTTTGGCACTGCAGAAGCTTCCCAGAGATCTCTGGACCAGATTGCTGGGATCTCTCAGTGGCCTGAGGCTTGATATCTGTACAGTCAATATGCTTCCTTGAGGTAAAACCTGGCAGAGTAAACCTAACCAGTGGGCTATGAGGGAATAGCATGGGCTGTTTCTGGGCTGGGCCCCGACTGCTGGGCTGGATGACTCCATGAATCATCACATACGAGTGTAACAACAGGACAGTACCAGCCACGGGCATTGTCGGGCCTGGGCAGGGCTTTCGGCATTGACTTCTGCTGCTCCCTTGCCTTTCAGCTCCAGCCAACCTGAATCCACCAACTACATCACCAGCTGCCCTCATCCTCTGGCTTTACTGTCTTCTGGGAATCACCTGATCTGTTACCAAGACCCCTGAGCGCTGACCACATGCTCCCATTTGTGACTCTAGTTCACAGTAAAATCACCACCTATGGATTTTCCAACATGAAGCTGTTCATTTCACTCCTGTTAGCAGCTTTGAGGATTATGAAGAAATTTTAATTGTTTAAGAGAGAGAGAGAGAGAGTGTGTGTGTGTGCACAAGTGGGGGGGGGCAGGGGAAGAGGAGGGGGAGAGAGAGAACCCTAAGCAGTTCCATGCTGAGCACACAATCCAATGTGGCGCTCCACCTCATGATCCTGAGATCACAACCTGTGCCGAAGCCAAGAGTCGGCCGCCTAACTGACTGAGCCACCCAGGTGCCCACATGCAGAAAATTTAAAAGGCAGCCGTGATGTGACATGTAGGGTAAACAAGGACTGAACGACTCTTCCACTAAGTGTAGGAGCAGGTGTCAGTGGCCTTTTGGCCAAGGCACGCATGCAGGGAGGTAGGCCGGGAGGTGGCAGCGGCCGGGAATGCAGCTTCTTCTCTCTCTTCTGAGGTGCTGGCAGTGGCTGCCCCACAGAGCTGCCTGCCTCAGGGTACCCAGGGAGGGGTCTGTCTGCCACTGGGGACCTTGTGGTACATACATTCCCTTCAGCTTTATGCAGAACACACTCTTCATGTTTGAGAAGATGGCTTTTTTTTTAAGTTTATTTTTTTAATTTTTATTTATGATAGTCACAGAGAGAGAGAGAGAGAGAGAGAGAGAGAGAGAGAGGCAGAGACAGAGGCAGAGGGAGAAGCAGGCTCCATGCACCGGGAGCCCGATGTGGGTTTCGATCCCGGGTCTAAGGGCAGGCGCCAAACCACTGCGCCACCAGGGATCCCGAGAAGATGGCTTTGAAGTAAAGGTTAATGCTCTTTTGCCTGTTTGGAATCAAATCAATCCACTGGCGCCACCTTCTCAGTGATCATCTTTATCATACCATGTCCCTTACAGTCCCTCTCACGGCTTCCAGAAGTCGCCATGAGGGTGACATGAATCAAGACCTGCCAAAGTTTCCCTGCCCACCATCCCTTTCAACCTCCCTGCTCTTTGGCTTCCCCAGTCTCTCCGCTCTGCCCAACCCCAGTGGGACTGACAACCGGGACGCAGCCTGTTTACCTTGGCTCCCACACGGAGTGCCTATAAAACACTGCCCTTCATGGACTTGCGATGAAACTTGGCTAAGGGGCCCTGGCCCTCTGCCATCCTAGGGTGTAGGAACTGGATTCAGTTGGGCTTGCAGAACCTTCCAGATTCCCCTTATTTGTTAGGAGAAGGTGGAAGCCACAGTGCTGAGAGACAGCCAGAGCTGAAAGTGACTAAAGAGCTTGCTAGGGAGCTCTGGAATGCTCCAGTAAAGCCAGAGCTTCTGACTCACCTCGAAGTCCATCCCAAGCAGGGGCTACCTAATTGCTGAAAGGCTATAGCCAAAGACTGCAGGCCTGTGCATATTGATATCTGGAGGGAGGTTTTCGGTGGGGTGCCACAGTTCCTGACATAGTCACCATTTAAAAATTAATTGGATTAGGAGCTTTGAGAAGATGTTAAACAAACACTGAGAGAATGCAAAGCTGGCAGAGGAGACCAGTACACTGTGACAAGCTCCAGGATTTAATGCAACTTTGAGGGGCTGAGTGGTGATGTAATGTTCAGGGAGAAATGTTAATGAGAAGTGTGAATTGTTTTTCTATTAACTGCGTAGTGCATGGGAGAGGACATGTGGCATACCAGCATGAGCTGAAAGGACCTTCAGGATTTTAGTGGATAATAAGACCAAGGGAATACAAAACAGACATGCTGGCACCTCAAATTTTACATACCCAAAACTGAGCCTGTCAAATTTGTTCCTCTCTTGACGGTACCAATTTCTACAGATTAGAGCTATTATTAGCCTCCCAGAATTATCTACCATATGGTGACAGTCTATAGCAACTATTTAATAAACATATATTTGGTATGTATTGAATAATATGTTTTGTTTTAGTAAGTCTTTTTATCATTCATTCATTCTTTCAGTAAATATTTTTTGAGCACACAGTAAGTACCATACCCTTTGTGCAGTGCTAGAAATATAGTAGTGAATAAGATAGACACAATTCCTACCCTCTGAGAGTTTATCAGGCACAACAGGTATTAAACTAGTGCATACACATATAATTATTCAAAATTATAATCTTCATTAGTTTTATGAAAGTACAAGATTCTAGAGGGCATATAGGGGGGAGATAGGGCATATTTGGGAGGAGGATTCAGGGAATGTTCCTTGAGGAAGTGAAATTTGAGCCCCCTTATGGTTGTTCTGTCTGCTACAGTTGCCACTAGCCGTGGCATGTGGGTAATTAAATGTAAGTGGATCAAAATTAAATAAAATAGTTCAGCTCTTCAGTTGCACTAGCTACATTCCAATGCTCAATAGCCACCTTTGGCACATGGCTACTGAATTACATAATACAGATATCAAATGTTTCCATCATTGTAGAAAATTACATTGGGCAGTGCTGTGACACAGAATTTAACTAGCTGAAAAGGGGCCAGGGGAGGGGAAAAGAAATATCTTGAGCCAAAAAAAAGATACTTCTAATTTAGAGAAACTTTATAATCTAAGACAAATAAGATTTTTAGAATGTCCATTTGATGGTGAAGTTGGATGGTGGGTTTTAGTGAAGGATCAGAGGAGATGGGGAATGTCCCCTCCCTAGGTTTTCCAACTCAGGCGCAGACAGATAATACCCAGCCCATTGTTCAGGGCCCCCTGTTCTGGACCTTTGCCTTGGTACCTGGGTGTAAGAAGTAGTCAGTGACCAGGACAGCAGAAAGGAGAACACTTATAATATATAAAATAAGTGACACAGAATAGGGCAACAGGGAGTAAATTTTGAATTGTATCCTAAAAACCACACATAACTAAATCCTGGCAGTCGTCTGCCTCTGAGTCATCTGCCCCTTGCAACAGCCTCTGTTCTCTGCCCATTGAGTGAGTCCTGGTGCCCCTAAGAGTCCTATTGTGGGTGCTATTCTCTTTTCACTCTGTCCATTCCTCTGAGTGTTACCATTCACTCCTTGGTTTAACGTGTATTCTATGTGCTGACAGTTCCCAAGTCTGTATTTCTAGTCCCAGCACCCTCTCTTGGGCCTCAGACTTCTAAATTCAAATGCCCACTAACCATCTCCAGTTGGCTGTTCCACAGACACTTCAAACTCCTCCCTCTGGTGTCTTCCCAGACTGCACCTCTCACTCGGTTCCTTACTTTGACAACTGCAATGTTTTCTCTAAACCAGAAGCCAGAAGCCTGGGCACCATCCTTGACTTCTACACTGAAATCCCATTGGCCACCAAGTCCTGTTGGTTCTGCCTCCCAAAATATGTTCTTGAATTTATTGGCTTGCCTCCCTTCCCTTTTGTACTATCTTAGTTTATTATTCCCTGTCTGAATTATGTAACTATTTCCTAACCAGTTGCCATGGCCTAGTCTTGGCCCCCTTCAAATCATGCTCCACTCTACAGCCATAGCAATCTTTTGAAATCCAATAATGTCCTTCCATTGTTTAAAAGCCTTCAATGTCTCCCCATTACATTGTTCCAAAGCCCTTTCTGTAGTTACAGGGCTCATCTTGATTTGACTTTGCTCACTTCTCCAGCTGCTTCTCTTAAACTTTCTCCTGTGTATATTATTCTGTAAAAACACTTAGCTTCATTTAGTTCCAGGAACCCAGCATGCTTAACTTTGTGTTGTGATCTTTGCACACGCTATTTCTAGAAATATTTTTTATCACCATCATCCTCCTTCTCCCTCCTCTTTTTCTGGCTTATTCAGCTTCAATGTTTTTGTTTTGTTTTGTTTTTTGATTTTCAAGAAGACAACCCCCAGTTCCTCAGTGTGGGGTTAGCTGACCTATCACACACCCTCTGAAGTAGTTTTTTTTTTTTCTGAAGTAGTTTTAATGATGCCCCGCAAATGTCCACATCTGAATTCCCAGAACCTGTGAATGTGGTTTTGATTGGAAAAAGGCTCTTTGCAGATGTAATTAAGGATCTTGAGTTGACAATGACAATGACAAGGGTCATTATAAGAAACAGAAAAACAGAAGAGGACATGTGAAGAAGGAGACAAAGATCAAGTGATGCAGTGACAAGCCAAGGAATGCCCAGGGCTACCAGAAACTAGAAAAGGCAAGGAAAGATTCTCCTCTAGAGCTTTCAGAGGAAGTGTGATCCCACTGATACCTTGATTTCAGTCTTCTATTGTCCTGAACTATGGGAGAACTAATTTATGTTGCCATAAGCCACCAGGTTTGTGGTAATTTGTTGCAGCAGCTGTAGGAACTAATATATCCTTCCCTTACTTCTATGATACCTGTTTTCACAGTGCTTCAAAGTGGCCTCTTTACTTGACTGTCTACCTTCCTAACTTGCAGTAAGCTTCATAAGGCATGGGTTTGTTTATAATTATATTTCCAGCACTTGCTCAGGACCTGGTACAGATTAAGCAACAAATAATACTTGATGTGTGAATCTGATACACACAGGATAGATTAATAGGACCTACTCCTGCCAGAATTTCCCTAGCAGGTGTGCTCAGCTTCTCTGTGTGCTGGGAAGTGGTCACAGTTTGCCATGACATCTGTTCCCCTCCTTTTGGCTGTCCAGCATCTGAATCTCCAGGGGAGCCCACTATAACACACACACATTATCACATTCTTTGTATGCCATGCTCAGAAAAGACTAGGAAATACCTTTAAGGTAAGGAGTCATGGAAGCTTCTTGAACTGAAACATGAATAGGGCCAGCTATATAATTGGTGGGCCCCGACACAAAATAAAAATGTGGGCCTCTGGTTAAAAAATCATAAGCAATTTCAAGATGGAGATAGCAGACCATTAAATTAGTATAAAGCCCTTCTAAGTGTGGGGTCTGGTGTAACTGCCAGATCTCACACTCATGAAGCCAACCCTGACCATGAAAGATTTGCTGAAGATGGATATGAAGTCATTGTGTAAAATGGGTTGAGCAAGTCGGGGGTATATTTGGGGATGAGGTAAGAGGTTACTGCAATACACCAGGAAGGTGGAGGTAAGGAGGCTCTGGATTCAGGTGGTTTCATAGGAGTATGAAGGGAGGAAAAAGGCAAATCTAGGAAGTAAGAGATGATATGTGCTCACAGTCAGGGATGTTTCAGGGTCTCTCTATATTTCTCCCAGCAGAGGAAGCACTGGGAAGCTCCTGAGGAATTGGGGAACATTACTGTGTCATTGACATTGTACTGGGAGCTCTATCGGGTAGGACTGGCCACTTTACTCCACAAAGGAACCACATAGAGACATCAGGCTGTACCTAATAACTTCCTGACGTTAGTGAGGGAGACGGATGCAAAAGGAAGTGGGAGAGAGGACAAGGCTACCATACTTCCGGGGGCCAGAATGTGTGAGGGTGAAGAATGGTAGGGACTGCCACAAGCTCTGGCCTGCCCATGGGTGACGGCCACTGTACAGCTTTAGCTGCACACAGTTATGTGGGAACACAAGGGCATGGTGACCAGAGCTTCAGATTTTTTTTTTTTAAGATTTTATTTATTTATTCATGAGAGACACACACAGAGAGAGAAGCAGAGACACAGGCAGAGGCAGAAGCAGGCTCTATGCAGGGAGCCTGATGTGGGACTCGATCCCGGGTCTCCAAGATCATGCCCCAGGCGGAAGGCAGGTGCTAAACCACTGAGCCACCCAGGGATCCCCTGGAGCTTCAGTTTTTAAAAGAGAAACTAAAGGTTCAGAATTGTGAAATCATTCTCAGTTTTTAAGCATTGACAGTGAAGTTACATTGTGTGTGTGTGTGTGTGTGTGTGTGTGTGTGTGTAAATACTCTAAGCCAAGACATATACACTCATGGGCCAGATCTGGCTCATGGAACTCAGCTTGCAGCTTCTGCACAGGACATAGTTGGTAAGAGCTGGGGCAGGGCTCAAATCCTGCTTCTGCACTTGACCAGAAAGGCTCTTCTAAGCCTCACCCTTCTATATAATGGGGATGATTTTAATATCTACCTCTTGGGGTAGCAGTGAGGTTTAATTGACATCTTTTAGGCAAAGCACAGATGGTGGTAACTGGTATATAAAATCTAAATAAATGTTAGCTGTTGCTGTGTTTACGCATCCACTACATGTCAGCTTCTGTGCTGTGTGCTTTATATATTCTATTTTATTTTGTGCCCACAACCAGGCCGTTAAGTAGGCTTTATTACAGTATACTCACCTCCCAGACGTGGGGCAGAAAGAAAGGCTCAGAAATCCGAACTCACTTGCCTCAAATCACAGGCTTTGAGTTTGAGCAGGAATTCAAATCTTATAATTTCTGCCTACCAAGGTGTTGCTTTTTAAACAGTCTCTCTTACCCTACAGTGACTCTTGTGTTTTATTCTGGAGGTTTTTAGAAAGAATGTCCTAGCCCACAGTACTTTTCGAAGAGAATTTAGTAACAAAACACACTTGAAAAAGAAAAAAGAAAAAAAGCTCTCCCTCCCTCTTCCAAACACAGATACACAAATGCTCAAAACAAAAGTAACGAAAGCTGCCAGTGTATTTTCTCCCCCATCCAGTGGACTCTTAAATAACATTGTTTGGGACAACACATTATTCTTTGTATTTTCCCAGTTCCTCAGGACAACCACTGCATTCTTATTCTGGCTTAGAGGTGAAGAAGTTGACAGCATAATGGATAAGGAACCTGTGTACAGGCCCTACGGCAAGAGATTAACAGGTAGGACTCCAATGCCTTTATTGACTAAACAAACTCTCTTGGGTCCACTCAGCTATGGTGACAGGTGTCAGAGCCAAGCACGGGGCCCTCGGGCCTCTGTGCCTTGGAACGTAATTAGATATTTGCTCTGTGGCCTATACATTGTGTATATCCTCCGGTCTTACAAACTGATAACTCCATCCCCCCACTTCTCTTCAGGGCTTTACACTCTGGAGCTGGCTACCCAAGACTGTCCAGCAAGCAGTTTTTTTTTTTCCTTAAAACAAGAAAGGGAAAGGAAAGAAAAGATTTGCATTGTTTGTAGGTCTGAAAGTAGCAAGAATTTTAACTTGTTCCTGGAACAAACCCTGGAGCATTCGAAATGGGAGTGGAATTAGGTAGGGGTGGGGGAGGTCCCAGCTGGGCAAGTCAGAGTGATGAAATTCATGGCAAACAGCTTTGTTTGAGTCTTTTGACTATGGCCAAGCCAGTAGGGCTGAGAGCATGATGTTCTCAATAACAGCCTTGACAATAACATGATTTGTTTTCCTTCCAAAGCCGAAAATGGCATCTCAGCCTGCAAAGGGGAGCTTTCTTCTGAACCTGTGGGATGGGAGAGCTGATTTCATCCTTCACAGTAGGAAATGAAGGCATTAAGCAGAGCAGACTCAAATCTAAATGTCATCTGACCATAACACTTGCCTAAACAATACATATTTTATTTTGGAGGAGCTTCTCTTTAGTCTTTTCATGGGTAGTATTTCAGACTAGGACGTTCCTCTTTCCTAACCACCACGTTGAAACTAAATTTTGCCACAGTCCGAGAGGTACAATACCCGTGTTATTTCTATACTTCACACCATAAACTCAATTCTGAAGCTGGACCCAATATAGCTGATATTTTTTAGGCCCTGGGATGATACCTACCTAAATGGTTTTCCTTTTTTCACACTTTTCCGGGTTCTTTCAGAGAATTGGAAGGATGTAAAGTAAGCCCCCGTGCTTTCTCAACAGGGAAAACTAAAAGCTAATAGGCATTTATGCCATTAAGAAAAATAATGGTCTCAGTTAGCTGGCAGTTAATAATGATTGCAAGGGACTACAAATCTCTTCAGTTGCACAAATGCTGCAGATAGAAATATGTGAGATTCCCATGCCTTCTCCATTAGTGGAAAGCATGGATGGAGCTCAGTTCTGGCCAAAGCAGTGCTTTAGTGCTTCGGGGAAACAATGAGTCACCAGAGACATGATTGATCCTTGCCCTCACTGAAATTACTATAGAAAGCAAAAGCAGTGTGCTCACAGCCACACACATGCACAAACCTGTGAAAGATAGGCACAGACTCCAAGGTGAGCACTGTGCAAGTTCATTTCTAAATCAATGGCTTGAATTTAGGTTGTATTTGCCAATGTAAATTATAAATTATACCCTAAAGGTTGATTAAGTTCTCCAGCGGGCAAACCACAGCCCATTTGCTTCTTCAGACAAGCGTAGGATTTATCCACCTTCTGCAACTTTGTTTCTGTGGACTAATGAATTGATCCCCTTGGTCCTCACATTAAATCACAGAAGCTCTGTGTCACCATCTTGTTGGAGGGAATGTCCCTTCCTCTCTCCTTTTACTAAGCTTCTGCCTTTTATTTTTATTTTTTTTAAGATTTATTTATTTGAGAGAGAATCTGTGAGCAGGAGGAGGGGCAGAGGGAGAGGGAGAGAGAGAATCCTCAAGCAGACCACCCCGCTGAGTGTGAAGCATGACACGGGGCTTGATCTCATGACTCTGAGCTCATGACCTGAGCCGAAACCAACAGTTGGACACTCAAAAGTGACTGAGCCTCACAGGCACCTCCTGAACTTCAGCTTTTTAATGGTTCCAGTGGGGGTGAGGCCATGGTACCTGGCTATTGGTGGGAGCAGTGAGTGGTAGGTGCCTCGGGTGGAAATGGAAAAGCAGGGAGGGCTCCAGAACATTTAGGGAGCAGCTCATCTTTAGGCAGGAGTTTAATCCTCCCTGTGGCACTTCTTAGTAGTGGGGACTTAGGCAACACTGATTTAATGAGTCCCTTGGCCTTCAGGGACCCTTTGAAGCTAGGTTTCCACATCTGGAAAACAGGATAATAGCAAATGATGCTTCCTTTATGGGACTGTTGTGCAGATAAGAAAGTGGGGGTGCAATACGACCAAGCACTTAATGTAATGTGCTGTCACATAGTTGGCATTCAGTACATATTGGATCTGGATCTGTTAGAAAAAGAGACAACATGTATAAAAGTATAAACAAGTACAAATACATTGAATGCAAACTGCTTATATACAGGCTGAGAAATAGGTGTGGAATTATTTGGGTAGGAGGAGGTGATTTGTGGGATGGCAGATGAAGCTACCCAAGGAAACTCTGAGAAACTTCCATGTGGATGCCCCTCTACAAGACATATCTGTTAACACAGGCAGTCTTTTTGGGTTCTTCATGATGGTCTTGGATTGGTCAGGGCTCCTGTGTGGGGCTCCTGGCTCTGTTTCTGTTCCTGCTGATAACAGGAAGCTCAGCCCCACCCTTGCAGAGTTGCAAGATTTGGCAAGTAAAAATAGAGAATGCTCAGTTAAATTAGCATTTCAAATCAACAATGAATAATTGTTTAGTATAAGTATGGCCTATGCAGTATTTGGGATGTGCTTAAATAAATAAATAAATTCCATTGTTTAACTGAGATTGAAATCAAACTGAGTGTCCTGCAGAGTATTTGGAGACCCTACCCCTAGCACCTCAACTTGTAAGAGACCAAGGGCAGAACTCAACAGGATACTCCATACTGATATGTAGTTAAGAGGAATTAACTAAGAGGTTGGATTGGTTGAAGAAAAAGAGCAAGGGCAAGGTGGAGGTATATGAAGGATGTCTTTGTCAGAAAAGCTCTATCAGCTGCCCTCTCCTCAACTCTATTTGGAACAGGGGCTCTCCTAGCATAAGCAACAGGATTGATGCTTATTCCCCTGCACTGTGGCAGTGTGGGGAATTTGGGCCCAGAGGGAAAGTGCTGCCTGCCCTGGATAAGGATCTGAAAGAAAGTACATGTGACCATTGGTCAGGAGTTCCCCTAGATTCCAGTCAGTCTTCTGCCTCAGAGTCAAGTCTTATAGCATCAAATCCACTGCTCCTCTCAGCACCCACTGTTTTCATGTTTCCTTGATGGACACAGAGACTTTTCATTAATCCTCTACACTGTGGTAATGCCCCTTAGTAAATTCTTAGGACAACAACATGGTTTGAAGAGAAGACAGAACAACGTGGCTTGAGGAGGCAAAGAGAACATTAAAAATATAAAAATAAATGGTATCACCAACTGAAGTTTGGAGGGAGATGATGTTAGAACTTTAAAGCACTCATTTCTTAATCGTATATAGTGAAGAGTAAGCCAATGCTATCAAAAGCTGATGGAACAAGAGCCAAGCACATAATTTAGAGTTATACACATAACCATTAGAAAAACTTAAAAATAATAATGAAACTAACCATACTCAAGAAGTGGGCAGGAGGGTAAGGAAGCCCAAGAGAGTGTAAGAGGCATTCATTCTTCATCTTCCAGAACAGGAAGCAAACAAAACAAAACAAAGCAAAAACACCTATTAAAACCTAAAAAGTATGGGGTGCCTGGGAGGCTCAGTTGGTTATGTGTCTGCCTTCGGCTCAGGTCACGATCTCAGGGCCTTGGGATTGAGCCCTGCATGGGGCTCCCTGCTCAGCGGGGAGTCTGCTTCTCCCTCTGCCTCTGGCCTTCACCCACTCTCTCTCTCTCTCTCTCTCTCTCTCTCTCTCTGTCTCTCTCTCAAATGAATGAATAAAATCTTAAAATAAAATAAAACTTAATAAAGATATATAAGTGTATCATTTTAGCTTTCTTTCTTTTTTTTTTAAGATTTTATTTATTCATCTGACAGAGAGAGAGAACACAAGCAAGGGGAGCAAGAGGCAGAGGGAGAGGGAGAAGCAGACTCCCTGCTGAGCAGGGAGCCTGATGCGGGGCTTGATTCCAGGACCCCAGGATCATGACCTGAGCCAAAGGCAGACGCTTAACCAACTAAGCCACCCAGGTGCCTCACAGTTTAGCTTTTGATGGGTTATATTAAGGCAAAAAATACTGCCTAATAATAAAAAGATGATTTATTATTTTGCTTATAAATCACAGAAGGCAGGCCCACTCACATGTGGGGATCTGAGAAATGGCATGGCCATGAGTTCTCTGGATTTTCTTTTTTGCCTCATATAGCCCAGACTTGAGCTAAAGAAGCCAGCAACCCAGAAAGGCCAACAGAAGCAGACAACAACAGCAATAAGCCCTAACTAAGAAAAGCCTGCTTTCTCTAGTCAAAGGAAGAAGAAAAGAGCAATCTAGAAAAACAGAACATTTTTAGACATTAACTGCTCCTTCAGCCAAAAACCACAGAAAAAGCTGTGGCTCCATTCCCACCCATGCCGGTGAAGACCATGTGAAGATTCAATGCTTCTAACCCTTGTGAGCTTGTATTGAGGTACTCCTGAATCCCCCGCTGTGGGATAGGCAGAGAAGGCCAAGTAGGGGGCTAGGACTTTCATCCCAACTGGCCTGCAAAAGTGTTCCCTCATCCCTACTTTGCATTCTTTTGTAGGTGGAGATTACATGGGGAGCTGTATCTCCCATGGTCATCCAGCAGTAACAAGAAGCCCCTTCCTACACGGGTCAATAGAGACTGTAAGGGGAACGTGGATTTCCGTCTGCTCCCTGGCAGTAACAAGGTGTTTCTCCATCCCCCACAACCCTGCCACCTCCTGCAAGAACAGTATCAGAAAAACTCACTTAACAACAGAAATTTTTATCAGACCCAGAGTCTGAAACTGTTTTTTTTCAGAGTCTCCTGTTTTGATATATAGTTTTTTATTGGTTTCCTGTGGCTGCTACAACAAAAACCGAATGGCTTAAAACAACAGAAAGTTATTCTCTCCTATTTCTGAAGGCCAGAAGTCTGAAATAAAGGTACTGGCAGGGCAGCTTTCCCTCTGGGGGCTTTAGCAGATAATCTGTTCTTTGCCTCTTCCAGTGGCTGGTGGCAGTCTTGTTTTTTTTTGACTTGTGGCCACTTCAATCCCATCTCTGCCTCCATGGTAACAATGTGCTCTCCTTTTTTATCTGTTTCCTCTGTGTGTCTCTTATGAGGACACTTGTCATTGAATCTAGAACCCACCTGGATAATTCAGGATGATCTCCTCATCTGAGGATCCCTAACTTCATGACATCTGCAAAGACCTTTTTGCCATATAAGGTCACATTGATTCATTCCAGTGATCAGGATATGGGCATACCTTTTGGGGGAACACAATCCAACCAACTCTAAGGTTTAGCTCAGTTCTATCAAAATATCAGCAAGATTTTTGTAGACATAGACAAGATTACCCTAAAATTTATATGGAAAGGCAAGGAACTTAAAATAGCTGAAATAATTTTGAAAAAGAAAAGTAAAATGAGAAGAATCAGTCTACTAGATTTAAAAATTTATTATATAGCTGCAGTAATCAGGATTTGTGTGATATTGGTAGAAGGATAGATAAGATGGATCAATAGAACACAACACAGAACCTAGAAATAGACTCTTACAAATATGCCCTACTGGGTTTTGACAAAAAGAAGAAAGAAAGAAAGAAAGAAAGAAAGAAAGAAAGAAAGAAAGAAAGAAAGAAAGAAAGAGAAAAAAGAGAAGGAAAGAGAAAGAAAGAAAAGAAAGAAAGAAAGAAAGAAAGAAAGAAAGAAAGAAAGAAAGAAAGAAAGAAAGAAGAAAGAAAGAAAAAGAAAGAAAGAAAGAAAGAAAGAAAGAAGAAAGAAAGAAAGAAAGAAAGAAAGAAAGAAAGAAAGAAAGAAAGAAAGAAAAGAAAGAGGTTCTGGATCAATTATATATCCATAGGCAAATATATGAAATGCAACCTAAGTCTCCTCTCTTTATAAAATTAACTCAAAATGCATCATGAACTTAGATGTAAAATGTATAACTATAAAAGTACTAGAAAAAATAGGAAGATATCTTTGGGATCCAGGGCAGAAAGGTATTAGACTTCATACCAAAAGTATAATGTTTTAAAGGAAAAACTGCTAAGTCCGAAACCTCAAAAAATTTGCCCTATGAAGAGACCCTGTCAGAAAGAAAAGACAAGCTATGTACTGGGGGAAAATATTTACAAACCACATACCTGACAAAGGACTAGTATCTAGTATACGTAAAGATCACTCAAAACTGAATAGCAAAAAAAATAAATAAATAAATAAAAAAAAATCAATTAGAAAATGAGCAAAAGACACAGAGATATGCCACCAAGAAGAATATACAAATAGGAATAAACACATGAAAAAAAGTTCAATATCATTAGGGGTGCCTGGGTGGCTCAGTCAGTTAAGCTTCTGAGTCCTGATTTCAGCTCAGGTCATGATCTCAGGGTGGTGAGATCTAGCCCCATATTGGGCTCCACACTAGGCATGGTGCCTGCCTAGCATTCTCTCTTTCCCTCTTCCTCTTCCCTTCCCTGTTATTCTCCCTCTCTTAAAAAAATGCTCAACATTATTAGCCAGAAGGGAAACAAAAATTATATTTGCAGTGAGATATTACTACCTACCTATCATAATGGCTAAAATAAAAAAGAATGACAATACCAAACAATGGCAAGATGCTGAGAAACTGGATGATTCTTATATCGCTGATAAGAATGTCAGCCATCCTGGAAAACAGTTTGCATTTTTTCTTAAAAGCCAAACATGTAAGTACTATATAATGCAGCAATTGTACCCCTAGGCATTTATCTGAGAGAAATGAAGACTTACGTGCACACAAAAACCTGTACGTGGATGTTCATAGCAGCTTTCATTTAGTAATCAAACTGTAACTACTGGAAGCAACCCAGATGTCCTGCAGTACATGAACAGTGAAACAAACAGTGATGCCTCCATATCTTGGGAAACTTAATCATAAAAAGGAAAAAACTATCAGTGCACTCAATGACCTGGAGGAACTTCCAGAGAATTGTGCTGAATGAAAAAAGCCAATCCCAAAAGGTTATAGACTTTATAGCTGCATTTATATAACATTTTTGAAATGACAAAATTATAGAAATGGAGAATAGAATAACAATTTCCAGGGGTTAAGGGGAGGGTGGGAAGGAGGTGGGTGTGGCTATAAAAGAAAAACATGGAGGATCCTTGTGACAACGGCCGTGTCCTGCATCTTAATTGTACAGATGTCAGTATTCTTGTGATACTGTACCACAGTGTTGCAAGATGTTAGCATTGAAGGAAACTGGGTGAAGGGTAAAGGAGACTTTTCTCTATTATTTTTTAGAATTGCATGTCAATCAACAACTGCCTCAAAAAGTTTAATTAAAAAAACCTGAAACAAACTAAAAAAAAACCCCTTATTTTTGTATTACTTTGATCGTTAAAAATAAAAATAAACCTACAGAAAAATATATTTAACATAAGTTACAGTAGTTTAATGTTATTATTGTAACATGATCTTTATATAATTGTTAAGAATAGACAAGTAGATAGAAAAATAAAAGCTGCCAACAAGTAACCCTCAAACTGAGAAATGCAAATGGCCAGTAAGTAGTGTGGCCATGAATTCCATTTGCTTCCCTACTGGTTAGTGCCTCTTTTCACTTTTAACACACTTCAGACCAGACAACCAACTGACAAAAGGATGTTCACCTTCATAAGTAGTAAGAGAAATGTGAAAAACAAGTTATTGCTGTCTCCTATCAACTTGCTAAAGAATAAAAGTCTGTTAATTCTCACTGTTGGCAAAGGTGTGGAAAAAGTGCATCTTATGTTTTGTTGGTGAGAGTATAAGTGGATTCAAGTTTTCTGGAGAGTAACTGATCAATAATGTTAAAAATTTTAAAAAATAAAATAAAAAAAAATTTTTTGAAAAGTATATTCTCATGAATAGCAATTCCATTTCTAGAAAATTAGATAAGTAGACAAAGGTATATGTTGAATTATTTGTCCCTAAAATGCATATATATGGTGAAAACTATCCAAATAGCAATCATCATTAATACTCAAATAATGGTGTCTACACATGTACATGTTGATGAAATGTTATGTATGTATAGTAAGATATTGACATATCTCAGTAAATGAGTAATTTGCTAATGCTTATTTTCTTATGTATATTATTTGTGTTTTCTAAACTATTTTAAAAAAACATGTATTATTGTTATAATCAAAGTACAGTAAATCTATTTTAAAAGGGTCCTGAGAAAATTATACCTAGAAGATCAAGGTGGCCTCAAGGAGATTAAGTGAGGCAAGAAAAATGCGGAGTGTCACTTAGGAAAGTGGCCTCCACAGGATGTAGGAATTGATTCCAGCACCTAAGAACACAGTCCAGGCTGGGCCTAGTCATCCTGAAAAATATAGCCACCTTGCTGTCCTGCAGTGTTGAATGCAGTGGCTGTACTCAAAATTAGAATGTATGGGACAGGTACTTCAGAGAGCATAAAAATCTATGAAAATGTAGCTTATCACTCTTGTTACATGTGGCCTCTCCTTGCTGCTGAGCTGGGGTTTAATGGTAGCTCTGGAACACCAAAGAGCCAACTGGATCCTCCTTGTTCACGAATGGGGCGCTCTGGTGAGCAGTTCACATTCAACCCTTTGGCCATCCTTAGGCTCCATGCTGAGACATCACATGGTGTGGTGCCCAGAGCAAAGGTTTGGACATCATAAGGCACAGGATTAAATTCTGACAGACCCATTCATCATTTCAGAAAACCTGGGCAAATTGCTGTAATTCCTCTAGCTGTGTCCCCTACTTGGAAATGAAGAAGACAATAATCCTTATATTAGAGGACTTTTCTGAGGAATCTGATGAAATGGGGTATGTGAAAGTGCTTTGTAAATGCAATTTCTGCAAAGCCCAGTTATGCGTGTTAAAGAGGCAGTGTGGATACTAGAAAGGCATGGCATTCCAGTGTGCAGCCAGAATGACCATCTGCAGTCATGTGAATTTGACAAGTTTCTTTAAACTTCCATTTCCCCATCTATAAAATAAAAATTATAATAACTTCCTCATTGTGTGTGTGGTTTTTTTAAGTGAAAATTACATGAGATAGTGACATAGGGAAGGAAACTCAAATTTATTCAGTTTACCTGCTATGTCATACACAAACTAGATGCTTTTATATGATACTAAATACACAAATATAAGGCATATTTCCCTCCAAAATACCCCTTGATGTAGAGAGTTTTGCCTTACATTCAGGTTCTTACAAAGTCTCTAACTGTGGGATGTTCTCTCAGTTATTTTATATGTGAAAGACAATATACCATTTGGAAAACACACTAGACCATAATGACTCAATGAATGCTGGTTTGGGACACATAAAGGTCATTTGATGGGATCCGGGAAATAGGAGGCCTGAGCGCTGAATCAGGAAGCAGCATTCCAGATGGTTAACCAGCACATGAGGGGCCTGACTGTGAATCAGCATCTTCAGAGGGGGGTTTCTAGCTCTCCCTACATCTTTAGTGAAGTCAATTCTTTGGTACAATGAATAGGTCAAGACTGGGGACTGGTTAGGTATGTTGTAGAGGCTCCACCCTCTTTCATAAGACAAGAAGATGGCAAATCTACCCATGCCACCAGCCCCAAGGGGCTTTTGTCCTTCCCTTTACAGAGGATCCTCTTGCCCAATCCAACTCAGAACTGCCCAGTGTCTTGTCCCCATGCCAGCCTTTCACGCTCCATGCTCACTGGACTGCTGGGGGCCTCTCCAAGCTACTGAATGAACTGAATGGCTGTTTTTGTGCTTCCTTGCCAATACAAGTCTGTATGTTTGGTGGGGTTTAGTCCAACACTTCTGAGGTTATAGGAGAGGGGATTTATAGTTCCCCATGTACCTCTAACCTGAAGAGCCTACCAGTCGTTAAGAGAAAGCCCTGATGTTTGCAGAATGGCTAAATTTGCTGAAGTCAGTTCTTCAAAAATCTTTCACAATGCTGTCTGTCTCTCCACCAGGACATAAACACTTTTAAAGTAGAGATCATGCCATTTCTGTTGACCTCTTTCAAATGCCTAGTATGGTGCTTTGCACAAAAGTAAACGTGGGAAGCAGATACCCTTAGTGACTATAAAGGTTGGATTTGGAATAAAACTTCCCCCAATAAGTAGGTGTAAAATGTTTATTGAGTAAATTATTAGCCGTAGTACTGGATTCTGATAATTGCACAAGAGTTATGTCCAGGCCAGCTACTATTGTGCAATCAGTTGTCATAAGTCAACTATTGGTTCCAAATGTATCCCTGTCAATAAATTCACCTGCACCACCTACTAAGCCACCCCCGGCAGGGTTGGAGGCAGTCCACACAGCTAGCCCCTCCATCTCCCATTCCTGCTTCTTGGGAAAAGCCAGCAGGATACTTTCTGAGAAGGCTGCCTGAGATCCAGTCCCAACTCATTCCTAACGAGTACTGTTTTTTCCAGTCTCAGTGACCTCCGCATCAGGATGTTGATTACGACAAATGGTAGACATTCTTTGTGTCATTCCATCTCAAGACTTTACACTGCTCTTTCCCCCTAACTATGCTAGGTGATTCCCAGAGGGGGAGCTGGAATGAGAACAGAGTACTTGTTGACTCTTGGAAAATAATAGCTTTTCCCATCAGAGTTGGATTTGGCAATTGTTTTGTGGTTAGGCTTACATGCGTGGTGCTTGTTCTGTTTTGCAGCATCACGTGGGTTTCCACACACATGCCCAGAGGCACCAGTATACCCATACAGATCTACGGGAGAGAGGGGACTGGTGCACCTACATGTGTATATAAGCCCCTCCTATTCTCTACACAGATTCCAAACTTATCCTGAAAAGACCTGGCATGGGGAGAGAAGGGAGGGGAAGCAACTCACTTTAGTCTTATCATATTTGTTTTATAATTGTTTTTGAAGAATCAGGGCCTCTATACTCATGTTCATTCTTTCTCTCTCCCCGCTTGGCTTCCATCCTGTCCTTCTCCACCCTGGGAAGGCTCCAACTGTGGGCATAAGCCCAGGTGTGTGTGTGTGCTGAGCTCAAGATGATGATTCACTCCAAATATAGCCTTGTAGGCCCTATATGTGTCCAGTCAGGAGGAAGTCAGGATATTGCCCTCCCATATTAACCATCCTCTCTGCTTGCTTGTGGCTGTGGTGCTTAGGAGAGTCATAGGGAACAGGCATTCTAGACTTGAGGGGTGATAGTCTATCTTTCCAGGACTGCCTTCATTATTTTAGAAGCTGCTTATCTCAGAGACTGTGCCTTTGGGATCCCTAAGTACTTAAAGGCTGCTGGCTCCCACATCCTTGAGATGGTCCCACAGGGTTCAGTTCATTTCAAACAGTTTGAAACTAATGTTGCTTGTCTTACATGTCAAGACAGCAAACATGAGTGTGAGTTCCATCAAGAGGAGGAAAGGCCTCTCCTTCTTGTCTAAGATGGTGACAACATGGCCCTACTCCTCCTACACAAAGGAGGTTCTTTATAGTTAGTGTCTAGGGCCACCAAGGTGTGCCTCTATAAATGGAACTTTATAGATAAACTTTCCAAGCGAATTTTATCAGGCCCCTCAATAGTGTTGGCTGACAGGGAGAGGCAAAGCTGTATTAGCATTCCACTAGCAAGTAAAAGGTATGGCTAATAAATATGACAAGTGAGATGTTAATGAAGTTGAATAGGTAACTCCTGGCCTAGAGAAGAGCAAGAGATAGACATTGTTTAAGAGATATGGGCTCTTTCACCTGGCACCTATGGTTTGTTTCTCCACTGATTATGCGCTGGCTTCAGCAAAGATGGTAGGTAATATAGGTAAAACATGCTTGTATTCTGGTTGTCAAGGATACAGGAAATCTGTTTGCTTAGCTCAATACATAAGCAAACTTAGTAAGCACAACCCAGCATTTGGATTTCTGGGCCTTTACCAAATCTCTGCATCTCTGCCCCAAAGCTATGCTAAGTTTCATGATGTGTGGCATCTTTCTATGTTCCTTTTCTCTCTACCACATGCTCAGCCTATGAACTACTGACATAAAATGAAATCCCTCATGGCAAGGGAGTTTCAGCCAGCAGCAGAGTTTGCCTGATGTTGTTCAGCCCTCCGAATGATAGCACTAGGCGAGGAGAACATTCACAGCCCAGCTCCCAGCACTGATTCCTCAGGACTGTGAGGAAAGCAGAGATTTCCTCAGCTTGTTGACTGGCTGGTTCAAAGGACAGGTGACTGTAATGGAAAATGTGATGTTGGAAGGCTGAAGTAAAAGGGTCTTGGAGCCAGAGAGAAACATGATAGACCTGAGAGCAAGAAGGCTAAACCATAGATGTTGTTGACATGTTTTCATATCAATCAAGTGCATGGGACCCAGGTACTAGAATGGCAGGGTCCTTTTGGCAGGATGGTGGGGAAGCTTGTAGGACTGGTCAGGCCATGGTGAGTCTCACTGGCTGTTCTGTTTTCCTGGGATCATCTCTCGTGGAGTCTGTTTTCCTTTCGTCAATTGGCAAATCATTACAGAGTCACAAGTGGACTACGTGTGAATGTTCCCCAGGCTTCATTAGCTTTGCACAAAAATGAGATTGTCAACCCTTAGGATCAAATTTTGTTTGCTCAACTGCATCCTCCATGGGATGTTGGTCTTTCTTCCACAGTTCTGGCCCCACTGGTATCTCTTGGAGTTCTGAGGATGTGTCTTTTTTATTTTTTTTAAGATTTATTTATTTATTTTAGAAGGGCAGGAGAGGCAGAAGGAAAGAGAGAGAGAGAATCTGAAGCAGACTCCCTGCTGAGCACAGGGCCTGATGTGGGGCTTGATCTCACAACCCTGGGATCATGACCTGAGCTGAAATAAAAAGCCGGATGCTCAACTGACTGAGCCACCCAAGTGCCCCAAGGATATGTCTTATATGCTTCATGGTCAGTCCAGATGCATGGAAACAGCACCCTGTGTTCTGTGAGCCACTGTTTAAGGGGTCGTCCTTTAGTAGATCAAGGTTGAGTTATATATGATCCTTTCTCTTTCAGGTACACCACAGAGGATAGTGAGGGTAAAGTCCAACAGAAGCCATGCATGCCTTTCACTTACACTGTTCTCTGAGATGCATTCTCCCTGAGTAGGCACATCATTCTTCCTTTATGTTTGCCTTCTTTTATCCTCTCCTCCCCTGTTACAGTTCACTGGTTGAAGAAGCCAAGTTCACAGAAATATGTTTTTGTAGCTGAATGAATCAAAATGTACAGGTAAGTGTGGAAAAATCTGATTGCATCCACAGGGAGGAGGGCCTGAGGGAGCAAATGAGGGGCAGGCCTAGAGAGCCCCCTGGGAGAGGTTTGCAGAGCATGGAGAGCTGAGAGATGAGGTTACTGGAGATGTGGGAGGAGGACATCCTATGTGCCTCCATAGCAACCCAGGCTTTCCTGACTTGCCTACCACAATTACAGTGCCTTGTAATTGCTCTTTCAGCTGTCTCTCCACTAATCTATGAGCTTCAGAGACTGAAGCTTTAATCTCTGTATTCCCAGAATCCAGCTCAGTTCCTGATAGGTGTTCAAAACACAGAAGAATGGCTCGAGCAAAGATCTGGAGGCGAAACGGGCAAATTGCGGGCTGGCAGCAGTAAACAAACTTGCTTGGTTCAAAATGATGGAGATGACTCTTACGAAGGAAATGACTCTTATGAGGGAGGGTGACACTTTGACAGTTAGCCTTGAGTACTTGGATTTTACTTAACTGTGAGTCAGAAGCTGGAATCAATCCTTTAGTGTAGATCCAACAATACAGTTTGAGAATTAATATTCAGAAGGTGTGTTTAGAATGCTGGGTGCAGGGACAGGAGGAAGGAAGCTGGGGGCTGAGGGACTTACCTAGAAGATGTTATAGGTAGTAGGCATGAGGTGAGAGAGGTAGGGACTGAAGGAGCATTTATGGAAATAAAAGGGGGGGAGGCAAGAGGGAGGTTGAATGAGCAGGAATCAGGCTGGACTATATGAAAGAGTTATAGATGTGTATTCATTCATTTACTCATTTTTCATGAATTCATGTATGCTTTATATAGCGTTGGGTTGTGCCAGGGCCCTTGCTAAGCACTCTTCTCTGTTGTTGACTGTCAGATGATTGTGGTAGCACACACCACAGTCAGTGAGTAACTGCAACACAGTATGGACTCAGGCTTCAGTTTCATGTCCTAATTCTGTCTGTATGCTTTTTGTCAAGTTTTTAAACTTCTCCAAATCTCACTCTCCTCGTCTGTGACATGGGGATAATGACCTGGCTCACAGAGTTGTGAGGATTGCCTGAGCTAATACACAGAGCAAACTACAGCTAGCTATCATATAATAAATGCAGATGTCTTAAAGAAATGCCCATGTGTTAAGCACTGTGATATTAGGATACCCACACATAGACAGGGAAGATCCCATCTTGCCTCCTAGCACCCTGAAGACAACTTTGGGGGACGGAAATTTGCCAACTGTGCTGTGTAATATAATGTGGTAAATGATCTAATGGAAGGATGATGTTAGTGCCATGGAACTCACACCAAGAGATTAAGGGGCCTGAGGAGTTAAGAGAGATGCCATAATGGAAATGGTCATGGAACTGGATTTTGAAAAGGAGTAGAAATTTGAAAGATGAGAGGACGAAGGAAGAAAAGGAATTTCAGACAAAAGGTAAAACTGTACAAAAGAACAAAAGAAAATGACACACCTTTCTCGCAGTGTTATTGTAAGGGCTGGACTGAAGTACCACAGATGCACTGTACAAAGACCTGCAAAGTGCATAGTAAGCACTCAACAAATCAGCAAACACTAGGTCTCTCCAGGCCTTTGCTGAATATCAGTTGTATCTTCTCTGGACAACTTGTAGCTCAAACCAAGAAAGGAGGTATGCTTCAGAAAGGAGAGGAGAAAGAAAGCTGGGGTTCTACGACCAAGGATTTTATGACCATGGTTAATGAGTGAAGAGGGAGGAAAGCAAGTGTCTGCAAAGGAGGGTGACAAAGGTCACTCAGGGTAAAGAGCAGAAACAAGACGATTCATGTCATAGAAGCTGAGGAAGGAAAAGTCTGAAGAATGAGTCTGGTCAGTTGTGTCAAATGTAATGTGAAGTAAAAAATAGAAGAACATTCTCCGTAGTGCTTCTGGTGGCCTTCAGCATCCTCCTCAGAGGTTGCCATGGTAACCACTGCAGCCACTCTAAGGGGCTATCTCTCCAGTGTCTACTCACAGCTCCAGAAATGGTTCTTCTTCCTCTGGCATCCCTACTGTCCTCTGCATTCCATACCCTCCCCAGGTTCATGGTATAAGCACATCCCAGAGAGGTGGGAGCAAGAGGGTACCTAGAGCCACCCTACAGACCAAGCCACTCTCCCAGGCCAGCCCCACCCACCTGAACTTTTCATGGTTACAGCGTCTATGTAGAAGAATGCCCCCCCACCCCGAGGAATTTGGTCACTGAAATAAAAGCAAAACAAAGCTTTCCCATGTTATTGTTGCTGGGATTGGTCTTCAGATTACCTATTGGTACAATTCTCCCAGGAGATGACCTTAAGGACTCAGACCTCAAATATTTAGTGACAAATAAATAGGGTTGTCAAGATAAAGTCCTATGAGACTGGGTCACTCACAAAGGCACTGATAAATAATGAGACCATATCAAACTACTAAAATGTCAATCTACCCCAGCACCTATAACAAAATTCAGGGAATTTATAGTTCCTAAAAACTACAGTTCTGTAGGCCTTCCTTTGCTTGAATCATATACCAGTGCATCAGGACACGGGCTCCCTTCACTTTATTTACAGTTGAAAAGTAAAGTAGAATAAAATGGAAGTTACTCTGGAAAGCACAGAAATACAATGGAGGAGGCAAACACGATCGGAGGTTTCCTTTTTTGTGTCTCTTCTTTGCCTCATATTTTCTAAAACTTAGTGAATCAGATCTTCATGAAGAACTACTCCGAAAAAGTAGGATAAACTAGTATGCTAATGTTTAATTCACTTTTGGTTGATCAGTACCTTAAAACTTTGACCAAAATGGACTTAAAAGATGAAAGGAGATCTTGATATAATTTTGGTCGAGAAGTAAGGGCAAAAGCAAGTAGTTAAGGAGGAAATAGGTTGTAAGGAGGGAAAAAAGCTACAGCTAAGAAATTGGCAAACAGAGCAGTGAGGATGGAAATCTGTGCTGTGTTAGAAGCTCTTGCCTCTTCATCGGGGACTGGGCTGTGTTCTCACTGTAGTTCCCATGCTGCTAGGCTTCCTCACTCCATGCCCAGTAAAACTTGCTCCTTGGTCACCCAATAGATCGGTCCTAATCTAGCATCTGCTAATTGCAAAGCAGAATACTGAGCATATGGAGCACAGAAAGAATAAAACTCGAAAGCCCCCTTCCTCTTCACCTATCTCAGAAATCCTCCTCTGACCCCTCCACATGAGATCAGGGCCCTCATCCTGGGCTTATGAAACACCCCGAGTGTCTCATTCACAATAGCTATCACCCTTGTGTTTGATTAATTTCTGTCTGCCTATAAGATGCAAGCTCTAAGAGGGCAGTGACTCTCGGTGAACTGATTCTACCTGTATCAAGGGTGTCTCGTATAGTGCCTTACACAGACAGAGGGGCTTCCATACAGGATGAGGGAATGAGTACGCAAGCAATGGAAGAACGGATACCATTTCTAGCCTATGGAGATCATTACCTCACCCCTCTCTTGGAACAGCAATGGCAGGATGTCATTCAAATATCAGCTCATTCTCCCCTTCCTTTCCTTCTCTTTCCTTTTTTTTTATGCTTCTCCTCATACTGCCACATGCTTCCCTCCTCACCCCTCCCACCAGCCCCTCAAATATTAAAATAACAACATCATCAAAAACCACAAAATGCATTCTGAGTGTCTGCATCCTGGAGGAGGTGGTGGTGCCAATGTGGGCTGGATGAGCACAGCCCACCTCCTCTGCTATGCCGCATGGGGTTTTTGTATAATAGGAACATGTCGATTGGCATGTTCTCAGTTTGGAAAGAGAAGCCATGCCTTGTTGTGGCTTTGAGTTCAGACCAATTTTTCTTAATCTTTGAAGATGAAGAACCCTATAAGCAAAGCAAGTCAAAATGAGCCTAAGTGCTTCAAGCTCTAGGCAAGGCAGGAAGAATGCCGTGCGGTGGTATTGTTTAGAAAGAGACTTGGTAATTGCTGTACTGGAGAGCCGACATTTGCAGAACTCAATTGTGTGGCGTCCGACTGAGTAAGTTAGCAAAATAAAGACAGATGGCAATGGATTAACTCCAACACGCCCACCAGACAATGGCAGCCAACATGGAGAACTGCGGAGCGCTCTAAAAATGCGCTTTCTGGAATAGCTCTCCAAATGCCTCTATTAGATGCCACCTAGTGACTCCCCAAAACATTGCATCTTGTACAACCACGTAGGCTGAGGACACAGGTTAAGGAGATCTTGCCACACATAGATGGCTTTTTTTTTTTTTTAATAGAAAGAGAGTGAGAGATGGCAGATCATGAGGGACTCGAGAATTTATAGTTTAACGTCAGTTCACAGAAAAAATGGTTGAATTCTGTATTCTAACTTGTATGTTTAGAAGAAAAAAAGACAAAGAAAGAGAGAAAGAGGGAGGGAGGGAGGGAGGGAGGGAGGGAGAAAAAGAAAGAAAGAAAGAAAGAAAGAAAGAAAGAAGAAAAGAAAAGAAAAGAAAAGAAAAGAAAAGAAAAGAAAAGAAAAGAAAAGAAAAGAAAGAAAACAAATCCTGCAAGACAGGCAACTATCTTGCATTCAGAAATACATGACTCAGAGGTAGGTGCAAGATTTAGGACAGTTTATGCATTTAGGTCCTGATTTTATACAACTAAAACCTAGGGTAGTGAATCATTTCATTTTTTAAAAACGTATTTTATTTAAATTCAATTAGCTAACATATAGTATATCATTAATTTCAGATGTAGAGTTAGTTATTCATCCATTTCATACAACATCCACTGCTTATTACCTCACGTGCCCTCCTTAATGCCCGTCACCCAGTTACCCCGTCCCTCCACCCAACACCCCTCCAGCAACCCTCAGTTTGTTTCCAGTAGTTTAGAGTCTCTTATGGTTTGTCTCCCTCTCTAATTCCGTCTTATTTTATTTTTCCTTCCCTTCCCCTATGATCCTCTGTTTTGTTTCTTAAATTCCACATATGAGCGAAACCATATAACTGTTTTTCTCTGATAGACTTATTTTGCTTAGCATAATACCCTCCAGTTCCATCCACGTCATTGTAAATGGTAAGATTTCAACCTTTCTGATGGCTGAGTAATATTCCATTATATATATGTATCACATCTTCTTTATCCATTCATCTGTCGATGGACATCTGAGCTCTTTCTACAGTTTGACTAGTTTGGACATTGCTGCTATAAATATTGGTGTGGGTGCCTTTTCGGAGCACAACGTTCGTATCCTTTGGGTAAATTCCTAGTAGTGCAATTGCTGAATCATAAGGTAGCTCTATTTTTAACTTAATGAACCTCCGTACCGTTTCTCAGAGGGGCTGTACCAGTTTGCATTCCCCTCAACAGTGTAAGAGGGTTTCCCTTTCTCGGCATCTTCATTAACATCTGTTGTTTCCTGACTTGTTAATTTTAGCCATTCTTACTGGTGTGAGGTGGTATCTCATTGTGGTTTTGATTAGTATTTCCCTGATACCAAGTCACATGGAGCATTTTTTCATGTATCTGTTGGCCATTTGTATGTCTTCTGTGGAGAAATGTCTGTTCATTTCTTCTGCCCATTTCTTGACTGGATTATTTGTTTTTTGGGTGTTGAGTTTGATAAGTTCTTTACAGATCTTGGATACTATCCCTCTATCTGACAAGACATTTGCAAATGTCTTCTCCTATTCTGTAGGTTGTCTTTTGGTTTTGTCAACTGTTTCCTTTGCTGTGCAAAAGCTCTTTATCTTGATGAAGTCCCAATAGTTCATTTTTGCTTTTGTTTCCCTTGCATTTGGAGACATGTCTAGCAAGAAGTTGCTGCACGTGGAAGACCTAAATGTACTATATACTGGCAAATTTAATTTAAATATATTTTTTAAAAGACCTAAATATGAGACGGGAATCCATCAAAATCCTAGAGGAGGACACAGGCAGAAGAATCATTTCATTTTAAATGCCAGCTCCAATTGACTAGCTGAAGCTCTTTGGATAATGTGGAATTGTGAGATGGCTTCCAGGCACAGAGTTGGCACTTTGTGGTCATTGAGGTTGTCTGCAATCGCTATAAGGTGAGGGGACTAGTTATGCTTGGGTGCATATTAGAGAACCATATATCAGGCTATGAAATCTCCTAATTTTTTTAATAGTGGGTATTTAGCCAAAAAGCTCTTTGTATTTCTGATGTCTGAGGGCAGAAGCTGAAAGGTACACAGAACCTATAGAAAAGGTGAAGCTTTTCCATCTAAAGGAAAGGTGAAGAAATAATACAAGCAGTTTTGCTAGGTTCCACCAAATTAGGGTTTCATTATGTTTGCTCTTCCGTTGTGGAAGGCATTGTTTGATTGACAATTTGCACCATTAGCACATAAAATTTAAGTCTTATAGTCCTTGAAATGTGCTTAGTGATGAGATATTGATTATACCTAACTATAGGATTTATTTTACAAGTGAAGATCTCGACAATTTCAGTAACTGACCCAGTATGCAAAGTAGTTGAGGAGAGAATGAGCTTTAGTTTCTGGGCATCTCCATCTCTACTACCATACTGAACTGACACTGTATTTCTTGTTTCTTCCTGGCAGTTTCCTGGCTGCATTTGGGTCAAAAGAGAAATTCTTTTCTCTATTGGTTTTTAACAGCTTTTGGTGACCATAAAACAATGCCAGCTGTGTAGATTTGGGGACTTCCAGTCTATAAGGTCAGGTAGTTGTGTGGTTAATTGATTTGATTCTATCCAATAAGATCCATGTGTCCTAGGTGAGAGCCTGGGTCCCCAGCTGCTACAATTCTGTTTTCTCAAGCAACTTACTCCTTCTTAGAGAGGAGTCATGACTGAGGCCATGACTAAGGGATGTGAGAGCTAAGTGAAGAAGGTGACATTTCAGCTGGGTCTTGAAGGGTGAGGAGGAGTTGGACAGGCCGAAGATGAAGGATTAGCGTTTACAAGGGCAAGGTCACATAAAAGGCAATGTGTGATGCAGGAATAATGAGTAGAGAGGTCCAGGTTGACTGAAATACAGTAACAAGAAGCCATTACTAACAAAGCCAGGAAGGCTTTTTGTATCACTTCTGCTTTGACATGAGCTTCATGTTTGGACTTTATCCTGTAGGCTATGGTCCCCAGTATTCACTCTTAAGGACTCCCTTTTTATACTTTCTTCCCAATTGATCATGTCCTCATAGATTTCTTTTTAATCTTCCCAAATATCACCATTAATAAGAAGTAACTAATTGTTTCCCATTTTTTAAAGTCATATAACTTCCATGACTTCCAATTGGAGCCATGGGTAAGTATGAGATACAGTATGTTACCAAACCAAGTTGATAAAACACCATTCAGGAGAAAAGAAGCTCTCCTATTCAATGAGCCATATCATGGGGTATGTTCCAGATATAGAACTTCAGCTGCTGTATCAGACAAACCCTCAAATCTCAGTGGTTTAACACATGAAGGTTTATTATTGCTCAGGTGAGGTCCACTGTGGATTGGGAAGCCCTCCTCCATGTTGCAGCAAGGCCACTGAGAACAGTTCCTCCAGGGTTCCTGGATCAGGGGAAGACAGAACACGGAGGAGGCACCCCATCTCAACCTGGAAGTCACACTATCACTTTTACTCATAATCCATTGGACAAAACTAGTCACGTGCTCCAATCTGACCTTAGAAGAGGGTAGACCATATGGGGATGCATGCAGAATATTTGTTCATCATTTACTGACTCTACCACATAGCATAAATGTGCAGTTTTGTTCCGGGGTTCTTAGGAGTTCAGGACAGCATCCAGTGGAGAACCACTACTCTGGCAATAGGAAGCAGGGGAATGACTGGATTGATTTCTTTCTCAGAAAGATCACATAGGTGGTGTTTCAAAGAATGGACTGTAATGGGTAGACTGGAGGCAGGAAAGACCAGTTTGGAGGCACTAGGTCCAAATGAGGGAGGATGAGGGCCTGGCCCAAAGCACTGGCAGTGGGACAGAGCAGGGGAATGGGTTCTAATAATAATCTGGGATAAAATTCTTTGGTATTGGAGACAAGATATAATGCCCTGAGGGTGTTGGAGGTGCCAAAATTTATTCTTGGGCTTCTAGGCTGGTTGAGTCAAAGACACTATGACAGCAACAGCATGAGTCAGAGCAGAAGGCAGGGCCTCCTTCAAGGTTGCAGGTATAATGGTAGCCAGTCATTCTTTTTCCTTCTGACCTAGTCATTTGCCCTACCCCCTCCCCACCCAAGAGAAGGCCTTAGTCACAGCCTGTGGGAATTCAAAAGCCAAGGCACCAGAGTTAGGGCAGGTCAAGCTAGAAGTTTCAGAGTTCAACCCAGGGATAAAAGGCTTTGTTGCTCTACCCATCATGTTTAGGTGCTCTATTAAGTGTTTGAGCCACAAGTGCTATCACCCAGTGCTCCTTCTTCTCTTCTACTCACTTTCTTTCAACAGTTTTTTTCCTCTGAGATCCTTCCAAATTATCCCCACCAACCTTTCCAATTTGCACCATTACAGCAATCTCCTACTCACTCTGGGTATATTGGAATCAAATGTATCTGTGCACTTCTTATTCAGAAACCTAGTCTGTCCTGTCCTGTCTCCCATTAGACAGCATCCCTGAAGAAATCACACCTTCCCAACTGCTGTGAATTGAACGGGGGGATGCAAATCCCACCCTTTTCATAAGAGTGCTATACCCTTTACTAAAGCTGGTGCACTCTGGACATCAAACCTTGGAACACAAAAATCAACAGTGTTCCCTTGTTTGAAGCATCTGTCTCTTAGCAGAATCTGATGTCATATGGTTTCTTTGAACTTTATAGACAATTGAAAAAAATCACTTGAGCAGAATTAAAACCACACTTATGAATAATCTGTTCAGTTTCCTCAAAGTTTATTCCATTCACTCACTACAATGAACTACGAATCAGTACATGACCATTATCATGGACAGCAGAAAAGAATGGGCTTGGGCATAAGCCAACAAAACCCTTGGTATGGGGTTGTACCTCTGTGGTGTACTACATATTACAGGACTTTTCTGAGCTCATTTGCGAACCAGGGGTGATAAGAGGCAAACAGCAGTGCTGTTTGGGGTTTGGGCACATGACTTGTAGAGAATTGAGTGTAGGCCTTGCCCAATAAAAGGTAGCAATACCATAGTTACTATTCAGTTCCCTTCCTTAAGGCGTGCGATATTGCAACTCCAAATGTTTCTGCCTTCCTTCTTACCTGGGTTCCCTTGGTTTTGACCTTCTTGATTTTTATTATGCACTGATCCCCATCCATACCTCACATGAAGCCTTGCCCTCCTCCTCACTTCTTAGATCTAGTAGTAATTTTAAAGAGTTCTCAGTATTTTGTTTGCTCAAAAGTTGAACCTAAAAGTACAGAGTTTGCATCAACTGCTTTTATCCATACAGTCTCAGTTATTTATATTTCCATTTGCTGCTCTATGAGACCGTGCAAATGCCAGAGAGATTTGCTTCCAATTCTCTGAGAGCTTCCTGGGAATATTGTCTTGTGGTAGAGGAAGCCGAGCCAGCAGATTCTCCTTTTGCCAGAAGTTCAATAAGTCTCCCTGCCTTTCAGTGAGAAGAGAAATATTTTCAGCTTGAAATGAATACACTGCTCAGAGATAAATTACTTCACAATCTGACTTTTGTGTGGCCATTAATTATCCATGCTAACTGTAGAAGCTGGGGTTGAAATCCGGACTATTGTTTCCTTGCTGCTGTTGTGCTCTTCAACCATTTCTCACCGTTTATATGTGTGGCAACAGCAACTCTTTGTCTATGTGCACTCTGGGAAGTACTTAAGTTTCTTTTTGACCATGTGTGATACATTCCTGAACTAGTCTGAGCATTCAAAACAGCTCCACATAACCTTCTGAGGAAAAATTTGTAGGACTATACCCAAAGAAACAAACACTAAATGACACACTTTTCCATCTGGGCCTGCAGACAGTGTCATGGCATCCTTAGGGTATTTTAGTACTTGAGTTGCCTTCCATCTCTTGCAAATGTTTGACCAGAGCATGGAAGTAACCACATAGGAAAAAGAGAGAGGAAATTACATCTTGGGAGAAATAGCATGGCTGGAGGTATGGCTAGAATGGTAAAAGAGCACATGGTAAAGGAGAGGAGGAGGTGGAAATGTGCTACTATGGGCTGAATTGTATCCCCTAAATTTATATGTTGATGTTCTAACCCCTGAGAAGGTGACTATATTTGGTCTTTAAAGAGGTAATGACGTCAAAACAAGGTCATTTAGATGGGCCTCAATCTAATATGACTAGTGCCCTTATTAAAGAGGAGGTTAAGGGGATCCCTGGGTGGCTCAGTGGTTTAGCGCCTGCCTTTGGCCCAGGGTGTGATCCTGGAGTCCCGGGATCGAGTCCCGTGTCGGGCTCTCGGCATGGAGCCTGCTTCTCCCTCCTCCTGTGTCTCTGCCTCTCTCTCTCTCTCTATGTCTATCATAAATAATAAATAAATAAATATTTAAAAAAAAAAGAGGAGGTTAAGACAGACACCCACAGAGGGAAGACAACGGGAAGACACAAGGAGGAAATGATGGCCACTTCCTGCAAAGAAGAGCGGGAGGCCTTAAGGAAACCAACTTTGCTGACACCTTGATCTTGGACTTCTAGCCTCTAGAGCTATGAGAAAATAAATTTCTGTTGTTTTAGCCACCCAGTCTATAGTGTTTTGTACCACAAGAAACTGATACAAATACCTTACTGGTATATAGCAGCAAGTGAATATTTAACAAATAAAGAAGTTTAGGAAGGCTGGGACAAATAATCAAGTAACTCTAAAATATTGTATGTAGGTATGTTGCTATTTTATATATATTTGAAGTCACTTTCTATCTCCTACTCCTGAAATGCTTGCTCAAGTTTAAATTGTTCAAGATCTTGTGGTCCATCTCACTCAAATCACACTCAAACTCCCCTCTTTTAGAGAGAAGAGAAATTAATTGGTAATTCTCAAACTCTTCTCTCCAGGTATTTCTAAAAGCAGATAAGAATGGTTGCAGCAGTGAATTAGCCTGGAAGGGGAGTTTGAAGTAACCTGACTCTTTTAAAAGTCAGGTTTATTGAGATATAATTTACATAAAGTAAAATTAACCCTTTTAAATTGTACAGTTGGTTAAATTTTTCCAAATGTATACAATCATGTAACCACCATCACAATCAAGATATAGAACATTTCCGTCATCCCAAATTTCCTTGCGCTCCTCTGTAATTTCCTTCCTTTTCTTCCAACCCCTGGAAGCCACTGATATGAATTTTATCCCTATAATTTTGCCTTTTTCAGAATGTCATATAAATGGATTCACATGATATGTAGCCTTTTATGTCTGGTTTCTTTCATATTTTTTGAAGTCTATTGTTTTGATTCTAAAATTTATTTGAATGGGACTGACTCCTTAATTTCTCTTTCTTCAGTCTCATTGTTAGTGTATAGAAATGCCATTGATTTCTGGGCATTGATTTTGTATCCTGCCACGCTACCAAATTGCTGTATGAGTTCTAGCAATCTTGGGGTGGAGGCTTTTGGGTTTTCTATGTAGAGTATCATGTCATCGGCGAAGAGGGAGAGTTTGACTTCTTCTTTGCCAATTTGAATGCCTTTAATGTCTTTTTGTTGTCTTATTGCTGAGGCTAGGACTTTCAGTAGTATGTTGAATAGCAATGGTGAGAGTGGACATCCCTGTCTTGTTCCTGATCTTAGGGGAAAGGCTCCCAGTGCTTCTCCATTGAGAATGATATTTGCTGTGGGCTTTTCATAGATGGCTTTTAAGAAATCTCACAGAGGAAGACATAGACATGGCCAACATGCACATGAGAAAATGCTCTGCATCACTTGCCATCAGGGAAATACAAATCAAAACCACAATGAGATACCACCTCACACCAGTGAGAATGGGGAAAATTAACAAGGCAGGAAACCACAAATGTTGGAGAGGATGCGGAGAAAAGGGAACCCTCTTACACTGTTGGTGGGAATGTGAACTGGTGCAGCCACTCTGGAAAACTGTGTGGAGGTTCCTCAAAGAGTTAAAAATAGACCTGCCCTACGACCCAGCAATTGCACTGTTGGGGATTTACCCCAAAGATTCAGATGCAATGAAACGTCGGGACACCTGCACCCAGATGTTTCTATCAGCAATGGCCACAATAGCCAAACTGTGGAAGGAGCCTCGGTGTCCATTGAAAGATGAATGGATAAAGAAGATGTGGTTTATGTATACACTGGAATATTACTCAGCAATTAGAAACGACAAATACCCACCATTTGCTTCAACGTGGATGGAACTGGAGGGTATTATGCTGAGTGAAATAAGTCAATCGGAGAAGGACAAACAGTGTATGTTCTCATTCATTTGGGGAATATAAATAATAGTGAAAGGGAATATAAAGGAAGGGAAAAGAAATGTTGGGAAATATCAGGAAGGGAGACAGAACATAAAGACTCCTAACTCAGGGAAACGAACTAAGGGTGGTGGAAGGGGAGGAGGGCGGGTGTTGGAGGGGAATGGGTGACGGGCACTGAGGTGGACACTTGACGGGATGAGCACTGGGTGTTTTTCTGTATGTTGGTAAATTGAACACCAATAAAAATTAATTAAAAAAAAATAAAATAAAATTTATTTGAATTTTATATGCAATGCTGCTATATATGTATATATATAAAGTGCATATGATATATCTTCAATGATGATATAATACATATATACATATATGTGTGTGTATATATATGTATATATATAAAATGCTGAATAATATATTCATATTTGTTTTAATATTGCAATACATTTGAACCTACTTACCTAGTTAGGTTGCTTAAGTGTGATCTAGTAATAATTAGATAAAATTAATGCTCCATGAAGGTGCCCCATTTACTAATTTAAAAATATTACTACTAATTACAAAGATGTTGTTTGCAAGACATGTCCAAGAAAGTTCAAAGAGATATTCTTTAAATACTGGAGAAATATGGAACAGAGAATAATGAGCAAAAGTCTTCCTACCTTTTACCAGAGACTGAGATCATAAATGACTTCTGGGGGTTTTAGAGACAACAGTATTATATGCAAAATAAATGGAAAACATTTTTAAAAAGAAAAAAGTATCCAAATAGGCCACAAGATAATCTCAACAGTGATATATCATTAAAACATGCTGAGGTCCAGGGGTGCCTGGGTGGCTTAGTCGGTTGAGTGGCTGCCCTCAGCTCAGGTTATGATCCCAGGACCCTGGGATCAAGCCATGCATGGGGCTCCCTGCTCGGTGATGAGTCTGCTACTCCTTCTCCCTCTGCCTCTTCCCACTCATGCTCTCTCTCCTTCTCTCTTGATCACTTTATCTCTCAAATAAATAAGTAAAATTAAAAAAAAAACAAAACATGCTGAGGACCTAAAGTTTACTACTATCCTGATAGCAGTGGTAGTAGCTATGGAGACTACTGTTTCAGCCAGTACCCACCAAACCACTTCCTCACAACTGGAGGCTTTTTAGTTGGTTGTTTCTCTGGGCCATAGCCTATCTGCAGGACAGGTTTCACATATGTCTCTAGACTGGTAATCAAAAAATAGTTTTGGGGGTACCTGGGTGGCTCAATTGATTAAGTATCCAACTCCTGATTTCAGCTCAGGTCATGATCTCAGGGTTGAGACTGAGCCTAATGTCGGGCTCTGTGCTTAGCACAGAGTCTGCTTGAGATTGTGTCTTGGTCTCTCTCTGCACCTTCCTCTCCTCTCTCTCTAAAATAAATAAATAAATAAAATCCGGAGAAAAAGAGTTCTTGAATGAAGGTAATTCTTTTCATGCAAGGTCCAGGTTTTGGATGAGATCAACAAATAGAAGGAGGGGAAGAAGAGGCACCCACTTGATCTGCTGGACAGTACATTTTCTGTTCTTTTCACAGTCTCCTTAAAATTCTTTAAGATCCCACTCAAATCTTACCTCCTGTAGTGGTCCATTCCCTAACTCAAGGCAGAATGAATTACTCTCTTCTTGGACCCCTTCTAACATTGTGCACAAAGAGTTAGCACATTTTATGATAATTAGTTCTTTATGCGTATGTGTCCCCTACTATTCTTTAATGAACTTGAAGACACAAAGATTGTCTTATCTCTCTCTGTATCCCTAAATCTTTGCATACAGCAAATACTCAATGAATATTTGCTAAATTTAGTTGGCCCCTATAGCACGGGATATGCCACATGTCACAGGCTCATCTCAACAAGACTTTGGAGAACTAAGAACTGGCCTGTGTGGATGAAAAGCTAGCCTCCATTTTAATTTGTGCATCAGGCCTCATGTTTCCTGCCAGTCTGCCAAGCTTTTGACCCAGATTCTTTCTCTGAGCCTATTTGCCTGGTCCAAGTGCAAATATAATTCCTGATCTGACCCAGATCCGCTGCTTCTACTTGTTCCAGCTCACCAGGGTCTCCTGCTTTGGCTTCATCTATGAAACCTGATGTGTGACCGAGGTGACCCTGGTGAAGGGCCAGGTGGGACAAGCTGGATTGCAAGGTCCTGGAGTGACATCTGATTCTCCTGCCTGTCTGTGAGGCAACTGGGTGGGCCAAGTAGAATAAGCCTTCATGGGCTCAAGTGTCCACATGCTCCTCACAGTGAATCCTGAGGCAGGAAACAGGTGCAGACGTAGGCCAGAGCGGAGCCCAGGAAGGAGCAGATTGGTTGCTTGGAATGTACTGCTTGTTCCTCTGGCCGTGTTCATCCCCTTGAAGAACTATGGATGAGATTGTAACAAGTGTACAGGGAAAATAAACAGGAGTAGATTCTATTTAGACCTAATTAGGGACCTGTTACCCCATATAGTATGTTGAATAGTTGGCCCCAAAAGGGACTAACCTCTGGTACCTGTGAATGCAAACCTATTTGGAAAAAAGTGTCTTTGCAGATAAAATTAAGTATCTCAAGAATTAAGCTGAACCCTAAATCTAATGACAGATATCCTTAACATGGAGAGGCAGGAGGAGATTTGGGACAGAGACACACAGAGGAAGGCGGCCATATGAAGACAAAATCAGAGATTGGAATTTTGTCGCCACAAGTCAGGAAGGCTTGGAACCACTTCTTGGAGCCGAGAAACTGGACAAGGCAAGGAAAGATTCTCCCACAGAGTCTTCAGAGGGAGTGTGGCCCTCTTGACACCTTGATGTCAGACTTCTGACTCCAGAGCTATGAGAGTATGAATTTCTGTTGTGTTAAGCCACCAAATTTATGGTACCTTGTTATGGCAGCCCAAGAAAACCAATACACCCCTCCTTTGCTTATATACCAGAGAAATAGGTATACATTGGTGTGATTGGTCCATGAAGGAGGTTTTAAGAGGATTAGTGAGACAGGCAAGGCACAAGGGAAGTGACTGGCTCAGAACCACTAAGAAATAACTCCTTTTCTCCCCAGTAGAGACCAAAAGCATGCACAGGAAAAATGTTTCTACTATTCAATGAAGTTCACTCCAAGAAAGTATCTTCCACTTATATAAGAAATAATAGCAATAGAAATATTAATATTACAGAGAGCATGCCATATGTCAGGTGCTGTATTACGTGTTCCATTTTTCCAATGAGAAAATTGAGGCTTAGAATGATGAGGCAAACCTTTATACAGTACTTAGGATATGCCAAGCCCTGTTCTAAGAACTTTACAATGATTAATTCCATCCTCAAAACAACCTGTGAAGGAAGAGTTATTTCTGTTTTACAGATGAGAATACTCAGGCACAGAGAGGTTACATAACATGTCTAAGGTCACACAGTGAGGAGCTGGGATTCGGATCAAGCTGGGATTCAAATCTTTGTCCCAAAGATTCTTCTTTTACTTAAGTTATCCCATAGCTCTCGGTTAAAAAAAAAAAAAAAGGATTTGAATGCAGGTGTGTCTGACCCCAAATCATATGGTTATTCCATAAGCTACACGGCCTCCTAAAAAAACTGAGAGGTAAAATCACATTGTGAAGAGTGGTCCTGCCCACATGGCCATCCCAACCTGCCCACTCAGTTACAGGCTCTGAGGGTCTTCAGCCAGGAGGCCTGATTCCTCCCAATTGCTTATACAATCTTGAGCATAATAATCAACATAGATAGAAGCTCAGATCCACTTTGGGGGAGAGACTGACATTCGTTTTGTGGGCCAGTCTCTGGGAGGTCACAAGAGAGCCCTACCCACCCCTTTCCCTGCTCCCTCTTGCATACTGTCCTGCCCATATTTACCCAGTTGTGTAACTGAAGTTTTTATTGTTTGAACAAATATTTATCAGGCATTTATTGCATTCTATGCAATATGGCAGATGCTGGAGACAGAGTAAAGGCCTAGGTCCAGGCAAGGCATGCATAGTCTCCAATTCAGGGTGATAGGTGCTACCAAGGAAGAATAATATTAATTAACAGCCACTACTTTTAGAGTGTTTATTATGTGCCAATCATTATATAATCCTCCTACCCATGCTGCTCTGGCTTAACATAGGAGGGTCATCTAACCCAATCTTGGGAAGTCAAGGAAGGCTTCCTGAGGGATGAGTGGGGGTTAACCAGGTAAAGAAAGGGAGCCACAGAGAATGGTCTTCCAGGCAGAAGCCTGAAGCTGAGAAAGCACATAGTATAAATTGTAGAAAGGAAAAGTAGCTTAATATAGTTGGGGGCAGAGCAGGAAGTAGGAGTAGTAAAAGATGTGGTGGGAGAAATGTCTGTAGGTAAAGATTCCCTTGGCCTTGGAAACCAGGCTAAAGGTTTATTAGTCCAGCCAGATTGGAGTCCTCCCTATTGGCACCTGTCAGCAGGGACCCTCAACATCTTTCCCCTTTTGCTGAATTCCCTGCCCCTGTCTACTGCCTGGAGTCTTGCTTCCGGGTGGATGAACAACCCAGAGCTATGACTCTCCCACCCAAATGACTATAAGCACCATTATTGCCCAAAAGCTCCTTGGATATTGACACTGGCCTTAGTGGCTCTCAAGTTCACAGCTCCCCCCACTGTAGACACCTCCAAATTGATGGTTGGACACCACCAGCCCTTTAGAGCAGATCCATAGAAAAGTTATTCCTCTAGGTCTGGCTCAGTTGCCCCTTCCTCCTCATTTTCTGGTTGCTTAGAGGGTCCCTGAATGCTTCAGGAAGATGTCTACCATCTGAAGGTTAAGAAGAGATTCAGAGCTGTGTCTAAACAAAGACTACTTAACTGGTTAGTGGGAGGGCACCCTAGCCTCCTGACTCTATGTCCCCAGTTTTGGTCAAGTGCAAGGGTGTTGGAGACATGTAGCCTGTGTCTGAACACTGATTGTCCTGCTAACCAGTAGCTGGGTGATCTTGGAGCAAGTTACTCAGCTTTCCTAAGCCTCAGTTTCCCCAACTATAAAAAGGGATAAAGTTTCTCTACCTATTAGGATTATAGTGAAAATAAGAGAGTGTGTATAAAGAACTTAGCCACACGGCCAGGCATTCAGTAGACTCCTATTATGAAGAGTGTAGTGGATATTGTGGTACCATGCCAGGTTTCCCTTCATGTCTGAAGCATTCACTCTCCTGGTGCTGATGGTTCCCTAGGCCAAAGGAAGCTTTCTTGCTCAAGGCCATGGCCCTTTTCTGGGGTAGCCCACATTCAATGATAGGTTGATGTGGGAATACAAATTCTGACCCCCTTTGCCCCATAAGGGTCATAAGAAGAGTCTCCTTCCATCTTCAGAGTTCCTCCTGAGATCAGCTGAGGTCTTTGTTGCCACTGCTGGGGAGCTCAACATCTTCCAATCCCATTTCCTGGGCTTTCTCACAACTGCTACCCCCTGGAGCAGTCCTGGATACATTTTCAACATGCATATCTCAAAGTTTTAGATGACCCAAGCTGTAATGATGAGGAGGAAGATGGTGTGGTGACTACCTCACTGCCTTTAAAGATCAAACCTGCACTGGTATTGACAAGAATATTAAACTGGTAGCAAATTAACTTACTGGGTTTTATTTCTTACTTATTCTCAAATAAGTTATTTCTTTGTTTATTTGAAGTTCCTATTACAAAGAGAATATACAAACTCAAATTTCACATGTATGATTTACAAAAGTGTGATACTTCTGAAGAAGCTAGCTTCAGATTCCTCCTTTCAGACATTGATTGTTCTCAGTAAGTCACATATGTGACTTAAGCAATATTTATCATTTATGTTAGAACAGCAAACCAATCAATATCCAATTGGTGAATTCAGTTATAATTGTTGTTAACTATTTTTTCTCAAAGTCTAAATCATACACATTGTAAACTCTATTACTAGGCTTGGTAAAAGTATAGGATCATTTGGACAAACCAATATTCTGATAGAGTTATTACATTTCCACACATGCTTTACCAATTTTAATGAATTAGAAAACTGTAAAACGTATTTAACACTAAAAGTCTGCTGTTCACAGTTCAATATTATTTTTGATAATTTCAAAGGCATTTGACATTTTAAAGGTTATCAGTGCATTATAATTGTGCAGAGATAAGTTACTAGAGAATGACAGATAGCCAATTTTAATCTGTGTCAATGATATACATGAATATCCATATTTGCATATATTAATTTTGTTCAATATAAATGAGGACTATTATAAAAATTGGTAATTGGAGTATAGCTGTTCATGGGTATAGTAGGGGACTCATCTATCTGAGTGGGATTAGATAGCTCAATTTTAAATTAAGATAAAATTTACATACACTGCACATCAAGCGTACAGTTTGATGAATATTGAAAACTGCACATAACTATGTAATCAACAAACTGATCAAGATATAGAATACGTCCAAAGCAGGGATTATGTGGGACAAGTCTCCTGGATTTCTGAATGTCCTCAACAGTATGCTCAGCTTCAATAGAGAGCTGGTCAGCTGTTGGATCCTGGTGCCTGCTTCACCCTTCTGATCTCCATTGCTTCTGGCAACTTCCATTGGCATTCCTTGCCCCTCTCCTCTGCTGAACCTCACGGCACATAGTTGTCATCAGATTTGGAGGTGACTTCTTTCACTTTCCCAGACAAAGGCTGTTTCCTTTTTTTCCTTGAACACACGTAGTGATCAGATTTCTCCACTCCTTCCAGGACCTCTCTAAACCTTTGTTCATAAATCTTCCCAGTACAATCCTGGGTAATGAGTGGGCAGCAAGTCATATGCTCTGCTTTTATAGATGGAAACCTTGAAGCAAAGTGAAGTTAAATGGCTTCCTGACCAAGGAGACTGACACTGACTCACAATTATATGACCCAGTTTGTGCCATGATATTGTTTTATTTTCTCCAGAAGGAAGGAGAGTATGGTGGAGTTCAGGAGCCACTTTATCTATTGAAGCCTCTCTATTTTTTCCACCTCTACCTGAGAGGTTACTCCATGGTTCAGGGGTGAGGACAGAGCAGCCTGGAGGGAGACGCAGCAGTAGGAAGAGACAGAGATTTGGTGTGAGAAGCCCTGGGTCTTGGTGATGTTTTTAGAGATGAGAAGCAAAGGAGAAAGAACCAAGGGTGGAAGATCGTCAGACAGTGCTTCTTGGGGCACCTGGGAGGCCTAGTAGGTTAAGTGTCTGCTTTTGGCTCAGGTCATGATCTCAGGATCCTGGGATCAAGCCCTGCTAAGTGGGGAGCCTGCTTCTCCCTCTCCCTCTGACACACACTATATTTCTAATAAATAAATGAATAAATAAAATTTTTTCATAAAACAGGGGTTCTTAACACTTCTTGCAGTTTTATCTTCAGTAGCTTATATTGGCATTTTTAATTAGATTATTTCACTATCAAAAAGATGGTGAAGAAGTTTGTAAAGAGGTCATTGAATTTTACTTTTTAAGAAGCCATTGAATTTTCTAAGAAATCCCCCTTCCCCACTGCAAACATTTCTCCCTCTAAACGTTGTTCTTTATGTTAACTGATTGGCTTTGTTGAAACAGCCACATTTAGTTTTTAGGAGGAATATATATATTTAGAGGCTTAGGAAATTGTACCAGAGGATTTTCCATGTTTTCAGAAATGGGAGGTGTAGCCACCCAGTGTATTAAATTTTGTAAAAGGAACTGTGGGGCTGGCTTTGCCCCTGCCCTACCTCTCCAAATGGAGCCAAGAGACTGGAGCAATCGGAAATGGTACCACTCTCCAGCTGTTCTTATTGGCTGGCTCACAGTTCACCTCATCTCCTTAGCATAACGACTATGCTGAGGGATTTGACAGTTGCAACATCAAATTGCCTCAAAGGCTCTTTCTCATTTCCAGGGAGTTCCACTGGCCCTCCCTTAGTTTGGTGTAAGAGCTAACCACAACTTTAATTATTAGTCTTCTTGAGAGAACCAGGGAGACCGTCTCTCACACTATGACTCCATCTACTCAGCTCTGAATGAATAATCCAGCTTTTTACAGTTAACTCCCCAAACAAGCCTGACACCCCAAAGAGTGAGTAAAATAACTATATGCCTTATTCATCACTACCTGGGCATGCCGCTCCTATTTTGCTCCTTACAAAATATTTCACATTCATCACAGCCTGAGTTAAACTTTCTCTGGTACCTTCTGACTCATAAGAGCATCAACCTAATCCACTGTAGACAATCAAGAACTCTCTTTAGCTGTATTTCTGGAAGAGGCATCATCATCATCAAGGTTGCTTAGCAGCAGAAATTGGTTTATTAAAAACAACTTTGTGAGGAAAGCACCTCCACATTTTTGTGTGGATTCACATCTTCTTATTGACTGACTTGCTAACTGAATTACTCAAAAGGTTTTCTCCTTATATGTGCTGGGAGGGGGGACCTAAGGGGCAAAATGGCTGGGAAAGACTTGATATTAGAAAGTGGATGAGATACCTTGAAGCAACTAGGGGAATCATGTTTCTTCTGTCCAGAAAGAACATGTGTACTTTGCCCTGCTGTCCAGTCTCATTATGGGCTCCTGCAGGATGAGGGAGAAGCTCAGACAAGAAGGGACACATGTCAGGCTGGGGATGGGGCCAATGAACCCAGGAGATGTTGCAGACGTGGGTTATTATCTAGTGACCTGAGGCACCACAGTTGCCAAGCTCATTTTTTTTTTTTTTTAACTATTCAGACCAACAGTTACGCTCTGAAAAATAGCAAAGCTACCTGTGTAAGGGAGGTGAGGGGGGAATCACTGACATTTACTGAATGATTATTACTAGCCACTGTTTCAAGCATTTTTCTGGACGCAAAAATAAATACTATTGGTTTAACATTGTCCTTAAAAATGAGAGACATAGGGCAGCCCGGGTGGCTCAGCGGTTTAGCAGTTTTGGCCCAGGGTGTGATCCTGGAGACCTGGGATCGAGTCTCACATCAGGCTCCCTGCATGGAGCCTGCTTCTCCCTCCACCTGTGTCTCTGCCTCTCTCTCTCTCTCTCTCTCTCTCTCTCTCTCTCTCTCTCCCTCTCCCTCCTCTCTGTGTTTCTCATGAATAAATAAATAAAAATTTTTAAAAAATGAGAGACATGGGGCACCTGGGTGGCTCAGTCAATTAAGCATCCAATTCTTGATTTTGGCTCAGGTTATGATCTTGGGGTCATGAGATTGAGCCCCATATCAGGCTCTGCGCTGCGCATGGAGCCTGCTTAAGATTCTCTCTCCTTGCCCCTCCTCTACCAGTTCATATATATATGTGTACCTCCTCTCTTTCTAAAAAACAAAAATAAAAACCAAAATAAAAATGATAAACCAAGACTTTGAGAGGTTAAATTGATGAATACAGTTATCTGTAAGTAGCAGGGATGGGATTTGAACCCTGGCATCCAACACTCCTATCCACTGCACTTCTTAGCCACAGGGGGAATTATGGCCGAGTTGTCAGATTTTCCCATTTTTCAAGGAAGCCAGTTTATCTGAATTTATTAATGAGAAATTTCTGAATTTTTAAATTGTTGTCAATATCTTTTTAAATTTTTTTTTTTTTTTTTTGTAAAATTCATTTCAGGTCAGCAACTAAATGCAGGCTGAATGTAATCGAGGATTACTTCCTTTTTGCCAGTCATTAGGTCATTGCTCAACCTGTAACTCTGTGTACATACAGGACAAACCTGGACCAAAGAAGTAGAAATGTAAACAGGAACCCGCACTAGTATCATTGTAGTAAATGCCCATCAAGGAAGCTTTGAAAGATTGGGTCATCAGAGGGAGTCTGACTCCCTCGGCTTTTGCTAGTTTCACTAGAAACCAAGAGAAAATGTGGATTTCAGATTTGTAATGGAGGAGAGTCTAGACCTGTGTGTTTCAGCCTTAATGCTATAGTCCTATGGTTCAAAGAGGTCAGTGGGTTACAAGTGAGCTGAGATACTGGCGCTTTCAGTCCTCAGGGGGCTGAGAGTTTCTGTGGTCCAGAAGTCCCTTGGTTGGTCACCTCTGGCCTTAGGTAACTTCTCCTTCTAGTTCACCGCATGTCGCAGACATTATAATTTTTAAAAATGTGTGCCATGAAGTTAAAACAATTAGGAAGCACTATGATCGTCTGTTTCTTGTGTAATGTGGATTGTTCTAATTTACCATCAAGTTTTTTTTTTTTCTTTCTGATGAATGGGATTTACATCTTTATATGAATCCTTTAATGGAAGTTTTGTCTTCTTATGTTCACCTGGATAGTAGGATATCCTCCTCCCGCTTCTCTCTCTCTCCCCCATTCATGGATCTTTTTATTAAAAGCAAATTATAAAAAATAAAATAAAAGCAAATTATTTCAGGGTGGTTCAGTAGGATAAGCGTCTGCTTTTAGCTCAGGTCATGATCCCAGGTCCTGGGATTGAACCTCGCATCTGACTCCCTGCTCAGTAGGAGCCTGCTTCTCCCTCTCCCTCTGCCAACCCCCCCCTCCTTATGCTCTCTCTTCCTCAAATAAAATAAAAATCTTTAAAAAATTATTTCATTCACTTGTTCATTCGTTCATCCATTCATTCATTCCAGTTTTCTTCCTGACTTCTTCTATTTTTTTTCCTTTTTTTTCTTCCTGACTTCTAATCTCACATGGCAATGTGGTATTATTTGGTATCAATTCATTCAATAATTATTTGTTATTTGTTTGGAAAGGGGAGAGGGTAAGGGACCTACTGGGGCAATCAACTTCGGTCTTCCTGGGACATCTGTAGCACTGAAAGTCCCATGGATTCCCTCCTTAGTCTTGGGCTAATCAGAATAATTAGTCACCCTAGGCCCTAGCAAACATGTAAAGATGTTGTTATAGACATGATAAAAGACCATTCTTCATTTGCACATCTATATATGAAGAAAACCAGGGGCGAATTTCAGACAAAATAACCTCAGTTTTTTACTTAGATAGATGTAAGCTCATCTGCTGGAAAAGAAGGTGAACAGATGGTAGAGGAACTGTCACTCAATGAACCCTCCCCCCCATATTCTAAATAACAAACCTAACAAGTTATACTCACTCAAAATTAGGGGAGATGTGGCTATTATGGAGGGAAGCACCTAATGTGAACCGTGGCCCATAAAGATCCAGTGGAGAGTAGATACCACCAGGTTGTGAGAGAAGCCAAGGACAGAGCAAGTAAAACTCAGTGTGTGACCTGGCACAGGTGTGTAAGTGTCTGTGCCGTGGGCCTCCATCTGCAAAGTGTAGGGGTGGACCATGCACACCCCTAAAGTCTCACATGCATTCTAGAATTCTAGCATTTATTCAAGGATTACATGGGGAGATAAACAAACACACACAAACACACACAAATGTTAGAAGTCCTTGGTATGCGAAACCAAAAGAATAGGCCAGGGATCCCTGCCAAAAATTAGGATTACGACTAGGATGGAGTAAGCTCTGGCACACCAAAAACCAGGCAGCACCCTGAAAGTTTAGGATGAAGGAAGTTGCATTCCCCACATCAGAAACAAACTTCTCACTGTATACTTTAACAATTTAGAAAATATCATCATACAAATCAATAGCTTGTGGACTGAGAAGCATTTGAACATAACAGTATTTCATTTGATCCTCACATGATCCTGGGAGGCAGACAGCAGAGCTTTTACTCTCCCCATTTTATAGATGAGAAAACAGTTTCCAAGTAGCTAAGGTCACAAAGTCAAGTCCTGGACTCTGTTGTCATGAATTTCTGTAATTTCTGAATTTCTGCTTAAAGAGAATGGGGGTCAGCTGCATCTTATCACTAGGCAGGCATTTCAGAAGCAGAAACCCTAGGCAAGAGCGTTAGGGACCCATGGGACACACTGTGCCCTTCCCGGACTGGAGCACAGGACTGTGGTTATGAATGCCATGGTTGGCTTGTTCTGCAGAGGGCTCTTCTTGGTATCACCAGAGATGTCTCTAGATCTGAGGGTAGCCTGATCAGTCTCTATTACCCTCTCCTGGGGCTGTGCCCTTGTGGTCACACTTCTAATCAGGTCACTGCTGGAGTCCTTCTTCCTAAATGTCCCAGTGCCATCCGTAGCTTTGGGCTTTGGAAGGCTGTGGGATTGAAATGATCTGAGTCTATGAGGACTCTTGCTTTTCTGTTGTGTGCTGTTATGTGAAGCCTGATGCAATTGTACCACTTTTGTTGCTGTTTAGATTTTTTTTTTCCATCATAGATCATTATTCCAAAAATAGACTGGTAATATATTCTTATACATCTGAATTTAATTAACAATCTTCTCATTGACATGGATGTTGTTTTACTGCTTCTGGCCAGGCCAGACAAGGGTGTCTAAGGACCGATTTCTGAATTGTGGGATAATTTCTCTGATCTTTTTAACCCCTGCTCTGAGATGGTGATTTAGGACTTTGACGTGCTGTCTTCCACCACACTCTGGTCACTAGGGAGTACATCAAACCTCACAGAAACACTGCTTCTAGGAGTCAGGGTTGTCCCCTCCAACCTCAAAAGGATCCTCATGGAAGTCAGAAGATTATTTAATGTTCAGTATTCTGAGGACTGTCAGAATTGCCCTGGCCTTACTGAATCATTTCATGACTTGGGAGGGTTGGTGATGGGATTAAATCTTCCACACTGTGGTCCATTTCTGATGCGTTTGGCCTATGGAGACTCCAAGGGCTTTGTGGACTCTACTTTGTTTCCCAGGACTAACCAGAAACTCATGTACTATTTTGTTCGGTAGCTTCTCTATTCAGCAATACCTCACCCTTGAAGCTGATGCTGCCTAAAGAATAAGAGAAGGTTTGGCAGAAATGACAATTATTATTATTATTATTATTATTATTATTATTTAAAGATTTTATTTATTTGTTTATTTGATGGAGAGAGAGAGCACAAGCAGGGGGAGTGGCAGGCAGAGGGAGAGAGAGAAGCAGGCTTCCCCATTGAGCAGAGAGCCCGACATGGGGCTTGATCCCAGTACCCTCAGAGCATGACCTGAGCCAAAGGTAGATGCTTAACCGATTGAGCCACCCAGGTGCCCCAGAGCTGACAACTGTTACCAAGTATGCCTCCCATACCCTGTGCCCCTCTCCATATGTGAAGTCCACACCGCCTGCACCTGGGGCAGTAAAAGCCTACATCCTTTAACCACCTTACTGGTGTTCACCCCAGCTATTGGCTCAAATCCTGGGGAACACTGACTGCCTTTTTGGTAGATGTCAAAATCAGGAGATTATGGCTCTCTTCATCTGGAGTTCACACCATTTAGAGCAGAGAGTTTGGGTGGCAGAGATGATGGGACGACAGCATCCACCCATCCATTCATAGTCCTCATTCATACCCACATCTAATTATGGAGCGCCCAGTGTGTGCCACATGCTAAGCTGGATACTGGGCATTCAGCAGTGAATAGAGAAGTCAAGGTCTCAAGGAGGGGGTTCTGTTTTGATAGAATAGCCCACAGAACTCCAACTGCTTTTGCTTCAGGTGTGTAGTTACTGCCAAGAGTTTTTAAGTATTTAAGGGCCTTGCTAAGTTTGGAAAGCTCTGGCTCCTCTCTGCTCCTTTGGAGCCTGGCCTTGAGTGAGAAGCTGGTTCCTCAAAGTGCCACTGTCAGCACTCTCCAGATGAGTACTATGCATGGGGAGGGCCCAGGGCGTGGGGCCCTCTGAGGGCTGTGTCATCCCCCGCTCCAGCCACAGAGGTTACATCACGAAGGGAAGCTGAGCTGTCAGCTTGTTGCTAGGCTGTGGCTATTTATTTTTATAAATGAGACTTGTGCTTAATTTAGAAATCTGCTTTTCCTTTTCCTTTCTTTTCTTCAGCATCATCTGGCTGTCTGGCACCACCAGAGAACTGCATTTCTGACCCAAGGAGAGCTGGTGGGTGGATGGGGGCAGGAAGGAGGTTGGGGAAAGGATGGATGCCAGCTCAGCTGCCTCATAGGGAGGTAGAAACACGTGGCCAGGCTATTAGCATCCAGTTGGGCTTCTAGATGGGTTTCATATGTGACACCTACATAGTCCTCACTTGGAACAACAGAGCAGAAAGCTACCCTGGTGCTAACTCCTCTTCTGAACAACCACACACTGGAATACAGCAGAACAGAAGGCAATGCCACAAAAAAGAGGATCAAAGTCAGCCAGAATCAGGTGACATCTAGACTTTTAGAACTTTGGATGCAGCTATTTTAATAGAGTCACTTTATTGCAATTATTCTGACATGAGGATATTTAGATTTAGCCTAAAAATTCAGCCAATAAATGTTCTGATTTTCAAAAATAAATAAGTAAAATGGGCATTTTATATTCCTTCTGTGAACTCCCTCCAACTCCAGTCTTCACCCAATTACCAATTCTACCTCTGGGCATCAAGGTGAATGGGTCAGGAACAGGTAGGGGGAAAGGGGGAGAGAATAAAAATGGGAGAAATACTGAGGATCAGGTAATGGTCAAGAATGAAGTAAATGTCAGGAATGAGGTGCCCAGTCAGGAGTAAAGGAGAGGAGGGTCAAGAGGCCTCTAAAATCAATAAGAAGGTCACAGTGACACAGAGCAGAAGCCACAGATAGAACGAGGGGTGGGAAATTGGTTTTAAACATAAAATACAGTGAGTCCACATTTTGGCTCACCTGTCTTGAGGTTGTGTGAGAACAGTTGCATGAGAAAACAGTCTACTTAGGATTCAGAATCATTCATGTTGGTTCTTCCATGGGCAGTGTCTGACTCATAGATGTCTACATATTTCACTTGAGGGCTGGAGCCTCAGTTTCCCCACATAAAATGCAGATGATTATGTCCACAATTCCTCTTTCCCCACCTTTTGCTCTCCCTGCAGGGGACATGCTGAGGATGAGCTAGCAGCTTATAAACCGCTCCCAGCCTCTTGGAGAAAGGTGCTTCTGTAAACAGTGGGTATTTGTGTATGTGACTCAGGATTTTGGAGTCGGGCAAGGGTAGCTGTCTGGTGATTCATGTGAACACACTGATGCCTCTAGCTGGAATGTATAGTGTTTGGGATGAATTTGTTCTTGCCACCACAGAGAACTTCACCTTCCCCCAAATGCTAATACTTGAGGAGTCTGCACATGGTCACCAGGACATTAGCTGTGACAAGAGGTGAAAGGAATCTGGCCTTTCTGCCCATCCATCATCTACAATTTTGTACAAAGAGCTATAGCAGCACGTCTATGCCAAATCATCCACTCCCCTTTGCCAGCAAAAATGTCTTCCAAATACTTCTGCCATTTGTCAAACTGGCCAAAGTCCCCCAGAGGCAGTTCTGTAATTGAAGGTAGATGGAAGAGAACACTCTCTGCCAGGCTTAACTACCTTCTGTGTTGACTTTCTGTATTGCAAGGTGAAACCTCACTGATTTGATCCTGGAATGTCCTTCTGGAATTGGTGGGAGGCAGCGGGGTGCTGGGGCCTCAGCTTCCAGGAGCCTGACCTGAAGTCACTACAGCTGGGCAGGGACCTTCCTCTAAGCCCTCAGAATGGAGGTGAAGGAGGCACATATCTGCAGCTCGGCTGCCCCAGCTCTTCTACCAAGTGTGAGCTGTCACCGACCCTATTCTAGAAGCCAATGTGCCATCTCCTTTGGTACAGTTAAGCTTTGTTCCTGCTACCAACTCGTCTTTCTTTGTTATTTCTCACCATGTCCCTGCCTTCAGATTTCTTATGGATTCCTTTCTCAGACATCGTGTTTTGATTCCCTCCTCACATTTACTTCCAATTGCCAAGAACAACTCTGTTCCGGCAGGAAGATATTATTTGGCTTAAAAGAGAGCGAGCAGTGGCTTTTCTCCACTAGCATTCTTTGAATTTACGTGGGAATGTATTCTGGGAACTGCTCAGAGTCTCCCTCAAGTCTCTCCCTCACCATCAACATGTTTCCGTCACAGCATTCTTTGCTTACATTGTTTTTAACTGGGTAATGATAAGAGCTTTTCTTCTGAAGCCCGGCTGTAGGGCTCAGCACCCTCCCCATGCTATTACTCCCCAAGGACCTTGGCTGAGCTCACACTGAATATTACAATGGGTTTGTTACTGTTGTTACAGACCTGAGCATTGTTCCCCGTGTTTGTGTGATAAACCTTGAGTCTACCTTCAAAATTGTTAGTTTTTCCAACTCTCGGGCATCAAGTTCGCCCTTGAAGGCAGCCCATCCCGAGGAAATGACAAGCATTCTTGATTCAGCTGGACAGATAGGGTCCAGCTGACATGGGCTTCTCTGTTGACATCCCAGAGGCCTGAATGACACATATTAAGCATAGTGGCTGATCCCTAGCCATGTTCTGAGGAAGTTACATTGCTCCAATCACTTTGTATAGTGATTCAGGAATCTGCTGTTTGACATAGAGTTAAATGATAGGAGGGGCTGGGCACCACCCAGACAGCAAGCAAGTCTGCTCGGCCTGTTCCCAGAGCATGTTCTGAGAGCCCCTGAAAGTGTCCTGGTCCTGGACCTGATCTGCCTGGACCAATTACAAGGAACAGACTAAGGGACATGCTGCCCTCCCTGAGCAGAATGCCACAGCGGGTGAGGGAAAGATCTCTTTGAGAGGGCTCAGCCAGCAAGACCAGAGCCTCAGAGCCTAAAATCAGTGGAATGCGCCAAGGCTGAGCAATGAGCATCCCTTCCATGTGAAGGTGCTTCCAGATACATGATGGGCTCCTTTGAGTCTGCCCACAACTCCTGGAGGTGAATTGAGCAGGTGTTACTACTCAGATTTTAACAATGGGGAAACTAAGTTCCAGAAGTTCCCCCTAAGACAGTGGCCCAGCTCCTTCCTCCCGGGAGCACCACATATGTGGGGGCCTTCCACACAGTCAGGCACCTGCTAAGAGTGGCAAGCGTGCACCTCCTGGTTGGGCACTGCTCTTCTTCAGCCGCTGAATGGGAAGACTGTGACTCTGCTAGTAATAAATCACAGAGCTCTTCAGGTTGGAAGAATGTCTTCTCCTACTTATCCCGGAGGGCCCCCGCATCAGGGCTGCATGGATGAGAAACAGAGAACTGAGCTCAGTGTCTTAAAAAACAATGCCAAGTCGAAGTAAGCGTGGAGGTTCCCTGTTGTTTTATCTCATTTTGCCGACCACATGGACTTCTGAGCAGGTGTGGCCTCAGCTACTCCTTACTAGCTCTCAGGACTGATGAGCAATGCCATAAATGCTCACTTTCGTTGACTGTGCCTGGATTGACTTGCTCTATAAATTCCTCTTCATGCAGCAGCAAGAGAAATCTCTGGAGCATGGGAAGGTAGAGCCAGAGCTCCCTGGAATGGAAGTGGGTTCCTGGATGCCACTTTCCCATCAGTTCTCCTGGGTTCCAGCAGACAGCAGATTGGACTTGCAACCAAGCAGACACATGAAAGCAAACGTGCGCTTCTAACATTTTGTAACCTGCCTCCCACAAAACAGAAGGCACTCTTCCCCTCGCATTATTCTCTGCCTTGTTCTTGACATTTTTAATGTGCTGAGTCTACAGCCGACTTTGCATTCCCGACACCTCCCACGTCAATTGGCTCCTGGTCCCTCCAGGCCTGAGGATCCCAGTCACGTGCTACACCCCAAGAACACTCTTGGCTCTCTTTCTAGCCAGGCTACACTCTCCTCACCTTGACATTTAGGGCCGGCTGTTTCTTTTCCTCTTCTGCTCCAATAAATCGGGTCAGTCAAGATTCACTGTTCCTGGGCAGGGTTTAGGGAAACTAGTGTTGAGATAAGGGGGGGGGGGGGGGTTCTGTATGTGTTGGGTGAAAGCAAGCATTCCCTTTCTGCTCCTGTTCCCTGGCTTTGCAATAATGTGAAACCCTAAGCAGAATGCCTGGGCTCTGTTTCCAGGCCTTTGTCTACATGGAGCTGAGTATATCTTTGAAGTTCTTCTGTTTAAACCAGACAAAGCTATACTGTCCCTTTCCTGGGTCCTTCCTTATTGATGGCCCAGGCTGAGTGGCTGGTTCAGCTCATTCACCTCTCGGTGTCTGGCATGGAATGGAGTCATTAATAGCCTGAGGGACAGAGGCTGGACCAGTTCTGTCCCTCCCCTCCCCCCAATTTCACATTCTGGACTTTAGGTGTAATCCAGCCTAGGAATGAAGGGAAGTCAAGTGTCAGATGCTAAGTAATGCCTAAAGATACCTATGCATGGGATGATAAAGTCATCTGAAAGAGAGAAAGGGGAAGGGAAAAGAAAGCAGACAGGAGAGATAAAGAAGGGAAAGGAAGAAAAAGTACAAAGTGATAGTAATGCAGCAGAGTGGCTGAGTGCCACCTACAATGCTTGGAGTGGCACAATTGCCATCTGTCACCCATCCTCGTTTCAAAGTGGCATCAGGAGCTGGTGAACACATATGCTTGCTCCAGAGAGGACACACAGCTCAGATTTTAGAACCATGAAAAAAAAAAAAAAAAAGATTTTAGAACCATGTTGCCTCCTATGATCCCCTGGAGTACAAATGAGCAAAACCCTCCTTATTTAACCCTGAATGGTCTTGACCAGAGGACTCTAAAATGCTCTGTAAAAAAATAAGATGGTATTTTTTTTTCTCCTAGTCACCCCAACACTTGAACACATACTGTTAGCACAACCCTCCAAGGTTAATTTTAAGATGCTGGTTTACAACATTTTTAAGGGAAGAGACCGTGAAAGCTGAATTAGGTATATTGCCTGGCACACAGTGTGTGTTCAATAAGCATCTGAACTTGAATTAGTGAATGAATGAACATGAGAGAAATATAATGAACAATAAATGAATAAGATATTTGAATATTTAATGTCACTTACTTTAAAAAAAACTTCATGGCCTTTGTTCAGGGCCCCAAGGATGAGTGAACTCTGATACGTAAAGTCAATAGGTGACCTGAGATCATATGCCCACACTGGAATGCTTGTGCAAGGAAGACATGGACAGGGCACAGGGATGAAGGTGGCAGACTGTGCCCAGGAGCTGCTGAGATCTCACCAGGCCCTGGATGACAGAACAGGACAACAAAGTATGAAACAGCCCATTGTGTCAGAGAGCTCAATACCCTAATACCAGGGTATGGCTGGTGTAAATGGAAAGGGTATGTGTGAGGGGTGGGGTGGGATTGTGGGGAAAGCAGGGGCTTTGGTGAGAGAAAACACAGACAACATAGAGAGCCTTGAATGCCTCCGGTAACCACCAGCTTTTGCTGGTGACCATAGGTATTAGAGTGTCTTGTATAAAGGCCAAGCACTGGCAACAGTAGGTTTCACTTATCTAAATCTTCCTGGGAGGCTGAAACTTCATGTATAAACTGCTGCTTGGCCACTGGGGAGTGTGTGGGTATCTCCATGTCTCCTTATAGCCTCCAAGCTGATGGAAGAGGGGAATGATCTCTGACGCCTATGTGATTTCTGGTCTGTATTCCTCTCTGCTGTGAGCCACTTAAGCACAAAATCTCCCTGGTCTCTGAGCAGACTGAGCACAGCAGAGCTTTACTCTGTATGTATGATAGATGAACATATGTATGTATGTATGTATGTAAGGATGGATGGATGGACAGACAGATGGATTGGTGGATGGGTGGATGTTCAGAGTCCTACAAAGGCCTTTATGCCTCACCCCTCTCTCCTAAGGGGGCAAAATTCATCTTTACCACCAGTACTTGTTCATCATTAGCCTTGTAGTCTCTCACAGGCACAGAGCCCAGAAGAAATCAATCTGGAATGAAAGGAGACAAGGCTGAAGCCTCCAAAGAACTTAGAAAGAAACTTGGTCAGAGCTTATTGGAAGCACGAGCAGCACAGACTCCAAGGCCTAGAAGGAAGAAGGGGCTCGAAGGCTCTACAGATCCCCGGGCTCTTGTGTGCCCAGCAGCACTGGCACAATGGGCCCAGGGCTGGAACACTGTGAACACTTCTGCTGCAGAATGCCTTGGGAGCCAAAAGATTTGATAAAGCCTGAATCAGAGCAGATAAAAGGCAATTATGTTCCCACATCCTGGGCTCCTGCCACCCTGCGGCTCCCTGGGGATATACTTGTGGCATTTGGATATTTCTCTCACAAAGGCCCGCAGAGAGAAAAACAGCCACTCAACATCTAATAAATTATCCGCCATGCCACTGCTTCTGCTGGTCTCATTCTGACACTTCTTTCCTTCTGACTGTAGACAATAATTATCTTCTAATTGCTTAAATAATCTTGTTCATGGAGCTACAGCAATGACAAAAAGCTCTCATTTGTTATTGCTTATTCTGAACGTTGATTCAAGCCGAATTACACCTTGGGTGTACGTGTGACTGTATTCTGAAGAGTAGAGCACCCACCCCCCACCCCCACTGATCAAGGTCTCTAGGTGGGTATCAGCATGTTTCTTGCCTCTTTCTTTGCCCAAGGGCTGCATTTGACTTCTGGGAGGTCATTACTCAGCCGTTCCCCAAATAAGGCACCAAAGTGGGGTCCTTGTGCATTTGAGGGCCACCAGCCAGCCAGCAATGGATGGAGAATAAGTACAGGAAGGCAGTGAGTGAATCCAAATCCCCACCCCTCTAACAGTGGATATTCCTGGAATTCAGAACCAGTCTTTGACTCTGTGTGTCATTATCTCTTTTTTCAGAGCACAGAATTGAATAACAGAGAAATATCACAAATCATTGACTTAAGTAGTATTCACTTCCTAATGCTAGATGCTATACAGTCTTTGAGAAGCTTATTTCCTGTAATATGAGCACAGATTATGCATTGAAGGCACCATGAATATACAGAATATATAGAAATATGAGGTGAAGGTGCAAATCAGACATAGCAATGAGCATGGATTTTCAGAGCAATAGTCAAATGGAGAATGCTTGAGTGAAATACCCGAATATGAGCTGAAGGGCAGGAGATCAGGCTTGTAGATCTCAGTTGCTGGACTAATTACTTGGTTCATTTGTTCAACTCTATTTATTGAGGACCTACTAAATGACAAGTACCAAATGAGGTACAGAGAGTTTTAAAAAAGAATAAAACACTGCCCATCGCTTTGAGGAGCTCACACTGTGGTAAGAATTAAAGCATGAATGTACCATATGAATAATTCATGTACAACAGTACATAGAAAAGTTGGGGTATTAGGAAAGCACTGACGAAAGATGAACAGACTCAGCCTGAGGAGATGGGACTCCCATTTCAACTGGGCCTAGGAGGGTTGATAAGCTTCTGAAAGCTTTGCTGAGGGCATTTTAGGCCTTGAAGCCGAAAAAACAGGAGTCATTAAAAGAATGTGAAACTATTCCATGTGACCAAAGAATATGTGGAGGGAGGCATAGTGAGGGGATGTGGCTGGAGAGGCTGGGGCTAGTTCTGAGTAACATGTGATGGACCTGGGCTTTTACTTCAAAGACTCTAAGTGGGGAGAGGGCATAAAGAGGTTCACTCTGGCCAGTGTGGAGGGAAATGGATGGAAAGAAGGCAGGCAGGAAGCAGACACAGTGGAAAAGTAGCAGAATTAGTACAGCAGAGAAGCTTCCAGAGACCTATGAGAGATGGAGGCTTTGTAATTTCAGTGCATGTGGGGCACTGTTACACAGAGACGTTTTATTATTTGATTCTCGTAACCTGCTTATTCTAGAAACCTGTCCCCATTTTCTTGGGCCTTGAGATCTAGCCATTATTTATGCAATGTCAGGGTGAACACTATTTTTCATCTTTGGCCAGAGAGAGATCCCAGGGTGTACACTCAGGTTAACAGAAGTTTCACGTCACAGGTTGGACTCAACTTGAAGCCCTTCCTTTATGATAAAAGTAATTATGCTTTCTCTTTTCAAGCTGACAAATTCTCACTTGAAGCTGAAGTTATTTGTGTAAGGACACGGATCTCTCCTTACTTCCTCTATCAATGGTGTTAATAATTCCGAGATCAAGTCTCAGCTGGACACCTGCTGTTTACTCTTCACATCATTATTATAGGTTGTGTTCAAGAAAGAATGAATATTGTTCAATGGCCAGAGGAAGGTTCAGGTCAGGTGTTCACAGAAATAGGTAGTCCCTACCTGGTTTTGAACTCAGCCAACCTTAAGCTAATGGTGAACACCTGTTCCTTTCCAAAGTCCTGCCCATTTGCTTGGAGTACCTCTGATGACTCAACATCCTCAGACTTCATACACACAAACATCTGTCTGGGATAATTGTCATGTTGTTTCCAAATGATTTCTGTGAAAAGTGACAAATGAAAGTGCTCTCTAGGAGCCCTCAAAAAATGCTCTACTCTGGACCTTGACCTCTCCTTGTTTTCTCCACCAGCTGTGTTAATAATCCAGGGGTCAATAATCAGTCAATCCATGGTCAAAGATTTATTGGACACCTGCTGTTTACACATCACACCATTGTTCCAGGTTGTGTTCAAGAAAGAGTCTAGACAGAGTCTCAGCAAAAGTCCCTTTTAATTCCTCCCGCTGTCTGCAATCCTTCTTGCTACCTCAGAATAGCCTATGTGCTGTTGTGAAAACTAATCTCTCTTAAAATGCTTGCAAAGCCTGATGCATATCAGTCATCTGCTCCTTACCAATGGACAGAGAAACAAGAGAAGGGCTAGTCTCTGAAATGCTTTTCAGATATAAATCTCCAACCATACGGAGGAAGCAGCCTCTCCCTCAGAGATGGTACATTGATTTGCCTAAAAACAAACAAACCTACATTTCTCTGAGCCTGTTTCCCATTTCCCAAAGGTAACATATTCTGGAGAATAAAACAAAATGAAAATATATTGACTCAGCATATCCCGTATGTGTGTGTCTCTCTTAAGCACCATTTAGGAACTATAGGGTCACAAAAAAAACAAAAAAATAAAAATAAAAAAAGACTTGACCTCTGACCTCATAGAGCTTACATTTTACTTGAGGACACACAGAGCTTGATAAATACCTTCACAGGTCCTAACATGAAAAGATATGGTCCCTCCAACCCATATACAGACCAAAATTTAAAAAAAAAACAAGCACAGTATAAAACACAGAACTACCTGTACGTAAAAATTCTAGATTTTTCTGATTGCAAAATTCTAAATGTTAATTGAATCAAAGCTGAACTTATCTTATGTTTTTGTACTCCTGCATTATTGACTCTTAATGTATGTGCTTCATTTGCCAACTAGTAAACCAGATGAGGGCCTTAACCATACACACCACAAGATACAGGACTGATCACACCAGACAATATTACAAGAATAAAAGGACATGGTGGGTCCCTATGTCATTTAGAGTTCTCAAGAGACATAGAACTAGTAGATTATATACATATGCTATATACAGTATATTTATAGTGCACATATATGTATATGCATATATATACATATGCATAGAGAGAGAATAGATTTTATATATAGGTGTGTATATATATACACACACACATTTACATATATGTGTGTATATATGTATTTATACATATGCATATATAGAGACAGAGACAAAGAGAGAGAAAGATTTATTTCAAGGAATTGGCTTAAGGAATTATGAGGGCAACTGGCAAGTCTGCAATGTGTTAAGTCAGGTCAGCAGCAAACTGGAAACTCTCAGGCAGGGGCTGATGCTGCAGTCCACAGATGGAATTTTTTCTTGCTCAGAAGAACTTGTTTTGCTCAAAAGGCCTTTCAATTGATTAGATAAAGCCCACCCAGATTATCAAAGATAATTGTTACTTAAAATCAATTTAAGTACCTGTGAATCCTATCTACAAAATACCTCCATAGATGACTATAGCTTAGCCAAGTGGACACGTGACACTGACCATGACAGTCCCCTACAAAGGATTTGGCCAAGAGCAGGGTAGATGACCGGAAGGAATTCTAGACTGTCGAGAGCTGGAAAGGGATTTGGAGATCATCAAGCTCAAGTCTTCTGCACACAGGGAAAGGGCCTACAGTGCTTGGTCTGTACAAAATTTTGAAAACTGATTTTTCCCAACCCAGAATCACATTTTATGTGAGGAATTCATGGGGATTGTTACAGAGGCCTGGGGTCTAGATTTTTTGTTGATCAAGGCCTGATGGAATAGAGTGTACACAACAGGTGCCCATATTTTTTTTTCAAACAATATTTTAAAATCAGGTCACGTGGGTATTAGAACTGGGTCTGAGGCTTAGCTCTACGCTTTGAGGAAAGGGTCCAAGATGATCAATTCACTGATATCTTCCTAGGGCCTAGCCAAGTTGTGGTATGTAATAGGTGCTCAAAATTATTGGTGGAATTCATGAATTGAATGAATGCATGGAATTTAGGCCAGGTGGGTGTGCAATATCCTGGTTCTAGCCATAGGAATGCAGACACAGAAAGAAAATATTTTAAGTGTGAACTACAGTATTTTCTGAGTTTCCTCATCAGTCCAATGGAAATGGTAGTATATTACCTATTTAGTAGCTATATTCTAAAGACAATATGGGTAGACAAATAGATATAACATTTAGCACAGCACTTGGTATATAGTAGGTGCTCAATAAATGGTAGTGATTACTATAATCACCATTATTTCACACTATCCGGTTCAGGCACATTCTGTTGGTGCCATACCCAGACTCCTTTTACCCGCCACTGCACCCATCCCCCAGCTCTGGGAATTGAGTGCTAACAGCTCACAGTTGTCCCCTTCTCCAGAGAATTGCCCTCGACTGAAACAAAAGCTGTGTTCACCAGGCAGTTATGGTTCCCTGCTCCTAAAGAACAGCTCACAGCCAATGACTGACCCAAAGGAGAAACGCAGTTAGCGTTAAGATGGCACCAATCCTAAAGCTCATGCTAATCAAACTGCAGCTAGTGCTGAGCTGGGCTTACATGCTGGCATTTCCCCTGCACTTTTCTGTTCCTCTCACTCCCTTTCTCCTGAAAGCATGTCCTCAATAAATCACTTAGACAAGACTCCTCACCTCAAGCTCTGCTTCTAGGGTATTCAACTTAAGACACAGTTACTTGGAGACAGCTCCCCTTCCTTGTCTATGCAGGAATGAGCCAGTTTGCTCACTGTGATCCTGCTATTTAGATTCTTGGGTAACTCACATGATGTTCCTAGCCAGAAGAGTACAAGGGCTCTGCCTCTGCAGCTGGCACCTGGCTCATCCGCATTACACCTACCCAGTCGGAGAGGCTGAGTCCTCTTTATCTTACATTTTGCCTAATTCTTCCTGGCCAAGTCCATTCAATTAGCTTGTCTTGCTCTGTAAACCAAATAATTGGGCAGCCCGGGTGGCTCAGTGGTTTAGCGCCGCCTTCAGCCCAGGGTGTGATCCTGGAGACCAGAGATTGAGTCCTACATCAGGTTCCCTGCATGGAGCCTGCTTCTCCCTCTGCCTGTGTCTCTGCCTCTCTCTCTCTCTCTCTCTCTCTCTCTCTCTCTCTGTGTGTGTGTGTCTCTCATGAGTAAATAAAAAAGTCTTAAAAAAAGCTTGTGTTAAAAATAAATAAATAAACAAACAAACCAAATAACCACGATTTTGACCACCACACTTGAATTTCTGGGAAAACATTCATTCATCTATCCATCCATCCATCCATTCATCCATCCAACAGTTACAGAGTATTGTCCAAGTAGCCAGGTATTATGCTAGGTGCTGGGGACATGGCTATACGCATAGATAAGATAGAGTACTTGCCCTCCAGGAACTCATTCTGGAGGGAGAAATGGACAAGCAAATAGGCAATTGTACATGACGTTTATAACCCACGCTCTAATATGATGCTAGGAGAAAACAGAGAAGTTCCTATATCAGGCTGGAGGTTCAAAATGCTTGGTTTTTATTGTGGTTGATCTACACGCAAATAGAATGGAGATCTCTTAGAACAAACCAGAGTGGTTCCTTCAAAGAATAAGGTGTTACAATGTAGAAAGAAGTGTAGTTTTAAGCACAAAGAATGGTTGCCTAGTGATGGGCAGCATAACAAGATATAAAGGCAAAGGACTCTGCCTGCTGTGTTATTACTGCTGTAGCATTGCTCCCACTCAAACGTTCACTTCCTGGGGGCCCAAAGAAAGAGGAGATGGATTTCGGTTTCTGCTTGGGGACTGGCTAGATCAGTGGTAATAAAAACCAAGTTCTCCCACTGGCTTTCTACCACCGTCATGGCTGATGGCCCACAGCATAGTCAGGATGCAGGGGTCTCATGGCACAACTGCCTTATTATTGCTTATTCCTCCCCTGCCATTCATTAGTCTACTCCGGCAAGACATGCAGAGGTTATAGCATAACTATGAGGTTAGGAATGCTAATTGTTCTATGTTGATATTAGTGTGGCTGGTGCTAATGCGAAAATAATTACTACTCTGTGCCTTTATGGACATTTTCATTGCCCTCTGGTGGTTATGCACTTATTTGGCTATGGATGGTAATGACATAATGCATGGTGGCTATTATTGCTTTAGCTATACAACTCGGGGGAGTCAGAAAGGAGAAGGTGTTTGGGAAGGAAGGCTGGGATTTGATAAATTACTTATTTTCTTGAACTTTTTTTTTATTTTTTTATTTTTTATTTTTTTGGTCTTTGCAGAGAGTTCTCTTTGGCTGTAAGAATATAAAGTCCTGGGATGCCTGGGTGGCTCAGTGGTTCAGTTTCTGCCTTTGGCTTGAGTCATGATCCTGGAGTCCTGGGATCAAGTCCTGCATTGGGCTCCCTGCAGGGAGCCTGCTTCTCCCTCTGCCTGTGTCTCTGCGTATCTCTCTGTGTCTCTCATGAATCAATAAATAAAAGCTTAAAAAAAAAAAAAGAATATAAAGTCCTAAGAATACCAGTGATTTGGTGATCAAGAACCCCAAGAGTTTATGCACAAGTCAGCTCTTCTGGGGATTACATGCTGAAGTCTGAGACATAAGAAGTGGTCCTGGAAGTGCTCCTCTCACTCCCTTCCCCCAAGCTTTGCAGTTATCTAGATACCTCCATTTCTCGTATTCTCCTGTGTAGTCTCTTCATTGGCTATAGAATAAAATAAAAACTTCTTTCGGAGATGCTTCAAGATCTAATTTCTGCCTAGCTTTCTAACTTCACCTCCTTTCCCATTGCCCTGCCATTCCCAGTAGCCTGTGTCTGACTCATTGTTCTTCCCCAAGCATATCATGCTTTCTCCTCATATGCTGCTCTTACTCCCTGGAATGCCCTTATCCTTCAGAGGCTGGTGCATCTGAGAGCCATCCCTAACTCCACTAGGCAAACATGATCATATCTTTCCTGTGCACTGGAGGTTTTACCCAAAGCATAGAAACAACCCCACTGTATTGTAACGGTGTTAGTTCACCTGTTTCCCCATAAGACATGAACTTCTAGAGAGAGGTTCATGAGGCTTTTCTCTCTTTAATTTCCAGTATCTGGCTAAGTGTCAGTCACATAAGTGATTATTTAATATATGCTGGAATAAATTAATAAGGTGGGTTTCCTCCTCATGGGCAAGGTTCTTCTGGATTAAAATGACAGATAAATCAATTATACTTTATAAGGCTCACATGAGATGTTTTTATCAACAGTCATAGTCACATAATCATATCTTTTAGAAGACCAGTTTCCTTCTCTTCATGGACCTCACGTCTGCTGTTCCTTCCACTTAAAACATTCGTTTCCACTCCATATGATTCCAGCTTAAACATGTATTCCTTAAAGAAACTCTGACTGAGCACCTTTCCAGTCACTATCAGACTGAGGCTAGATCCCCACGGCATCTGCATGTTGTTTTCCATTTTATTTACACAAATTATAATTAGAAAATATTTGCTCAATTATTTGTTTAATAATTGTCTAAGCTATAAAATGTTAAGCTCCTTGAATGCAGGGGCTGTGTTTATCTTATTCACACTGTGTTCCTATTGTCTTGCCTATAGAGACTTTACGATAAATATTCCAAATAAGGAACTGAAAAAGTCCCTAAGGCAAGACATACTTCTGTTATCTACTTATATGCACACATTATAGGTTAAATAACTACATCCCTTTTCAGAGATAAGCTGAAGTATATGTTTTCTTACGTAACATTTCAAGGAGCACACTGAAACTTCATCAACTTGGACTAAGGGGAATAGGAGAGAAGAAAGGTTTAAATATACAATAAATTTCAACTTCAAGCTTCTTCTTCCAGATGGGTTTAATTCAACATCTACTAAGCACTACTTTGTGCTAGGCACCGTCCCAGACTCAACACAGGGTCTGCGAACATGAATACAACATGGCACCTGACTTTGAGATGCTTAAAGCCCTCTGAAAAGTGTCTTTCTTTCTGTAGATTCACTAAATTCATATTCACTCTAAACACAAATTGTTTCTTTAAATCATGTGGTCACCTCTGCCCATTTCTGTGTGCAATGCTCTTTCCTGTCTTGGACCATTTAGCTAATTATAATTTTTCTCTCCCATAACAAACCTTTTTGATAAGATCATACCCTTCCATCATACCCTTCCTTCCTTCCTTCTCTCTGTTCTTTCCTCAGAATCCTACCCTCATAGCTCCTTCTCTGCTCTACTCTCTTGTTCTCCCAGGCCTCTCCCCATAACACTATTCATTGCACCTTCCTCACCCCTTTACTCTGTTCTGTGTGCGTCTTCAGGACAGATACCATCATTTTGTCTGTCTCTAGCACAGTGACTGAGCCGTAGGAGATGCTCAATGATTCTTGATGTTATTACAGTGAATGAATAAATGAATAAAACTAGTGTTTATGATTAGAGGTCCTGCGAGACTATTTTTAATGGATTGTTTACAATTAGGAATACTCACTCTACAGTGATCTAGACCCTCAAAGTTCCTTGTTTGTTTTTTCCTTCAATCAACTAAGTTAAACATCCCCTCATATATTCGAGATTCTATAAAATTCAGCCATATGAAGTTATAATTTTTGTGCACTCAAAACGACTATCAGCACTTCCCACGTGTCAATCTAATACTTAGAAAATCCACTTGCTAATGATGGTGCCAAGGTGAACATCAAAGTGTCTGTACTTAAATGTTCCAGATTCCAAATGTAAGAACTGTTTTCCTTATTTTGGCCTAGGTCTACCTGGCTTACATATTCAAAGCTATTCAGAAGGGTCTGCTAAGCCCACTGCTTCTTACGTTCTCCCTAAGATCACAGATGCTTGGAGTGCTATGAAAAAATAATATTTTTTAGGATCACTTATGAAAGGTTAGCATGTTATAGCCAATTACTAAAAGCCTCGCACAAAGTAAATGTGAACAGAATAAAGGAGATGTACAAAACCCCAGCATAAAGTAGAGGTACATTCTTTGAGAACTAAGTAGCACAGGAGGTATTACTCACATCATGAAGAAAATCACCAGTTGGTGGGAATGCAGGAGCTTGTGGGATGGTGGTTTGGTGAAGTCCCTTCATTTCTGGAATAAGAGTCACACGGTTTGGCTATTGTCCCTGGGTCTTTAACTCCACTGCCCTGCTCCTGTCCCATGTGGCCAACACCTACAGCTGTCCTCTGAACTGTCTAATCCACAGCCTCTAAGACTTTATCGCTCATGCCACCCTTTACTCCATTTTCCACACAACTGGTGTTGTTAGCTCCCAGCGTCTTGACTCATCTCCTGTCTATGGGATAATTACACTGCAAAAATCTCACCACCAGTATTTCTCTTCCAGGATTGTCCTAGATTTCCCTCCTTAATAGAGGTCACTCAGAATATCATCTCAGGATGTTGACAGAGCACCTGAGACCCAACCCCCAGCACCACATCTACTCATCTGTTGCTGTCTGTGCACCTCACTGCTATTTCCCAGCCCCTGAGATGGGTGACTTTGTCCCACAAACGACCTGTGGCTGCGAACACAGGCTCCTCTAAGGTTCAAACGTCACCTAATATTGGTCAAAACTTAGCCTCCACTCAGCTCCCTCTTCACATTTCATATTTCTCAGGCTTACTGGAAAGGTGAAAGAAGAGAAGCCGGATGAGAGGCGTGAAGCCCAAAACCTTGGGTATTTTTATTAGGTAAGAGTAAAAACTGACCTGGACAAAGAGAAGCTGTGTATGGAGGGGTATTGTGTAGTTCAAGGCCACCACAGCTATACAGGCCAATGTCACTTTAGCAAGAACGCTGACCTGGTTCCCAGGGAGAACTGTTTGTTGCTTTCCCCTGTAGGTATTATCCCTTTTTGTCCTCCAGACAAATAAAATCCCTGCTCCCACCTCACAGGATTTAACCTTCAGTTTGGGTCCTTGGTTTCCTCCCAGATCCCACCTCTCAATCTTCTTTTTCCTTATTCTGTGACACTTGCTGAATGAGGCACACGGTTTGCAGTCACTGCAGTAAAACTTGTGATTGTGAGGTAATTGGATAATATTATCACCTTCTCAGAAAAGTCTTCAAAAATTGTCATGAGGAAGTGAGGCATTCCTCTCCTGGTAGGTATCCGTGTGGTCAGATAAGACGGCTGCTACATTCCATTCCAATCAGGTCATTCAGCCATTCTTCCATAGCGGGCACCTCCACGGAGACACGAGGGATGTGATAGTGCAAATCGCCTGGCTAAAATGGAATTCCAAACATAGCGCCTAAACTTGGGTTTCTTTCTTTCTTTCTTTCTTTTCTTTTTTTTTTTTTTTAGATTATTTATTTATTTATTCACGAGAGACAGAGAGAGAGGCAGAAACACAGGCAGGAGAAGCAGGCTCCATGCAGGGAGCCCGACGTGGGACTTGATCCCAGGACTCTAGGATCATGCCCTGGGCTGAAGGCAGGCACGAAACCGCTGAGCCACCCAGGGATCCCCCTACACTTGGGTTTCTAATAATCAGTCCATATGTAGTCTGTCCACAATCAAGGGCTTAGTTCGTTCCCTCTCTGTGTGTGTTTGTTTTGTTTTTGTTTTTTTGTTGTTTTTGCTTCATCTTGCCCTTCAGTAGTTTCAAGAAAAGTCAGCGTCATCTTGCAGCTGGCGACAAGTGTCCATCATCAAAGTGAGCTCTCATCACAAATCCCTTTTGTCATATGTAAAGCACAACCATTAATACGTGGGGCTTTATGAGCTAGATTGGTTGGGTATAAACCTTCGTTCTGGCAATTTTTAGGTTTTTAAACATGAATACCTTACTTAACCTCCCGATGCCTCAGTTTCTCATCTATAAAACGAGGATTTTAATAGGATGTGACTCACAGATCATTGGGAAGACTAAACACACGGCATGTGCAACAGGGCCTGGCAAAAGCTGACCAAAAAAATATATACATATATTATTGACCGGAATGGTTAAAGATCATGTTCCGTACTTGCCTCAGAGGGGGGGGTCTGCCCTATGTGAGAACTCAGTGAACCCCTGAATGCTTCCCTGAACCCTCCGAGCTCTCTAGCCCCGGCACTGGGATTAGCAGAGAGAGCCCCAGCCTGGAGGGCAGACGACCTGGGAATTTTTGAGGTACTTTTGAGGTATTTTTCACGAATAACCTACCACAGGCCAGTCCTGGCGCTAGACTCCGCTCCTACGTGTTCCTCACACCAGCTTCCCAAGGCGGACATTGCTGTCCCCATTTCACAGATGAGGCAACGAGTCCGGAACAGTGTAACCACCCGGGCCAGCGGCGCCAAGCCGCGAACAGTTCCTTCTGGGGCCATTACTGCGATCCCGGCAGGTGGGTCTGGGGCGGGTGCCTCAACCTGGGTGGCCCTTACGTGTCCGGCCTGTGAGGCGGAACTAGCCCTCGCGGGGTCAGGAGCGACTGAGAAAGATTTCACGCAGGTCGCGGGAGGCCGCGAGGCTCAGGCGGGCGTGGACCCGCTCCGGGGAGCGCGGAGCCGAGGCACCTGAGGCGGCGGGGGCCGGGAGGAGACTGCGGCCCCGCCTCCCCGCCGGAGCCCGGATAGGCGCGCTCGGCTGAGTGGCAGGAGCGTCGGCCAATAAGGGCCGCGGAGGGCGGCGGGGGCGGGGCTGTCCCGGGGCCGCGCTGGACCTTCTGGGAGGGCGGGCGACCTCGGGGGTCGTCGCGGCAGCGCGGAGGAGCCCGCTTCTCAGTGCGAGGCGACGGGCGAGGTGTCGCCCGCGGGGACGACGTGGTGCCGGGGGCCTCGGCCGGCTCCCGGGCTCTGGCCGTGATGGCGACCCGGGGGCGCCCCCGCCTTCTGCTTGCCCTGCCAGCCCCCCACGGACGCAGGGGTCAGGGCCCGCCCGGGAACTGGGGACGGTTTTCCTCCCGGAAACACCTTCGCCGTCCGCCTCGGAGGAGGAAGTGGGAGCCGCAGGGCCGGCGAGGAGGGCCGCGGAGGGCCGCGTGGTTCCCGCCGTCGGGTGCCGTCCCGTCACTGCTGCCGCCGCCGCCGTCTGCTCGCCTGCTTCTTTATTTTATTTGTTTTTAAATGAATTTATTTCTTATTGGTGTTCAATTTGTCAACATACAGACAGCATAACACCCAGTGCTCTTCCCGTCAAGTGTCCCCCTCAGTGCCCGTCACCCAGTCACCCCCACCCCCGCCCTCCTCCCCTTCCACTGCCCCTTGCTCGTTTCCCGGAGTTAGGAGTTTCTCATGTTCTGTCTCCCTCCCTGATATTTCCCACTCATTTTCTCTCCTTTCCCCTTTATTCCTTTGCACTATTATTTATATTCCTCAAATGAATGAGACCATATAATGTTTGTCCTTCTCCTATTGACTTATTTCACTCAGCATAATACCCTCCAGTTCATCCACGTTGAAGCAAATGGTGGGTATTTGTCATTTCTAATGGCTGAGGAATATTCCATCGTATACATAGACCACAGCTTCTTTATCCATCATCTGTCGATGGACACCGAGGCTCCTTCCACAGTTTGGCTATTGTGGCCATTGCTGCTAGAAACATCGGGGTGCAGGTGTCCCGACGTTTCATTGCATCTGAATCTGAATCTTTGGGGTAAATCCCCAACAGTGCGATTGCTGGGTCGTAGGGCAGGTCTATTTTTACCTCTTTAAGGACCCTTCACAGTTTTCCAGAGTGGCTGCACCAGGTCACATTCCCACCAACAGTGCAGGAGGGTTCCCCTTTCTCCACATCCTCTCCAACATTCGTGGTTTCCTGCCTTGTTAATTTTCCCCATTCTCACTGGTGTGAGGTGGGATCTCATTGTGGTTTTGATTTGTATTTCCCTGATGGCAAGTGATGCAGAGCATTTTCTCATGTGCATGTTGGCCATGTCCATGTCTTCCTCTGTGAGATTTCTCTTCATGTCTTTTGCCCATTTCATGATTGGATTGTTTGTTTCTTTGGTGTTGAGTTTAATAAGTTCTTTATAGATCTTGGATACTAGCCCTTTATCTGATATGTCATTTGCAAATATCTTCTCCCATTCTGTAGGTTGTCTTGTAGTTTTGTTGACTGTTTCTTTTGCTGTACAAAAGCTTCTTATCTTGATGAAGTCCCAATAGTTCATTTTTGTTCACCTGCTTCTTTAGCATCTTGGTTCTGCGGCTACATGGTCCAGACATTCCCTCTGCAGGAAACCCTTCTGTGGTTCCCCACCACCCTCAGGAGGAAGGCCCAAGGACCAAACATGGCCTTCAGGGCAGCAGAGGCTCTGGCCTCCTGCCCCAGCCCCACCTCCAGATACTTCTCACTGCCTTTCCCTAATGAAAAGTGAATTATTCCTCAAACCATCAACAGTAGTGTCAAGTGAGAATTCCACCATCATTTGAACCCTCGTGTGTTGGGTGATCACTTGAGTTGGAGAAGGCAATTCCGCCCCCAGAATCCCAAGAAACCTCCAATCCAGTTCTTGCTTATCTGCTGATTTGACTGTGTGATCTGCCCCATGTTTCTTCCAGTCTCTGTTACTTATTTATAAAATGATGCTTCCTTTCTTTTAAGATTGATTTATTTACTTATTTTTTATTTATTATTTATTTATTTATAATAGAGAAAGAGAGAAAGAGGCACAGACACAGGAGGAGGGAGAAGCAGGCTCCATGCCGGGAACTCGACATGGGACTCGATCCCGATCCCGGGATTCCAGGATCGCGCCCCCGGCCAAAGGCAGGCGCTAAACCGCTGAGCCACCCAGAGATCCCCATGATGTTTCCTTTTATTTCTACTTTCTCAAGGTACTTTCAAAGATACATCCAACAGTACATGGAAAAGGATTATAAATTCAAAGTATTGTTAATATATGTCCTTTAGACCAAGTCTTTTTCTGGGTCATGGGGAATCTCTACTTTACATGCATTGCGTAATACCTGAGGCCTATCTTTATATCTCAGCATGAATTTAAAGCACCCCACAGGTTACCTTTTCCTATTGCTGGATCTGAGGGGCAGGGCTGACTGGTAAAACCTTCTCCACTTGTGCTCACTGGTTACTGTACGTAACAGAGGGACCTAGAGAGAAAGTAAGATAGAAGATGTTAGCTAAAGAGTCCTGCCTGGATAGAGTAAAAAATGGCTCTGTCTTAAGAAAACCTTGAAAATTAATTCTTTTTGATTCTTTTTGTGCCACATATAATGATTGCCCTCAGAGGAATTGGAATCACATGGAAAATACTAGAATGTGGGATTGCGGGCTGTAGTAGGCCTCTGCTCATTCTATGTTCGTAATCACCTTATTGTCTCAGCCTTCAGTGTGCTTTCCCCAGCTGGGGTTCATTTCTCCTTTTCTTCCCCCAGCCTCCTAATATATATATATATATATATATATATATATATATATATATATATATATATAAAACTATATATATAACTGAGAGTTAGCTAACTCTCAGAAGGTATAATAAATATTGAATGAATGAATGAATGAATGAATAAAAAAATGAAAGGGTGATGGATGGAGGGAGGGATGCATAGATGGACACCAATGAATATAAAGCCAGAAGATCTGGGTTCTTCTGTAGATCAACGCAACAACCTTATGAAGTAAATACAGCATCAATTATTGTCCTATTTTGCAAATGATGAAACTAAGGTTCAGAAAGTTATGTGATTCAGCGGAGTACACACTGTTCAAAAGCGACAGAACTGACCTTAATTTTTACGACATTTTTCTTCCCACACATCCTCATTCTTGAAGGTAAGAAAGACTTAATTTCCACATTTTAGGCAGAGAACAAGCTGAGAACAGGACATTGATATGCCTGTCTCCTTCACCACCTCCTCCTCCCCTAAGCAAGTGATTTCAGAGGCAAGCCAGTACTTACAGGCTAATTTTAAAGACAGGGCTAGAAAGTGACACCTGGTAGGAACACAGTAAGGAAGAATTAGACATAATGAGATTTCAGCCCATTTTTGCACCAACTTTTAATGGAAGATTCAGTACAGTTCTCTGCTTTTGAAAGAAACCTGTTTCCATGGTAGAAGAGGAACTGAAGGAAGAAGGAGAGAGAAAAAATGGTAAAAACATATTTTCTGGAGATTCCTGGGTGGCTCAGCAGTTTAGCGCCTGCGTTTGGCCCAGGGCGTGATCCTGGGGTCCTGGAATTGAGTCCCACATCAGGCTCCCTGCATGGAGCCTGCTTCTCCATCTGCCTGTATGTCTGCCTCTCTCTCTCTGTGTCTCTCATGAATAAATGAATAAAATCTTTAAAAAAACCCCATTTTCTCAGAATCATTTTTCCAGATACATTGAACAATTCAAAGGATAAGGGCAGTTCAGTGACAGAGGAGTATGGCAGTAGGTGAGCTCTGAGAAATAGCCCAACTCTTTAGGTTTCATCTAATGGACAAGATAAATGAGAAACTTGGAAATGTTTAATTGAGCCCATGAGCCTGCCTGTTTCACTTATTGTGGCTCAAATCTCTTCATTTGGACTCTGAAACTAGACTTCTTGGATATTAAACCCCAGCTTTATCACGAAACGAGCTCTGTAATCATGGTCATGATTCTATCTATCCTTATCTGTAAAAGGATATAAATAATAATAAACACCTCTCTTGCAGGTTGTTGGGAGAATTAATTAATTCATTTTTATTAATACTCTATGATCAATGCCTGGCATATTGTATATGCTATTGTCACTAACATCACAGCTGTCTCTTGATAATTGAAGCAGGGCATATACTTTAAGCTTTATTTTCAGTTGCATCAGGAATGGAGGAAAAAGTCACAGGATCACCTGGAGCACTTTTACACGTCTGGTCTGCCTCTCCATCTCCTATCTCCTGCCTTCTGGAAACTCAGACTCAAGAGGTCTGGAGTAAGACATAGGGATCCATATTTTGAAAAAGCATATCTAAAGTGTTTTCTTTCATCTTTCACTTCAACCTGACACTCCACTGGAACCCCATTTTAAGGGATTTCACCAGAGGATGAAAAATATTTTTACCACATGAGGATTACCCAGGTAATATGGGCAGGGCATGTATGTATTATTAAGTCCATCTCCCTACCTAGATCAAAAGCAACCTAAGATAGGATTCAAACTTCTGCATTATGATAAACTGATGAGCCTGCCTCCAATTCACAGATGATATTGTCATGATGATACTCTTTCTGGAGAAACTAAGCCCTGGTGATGTAAAGTTTGGTCACATGGTACTGTGTGCATTAGGCTGCAACTCACTTTTTTTTTTTTTTTACTTAGTGACCTATGTGGACATCCTTCCAGGTTCATGTACATAGATGTAACTTATTATTTTTAATAGCTGCATAATATTCCATAGTATATAATTTCCATGCTTTCTTCAGCCATTCCCTATTGCAGAAAATGTGAATTGTTTGCTACCAGATTTTAAACACCAAATATGATGTACACCCAAGGTGATAAACACCCTTGCATGTATATCCTTACATACTTGGGTGTTTTTTTTTCCTCTTAGGATAGAATCAGAAAATGTAATGGCTGGATCACAAAGTACATACATTGTTAATTTAACTTCATTTTAAAGATTTTATTTATTTGAGAGAGAGTGTGTGCTCCCATGCACAAACTGGGGCGGGGGGGGGGTGGTAGGCAGAGGGAGAAGCAGACTCCCCACTGAGCAGGAGCCTGAAGCAGGGCTCAATCTCAGGACCCTGGGATCATGACCTGAGCTGAAGGCAGATGCTTAATGACTGAGCTACCCAGGGGCTCCCACGTGGTTAATTTTAGATGATATTACCAAAAGGGTATAATAATAATGAACTTCACCACTGCCCCTGCCCTGAGCTCCTCCTGAGCATATTCTGTGTACTGTGGAAGGGGCAGGCTGACCTGGAATACCTTCAAGTGGATGCGGTTGTGAGTATAACAAGACTATGATTCATGGTTTGTGAGGCATTTTGCATTTTATGGATCTGCTAAAACCTCATCAGATCACAGGCCGCCTTCCCTTTTTTAACCATAACGGAGTCTGGTGTGGCTGAATTTACCGCCCACCATGGCATAGCCACAAGCTTCGATCTACCTTCCATCCCTGTTCTTAGTTTTGTATGATACCTACTTGAGGGAGAGAGGGGGTGGGTGGGAGTAGATGCAAAAAAAAAAAAAAAAAAAAGAGTTCAGGAGCAGATAAAAGGAATGGAATTGTGGGAGCGGAAACTCAAGCTCAACCCAGAGACCACAGGAGAGAGGTCAGATAACAGGATAAAATCTATTTCCTTATTTTCATGCTCTCTCTGCTCAGAAACATATTCAGCTTAATAGCCCCTGACTTCGATACCACCCTCCTGTAATCTACTGCAAATCCAACGGACGCCGTTGTCACACTTCATCAGCTGTGCTATAATTCCCAATAACTGGCACACAATTGATGTGCTATCCCTGAAAAGCTGGCCCCAAAATAAATGGCTTCAGAGGGTTTAATGATAAATCAGTGGCATTCTGAATGGATTCTGTAAGTATTCTAAGTCAGTACAAATCCTCCCTGGGATCCAATTTGGCTGGTTCATTACCAGTTCTATCTCCTGCATGCAAAAAAGATGATAAACAACATTGTAAAGATGTAGATGAGATTGGCTTTTGTGACCTAATGTTTCTGGTGAAGGGAGAAGTACATGTTGTTAAAATGAGAAAGAGGCACACAACCCACTGGCAACAGATTATTATAAGCTTCATTTTGAACAGGAATCATTTGTGATTTTATTACCGCGGAGACAAAGACCTGGCTGCTTTTGCATTTTATAGTGGCTTAATTAACCTTTGTGCGCAGAAATCTGGTACACCTACTCCATGAACAAAAAGCCACTTAAAAAAATTGAAAGCCACCAGCTATTTCTGATAGACTCAGACGGAGATTCTGCAGGGGCTTATAGTGGTGAAAGCAGAAGTTTCCATCATCCCAAATTTTCTGGGGATGGGTCCCAGCAAGAGACTTAACATCTCTGTGTGTCCATTTCTTCCATTTGGAAAGTGAGCTAATAGTAGTTTGCACCTCATTTCTTTTAAGTGGCATGAAGACGGGCCAATAAATAACCAAATGTGAGAGGGATAAATAATCAAATGCAAAGAGGGAAAGTTTAATTCATCAATCTAGCCTTGGAGAAATCATCAAGAATCATTGGCGTTTGGCTGTCACTTCAGGTTAAGAAATCTCCACATAAGGTGTTGGAATTGACAGTAGAGTATTGTGTTTCTGTTCATGGCCTTTGGAGTCAGGTAGACCTGGAGTCCTGGACCTGATGGCCTGGTAAACTCCCAGCTATTTCTTGAGTATTAGGTGTAACCTTGGGGAATGTGCTGACCTTCTCTATGCCTCAGTTTCCTTATCTGTACATGAGTATTGTTAGAGTACCCAGCTCAGGGGGTGCTCAAGAGGACTAAAAGGTGCCTAACTCACAGTAAACACTAGGTAACTGTTGGATGTTACTAGGCACTTCTGTGTATAGAGCTGGAGAAAAGATTGGGAACCAGGTAGGACACTTGCTACATTTCTAAACCTAGAAATCCCTACCATCTGTTTTTTCCTTTTGATTTCATTACTTGCTTCTAAGAGCATTATGCAGAGAACATTTTGGTTAACCGAAGACCATGGTTATCAGGACACTCATGAATTAAGATTTTCTATATAATTATGTGCACTGCATTAGTAGACATGTAAAAGGGCAGATCCAACTCCATGGGGCTGGAAACTTGCATAACTCAGGGGCCCTCTCGAGGAAAAGGAACACAAAATCCCAAATACAGAAATAGGCACAAAAGTGACTATTTACTTATAACGAGAAAAGAAAGCACAACAAATCACTGGTTCAAGCTGGTCCTGCACAGGAGGCAAATGAAATGCAGATTTCGGGGGCTGACCTGTGCACAGAGTGGTAGTCTAGGTGGAAAGAGCAGCAGTTCCAGGAGTGGCAGACTGTATGACCACACCGACAGTCCTCTCCAGGAACAGACATCAATAAAATTAAATCCACTAGTGCATAAAGATGATTTATTACATGTAAACTAAAGGAATTTATGTTCCCTTTTTAAGACTTCACAGATACGGGCATCTGGGTAGCTCACTTGGTTGGGCATCTGACTCTTGGTTTCTGCTCAGGTCATGCTCTCAGGGTCTTGAGATTGAGCCTCAGGGTGGACTCTGCACTCAGTGGGAAGTCGGCTGGAGATTCTCCCCCTCTGCAGACTTCACAGATAAAGAAATGTATAGATGTGTCTGAACCAACATCCCAATTTGGGAGCAGGAAAATACAGTCCTGTGTTTCCTTTTAAGTTCTTAGCCTTCATCTCAAAAAAGATTCTCCTTCAGTTCTTATCTGGATGGACAGGGGTGCCTGGAAGTGTGTCCTTGGGGCATGTCAAGACTACAGTCCCTTCTCTTCCATTTCTCTCATGTTCCTGAGTTTTCAAGTGCTCTGTGGCTGGGAGAGAAAACATGTGTTTAAGAATTTGTGTGGTGAGTCTTCTGTCCCCCACCACCTGCACCACACACATCACTTCTCAATATTGTCCAGACAATTTTGGAAGGGTTGAAGGAATTCTAGGAAGTATTATCCTACACATACAACTACTGGAAGGGGGACAAAATCTTTCTCTCTCTCTCTCTCTCTCATTTCTTTTTCTCTATCTTCCTCACCTATTCCCACATCCCCCACCATTCCAAAATCCTACACAGATACCAAGTTAAGAAATCACTTGCTAATTAAGAGCTCTGAAATACCCCAAAGCATAAATAACTAATAGTGAAAGAATTTTGGATGCTGTGACAGGAAAGAGGAAGTCAATATGGGGGGCTGCAGGAAGGATAAGCTTCCAGGCACTTGCCAAATGACTCAAAAGCCATGCCTGCCCACTTCTTTTACTCCCCAGGTCATTGCTGCTCTTGGAGATAAGCTGATCCCTATATTGGGCAGTGCAGCGGGGCCAGCTCTGCCAGGCCCAGTGAGGGTGACACACCCACACCAGCCTGTCCACACATCCTCCTCTGCCAGAAGCTACAGCACATAGAGGAGTGTTGTGGATTCCAGTGTGGGTCATCTCAGAACTAATGCTTCCTGAAGTCCAGGATTCATCTAGATGATTCAGGGACAAGCAGAGAAGTAGGAAGAAATTTGGCATCAGGTCCTTGACAATACATGAGACTTGATTCTACTGAATGACTTAGAGTTCCATCCTGTTAACAAATATGTATAGCAGCCATTTATTCAAATATTCATTCAACAAACAATTCTTAACACTTGCCAGTCTTGTACAAATAAAAGATACAAAGAGAAAGTTCACACAAGTTTAATTATAAAAACATACAAGTATATCAAAAGCAATATAGTATAATGTGATAATTGCTATAATGGTAGATAAATAGAACTTTAGGGAAGCCAAGAAGTAGGAATGATTGTGTTTATATATGTGTGCACCTGCATGTAGGGGGCTCTCAGTGAAAGCAGGGAAATGTGATTTTGTTTCATATGTAACCCAAGGATCTGTCTCCTGACAGTATAACCCCTTTCCTGGTAAGAACTAGCTTCCCCCTCCCACCTTCCCATCAGGGTTACCTTCTAAGACACTTTCATAAATCAAGGTCACATTGATGACTTTTCCTTTGAGAAGCTTCTCCCCTAGACACAGAACAGCAGCAGTCACATCATTGTTGTTAGAGCATTTGTTTTTTACCCCCTTAAAGGTGAGAGGGGGGAATAAAATTAAGTCTTACAGATCTGAGTCTTATGGAGTCCCTTTACCCAAGAAGGTGTGTGGAGCAATATGGAGACCCAGAAGACAGGTTCCAGAGAGTGATGGCCCAATTGGGTTGAAGTTTTGTACATCTGTCCATCTGGACATATGTCCTGGACAGATTCTTTGAATCCTACCTCCTGCAAGTACCATAGGTTTCATGTTTTCTCTTTTACTTCAAAATTGTGATTTTAATCCATGAAAGAAGCCCTGAAAGGATCAAAAGGCTACTTCAATCATGGCAGTCTTCAGCTTCTGTGTCAACAGCAGCACACATATGTGGGCATACCCCTTCTCTCCTTGCCAACTCAGCCTGGTCAAGTAATCCGGCCACAATGCCTCAGATAATACAGAATGAGAATTAATGAAGATTGAAAAAGAAAGATTAATGAAGATGAACACTTGCTTTGGTTTAAATGATCTGAGCAATGTGAAAAAACAACTTTTAAATTTTAATTTAATTTTTTAAAATTTGTATCGTCCAAGACTTAGGTCTTCTTCAATCAAGCCTTCTAGTAATTTTTTTTCCCTCCTTCTCTGAGAGATCATTTCTGGCCCATTCTTAGGGCTATGGTTTTGGCCTCAGCAGCTCTGCCAACCAGACTCTACTGTCCTGTTGAAGCATTCCCCCACCCCCCCCCCCCCCCCCCCCCCCCCCCCCCCGCTTTGCTCTCATTGTGCTCTCAAGGCAGATCTTTGTGAAACTTTCTTGCTGGTTAGAATCCCCATCCCCAGAACTTGGCAAGAAGGGGCTCTCCTCTGAGGCAGTGGTTGGGGTCAGACACAGAAGTCCCCTGGCTACCTGCCTGGTGACTATTACCACCACCACATGAGGCCAGGGACCACTCTGGGTTGAGTGGGTAAGAATGTTCATTGTAGTACTTAGTATGTGGGTTGTAGTTCACCATCTGGGATAGAAAGATGAAGCAGTAGTCCTGAGCAGGAGGGCACACATCATGGAGACTCAGAATTGTCAAACACAGCATCTGAAAGAAAGGGGACAGGGAGATATGGGAAGCAAAAATGTTGTTGCTTAGGAGCTTTAGGAATTCAGAGGGAACTCCACTGTTGGGGAGATGAATGCAAAAACGAAGCTTGGGGCACCTGAGAGACCCAGTCAGTTAAGCATCTTGCCTTTGGCTCAAGTCACCATCTCAGGGCCCTGGCATCCAGCCCCGCATTGGGCTCTCTGCTCAGAGGGGAGTCTGTTTCTATCTCTTGCTCTGTGATCTCTCTCTCACTCTCTCTCAAATAAATAAGTAAAACCTTAAAAGAAAGAAAAAAAAAGGGAGGGAGGAAGAAAGGAAGAAAGGAAGAAGGCAGGCAGGCAGAAAGAAGCCTAAACCAGCAAGAGGCAATGAACCCAAATTTCTGAGACTGAGAGGCAGCTACTTCCCACTTGAAGCCACCAGCCCTCACAGATTTCTCCCTTTTCCCGAACTCCTCTCACATTTTCCATCTTTATTACACGTTTTCACATTTATATCATAATCTGTCTTATGTTGCTTCCCAACTATGGTTTCACGTATATGCATGATCTCTTCCCAACATTGAATATAAACTCTTGGAGAGCAAGATCATGCCCAACAACTGGCAAAAGAGATGAGTGAAACCAACCTTTACAACTTGCATATATAAGAGACACAGTACAATGGAGTTGTATCATGCATAGAAATAAAAATTAAGTATTATAAAGAAACCAACCAGCACTTTATAAAAAAGCATTCTTTATGTAATTTCCTGGTTCAGAAACTATTTTTAAGGATTTTAATAATAATAAATCTTAAACATACACTCAAGTAGAGAAAATAGTTTAACCCGCATACCACCATCACCCAGAGCCCCAAACTTTCAAGTTTAACCACTCTTGTTTCTTCATTCCCCCTTGTACCAAGAGTAATTTAAAAAATTTTTTGAGTAATTTAAAAATTTTGATCACAAATCCCAGATATGTTACTTTTTGGTATGTATTTCAGTATGCATCTCTAAAACATATGAATGTTTTCTTTCTTAACCACAGTGCTTTCATCAGCTCAATTAGCATCAACTTAAAATTAACAACAATTCCTGGATATCATCTCAACTTTCCTGATAGTTTCCAAAGAGTAAGAACATCATTTAAAAGAAGGCCTGTTTTTCAGCCTGTTGCAGAAAGCCATGCTGGGAACTGACAAGAGAAGGCAGCAACTAAATTCAAGGTCAGTTCTTGTTTGGCCATAGTAGCCAAGTCTGACAATCATAGTCACCACCTCACTTAGGACTGGGTCAGAGTCCAGCATTCTGGAAAGGAGCTGGTGGGTCCCAGACAGCTAATTCTGTGTAGACATGTGTATATGTGTGTCCAGCATAGGGGCCATTTCTGGGGCATTCAAGTGGGAATAGAATTCAAGGGGGGCGGGTGGCATTCGGAGGGGAGGGGAGAGACTATGAATTTAGATGAGAAGCTTTAATAGAAATTCAAAATTTCTTTCAACTATAATATAGACAACAAACCACAGAAGTATTAGTATCTATGACTTTGTCACCAACAAAAATGAAAATATTTTTATTTTTATTTTTTTTAATTAATTTTTATTGGTGTTCAATTTACCAACATACAGAAAAACACCCAGTGCTCATACCATCAAGTGTCCACCTCAGTGCCCGTCACCCATTCCCCTCCAACACCCGCCCTCCTCCCCTTCCACCAAATGAAAATATTTTTAAAAAGAAATTACAATATTTTAATATTATACTATGATTGCAGATTTCAGCAAATATTGCAAATACCCATTATTTACTTTGAGATGATGTTAATTGTTTTCCCACCTCTAGATCTTGTTATGTTCAATAAGAAAGCACATATATTTCTATATCACAAATTTGGTTTGTTTTGCTTTTTTATTACTTAGATAACTGCATTTTGATATGCTTGATATCCTTTGTAGTCCCGAGCATTCTATTTTATACATTTTAAAACAGTATTCTGGGAGAGACCACAAGTATCATGAGACAGGCAAAGGAATCCATGGCACAAAGAGAAAGGTGAAGACACCCAGGAAGCCTAAGAGTGAGAATGCTATGAGTGATGTTTAGGGGAGTAAAGGGATTACCCCTTGACCGGTTCATCAGTTCTTTGAACTCTGGACATAATAATCAGGGATGAGATATCAGCCCTTATAAGGAGCCTGGAAGTTGTTGCAAGAGCCATACGAAAGCCATCTCCAAAACATTTCTGCAATGCTGGCATATGAGTCACAAACTTTGGCCAGCAATTTTGAAAGGATGCTCAAAGTCCTCTAGAGGCAGAGTACTATAAAAATCTAAAGTATTAATAGAATTCCTCCTACCTCAAGGCTGTGGCTCCTCCCACGGCCTTGCAGGCACCAGGAGAGGCATCCTGCCAGGCTGACTATGTGGAGGACTGATGGAGACAGCTCTCAGCTCACAGTCTGATGCCAATACCGACTTGCTGTCGTGAATGGTGTGAGGGGGAGATAGAGTGATTTGCCTAAACTTCCTTTTCTGGGAAATGGGAGCAGTGCCACTTGCCACCTACCTCACAGAGTTTTAAGTCAATCATCACGGTGTTATGTTAAATCCTAGGAGTGTCACATTATCATAGCATGAAAAACTTACCAAGCTTTGCTAAAGGCAGAGGGTAAATCTAGCCAGCTATTCTTGCTGGGACCACATAGAGCCATATTCTTTACTCGTAAGTTCACCAACTTTATATGCTTCTCACTGACTTGTGACTATTAGCATTATGCAGTGAAGTGCATACAACTGCCTTATACAGTAACCATATCTTTAAATTTTCCAAGCAAGAAAAAAGCTCTTTCACAGTTGGTTTTGCTTCCGATAACCATAGCCAATTTATCAGCCTCTGAATTTCACATTCACATGTGGTGTGACTTTTGGCAGGAGTGTGTTAACAACCATGAAACATTAAAAACAGCTGGCAACCATTCACATTAGCTCCAAACTGGAAATGACCCAAACACCCATCAATAGTAGGACGAATTAAATAATTTTTGGTACATGCCTGCAAGGGCATACTATACAGCTGGGAGAATGAATCAACTATTGCTATTGGCAACAACATATATCAATCTCACAAATATACGAATGAGGAAAAGAAGCCAAACAGCAAAGAGTATACCTTGAATGGTTCCATTTATAGAGTTTATAAATGTGGGTTGGTGACTAAGCAAGCCTGGGACATTAGAAGTCAGAGCAGCGGTTGTCTGTGGATGGCAAGTCATGACTTCTTAGAAAACATGAAGGGGTTTCTGGGAAGCTAGCACCAATTCTGTTTCTTGACTTTGGTGCTGCCTACTAAGATATACTCATTTTGTGAAAATTTACTTACCTGTACACTTACAATTTGTGTACTTTTATGTGTGTATGTTTTAAGCTTCAACAAAAATTCAGACTTAAAGACATGAACAGAGACTAATTTTTTTAATACAACTTCTGTCAGAGCACATACTTTTTTTTTTTTTTTTAGAGAATTGGCAATATTTTAAAATAGTGTTAAGAAATCTGGAATTCTTAATTGGGATTTTTGGTAATATACAAATCACCAAAAAATTAGCTATCCTGCCCATCCATCCTCCAATTGGGTTATAATACTTTCTATTGACATATTTGTTCATCTTAAATGATAGATATCATAAAGCCAACTGTGATCTGTTTTAACGGCTTCTTAAAGTGACCTTATATAAAATGAGCAATGATGAGGATGGCTTTACTGGAAGCTTCTCCCCAGGAGGAAGGTTGGTAGTGTAATTTTGGCTTGGCAAGGCCACCCAGCCAGGTTGATGCTCTGCATCCTGTGTAGTGCTTGCAGCAGGAAGAAGGAGGAACTTCTAATTGGTCAGCCCAGGAGGGCTTTCTTCCTGATTGGTGGACCTAAATGGGTACCATTTTAGAAGGGGGAGGAGCCTGGGATGCAGTCCTGCATCTGTCCCCTATAGGGACCTTTCCTCAGCTCATCTCAATTGATGTAGGACACTGTCCCTCCCTCCCACAATTGCCTATCTTCTTTTTTCCCTGTCTTTACATAAGAAACCTTTGGGAACCATGTCTTTTCTTGTATGTCTCCATTTCATTCCACCCCCAACTCCAGAGCAGAATTGAAAAATTTCACTGTTCACTTAGCAGGGATGAAAGGTGGGAACACTGTTTATGAGTCACCAAAACCTAGTCCCTATCCCAAGGCTTGGTGTCTAGGAGGAGGTTAATAAGCATTTTTTCAGAAAAGTAACTGCAGAATCTTGGTATTTCTTTTGGCCCTTTTGCATTTTTGTCTTTCTGTTATTCTTTGCTATTCTGATTATCAGTGTGGTACAGTGAAAAGAGAGCAAGTATCAGAGTTAGATCCCATGCCAGAATCTTGATAGTCACTTGTCACTTGTTAAACCCTGGTCAAGTTGCTTATCTCCAGTTCCAGTTTCCTCAACTGTAAAACAGAGATGATACTATCTTCCTTGCAAGGGTCTGGGGAGAATTATATAAACAAAATGTATGTGGCTCCTAGAACAATATTTGCACATAACATTGAACATTCATGCATTTCTCCATTCATGCACTTGATAAACAGAATCCTGTGGAGGGATGTATTTGTAATCCATAAATCTAAAAAAAGCTTTTACTTACAGAATTGTAATAGAAATATAAGCAGGGATATCTATGTATTCATCATTTAGCTGTTCAGGCATCCATTCTTCTGTTTTCACATGTATGTGATTCTTCTATCTGCCTCTGTTGTGATAATATCAACTATGTGTGTTTGCTATTATTATTAATGATAACATTATAACTGCACATAAAGAAAAATGCTATGAAAGTTATAATTATATACACTGAGGTGTTTATATTATAATTACTTCTGTGAGATCTGAAGTGGGTTTTTCCATTTCTTCTTTCAACTTTTCTATATTGTTTGAAATCTTTAGCCGTAGGTAACATTTTCAAAAAAATTAAAACACAAAGAGTTTTATGAACTAAAAATTTGAAAACCTAGACAAAATGGAAAATATATTCAGTGCCGAAACTGACATAAGAAATAGGGAACTGGAAGAGATCAATAAGTTTTAAAGAAATTAAATTACAACTGATAACTTCCCCTCTCAAAAAACGGAATGCCCAAATAGTTTTCCAGGTGAGTTCTATCAAAGTCTTGAGGAAAAATAAATTTTTATCTGCATTATAAGTTATTCCAGAAGAGATAAAACCGAAAGCTGCAAGCTCATTTCATAAAATTGGTATGATGATATGAACACAGCATAAAAAGAAAGAATGAAAGAAAACTATATCCCATTCTCTTATGCAAGTAGATGAAAAATCTTCTCAAATATGAGCTAATTGATCCCAACAGTTTGTTTTAAAATAATACAGCTTGGCTAATTGATGGTTGATCATTAGGAATTCTGCCAACATAATACAGAAAATTAATAGATTAAAAATTTAAAACTCATGATAGAAAGAGCATTTGATAAATTCTTTACTTATTTATGATAAAACTCTTAGCAAACTAAGAGTAAAAAAGGATTTCTTTAATTCCCTTAAATGGGTGATGGTTATATTCCAAAACCATTTTTACTTAATGGAAAAGCTTTAAGGGCATTCCTGCTAAGATTGGAACAGGAGAAATATTGTAATATATTGTAATGTATTACAACCAACACTATAATATTGGAAGCCCTGGCCAACACTGAAGAAAAGAAAGAAAGAAAAGAATTGGAAAGAAAGAAACATAACTATCAGTTTTTGCAGGTAATATACTTACCTACTCAGAATAACCAACAGCATCAACAGGTAAACAGTAAGAACTTGATGGGTATATGGTCAAATTATGAAAGCATTTCCAACAGCAAACAAGTAGAAAATATTATTTTAAAAAGGCAAGATACCATTCACATAGCAACAACTGAAAAATGTTGGGTAATTAACCGGGAATACATAAGGCCTCCTTGAGAAAACTTAAACACTCTAATAAAGGACATAGAAAAACCTCAGTGAACAAGGCACATTCCTTGTTCTTGAATCAGAAGACTTAAAATTATAAAGATATCAACTCCCCCACATTTACCTAGTAAATATAATGTAATTGCACCAAATTCCAGTTCGATCTTTGAGATACATGATAAATTTATTTAAAAATGTGTCTGATGTTGATGCAGTAGAGGACTTTTTAAGAAAAAACTTCCAAAAAACATATAGGATAAAATTGATTAGAGAGTACATCAAAGTTAAGGGTTTCTGTTATACAAAGGGAGCGTAGATAATGTTAGAAACACTTCAATATGGGAGAAGAGCTTTTACAAAGTTCCAACTGGATAAATGGTTCCTATCTAGAATATAGAAGAAGATAAATCAAATAAGGAAGCAAATCAAACAAATCAACAAGAAAAAGACAACGACCTCAATAAAAAAAAATGGGCAAAGTACATCAACAGGCAATTTACAAAGCGATACACTCAGAAAGCTAACAACATGAAAAACTCAGCAAATTGACATAACAATGAGCTATAATTTTGTACCCGTTTGACTGCAAAAATTTCAAAAACTGAATTACACTCTGTGTGGGCTGGATATGGACCTATGTCCTGCTGATTACTCAAGTAAGGACCAGCATGGCCATGAGGAAGCACAGTCAATACTATTCAGGCAAAGTAAGAATATCCATGTCTTATAGTCAGCAAGACTGAAAGAAGCATGGTAAAGAAATGAGAATAAACAACAAGGTTTCTGGCTTACTTGACAGAGTAGATTCAGGTGACAGTACCTGATATAGAGAAAGAAGAAGGAATGAAGAGCTGGTTTGGGGATAAGGATGTTTTCCAATTTGGATCTGTTAAGAATTATGAACTTGTGGGACACCTGATGGGATTAGTAGGTGTTCATTCAGTCAATATTAACATTCCCCCATCAAATAAATTCCTTTTTCCTCTGTGTTTAGGAAAGATGGAATCTTATTTTGTAATTTTTTCCAACTTAAATTCTGTTAGTTTTTATACTTTGTAGTGTAAGGACCAATATTTCTATTCACCCCTTGTCAATAATAAAAGAATGAATAGATAACAGCTGATTTTTAAGGTCATCGAAACTTTGAAGCTATCATTAGGAACTGAGTGGGAAGATATGCCTATTTTTTCCAAGTCACCGAATGTCCATGTTCTTGGACATATTTTTTTATTTTATTTTTATTTATTTGTTAAAGATTTTATTCATTTTATTTTATCTGAGAGAAAGAGAGATAGAGAGAGGGGGGAGGGGGAGGGGTAGATGGAGAGAGAAAGAATCTGAAGTAGACTCTATGCCCAGCAAGGAGCCTGGCACAGGGCTCAATCTCATGACCCGGACTCAGGACCTGAGCCAAAATCAGGAGTCAGATGCTCAACTGACTGCACCACCCCAGGGCCCCTCTTGGGCATATTTTTAAAAGTGGGGTAAAGAATGCTTAAGAGACATAATTTTAGACTGGAAAGCTCATGTGTTTTGGTGCCAGAAAACCTGAATTCAAAATCCAGCTCTACCATTAGCAAGTCATGCACTTCTGGGGAAGATACGTAGCCTTTCAATAAATGGAGCTAATAAAAATTACCTCTTTGTAATGTTATTAAGGTTAAATAAATTCATATAAATCAAATATCAGACACAGAGTACATGCATCATGAAGGCTATTATTATTATTTTATCATACCGTTGTCTTCAATTCTTATTCTGTTTTTGTTTTTAAGTAGGCACCATGCCCAGTGGGGAACCCAACATGGGGCTTGAATTTACAACCTGAGATTAATATCTGAGCTGAGATCAAGAGTCAGACACTTAACCAACTGAGCCACCCGGGTGCCCCTCCAAAAAACATATAGGATAAAATTGATTAGAGAGTACATCAAAGTTAAGGGTTTCTGTTATACAAAGGGAGCGTAGATAATGTTAGAAACACTTCAATATGGGAGAAGAGCTTTTACAAAGTTCCAACTGGATAAATGGTTCTTATTAATTATTATCTTATTATTATCTTATTATCTTATTAATTATCTTATTAATTCGAAATGTCACAGAATAGTCTATATCAGCACTGTCCAATAGGAACATAATGTAAGCCACACATGTCATTTAAAATTTTTAGTAGCCATATTAAGAAAGTAAACAGAAACAAGCTGAATTGATTTTAATAACCCGCTTTAACGCAATATATACAAAATATAATTCCAACATGTGACCAATATGAAAGTTATTAATAAGATATTTTACATTTCTGTTTTTGCATTGTTTTCAAAGTCTGGTTTGTATTTTATACATCAAACCTACCTCAGTTCCAATGAGCCACATCTCAAGTGCTTAAAAATCACATGTGACTAGTGGCTCCTGCATTAAGCAGATCTAGATGCAATATTTTAGATCCTGCATAATTTAGACGTTCTCTTTAAAATCCGTAAGTTCCTCTGTATTGTTCTCAGACGATAAGAATTTGTCTAACACACAGCATGTCATGTTTTCCCACCTCTGTCATTAGAAATGGAGATTCTTTGGAACAATCATTAGGCAGTTAGTACTTCTGGCAAGAGGTCTTTGCAAATTCTCCCTCCTTCAGCCAGGCTGACTGGGGCCTCGGAAGGATTCCCTGAACCTGTCCATGGAGCAATTTTGGCTACACTTTGAGGGGCTGCAGGTTTTCTCCTCCGGGTTCAGAATATGAATTCTAAAACAGATCTTATTCCCTTCCAGACCTGGGAAGATCCAAACCGCAGTAGCCATGAAACAAATGGGAAGGAGGGAGGCAACTTTTTCCATTTGGGGCTTACGCACGTTCCAGTGCAATCAAGCAGACCATTTGTTCTGTTTGGAATTAGTTTGGAATGAGACAGAGAAGAAAGAAATACATATTATATAAACTTACAGTAACCACAGTTTGTGGTTATTAACAATACTCGAAACAAATGAAAATATGTGAAATTACTATCTTTTTCGGCAATATCTAGCGGAATATCCTGTTTTGGGAGGGAGGGTGCCTGGGGAACTTCTCTCAGATCCATTTTAAGTCTATTTATTCTCTTGTTTTTGAAGTAATTATGTAGAGAACATTTTTTTGAACTTGTGGTAAAAACACATAACATGAAATTTCCCATCTTAACCACTTTGAAGTGTACAGTTCAGTAGCATTAAGTATATTCACATTATTATGAAACAAATCTACAGAACTTTTTCATCTTGTAAGTCTGAAACTCTGTCCACATTAAATGACAACTCCCTTCCTCTCCACACCCTAGCCCCTGACAACCACCACTCTACTTTCTGTTTCTAGGAGTTTGCTGCTCTAGACATCTCATATACATGGAATCAAACAGTATTTGTCTTCTTCTGACTGGTTTATTTCACCTAACATAATGTCCTCAAGGTTCATCCATGCCGTGGGAACATTCTTTTTAAGTTTAGTTTCCCAGATTTATCATTAAAAAAAAAAGGCATTTGACTTGATCCACTAAACTTTAACTAAGCAACCACTATATGCTACATGCTATACCTATTTTCTCTCTTTTTTAAGCAGGTTTCACACCCAGCATGGAGCCCAATGCACGGCTTGAACTCACACCCTGAAATCAAGATCTGAGCTTAGATCAAGAGTCAGATGGTTAACCCACTGAGCCATCCAGGAGTCCCTATACCTATTTTCATGTGTAGTGGCTGGAAAGCTGGAATCTTCATTCTCAAGTTAATGTAGCCATGGTTGGGACTTCCTTGACTTATTCCCAGAAGCTCTGAAGAATATGTAGGGAACACATAGCAGTGTGTCCAACTTAAAATTTGTCCGTGCTCCTCAGCTAGGCACTTCATTAATCTGTGTTTTCTCACTCTCCTAGGGGACGATTTGGGTCCACAGGCTATGGGGAATATGGGATTATGGGGAATATGGATAAAAGTCAGCACAAAATGTGTGTGTAGCCATGAATGAAGATCAATTCATAAGCTCATTATTTCATGCTCAGTGATTTGGGTGGTTCACAGGCTGGCCATAGAGAGGCTGGCCAATGGCAAAGAATCCCACATCACCAGACTCTGTCCCCACCCTCTGTCTTTTCCACTCCTCACACTTGACATCTCCAGAGCAGTGGGAATCAGCCCTGCCATGTATATCTTTGCTCAAACAAAAAAAAGCACAGAGCTCCAATGTGTGATTCCCAGCCTGAAAGGAACCAAGTGTCTTCTGATAAACAACATTGAGAATTTTTTTTTCTATGAAGGCATTAAACTGACCTTCTTTTGAAATGCGCTAGACGGGGCAAATAGGAGAGATCTTGTTTTCCCTTCATCCTGGAAAAATAACATTTCTCCCTTTCCAGCTCAGTACAGTTGACTGAATTGGAAAGGAATCTATTTTCTCTGGAAAGATTTATTTGCCCAACAGTCGTGTTTTTGTATATGTGTGTGTGTTGGCAAGAGGCGAGAGATTTTCAGAACAAGGGTCGTCTTGTTCACAGTTTAAAGGGGCCCAGAACTTGACTAAGGAATTTAACGTGAGGGAAAGCTTCTGCAGCCTTCATTAATGCTATGTACAAAATCCAACGCCTCTCAAGTTGGCCCCTGTTAGGACAGGGAGATAGGGTAGGGAGTCTGTGGTCCTACTGTACTCATCTGAGAACTGACAGAAACATCTCTACTTTCTTCACCTCGATCTCAAGACATGTGACAATCAGTCTGTGAGAAAGCATCTGCATTTCCAGTTGTTTCCAAAATAGTTAAACAATATTTGAATAAAGTCATATGGAAAAACTAAGAGTAGAATTCCTTTCTCTCTCCACAACCAGACTTCTTTTCACAGCTGAGGACACATGTCCCAGGATCGAGCAAAGAAGGTATAAAGTCCTGTCTGGCCAAATTAGAGACAAGACTTACAGGAATCCCTAGCTGTCTCCATCTCCTGTCTCCTCCCCTACTCAGCTACCCATAGAGCTGGTATCACACTGAAAACTTTAGAGCAAATATGTTCTACTTTATGAAGAATGGATTTTGCTACTTTTGATTTTCTCATACTGTGTGCCAGGCATTAATATCATAGAAAATAAGCTTGTATACTTTGGGATATTTTCTTGAGAACATTTCTTTGAAGGTGGATGACTTCTTGTCAATTCAAAAAAAAAAAAGTTGAACATCTGTATATATTCTAGCCCTAGAAATGTGCTGTGTCTTAAGCGGCTGCTCCTTCCCCTGATTTTTATTTGTTTGTTTCCAAGTCACTGCTTGCTGGACTCAACTGACAGCTCAGCTGGATTTTGCACAAATGACTTTTCACTCAGCTGGTCTTTGCCTTGCCAGGTGTGGCTGGCCAACATAAAGGAAAGAAAAGGTGTTTTTCCTTTCAGCAGGAACGTTAAAACTTTTACCACATTTTCCATCACCCAGTGTCTGTTTTCAAGGAAGCACAGATCAGCAGAAAACAGGAGTCTGAGATTTCTCCTTTATAGATGTTGGCTCTCAGCCTCCTAGCACATTTAATTTAGCAGAAGTCCACATCATTAAACGAGGGGAAAATGTAATTTTTCTTTGATGGCAAAATGGTTTCCATCAGGAGAAACTGGCTGATGGCATTGAGTCTGGTGTTGCTGGAAGACTTCACTGTCCCCCGGCACCCGGGCTCTCAGCGTTCCCAGGGGCAGGCAGCACTCGCAGGGCTGAGCCGCTTTCCACTTAGCAAGTGTACACATTCTTGAGGCATTTTTAATTTTTACCAATACATTCCCATTGTGTGCCAAAGTCCATGTACCTGGGAGAATTGGAGATTTCACTAATTCCTAGTGTGTTCTTTATTAGCCTGGTTTGAAGGTAGTGGGGACCGAATCTGAGCTAAATGAGTTTTGTACTTGTGGCCCAAGTTTTCAAGTGGCCCAGCACACAGGTTCCTGAAGAATCAGCAGGCTCTTTGGGAAAGACCCCAGAAGTTTTCCAGAGTAGGGTCCAGCTTTTCTTCTTAATCTCTTCTCCAGACATCTCCCCCATGCTTGGTGTTAAATAAATTTTAATTGGAAATGTTGACCACGAGGTAACACAAATAGAAGAGAGGAGAGAAAAATCTTAGTTCGCTACAGCTTAGTCAAGGGTAAAACAGAGGTGATCATCCAAGAGACCTGGACCCGATTCCCGATCTCTAGGTTATTCTTGTAGGGCTCACTGCTACCAGAAGCTTCCATGATCCCTTTTGATTTGCTTCCAGTGGTGCCCCCTCAACTTTGCCTATTCGTTCTCCATCAGCACCCTTCCTTTCTCACCCCAAAGTGCTGAGTAGCGTCCACGGCACGGACTCTCCTGTCTCCCATCATCTCTCTTCCCCTCCAGCCAGTGGCCTCAGGAGAGGGGGCAATTAGAAACAGCTTCTTCACCAAGAAGCAGTGAAATCTCTGGGATGGAATATTATGTGGCTAGAAGAATCCTGCCCCCGAGGTTTCCACATGTAGAACAAGAGGCAGCTGCCTGGACTGGTAAGAAAGAGATTTAAGGTGGAATGTTGGCACTTGCTACCAATTAGTCAAGGTGGGTTGTCCACAAAAATGCATTCTCTCCCTTGGTTTGTGGACAAGCTTACTGTAACAGAATAGGGTGAAAATGGGCTATCTCAGCAGCTGGCTTTAAAATTTCACCTATTTTGATGAGCCAGCCTGATGTGAAGGGATGAGCTGGAAGGTTAGGCCTCAGAAAAGTTATGGAAGGAAAAAATAGAATCAAGAGAGGGCTGAATAAAAATGGTGAAAGAGAATAAAGGGGAAAGGAGAGAAAATGAGTGGGAAATATCAGTGAGGGAGATAGAACATGAGAGACTCCTAACTCTGGGAAACGAACTAGGGGTGGTGGAAGGGGAGGTGGGCAGGGGGTGGGGGTGACTGGGTGACAGGCACTGAGGTGGGCACTTAACGGGATGAGCACTGGGTGTTATTCTATATGTTGGCAAATTGAACACCAATAAAAAATAAATTTATAAAAAAAAAAAAGAGAGAGAGGGTTGAACTGGTCTATGCAAAAACAATGAACCTGTAATGCTTTTTGCTGGTGAGGATGGGAATAGAGGGGAGAGTAGTAGGTCTCAGTTGATGGAAAGAATATTTATGTCATATCATTTTAAATTATTTGTTTGCATCAGTATGATGTAAACGTGATTTATCCAACTAAAGGGTATAAAGTACATATAAATTACAATAAAGTATATATAAAGACTGTGTGTGTGTGCATGTGTGTGCATGCGTGTCTGTGAAAATCAAGGGATCCTTCTGGATTTTCTACATCCAGACCCACATATTAGAGAAAACCCACAGTGGGCAATGAGGTGACACACATATTGAAACATAAAATCAATAAATCCATGGGAGGAGCTATTGATATCAATAACAAAATGCACACCTTCTTTATGCAACCAGAACCCAGGATGAAGAGGATGTACAAGCTCCCTCAGGTGGGAATGAAAAGCAAGTCATTTGAGACTCAAGACACAGATTTTGTTTTTCTCTGATACCTTGGTCAAGTGAAGAGCAAATTTGGCAAAGTAGGGGGTGGGGGATGAGCAGCCATTACTGACTTGATTTGGGTCTAGCAGTATTACCTGGGAAAAGAGACAAATGAAAAGAAAATTTAAACTTCTATCTAGTACTTTGATGCTATTGATAGAGTCTTACCTTCCTTCATAAAAACATAAGGATCATAGATATATAGAATCATCCAAAAATGTTGTCATGAGCCCAAATTTAACAAAAGCCATAGAACATATGAATCCAATCTCTGGAACCAGTTACTTGGACTTGATCCCCTTCCCTTTACTTGTAAGTGATCTTATGCAAATTTCTTAACCTCTCTGTGCCTCAGTTTTCTGTTCTCTAAAATGGGGATAATCATAGTTCCCAGCTTATAGGGTCTTTGAGAAGATGAAGTGAGTTAGTTAGGGCGTAGAAAGCACTTAGAATAGCTGTGGCACATTCAGAACTTTAAAAATTTAGAACTGAGTTAATATTATCTTGTCTTATCACAGGAAGCTTGGAAGGAGATTATACCAGAAAATTTGCATACACATTTCATTCCTCCCAACAATTAATTTTCATAACAATGAAACATTATTTTCTCAGCTGAAGACCTGAGACCAAGGATGATAAGTAGATTTTCTAAGGTCACACAACTGGTTAGAAACCCATGCCAATATTGTGAAAATGTCAATGCTACCCAGGGTAATTTACACATTTAACGCAATTCCTATCAAAATACCATGGATTTTCTTCAGACAGTTGGAACAAATCATCTTAAGATTTGTGTGGAATCGGGATCCCTGGGTGGCGCAGCGGTTTGGCGCCTGCCTTTGGCCCAGGGCGCGATCCTGGAGACCCGGGATCGAATCCCACATCAGGCTCCCGGTGCATGGAGCCTGCTTCTCCCTCCGCCTGTGTCTCTGCCTCTCTCTCTCTCTCTGTGACTATCATAAATAAATAAAAAATTTAAAAAAAAAATTTAAGATTTGTGTGGAATCAGAAAAGACCTCGAATAGCCAGGGGAATATTGAAAAAAAGCAGAGCTGGGGGCATCACAATGCCAGATTTCAGGTTGTACTACAAAGCTGTGATCACCAAGACAGTGTGGTACTGGCACAAAACAGACACATAGATCAATGAAACAGAATAGAGAACCCAGAAATGGGCCCTCAACTCTATGGTCAACTAATATTCGACAAAGCAGAAAAGACTATCCACTGGAAAAAGGACAGTCTCTTCAATAAATGGTGCTGGGAAAATTGGTTGCACTTCAGCCACGTGCAGCAGAATGAAACTAGACCATTCTCTTATACCAGACACAAAGACAAACTCAAAATGGATGAAAGATCTAAATGTGAGACAAGAATCCATCAAAATCCTAGAGGAGAACACAGGCAACACCCTTTTTGAACTTGGCCACACCAACTTTTTGCAAGATACTTCTATGAAGGCAAGGGAAACAAAAACAAAAATGAGTTATTGGGACTTAATCAAGATAAAAAGCTTCTGCACAGCAAAGAAATAGTCAACAAAACTAAAAGACAACGTACAGAATGGGAGAAGATATTTGCAAATGACGTATCAGATAAAGGGCCAGTATCCAAGATCTAGAAAGAACTTATTAAACTCAACACCCAGGAAACAATCCAATCATGAAATGGGCAAAAGACATGAACAGAAATCTCACAGAGGAAGACATGGACATGGCCAACAAGCACATGAGAAAATGCTCTGCATCACTTGCCGTCAGGGAAACAAATCAAAACCACAATGAGATCCCACTTCACCCCAGTGAGAATGGGGAAAATTAACAAGGCAGGAAACCACACATGTTGGAGAGGATGCGGAGAAAAGGGAACCCTCTTGCACTGGTGGTGGGAATGTGACCTGGTGCAGCCACTCTGGAAAACTGTGTGGAGGTTCCTCAAAGAGGTAAAAATAGATCTGCCCTAGGACCCAGCAATTGCACTGCTGGGGATTTACCCCAAAGATACAGATGCAATGAAATGCCAGGACCCCAATGTTTCTAGCAGCAATGTCCACTATAGCCACACTGTGGAAGGAGCCTTGGTGTTCATCGAAAGATGATGGATAAAGAAGCTGTGGTCTATGTATACAATGGAATATTCCTCAGCCATTAGAAATGACAAATACCCACCATTTGTTTCGATGTGGAGGGAACTGGAGGGTATTATGCTGAGTGAAGTAAGTCAATAGGAGAAGGACAAACATTATATGTTCTCATTCATTTGGGGAATATAAAAATTAGTGAAAGGGAATAAAGGGAAAGGAGAGAGGATGAGCGAAAATATCAGTGAAGGTAACAAAACATGAGAGACGCTTAACTCTGGGAAACGAACAAGGGGTAGTGGAAGGGGAGGTGGGCGGGGGGTTGGGGTGACTGGGTGATGGGCACTGAGGGGTGCACTTGATGGGATGAGCACTGGGTATTATGCTAAATGTTGGCAAATTGCACTCCAATAAAAAATTTAAAAAAATAAAATAGTAAGTGGGGGAAAAAAGAAGAAGCTGTGGTCTATGTATTCAATGGGATATTCCTCAGCCATTAAAAACAACAAATACCCAAAATGTGCTTTGACGTGGATGGACCTGGAGGGTATTATGCTGAGTGAAGTAAGTCAATAGGAGAAGGGCAAACATTATAGGGTCTCATTCATTTGGGGAATATAAAAAATAGTGAAAGGGATTATAGGGGAAAGGAGAGAAAATGAGTGGGAAATATCAGTGAGGGAGACAGAACATGAGAGACTCCTAACTCTGGGAAACGAACAAGGGGTGGTGGAAGAGGAGGTGGGCGGGGGGTTGCGTGACTGGGTGATGGGCACTGAGGGGGGCACTTGATGGAATGGGCACTGGGTGTTATGCTATATGTTGGAAAATCGAACTCCAATAAAAAAATATACAAAAATACAAAAATAAAAAATGAAAAAAAAAGAAACCCATGCTTTTGTGGGTCATTTGTTTTGTAAATTTACACAGCAAAATTATAATTATTGATTATAGCTCACACAGGAAATAGTCCAATATCTTCTATGGCATTCAACTAGAAATGGAAATCAAAATAGGGAATAGCTATATGTTAAGTGCACTAGCTCAGCCACATGCCATTTTAAATGGGAAAGTGCGAAATGTAGTGAAACCGTTACAGTTAATCTCTGAGCAGAAAGCATCATGGGATAGGCAGTGCAGCTGAGCTAGCATGTCTGCAGAGGTCTGCATTTCTCAATTTCTGGTCTGCTGTTGCTTGAATTTTTTAAAACAATAGTAAGAGTAGATTTAGCTAACGCTTCACACACTAAATATATATGTATTGGCTGAAAGAAAAAGAATTTTTCTCCTTAAAACTGTGTCTAAAGTAAAAGTCCCTTTTCCTCTTAGTAAGCAGTTTGGCCAAGCCTGGTTTACTGGCAGTTGGCTTTCCCATCCGCCTTATGGCTTCGAGCCTGATCTTGATCTGGGCTCTGGGGCTGGGCTGCGAAACTGGACAGAAGCCTTCTTCATGGAGCACCTCCTACTGCTAGTGCCATGCTAGACCCTGGGCAACCACCATCCCTTCTAATTCGCACGTACCTCCACCTCCTGAGAGTGATACTCTCATCTTTTTAGAGTTGAGGAACCTGAGGCACAGAGAGGTTAGGTGACTGATTTATTTTCTAGAAGCTATTAAGAGGGGACCCCAAGGTTCAAACCAAGGACTGACCCTACAGCCCATGCTCCTGATACTCATAATTTGCCCCCATTAGTTAAAGATGGCTCCGCATTAAATCCAATGCCAGGCCAGGCTGAGTTGTAAAACTCGAATCATGCGTGTATACGTACGTAGAACAGAAGTAGAAGTTTAGGTTCTTCCAAGCGATTGCTGGATGGACAAACAGAGCACAAAGGGCCCTCAGATCTGAACGGTTGAAGAAGGGCTGTGATTTGGTCAGATCATGTCTTACGTGGTTACTCAACAATCCTTGACACTGTGCAAAGAAATTCATAGGCTTTAATCTCTTAAGCCAGTGGTTCACTTTTCACATGTGAAATAAATGGCATATTTTGTTCTAGTGAACGATACGCTCCCCCGGGTGTACTCAGGGCTGTGATAAATTTGCTACATCTACATTACTTTCTCCTCCGCTTATGAAAACCTGTCAGAATGCAAGTGAAGTGAACACTGTGTGGCTATTAGAGCCATAACTTTGGATCCATGCTCATTTATATAAAATAGCACGTCATTTGCAAACCTCAGCACTTCCATCATTTTTTTTTTTTTTTTTGGTAATAAACTACATTAAAGGTACCAAAGATCTGTTATTCAGATGTGCTTAAAATCTAAACAAAGCAGATATGGTGGGTGCCTATTTCAAAGCATCTCCAAAGGAAAAATTCTGCATGTTCCTCCCTTTTTTTATCTTTTCTTTTTTTTTTTCCTGGGATGCTCTGTTCTGTGCTCTGTTTCCATCAGTAGAACTAACTTCCCTAGAGTTGTCCAGACTCAGGACCTCAGGGCCCTTTTAGTGCCAGCCTCACAATCCAATACTTCTCTCAGGCCTGGTCTCTCTTCTCCATCCTTTGTTCAGGTAATTACTTCTGGACTAGCCTCTGTCAACTTGATTCCCTGCCTCTTTTCTCTATAATACTCTTTTCATTTAATTGCTGCCAGGTGAGTATCTCCAAAATACAGTTTAAATACTATCATTTTATTGTAACAGAACCTTAAAAAGTTACCAGATCCAGTGTGAATGCCTCGCTTGAGCCCCTGATAAACCTTACTGTTGGACCCCAGCAAGCTTTCTACTATCTGAACCCAATGCCTTAGCTGATATACAACTGAAGCCTGTGTTTCTCTTTGATCATCTATTTTGTTTTTATTAAAATGCTATCTATCAAAAAAAAAAAAAAAAGCTATCTATCCTGGGACACCTGGGTGGCTCAGCAGTTGAGCATTTGTCTTTGGCTCAGGGCATGATCCCAGAATCGGGGGACTGAGTTTCACATTGGGTTTCCTGCATGGAGCCTGTGTCTCCTTCTGCCTATGTCTCTGCCTCTCTCTCTCTCTCTCTCTCTCTCTCTCTCTCTGCATCTCTCATGAATAAATAAATAAAATCTTAAAAAAAATTTTTTTTAAATGCTACCTATCCTTCAAAATCCTTTTCAACCTTCTCCAAAAACTTCTCTACTGAATCTCTCAATCAAATGGAATTTTTTCTTCCTTTGAATCCTCTGTCATAAAATGAACAGAAATTGCTCTATCTCACTGTAATTTCTCTTATTATCTCCAGTTCTCTGGTCTTTTGTCCCTGTCCTCCCTCACCTCCCACCTCCCAGTAAATTATCATTTCCTTGGCAGTTGAGACTTTGTATCCCTTATAGTTCTGGTATGGTCTTTCCCACGCAGTGGTAATTGCAATCATAATGTTGGTGTTGCTAATGAAGGAGGAGGAGGGAGAGGAAAAGATGGTTAGAGAGCTCTTTTGTTTCTTTAGTCATCATGGTTGGACAGCTCTAATTGTTGAAAAGTTTTTCCCCATATTCATCTGAAATCTGTCCCATTGAAATTTGCTTCTATAAATATTTATTGAGTGACTACTGTGGAAAAATTGCACCATGTTAGGCACAAATCTCACTCACTGATTCCAGTATAGCCTGTATGCTCACCTTCCCATGACCCATCATCAGGGACCTTCTTCTCATACATGGAGAAGGAAAAATGTTGTTCCTGATTCCACACGTTTAGTAGCTTCTCCAAACTTCTCTCACCTCACCCTGTTCTCTAAGTCAGTTTCTTAAAAATATCTTTCTACACTCATCTCTGAGCTATAACATTGTATAAGGGTGCATATCATCTTGCTGATTTACTGGATTTATTATCTCAATATATAGCAAATCCCTTGGGGTCAGAGGCAGAAAGATTTGTCCTTCCATTTATGCAAAAAATAAATGCATCTCATCCTCATGGTTGAGTCTTAAGATATTTGAAGATCACTACTCTATTTCCCATAAATTTTTGGAAAGATTTATTTACTTTGGAAACAAGGAGCAGAGGGATAGGTAAAGGTTCATAGTTAAAATGACAGGAGATGGGCTTAAAAGGGGTGTATTTAGAAAGAGGAGTCATTTATGTAGGGCTGAGTAGATAAATGACAGTCCATAATTACCAAGATGGGGAAAGTTTTGTGAGTGTCTGATTAAATTAGACTTTGGTGGCATTCTTGCATAGCTGGTAGAGAAATAACTTTGGTCTTAATAGGTTAATTGCATGACTCAGACTTTGCAGTAGGTAGCTGCTATGCAGTGCACTCTCTGATTTGACACTGGGAGCAGCCAAATCCACTGATGTCCATCTTTCCAACACCACTGCCTTTACTCTCATTGTCTCTCTCCCAGAACATGCAATGGCCCCCCATCCAAGATCTTTTTTTTTTTCCAACCAAGATCTTTATCTCTGATCACTCCTTCCACCAAACCATACCACCTGATTGGCCAGTGAGGCCAATCTTGCTAAAATGTAGCTGTAATCATGTTCCCGGCCCAGCAGTCCAGTTTCTTAAATCTTTAATCTTAAACTCAATGCCCCTTCCTCCCTTGTCCATGGAGCTGTTCTTAAGCTCCATAAAGAGTTTACTATTTCTATGTTTTTCCTATTATTTCTAATGTGGATTCTAGTCATAGTACTGTAACACTATTTCTTTACATCTCTCTCTTACTTCCAAGACTGTAATTTCACATTTGTAGCTCCCGTGCATACCATAGTGTCTCACATCCAATGAATGTCTAATATCTTGTCTTAGGAATGAATGTAGGAGAAAACCTAGCTCCCTGGTGGAGCACCATAGGCATTCCATAATCTTGGCTCACCCTATCTGTCCCATATGCCTACTCATGGCTGCTGTTTCTTTGCAAACCACAAGGCAAAATTTTCCCTTAACGAGGCGTGAATCTTCCCACTTCGATGGGGAAATTCTCTGTCCAGTCTGTTGCTTTCACTTTGATGGCCATTTTTTCCCCTCTGCTTATTGAAACCCTACTCATTTCCTAAGACGGTCCAGATGTCCCTTCTTTATGAGGCCTCTCCGTGCTCTGATCACAACTGGTTGATCTTTGACAGCATTGATCAGACACTTATTTAATGACCTCATTCACTTTCATGTTCACCACAGCCTTTAGAATTGGCAGTTGTCCAAATAGGTGCTAAGAAAATTGTTTGGAGTAGAAATAATATGGCTCTGTGCCTTACTAGAATAAGGCTCTGCTGACTTTGCTGATTAGGCAGCCCTGTCCCACATGCCTAGATCTTGTTACTGAAAAAATGTTAGAAAATGGCACTGAAGGCATAGTTAGAACATGATCAGGTCAAAGTCCTTTTTTTCTCTATTAATTTTCTCCAGAAAAGTAGCCAGCTGGGCTGTAGAGCCTAGAGCTTCCCAGCCTGTGAACCCACAGTGATGGGTTACATACCGGTGTATGGAGAGAGGGATTCTTCTCACCCCTTAGGGTATCTGGACCAGGTTCCAAAGACCCAAGCCCCTGAGTGTTAATCCAGTGTGCTCACAGACACTGTATGTGTGTCCTGTTTTAAAAAAAGTTTGGGGAGCACTGAACTTAGCCAAGTAGGGCAAAACCCCCAACAGGTGGACATTCACACACTGCAATGGCAGATGCCTCTGTTTGGGTTTGGTGTGCCCTGTGCGAGCACAACAGGAAAAGTCAGGAACCCGGAGTCAGGAGCTGTATTCTAAACCCATCCCTTAGGTATGTGTGACTCTGAGCAAATCATGCACACTTTCTACACTTTTATTTCCTGGAAAACGTTTTGTTCTTCACGGATCTTTTTCTTCTTAAGCTGGCTTCCTTTGAGGTCAGGGGAAAGCCATGGACTAAGCGATGGCCACACTCTCTTTCAATGCTCATGTCCTTGGAGTCTGTGAAAACCTATTTCCTGTCACTATTGAAAGTAATTAAATTAATACCCATTAGGCCACAACTATTTCATTCTTAAATAAGGTAGACTGTTTTAGTGGTCTGGTCACTGGATCATGTGGTTTTCTGAGAAAGTAGAGTCCTTCGTGATATGGGTGTTAAATCTATACAGTTAAAAGCAAAAAGTATGGCTCCTCTTGGCAAAGAAATATGAATGTCCTTTGGGGCATCAAATGACATAGATATCATTTTCAGGTGGCTTAATTCTCCACCCGCCCCCCAATTAAATATAACACAACCGTGAACTAACTTTAGAAAAATACAACCTGTAGGTTTTGTGTTCTTCATTTATTACTTCAACAGATAATTGCTTGCAGTAACCATACCACTGTTTACCTCAAAACAGTTCAGGTTGGATTTTTTGTGCATTAGGTGATCTCTGCTAGTTATCTTTAACACTTCCTTTCATTTCACATACTGAGCACCTTCTCTATGCCAGCAATCTGCCCCTCCAGGCTGGGTTGATATAAATTCACACATGACTCAACTCATTCAAAACAGAAAACTGGGCCAAAACAACCTCTTGAAATCTTTGCTTCTGAACTTGATCACTTGAAGGTGGTTAGTAGTAAATCAAGGATGGTGGACTCTGAATGCATTACAGAATTTGAAATCAAACCCTCTAGTCAAGCCCTGATTCCATCTTGGATATGAATTTTTAGAATATTCTGAATTCACGCTTTCTCCTTCGTGTTTGCATAATTATGGTTTATAAAAGTTTGGTTTTCCACATAAGGAATTTTGTCCTTGGTGTGGACACTCATCAGAGCTTGACAACAGGGATCCCTGGGTGGCGCAGCGGTTTGGCGCCTGCCTTTGGCCCAGGGCGCGATCCTGGAGACCCGGGATCGAATCCCACGTCAGGCTCCCGGTGCATGGAGCCTGCTTCTCCCTCTGCCTGTATCTCTGCCTCTCTCTCTCTCTCTCTCTGTGTGACTATCATAAATAAATAAAAAAATTAAAAAAAAATAACGAGAGCTTGACAACAGAAGCCTCTTGGTGCATCAGAAGCTAGTCCTTGAGGCAAGAATCACTTGGTGAATGAATACACCTTATAGGTGCAAGGTGTCTTCTTCACCATTCCCAAGCATGATTTATTCACTCTCTTCCACTCACATTGGCTTCTGTCTTCACCCACAGAGCTAAAAAAAGGGTCTTGTTTATATAAAGGTGTTGTACAATGAATCCATCCCCCCAAGGCCTCCTCCTTTGCCACAGGAAGGACTCTCCCATGCCCTGCACTGTATAAACACACACTTTCATCAACATGTGGCGTGCTTTATCCACTTAGAGCCTGTGGATTCCTTTCCTTTATTCTGATCTAGTAATGCTTATTTCTTTACCTAGAAGTGTGATTGGGTTTCTGGGATCTTCTCTTTGCTAATGCTCTATGATGCCAGAGTGTGGTAGATCCTGTTTAAGTACAACCTTGTCTAAAGCCTTCACTGACCCCCACACCCTCTACCGTGGAAATAAGCTCTTCTTCCTCTCATTTCCTATAACGTTTCTCCATAATCTTTCTTCTTGCATTTATCACTGCTTAAAATGATCAAAGATCTTCATCTTCCCATCAGGGCTGGGACTGTGTAAGATAAGGGACTTGTGTCTGATGCAAAATTAAGGGGAGGGGCTAAAAACCCAGTCAAAATAAATAATGTAATGTAACATTTAAAAAAATAAGTATTGGTTTAAAAAAAAAGTCCATGAAAAAAAAAAAAAAGTCCATGATTTTGCCATGAACAAAGCATCAAAACTTCCCATAAAGGTGGGATCAGTATTTTCCTTATTTTCCCTCTTCCTTTGAGTATTTTTCTTTTGACTCAGGCTCTGATATGGCCCAGCACTGTTACTGATTCTGCTTTTATGGGAAATTTTGGTATTTTGGTCATCAGAGATTTTTGCATTCATTTTGAGTTTTTAAAATGTATTGCGTTAAAGTGTTACTTATCTTGATTCCAAAGTTTTTGGCATCCCCTTAAATGTTGTGCTTCGGGCCAGTGCCTCAGTTGCCTTACCATGACCCTAGCTCTGATCACCATAGCAAATGGCATAGGCCTTTGCCCCTTCGTATGAACTCAATTAATATTTCATGAATGAATGAATGAATGAATGAATACTAGAGGAGATATCTTAGGTGATTTTTTCTAAAGGCAAAATGACACCTACACACAATTTATCATCTACCATGACATCTAGATGGGCAATGACACAGGGAAGTAGCAGTGGTCTCAAGTAGCTGCCTGTAGTAGCTGTCAGTGTTGCTCCTGCTGAATAAAATAATTGATCCTAGACCTCTTTCACTGTCACAAGCAAACTCCCCTCCTGTCTTGTTTTCATAAACAAATAATTCTCAAGAAGCAAAATAGTTGCAGAGATACAGAATTATCTTTCACCTTCTTCTAGTGACCTGTGAGCCACTGAAAATAAAAGTAACTTCTCTGGAAGTCCAGAATATTGGGAGCAGCGGTTCTGTGGATGGGTTTCTGTCAGGAGCCTCAGCACCTATAGGGAGAGGAAGGCAGAGGGTTAGAAGACCAGACATTGTGGAGTCTGCCCCTCCAACTCTACTACCCAGCATGGCAGAAAGTAGAATTTTGTTTCATTACAATAGCACAGATACACAGAAGAGGTTCTTATTTCTTGGGGGAGAAAGACACAGATCACAGGGGTGTCAAGTCTGAGTCTCACACAGGTCCCGAAGAGTATAGTTGACTCCTCGGTATATTCATCAACATTTATCTTTAAAAGACAAAAATGATCATTCGCAAATCCTCTCACAAAATCATCTCTAGAAATTGAGCCTGTAATAACAAAATTATTTCTATGCCCTGGTAGATCGCCCATGAAAATATGTTTTTGATTTAGTTACAGGAATTCTATTCAGCAAACAATGCTGTTAAAGTGTTTTCTCTGGGTTCTGTCCATATAATAGTCACTGTCCCTGGGAGAGTGGATTTTATTCTGTAATAGTTACAATGATTTACACTTTGGTCTAGTTATCAAATGATCGTTAGTCTCTATTATCCCCACTGCTCTAACCTTAAGTGGTCCAACTGTAAAAACATTAACTAAATTAACTTTGAGAAAACAGAATAGCCTACCTTCCCCCCAATCCAGGAAGGAAAGAAAGAAATCTAGGAGAAAGAAAATGGTTCTTAGAGACAGCTTTTTTGTTTCTCGGACCGTCTTCAAATTATTTTTTCCATATCATTTTTTGGCTGTTCTATGCAGTGACTGAAACTTCACTTCTGCTCTACCTCCGGAAATGTGGGGATCTGAGACCCAGCGATGCATTCATTTTAACAAAGCATCTTACTGGAAGAATGTTTAGATACTTCCTGGAATCTCAAGAGAGCCTCACTAGCACGTTGGGTTTCTATTTCACATTTCCTGAGGGCCTAGTGTGTGGTAGCCACCGTGCTCGGCAGCTTTCCCGTGTTAATTTATTTGACACTTTGAAGAGTCTAGAGGGAGAACAGGTATGGTCAAGCTCATGCTAAGGAAATAAAAAACAAGCCTGTAAGAGGTTGTAATGTGCCCAGGGCTGCAAGACTAGTAAGGGGCGAGGCTGAAGCTTGGCGCAGGCTCCCTGCTTGTCATAGTACATACAACTGCCTGGTTATTGTCACAGAAGGGAAATAGCATGCTGCTTCTTCTCCAAGAGATGTGGAGAATATGTTTATCCAGCCCAATTTGTCATGTGGTTAGTTTCCATGGTGAAATGAACTAATTCTAAGAGGCGTCAGACATTATTTTAACCTATTTGAAGAGACAAGCACCATCTGTCCAGCCCTCTTGACCTTGTATATACCTTCCCTGGAATTCTAGGTTTATCAGAGAAACTTCTCCCTTTTCAAAAAAGTCACTGTAACTTCCAAAGAGGCTCACAAATAATAGTTTCTAGATAACCCTGGAAGAATTGGTAAGGTGATTGTGTATGAGAAAGAACAATTTGATCCTATGGAAAGGAAAATGCACCAAAGTTTATATACACCTGAATTTTGGGAATGTATGTGGGCATAGTTGATGTAAGCTAAGGGTCGGGGGAGAACATATACAACAGAAATTGAATGATGCTGAAAAATAACCTCCTAATCACTTGGGACCATATTTTTGATAAACAAGTAGTCAAGTATTCATGGCTACAACAATAATGGATAAAATGACTCAAGTTAAAAACAGTACAGGAGAAGTAAGAATAGCATGGCACGGTGGTTAAACATGTGGGCTCTTAAAGTCCCATGAGTTTGTATGCCAGTTCTGCTGCTTACTGGTTGTGTGACATTGAAACATCACATAGGGGCACCTGGGTGGCTCAGTCAGTAGGTGTCCGCCTTCAGCTCAGGCCACGATCCTGGGGTCCTGGGCATGGAGCCCTGCGTTGGGCTCCCTGCTCAGCGGGGAGTCTGCTTCTCCCTCTGCTCCTCTCCACTGCTTGAGCTCTCTCTCTCAAATAAGTTAAAAATCTTAAAAAAAAAAAAAAAAGAATAGTGAATATGAATCTAAGTTAAAAAAACAAAACAAAACAAAAGCCACATAAAAACAAACAAGCAAACCCTGTGTGTTCTGTATTCCTACCTATACAATGGACACAATAACAGTAAATATACATAAGGATGTTGTGGAGGTTAAATGAGTGTATATAATATGTCTAACACACCACAAAAGTGTGGTATTGTCAAAAGGAGGATATATATATATTATATATATAATATATATATATAATTTTTGAGCTCCTTGTGGAAGAATAATCTATTTCTCAGGTTCAAGATGTTGGGAAAGTTTTAATTACAACAGGAATTGTCATCAGACTTAGAGATAGAGGATATGATTTTATTAGTGGAAGTCAATATGACCCCAGTAAATTGGGAGCACAAGACCTACAAAGCAAGGGGAAGAGGACATCCAACTAATAAATAGTAATAATTGCAGTATTATTGGCAGCTGAACCCTCGGAGCATCTACATGCCTTTAACAATTAATAGGCAAATAACAATTCAGTGGCAGTGGATCTGCACTGACCATACAAGAGGCGCCAGCAAAACTAGAAAAAAATCCAGCAGATGCCCCTTGTAGGAAATTCAATTAGAGTGGAAAGGACTGTAATAACATTCCCATTGTGCTCTTGACTCAAATTGGAGAGGCAGAGCATTGTGTGAATTCTCCAGACCAGGAGGCTGGCATGGAAACAGCTAAACACTGCGGGCCTCCTCAGATCCTGCCAAGGGGACCCTGTGGCTGTGTCAATTGATCATCATCTCCCCAAAGTCACAGGGCACTTGCAGATCAACAACAATTCCAGGTCACGAAACGGGTGGGAAGCCACAGAGCTCTGAGCCCTATAAATGAAGTTAAAGATGATATCATCTGTAATGAAACACTTTCATATCTCCTCATGGCCACTATTACTTAGTCACTGATAATACAGTAAACTCTTCAGAAATATTTCAAGGAGCTAAGAAATCAAGCCCCTCCCTTTTATGTTCTGGGGCATGAGCAATGGCTCCAATTCTTGAAAGAGGATGTAAGATCTATTACACACCCTCAGCCCATGATGTTTTCCTGCAAATGTGTGAGACCTAAAATCTGGGAGGTGGTAGGTACTTCCAAGGGAGATGGTGCAATAGGTGCTTGCCCTTGAATGGAAGAACCTGGTTTCAAATGTGGTCTTCACAGCACTGGGCAAATTATTTCATTCTTGGTTTGCTTATCCTCAAGATTGAGTAATAATTGCATCTACCACATATGGCTCTTGTGCCTTGTCCGCTATGATGCCCATTCTTGCAAGCAGTTAACAGTGGCCTCACTTTATTGACAATCTAGCAAACAATTTTTTGAAAAAAGATACATACCTATAAAATGTGTATTTCTTATAACTAAAATATCTAATAGGATATATCCTTAGAAGTGTGATTGCTGGGATCATAGGGTAGTTCTGCTTTTAATATTTTGAGTAACGTCCGTATTGTTTTCCATGGTGGCTGCACCATTTTACATTCCCACCAACAGTGCAAGGGTTCCTTTTTCTCCACATTCTTGCCAGCACTTGTTGTCTTTTGCTTTTGTTTCTCAATAATAGCTATTCGAACTGGTATGAGGTGATAAATATCATTGTGGTTTGGTTTCACTTTTTGTATATTAATTATATCTTAATAAAGTTGTTAAAAATATCTTATATTGTTTCTTACACATTATAGGTAGCTTTTGACATTTTGATCACTGTGCAAAAAGATAACATGTCTTGCTTATGCTCTGGATGATACCCTCCTCCTTTGGAAACTCTACTGCTTTGACCTTTCCCAGTAGACCTTTTGAAAGGATGACAAATATCTGCCTTTGGCAAGTACTTACAGGGCTCATTCTAAATGACATACACCCAGTAGGTGCTAAGAATAGAGTTGGGGGGTGCACAGGGAGGGTATGGATGAGGTCCCTCCTTCATGGAACTTTAACTCTGGTTAGACAAATGGTAACAGCAAAGCCCGAGAAGCGTTAGCATTGGAAACCCTGAGCATGAGGAAGTCATGTGGCAGGAACTCCTAGAAGAGGAAGAAAAGGTTTCCCTCATGAAGTACAATTAAAGCTGAAAAATGAAGGATTCTAGGGTTAGTTACACTTGAGAAAGTGCTCCAGGCAGGTTGAAGAATAAGGCTCCACAACCCTGGAAGGAAAAGAAGTCTGGAGATGAGAGGAACCATATCCCCCTACCTGTAGCTACAGGAGATGGCAAGGTAGATAGATGGTGGCTAGACTCTGGTGACCTTGTCAAAGGGTGAGACTTAATAGTTCTCAAGCAGGGGAGTGAAATGATCTGATCTGAGATTAGGAAGCATCATTCTGGCTGCTCCATGAGGCAAGAGGGAATGTGGGAATCCTGGTAGGAGGCATAGATACCTCATGTCTTGATGATTCTGGCCCAGACTTGAGTGGTTTGGAAACAAAGTAACGAATAGATTTGAGGGAAATTTAAATATCTGGCTTCAAACCAAAGCTACCACCTCCCACCACCACCCAGATAGGGATGAGATATGTAGAAACCTTAATCTTTACCCTGCCCTTCTGCAAACAACACCCAGAACATATTTAGTTTGGAAAAAAGAAGGGAACCGATATCCAAAGTGGAACTAGAAGGTTGTCGTGTCAATTATCTGAGCTAATCTGCTTGACCCACTGCTTCAGCTAATGAAGGGCTGCTTGCCCTCCTTCCACCCCAATTACACTTATCATCATGCTTATCATCGCAGGGCCCCAAAGAAGCCAGGAATAACTCAACACCAGTCCCTCTAGCCAAACAATCAGAAAACAAAGATAACTTTAAAGAGTGTCAAGCCCAACTTTATGACTCCCTCATAGGCACCAAGGGCATTGTCTCAACAGCCTACGCCACAGACAAGATAGCCCAGGACTATTTGTGAGTTGACTTGCTAGGACCAATCATGACTCAACTGTTTACAGCAGAGCAAAGGTAATTCGGGATGCGAAAATTGACAGCTGCCTCCCGGGAGACCATTGCACCTGGAAACAAGGCACTTGGTTTCAACGGGAAATGTTTGTATTGGCACAGACCCAGGCTGGATAAAGTGTGCCCGATGAGAGGTCACGCCATGGGGAGGTGTGAGCACATGCACATATTTTAAAGAACCGGAGTCTTCACAGCAGACTGTCTGTTTCAAGGCGCTCTCATGGTTACCCTGAGCAGCTCAGAGGCCAGCAATCATCACTCATATGTGCTCTGCTATTTACATTGGGATATAAGCAGATCTTCTCAGAATCAGATTTCATTTCTTGGCAGAAGTAAGATTCAGGGCAGCAATAATAAGAGTAATAATAGCGATGTTAGTATCATTTATTAATGGCATATTACATTCTGGAGGCATTATGTCATTCGGGTCATATACATTACCTCTACTGTCATCACAGCCTGGTGCACATACAAATCACTTGAGGAGCTTTAAAATACTGATGCCTGGGCCCATCCCGCAAAGGCTGTGATTTCATTAATCTGGATGGAGCCCAGGCATTGGCATTTTAGGGCTCCCCAGGGAATTCTGATGTACAGCCAGGGTTGAGAACCACAGCTTAATCATCACGACAACCTGCAATGTAGGGCTCTTTATTTTACAGATGAGAAGAAAAAAAAAATAGAGCCGAGAGAGCCCAAGTAATTAGCCTAAGTGCAACCTGGAGTCTGTCTGGCCACAAACCCTCCCTCTGAAGTATTGCTCCACACACTGTGTAGGGAATCCTTGGATAAAGAGTAGCAGAGAGAGCACACGGAGGAGAAAGGGCAGCCGAGGGCAGCACCCGAGCAGGAGGCTCCACCCCCCCTCCCCGAGCCAGCTGTGCACCCCGCAGGGGTAGGATCTGTGAAGGAGAGGAGCTGAGTGGGCAAATAACCCACCTTCGTGGTTGCAGCAGCCCCTGGCCGCCCTCCAAGCCCCAGGGGATGGCACAGAGGAGAAAGCTGAGCAGGGCATGGCTGGGCTGGGCAAGCAACCCCACGCACACTCATTCACCCCTTGCTTTGTCATACTGCTTCAGGGACATGAACTTCCTTCCCCAGCTTCTGCCTTCCCACCCTGGGCCGTGTCTGCTCAGGGCTGTGCCAGGTTCCCCAGCTGCCTCTTACCTGTACTTTTGAAACCTGTTACCAACTAAAGGAGGTCACTCTGATGGATACATTATCGAATGGAAAGGAAGCATCCTCTGATTCTTGTTTCTCAATCATGAGCACCCTTAGCCATAACTGCCTGAAACAAATATAATCAAGCAGGAACGTGAAACTTCCTTTTTCTTCTTCCCTGCAGGGAAGAGCAGGCCTGGCCCTTCTGCTCTCCCCCTTCTAGAGTGAAGCATGGATACAAAGCAAGGAGCTGGGCTCCTCTGTACCGTCCCACTCCCTAGATGAAGGCAGATATTCCAAAATATTTCTGATACTGCAGGGAGTGGCTGAGAAAGGATCACACCCTGGGGATAAAGGAAGGTGGGAAGAAGTTTCTGGAACCTGATGTGGGCAGTGTCTGACCCTTTCTGTACTTCAGGTCTGAACTCTGCTCTTATATTCCCCATAAAGGCTTGGACTAGCCAGCTTCATTTGTTTATTTACTAACAGTTATTAAGGGTTTGTAGCACTGGGGTTTCTTAGAGAAGGAAGACCCATCTCTGGCCTTAAGCAGCTCACGGTTTTAGCAGAGGAGTCATACAAACAGCAATATCACAGCGGGGGAAGCAGTGATGTGGTAGGGGACACCAAGAGAGGCCCTAGGCCCAGTCAGAAGAGGGCATCAGTGTTCTAGAGGGGTGACCCTTTTCTGGAGACTTCCTGCAAGCCTTGTTGGAGTTAGCTAGGAAAGGGGGAATTGGTTTTCTAAGTGAAGTTGGCAGCTTCAGCAGGGGGGCTGAAGAGTCTGTCCCTGGCTTCACTAAGGGACATTCCTTGCTGGAAAGTCACTTAGCTGCTGGAATGCTTCCCTCTCTAGGTTGCAGAGATTTGGAGTTCCTGCTCTATATTCAGGTCAAAGGGCCGAGTCCAAAGTGCAGCTGAATTCCTCACTCAGTTTTTTTTTTTTTTTTCTCAACAGAAGCAGATAGTGCTGAAGGCCTGCCAGCCACACCAAAGAGCTTCTCACAAGAAGGCATGAGCCAGGTTGAGGCAGCTTCACAAGGGGAGGAATGACCTGTTTGGGACCAGAAGCCATGACTCGAATGAGGCTAACAATACACAAAGCACAGGCACCATATAGAAGAGTAATTTTCCTCCTCTCAGGTTTCATCATAGTAACTGTCATTACAAGGCAGACAGAGATCCATTGGATGGAGTTGTACCTGGATTTCCAGTCCTGGCTCTGCTATGTAGGGTCTTGGATGACCTATGACAGGTTGGATTTGGTCACAAATCCAGAAACGACTTCATGTCACTGAGGTATTACTCTGCTGCTCTCTATGTCCAAGCCCATTTTTATATAGTTTTATAGTCTTGTCTCTCATACTACGCACCTACCAGCCAGACACACCTGGGCAGGCAAGGAGAGCGGGAGTACTGGTGTTTGCTGCATATCTACTATGTGTTGAGCATGGACACTTTAAGGTACGTTTAAATTTACCTACAGATTTGTCTGGAAGTGTTTTGATCCACACTTTCAAATGAGGGAACTGAAGCTCAGAGGGAGTTAATGACTTTCTCAAGGGCAGTTTGACACCAGATACAGTGACAAAGAGAAAAAAAAAATTGTGGGATGGAGTCTATTAAGCCAGGCTCATGGATCTGATAGGATCCGAGCCAGAGCCTGGTCTGGTGGGCAGGATGGGGCAGGATGGGTGAGCACAGCATCGCAAAGGTTTCAGACTCAACATGACAGTGTAATCATTTATGACTTTCAGAGGTTGTACCTGATTTCCTTTAAGAATGAGGTATTCGAGTTAATTGCCTGGTTTTGAGCATGCAAACACTGAAATGTGCTAGAAGGGCCAAAGTTCAGGGGTAAGTGAACTGTACTGCAGCACGTTAGGAATAGAATAAATGCTGACAAAGCAGCAGAGATTTTTACATTTTAACTGCAGGTCAAAAGAGGACTCTTCATACAAGATGGCTGAAATTGAGCAAACACACAATCCCAGATGGTTTCAGACAGCAGGATAAAAATGAGTAAACCAATATGGGTTCATTGAAGATAACGAATGTACCACTCTGTGTTGAGTGTGTGTATATGGGGGGGTGGGGGGCGGAGGGTACATAAAAACTTTGTATTTTCTCTTCAGTTTTGCATGGACCTGAAACTCTTCTAAAATAAAATCTACTTTAAAAAAATGAAATGAAACAACTTAAAAAAAAATTGTTTTAAACAAATGAGGCCAGGTCCCAAAGTTGTCCCCTGAGGCATGAGGGGAGGAGAGTGTGTGCCCTCTCTTGGTAAACTGGAGCACAGACACCTTGCCCAGCTGTGGTGAGTTTTGTCATCTTTAATTTTTCTAGTTCACTTGCTAACGAAATGCTGATGAGCATCAAAGGCTTTAAAAAGCAAGATACAGAATACGAAAAAGTAGAAAAAGGAAAATGAAGAGGAGGAATTGAAGGATGCTTTAACAGCCTGCATATTAAAAAATAATAAGCTGGCTGCATGTGCAGGTTGCAAAAATTTAATGATTTAAACGCCCACGAAGAGGAGTTTTACAGAACATCCAATATTTGGTAACACTGGGAGTGGTGCACTTGTCTCTTTTTCCTTTATCTATTCTCTAAAATAGAGATAACAATACCTACCTCCCATGCTTATGGTGAGGATTGAATGACATAATATATATAAAATTCTTAGCCCATGGGCACCTGGGTGGCACAGTCCATCGGGCTGCTGACTCTTGGTTTCAGCTCATGTCATGATCTCAGCTCATGAAATTGAGCCCCAGGTTGGGCTCTGAGCTCAGTGCAGAGTCTGCTTGTGTTTCTCTCTCCCTCTGCCTCTGCCCCTCCCCCCACTCACTCATGTGTGCTTGTGTGTGCATGTGTGCATACACGCGCTTTCTCTCTCTCAAATAAATAAATCTTTAAAAAAATAAAAATCTTTGCCCAAAAGTCTGCACTCATTCATTAAAAATAGTTATTGAGTTGCTGATTATGAGCTAGATAACAAGTTGAACAAAACAGATGTGACGTCATGTGATGTGAGTCACATGAGTCATGTGACTCATGACTGAAAAGGGAGAGTCAGATGTTAAATAAAGAAACATAAGATAATTAGTTACAAATTGTGAAGAGTACCAGAGAGGAAAACTTCAGAACATTGTGAGAAAATGACGGGGGCCTCAGAGTCCATGCTCAATAAATCGTAGTCATTTCAAGACACACATTTCTTTGCAACTATGATAGATTAGTTTCTATCAGACTAGACCCTTCCATAAGGGATAACTGGGAAACCTTGGATTAAAAAAATAAAAAAGGAAATCTGTTTGAAGGAATACAAGTGCTGCCAAGGCGATAAGGGCATTAGTAGACAAGATTCCAGAGCAAAGGTAAATGAGAAGAGGTCAGATTCACATGCTGCTCTACTTTCTCCAGGAAGCATGGGTAAGATAATAAGTGGCTGCAGAGAGGTTTCAGCAATCTCATGGGACAAAATTGGAGTTCATGGCTTCTAAGGAGGAGGGGCACTGAGAAACACAAAGGAAATACACAAAAGAGGTCTTTAGGCAGAAAAAAAGTGAAGCTAAATGACAGCAAAAATTATAGGAAAGAAAAAATAGTAAGGAAAAGATATATATGCAGGGAAATCTAAGTAAATATTAACTATATAGAAATAATACTAATACTGTCATGGGGTTTTAAATATATGTAGAATTAAAATAAATGGCAATGATAGCATAAAATTCAAAATGAAGAAAAGTCAAAGTGTTTAAATGTCCTTTCATTGTACAGGAATTGATAAAAATATACTGTTGTATATTATGCTTTAGTAAAGTCAAGATTCTTGCTGAATCTCTAAACTAGCCTCTGAAAGAAGGCCAAAAGTTTTCGTAACTGCCAAGATGTGAAAAAAGTAGAGTAGTAAAACCTACTTGATTAACCTAAAAGAAGGTAAGGGGGGAAAAAAGGAACGTAGAATGAGTGGGATTAATTGGAAGAAACAAATAGTAAGATGGCAAATTTTAACCCAAATGTTTCAGCAATTATATTTGTTTAAATATAATTGACAATTGTAAATAATTTTTTAAATGTATATTGTCAGACTGCATTAAAGATAACAAGACTTAATAGTATAAAACTTACAGGAGAAGCATCTTAAATACAAGGATACAGAAAGAATAAGAGTAAAGAATAAGGAAAGACACACTCTACAAATCCTAACCAAAAAAAGTGGCATTGGCATAGTAGTATCAAACGAAGTAAATTATATGGCATAAAGGGACCATTTACAAGTGATAAGGGGCACTGGGGTGGTTCAGATGGTTGAGTGTCTGCCTTCGGCTCAGGTCATGATCTCCAGGTCCTGGGATCAAACCCACATTGGCTCCCAGCTCATCAGGGAGTCTGCTTCTCCCTCTCCCCCTGCCTGTCTCCCCTGCCTGTTCTTTCTGTCAAATGAATAAATACGAAATCTTTTTTTAAAAAAAAGTTATAAAAAGATAAAAGGATTAATCCGCTAGGAGAATAGAATAGTCGAATAGTCTTAAGTTTGTAGTATTTAATAACATAGGTTCAGAATATGTAAAGAAAAAATGATAGAATTAAAGGAGAAATAAGCAAATCTACAACCACTGGAAGCTTTTAAGCATATTTCTCCCAAAACTGATAGAACAACAACAACAAAAAATACAATAGTGGGAAAAATCAGACATGGTCCCTGTTGGACTGAACTTGCATTAGAGTAAGAGACACAAATAATAATCAAATAAGCAGGTGAATGAATGTAAAATCGCACATTGGCTGAGTGCTCTGCAGGAAAGGAAGACAATTCTAGAACATTGAACATGACTTGAACTGAGGGAATTGAAGTCTTTCCTAAAAGACGGGACACTTGATTTCAGATCTAAAAGATGTAGGAGGATTAATTAGGTGAGTGAATGTGGAAGGGTGAAGCAAACAGCTGACACAGCAGGCATCACGGTACCTGCAGAGATCTCAGTAGGAGGGAGCATTGTGAGTTCGAGGAGCTGAAAGGAGGCCTGAGAGTGACTGAGGCAAAGTGAATGAAGGAAAGTAGCTCAAAGTCAAGCTGGCAAGGTAGGCAAAGCTGGAACACTGAGTACTTTGTAGGCCACATTACGGATCTTGGACTTTATCCAGAGAGTAACTGGAAAGCAATCAAGAATGTTAAAGTAGTTGGTTTTTTTTTTAAGTTTTTATTTATTTATACATGAGAGACCACGGAGAGAAAGAGAGAAGCAGAGACATAGGCAGAGGGAGAAGCAGGCCCCCTGCAGGAAGCCTGATGTGGGACTCGATTCCAGGACTCCAGGATCACGCCCTGGGCCAAAGGCATACACTCAACCGCTGAGCCACCCAGGCGTCCCTTAAAGCAGGTTTATATTGTCATTGGACTTAAGTTTGGAAAAGATTATTCTCGCTGTGGCACGAGAATGGATTGTAGAAGGTCAGAGTCAACAGAGGAGGCTAAACAATTCAGCATTCCTCAGATGACCATGATGATGGAAACACAGAGGTGGAAAGGAGTGAAATGCAAGAGACATTTAAGAGGTAAAAAGCAACAAGACTCGGTGAAGGATTCTACATGGTGACTGAGAGCAAGGGAGACATCAAGAATGTCTTCTTGGGTTCTTGCTTGTGCAAATGTGTCCAACAGTGATGCCATTCTCAAGATAAGAATCAGGAAGAAGGCCAAGTTTTGGAGGGAAGACCATAAATCCAGTTTTGAACATATTGAGGTTGAAGTGTTTTTTCTGTTACAGATTATCTCTAGAACGTCTCCTCAAGGCTCTTAATTGATTTTTCTTTGTGGTGTTCAGTTTGTTTTATTTGCTTCTCTTACCCCCTGCAGTCTAACATTTCAAAAATGCAATTGCAAGTCCTAACTGTGGATATTTATCGTGTCACTGCATCAAAATATTGACATTTGCCTAATTTGAACCTTCCCAGGAAGTAATGCAAACAAGAGAGAAGATGGAAACTTTGTTGTGATCCCCAGGAGTGCTTGCAGGATGTTGGACACTGACCCCAGTTAGAGTCCAAATGTGCCAGAGAACTTTCCTGGCTCTGGTTGTCAAAAGCCATTTAATATGGCAAGATCACTTTTCTTAAAGATGCTGCACAAGGATGAGCAAGCCAAGGTCAGGGGAATTGGCTCTCAATATACAGGGAAATTTCAGAGAAACATTAATGAGCTCCCTCTTCGTTGAAAATTAAATCTGTCAAGGATATGAATCAGGTGTCATGTGAAAGAGCCTGATCAACTCTTTCAAAGCAATTTCCTGTTAGAACTCCAGGATGGAAGATGCCATTTCCCTTGCTCCAAGGTAGTTGAGATCCTGTTGGCAAGTTGTTTTGCAATCCTTCCCATGAGGAAGAACACAGTAAAGATGACAGCCCAGTTAATTCACATCCAGAAAAATGAAATGTATATTCATGGTCATTTCTCTTTTTCTCGACGTTGATCAGTAACCTTGGGAGAGCATATCAAGCCCTTTTTTCAACACTTTTTTCCTCTCCTTCTTCCTCATGTAGTTTAATTCTTTTGAGGCCTAACTTAAAAGAAGAAATTGAATTTCTATTAAGATAGAAATTTTGATAAGAAGTTTGATTATGTAGGTTCATAGATTATATGAGTTTTAAATTATGTATTCTTCTTTAAGGCAAGTTCAATTTTAAGGTTTTGTCCTAAATCTTTATAATTGAGTCTGCCTGCAATTTCAATAGTTGTCATACTGCGGGGGGGGGGGGGGGGGGGGAGATCTGCTTCCTTACGTGGAGTAGAATCTTGAGATTTGTAATTATATGAAGAAGATAAGAGACAGATGATTTACAGCTGTTTCACAAACTATGAACACAAGCCAATTATTGAAGGAGGAAAGGTAGTAGATATTCAGGAACTTGTTATTTCATGTGTTTTTCTGTCTTTTGGATTTTCTTGAGGATCATTGTTTTAGGGATTTATAAAATAAAAGGCTAATTACATGTAGCCTGGAACCAAGTCAAAGTATCATGACCTTTACCAAAGCTGCTCAAACAAAAAGCACCTCAGAATTTTGAAGCATAGAGGCACTTAAACCATCAGGTAGTCCAGGGCTTTCTGGGTGGGGGAGGGGAGGCCCTGTGATTTGGGATCCTGGTTTTAATCCTCCCTACCTCCTATTACCATAAAAGGAACAAATTCCAAGAGGGAATGTCCTGGTAAAAGTCACATGACTTGTATCTCAGAATTCACCTTCTTATGAATTTTCTTCAGGGAAAAGCAGCAAGAACTTGAGCCAGTCCTTATTCCAACAGACTGATTAGGTATATCACAAATGGAAAGTCTCAAATGATAGGATTGGGAAGAATTATCCTACATACGGTCCCTTTCTGGAGACTCTGGGCTTTAGTTGTGTTTAGGCTATTTTATTTCCATTTTGTATTCCTACAGACTCTGTGATTTAGAAGAAGCCATCAAGTTGTTGGATGATTGCTGAGTGGAATTGAGAGAAATGAGAGGAGGGAAGCATCTCAGAGCGTGTCTGAACTTGCTCCTTGCTTTGGCCCTGTCCTACACACTGACAACTGAGAATAGAGTTCATGAGCTAATATGTAAGGTTGTTGGACTTGAATGTTTTGCTTTTTTGTTTGCGAGCTTTGTGCTTGTTTCCTTTCCTTGAAGAGAACATTACCTCCTTTCCTTGTGGCCCCAACCACATATGGGGAAATACGGGCCAAGTCTACCTTTTAATAATTTATCATGGTGTTGCTTATTCTTGAATTTGATGGATGAAACAAATGACCCAGAGTTTGTGATTAATGGAACCCCATCTCTATTCCAACCCCAACTCATGAACCAATGACTTCTACTTGCGCCTGTCATATTAACAAATTTGTCAGAGGCCCTAATTTAAATCTGGAGCTAAACTGGTGATCTCAGTTGAAATACTCTGATTTATTCTGAACAATCATTTGATAGAATAGTCTTAGTTTTTCCATCTGTAAAATGAATTCAGTGTTGGTAATACTGGTGTTATAGTAAATAACTTTAAGAGAATTGATGAAGGCTGTGACATACGACCCATTGTATTATTATTTTATAACGGAGAGTTTTACCTTCCAAAGAGAAGTGCTATCGGCTTCTCTTGGCATTGCTAGTAATTTATTATTAATGATATCTAAAAATTCCAGCATCCCAGGAAGCTTCAAGCATCATTACTGCATTACATTTTGCTTTTGTGTTAATGGACAGCCATTTTTCACTGTCATTTTCACGGGTAGCAAGAGAGCACAGATGAAAAGTTTTCACAAATGTAGGACAGTACAGACATATTCCAGGCTCTGTTCCTTGTTATTAATCGAATGATCAAATTCAGCTTTATCACAAGTGAGAATTTTCTAGATGTGGACAGTAACCTATGTACCTCCTTCTTCTTGGTGCCCTCAATACATCACACCCACTTAGGGGCAAGGGTTAGGAAATAATGAATTTATTTATTTAGCACTTTCATGTTTGAAGAATTAAGAAATCCACATCATTGATTTTTTTTGCTTTTTCATAATGGAGAAGAAAAAAGTCATGGTTTAATTTCAGGCAATGGAGAAGCTTCCATTCAATTCAACTTCTCTATGTTGAGTAAGGAAGTCCCTTTGATGCCACCAAAGAATTTCTCCCTCTAGAAGGAGGAGAGGGTTTTCTGCTTTGAAGACAGTTCTTGTAGATAAGGACTCCTTGCTTCCACAATCTGGAATAATCTAAGTCAAGCCCAGTTGACATGCTATACAAGCCAAACTATGCTAACCCTTGATGTTACAAATGAAAGCGGTTCTTTTCTCTCTAAATCACATTGCACATCTCCAGCTTGTAATTTGCCTTTCTTCAAATGTTTATGGTCTTGGGATGGCTGTATCAGAAGATGCTAACAGTCAGCAAGAACAAGGGTCTCAGGGGTCTTGTTCTGTCTCCTTTCTTGTACCTGCCCTTTGGTTAGTTGGCACTATGTGAACAAACTTACAAATTTGAATGGCAGGGCATCTGGGTGGCTTAGTTGATTCAGTGTCTCCCTTTGGAGCCTGTGTTGGGTTCCCTGCTCATCAGGGAGTCTGCTTCTCCCTCTGCTCCTCCCTATGCTCATGCTCTCTCTCTCTCTCTTTCTCAAATAAATAAAATTTTAAAAAAATTTTGAATGGCATATTTTCAAAGGGATGAAGAATACCAAGACAATAGCTCTCTGCAAATGTAGTATAATTGGCAGATGTAAAAAGTGGAGGAAGGAGATATTTAGCAGGTATATACTCATTATTAATAGCTTACAGCTAAGCAATTTCACATTTTGTTTTGATATCTTCTGACTTCATAGAGTTTTCCTTTATACAGTCCAAGCATGTACAGCAAATACTTTTTCATCCAATTACAGATGGCAGTGTATTTTTCCCAATTAGCAGGGTGCTTGGGTGTGTGGTAACAGGAGAAATAAGGACATCAGGGGTCTCATTCTTCTCTCTTATTTTCCATGCCTGCCCTTTGTTGTTTGGTTTGGGTTATTTTGCCAAGAAACAGCTCTAGATGCGTCATATTTCCACCCATTAATCAATGCTAATCCAAAGAAGCATGAGGCATAGACAGGGAAAGTCTCTGCCTTCACTTACAAAACAAGTCAGTGTTTATACTTGGAATCTGTTCTAGACAAATTAAAGGATGAAAGAGAATGCCCTGTCCATTAAGCATCATGACAACCTGGCTGTAAAAACTCATAATTTGTTCAGAGCCAGTAAATGGATATTCTGATATTTGTAATCTGTATTATGGTCTAGTGAAGTATTTCCTAAAAGCCATTTCAGGGAAGAGAAATCCCTGGAGATGCTTCACAGAAGGGATCTGGAATTCAGTAAGTTTGGGGGAACATGTCACCAAGATTTCCCTTTTTGAGACTCACAATGCATAACAGAATTTTACAGCTCTGACAACTCCTCCTGTTAAAAACAAAGAAACAAAACAATTGTATTTTGTATAACCTAGCATTTTAAAAACTCATTTGGTCATAGACCACATTTTTTAAACTTACTTTTTGGAATAATACTTATTCATATCTGAAAGTAGCAAGTGAAGTAAGTGATCTGTAAGCTATAGTTTGGGAGCTGATCAGTTCTTTTAATCAAAAGATAAAGTTTCAAACCCAAGGTCTGCTCTTGATTTGTAGTACAACACAAAATCACCATTATATCCTGATACACCCCAACAATACTTCCCACTTTTAAATGAAAATAATAAGTGAAAAAATTTTAAATTCTTATGATGTGTTAGGCACTGTACTAAGTGCTTGAGATGCCTTATCTAATTTATTCCTTTAAACTTGTATTTATTTTTAAATAAACCAAAGTAATGGAAGAATATATTCTCACTTATTTAAAGTAGAAAAAAACCTACAAAAAATTCCTTTTGTTTTAGCATGTGAACATCTGTATCTTTTTCTGTGCATTTAAATAAAAATGTTTATTTTTTTAAACATGTATGTGTTTAAATACATATGAATACATATACATAAGAAATATACATGTACACATTTCTTATTTTATCATACATTTCTTATTTTATCATAATCAGAATTATATTATGCATTCTGCTGTGCCCTAGCTTTTTTTAAAAAATTCAAAGTATGTGTTACAGATATTTCTATGTCAGTATATGCACATCAACCACATTCCATTTAGTGGCTTCATAACATTTATGGTGTATCACACTTCCAATTTTAAATGTTAGATATTCAGCTGATTTGCAAATTTTTCAACAATGTAAACAATTATTTTTGTTTCTATTTCCAGTAATATGGCAGATAGGTAACTTGAATGATGCCCTACTTGAGACAATCAGAATGCTGGAGAAAATACAAGATGTATCAGCTTGTATGTAAAGAAGGACTACTCGGGGCTCAAAAGATAAAGTGAAAGCATGGACCCTGTGGAGCAAGAGATGGCCAGGCTTGTCTTTCTGAATTTTTTTTCCACAGAACCCTGGAAAATTTGACCAAATTCTTGGTGAGATGCAGAAGCCAAGAAGTAAAACTTAATGTTCATACAAGGAGCTGAAAACAATAGAAAACACCCAACATAAAACCTGCATCTAAAGCACGACACCTTCAGTGTGACAGTGTCCCCAGGAGGAACAATTTACCTGGCTAAGTCTGGGTGCTAGGTAAGCGATGAGGATAATCTCTTCCGAGAGTTTAAAACCACAAACCTGACTTTATGTGACTTTGAAATCTAGCTCATGGTATCTTTGTTTTTCAAAAAACACCAAGTTGAAAATATATAGTTGATCCTTGAACAACCCGGGTTGCATGAGTCCACTTATATATGGATTTTTTTCAATAAATATACATACATTACTGTGAAAGTATTTTCTCTTCCTTATGATTTTAACATTTTATTTTCTCTAGCTTACTTAATTGCAAGAATACAGTATACAGTACATATAGCATACAATATATGTGTATTACCAGTAATTCTTCTAGTCGGCAGTAGGCTATTAATAGTTAAGTTTGGTGGGGAGAGGGTAGTCAAAAGTTATACACAGATTTTCAACCATGCCAGGAGGTCAGCTCCCCTAACCTCTGCATTGTTCAAGGGTCAACTATAATGTGCATGCAAGTTAATGATGCCCCTAAGCATATGATGTAAGTAAAACAAATCCAAATCCTCTTAGAGAAATTTCAACCCAGGCTTCCAAGAATTCCCAATAGCATAAAAAAAATTACCAGTGTACAAAGTTCACAAGACACACAGAAACCAAGATAACATGAGGGAAAAACCAGCAGAACAATACACAGGAGACTCAGACTTCATATGTTGGAATTATCAGACACTAAAATACAGTTTAAAAAACTGTATTTAATGCTTAGAGAAATAAAAAAAGTTTGAGGATATGAACAAGAATAAGAAATTTTAAAAGAAGAACTAAATATATTTGCAAAAGAATTACTAAAAACGAGAATTCTAGAAGTCGTAAATATACAGATTGAAATTAATAAGGCAATATAAACAGCAGATGAGACAGACACAGATAAAGAAGTAGTCAATTAGAAGACACAGCTAAAGAAGCTATACAGAATACAGCTCAGAGAGATGACGAGAGAGACAATGTGAAAGAGTGGCTAAAGACATAGAGGATAGAGCAGGAATGTTTGACATACATTAATTAAAATTTCAGAGGCCAATAATCAAGATAATGGTGGGAAAAGTAATTCTAATTACTGAAAGACTTTAATCCTCATTTTAAAGAAAGCCAATGAGTTACAAGTATGATAAACAAGAGAAATGGGTTTTGTTAAGCCTTTATTTATTTATTTATTTATTTAAAAGGAGAGAGAGAGAGAGAGAGAGAGAGAAAGCACACAGGGGGAGAAGCAGAGGGAGAAGGACAAGCTGACTCCATGCTGAGCATGGAGCCTGACGTGGGGCTCAATCCAACGACCCTGAGATCATAACCTGAGCCAAAATCAAGAGTCAGATGCTTTACTAATTGAGCTACCCAGGCACCTCAACAAGAGAAATGTTTATATCAAACACATCTAATGAAGCAAAACACCAAAAATGAAGAGATTAAAAAACAAAGCAGTAAGCAAGGTGGCACTACAAAGTAAAAGCAATTAGAATGGTGGGTAACTACTTAAAAGCAGCAATGGCAACAATTATCTGTTCAAGTTGGGAATATAAATGTTAACTTAGAATCTTATACTAAGAAAACATCTTTCAAGATTGAGGTGAAGTGAAGATATTTTCTATCTTTTTGCTTAGCCATTCTTACTCTGGGCTATTTACCTTGTCACAGAATGGTTGCTTCACCTCCAAGCATTGCCCCTGTGTTCTGGTAGGAAAGAGGGAAACAGCAAAAGAGGGGAAAAAGGCCAATTATTCTGCTCCTCTTCTCCTGGAAGCCCCATCCAACTTCACTTACATCTTGGCCAAAGATCTATTACATGTACTCACTTATCTGCAAGGAAGCCCGAGATGCATTGCCTCTCCCAACAAAATTTAGTTTCTATTTGTGAAATGGAGGAGTAGGTTGGATATAAGATAAGCTACTAATTAGTGATTTCTATTACAATAAAAAAATAAAACATGATTCCTGTCCTCAAAGAATTCAATCTTGTGAGAAAGAGGGACCTATAAGAAAGGTAGGTACCTCCAGACATCCATTTCTACAGTTTTTTCTATACATTAAAAGGGGAGGCTATTTACTACTCTCATTTTGAGTCTTTATTTATTATCCCATCAGCAAACCAAGCAGCTGACTTTAGTAAGTAGGCTCTTGTGCTAGGAATTATAGTAGGTCAGGGGTACAAAGAAAAATCAAAGGTGGTTCCCACTTTGTAAAGGCTTATGACCTTGTGAGCGATTTCAGGTAGAAAAAAATACACTAGTGGGCAGCCCGGGTGGCTCAGTGGTTTAGTGCCACCTTCGGCCTAGGGTGTGATCCTGGAGACCCGGGACCAAGTCCCACATCGGGCTCCAGCCCTGTGTCTCTGCTTCTCTCTCTGTCTCTGTGTCTCTCAGGAATAAATAAATAAAATCTTAAAAAATATACACCAGTGCAAGAAATTATTACAACATAAACAGGAGAAAAGGATTAAAAGAGGATATTATAGATTGAATCGTGTTCTCCAAAATTTATATGTTGAAGTCCTAACCCCAAGTATCTTTGAATATGACCTTATTTGGAGTTAGAGTCTTGACTGAGGTAATCAAGTTAAAATGAGGACATTAGGATAGACCCTAATCCAATAGGATTGGTGACCTTATAAGCAGGAGAAATTGGACACAGACCAGCTTAGAGGGAAGGCAGTGTGGTGAGATGGAGGAAAAGACAGCCATTTATAAACCAAGGAGAGCATCTAGGACAGATCTATGCCTCACGAACTCAGAGGGAGCCAACACTGCCAACACCTTGATTCTGGACTTCTGCCTCCAGAACTGTGAGACAATCAGTTACAGTTGTTTAAGCCCCCATGGCTGTGATACTTTTTGTCATGGCAGCCCCAGCAGACAACTACTGAGGGAGTGGCACATTGTCCTCATGGCATAGAGAGTACAAATGTTCCAGAAAGGCCTCCATGGCTTACCTAAATGTTGAGTTGCAGGATGAATAGACATTTGCCAGGCAGAACTGGAGAAGGAGAAGCCATAGGAACTTCATTCCAAAAGGACATCATGAATGAGCAGTGTGATGAAGCATGACAAAACTGACAAAACACTAGAGTAGGGACATAGGTTTGGGGTAAGATACTGTGAGGGAGAGGGCTGGAGTAGCAGGATGCTCACATTAGGAAGGACCTTTGATTCACGCACACGAAAATATCTCTTTGAAAAATAAATAGGAAGCAGAGAAGCCTTTGTAGCTAGTTTTGTACTGGATTGAGTCTGTTTCTGATTTCTTTGATGCCATTTAAATGAGCCTTCTTCATGAGTTAAAACTCATGCTCTGATGAAATTTGCACCCTCCAGCGCACATCTCCAGTGCATTATGCACAGTACCCCATACGCTTCCAGGCACAAGTTAAACAAATAACTCCTGATGGAAATAGGGGTACTCAGCACTGTATACTCAGTGAGCGATGAAGCTACACAGCTTGACATACTTTCAGGAAGTCAAGGTCTTATTCTTAATACAAATATGTTCTTTTGATTCCTTTAAAGATAGCTTAAAGTTGCACCTTTGCTTAAAAATATGAAATCGCTTAATGTAGAAGATTGGGATGTCTAAAGATAGGTTGATATAACACTGCTATAATTATGTGTCTCTTCAAATAATTGTGATATCTTCATGCCTTTCTAATTTGAAATCTCTGATCCTGTTATATTAAATTTAATAAAATCAAGTATATGCAGGAAACATTAGAGGAGCATTAGATACTAAGACTTTCATGTTCAAAACCAGAGAACAGAAACTCTTGCATGTTTTAAAACAGAAATTATTTCTTCTTCTTCTTCTTCTTCTTCTTCTTCTTCTTCTTCTTCTTCTTCTTCTTCTTCTTCTTTCTCCTTCTTCTTCTCCTCCTCCTCCTCTTCCTCCTTCTCCACCTTCTTCTTCTTTTTTAGAGAGAGAGAGAATTCAAGTGTAGCAGGGGTTGGGGGGGTGTTGGAGAGAGACATAATCTTAAGAAGGCTCCAGGCTCAGTATGGAGCCCAGTACAGGGCTCAATCTCATGACCCTGAGATCATGACCTGAGCAGAAATCAAGAGTTGGATGCTTAACCGACTGAGTCTCCCTAAAATAGAAATTTTTTCAATTAAACTAACTCCCTCCTGCGCAATAAAATTCATATAAATCAAATTTGATGCCAAGACTTTCCTTCTTTTTTTTTTTAAGATTTTATTTATTTACTCATGGGAGACACAGAAAGAGGCAGAGACACAGGCAGAGGAAGAAGCAGGCTCCATGCAGGGAGCCTGATGTGGGACTCAATCCCGGGTCTTCAGGATCACACCTGGAGCTGAAGGCGGTGCTAAACCACTGAGCTGCCAGGGCTGCCCCGATGCCAGAACTTTCTACTTGTAACAAATGACTGTTAATCAGCATAATCTTTATTATAATACTTGTCACACCTTGAATCAAGGTTATCAAAAAAACTGTTTTATAACAGACATAACCTTTCATTACTGACTTTTGTTATGCCTAAATTCTAAACGAAAAGTCCATCTTCAGTATAGTAATTAAATTTTAAAAGCAATAAAATAAAATATCACAAATCCTGTGAAAGGTATTATACATCATACACATCTTCAGTATAGTAATTAAATTTTAAAAGCAATAAAATAAAATAATATATCACAAATCCTGTGAAAGGTATTATACATCAGGAAAGTCTAAATAACATAGCAACTGGGTTCCATTTGAGAAATCTGTTATCCACTCATTATGAAGCTTTGGTAAACCCTTCATCACCAGAGTACTTCTGCTTTTTTTGTTTGTAATATTAAAACAGGAGAAACAGATGCCTATTCATCCAAGGAAGTACATTGGGATCAAAGTACTAATATTCCAGTAGTACTTGCTTAAATGTATCAAAAAATATTACATAAAAATAAGTATTTTTGCTTGAAAAGACTAAAGTAATGTATAGTTAATGTTGGAAGACAGTGCTCAGACAGAAAGATAGGTTAACACCAATTTTGCTTATGCAGAGATTAATTTTTTATTCAGCCAAATTTACAAAAAAGGAGAAATAGTCAAGTAAATAAAAGTTCTTTAGAAAAATACGGTTATTAATTGAATATGAAAATTGGTATCGGGGATCCCTGGGTGGCGCAGCGGTTTAGCGCCTGCCTTTGGCCCAGGGCGCGATCCTGGAGACATGGGATCGAATCCCACGTCAGGCTCCCGGTGCATGGAGCCTGCTTCTCCCTCTGCCTGTGTCTCTGCCTCTTTCTCTCTCTGTGTGACTATCATAAATTTAAAAAAAAGAAAAAAAAAAGAAAAGAAAATTGGTATCACTGGAGTTGAGCACTCTTGCTGCTTTGGGAACCGAATTTGAAAAAGTTATAGTTCATACAAAGGACTTCATACCAATTATTTGGAATGGAAATAATTTGCTGGGTCTCCAGACTCCCTTGTTATCAGCACAGGTTGTTGGTATGGCTCTTCCCTGATATCAGTCCATTTTCATCACAAATTGAAAAGGTGCTACACTTTTTATTTGTTAAAACATGGGTTTGAAAATCTGTAGCAATCTAAAAGATTTTTAAAATATTAGAAAATTGTCTATTTTTATAATAGTGCAGATCAATTTTTTAAAAATAGGTTGTCTATACAATTTTTGGCATCAAGATTATATAATTAGGGAGCATTTTCAAGCTTCTTTTTCAAACTTTCTCTCTACAGCTCATAATCCCCTCAAAAGCAATTACTTTTTCATTCTTCATTAAAATAAGTGTGTTCATGTTTTTAAATACCAGCCATTTAACGATCAGCCTTTTGTCATGGTTGAAAAGGTAATCAATTTTGGTTCATTCATCTTTAATAGTAGAAAGTAAGTCATCTTAAAATTTAACAGATCTTTTAAATACCTTGCCATGAGAGAACCAGGGAACCTCTGCATCAGTAAAGAACACTACAATCATGGACACCGACACATGCCAATTGCAAAACATCAGAATATGCTGAAAATGAACAAAAGCCAAAGAATAAACTACAAGAGAAAAACAAGACAGTTGGGTTTTGTGAGTTGTTTGGCGTTAACAATTTCTCTTAAAATTAAAGAAATAAAGAAGAAAGGGAAAAGTATAAGAGGTAAAAGGAGAAAATCTATCCTTTTCATTCAAATTTTAAAGATTCATTTCAGAGAGAGAGAGGGAGGGAGAGAGAAAGAGAGAGCTAGCAGGGGCAGGGAAGAGGGAGAGAGAATCTCATGTAGACTCCCTACTGAGTGCAGATCCCAAAGCCTGACTTTGCGCTTGAACTCACAACCCTGAGATCATGACCTAAGCCAAAATCAAGAAGTCAGATGTTTAGCCAGTGGAGCCACCTAGATGCCCCTGTGTTAAGATTTTAGTGTTTGGTATTTGAATCTAGTGTCTCCAGTGCAAAGCCAAATAGTGTCCTGAAACTTCATTCAAGTGGCTACTGGCTCTTAATTCAGATTTTAAATATGCAGAGTCCATAGAAATTTAATTTTTCATCTGTATAGTTAATGCCATTAAATTGATACCAGCTATATCTTAGACAAAAATACAAACTTTAACACTTTCATTTGTAGCAAAAGTAAAATGTACTAATTTTGACTTTATTACTTTGTAACATTTAATCATTCTATGTTCATCACCTCTAGCCTAGTAATTATACTTTTGGCATTCAATACTGAGAATGTGTTAATAAAAACTTAATGTAACTTAAAATAGCATAATATTTTATGCAACCTAAAATAACCACTAGTAGGAGATAGTTATGTAGCCAATATTAGCTGTTGATAAAATATTATGCAGATATGAAAGGTTATACCTATAAAGCATTTTATAACATGAAAAACATCCTATAAAGCTAAGTTTTTAAAGCTCTGTTCTGAATTACATATAAAGTATAAATACAACCAAGCCAAACCTTATGTGTAGAAAAATTACTGGAAAGAAATATTACTCAGGGTTATCTTTCATTGTGTGTGGGTGCTACAGTTATGGAATTTTCTTTCCTTTTCATGTTTTTTCCCCCTAAATTATCTTTATTGTAGTGCATATTCTAAGCTGCCATCATCTCCTGCCTGGGCCATCACAAGAACCACCCCTCCCCCCCACCCCAGGCAACCTCCCCATTTTCATTATAAATGTTTTTTTTTTCCATTATCCATATATTAGCCAAGAGTGATCTTCTTAAATAAGCTGGACCCTTCTTAAAGCAAGTTAGCTTTCTATTACAATTAGAGTACAATCCAAAATCTTTAACCTGTTGACAATAAACTGCTTGATCTGACCTGCTATATAGGTCCTGTTTTATTGGGTACATTTTTAAAGGATTTCTCATTTCTCCTGAAATCCTTCATTATCTTCCTGAAATAAAACTTACATCTTATTTATGCTCTTCAGTTCAGTAAATCTCACTTAAATCACTGACTATGAATTATATTTCACACTCACAGCTTGGACAACTTGATAATTTCAGCAACTTTTACTAAGAGAACATGTGTATTTCACATTCTACCCATAGGTGCAAATAACACAAATAACCTAAAAATGCTGCTAGTAATAGACACTGAAGCAAGGGAGTATGAATGAATGATTGACAAGATGAATTCATATTAAGCAGCTTTTTCCTTACTGAATATATAGGAAGGGTGTGCTTTCAGTAGCAAAATCTGATTGTTCAAGAGAGATTAGATCATTTGCTCTAGGAAAAGAGAACTGCATTAACATTTATTGAGTTCCTACCTGTGGTAGATAATTAATATTTGTCATCTCACTTAAGACTGGAAGTGTTAGTAAATACCTGATGCAATGAAAACAAAGATTGCCAAATAGCAGTCTGAAATAAGTTGAATCTTCTTTTTTGTTCCAGTTCAGTGGATCTCCCTGGGTAGAAATTAAAAGAGCTAGATCAGTGTTGTCTAATAGAAAATTAATGCAAGCCACACAGGTAATTTTAAATTTTCTAGTATCTATATTACAAAATTAAAAATGAAACAGGTGAAATTAATGTTAATAATGTATTTTATGTAACCTAATTTACTTAAAATATCAATATTTCAATATGTAATCAATATCAAATTATTAATGAGATATTTTACCTTTTTGGTACTAAGTCCCCAAATTCCACTGTGCATTTTGTATTTAGAACCATCCCAGTTTGAACTAGCCCATTTCAAGCACTCAACAGCCATCTCTGGCTAGGGGCCACCAGGCTGAATGGCATAGGACTCAATAATGATCCAAGAGGAGAAAATAAACAAATAACAGAGAGTCTAAGTATAGTTTTCTGGGTGGCTTATTAGGCAAACCGTAAATACTTCTCTGGGATTGGTTGCCTTCAGTTTTTGAGACACCAAGCTGGGAAGTCTGGATCCAAACAGTCTGAACTGGATTGTCCAAGATCCCAGACAGTCAAAGGTCAATCAGTATATGTGCTTGGTTGCACACCATTGAAACTTGGCAAAATTTCTCTTTGCCATCCAAACAAGTCTGCAATCCACCACAGATGAGAACAAGAGTCTTTTATTGTTTCATCAACCACATTGATCTTTAGTTAGGATGACATTATGGTTGATTATTTAAAAAGGGATACTTTTGAGAGAGAAAAGAGGTGCTCTTAATAATTACCTTGGGACAACAGGCATAATAGGAGACTATCCCTGCTGGCAGATCAGGACACATGGTCACTTTACCTTAACTTCACATTTTCACCTCTCAAACAACCTGAGTTACTGCCAGTAGGTCTTCAGAATCTATGTAACTCTATGAAGAAGAGCCAGTTCCCGTAGGAGCCCTGCACACAAGGCCCTAAAGTCCCCCTATAGAATTCTAGGTCTCATCCCAAGGACTGGCACCATAAAGGGATCTTTTACTCACATGTCTAATAGCATTGCTTTGATGCAATTTGCAAGCTTCCTGTTTTGCAATATTCCACTCTGGATCTTGCTTAAATTGGGGGTTCAATGAGAAATGGCTGTTATCAGTTAAATGGAGCTTCTTGGCAGTGTCTCCCAAGGAAACTAGAGGACCAGTAAACAAAGCTGTGCATGCAGGTAGCCAGGAGAGGGTGGATTTTGTGTGTGTGTGTGTGTGTGTGTGCACGTATGTGTGTATGTGTGTGTGTTTGGTGATTTGCTTTGCTTTGCTTTTTTTTCCTTTCGTTTTCTCCTATATAAAAAAAAGAAATAGAACAATCAGCAATGACAGATGAAGGAAATATTCCACGCAAAGTAACAGATGGCTCAAAGCCACCTTCATTTCTGAGTGAGAGGGAGAAGGCCCATGGGCCTGGAAAATTGAAGGTTTGGAAACTAATTTTGTTTGACTCTTTAATCCATTTCAAACATGGGCCCCAAAATGAAAGATTAAAGGATTTTACTTTTGCTGCTGAGTATATTCAGCTCAGAAGGGTAAAACACACAGAAATAAGATGTCTGTGAATGGAACAGCAGGAGATTGAACAGGAGAAACTTACCGTGATTAGTCTCATGGTAGTTGAACAAAACTCTCAAATTAGAATTTTGTTGTTGTTTACATTAAGACTAAAGTATTTTACACTCATTACCATATGAGGCTATGTTTTATGTAGAAACTACAGGCCAGATTACTCAGATCAAAAAGTCATAAGGGAAGATTTAGAGGTTGGTTAGGATAAGCATCATAGCAAAAGTAATGAAAAGCACAAAAGATTCAAGTTTATTCATTCGTTCATCAAATATTTATTGAGTGGCGGGCAGTGTTCCATTTCAGGTTTGGGAATCAGCTGTGAACAAAGTGAAGTACTCTGTTCTCTACATTACAGCAGCAAGAATTTGACAATAGAGAAGTAAACAAACAGTAAGATAATTTTGGATATCCATAAACATGTGAAGAAAATGTAAAAGGGTATTATTGGGAGAAAAATTAGTAGGATGAAATGGGGGTACTTTAAATAGTATGGCCATGGAAGACCTCTCTGAGGAGGTGGTATTTAACCTGAAACCTGAGTGGTAAGAAGGAGCTTTCCAGATGGCAAGAGTAGTGTGTGCAAAGACAGACAGCTTGACCTACTGCATGCCGGGTATCATTCTAGGTACTAGAGATGTAGAGCTCAATTTACAAATCAGGCTCAATTCTTGCCCTTCTAGAGCTTACCTTCTTATAGGGGTAGAAAATTAAGTTAGGGCTAAATAGAAGAACTTAACTGGAGGGTGGAAGGTGGTAGGTAGAAAAATCAGTCACGGAAGGCAATAGGTAATGGCCCAGAGAAGGTTTCACTGGGAAGTTGACATTTGAGCAAGGACTTACGTAGGCAAGAAAATGAGCCCTGCAAATGTATGGAGGAAGGCAAATGTTCTAGACAGAGGAAACAGCCAGTGCTGTTTAGACCTTAGGCAAGAATCTGTGCAGCTTATTTGAGTCAACAAATAAGCCAATATAGCTAGAGTTTACCCCTGAAAAGGACAAGAGCAATTTTTACTTAATAGTTAATATCAGATGGATGCCTGGCACATGGAGAGAGTCTTTATCGCCCAGAACTATCATACCTCCTGTACAGGGAAGCTCTTCCTCTGACAGCGGAAGGCCTATATCTAGCTCTGGGGAGATAACACTCAGTTTAAGTAACATCCTTTCATTGTCATATCTCCCTCACATTCCTCAAGTTCCACAGTTATTTCCAGACATTGTAAACTCTACAATTTAAAATGTGTATTCAGAGGTAGTTTGCTTCAATATTTTCTTTTTTATTTTTTTTTAAAGATTTGATTTATTTATTCATGAGAGAGACACACACACACACACACACAGAGGCAGAGACACAGGCAGAGGGAGAAGCAGGCTCCTTGCAGGGAGCCTGACGTGGGTCTCCGGGATCATGCTCTGGGCTGAAGGCGGCGCTAAACCACTGAGCCCCCCGGGCTACCCACTTCAGTATTTTCTAACTTGATTGTTGACAGGAAAGACTAAAGATTCCTTGGCCAAAATGCAAATCAAAACCACAATGAGATATCACTTCAATCTGTCAGAATGACGAAAGTTAACAACACAAGAAACAACAGGTGTTGGCAAGGTGGCAGAGAAAGGGGATCTCTCCTACATTGTTGATGGGAATGCAAACTGGTGCAGCCACTCTGGAGAAGAGTATGGGGGTTCCTCCAAAAGTTAAAAATGAAACTACCTACCCTACAATCCAGCAATTGCACTACTAGGTATTTACCCAGAGGATTCAAAAATACTGATTCGAAGGGGTACATGCACCCCAATATTTATAGCAACATCATCAACAAAAGCCAAACTATGGAGAGAGCCCAATGTCTATCAATTGATGAATGAATAAAGAAGATGAGGTGCATATACACAATGGAAAATTACTCAGCCATCCAAAAATGAAATCTTGCCATTTGCAGTGAGCTAGAGTGTTTTATGCTAAACAAAATAAGTCAGTCATCGAAAGACAATTATCATATGATCTCACTCATATGTGGAATTTAAGAAACAAAACAGATGAAAATGTGGAAGGGGGGAAAGAAAAAAAGAGAGAGGGAAACAAACCATAAGAGACTCTTAATGATTGAAAACAAACTCAAGGATTGCTGGAGGGGAGGTGGGGGAGATGGGCTAGATGGTTGATGGGCATTAAGGTGTGCACTTGCTGTGATGAGCACTGGGTGTTGGATGTAAGTGATGAATCACTGAATTCTACTCCTGAAACCAATATTGCACTGTATGCTAACTAAATAGAATTTAAATAAAAATTTGAAATGAAAAAAAAAAAAAAGATTCCCCGGCCAAAAATATCAAACTTCAGGATTTCATCAACTCTTAGTATGTTTTATAATCCCTAGTTTAAGGGCACCTTGTAGATATCTTTCTGTTATTAATTTTTACTTTAATTCATTATGGGTAGAGAACATACTTTATATGATGTAGACTATTTTACAAATTTTGAGATTTGTTTAATAGTGCTCAATGTGGTCGTAGTGATTGTTCACGTACTTTTGGAAAGAGTATGTATTATTCTGCTGTTGGGTAGAAGTCCTACAAATGTCAATTATATCGGTTGGTTGATAGTATTGTTCAATGTCCTATATTCTTAAATTTTTTCTATCTAGTTTTAGTCCACCAGTTAGTGAAGGAAATATGTTGAAATACCCAATTATAATAGTGGATATGTTCATTTCTCTTTGAGTTCTCTTAGATACTTGCTTGTGTATTTTGAAGCTTTATAACAGAGACAGACACATTTTTAATTGTTATGCCCTCATAATTTGTTGATGATTATGAAATACACTATTTTATTGCAGATAATATTTCTTGAAATAAACCTTATCTGATGTTAATATAATTGAGTTTGCTTTTTTGTCCAACCTAACAATTTCTGCCTTCCAACTAGATCAATTAAACAATTTGAATTTAACGTAATTTTTTATACAGTTTAATTTAAATCTACCACTTAGATATTTAATTTCTATTTTTTGGTTGTTTTCTTTTACTCTTTGCCTGGTATTTTTTGGAATGAACACTTCTTGTGATTCCATGTTCCATCCACTAATGTCTTTTTAACTATACTTCTTTTTATATTTTTTAGCAATTATTCTTAGAGTTATAATATTCATTTCTAAATTATCACTGTCGACCTTTAAATAATAGAGTGCTTCTTAATGTATAGTATAAAAACCTTGCAACAGAGTATTTCCTCTTTCCATCTTCTGTGTTATTGCTATGGCCATTTTTTCTTCTATATACTGTAAATACCACAATACACTGTTATTAATCAATGCTTTAGTCAATTATTCTTAAATAGAAAAAACATGAGAAAAATATTTCATATTTACCCACATAATAACATTTCTGACACTTGTCATTTTTTAATGGAGATCCAAATTTTCAACTAATACTAGTTCTTTTACTTCTCTTTCTTATATCATAGATCCTCTGGTACTGAAATCTCTCAACTTTTCCCTTAAAAAAAGAAGTCTTTATTTTCCCTTATTTTTCAAAGACTTTTTCCTAGGTATGAAAATCTAGTTGGACAGGTTTTTACATTTTTTTCTTTTGCTGTGTCTATCCATTGTCTACTACCGTCTATAGATACTAAAAAGAATTCTACCATAATTCTTATATCTGACCTTCTGTACATAATGTCTCTTTCCTCTTGCTGCTTTTAAGATTTTCTCTGGGGATCCCTGGGTGGCTCAGTGGTTTGGTGCCTGCCTTTGGCCCAGGGTGTGATCCTGGAGTCCCAGAATCGAGTCCCATGTCAGGCTCCCGGCATGGAGCCTGCTTCTCCCTCTGCCTGTGTCTCTGCTTCTCTCTCTCTCTCTCTCTCCCTCTCATGAATAAATTTAAAAAAAAAAAGATTTTCTCTGATTATTGATGTTCTGAAATTTAATAACAATATGACTTTGTGTGGTCTTTTTCTATGTTTATTTCTTATAGTCACTGAGCTTCTTTTACCATCATATTGTTTCTTAATTTCTCATATCTTACCTTTTGTTGAGTAATCAATATTTTTATTATTTTATTTCTCCCATTAGTTTATTATCTTTTTTTTTAAATTTTTATTTATTTATGATAGTCACAGAGAGAGAGAGAGAGAGGCAGAGACACAGGCAGAGGGAGAAGCAGGCTCCATGCACCGGGAGCCCAATGTGGGATTTGATCCCGGGTCTCCAGGATCGCGCCCTGGGCCAAAGGCAGGCTCTAAACCGCTGCGCCACCCAGGGATCCCTAGTTTGTTAATTATCATTCTAGTGATTAAAGATTACAATATGCACACTAAACTTTAAATTACTGTCTTATTATTAAACTTATTACTAAACTATGTTACTTATAAAATTAGCATTTTTAACACTTCCCAGATAATGCAAAGAACTTAGAATACTTTAAACTCATTTACTCTCTACTGTCTTTTGTACTGTTGTTGTGTGTATTAATTCTGTATGTATTTTCAACCTCAGAAGATATCTTTATATTATTACTTTATTTTATTGTTTTATACAAGTCAATATATTTACTCACATATTCAGCTTTCTGTGACTCTTCCTATCTTTGTGCACTTCTGTGATTTCATTTAAAATCAATTTTTTAACAAAAATCATTTTTCTTCTTCCTGAAAAATGATTTTAAATATTTGTTATTGTGTAGTTTTGCTGGTACTTAATTCTCCAAGTTTTTATTTATATGAAAACATCTTTATTTCCCTTCATTTCTGAATTATATTTTCATTCAATATAGTGTTCTGGGTTGCCAGTCTTCTATTTCAGCACTTTTTAGATGCTACCAAATCATCTTCTGACTTCTGTTATTTTCTGTTGAGAAGCAATCAATTTGTAATTGTTACTTTGAAAAATAATGTCTTTTTTTCCCCAGAGACTTTTAAATTATTTTATCTTCTGCTTTTATTTACAGCAGTTTGACTACATTGTTCCTCAAATGGTTTTCTTTGTATTTAATAATTTTAGGGTTCTTTGAGATTTTTGAATGTGGGCTGATATGTTTCATCAGGTTTTGGAACTTCTCGGTCATTATCTCTTCAAATATTGCTCCTGTCCTATTTCTCTCTCCTCTATTTTTGTAAACCCTATCACAAATGTTAGCCTTTTGTTGTTTTTTTTTTTTCTTACTAGATTTTGGTACATATATACACCCTTATACACTCTCTGTATTTTTGGTCTTCTTTTCTCTCTGGTTTAATCTGAATTTTCCTTCACTTACCTATTTTCCAGTTCACTAATTCCTTCTTTTGCTTTAATTTTCTATTCAACCCATCTATTGGGTTATTAATCTAAGATACTTTCTTTTTCAATTGTACTTTCTATTGGATTCCTTAAGATTTCAGTTTCCTATTCTTCAGCCTATATCAGTTTTCTCAAAACTACTAATATCGTTAATTTGAGGTTTCCTTCAAATAACTCCAATATCTTAATTGCTTGTGGATCCATTTCTATTACTTTATTTATATCTTGTGATTTCCAGTTATTTGGTCTTCAGACATGCCCAGTAATTTTCAACTGAGTAATGAGTATTACCTATGAAAAATTGTAGAAGATCTTGTGGTATTATTTTTCCACAAAATGTTAACTTTTCTTCTGGCAGGCAATTAGAGTGGGAGCATGTAACTGTGATTCAAGGGGCTATTGGGAGAAATCAGGTTGAATTTCAATAGTTTGTGAGGGTTTGTCTATTTCCAGTTTGCCTTTACTTTTCACATGTAGTTCTTCATGGGTCCCAACTAAGAGTCGAATGTTTACCATTGCCGCTCATCCTTGGTTGGGATGTGAACTCTCATTTGTGTCTCCCCTTGATATCAACAAAAGTTTGCTAGGCTATTAACCTCTTTTGTGTGTCATTATGTTTGTCGTCTAATCTTTTCAGCTTTGCAATGACAGCATGTCTCCAGGGGAAAAGCAACAGAATTTGTTAAACTGTCTCATTGCATTTCTTCCTTTCCGAAAATTTATCCCCTACTCCTTTCCCCCTTCATAGTTCTTTAGTGCCTTCACATTGCTACATTTTAGCATTTGTTTAGGTTTCACTGAGGTTATCAGAGCGAGAGTTGATTTGATAGAAGCTATTCTGATTCTCAAGTATGTAGATTAATGTAGTTTAAATTTTTTCCACTTCTAAATATCATTTTGATGAAAAAAATATTTAGGTATCAAAGAATCATTATATTTCTGCCAAGTAAAATAACAACGTGAGGTAATAGGACACTTACTACTTGACAACCACATTTTTAAAGGATGACTACATTGTGATTATGCTGGAGACCGAGGGATAGGAGGAAAGAAAGAAACCATGAGATCATATTACCAGAAAGATGTTATTTGAAACCAAAGGAAAAGACACTGGAAAACAAGTTCTGCAATGTCAGTGTGGGTGGATGTAGGAGGATGAGAACCATTAATAGCCTATTTATTTTTAGAATATCTTTTTCATTCTAAAAATATTATCATTTATCAGGTAGCACTATGATCTTTCAATGTAACTTGATAAAAGATGTTGATTGAAAGGCAAGTGATATTAATTATTCTGTATCTGCTGAAATTTTTAAAATAAGATGGCAGAACTGAGTGTCCCCCTTTCCTCAGCTATTAAAAATCCAGCTGCATCAGTTAAATGAGAGACAGCATCACATGGTAGCATTTGTGGAAAAGTGTTATTCTGGGCCCAATCTATTGTAAAAGCAGTTATGGAAATGAGCAAATGAGGGAAAAAATTAACAAACACAACTTCCAGACCATTTATTTGGGTTATCAACATCCAGCAAACTATTGACCTGCCCTCACAGAACAAAAAGGCGCAACCACTGGAGAGTGATGTTACAGTTCACCAAACAGGTGAAAGGTGAAGTGTATGAAAGAAATCCAGAAAGAGAGTAGAGGAATGAGAAGGGATCTTAGAGTCACAATATCAAGGTTCAAATTCCTGGTTTTGTCACTTCTTAACTATGTGGTCTTAGTCATGTTGCCTGAGTTTCTGATTTTTTTTTTGTTTGTAAAATGAGGATCATGATACCCACTTGCAATGCTGTTACACAGGTTAAAAATATCCTAGCAATGGGTACCTGGGTGGCTTAATCGGTTAAGAATCTGCCTTTGAAAAAAAAAAAAAAAAAAAAAGAATCTGCCTTTGGCTCATGTTGTGATCCCTTCCCCCATGCTCTCTCTTGTGCCATCTCTCTCTCAAATAAATAAATAAAATATTTTATCTTTTTTGTATATTTTTATTGGAGTTAGATTTGCCAACATATAGTATCACCCAGTGCTCATCCCATCAAGTGCCCCCCTCAGTGTCTGTCACCCAGTCACCCCATCCCCCTGCCCAACTCCCCTTCCACTACCTCCTGTTTGTTTCCCAGAATTAGGAGTCTCTCATGTTTTGTCACCCTTTCTGATTTTTCCCACTCATTTTTCTCTCCTTTCCCCTGTAACCTCTCTACCTAGCAAAATGACAGACATAAATAGGGTCTCAGTAAGTCATTGGTATTTTTGTGATCTCTTTCTCAAAATCACCAGGATAATAATGTCTATTTAGTTTACTTATTGTCGTGTAATCTTTACGTGGAAGACAATTTGCCTTAGAGGTGCCTTCTGAATGAACGTTCAATTTTTATATTAAAAGAGTTGTGCAAAATTTGCAAAAGGTTAGGTGATGATTTCATTAAAAGAGTTCATAATCATTATCCCAGGAGCTATTAGTAATTTCTCATGGAGAAAAGAAACAAACACCATAAGGTTGAGAAAAAAGGAAATCAAACAAATGCTTTTGTAATTATGATTTGTATTACATTTATCATTTGAATACAATGAGATTTCAATCCAGGCTTCCTTGTCCTCAGCGATTGGAAACACAATATTAATTTGTGGCACAATGACCTCAACACCGATCAATGTACTCTTTCTGTACCACAACTTTGATGATTGTTCATAAACAAGAACATCTACTTTACTGATCTCACCATTGCTGTTCATCACCTTGTTCATGTTCATGTCCTCAACTTACCGCCTCACTAGGTTGAAGATCCCTGATCCATAATTATAACCACTCTATCTCCCACTTAATTTTCTCGCTCCTTCCCCTTCCATTATGAAAGCACTGCAAAACATCCACTTTCTCACTGTGACTCATTCCTCTTTATAGAAAAACTTGCATGTTGTATGTTGTCCTCCCTATGTTCCCTCTGCACTCATTCTCTCTTAAGCCCACCCCAGCCAATCAGACTTGTGCATACCATTCCTCTCAAACTGTCCTTATCAAAGGCAGCAAATCCAGTAGTCAACACCACATCTCCCCCTCACTCAGCAGCATTTGATGCTGATGATAATTCCCTACTTTTTAAAAAACTTTAATTGGCTACAGGAACACATAATTGTCTACTTTGTCTCAGACTTCACAGGTTGTTACTCCTCTGAAACTCCTCCTCCTCCTCTTCTCCTTTTCTTGATTTTGCAGTCCACTGGGGCAAGTTCTCTGACTCCTCTTTATCCACATTCTCTCTCTTGATCATCTTGTCCAGACTGTGGCTTTAAATAGTATCTGCCTATTTCATCAAGTCTGAGATTCTGTGATAGGCTGAATGGTGGCTCTCAAAGATATCCAGGCCCAAATCCTTGGTTTCCATAAATATTACTTTATATGGCAGAAAGGGTTTTGCAAATGTGATTAAGGTTTGAATCTTCATATGGGATGGTGGATCAGGGTATTCAGGTGGGCCCTAAATGTAATCACTAGTGTCCTCATAGGAGTGAGGCAAAGGGAGATTTGACTACAGAGATAGAAGGTGATGTGATGACAGAGGGAGATGCTATGCTGCTGGCTTTGAAGATGGAGGAGAGGGCCACACGCTGATGAATGCAAGGACTGCAGCTCTCAGAGCTGGAAAATGCAAGGAAATGAATTTTCCCCTGGAGTCTCTGAAGGAATGAGGCTTTCATTTCAACCCAGCAAGATCATTGGACTTCTGGCCCTCAGAACTCTACAGAGTAGAAACTTATGTGGTTTTAAGCCATCAAGTTGTTTGGTTTGTTTTTAATTTTATTTATTTATTCATGAGAGACACACACAGAGAGACAGAGATTTAGGTAGAGGGAGAAGCAGGCTCCCTGTGGGTAGCCTGATGTGGGACTTGATCCCAGGATTTTGGGATCACAACCTGAGCCAGAGGTAGACGCTCAACCACTGAGCCACCCAGGCACCCCATACCCTCAAGTTTATGACAATTTCCTACAGCAGCCTTAGGGAACTGATGCCATTACAATTTTTTATTTGCATTTTAATTTCTTTGAGATGAGGATGCACGTAACAATCATGCATCATGCAGGAGAACTGCTGTCAGCCAGACAGAAGTTGTGACCTAGTTCGAACATTTGGTAGTGCTAAGTATATTTACATTGTTGTGCAACCAATCTCCAGAGCTCTTTTCATCTTGCAAAACCGAATCTGTGTATTTATTAAACAACAACACCCCGTTGTTCTCTCCTCCCAGCCCCTGGCAACTGCCCCTCTACTTTCTATCTCTATGAACTTGACCTCATGTAAGGGGAATCACACTGTTTTTGTCTTCTCATGAGTGGCTTGTTTCACTTAGTATAATATCATCAAGTTTCATCCATGTGGTAGCATGTGCCTAAGTTTCCTTTCTCTTTAAGACTTTAATAATTCATTGCGGATATACCATATTTTGCTTATAATGTATTTACCACATTTTGTTTGTCCATTGGTCTATCAATGGACATTTGGTTTGCTCTCCCTATGGCTTTTCATCATGCTTGGGATAAAATCGGAAGTCCTTATGATGGCTTACAAGGCCCTCTATGATCTGGCCCTTAGCCATCTCCTTGGCCTCATTGCCTATTGAGCTTCTCCTCACTATACTCCAGCCACCCCAGTCTCCATCACACCCATGCTGTTTCCTCTTTTCTCAAGACTCCTCTGTGCATAGGCCACATGGCTCCTCCCTCTCTTCCCTAGGGCCCCCCTCAAATGTCCCTTCTGAGAGATGATACCCTGACCACCTCATCTGACACAGTGCTGCTTCTCCCTGTCCTGCCATTGTGTTGTGCTGACTCATGTTCCTCCATACCTCTTACTGCCTGGCATTATTTGTGTTTTTATGAGTTTATTCATGGCCTGTCTCCCAACGAGAATAATATACCAAGAGGGCAGGGATTTTGTGTCATTAAATGTTGACTCCTGAGTGCCTAAAATAGGAAATAGCACATACTAGAAATTCAATAAATGTCCTAGCATATTGAATGAAATAAAAGAGATCAGCTTCAGCGATTCATTTTCAGAGTCTTTTAAATTTTTCAATGAAAAGACTTTATTTCTTGGGGTACCTGGGTAGCTCAGTCAGTTAAGCATCTGACTTTTGATTTTAGCTCAGGTCATGATCTCAGGGTCATGAGATCAAGCCCCACAATGGACTTGGCTGTGGGCATAGAGCCTGCTTAAGATTCTCTCTCTCCCTTTTCCTCTGACCCTTCCCTCCCAAAAAAGACATGACTTATTTATTAAAACAGGCTTAAGCTTTCCAAAAAGAAATGCACAAAAAGTACAGAGTGTTCCAATATACCCCTTCTAGTTTCCACTGTGATTAACATTTTGCTTTACTGTGACGTGTGTGTTGCGGTTGACAAACCAATATTAATACATTAGTATTAACTAAACTTCATGGCTCACATTAGGGTTCAGTCTTTGTATTATACATTCTATGGATTTTGACAAATGTATAGTGTCATGTATCTACCATTGTGGTATTACACGGAATAGTTTCACTCCCCTAAAATTTTCATGTTCTCCACCTATTCACCTCTCTTTACTTCTCCCCAGCCTCTGACAGTGCCTAGAGTGTTTTAATTTTATATGACTAGGTGACTAGACACTTCCCAGGACAGATATTAGAAGTCCATGTGTGAGTTTTCTGCTGCTCCTAACACACTGTCTTCAGGCTGAATGTTCTTGCCTTTCAGAGCTATTAAGGAACCACAACACATTTCTTGGGTTAAAAAAAGAAAGGAAGGAAAAAAAAAAAACACTTCACCTAATAATGTTCCATCTTGTTCTCCTTTCAGAAAGATTGGTTGGTTCCTAATTATCACCCAGCTGTGGTCCCAGAGGCTGACGTCTGAAAGCTGTGATGAATAGGGGGACTCACCGGGAAATCGTTTCTCACATAGATTCATTTCCTCCTCCTAGGACTCTCCCCACTCCCACATTTTTTTTCTCATCTTCATTTTCTAACAAGTTGGAGTTATTGAGATTTCTAAATCTGTTTTTATGCAATGTCACTTTAATTAAGAAACAGCCACAAGCAAATTGATTTTTCCAGTCAGTTATGGGTGGAAGCTGTGCCTGAAAGTTTCCAAATCAACCGAGGCTCTACTATGGGTATTGGGGGTGGGGGTAGGGAATTCGGAGAGCCATCAAAGGCGGGGGTGTCTTTCTGTGGGGATAGAGACAGAGGAACCGCTAAGTGAACGACTTGTCTTTCCTGATAAGGAGAGAGTCTCTATCCTATTTACTACCTGTGAAGATGACTGAAATGTGGCAAGGGGGAATAAGGCTTTGTGGTCTTCAGCTTGGCTCCTGGAGGTTCTTCCTTCCTTTACTCACATGATCACTAGCACTGGACCATTTCATTAGCCTTCAGTACGAGGCTCTGTCCCGGGAGAAACTTGCCAGTTATAAAATCACAGCTTTGCTAAATGCAGAGACGTCTCCTGAGTGCTAAAGAAGAAGACAATGTATTCGAGAGAGGAAATTATTTATGTTCGTTGTATAAATCAAGTTCTTAAGAATGGTTTGTTTCCCCAAATTGCTTGCCGTCTCCCCAGCACATAATTCGTTCATTCACACGTTTTCCATGTGCTCACCCGATGTCAGTGCTCCCATTTCTTTCCATTTCTTTCTTTCTTCCTCTTCTCCCTTGGTGACATCTTCTCTGTGGCCGCAGGGAGCGAGTCACTCCTTGTTCAATCTCCCCTTCATTCCTTATGTAACGCAACACTTTTTGCTCCCCTACTAAGTGAGAAGTTCTTTCTTAAAGGCAAGAAGTTCATCTAGTGCTCCACAATCCATAGTTAGGAGCTCTGGAAATTATTGATTGCAAGAATGAGCTTAGATCTTTCAACTGGAGTGTAGCCGGAATCCTGGCTTGGGTGCAAGTCGTGGGGACCCTGTGGCCACTCCAGGATGTCTGGAGGATAGGTGGAACCGGGCCACTGCAGGCTGCTTCCATGAGGACAGAGAATCTCCGGGGAAAGAATCAGTACTACAAGGCTCTTTCCTGGAAAGACCTAATCTCTCCTGCCTCCAGGCCTCTCTACACATGCTCCGCACATGTTCTGCCTGAAACTCCTCCTCCACCTCTGTGCCGAGCTAATTTCATTCATGTTACAGAGCTGAGTTTAAATCTCATTTCCTTAGGAAGCCTTTGCTAGCCACCCGGACTGTCAGCTTCCCTCGTCTTCCCTCTCAAAGCCTGGGGATTCCTGCATCAGTGCCTACATCATGCTTAGGTATTGTCCAGTGTCTGTCCTGCTCGCTCGTAAGTTTCGTAAGGTCAGGATGTCCCTGTTTTGTTTACTGTTTTACTCCAGAATCTGGCTCAGTTCCTGTGCACAACAGTGACTCAAAAATATTTGTCAAATAAACAAATGAGTATATGCAAATGCTCCACTTCAGTGACTCATAAGCACATCAAACTGAGTATGTTACAGGCTGCTGACTCTTTTTCTCAAGCCTGTTCTTCATCTTCCTCATTTTAAAAAATGCATCGATATTTATCCAGTTGCTTAGCCCAGAAACTTGGTGGTTGGTCTTCATTCTTCTTCTCTTTTACCACACCTCCATATTTAACACATCCACAAATCCTTCCAGAACACCTCTTCCGTTTACTTCTCCAGTGTTACTGTCCTCCTTCAAGTCACCATCATCTCTCACCTGGATGACTGCAAATCACGGCCTGTCTGCTCTGCCTGCTGGCACTCTGTTCCCTTCTACTTGCTATTTAAACTGCTAAATGACTAATTCCCCCACAGAGCAGTCAAGATGATCTTTGCAAAATGTAAAGAACACTATCGCATATCGCATTTTTCTGTTCTTTAATGGCTATCCCACTACAACCCACAAACCCAAACATAGCCCGACCATTTCCCTCTGCTCCAATCCCACCTTCTGCTACTCTCTGCCTCTCTCACTCAGCTCTAGCCATGCTTGCTCCAAGCTTGTTTTAGGTCATTGAATGTACCTTACTTCTTTCTCCCTTATGGTCTTTTCGATTCCCTTTGCCTGGAAAACTCTTTGCTCACCTCCTTCTTTCCTTCTCATCCTTTGGGTTCAAGTTACATGTCATTTCCTGAATGAGGTTTTCTGACAACTTCATCAACTCTTGTTCCTTATTACAATGCCTCAACTATTTCCTTCTTAGCATTTCATATCAATAGCTGTTCATTTACGAATTTGTCATAATGCTTGTTTTGCATGTAATTGTGTACCATAAGCCATGTGCTCAGCATATAATAGAGGTTCAATAAACATTTGTTGACTGAGAGAGCATGAACAAAGCTCAAGGGCAATGGCATGGGGATAGAGTAGAAGGGCAATTATGAGGAAAATGCAGGATCTGCAATGGCCCAGATATCACTTTCCTCTGCCTGGGCCACCATTAGCCTTGGTGTAGACATCTGCAACAATCAGCCTTCCTGTGGTTCAGTGGAGGTTAACCTCTCACCTAAAGCACAAGAGAGATAGATGCAGCACCACTGAAGGCTAGACATACTGCAGTCCCATCAGGGTCAAGAAGTTTAGTTGTTTGAACCCTTGGGTGGTGCCATATGGAAAGAAATTGGGCCTTGCTAGGACCAATAGGGAAGATTTCAGGGGGCTAAAGATTCTACAGAGTGAGTGAGGGTAGAGCTAGAAAAAATGCCATTTTGTGAGCACTGTGGCCAGTCACATAGAGGTTTTGATTCTTTGAAGCCTTGTCTCTCAATCAGTAATTTATTTGGGGTTTGATTTTTATCTTCAAGACACTTAGCATAAGTAGCATTAATAATAACTGACATTGATAGTGATGGAAGATGAGGTCTCAGGGAGTTGAACAAAACCTCAGTCCCACTGGTGGGAGTGCTTGCAATTTTATGAAGTCACTTTGGAAGTACATTAAAAGGCAGACACAAAAGGTCTTTGAGCCATGTTCCAGCTGCTGTAGAAACCCTTCAGGTATTTATGTCAATGAGTACATTAACAGTCTTAATAGGTCACAGGTGGCTGCATTTTATTTTTTAAAGCATTCTTACAAGGCGATCCAATTTAAGTATGCATTCGGGCCAAATTCTCATCCTTTTATGGCTCTGTGGGGACATGAATTCATTAGTGAAAGGCATAGAGTTCTTTAAAAGGAAGAATTGTCTACCAGTTAGTGAGCTGGCCTAAAATATTAGGAACTCTATATCCTGTTTCCACTCCATTTGTTGTCACGTTATTTCCTTCAATGTGGGCTAGTTTTCCTCAGGGCTGATGTGTCTTGTTGTCCTGCCCAATATGGGTTTTACATCAGGAAGGTGAGATCACAGCAAACCAACATGAACTAGTCTTTCTCAATATCCAGCTTCTTCAGGCTTCCTCTCCCTCTGTAAATGAGGCTACATAAACCCAGTTTCAGGCTCACCCATTCCCCAGTGAGATGTTCCAGAACACACCCTGGATCTCTGCACAGCGTCATATGTGCTGCCAGTCCAGCTCTGACCTTCTGCAGAGGCCTTTCTGTCTAGAACTAGTCTCCACCTCTTGGGCCAGTTCTAAGAAATGGATTTCTCCCTCTTCCCTGTGCCTAAGTTTCTGCACTGGAAACCTGTTGCTACCATTGTCTCTCTTTATCTAGTTTACTTTTTTTTTCTTAAAAAAATCATTTAGTGGTAAAATATGCCTAACATGAAATTTCCCATTTTAACCATTTTGAAGAGAACAATCCATTCACATTGTAAATTCATTTATATTGTTGTAGAAACATCACTACTATCCTTCTTCAGAACTTGTTCATCATCCCAAACTGAAACTCTGTACCCATGAAACATTAATTCCCCATTCTTCTACTCTTGTGGCCCCTGGTAACCCCCCTTTGACTTTCTGGCCAGTGTCTCTCATACTGAACCTTGCCTCAATCTTGCCTCATCTCTTCATTTCATAGCCACAAGAACTACTCAGAAACTAGAATGTTATTTTTGAACTTTGATATCAGAGATGAATCCTGCTATTTGCTAACAAAATTTTTATATTTTCTGCTTGTGTGGACTTCTGAGTATCCCTTCCTACCTCAGTCTTCCCTGCCTTTCTCTGCTGGTCTCTCAGGTTCCCTACTATTTTGCTTTGAGTTCCTTACCCTTTGACACACTCTTCCTACTTCCAATCTTCCTTTCCCCATGTCATGTGACTTATTTCCATACTCTCTGAAGGAGTGCTCTATCTGCCAGACTACACTTCTCAGCACCTGTAGCAAGATGCTTTCCCTACCATCTTTGTTCTAAATCTACGTCCCTCCCAGCATATTCTTCCAAGGTTACCTGGCAGCCTCTTAAGGCAACAGAACATTTCTATTCAGTGATGGTCACATGGAGACAAAACCACTGGCTGTGAAAACTCATGTATATTAAGTTCTATGTCCTTTTGGAGGACATAGATTCAAGTTCAGAATTAGTGGGAAACAGCAATGAGAATTGACAAAGTACTGCACAAGGAGAAGAGTTAGCGCTCAGGCAACACAAATGAAATGAGTTTTAATGTACTGGAATGATCCAATATGAAATCTCATTTTCTATATAGATTTAAAAGACTGACTTCAAATGTCATTAACTCCATTTCCCTAGGCCCTTTACACCAACTGTGTGGAATGTGGATCTCTTTGCCATACCCCTCAAAAGGACAAGAACTAACTACATCTCCTAGTGTCCCATTGTGTCAGAACAGGTTAGAATACTAAAGTCTAAGATCCTATTCTGAAGAAAAGCCTGCTCTTCCAATGTAGAGTATTATTCCTCTCTTCTATTAAAGACTGAATCCACTAAAGAATTAGTTTCTATACCATTTTAATAGTAGGTATTTTTAGAGGTCAGTGAAATATTACTGTGAGATTGAAAATAATGACCCAATTCCTCATCTCCTTCAAGAGAAATGACACATATTAAGACCTATCTCCCTGAGAAGACAGATGAAGTAGAATTACATATTCATAATAACTCCGTGAATTCTCAAGTACTTCATTTTTCAGTGAACCTTTAAAAATAGTTCAGAGGGCCTATTTAAAATAGCATTTGGGTCGTCTATAACAGTCTAATACTCTTTGCTGTGTGTTACTCCTGGTCAGGACCAAGGCAAAACAGGGACAGGGACAGGGACCAGGGTCTCACCATCAGGCAGGTAAGTAAAATGTTTAAAGCAGAATTTTCAGCTAGAAGATGAATAGGTCTGAAGATCTAATGTAAAACATGGTAACAATAGTTGATAACACTTTCGCTAAGAGAGTAGAACTTAAATATTATCACACGCAAAAAAGATAATTTTTAAAAAAGTCTGAATTACAGTGTGGAAACAGAATTGATGAAGATATAAGAGCAACTTCTCATCAGCTGAGCAGGAATCAGAGATGTAAAAGTTGATCAGTGATTAGACTCAAATAGGAAGCAGAGACAGTGAAAGCATTTGGAGGGCAAATAGAAAATAAATGACTGGAATTGAGATTTGGTGATGCTCAGAAGAATTTCCTAGTTCTTTGTACCAGTGCCCATTTAGAAGGCCAAAGCCCACTTTTGGTGCTTTCACTCAATAGGTGACATCTTGTTCTAGATGGCTGCTATCTGCTGACATGTGCCAAAGAACAGGACCAAGGCTTTTTCAAGACACATTTAGTGGTAGAAAGGGTGTTAGATTTTAATTTGCAAGAGCAGGTTTAAATTCCAATTCCATTACTTTTTAAATATGTATTTGGAGCAAATCACTTACCATCTCTGACCCTGTTTCTTTCTCTAGATAATAACAACTAAACTCATTTTACAGAGTCCTTTTGGGTATCTAAATGAGTTAAGGAGGCTTTGAGCATTGGAAAGCATTGTATAGTTATAAAGGCTAGATTTTCCTAAAAGATTTTCTTGCAGGCTCTAAAAAGAAAAATCCAGCTCTTTGTTCCATATAAGAGTCAGCTGTATACAGAAAACAAGGTTGAGAGAATTTGTATTTTCCTCTTCAGTTTTGTTCAAGAGTTCCATGTCATGTTTTCTCAGCTGTTAATAATGAATATTTCTGCCAAATCTGTAACAGTGATAATACTAACTCTAAACCTTTTCTGGCTGCCACTTTAGCACTAAGCCAACACAGAGCCAATGGTACACATTTTTTCTGGAACGTATCTGTGTGATATCAGTTAATTTTATCCCAGACTTTCTATATAGATCTTCTCTGATCAGTCTGGTTGTACTGCAGAAAAGAGAAAGAATTTTCATCTTTTTAGGAATCTTTATTTTTTAGGACAGGTTTAGACTTATAGGACACTTGTAAAGGTAGTTCAGAGGGTTCCCTTATATTCCACACCCAGTTGCCTCTGTCATTAACTTCTTACATATTTTTTTTACAATTAATGAGCCAATATTGAAACATTATTATTAAATGAAGTCTATAATTTAGTTCACTTTCCTTCGTTTTTACCTAATGTCCTTTTTATGTTCCAGGATCCCATCCAGGATACCACATTACATTTACTCATTATGTCTCCTTAGGCCTCTTTTAGCTGTGACAGTTTTTCAGATTGTCCTTGGTTTTGGTGACCTTGACAGTTTTGAGGAATACAGGTCAGATCCTTTGTAAGATGGGCCTTAGTTAGAATTTGTCTGATTTTTCTCATGGTCAGACTGGGTTTTAAAGAGAAAGACCATAAAGTACCATTTTCATCATATCTTATTAGGGTGCATTCTATCAACATGACTTATCACTGCTGCTGTTCACCTTGATCACCTGAATGATGTACTGTTCGTTAGGCTTCTGTACTAGGAAGTTATTTTTTTATTCCTCCTTTTCACATTGCACTTTTCTGAAGGAAGGCACTGTGCAAGGACTATATGACCACTCTTAAGGAATGAAGAGTTATGCCCCACTTCCTTTAAGATGTAGTATCTACATAAATTATTTGGAATTCTTATGTGGGATATTGTTTCTTCTCCATTCTAATTGTTATTTATTCAATTATTTATATCATGTGGACACATGGACATTTATTTCATACTTTGGATTATAATCCAATACTACTTTGAGTTCTTGCCCAAATTGTTCCAGCTTTGGACACTGGGAACTCTTTCAGTTGGCTCCTGTATCTCTTTGTATTATATTCCTCATTATGGGATTTTGTTTACTTTGTTTTTCCAGTTTTTGAACACTTCCTGGAACTATAAGTTGCTCCATGCTAATTTCCTGTCTCAGCCCTAGAATCTACCATTTCCCCCAAGGAGTCCTGGCTCCTCTTATTGGAGAATGATATTTAAGAAACAAAGATCTGGGTTGTAGGTGTGTTCGCTACTATGGAGTCTTGATGCTTCTGGGACCTCCCAGCTGATAGAGCAAGGGGATATATGTATATGTATGAACCCATGTATTTCACATATCTAAAAAATATTTTGATGTGTAATCATCTTTATCTATATTAAGCTAAACATGGGTTCATATTGATATCTCCAACCCTAATCCATTATTGCATGGATCACGTGGCTCTCTTCTCTTGCTTATTTGTAAACTTCTACTTTAACAGGGAGAAACTTGGCTCTCGCCATCCGCTATCCATTTACTTGATTGTTCAATTCCAGTATATGTGTATAGTAATTTCAGAATTATTTAGCCACACCCTTATGGGGAAAAAACTTTGTCAAGTAGAGTACAGTGCTGACACACAGTTTCTTTTGCCTTTAAATATTATGAATTCCACTCATTCCCTAAATTACTTAAGTCAGCACCTTTTCCCCACCTCCCTTAGTGAGGTTGTTCCATACACTGTAGCACAGTTCAGTTCTCTTGTGATAGGCTAGATTCCTCCCCAGTATCCCTTGACATTCTAAATAGTTTCTTAAACTTTACATAAACTAAGTTTTGCTCTTGTGTTATAGACTTCAAAATACATATAGTGCTATATCCACAATTATAGCATCATACAGAATAGTTTCACCATCCTAAAATATCCCTGGTACTTCACATATCAACACTACCCCCCACCACACCCCTGAACGCTTGGTGACTACTGACCTTTTACTATCTCTATAATGTTGCCTCTTCCAGAATGTTACATCGTTGGAATTTTATGGTATATAGCACTTTTAGACTGGCTGTTTTTATAAAGCCACATGCGTTTCAGACACATCCATGTCTTTTTGTGCTTTGTTGGCACATTATTATGTGCTGAATAATATTCCTTATATATTCCTATATAATATTCCTCTGTATTGATGTACAATAGTTTGTTTATCCATTCACCTACTGAGGAATATCTTGGTTGTTTCCAGGTTTGGGTGATTATGAGAAAAGATGCTATAAGATTTCAGAAACAATCCAGTTTTAGCACATTTCCACCAATAGAAAAAAGTTTCATTCAACTACTGGCAGTCAATCTCTGCTCTCTCTCTAATCCCAGGCAGTATTGTCTTTTTCAGAAATTATTTATAAATGTAATCATCATGGTCTAATTTGTCTGGCTTTTTTCATTCAGCATTATGTTTTTGATGTTCAACTGTGTTGCTGCATGTCAGTAATCTATTCCTTTTTATTATTGTGCAATATTCCATTGTCAGGATTTACTATGTTTTTTATGGATTCATCAGTTGATGTACATTGCCTTTTGCGGCTTTTGTGGGTAATACTACTATGACCATTCACATGCAAGTTTTTATGTGGACATAAAACTCATGTGGACATATGTTCTTATTTCTCTTGGGTAGGTAATTAGGAGTGTAATTGCTGGCTGTTTGGTAAGTTTATATTTAACTCTTTAAGAAACTAACAGTTGCCCAAAGTAGTTGCACCATTTTGTTTCTACCTGAAACATATGAGGGTTCTCCTTCCTCTCCACCCTTACCAATACTCAGAATTTTCAGTCTTGAGTTGAGACACTAGTGGATATGAGGTGGTATCTTGTGGTTTCAATTTGCATTCCTTAATGACTAATGACATTAAGCATATTTTCATGTTTATTAGCCACTTGTGTATCTTTGGAGAAATGTATATTCAAATCGTTTGCTCATATTTTTTTCTTTCCAGTTTGCTCATTTTGAAGGGAGTTGTCTTCTTAATGAATTGTAAAAGTTATTTATTCTATATAAAAGTCCGCTATCTGGGATCCCTGGGTGGCGCAGTGGTTTGGCGCTTGCCTTTGGCCCAGGGTGCGATCCTGGAGACCAGGGATCGAATCCCACATCGGGCTCCCGGTGCATGGAGCCTGTTTCTCCCTCTGCCTATGTCTCTGCCTCTCTCTCTGTCTCTCTGTGACTATCATAAATAAATAAAAATTAAAAATATTTTTTAAAAAAAGTCCGCTATCTGATAATGTTTTGTAAGTATTTTCTCCCAATCTCTGTCTTGTCTTTTTATTTTCTTAGTGATATCTTGAGAAGACCAAAAATGTTTTATTTTGATGAAGTCCAATTTATCAATTTTTTAATGGATGTGCTTCTGATGTCATATCCAAGAAATATTTACTAGCCCAAAATTACATTTTTCTCTTATGTGTTCTTTGAGACATAGTTTCAGCTCTTACATTCACATCTATAACTGATTTAAAGTTTGGGGAGGTGTTTTCTGGCGAGGGGAGGGTTTTGTTTTGTTTTTTATTTTTTTGCAAATAGATGGAGCCCCATTTATTGAAAAATTATCTCTCTCCATTGAATTACCTTGGTACATTTGTTGAAAATAAAAGTATCATATATATGTAGGATTTATTTCTGTACTATTCTGCACTGTTGATCTTTATGTCTATCATTATGCCAGTATCACATTGTCTTACCAACTATTACTTTGTGTTGACTTTTGAAATCAGGCTGTGTGAGTCAACTTTGTTCCTTTTTCTTAAAATTGTTTTGAATATTCTATGTTGTTTGTATTTACATACACATCCTAAGATCAACTTATTGATATTTTTTTAGCTTATTGATATTTAATAAAGGAGGCCAGCTGAGATTTTGGCAGGGACTACTTTAAATTTCCAGACCAGTTAGGAAAAAATCAACATCTTATCAATGTCAAATTTTATAATCCATGAACATAATATATTTCTCACTTATTTAGGTCTTCTTTCATTTTGTTCAGTAATATAATGTAATTTTCAATGTATAGAACAGTATTATTTTAAAAACTTATTCCTAAGTATTTTCTTTTTTTATGTTACTGTGAGTGGCATTTTTAAATTGCATTTTTAGATCGTTTGTTGCTAGTATATAGGAATACAATGCTGTTTGTTATTCATTTTGTATCCTATGACCTTGCTAAGCTCTATTAATAGTTTTATTAGTCTTTTTCTTAGAGTCCTTAGACTTTTCTGCACAAAAGATCATTTCATCTATAACTAAAAATTTTTATTTCTTCCTTTCTAATCTGTATGCATTTAGTTTCTTTTTCTTGCCTTAACTCACTGGCTAGAACCTCCCATACAATAAATTTCTCCAATCTAAGGAAGAAAGAATTTAGTTTTTCAAGAGTAAGTGTGATATGAACTTCAAGTTTTCTATAGATTCCCTTTATTTGGCTAAGGAATTTCTCTTTTCTTCCTAGTTTACTGGGAGTTTTTTTTTTTTTTAACATGAATGGGTGTTGGCTTTTTTTCTTTTACCATTTTTTTTCTTTCTCTATTGAGTTGGGTTGTGCCCTTTATCCTCTTAATATTGTGTATTACATTGAATGATTTTTCAACTTTACTATTGCAAATCCCACTTTTTCATTGTTTATAATCTTTTCCACACATTGATGAATTTGACTTGCCAATGTTCTGCTAAGGATCTTTATGTCTGTATTCATGGGGGATATTATTCCATTGTTTTTTTTTTATTTATTCTTTTTGAGATATGTGTCTTGCTTTGACATCAGGCTAGTACTGGCCTCATTATATCAGTAGAAAAAGTATTCCTTCGCCTATTGTCTGTGTTTGTGTAGAATTAGTGTTATTTTTTCCTTTAAATGCTTGATAGATTTTATAAGTAAAATCATTTGGGACTTTGCTTTCCTATGTGGAGAGATTTTTGTGTATTAATTTCTTTACTTGATATACATCTATTCAGAGTTACTGAATAAAAACTGAAGTTTTTTTATGAGTCCATTTCAGTAATTTGTGTCCTTCTAGGGATTTGTCTATTAATTTGTCAGTAAGTTTCATTTAAATCATCTAAACTTTTAGCATAATGTTTTTTATAATATTCCCTTATAACTCTTTTAATCTCTTTATGGCCTGTGTTAATGTGCTCTTTCATTCTTGATTTTGGAAATTTCTGTCTGCTTCTACCTTTCCTTGGTCAGGCTAGGTAGAGATTTATCAATTTTGTTATTTATTTATTTTTTATTTTATTTTTTGTATATTTTTTATTGGAGTTCGATTTGCCAACATATAGTATAACACCCAGTGCTTATCCCAATAAGTGCCCTGCTTAGTGCCCGTCACCCAGTCACCCCATCCCCCCGCCCACCTCCCCTTCCACTGCCCCTTGTTCATTTCCCAGAGTTAGGAGTCTCTCATGTTCTGTCTCCCTCACTGATATTTCCCACTCATTTTCTCTCCTTTACCCTATAATCCCTTTCACTATTTTTTATATTCCCCAAATGAATTAGACCATATAATATTTGTACTTCTCCGATTGACTTACTTCACTCAGCATAACACCCTCCAGTTCCATCCATGTGGAAACAAATGGTGGGTATTTGTCGTTTCTAATGGCTGAGGAATATTCCACTGTATACATAGACCACATCTTCTTTATCCATCATCTTTTGATGGACACCGAGGCTCCTTCCACAGTGTGGCTATTGTGGACATTGCTGCTGTGAACATTGGGGTGCAGGTGTCCTGCCATTTCACTGCATCTGTTATCATTGGGGTAAATCCCCAGGAGTGCAATTGCTAGGTCCTAGGGAAGATCTATTTTTAACTCTTTGAGGAACCTCCACACAGTTTTCGGAGTGGCTGCACCAGTTCACATTCCCACCAACAGTGTAAGAGGGTTCCCCTTTCTCCACATCCTCGCCAACATGTGTTGTTTCTTGTCTTGTTAATTTTCCCCATTTTCACTGGTGTGAGGTGGGATCTCATTGTGGTTTTGATTTGTATTTCCCTGATGGCCAGTGGTGTGGAGCATTTTCTCATGTGCTTGTTGGCCATGTCTACGTCTTCCTCTGTGAAATTTCTGTTCATGTCTTTGCCCATTTCATGATTGGATTGTTTCCTGGGTGTTGAGTTTAATAAGTTCTTTCTAGATCTTGGATACTAGCCCTTTATCTGATAGGTCATTTGCAAATATCTTCTCCCATTCTGTAGGTTGTTTTTTAGTTTTGTTGACTGTTTCTTTTGCTGCGCAGAAGCTTTTTATCTTGATTAAGTCCCAATAACTCATTTTTGCTTTTGTTTCCCTTGCCTTCTTAGATGTATCTTGCAAGAAGTTGCTGTGGCCAAGTTCAAAAAGGATGTTGCCTGTGTTCTCCTCTAGGATTTTGATGGATTCTTGTCTCACATTTAGATCTTTCATCCATTTTGAGTTTATCTTTGTGTCTGGTGTAAGAGAATGGTCTAGTTTCATTCTTCTGCATGTGGCTGAAGTGCAGCCAATTTTTGCAGCACCATTTATTGAAGAGACTGTCCTTTTTCCAGTGGATAGTCTTTCCTGCTTTGTCAGATATTAGTTGACCCTAGTTTGTTGTTTATAAAGAACCAAATTTTAATGTAATTGAAATTCTTTACTGCTTTGCATTTTCTCTTTTACTTATTCCCATCCATTTTTTTTATTATTTAATTCCTTCTACTCTCTTTGAATTTGATTTGCTCTTCTTTTCCTAGCTTATTATGATAGAAACTTAGATTACTGACTTTAGATATTCCTTCTTTTTTAATAGAAGCACTTATTGCTATTAGCTCCCCTTCTAAATACTATTTTAGCTGTGTTCCATAACTTAGATAATGTTTGTTCTCATTTTTTAATTAATTCACAATACTTTCAAACTTCTCTTGTGATTTTTTTTCTGACTTATGGATTATTTAAGAGCATGCTGTTAAATTTTTAAATATTTGAGGATTTTCCAGATTTTTTTTGTTACTGATTTTTAATTTAGGTCCATTAGAATCAAAGAATATACTTTGTATCACTTCAGACCTATCAAATTCAATATTATTTGTTTTATGAACTTAGCCTAAGATCTACACTGGGAAATTTTCTGTATACACCTAAAAAGATGTGCACCCTGCAGTTAATGATAGTGTGCTTATGTAGGTCAACTAGGTCAAGTTGGTTGTTATTGTTCAAATCTTCCTTACTGATTTTCTTTCCCATTCTATGAATCATGGAGATAGAAGTATTTGAATCTCCAACTGTAATTATTGATTTGTCTATTTCTACTATTATCTTGTCAGTTTTTGTTGTTTGTATTTTGTGGTTTGGTTGTGAGGAGTTTCACATTTATAATTCTGATATCTCCTTGTTTCCCTCTTATCATTACTACGATTACTATCATTACTGCTATCATTACCTTTTTCTCTCTAAGAATATTCCTTGTCTTAAAGCCTATTTTGTCTGATATTAGTACAGCCATTCCAGCTCTCTATGATTACTGTTTGCATGGTATACCTAAAAGTGTCTCTTATAGCATAAACCTGCTATACTTTACTCTTTCTTTCTCTGTTGTTGGGCATTTATGTTACACATTGTTCTACAGATAATTATCCTCCAGATGTTCAATTTTTTTTTTAGAATAAGAAATTATTTTAGTTACCATCCCTCAAACAAGAAATATCTCAAACTTTTTTCATGATTATATGGACATAATCGTTATGATTATATGATATGCTTTGTACTTACAATTTAACATAATCCTTAAAACAATACAGTCATGTAGAAATTTTAGTCTTTTTCCAGGTGAATAACCTGAGGATCATAGAGATGAAATAAGTGACTCAGGCATATAAAACAAGCATTCAGTGAAGGAGTCCATTCTGTTAGACTCCATATGATACCATAAAGTTTTTCTTTGTTTTTTTTTTCCATAAAGTTTTTCTTCAACCCTTTCCCTCTCTTCCATCTGGCCAGGTTCCCCTCACTCACAATATTTTCTCCTAACATTCCCCATGTCCTTTTCAGGTACAAGGTAGTTCAGAACAAGTTATCTGTCTTTTTTTTTTTTTTGTCAGAGCCAGAGACTATGGTAAACTCATTCAAAGTTGTTCATAATTGATGATGGGCTGCTTTATATAAGAATATGACCAAGAATGGGAATTTTCTCCCATTCTTATTTTATCTTAATCTCTTACATTATCTCTAATTGCATTGGTGGCAGATTAGGAAGAGCAACACAAGATGAGGACTGAAGAGATGGGAGCTGTTTTTGCTGTTGCTGTTAACGTGCTCTGTGTGTGTGTATTGTGGTGGCAGTCTCCTAAGTATTCTCAACCAGATCTCCCCAAAGTGTCTGATCCTGTCTGTTTTGGCTGAGAAGGAATATCCTTTTCGGATATGAATTAATATCCCTCACATAACATTTCACAACAGTTTCTAGAAAAAGAACTAAAACTAATATGGAGATTATATAAAGAATTAGAAAATAGATTGATGGTGGTAACATTCTTGTGTGAGTAATTGGAGAAAATGGGGAAGGCAAAGAGGAATTTTGTCAGAATTGGGATTTATATATATAATATTAATATATAATAATACAAGTATACATAATCATATATATATATATATATACATAAATATAGCTCCTGTTTTATGCCAGAATAGCAATCACCTACCTACCTCTTCAGCATGAAATACCTCACTCAGCAATGATTTCCTTCAATGAATCCAAATGTTATTGTATCACCAAAGAGTTAAAGTGATATTTGCCTTTTCTGTGCCAATAGAAAGAAACACACAAGGAAAAGATTGAGTTTTAAACTTAGCATATTTGAAATACTTAGGAATTTCATAAATGTTACAATTTTAGATATATACAGTGTTATTCCATTTTAATAATTTCCCAGAGCTATCATCCTTTTTGATCTTTTAAAGGGATTTAATTTTGATCTTTTAGAAATGTTCTTTTCTCCTGAAAAGAAAAATCTGTCATGGAAACAGTAGCAAATGTAAAAAGCAAATTTCTCAAACTAGTTAGAATTCTCAGGTTCTGTCCTTCCCTCTTGTAGTGGTGGGCCCTAGAGCAGAGCACAGGGTAAAGGGAGTGTTTACAGCAGGAAGATCCATCTAAAAAAGAGTTCTGCACATTTCAAATCTGTGTATTTTACCAGGTTTATGTGTTATGGTAAAAGACAAACAAGATATAGAAGGTCAGAATAAGAGCCAGAGGCCACCAGGCCTTTGTGGGATTCTTATATGGGATATGATGGGTAAATGTGTATACATGTGCATATATGTACACTTCTTTTTTTTTTTAACTGAAAAGTCTTGTGAATGTTAAAAGTCTTAAAAGCCAAACCTGAGTAACCTATAGTAATGCCTATCCTTTCCATTCCATACCAAAGAAATTCTATTTACTCTGGGCCCAGAAAAACCTGTTTTCTTTTTGCCTTTTTCCATCTCCATGCTCTTTCACACCTGGCTATTTGGTTACTGGCTATCTCACATGGTTCATTTGGAGAGATGTGTGTGGCCAGGGCAGGTCAAGAGCAGAGATACAGTGGGCATTTTCTGTATATCAATTTTTCTGCCTCTCCTTCTCACCCTAGGGCTATGTTTCTGGGCATGTAAAATGTATCAGCTTTTTTTCCAATTTCTCAAACCTAAATGGAAAATTTGAGTATTTTCAAGATATCTAGAGGGCTACCTAAGGAAGTCAGAAGTAAAACAGACCCGAGGTCTCAATCCCTATTTTAATGCTCTCTAGAATAATAAAATGTTACCTAGATGATCTTCTGGACCAGCCTATTAATTTTGCCATTGAAACAACTGAACACCAGAAGGGCTGAGAAGCTTTGTCAGGTCTCACAGCTGGTCCCTGCCCAGCTGGAACTTGGATTTGCTTCTTTGGCTACCCAGGCCAACATTCTTTCCACTCAGCCATGCCACTTCCTTGATGGATGCTTGCAGGAGAAGGTTCTGATGAAAACAATCTTAAAATTTTACAGTGGTTGTGTAAAATATTCTCTTTAGCATCATACAGCTTTATGACTTAGACCTTGTACACAAATGTTATTACTTATTATTCATTTATTTTTATCTTCATTTTAGACATCAGAGAACTGAGGTGCTTGAGTTGCAGCAGCCCCCACAGAATCTCAAAAATACATCCAAGACTACTCTTCACAGGACAAGTGCGCAATACAGGCTTCCTATAGAGGAATGTGGCTCAAGCAAGAAGGGTCACTGCTCATTCACATAGAGCCCAAGGGAATGGCACCTCTTTGGACAGTCCAATTCCCCCAAATAAACCAAGATTTAGACCGCTGAAGGCATTCGTAGGCGATGGTGCTAAGGCTGCTTGAGACTAACACCACACTTTGATCATTCAGTCAAATCAAAAAGCATTTATTAAGCATCAGCTCAAGGCTCCCTGCAGGGGTTTCTCTTTGTGTCTCTGGCATTCATACTTCCGTGCTTCTGTTATGTGGCTCTTCACCATTACCCAAAAACACTCCCTAATACACACGGATCTCACTGCTGATATTATCCTTTTCTGCTTATTTCCAAGACTTTGAATAGAAAGTCAGGACAGAACTTATTCCATAGAAAATCTATGCACCCATCCCTGCTTTCACAGGATTCTGTGACGAGCACCCTAGCCAGTAGTCAAAGCTTACAGGGGTGAAATTTCAGCATCTGTTTTCTTCGTTCAGAATGCAGACTAAATATTTTAGAAGGGTTTTTAGGGAAGCAATTTACAGCCAGTAATTGGAAGTGCAGTGTTTTTGCAAGACCAATGTCTCAGATTACAGGTCTATGATTTGCCTAAAAATAACTCATTTATTTTAGGCTTGGATTTTGAAAAGGGGAAAAATTAAGTCTTAGGATGATTTTCTTCAAATTTCCCATCGCATTCTTTACATCAGAAAAGGAGATGTGGGAAGGCAAGATGGAGTTTCTAGAGAGGAGAAATCCAACACTGTTTTTCCTTAGTTCATTTATGAGACTACATTTTCCTAGCTATGTACACTATTTCCAGTTTATGACTCACTCAAACAATTTACTATATTTAAAATTACATTAAATTCTCTTTACACTGCTTAGGTCAAATATTCATACTATGTATACAGTTGGAAATTCTTCCTCATAGATCCAGTGCATGGTATGGATGTATTTGTGTCCTTGTTGCCATGGTAACTAGGAAAGGTTAAAGCCAAAGCCTCAGAAAACAGAGTGGCTGAACAATAAAATATCATAAATATGTGTGTGCTTCTTAAAATACTCTTCTCACATACGGATTTAAAAATTTTAGAACCACTGCCTTGAAGTTAATTTTCCATTTCTAGCATACACATTATTATCTAAAAAGAATATTCTCAAAACAATCTCTTTTAACTCACTCCTTTTCTCTCTAAACTGTAATATAATGGCCATTTATTTCAAAAGATGGACTAAGTAAAACATCAGCAGTGCTTTGGTTTTTCAAATATGGATGAGACATGCCAATGAAAATGGAGGTCAATAAAGTTGTTTTCTGGTTGAAACACGCTGTCTTTTACAAATCGCCCCTTTATATACACTTATATAGGGATAATAAAATATTTTCCCCATTTAAGAACTGGTAAACAAACATGGGCAACACTTGGAAGTCCCAAGATATTAAACATGGATCATCTGTACAAAGTTTCAAACCCTTGGTCCTTGACTAATCCTTTTTATTTCCTCATACATTTTAACTCTCCTGTGAGATGAATTTTAAGGGTTTATCCCCAAAGATTAATGCTCAACAAGAGTAGAGAATGTAATTCCTTAAATAAGAGTAGAGAATGTAATTCCTGTAAGGCCAAGAGCCATTGCAGCAATGGGTAAGAGAGCATATCTTATATCTTTCCCACTTACATTTCCAAGTACAGAGGGAAGATGGTTGAAAGACCTTCCCTGATTAATTTTCTTGTCCACATTGTCCACTTTATAAGGATATCAGAAAGAATATTAATATGTTCCTCGGTCCACAATCCCTCACTTAATTTTTTAAAAGATTTTATTTATTTATTCATGATAGAGAGAGAGAGAGAGGCAGAGACACAGGCAGAGGGAGAAGCAGGCTCCATGCTGGGAGCCCGACGAGGGGGACTCGATCCCAGGGGCTGGAGCCCAGGGGCTCAATCCCAGGGGCTCCAGGATCACACCCAGGGCCAAAGGCAGGTGCTAAACTGCTGAGCCACCCAGGGTCCCCCATAATCCCTCACTTAATTTTTAACCTCCAATCTAGCACCTAAGTTCCTCACAATCCTTTCGTTATTTCAAGATAGTTCAATGTAGGGAGCATAATAAAAATAAAATTATATCAAAACACCTCATCATTTTTTTCCTACCTCTGAATAACATCTCATATTTAATGTCTAAGAATCAAAGATATCTCAAACTCAATAATCTGACCGTTCTGCCATCTGCTGGAGAAATAGGGAAGTAGTGAAGTTAAGTAATGAACCCAGAGTGACTTCACTGAATCCATAAACACATTAGTCAACAAATGTTTATGGGGTTATTATTATTATTCATCATGTTTAGTCAAATAGTACACATCAAGGCACTTGGCACCATTAAGGACCATACTCTTAGAATTAGCCAAATCTAGTCCCTGTCCTCAGAAGGGCTGTGAATTATTACATAATTAATAGCTCTCCTACAGAATAGTCATTTTCCAGCAATCGATTCAACATACAGGACAAGGCAGGGACCTTTTAAGACCATGAGGTTACCACTTAGCTGGTTTTAGTAGCAATTTGCTTTATAATGATATTCTGACCCTAAGACGCTTGAGCTTTTCTGAGCATTTTCTAAAGAGAAAAAAGAGGATAGGAGGGTGAGGGAAAAGAAACTGTCTTATGCCTTACGAAGCCAAAAATAAAGTTTTGGGAACATTTTTTCAGTTAACTGCTTAAGAGTGCCTAAAACATCTTGATATGAGAAAAAATAACATCTTTATAATCTGTCTGGATTTTTATCCATTCCTAATTTATAGCCTATCGAGAGTAGGAATGTGATAGTAAAGATGTGATAGTAATCATGCTAACTGCCACAGATTTGAGGAAAGTGACAGCCTCCTCAAATTAGCTTGAACAAAATGATGCTACAAGCCTATTGAATTGGCCATATATAGCCAAATCTGAATTCCCTTCTTCTTGCCAAAACCTACAGAGAAGAGGCAGCCATAAACCATGTAGGAGATACTGTGGTTGTTATTAAATATCATGTACATTTCAAGGAAACATGACTCTTCATGCCAGTGGATTCTGGTTGAAAGTACTTGATACAGAAGGACCATGCTGTTTTATGTTGAAAGGGGCTATGGGCTTGCCCTATTGCCATATGAGCTTTGGCTTTTAAAGGACATAAAAATCTAAGAAAAGCCCTTCATAGTGTTCCAGAATCATTACTATGGCACAGAGAAAAAGTAGTGCCAACATATGTAACCAACATATTCAACTCTAACAGGGCCCTAGACTGAGATGTGGAGCACAGTAAGCTCCCATCCCTACTTCCTGCCATCTCCATTCAAATCTTCTTGCCCAAATCTAGGATGAACTGTCTGCCAGAAATAATCCTCATATTAAAGAAAGGATAGAAGCACCATCTTGAACATCCTTGATTGCAATCATCAATGGGTACATTTTGAAGAGACAACTGCATGCGTGATGTTTTTCTAAATAAAATGAGAATTTCTATATTCTAACAATAGGCTTTAAAAATATGCCCTCTGGGGTATTTGTAGCTGCTTCTCCACTCCAACTTTCCCCCCAAAATTCTGATCTGCTGCAGCAACCTGAAAGGTCAATGCAGTTTCACAATTGACTCTTACAAATTCTAACTCTTATAAATTCCACGAGAGGACTCACAGGACATTCTGCCCACACAGGGAGGATGAGGAGGAACCAGCAATCACCAGAAGTCAGTATAGGTTCCTTAATATCAAGCAATGTTAGTCTAAACTCATTGTCCATTGAAATTGTTCCTACAGTGTAATTGTTGTGTACCTTAGTGACAGTAAAACATCCTGAAACTTTCTTCATGACAAAAAAAAGGTGAAAAATGAGCTGAATCCAGATATATTTGGACTAATACACATTGAGAGATACATACAAAAAGAAGGATGTTTCTGGAAGAAAGCTAAAATATCTGTCCTTTCTTACATTTTAATTAAAATTTGAGAAATAGAGAAGGTATGTCTTTGAGTTTGTCCAGTAAACGTTTAACTGAGTATGCTCAGGACACCAGGCCATATGCTAGGATTTGGAGACAGCAGTGGAGATTATGGAGAAAGCCTGACCTCTGGGAGCTTAGAGTCATACTCATTAATTATACTGATGATAGAAAGCCTGGAGACTAAAGACTGGACAAAAGAATCACAAGCAAACACCATGCAAACATTCATTGGGCTAAATTTTAGCAGGGATATATGTGAAGTTCTCAACTAAGACCAAAAAATATAACAATGTAGCAATACCACAGAATAGAAAGATATGGCTTTCTGTTTCATTAAAAGGACTCAATGGTTTTAGATAACCAATACAAGATAATGATATAATGTAGTTCCCCCAAAGCCCGCGCAGTGTTGGGGTGCATCATATGCATATATGGATCTAGATAAAATTGGCAACCATCCCTTTCCATTCTGTGTTGTGTCTACTGATACCAGAGTATTGTACTGTGCACTGGACACTACATATTAGTTGAGCCATAGACAAACAAGAGATCCATTGATGAACTAGAAACTATTGACCAGGAAATGTTATTAGTGCCTACTTTGTTTAAGTCACTGAGTTCTAGAGATGAATGACGGATAAGATATGGAGATGAATGTTCAATGAAAACAGAAGATAAACAGTTGATATGATAATTCTACATACTGATAAGTACTACTTTAAAATCCACCCAGCCATGTCCCATGAAGCACAATGGAAGGCAACTAGAGACAGGATGTCTAGAGTGGAAAGATGAAAGAGACATGCAAATGTATTACTAAAATATAAGACGAATTTTCTTTTTTTTAATAATAAACTTATTTTTGATTGGTGTTCAATTTGCCAACATACAGAATAACACCCAGAATAATGCTCATCCCGTCAAGTGCCCCCCTCAGTGCCCGTCACCCATTCACCCCCACCCCCCCGCCCTCCTCCCCTTCCACCACCCCTAGTTCGTTTCCCAGAGTTAGGAGTCTTCATGTTCTGTCTCCCTTTCTGATATTTCCTACCCATTTCTTCTCCCTTCTCTTCTATTCCCTTTCACTATTATTTATATTCCCCAAATGAATGAGACCATATAATGTTTGTCCTTCTCCGATTGACTTATTTCACTCAACATAATACCTTCCAGTTCCATCCACGTTGAAGCAAATGGTGGGTTATTTCAAGACAAATTTTCTATAGGAGACACTGTATTCTGTAAGGACCTGGAGAATAGAACCACGATGGCCAGTGAGAGACATGAAGACAGAATCAACTCAACATTAAGATCAAGCTTCCTATAAATCTGGCCACTACAAAGAAGACAGTCTCCATCAAAAGAAGAAATCTTATTTACCAACCCACTTACCAAAGCGGAAGCTTCAAAATCCTGGAGGTCCATGGCTAAAGGGTTCAACCTCTGTGTCCCTGGGACTTTGTGGGTGCCTCTGTTATCACTTCTCACTCAGCCCACCTCTCCAATCCTTGAATTAACTTCATTGAAGTTAATTTCACTGAAACTACCCTCTCTAGTCTCCAGCTTCTATTCAGCTTCTCCTCATTTTTACCTGGTTCCTTAAGAAACATTCAGCTACAAGTGACAAGAAACTAACTCAAGTTTGCTCTAGCATAACAGAATCTCCTGGTATGTGTAACTGGGAAGTCCATTGCTATACTGACTTCAGACACAGCTGGATCTCTGGCCTAGATTCTAGGGGCTCAAACAATGTCAACAAATCTTTTTCCCCATCATTTAGTGCATTTTCCTTTAACTATTGGCCTAATGATCAGAAAGCCCTCTCCATGTAGCAGGAAAGATGGCCTCTGGAATCCAAAAGCTACATCCTTTCATCTTGAGGGAAAAAAGAAAGAAAAATAATCCTATGTCGAGGGGTCCATATGTGAAGTTTCAGGGGAGGAATCTGATTGGTGTTGCTTGGATTATGTACAACCCCTGGACCAATCATGGTGAAGAGTGATAGGGCACTAAAATAGGCTGAGTTTTGGTAATATATCCACCTCTTCTGTGAGGGTGGGCCAGGGCTTGAGGGCAGGGCACTTTTCTTCCAAAAGGCAGACGCTAGACAAACGCAACAGATACCTTCTATGTCTCACTATTTCAGTAACTTCCTAAATGCTCCATGTTTCCCCCAGTTCATGCTTTTCTTTTCTGGAAAAATCGTTTTTCAAAATGGCAATTATAATTCTCTGTCTTCTCTTCCTAAAACCTTAGATAGCACCTATTTGCCTGCAAGATAAAGTAACAACTTATTAGAATTTGGACTCTATCTACCTCTCAGTCTTATTTATCCCTCACTGCTCTCGTGACCAAAGCTCTCAACATTCTGAATTGCTTGCAATTCCCTGAACATCCAAGATCGTTCTATGCCTTCAACTCGTTTCTCACCTTCTACTTCACTCTCTTAATCCCACTAATTTCCTTTCAAAGTTAACCCAAGCATCATCTCATCTTCCAGCCTGTCCTGCTCTCCCTCAGGTAGATTTATCCATTTGGGCTGTGTGAACACCTCTGTCTCTAGCTTATGTATCCCCTTATGTGCCATCTCTCTGTCTAATAGCCTGGGAGTTCCTAGAGGGCAGGGGTTGAACCTTATTCATCCTTGTGTTTCTGGTAATTTCCTGGCAGATAACAGGCACCTAAAAACAGTTTTAAGAGAGAGCAAAAGGGAGAGAGGGAAGGGAAGGAAAAAGATTCCTGAGGGCCTTTCTTTTCCTCCTAGATAAAAAATAAATGTTGAGAATTATATTCTGGGTAAAAGGGCCTGTCTTGGTGGTCTAAGTCAAAGTAATGAGTAATAGAATTTCAGGCTCAGTCATGGTGGAAGGTAGATGCAGGGAACATGGGAAGAAGGGAAAAAACGGTCTTCATAATGTCTTTTTTTGTGTGTGAACCAGGTGGACCAGCCACTCGCCCACCCATGCAAAGTGTGAGCCTGGCCACAGGCATGTGAAGCATCATCTTCAGTGATGTGCTGTGGCCACTCTGTTTCTGGCTCACTTCCAACTGAGCAAGCATGTGAAGAAATGAAAGTGAACAGAGAATGTAAAAGGTGACCTAATTCTCTGCTGAAAGCATTTCCAATCATAGGTCTGGATGTATTTTAATTATACCTGGACACAGGAGCCCTCACCCAGACATAACTGAAGTCCCGCGTGGACTGTCACTGTGGCTGTAAAGATTTGTCTAAGCTTGTGGTTATCTCAAGAGCCTGACATCACACTGATCATTAAGCAACAGTGTGGAGGCGCAGCTGGGCGTTTCCATGGCAACCTGCACTGGGTTCGCCTGCAGAGCTTGGTAACAAGAGCATTTTATTATGGGTCATTAAGGGCAAAAGGCTTCATTTACATTATTTCCTGTAAAATCCTATTATTTCAGGTGTTACACTCCATCTCCATCAATGCAGCGCTTCCAGAAGAAATCATAAATGCGGATTATTAAGTAGAGAAACAATAACAAGCTTTAGATAAACTGTAAACCACATTGTTCAATAGATGAGAAAAGCATTTCACAATAGGGATGTGGGCTAAAGAGGCACCCAGCATTCTCTGAAGGCAGAGAATTCCTGTTTGTTTGTTTGTTTGTTTGGGGTTTTGTTTTTTGTTTTTTTTTTTTTTTTGAGTATTCTTATTCTGAAAAGTGAACCATCTTTCTTTTTATCATTTGTGCCCCAGGTCTGAGTCATACTTTAAGACTGGTAGATAAGGATTCTTAAGGATACTAAATAAGTATTGACAAATCTGGCTCTGCTGTTTTATACTTTTTTTTTTAATTTTTATTTATTTATGATAGTCACAGAGAGTTTATTTATGATAGTCACAGAGAGAGAGAGAGAGAGGCAGAGACACAGGCAGAGGGAGAAGCAGGCTCCATGCACCGGGAGCCCGACGTGGGATTCGATCCCGGGTCTCCAGGATCGCGCCCTGGGCCAAAGGCAGGCGCCAAACCGCTGCGCCACCCAGGGATCCCCTGTTTTATACTTTAAACATAATTTTTTTTTTGCGGTAACAACACTTAATACGAGATCAACTTTCATAACAAATGTTTAAATGTATAGTATGGTAATGTAAGGCACAATGTTATACAGCTCTCTAGAGCTTATTCATTTTGCTTCAGTGAAACTTTATGCTTGCTGATTAGCAACACCCCACTTCCCCCTCCACCTGCCCCTGGCAACCACCATTCCACTCTTTGATTCTGCGAATTTGACTATTTTAGATGCTTCACATTAGTGGAGTCATGCAGTATTTGTCTTCCTGTGACTTGGCCGGTTTCTTATCCTCACCAGGTACTGAGTCTTCAGTGTCTTATATTCCAGAGTAGCCTTTCTTTCCCAGCTCTGCCAAATCCAGGAAATGGTAGCTTCTGTCCGTGATCAAGTACTTAACACCCTCTCCCTTGTGTATCTATGCTTGGGAGTAAGGAAATTAGGCCTTCAAGCTGACCCAGCATCTTTCTAATAGCCCAGGCCCCTGGCCAGCATTGTAGGCTGACTTGGAGCTGATGGACAGTGATTGCCTTGGAGCTGTGATAACACCAAGTCAGCTTGAAGGCAGGACCCTAAAATGGCATTCATTCACTCTCAGCTCCACCTGCTGCCTATAATTAAGGATATCAATTCTACAGAGGCAATATCACAAATGCCACTGAATATGCTCTAGCTTCCAAATCTCTGTGACCTAACAATAGTTAATTTAGCCTCTTCTGAATGGTCACAAGTTCTCTTATGATCAAAAAGACTCTGGGGGGTCTTGTATCCCAGAATGACAGCTGAGATGTAGAGATAAACAACAAAGGGTCTAATCCTTACATTTCCTGAGTTAATTTAGTATGGTCAGGAATACATAAAATGCTTTCCTGTTCAGAAACCCGCTTGCCTAAATGAGTGGAACAATGAGCATGTCATTGAATTAGTTCACGATTTCACTGGCATTTTACACCACCCTCCAAGGATGGCGGTAATCAACTTCAGATGACCCAAAGTGGAGCATTGGCAGAGAATGGCTAATTGTCAATGGCTCACTTATAGAGAATAGCCAGATCATATTCAAAAAACAAAATACAAAACTATTCCTCTCTCAATGTCCACCAGAACTGTTAAAACTAGAAAAAGTAAATTTTTTGTGTGTCAAATTCCACCTCCTAACTGTAGAATTAAGGAATGCTTATTCTGAATAGTATGAACTCTTCTTAGAGTTAAATGATACAAGGTAGGATACAGGTGAATGAAGACAATTTGATGAATGTTCTGGGATGTATTTCCTGATGTAACAGAAGGACTATGGAGGTAAATTCAGCGCAGGCTTCCTGTCGAGCTGTATGAGCCAATACACAGGACCTCCCGTATACTTTCAAGCCCAGAAGACACTCTTTGCGGGTTATGATGGAGAGATTATTTTACAAGTTCCCTTTTTGCCCCAGAAAAGGGGATCAGGTTAGCTTAGATTTGGAAAATGAGGTTATACTGCAGATAAACGATAGTGGACATATAAACACATGGTGTATGTGGAACAGAGGTGAATATCAGGTTTAACTGGTGCTTTTATACCAGTGATTACCTGCTACTAAAAGGGGTGGGGGGCTATGTGAGTTATCAAATAACCCTTTAAGAGGATTCTAATTCAGGAAGTGCCTTATATGGGGAGGTGAATCTTCCAGCTCCCTAAATCAGTAAGCATATAATTAATTAGAGTTAAAGGGAAGCAAAGCTCTGAGGACAGGGGTTTCACAAGCAACTCCCAACAGCTGGATTAAAAGATTGGTTTAACCACAAATTATTGTCCCAAGTCCCTTCCCTCACCTCTGGTATATGTACAGTTAACTTTCATAAAGGGTTTCCAAGTGAAGAACAGCATTCCTTGGATAAAGATAACTGAATAAGAATGATATTTATAGGGGTTCCCTGGGTGGCTCAGCGGTTTGGTGCCAGCCTTTAGCCCAGGGTGCAAACCTCGAGACCCGGAATCGAGTCCCACGTCGGGCTCCCTGCGTGGAGCCTGCTTCTCCCTCTGCCTGTTGTCTCTGCCTCTCTCTCCTCTCTCTCTATGTCTATCATGAATAAATAAATAAAATCTTTTTAAAAATAAAAAAATAAAAAAATAATGATATTTATAGATAAAATTAACCCTTTGTAAACTACATTTTAAATTTCCTTTTTCTAGGATACATGGTATACTTTTTGTATGGACTACTAAAATAAAATTTGTATGTTTAAATATTATAAACAGAACAGAACATATACAAACCAGATTGGAGGAATACAGATATTTTAGACACAATAATGACAAACATAAAAGGAGAGGAAAAATGTTAAATAAAACTCAATTCAATAAAATGAAAAGGTTTTTTTAAAATTTAGTGGTGGTGTTTACTTCTAAATGTGCTGTTCCATTGTGAACTCTTGGTTTCTGAATTGTAAAAAAAGTTGTAGTGATATGCTTTACTGAAAATAACAATGGATTAATATTATAATAGTTTGAGCAAGGTGAGCTAATATAATTAACTTGTCTATTATGTCCTAAAATATTAAAAATTAAAAAAATCCTGCTCTGAATTAAAGGGCTGAGCTGCCTGTGGACACGTATCAGAGAAGATTCATCTCTTTCACTTACTTCTCTTACAATTAGTTCTGAAGAATATCATTATGACCACTTTGCCAGGTCTGTCTATCCTCAGTTTCTGAAGAAATAATCACCTCATCCAGACATGAAAGGCCGTCATATTGCCATTTGGCAGTACTGGACCTATGAAAAACTAAAAAGTGCTATTGAAAATGAAAGGCCCTATTATTTCAATTTTTTGGCATGGGCAGTTACTTGAATTATCTTCCATTCCTTTTTTTTTTTTAATGTTATAGCCATTTGTGTAATTTTTAAAAAATTTAATTAAAGTGTAGTTGACATATTATATTAGTGGCAGATGTGCAACATAGTGATATCATAATTATATACATTACAAAATGCTCTGCCACCATATAAAGTTATAATATTATTGACTATATTCCCTATGCTGTACTTTTCATCCCCATGATTTATTTATTTTGTAACTTAATCCTCTTCCAATCTTGGATTGGATGAAATGGTCAAAACAGTATACTTATAAACATCTTTATAGGCTAACTGGGAACAATCATCTTCAATGTTGATTAACAAAGAGATCTATAATTAAAATTCTGAGAGCTATCTATGCAGAGGAACAATTTTATATTGTTCATATAGAGCCTGAGTCTCAAGAGGTTTAAGGACCTCACAAATATATCTAATGATTTTCTGCAGCATCTTAATAAGGTAGTAGGAAGCTGGCATTCTGGCTCTGTAGCACAGAGGAGGATGCTAAGCCATAGTAGTAGGTGTTGCATTTATGCTGATAATCCACTGGGTGGGTCATATTTCATTTTTAATTTTATTTTTTATAAATTTTATTTCATTTTTAAGGACCTCAGATTCACAGAACTGAATTGCTTATGCTCATTAGTCCAAAACCCACTATTAGCATCCATCTGAAGAAAGTCCTTGATTTGCCCTATTACTTTTCCCTTCATCTCTATCTTCAATCCCATCCCCCTTCCTACTCTCCTAGAAAAATATAAAAATATGTGCTGTCTTAAGAATACCCAATGGGAAAAGAGATAGTCTCTTTCACAAATGGTATTGGGAAAATTGGACAGCTACATGCAAAAGAATGAAACTGGACCACTTTCTTATATCATACTGAAAAATAAATTTAAAATGGATTAATGACCTAAATGTGAGCCTGAAACTATAAAAATACTAAAAGAGAGCACAGGCACTAATATCTCTGACATTGGCCATAGCCACATTTTTCTAGATATGTCTTCTGAGGCAAGGGAAATAAAAACAAAAACAAACTATTGGGACTACAGCAAAATAAAAAGCTCCTTCACAGCAAAGGAAACAATCAACAAAACTAAAAGACAACCTACTAAATGGGAGAAGATATTTGTAAATGACATCTCTGATAATGGGTTAGTATCCAAAATATATAAAGAACTTATACAACTCAACACTCAAAATCATATAATCCAATTAGAAAATGGGCAGAAGATATCAATAGACATTTCTCCAAAGAAGACATATAGATGTCTGACATTTTAAAAAATGCTCAACATCACTGATCATCAGGGAAATGTAAATCAAAACGGCAATGAGATAGCACTTCACACCTGTCAGAATGGCTAAAATAAAATTTAAAAAACCACAAGAAACAACAAGCATTGGCAAGGATGTGGAGGAAAATAAACCCTTGTACACACTGTTGGTAGAAAGGCAAATGGATATAGCCACTGTGGAAAACAGTATGGAGGTTCCCAAAAAAATTAAAAGTAGAACTACCCTATGATCCAGTAATCACACTACAGGATATTTACCCAAAGAATACAAAACATTAATTCAAAAGGATACATGTGCCCCTATGTTTATAGCAACATTATTCACAATAGCCAAATTATGGAAGTAGCCCAAGTGTCCATTGATAAATGAATGGATAGAGAAGATGTAATGTGAAATATATGTATTTTACTCAGCCATAAAAAAATATGAAATGTTGCTGTTTGCAACAACATGGATAGAGTTAGAGAGTAGAATGCTAAATGAAATAAGTCAGGCAAAGAAAGACAAATATCATATGATTTCACTTATGTGTGGAATTTAAGAAACAAAACAAATGAGCAAAGGGAGAAAAAAAGGAGAGGCAAACCAAGAAACAGACTCTTAACTATAGAAAACAAACTGGTGATTATTAGGGGGTATGTGGGTGGGGGATGAGTGAAATAGGTGGAATAAACAGTACACTTGACATGACAACCACTTAGTAATGTACAGAATTGAATCACTATATCGTACACCTGAAACTAATATAACACTGTATGGTAACTATACCGGGATTAAAATTAAAAACTTAAAAGAAAAATGTGTCCTTTCGGGTCGACCATCGATAAGCATATGCATTTATGGCCGAGCAATTTTGCCCTGGAAATATACCTCAGAAAAAAAGTTTGTGCACGTTCATAAAGAATTACATACTTATTTGTTTATCACAGAGTTGTTTGGGAGTAGCAAGGGAATGGAAGCCACCAGTATGTATCACTAAGTGGATACATACATAAAATATGGTTTATAGATATGACTGCATACTATGTAACAGAGGTAATGAATTAAATTCTAATACAGTAGCATGAGAAATGTATTAAACCGAATGATATCTAGGCACAATGTCATCTAGGTAAAATTTTCAGACCACGTGTATGAAACAATGCTAAATATTTCTCAGATACATGTTTATCTCTCATTTTAAGAGAAAACTTATAGTTTATCAAGAATGAAGGGAAGAAAGGAAAGAAAAATGTAAGGGAAAGTGGGGGAAAAATCAGTCAAAGGGTCTATGGATGTAATTTACTAACTTTGTACCAACACAATGCTAAGTTATTATAATCATTATCTTATTTCAAACTTATGATGTAGATACTGTTGTTCCCCTACTAAAAGTTGAGCCAAATGAAGCTCAAAAAGGCTAAAAATATCACCTAAGAGTTCACTGCAAGAAAGTGGCAGATCCAGTTTACAAAAGCAGATCTGGCCCACTAGTCACCAAGTCAATTTTAAACCACTCACCTCTGAGAGCTGTTTTTGGTAGAGGCAAGATTGTCCATTTTCCTATAGCCAGTTTCCTCTGTTCTATACAATTTTACACTCTGCTTTCAACTGTTAGTTGTTTTTGTTTCCCAAATTCCTGGAAGTGAATATAAAAAGTAGTAGACAGAAGTTTAATAGACCTTGTTATGCTTCTGACCAAAAAATAAATACACTTGCATCTGATTTATACTTTAATGTCTCAATAATTAGGTTAGCATGAGTTGATATGGAAGAAACCAATAAGCCTAGATACAGTGTTAAAATTTAGTTTCTGGACAAGACAATAGAGTGATTCCAGAGTGGTGGCTCATCTGCTATCCTAACATACCTAAAAATCCTACTTGACCATATATATCATCTCTCTTTAAACTTTATAGATTGTTCTTAGGAGATTAATAAGGTTCTGAGAGTGGATGCTGTGTTTCTTAGTAATATAAGCTATTGCATATTTTGTCTTTAAAATATTAAGGAAAATATTAATTAAGCAGAATAATCAATTAAGTTATTTTCTTTGAAGTTTTATGTGATGCTTCCAGGTTGTTAGAAATTAAATTTAACAATGACAAAATCTCTTAGATATTAAAAAGAGGGTGCAAAATGTCAGGTCATACACTCGTAGTTGAGTTGATTCTTTCTATTCTCTATAATTGCCAAATGGAAAAGGCTTTTGGAGAGCTCTAGCAGAGATAACATAAAACCTGCTTCTGATCACTGAAACAACAAGAAAGATGAGAATGGTAACATTGATGACATCACCAAATAATATAATGCTTGAGATTTTTACTTTTCAATTAAGTATGTTCAGTATGCAACCAGAGAAAGAAATAGAAAACTTAATTAGGAAGCCACAATAAAAAGTACTACTTATTGATAATCTCATATGAATGCTCAAAAGCTAGGAGGAAAAAAAAAAGAGAGACGTGGTTGGAACTAGAGGGTTTAATGCCAAGTGAAATAAGTCAGTTCGAGAAAGACATACTATATGATTTCACTCATATGTGGAATTTAAGAAACAAAACATGTACATACATAGGGGAAGGTAAGTAAAAATAAAATAAGATGAAAATAGACAGGGAGGCAAACCATAAGAGACTCTGAACTCTAGGAAACGATGTGAGGGGTGCTAGAGGGGGGGTGGTGTAGGGTAACTGGGTGATGGGCATTAAAGAGGACACTTGATGTAATGAGCACTGGGTGTTATACTCAACTGATGAATCATTAGATTCTACCCTGAAACTAATAATACGGTGCATGTTAACCGAATTGAATTTAAATAAAGAATTTAAAAATTAAATACATATATACATACATAAATAGAATGCCTACTTACCCTGGGTGGCGCAGTGGTTTGGCGCCTGCCTTTGGCCCAGGGCACGATCCTGGAGACCCGGGATCGAATCCCACGTCGGGCTCCCGGTGCATGGGGCCTGCTTCTCCCTCTGCCTATGTCTCTGCCTCTCTCGCTCTCTCTCTGTGTGACTATCATAAATAAATAAAAATTGAAAAAAAAAAAAAAGCTATATCTTTAAAAAAAAAAAAAAACCTAGAAAAAAAAAGAAATTTGGGGGCTGAGGTGAGAGAGGACATGAAATGATGTGACATATGTTATAAATGAATTATGAGATTCATAGTTCCAGAAATATGAAAGAACTGAATAATAATGAGAGGACATAATTAATATTATCTCTTGAAAATTTACTGATACCTATTTTAAAAATCCTATATTTCCACCAAGAAGAGTCTAATTAAAGAATTCCACATGGACTTCATTTCTTTAGGTAAAAGAATGATTATGTTTTGAGGGCTATGAACCTCTTTTACAATTTTGGCAAAAGTTCTGTAACATCTTTTTCCAAAACACACATTCATGCCCATTTTGCATAAAATTCCAAAGGCTAATAAACCTAATACCCAAGGACTTAGACTACAAAGGTCAAATTGATAGGATACATAGCAACTCAGTCTAAATTTCTCCTACAAATTCTTTTTATAAAGTTTTCTAAGAAACAACTTGACATTTACCATCTTTCTGGGTGCACATATAGAATGAAAACCAATCATCTTACTTCAGGCAAGGTCCAATTTTGACATAATTAGATTTTGTTTATTTTACCGGAGCTGCCACTGAGTTTTGCAAATTGCAGACATCATAATGACACTTCCAGGAACTAGTGCTGAAGGAAACGAGATATCTGGTTACCAAGAAGGCTAGTGAAGCCTTGCGCTGTGGAAGGAGGCAGTATTATCAGGGGTTCTATCAAACTAATAGAAAGAACTGAGAGTTCATCAAACCTTACAGCTTTTTGAAAAAGTAAGTCTAGATGAGTGCTCCAATAGCATAGTTGACACTCAATTAAAAGTCTTGTCCAACCCCACGTCTGGTACATCATTAGGGTTTAATGCAATCATGTCTTGAGAGCAAATAGAAATGTTATTTCCCACGTGCACTGAATCAAATTAAGAACATTCGTAAAGCTGTGAAATCCATTCCTTGTGTCTTGGGATGTTCTAATGAGAAGTATTTATCTGTTAGGAAAAGCTTTAGACCCACCTGAATTTTCATCTCTGTTCCTCGGGATGTCACCAAACCAAAGATGCAAATGAGACCTAAGATAACATTAGATTCTGTTCAGTAGGCTCAGACACGACTAATGAAGGATGTAATTTTGTATATTCACGTTTTTTTTTAGTTGCTACTGTGTGGGTGATACTTAAAGCAGTGTGGCAAATGTAAGGTAAAAGATAATGAGAAGCAGGAAGATATTGTGAAGCTTGAATATGAAATCAGAATGACTGGGTTTAGTCCCTGGCTCTGTCATTTGGTAACTATGTCAGCTTGCACAATTTCTCTGGGCCTCAATTTCTTCATAGGTAAGTGAAGATATATTGTTTATCTGTTAGGGATTTTCTGGGTTTTTGCAGCTGTCGTCACAGCAAGGTATGGTTTTCTCTACATTGCAAATATACTTTAAATTTATTTTTTATATTCATTATAGTGATCAATACATACAATTTTAAAACTCAAATATTACTACAAGGTTTAAAACAATAACTATGAAAAAAGTGGCATTTTTTTCCCAGATTCCTGATCCTCAGGGGTAGCCATATTAACCTCATTAAGCCTTATTAATAAGAGTCATTAACTCTTTTAACTCTGTTTATTTGGTCCTTCAAGTTCACTTTTATAATATGCTTCTATCTATTTTTTGGTTGTTTTCCAACATTTTGTTACTACACATTGAATTTCCAAATTGGTATATGAGAATTTACTTCTCCTATGCCACTCTCAACACATACCTTCCTATTCATTCCCCCCAAATAGTCATATCACAATTTGTGATTAAATAAGTATTTAATGCTTATATTGTTATGACAATAAAAATGTTCAGAGCTGAGCTATGTAATTTAGTATGATTCTATTTTCTTAGGCAACTTTCCCTCTCTCATTTGTTATTTTTATGTTTTACATATATATTCCATCTTCTATTTACTTTTCATTAATTCCTTTTCCAAATCTCCACCTGAAATAGCCACTCAACATCATCAGATGCATCAGGTGATATCAGTTTCAGTTTCTCCCTTCCCACAACCTTCCTATAGTCCTTTGTCTTCTGGTTCCAGTCTTCACTGTTTCTAGGATCCTTGAGGACTTACCCTCACCAGCAGGCTGGTAATTCCCTTTGCTTCTCTCAAGCCATGTTTCCAAAATCAAACAATTTCTTTCTTTCTTTCCTTCCTTCCTTCTTTCCTTCCTCCCTCCCATCCTCCTTCCTTCCTTTTTTCTTAATAAAGTAGAACACATCGACTTGTTGCTTCCCAAGAAATTGTGTGTAAAAAGTAAATGTTTGAGACAGACTACATCTGAAAATGCTCAATTGAATGTTTGCTTGGGTATACAATCTAGGTCAGAAAATAGTCTCTTGCAGATGAAAGGGCATTGTTGTAATGTCTTCCAGCTTTCAATGTCATCCTTGAAAGACTGATGCCATTCTAATTCCCAGTCTATCATGTGACCTGGTTTTTCCTCTTGGAAACTTAAATATGTTTTATTGTTCATGAATGTAATGACATTTCAGGATGTTGTGAATTGTGCTGTCTCTTTCATTTTATCATGCTGCTGTGCATTTGAAGAACTCTTTTGTCCAAATACTCATGTTCCTCACTTCAGGGAAGTTTCTTTCAATTATTTCTGCAATAACTTCCTCCCCTCTGTTTTCCATTTCCTTTTCTAAGATGGTTGGTTTCAGTTTTCCTTTTATCCATCTGATCCCACATTATAAATAAACTTGGTATCTCCACATCCAAATTCCTGGAAAGGAAAGGTACAACCATGCTGACTTCACAAGGACTCCTCAGACTGGCTGGTTGGCCACTGTTAGTCCCAACCCTGAGCTCTCAGTAAGGTTATAAGGATCCAGCTACTCCTAATCATTTACATAACCAAGCAGAACAGAGATTCTTACTCCACCCACTTTTTTATTTTTTCCTTCCACTTTCCTTCCTCTTCTCCCTCTTTTTTTCCCCCTTTGTCTTCTTCATCCCTCATAGGGATGACCATTTAATTCTCCTCTTCTTTTACCCTTTTTTTTTCTTTCTTAAACTTTACTATCTACCTGTATCCTAACCCTACTGGCCATCTGTCCTCATTTCAGTTCTATGGCCTCCCACCTGTCCTCTCTATAGGCTCACCTGTCATATTAGTTATAGCTACAAACCTAGCATTCTGGAACTAGAAGGGCTCCATTTACTGATGAGGAATTGGGCCCAAAGAAGTTGGGCTGATTTGTTAGTGGCAGTAGGACTCCAATGCAAATTTGCTAACTCTGGATTTATTGAACTTCCCATTACATAACAGTTCAGGGAACCTCAACACAAACCTTTAGGCAATGCTCCTATGCATTTTGTAGTACAAATCCCACTGAAAAGATGGATTTTTACATTGTGCTTGAGTTAATAACTAAGTCTTTAAGGAGTAGCCCCTATATATTCCAGAAGTAAAATAAAACAAGTAAGAGTTTCTAGTAAATGCTAACATTTATTGAATACTTACTATGTGCCATTCATTTTTCATGTTATCTTATTTAAGCCATATATTAACTTTATGTAATAGTCTCATAAGCTCTGATTTCAATATGATAAAAGGCAGAGAAATTAAATTCTTGTCATAGAGAAATAGGAGGAACTTATTCATAGGTCTGTCTGTTTCTCAAGTCCATGCTGTTAACTAATCTATGGTGCTTCCTGACAAACACTGTTTATGGCATTATTGTAGCCTGCTAGACAAGCTCAATAATCCAAGAGCATGCACAATTATAAAATAGGCTTCAAAGTATTCATATCCTCTGAGGCCTATTTAGCAATACCTGCTTCTCCCATTTCTTTGTAAATCTTTAGATTCAGGGAGGGACAGATCTCCCCAGGCCCATGTATATCCTTATTCTGAGCCTTCCCATTCTTATGGAAAAAGGTAAATATAGCAAAAGTAGAGTGTTCCAGATTGTTTCCAGTCTGGCTTACTTCTTTTAAGATTAAAAAAAAAAAAAACATTTGGTGAAGTGATATTTTTAAGGTTATTATAATAATTATATCCAGCAAGCTTCTTAAGGTTTATTTGAAGTGATTTGCATCAGTCCAAACTCCTGGTCTGCTCTCCAGGTTTTTGTGATTGCTGTTTTGAGCTATAAATCTAGCTTGGCTAATGGAGGATAATAAACAAAGTGTCCTTGCTTTCTCTCCAATATAACTCAGCTGTATATTACAAAACCTTGATTCTGCCTTTAGACATGTGTTGACCAGCTTGTCAGAATTTCCACTGGCATTGTATATGAGGGTGGGCGGAACTGCTACAATTTAGATGTAAGTGAATTAAAAAAAAAAATCTTTCAAGTGACTTCAACCCCCTGATTCATTTTCAACTTGGAAAAAATACCATATACATGGTGGTCTATGAGAGCTATACTTTGGCAAGCACAATTTATAATTCATTATCCTTTTTTTTTGTCAAGGCAATTTTTAAAAAGCTATTTCTGTCCTCTTTCAAATTGACGTATTTCTTCTTTGACTGCCATATGAGCTTTATGCCTTATTTTCAACATCTTTAGGGTATTTTTTTCTATTGCTTTAAAGTGTAATGAACTATATATCAGATATTGTAAAATATGTTCTAGCCTTCAAAGCAAGCTAAATCTATCACCTGTTTCATAACAACTAAGGAACCGAGTGAATGTTCTGTTGTAATCTCCACAGTAAGAAATAGTACTTTATGTTAATAGGCTCCCAGGGTATTTCAGAGCCAGTTTGGAATCCAGGACAAACAATAGCTTTACTGTCAGCCTTGACACCCCCACCTTGACACCACCAGGCAAACCACAGGATCTGTGCAGAATGAGGGTTAGTAAGGTCCCTGAGTATAGTAGGTTGTTAAGTGCCTCCCAATTATATTTGTCTAGAACCTCAGAATGTGACTTTATGTGAAAATAAGGTCCTTGTAGAAGTACTTATTTGAGATCAACTCATACTGGGTTAGACCGGGCACTAAATCCAATGACTGATGTCCTTATAAGAGGAAAGACAGGGACACAGAAACACAGGGAAGAGTCAGGGATTAGAGTGATGCAGCTGCAAACCAAGGATTGCCAGAAACTAGGAAGAGGTAAGGAAGGCCCTTCTCTAGTGCCTTCAGAGAGAACATGACTCCATTAATACCTTGATTTTTAACTTCTTGCCTACAGAACTTTGAAAGAATAAATTTCTATTATTTTAAGTCATCCAGGTTAGGGTAATCTGTTACAACAAATCTAGAAATGAATACAATAAGGAACTCCTGAATGATGATATTGAAAAGGCTTGATCACAAATAAGAGTGTCCAAACACTGGGCAGCCCCAGTGGCTCAGCGGTTTAGTGCCACCTTCAGCCCAGGGCGTGATCCGGGAGACCCAGGATCGAGTCCCATGTCAGGTTTCCTGCATGGAGCCTGCTTCCTCCTCTGCCTGTGTCTCTCCCTCTCTCTCTCTGTTTCTCTCATGAATAAATAAATAAAATCTTAAAAAAAAGACTGTTCAAAAACTTAGGATTCCTGGGGTATATGCCTTTAAACAACTATGTATGGCTGTGGATAAGAAGAATGACTAGAGATGTAGCGTACAGTGACCAGACTGGGATCATCTCACTTCAAGCAAAGGGTGGCTGCTAAGGCAGTGACGAAAACCTAAGGTTGGTCTGAACCTTGGAATGCAGGATTTGAGCTGCAAAGGAAGGAACAGACTTCACAAATATTCCAGGATGGAAGAACCTCAGCAACCTGTTTATCTTCTCAGCTGCATCAGCACATGTATACATAGGACAGTTGAACCCAGTCTGATAATTTTGTAAACAGTTCAACTACAGTAAGTGGAAAGACTTTTACTATGAATTACAGGAAGGTGTTCATTGCTGTGGGAAAGCCAAGCTCAGGAATGGAGCCAGATTCCACTCCGTTTGAGAAGTACCATTTCACACTGGAAAGCACATGGACTTTGGTATTGATGAGACATGTGTCAACATCCTGGCCCCTTCACTTTCTGATTGTAGTATTTTAACAAAACATCCTGGCCCCTTCACTTTCTGATTGTAGTATTTTAACAAAATGCTGTGTGCCATGATATCCTCACTTAAAATGGGAATAAAATGTATCTACCTTATAAAGTAGTATTGTAGTATTTTAACAAAATGCTGTGTGCCATGATATCCTCACTTAAAATGGGAATAAAATGTATCTACCTTATAAAGTAGTTGTAAGGATAAATTGAGATAACATATGCGAAACAGGTGGCATACAGCAGGTGCTCATTAAATGTTACTTCAGTCCCTTCTGTTCCTGGAATCCAGGGAACTAAACAATAATTGCTCTCTTCCTTTCTTTCACACTTGGATCCTTAAGAAACTAGACAGGATGTGATTTCTAAAGAAATAATGAGGCTATGTTTGGTTACTTATGCTTGTATGATAATGAAATTGATATATTGTTTCCCTATTTTATGGTCAAGGATAAATTATTTTTAATAGTCATGCTTAAGAGTTATTTATAAGGGGTGTTCCAGAAGGCAGTGATTTAACTCAGAAGCAGTCCTCAATGCCTCTATGGTGAGGAGTTAAATTTCCTTGGCAGCTTTGAGCTCCTCTTCTAGAATTGAAGTGCTGGTAAGGCAAGAAATTACAAACGGTATTCTTGTAAGCAGCTTATTGGTCCTAGACTATGATAGAACAAAGATATCCTAAGGTAAGACAGAAAAGGTAGTAGTTGAAACTTTACTCTTTAGTTCTGGAAAATCATAAATTCTTCCCAAATTAGTAACTCCTTGCATAGACTTTTGCAGCCCAAACACTCAAGGCTTTTAGAAAAGATGGTTTTCAAGTCTGGATTCAACCTACGATCCAACACCAGAGCGTCTGTCAGGCTCAACCACATAGTGCCTCCCAGTGTCTCTTCTGCATGAGTGTCCTCCTGTCCCTCTCTTGATAACAACGAAATTAGACCAAACCTTTGCCTCTAAATTTTCATGTGTGTGTGGTGGTGGTGTTGTGTTTTATTTTTTTTTTCCAGAGGAGGAGGTTACATTCTGATCCTACAATAATTAAATCAGAAAGGAACAATGGAGGACGTTTGCTTTACTGAATCAGGTGAGATGAATTGTTATGAAGTCTGGAATTCAGCTTGCTGGAAAGGGAAAGGGGGGCAGAAGAGTGGGGAAGGATGAGGGAGATGGGAAAGGAGAGAAGGGACAGACAGAGGTGAGGAGGGCAGGCAAAGAAGAAAAAACTATAATACTGAAGAGAGAGAATGTGGAAGGAGCACTTTAGGGGGTTGTTTGGCAAACACAGCTCACCTTTCCTATGCCCTCCCTGGTCTAAACTTGTTACCTCATTTCTTCCTATCTACCACAGAGTGAAATACTGCAAGCAATGACCTCTCAGAGCTTAAATCAGGCCCTGTAATTAGTTCATTATGTGCTTGCTAGAGGCTTCGCTTAGAAGAAATTATGTCCAGGACAATAGCTGACTAACATACAAAATACATACTAAGTATTAGTCACTGTCCTCACAACCACCCCTGAGGAGATAACTATTTTTATTTTTGACTTAGAAAAATGAGGTTTAGAGAGATTAAGAAACTTGCTTAAGGCCTTATAACTAGTAGAACCAGCATTCAAACCCAGCTCAGTGATTCAGTACCCCATGCCTTTAACCATCAAGCCACACTGCCAGCCCTAGAATAGAGAAGAGACTGGAATGTTCTCCCTGGGCACAATTCAGTAGCAGTGCATGGGCCTCAGTCCCTGGAAAGAGTGTGGTGAGGGGTTTGCTTGAAGAAGCAACAATGTTTTCTCATTCCTCACGTTTCCTTGCACAAGAGATTTTTACTCACTTTCTTTTATTTATTTGACAGAGAGAGAAAACAAGCAGGTGGAACTGCAGGCAGAGAGTGAGGGAGAAGCAGACTCCCTGCTGAGTGGGGAGCCCAACTCAGGGCTTGATCCCAGGACCCTGGGATCATGACCTGAGCCGAAGACAGATCCTTAACTGACTGACCCACCCAGGCACCCCCTCCACCCACTTTCTAGGAGGGAAAGGGTGGGAGGAGCATCCTTGCTTCTTTCTACCTCCTTCACTGACCTCCTCAGAGGAAGAGGAACAAATTCTCTGACGTGGAAGCGGAGCAAGAAAGAACCCAGTGCATTTGGCCCCACAATTTGATTTCTCCTTCCCTCAGCCTGTTTCCAGTTTACTCACTGGCTCCTCACTTTTGTGGTAAGCTTTCCAGAGCAGTCTCTGTCCCTGGAGGGGAAGTTCTCCAGGATGGTCCTGCTGAGTCAGGAAACAGGAAGGCAAGAATTCCTAATTGTCTGTGGACTGAAGCAAGCCCATTTGGCCGCACATGTGGAGCTGTGCTTTGCAGCCATTTTTATCAGTAAGAAAACTGATGGTTTTATCTCCATCTTTCTGGCTCTTTGGTCTCAGTTCCCAACTTCCTTAATTCACAATTACCTCAATTCAAAGTGGGAACATTAATACCACTACAGGATTGGCCTAACAGTTAAATGAGATAAAGTATTTAAATCTCTTTCCTCCTAGCAAGCATTTAACAATTGCTTCCCACCCCCCCCTTTTCTCCTTCTCTTAGTCACAATCTAACTTTATGACTTGTTTTCACTCTAAATATATTTCTTCCATCTTGTAATCTCTCATTGCAAAGATTTAATTCTATTCTTATTATATCTCATAGGTTTTTGGCAATAAAACTATTTGACCAAATAAGAAGTCTTACAGAGTTGGTATCTTCTGTAAATTTGGTCTTCACATCTTAAATCTTTGAGCATATTTATCCCATTGGAAGCGTCTGATGTAATTGTTTTTAGCAGCATGTAATTTTTTAATCACGCAATTGGATTATAATAATTAGGCTCTTGAAAGGAGCTGCAAAGTAAAAATTTGAACACATAAAATAATTTAAACCTTTTAGACTTCAAAGTTATTATTTTGGGCTTCATTCTGTGTACCATATTACTTAAAGACAGTGAGAAAGGGCTAAAGTATCTTTAGATTTGAAGCAATTCAGTATCATTTGAATTTTATTATTCAATTCTTTCACATTTGTTCTGATAAGAGAGCTAAAAATCTCAGCCTTCAGAGGCCAGACAATGCTGTTTTCCCAGTGGGTCCATGATTAAATGTCTTCTCATGTAGAAAGAGAGCAAAAACAAACAAGCAAACAACAGATGACAGATGAGAGCTGAACATTTGTCCCTGATATGCAGCATGATTCTCTTTTGCTTTATAACTAAAAGTAATAAACTAGTATGTGACATTGGAGTCAATAAGAAGTTAGCCCCAGCAAGTAGATCTTGGCAGTTCTGCTTTTAGGTCCTGTGCTTAGACCAAGTCAGAAGATACACCTTACAGGGCCCCTTGATCACAGAGCTTACAAAGACTGTACCTCAGGATGTGACCAAGCCTTGAATGGAGCTTTATGGAGGAAAATACTCCATAAGTATTAAGGAGATTTATTAAGACAGATACAGGGAAGGTTCTTCTTGATTCCTGGCTCAGAGCTGGAGCTTAGCTATGCTAACAATGATAGGAAATGATGACGGTTCTAGCTGAGCATCACGTAAGGCATTTTTGGGCCCTTTTCTTGGAAATAAATGATGGTGAGGCCACACTTCCCAGGATGAACTTGCTCAGTTTTGAATTCTCTAGTTTTTCTTCACCTTTTGATTTCTTCTTGCATTGATCCCAGATCAAGGAAAAGAAAAAAATAACAGAAAAACAACTTTATTTCCTTGAATTCTGGAGTGTTGTGCGCCCTGAGCCAATGATGGAGAAGAGTCTTGTAGTTAGGAGAGGGAGTCTATCTTTCTGTCCAAAAATCAACCCTATTCTTTAGGAAGAGTCACAAAGGTATGGCCCTTCCCTCTCTCCCACTGATTTGAAAGTTGAGAAAAGCAGAATTAAACAGAAACCGGGAATGGTGATAAAGACCCAAATTCCACTCTCTGTAGTCATACCTCCTAGTTTTAAAGGTGAATAATTCCATGTTTACCTATCCTTCCTAAAATGACATAGGGATTATGTCTGCCATAACTTTCAAACCACCACCAGGGTTGAGGATTTGAAACAAAATAAAGATGCCATTTTCCAATTTTTGGAATAACAAGTTGTGGGTATCTCTAATCTGTAGTGTTTGTAGTATGGTTTACTTATTATATTGTGAAGAAACTCCAACATCTTTTTTTCTTTACTAACTAATGGAAAATACCATTGAGACTGTAGGAAGGTTACCCACTATCTATTTAATGATTGCCTCTGAGATTACTAATGTAATTGACTTGCTGGAAGAGTAATGACATTAACAAAGTGCCTACTTGGAACACAGCTTAGCTCACCAGAATCAAACAGGAAGACCTACAAATCCTAGGTAGGTATAGAACTGGTGATACCGTATTTATGAGTCAAATATTTCCAACATTTCAACGGAGCATAATAGAAAAGACATATGCTTTCAACTGAGACAAAGGCTAGCAGGACTTGTGCAGCAACTTTGGCATTTCCCTTCCTTGGGTTTAGCAAGAAAAGGACTGATCTCTAGGACTTCACAGTAGGATGAGGGAAGAAGGTAGAGTTTGAGGGAGCCACGGTCAATTTCATCTCTGGTCAAAGAGAGATCAGCTTTCTTAGGAAAGAAGGACATGGTTAGACCTCAGATGGGAAGAAAAATTAGGATCTGTGGCAAATTTCATGATATGTACTTATGTCATATTTTTATGCAAAAAAACAAGGCGATCAATGAAAAATAATCCAGTCATATCACCTGGGTCATTAGCTAACAGTCCCATTTGCTTCCTGTCCCATTGGAATAGTGGTGACAACTAAAGTTTAAAGACTTTCCACTAGTCCTGCTAATCATTTACAAACATCATAATGATATTAATCGGCTGTTTGTTTTACCTTTCCCCATTCCCCACAGAAAGAGGTAGCCCTTCACTGAGAAAACTCTGTAAGCTACTAAGCAGCTTGTTATGAAGATTCCAGTATTATGGGCATAAAGGGAATTGTTGCACAATCTTGTTCTAGACATTCAAATACTTAAAGTCATACGATGGAGGATTATGCAAATACCCCTGATTGCTTTGCAAAAGTAACCTGAGCCTTCCTGAGGAACTGATTTGTGTGGTTGCTGGAGAGACTAAAATTAGTTTGAGAGGCTCTTGGGTGTTTGGAAGCCTCTTGGAAGGCTTCCAGAGATACTATTTAGCCCTACCCACACTCTTCCTGCCCTAACCCCACTCCTGGATACTGACTGAGTGATATCTTGCAAAGATAGGGGTTATAGGTGACTATAACCTGTATTTTAGTTCGCGTAGTTCCACCCTTCTTAGCAAACTTCCTTCAAAAGGTTGCAACCTTTAACAAGATACAACTTACTTCCTGAGCTGAACTGTTATGCTAGCTGTACCTTGTCTTCTTGCTCATTCCTTATTCCTCAGGGAACTTGGAAAATTTTAATAACAGGGACTACCAGCTATGAAAATTTTAATTCATATGTCTGAAACAAATAGAAATAGGCTTAATATATTGCTTCTTTCTAGTCTTCCCTATAAAATGTCTTAATCTGGTATAAGTGACATATTCTAGAAAAATGTTTCTCAAACCTTAGCATACCACATGTGTCAAAGTCACCTAGAGGACTTATATAAACACAGACTGCTGGGCTCTATCCCAGGACTTTCTGATTCAGTACGTCTGAGTTGGTTCCCAAGGATTTGCATTTCTAATAAGTTTCTAGGTAAGGCTACTGATGCAAGGACCCCACTTTGAGAACCATTGTAGTATAAAAGCCAAATACCTGCAAGCTGGGGCTAGGGTGACTAATTCATGATGCTTCACCTGTAATTTTAGTACTAAAGGTTCCACATCCCAGTGACTCCTTCAATTCAGGACAAACCAGGACAGTTGGTCAGCCTAGGTGAGGCCAAAAATATTTCTAGCTTTTAAGCTAGAAATTCTGTACCTCTTACTATTTCTAAAAACCATTTTTGAGAAAGCTGTGTTATGATTTTATGATTTAGGTGATCAAAGGTTTTTAAAATCACTAGATTTAAAAAATACTCAACATATATAGCTAGTATCCATAGTTCTAAAATATGGTCTTAGAGTATCCTGTAATAACAGTAGTGAGCTCTAAGTGAGGTCCTAAAGCTCTGTGTGTCACTATGTTAGTACTTTGAATATATTACACCTAATTCCTACAACAGTACAGCTTACTAGGAATTATAGTCAATACGGATGGTGAACTAAGCTTGCAGAGGTTACAGGGACACAGCTGGTTACTCTGTATCTGGGATTTGAGCCCAGATCTCTCTTGCTCCCAAATTTGTATTCTTTCCCTTATGATGATCCAAGTGGGTATTTGTTTTGCCTAAGGTTTAACATTTGCCATCACTTAATAGGTATAGATGTTCAAGGCCAGTTTTATGAGGGCTTATTATTTGTATGTTCAATCTGAGATTATAGTACATGCCACCACCTAAAAACTGATGTCTTCTCTGGGAAGAGAGGGTTTCCAGACAGGCTTTCCTTAATTAAGAAAAAGTGGTAGAAGAAGAAAAACAGCTAGTTAATGCTTTTTAAAATAAAAAAATACATTATAGAAAGCAATTTCATTTTTTTTAAAGATTTTATTTATTTATTCATGATAGTCACAGAGAGAGAGAGAGAGAGAGAGAGAGAGAGGCTGAGACACAGGCAGAGGGAGAAGCAGGCTCCATGCAGGGAGCCCGACGTGGGATTCGATCCCAGGTCTCCAGGATCACGCCCTGGGCCAAAGGCAGGCGCCAAACCGCTGCGCCACCCAGGGATCCCGCAATTTCATTTTTTATTAAATTATTTCCCAAATATAAAGCACAATATAATACAGAATGAAATTTAAAGGCATACCCTTAAATACACATAATATCTTTATGAGATTTCTATGATAATTAGTCATCACTTATTCCTTCTCCCTTCTGGGGCACCTCTGATTCATCACAAAGACTTGCTGATCATGTCTCAGATCCTGATCCTGTCTTGGGACCTCCAGTAGCTGGAAACGAAATTCTTTCTACTGTTTCCCTTTCTGTCCTCCTACTAGAAAGCTATTGCAGGTTTCATTTCTTCCCCTATTCACCATTTTTCACCTTTTCTGAAAGAGCTATTTACCCATCTCTCTCTCTCCCTCTCTCCCTCCCTCCCTTCCTCCCTCCCTCCTACTCTATGATCTGTCTTTTCAAGGCCAGATCATAGAGGAAGAACAAGAAACCTGGTCAAAATATATAAGTTTCCCCCTAAGCCTCTCACCTTGATAATTTCCTCCCAGTCAGGAAAATTACCTTATCAACTCCTTAAACTCAATGAATTCTCTGACTGTTATCCCTACCCCACTGAACAACACCTTACAGTAAGTATAGAATCCATTTTTTAATTAATCTGTCAATTTTGTGATTCCAAAGGGCATTCTTCTTATTTTTGTTACTTTAAATATATTTGGATCTATCAGGAATGTTTTAGAGGACTCGTTTTTATTTTTTCCTCGTACAGGGTGTTCTTATTTCCTAGCTCTCAAGTTTATGTGAATATTATGTTCCACACCTGGTATGAAACCCTTCATAGTCACCCTTTTTTCCTTCCTAATTTCCATTAAACAGAATTACTTGCATGTTTCTAACCATAAGAAAATAAAAGTTATGAGGGTAAAAACTCTCAAAGATTCCTAGCACCTGTTTGACTCCAGTCAGTGACAGAGAACACATGTGGCCCTTTACTCCCACTAGGATTGTTCATCTGGGGTGGGCCCAACGACACCTGCTCATAGCAGAAAATCCAAGACGGGATGAAAAAAACGTCCCAACCCTGGAGCGGGCTCTATGGGTGCTTACTCACAGCTTACTTCACCACATCAAGCCTATGGGTTAGCCTCTTTGGCTCTGAGCCTGGATTTGCACCTACCTCAATTTTTTGTTTTAGTCTCAAACATGGTCTGTATCTCCAGGCTTAGACCAGTCAATCTTTGCCAATGGTTCATGAAAAAAAAAAAAAAAAACTTTTATTTTACCCAAAATTTTGGATAAAAGAGAAAGATGAAACTATGCATATCATCATGCCCATAATGAGGTACAGGTTGGTGAAGTTTTCAAAGAATGGGAAGGTGGCTGGGAAGAAGAATGGGTAATAAGTAGGCAGCAGTACCAATGAATTCGGCAAACATATAGCAAATTCCATAGTTCCAAGTTCAGCAAATTGCATCTGCATTCTCTTTTCTTCAGGCCAACATTTAAAAGTCAAATATCTTGAACCAGACACCAGGCAGGGGCAACATTTATTTTCTTTTGTTTTTCATAATCAAATAAGATTATTAACAGAAAACAGATGAAGCATAAAGGCCCAACATCATAAAAGATTTTTACTTAATACATGCCTCAGAAACAAAGTAAAAATGTCCTGACATTTAGCATTTCAAATTAAGATAATTGTGAAATAGTAATACTGAAACCAACAACTAACAGGGTTTCTTGTGTGTGTGTGTTTTTGAATATAAAATGCCTTTCGCTGTTTGCTCATAAGATCAGATTGCCCCTTTTGGGCAAAGATAGGGGAATGATATTTTAAACTCTGAACTGAACCTGATAAAAGCTGCTGATGGTTTCTTCCTTTTTAGGGCGTAGGCCAGGAGAGGCCCTGCCAGGCCTTGGGCCTTCCTCAGGCCATTTCCTGACCATGGAGCAAGCACTGTGGTGGGACATGGGTCTACTTTGTTTTTTGTTTGTTTGTTTGTTTGTTTGTATATGTTTTTATTGGATTTCAATTTGCTAACATATAGCATAACACCCAGTGCTCATTCCCTCAAGTGCCCCCCTCAGTGCCTGTCACCCAGTCACCCCATCCCCCGCCTACCTCCCCTCTCACCCTCTCGCTACCCCTTGTTCATTTCCCAGAGTTAGGAGTCTCTCATGTTCTGTCTCCCTCACTGATATTTCCCACTCATTTTCCCTCCTTTCCCCTATAACCCCTTTCACTATTTCTTATATTCCCTGTATGAATGAGACCATATAATGTTTGTCCTTCTCTGATTGACTTACTTCACTCAGCATAATACCCTCCGGGTCCATCCAAGTCAAAGCAAACGGTGGGTATTTGTTGTTTCTAATAGCTGAGGAATATTCCATTGTATACATAGACCACATCTTCTTTATTCATTCATCTGTCAATGGACACCGAGGCTCCTTCCACAGTGTGGCTATTGTGGACATTGCTGCTATAAACATCGGGGTGCAGGTATCCTGCCATTTCACTGCATCTGTATCTTTGGGGTAAATCCCCAGCAGTGCAATTGCTGGGTTGTAGGGCAGGTCTATTTTTAACACTTTGAGGACCCTCCACACAGTTTTCCAGAGAGTGGCTGCACCAGGTCACAGTCCCACCAATAGGGCAAGAGGGTTCCCCTTTCTCCACATCCTCTCCAACATGTATTTTTTCCTGTCTTATTAATTTTCCCCATTCTCACTGGTGTGAGGTGCTACCTCATTGTGGTTTTGATTTATATTTCCCTGACGGCAAGTGATGTGGAGCATTTTCTCATGTGCTTGTTGGCCATGTCTACGTCTTCCTCTGTGAAATTTCTGTTCATGTCTTTTGCCCATTTCATGATTGGACTGTTTGTGGGACTCAATCCCAGGACTCCAGGATCACCCCCTGGGCCGAAGGCAGGCACTAAACCGCTGAGCCACCCAGGGATCTTAGAAATAACTTATTAAACTCAACTGTTTGTTTGTTCATCCATTTTGAGTTTATCTTTGTGTCTGGTGTAAGAGAATGGTCTAGTTTCATTCTTCTGCACATGGCTGTCCACTTTTCCCAGCACCATTTATTGAAGAGACTGTCCTTTTTCCAGTATAGTCTTTCCTGCTTTGCCGAATAGTAGTTGACCATAGAGTTGAGGGCCCATTTCCGGATTCTCTATTCTGTTCTGTTGATTTATGTGTCTGTTTTTGTGCCAGTACCACACTGTCTTGATGATCACAGCTTTGTAGTACAAGTTGAAATCCAGCATTGTGATGCCCCCGGCTCTAGTTTTCTTTTTCAATATTCCCTGGCTATTTGGGGTCTTTTCAGATTCCACACAAATCTTAGGATGATTTGTTCCAACTCTCTGAAGAAAGTCCATAGTATTTTGATAGGGATTGCATTAAATGTGTACATTGCCCTGGGTAGCATTGACATTTTCACAATATTAATTCTTCCAATCCATGAGCATGGAATATTTTTCCATCTCTTTGTGTCTTCCTCAATTTCCTTCAGGAGTGTTCTGTAGTTTTTAGGGTATAGATCCTTTACCTCTTTGGTTAGGTTTATTCCTAGGTATCTTATGCTTTTGGGTGCAATTATAAATGGGATTGATTCCTTAATTTCTCTTTCTTCAGTCTCATTGTTAGTGTATAGAAATGCCACTGACTTCTGGGCATTGATTTTGTATCCTGCCACACTGCCGAATTGCTGCATGAGTTCTAGCAATCTTGGGGTGGAGTCTTTTGGGTTTTCTAGGTTTCAGAGCATCAACACAGACTTCTATTTAAGTTTCTGACTGGCAAGTTCCAAGGAATACAATCTTTTAACCAGTAACCCATCTTGACATCGTCCCAAAAGGCTGTAATAGCAGACACAAGTTAGTTGATTGGGCTTGCAACCAGTTCAAGTTCTCTCCAATGCTTCTTTCTGAACTACAGGTCTTTCCAGAAAACAAGCATTTTTCCATTCCAGAAAACATTGCTACAGAGAGCTGTTTATTTTGAACCCATGAGTGACATAAAAACACAGTGTTTCTATTAGGATACCAGTTTGGTGATGTTTGTTTAATCATTAACGTATTCTATTTTCTGGGTTGAATAGCTGAAAGTTACCCAGAAATTTAGAAAAGAAGAGTTTTAACCAGAACACAGATTAAAGAGCTAAAATAATCGATGATATAATTTTCCATACTATATTCAGAAAGTTTAGGGTTATTTAATATGGCCTACACTGAAGTTTGTATTTCACTATGCAGGAAGAAATGCTTCGCTAAGCAAGTTAATAGTGTATATAGTAAAATTACATAGTGTATTTTAACCCGCTAAACAGAAAAAGAAAAAGAATAAGGTTTAAGTATTTTACTTTCTCTTTTATATTTTATTTCTATAGAATTTGGGTAAAGGAGAATATAATGTTTTGTTTAAAAGTGAAGATTTTTGCATTGTGATTCATGCAACTTATGTTAGAACAAGAAAATGAAACAGTACATTTAGAAAGACTCAAAAGACTTTCAGAAGTTTTTGTCTCAACCTTTTCCTTCTCTAGCTTTTTAAATGCTATCATTTTCAATTAATTTGTGTTATACTCAATCAACATTCATATAATTATATTACAATTGTAAGTAACTTGATTTTTTAAAAAAGGCATCATATCTAAGAGGACAGGGAATAGTTGTATTGTGGCCATACTATGACCTTGAGTTGGCAGTATTATATCAAATTATTTTTTCTCTATATTAAAATTTTCTTTTACACAGTTCAACTGACATAATTGTGTGGAGAGGTGGGGACCAAAAAGTCAAACAGAATTTTTCCTGGCTTAGGCAACAGGACACTTCATATTTAAGACCCAAGGTATGAGGAAAGAGCCAGGTTAGATGGACCAGGAACCTGGCAGCAAGTGGGAGCCAAGTAAGTCAATAACCAGATACTGAGAATCTATTATGTCTGGATGAAGACCAGCTGGATGGAGGCCCAGCTGGTCTCCACTAAGGCAAGGGCAGTGACTGTCCTGCGTCTGACCCAGCCAAGAAAGCACAAGGAACAAACACTGGTTAAGCACAAGACAGTTGTACAACTGATGCTGTTAATAATATACCAGGACCACAGGTATAAACCAAGCCTATTCCAGACAAAAGAGGACTTACAGTTATCTAGTTAAAAGCCATCCTGAGCTGTGTAGTTTTAATATAATAAAAACTAAAAGCAGGGCAGCCCCGGTGGTGTAGCGGTTTGGTGCCGCCTGCAGCCTGGGGTGTGATCCTGGAGACCTGGGATTGAGTCTCACGTCGGGCTCCCTGATGGAGCCTGCTTCTCCCTCTGCCTGTGTCTCTGCCTCTCTCTCTCTGTGTCTATGAGTAAATAAATAAAATCTGTAAAAAAAAAAACAAAAAACAAAAAACTAAGAGCAGCGGGAATTGTCCACCAACATTTTCATTTTGCAGGTGGGGCAGCAAAGGTGTAAAGATACAGAGAGGACTCTCTTAAGGCCTGACCGCAAATTCCTGGCAGAATTAGGAGTAAGACTAGAACTTTCTGCTTCTAGCTCAGTGTTTTCCTAACGTGACACATATTTCTATAATGTTTCACTCTCTTCAAAGTGTAGCCTCAAGTTTCCCCCAGGCCATAACATTCAGGAATATAAACTAAGGTCATAGTAACAATAACAAATAATGATTTCCTGGTTCTTTGTCTACTTGTGATTTCAGAAATTCCAGTTTTACTTTAAATTCCCATTAAACAGTTTCTAGGAGACTCCTGGGGTTGGTTTATGTTTGGTCACGGATAAAATCCTCCCTATGTTGTGTACAATCCAACACTTCCCTCAGCTTCCACCTTCACACCAGAGTAGCACAATTTCCATGAATTGGAGATAGAGTCAGAGCTGGGTTCTACTTCCTTGCCAGTATTATGGCTTTTAATGCAGTATTTAACCTTTCTAGGACTACGATTCCCCTAGGCCTGAATTTTTGTGAAATGTGGCCTTTATAGCATTGCTTTCTGGAGCTATGACTATAAGTGAAATAATAATGTCCAATCACTTCTTTTTATTTGTAGTATTTCTATTCTATAAAGTCACCCACAAACATTTAAACAGCAAATTCTAGGCCAACGCTCCTTAGGGAAAAGAGTTAGATTCCTGTGAGCCTCTGGTCACATTTTTCTCAACTGAACAATTTATACCCTTGTTTTATGTGTGTTTCTATTTAAAGACACCTTATTTCATATATATTGTTGATTCCTTAACATTAAACTCATGGTCAACAGCACCATAACTCATGCCTGAATGAAGCTTATCTAACATACCTATATTTCCCTAAGGCAGATCACAGCTTTCTCCTGCTGAGGAACAACGGACAGCACTTTGGCATTACACTTGTGGGCCATTGCCAAACAGCAGAATCACCAACAAAAAGCACACAAAAATGTGAAAACATGCCACTAGACAGCAAAATGACAGTTGATAGCTTACCCTATTTGACCTCAGCTAGGAACACATGTGCATGCCAGGGGACTCAAATTTTTCTTTACGTTTCTCTATGAATGACTGAAAAGCCTGTGATTTTGGAGTCACAAATTTTAGTGAGTAGGCAAACATAGAATCTGCAAATAATGAGGATCTACTATCTATAAAGAGTTTAGCACAGTGCATGACATGGAACCCAAAGTAAATGTTAACTATTATTCTTGTGTGATCGTTGTTAAGAAAAGCCTGCCAAGGCTTAAGATGGGGGCAGGGGGGTACCCCCAACAATTGCTGAATACCCCAGTGCTACCTACTCCAGATATGAATCAAAGGAGATGACTTTTCACCAAGACAAACAGTAAGCTAGTTTAGCCCTGGTAGTCAGGCTTTATAACCCAGATAGGAAAAGTGTTAGGAATTTTCCCCAAAAGGCTCCAATGTCCACCAGGTAATGGACTCCAGAGAGCCTACTTTCCAGGTTCTCTGCGTTCAAGTACTAATTCAGACATCCTTTCCCCTTCCTAGATGCCACCTCTCTTCATTTGACCCTCACAAGGTATTTATATACTGCATATGCAAATGCACATGGCACACCAGAATGAATTAATGAGTTATCAAACAAATTCCACATACACTTTAACACATTCCAGTTTCTCATACAGAAAGTACTCAGATTTTCTGCTCCCTTCCTTTTATTTATTTTTGTTTTATTTCTCCAGTTCCTCCCTTAGCTCTCTCTGTGGCCTTGCATAGTCACCTATTCTTAGAGCAAGTTCTTGAAATGGCTTTAATTCCTCCTTTGGCTGCCCTCAGGGTTTTCTCTTTCCCCATCCTCTTTGACTCCTAAATTTCTGGCTTATTCACTGTCTCAAGTTCCAAATACTCCCTCCTCCAACAGATCCTCTTCCTGAAGATCTTCCTATAATTGAGTTTGTTGTTCCCCTCTGGCTGTCTTAAGTTCCGAGAATGGCCTCCTCCCTGTGCCCTCTCCTCCCCTGTCCCCCTTGGACAGGGTTGTTTTCTCTGGGGCAGGCCCAGACTGTCGCCTTCCCTCAGCAGGGGGTGTCTTTTCTCTACTATCTTCTTCCTGTGCTTTGTGTTGAGCCCTAGCTGCATTCCTCATTTCCTGCTTCCCCTTCCTCTCTTATCTCTATCTGAAATCCATCACCCTTAATGCATGTGATGTGTAGGTTTGGATTTTGCAAAAATTGAATTGTCTTAAAGTAGGTCATGTTGAACACTCTGTGTACGTCCTTTAGAGAACAGCTCATTATCGCATGGATTTAAAAACATTGCAGGTCACATCCCACCCTCTAAATTGCAACTAAACACAGGCCAGCCCATTGTGATTTCCAACCAAGTGTGTGCCTTAGATTTGTCTTTTAATACCAGTATCAGAAAGAGCTAATAGTTGCTTACAATTCTAGCGTTTTAAATATTATGCCCAAATATTAATTTGCTCTATGATCCTTGCTTCTTCCATTTCTACTACATATTTCCACTTAACCAGCCCTCAATTACTCTATTGAAACTACTGTCACTAGGGCTGTGAAGGACTTCCAAAAACATCAATCTACTGACCTTGCCCATTCTTCCTGCCTTCCCAGCACTATCCAACACTATTTATTCTTTATTATTCTATTTATTTATTTAACAGTCTCTGAGTATTTCTTTATACCAAGCACTGTTCCAGCCACGTAGGATAGGTTAATAAAACAAAGATTCCTGCCCTTGTAAAGGTTATACTTTATTAGACTGTAGAGGCAGACATCAAAAAGATAAATAACAAATTATTATTATTTTTAGGTAAACAAATTGTAAGTAAATTATTTGGTATATTAAGTGGTCCTATAGTAAAAAAAGGAAGATAGAGGAGGATAAGGCAGTCAGGGAGGTGCAGGTATTGGGAGGCTTCAGTGTTCAAAGAGTGGTCAATTCGAGATCACTAAGAAGGTGACAATTTAGCAGACTTGAAGGACATGAGAAAGGAAGCCATGTAGACACCTAAGGGAGCATGTTCCAGGCAGAGGCGATAGCCAGACCTGTGGCCCTAAGGTGAAGGATGTCTGAGTGTCCAAGAACTGGCAAGGAGGCCAGTGCCCTAGAGACAGCTGACGAGACTGTCCTAGGAGATGAAGCTAGAGAGCTAATAGACCTCTACCATCTTGGGCTTGTAAGCCCTATTTCCACATTCCTCCCTTGGTCTCCATAAATGCACTTTGCTTGTTCTCTTTTCAGTTCCTTCTTTTGCTTCCTGTTCCAGGGCCTTTGTCTTCAGTGGATCCCCTCAGAGTTGGGTTTTCCAGATGCTCTTTTCTCATCCTCCTCTGCTTCCTCATCATCTCTTCCTTTTTTATCTCATCTACTTCCTTTGCTTTTGTCATATGACTAATTCCAAACTTTTCTCCAGGTGACACCACTTCCAAGATACTGTTTCTAATTGGTGTTTTACCAACATCTCACACTCGAAATGTAATAAATCAGCTTTCTCTCAAGCCAGTGATCCCTGGGGTCTTTTCTATTTCCATAAATGAGAACTATTTCTTAGGCAATTTGTATTTAAAATCTCATAGTTACCATCATCCTTCGTATCGAATCAGTTCCTAAGTGCTCTTAAATCTATCTTCAGGCAAGAAACTACATGTGGGGATCATATGTCCAAGAAAAACATAATCTTAACTACATTTCACTTTTAGACTTTTATAATATTGTCATATGTACCTACAAGAACTATGGTTATCAATTTTTGATAATGAATTTAACAAATTAAGAATTACTCTTAGATTTTAAATGATTAGAATCACTTGAAAGTTTATAATAAAGGGAAATTTCAGGGTGTCATCTAGGCAAGGGTTTGTAAAAACAGAAAAATAGGATCTGGGGGCAAGCTCTACTTTTGGTGCCAGAAAATTCACATCCTGCCCTTTTCTGTGTCTTCTCTCATGTTCATTTGTCATCACTTAGACTACTTTGCAGCTCCTGCCTGGCACTATAATTCAGCAGTTTATCACAGATCCACTAAGAAAAGAATTCAAGGAATGAGTGAAATCCCTGGGAGTAACCTATTCACCCTCCAGCCTATTGAAAGATTACATGACTTAGAAGCCTGTAACTCTCTACCAGGCAATTTTTAAACAAGAACCCCATCATTCGCCCCCATTCCCATCTTGAGCCACAGGGTACAAGCTGCCTTATTTGCAGTTTTCCAGGCACTGTCATTTTCTCTGGCACTTTTGCAATAACAAGATAACAAGATGAGGGGTTATCTTTTGCCCTGCTTGTTGTCCCATTCTTTCCCTGCTTCCCTCCCTCTCTTCTCCCTTCCTTCTGAGGAGCTCTTACACCTGCCTTTAGTTAGATGGAGAAAGATAGTTGAATCACAGCTGTTCCGTATAAGTGAATGCTATTTCTCCTCAGGGGTGAGCCCTAATTGGGGCACATAATATGGTCTCCATTCCTGTTTGCATAACTGTCCACTTGTCTCCCTTTGAGGAGGAGGAGGCAGCCTCCAGGGAGGGGCTGTGCTTGCTGCACATGGTTTAAGCTCTGGCTCTGGAGTGTTGGCAAAGATTTACAAATGACATTGCAACAAGGTGGTGTCAGCAGCAGGGTCTTTATGCAGGGACTATAAGGGTGGATAGGGCAAGAGTGGCCCCAAACCCTAACAGGCAAGCAATGGCCTCACTTGGAGAGACAGGCCACTCAGCAGACATCCTAAAGGATTCCTATAGGTCTTAACGTTGAGGCTCAGGACCTGAAAGAGTCAGATAACAGATTCCTGGGTCAAAGTGATGAGAGCAGAGAAAAGGTTCACAAAGAAGTAAGGCCAAAAGTTTTTGCTCCCTTCCTATGGAGCTGCCAGTCAGCTTACAAAGGATATCTGGACCTCACAAAGGCTTTTCACAGCTCACTGACCATCTGATCTAAACCTAATGGTGAGACCAGGAATAGGTAGAGTTATTGGTGCTACCAATGCATCCTAAAGGCTGCAGACCTACTACATTCCTTGCATATCTGCGTGCAGAGTTTGTTTTATTCAGACTGGGGCCTATAGGTTGGAAACTCTTAGTAAAATTTTATTAGGGGCTCTGATTCTAAAGCCTAGTGCCTTCAACAGCTGTGCCTGCTTTGTGTCCACTCTTTATGTGCCCTTTCCACACCTATGTCTGAGGCTTATGATGCTGCCATAAAGCTGTTGTGAATTCTGGGCTGACTTCTCTTGAAGCCTCATGGTCTAACCTCTGAACCTCATCACACATCATTCTATGCAGCTTCTACTCCAGTATATTTCTCAATGTGGTATCCCTTTCCTGTGCTGTCCCATTTGGAACTGGGAATTGGGTTCAGAATAGGCATTGTTGGCCTGCAATCCCTGTGGAAAGCTAGCTCACATAATTTTTCCCAGGCTCTATTGTCTGTTCTCATGGGTAGGAGGTACCTAACACACCAAGAGCCAGGCAGGGAGTGTAGGCAAATAGTATGTTTCCTTACTATTAAACAAGAACCCCATCATTCGCCCCCATATAATGGGGATCTGGTGATTGGCCGTGGGGTGGGAAAATATCTGAGAGGAGGAGAAGCTCACACATAAAACAGAAACTCGAGGGGTAAACATCTAATAGTGGCCAAAACCTTGAGAATGCATAGCCTAAATATTCTTCATTGGCCTGAAAAATAGTGATACTGATTAAAATTAGGGAAAGCACATCAAGCAATGCAATTAGCCAATATTAATTAACAAATTCAATAAAAAACATTCAACTCCAATGAACCACAAATGTATGTTTTATTGTAGACTTTATTAAAAATTACCCGGTTGAACTTCAAAAAAAAATTTACCTGGTTGATTTGGCCAACATATGCATAAATTCATTATGCATATAACATATTCTAGAAAATACATTTGGTTCTTCTGTTTACTCTCTCTCCTGAGGACTGTCCTGGGTTGTTCAGCTTGTGTAATTCATCATTAACTAGTTAGCCTTTAACTGCTCCCATCTTATGAAGGAGGAGAATTACGGGAAGAGTATAAAGGGAGAAGTTTCTGGAAATGATATAAAACTAACATAACTTCCTGAACCATCCTCTTATTCTTTGGTGACCCGGATTGGAGAGTCAAGTGCACAGATGTGCTTAGGAGGCCAACAGTGCCAAGTGGCCCTGGGGCCTTAGAGGTGGAAGTATGGGTGCACCCAATTCCCACAGAGTTGAGGCTGAGCTCACTGCCCAGATGGTTGCAATAAAACCCTTCTTTCACATAAAAGAAAAACATTTTAAAAGATCCCTCTCATGTACAGTATTATCTAAGGCAAGCATAGGAAATCAAGTCTGAGTCATTCATTTAAATCCAAAGCACTATTTTTAGTTGACAGAGTCAGCTGTTACTTAACACTCTGTCCTGATCTCTGGGCCTCTTGGCCAGAGTTCTAATCATTTGCTGATCATTAATGAAATAGAAGAGACATGATTTATTAGCAAGTTTCAGTTTGAGGCCATGAATTCGTGGCATAATGGTCTTGTCCCTTCTCCCTCGATCAAAGTTCAGTAGCTAAGAAGCTGTGACCAAACATGGTTCCTACCCACATCTTTCTCATCTCCGCTCTTCCAGAAAGAGGCAGAATTTTATCAAAGAGCTTTCTTGTTTGATGCCACTATGTAAGTGTAATTTGAAAAGGCAGCATTTTGAAAACCAAGACATTTTTAAAAGGGGCTTTTGTTAAAAAATATAAAGCTGGATTTCCCCCAGTGATGTATTTGTATTCATGGATTACCCAGGCTTTCTGTGGCCCAAGCTTCTTACATATTCCCAGAAATTTGACAAAACCTTTCCAGAGAGGAAGCCTCTGGAAATGTCTCTTTGTAGCATCTCACTTGTCCTCAGGCTATTCAGCAAGATCCTAGAACTTGGGGACCAGGGGATGACCAGGAAGGGGTCAGGATTCAGGACCTCCTGGGGTGCTAGGCAGGAGGTAGGTCTTTTAGCCTCTCCCTGAGGTTAGGTTTATTGTTCTGGGCTGGCTGCCACTTAGGCATCTCCCATCCCACTTTGTTTATTTCACGGACAAAGCCTTCCTCTTGTTGCTTCTCAAGTTTCTAGATCCCAGCATAATGTGCCTGCCGACTGCCAGGAAGTGTTTTTCACCCCAGGCTGACCAGTCAGGGCAGTAACCACAGTCTGGAAACCAGAGAAATCCAATGGCAAGTTTGAAGCAATTTATTTGAATCTTAATAAATTTTCACAATAAGTGGAAAAAGTGGAAGTCAATTCTCCATTACTGAGTAAATTCAAAATATGAACAAAAACAATCAAAACTCCAATTTTTACCCAAATGTGTCACATGACTGCTTCAGGCTTTCCATATTATTGTGTTATTCAAATATGTTTCACCAAATGCAAAGCTATGGTCTCTCAGTGCTTCATTACCATCAAACATTTGAGAAGCTAGGAAAGTATTTTGGCAATATGTAACAAAAGCCATAAAAACATGCATATCTTTGTACAAATGATTCCATTTCTTGGGAGTTTTTTGAAATTTATCCTCAAAAAATAAGTAAATACTGTACACAGAAATTGAGATAACTGAGCGATCATCTTGAAAGAAACTGAATGTCCAACAAGAGATTTAGGATAAGTAATGGCTAATTCATGCTACAGAACACTATGCAGCCATCTCAAAGCTATATCTTTGAAGAAGGGTAATGGCATGGGAAATGTTTCATATTACAAAAAGAAGGGGTGTAGAGGGAGAGACAGAGACAGAAGACTGGGAAAAGAGGCAAGATCAGACAATTGCAGAGCTGAGGAGAACAGAATATGAACAGTAGTATCTTCAACACGTGGGATTATGAGACAAGGCTGAGATGTGGTTTACCACCTGGAATGTTGAGGTGAGCACATATGGACTCCTCTGAGGACTTGCCTATTTGCCCACTTACTCAGTTGGTTTGATGTTGGTAAGCTATTCTAGAGAATTGTAGAGTCCTGGGAAGTAGGTGGATGAAATTAAGAACAGATGGAGACCACATGCCCTCTGCTCAGATCAAGGAAAATACTTTCTACTTACCAACTGCCATACATGACTTTTTTCTTTTAGAGAGAGAGAGAGAGAGAGAGAGAGAGAGAGAGAGAGAGTTGGGGAGAGGGATGGGCAGAGGAAGAGAGAAAATCTTAAGCAGGTCCCATACCCAGCTCAGAGCCTGACGTGGGGCTTGATCTCATGACTCTGAGATCATGAGTCTGACACAACTTCACAACAGCCAAACTGTGGAAAGAGCCCAGATGTCCATCAACAGATGAATGGATAAAGAACATATGGTATACATATATACAATGGAATACTACTCAGCCATCAAAAAATGAACTCTTGCCACTTGCAATGACATGGATGGAACTAGAGGGTATTATGCTAAGCAAAATAAGTCAATCAGAGAAACAATTATCATATAATCTCACTCATATGTGGAATTTAAGAAACAAAACAGAATATCTTATGGGAAGGGAGGGAAAAATAAAACAAGATGAAATCAGAGAGGGAGAAAAACCATAAGAGACTGTTAATCTTAGAAAACAAACTGAGGGTTGCTGGAGGGGAGGGAGTGAGGAGATGGGGTAAATGGGGGATGGACATTAAGATGATGTAATGAGCACTGGGTGTTATATAAGACTGACGAATCACTGAACTCTACCTCTGAAACTAATAATACACTATATGTTAATTAATTGAATTTAAGTTAAAAAAAATTCACACAACTGACTGAGCCACCCAGGTGCCCCTGCCTTACATGACATTTTTAACATGCTTAGTCACAATCTTCTTTAATTAAAAAATAATACTATTAAAGATTCCCTCATCTCTAAGTTTTCTTATAACTACACATGGTCTCTTCTTCCCTTCTCAGATACACTTCTGAAAGGAATAGAATCAAGATGTCTGCTTTCTCATTGTCTATTCACGTCTTAGCCCCTGAAATCAAGCCTTAACTCCCACCGTATCATTGAGACTACTGTGGCAAAGGTCACTACATGGCTTCTAATTGCCAAATCCAATAGACTCCTTCATGTTCTCATCTTCTTGGACCCAATATAGCATTTAATCATCCCTTATTGAAATTTTCTCTAAAACTCTTCAAAGGAACCATTCTCACCTGATTTTCCTTCTTTCACTGTTTCCATCACCTCTTTGTCTTTTTTGCTGGCACCTCCTACTAGACCTGGCCATTCCCACTGACCTGAAAAAGGTCTTCTAATCTTTCAAGACTCAGCTCCAAGCTTGATACCACTGTGAAGTCTTTGTTCACCCACTCAAGTTAGCTACCTGCTTCCTCAGAGGTGGATTTACATGGAGGTTAATAAAACTTAAGCACTTAAGTGCCCAGGGCACTTTATTTGCAAAAGCCTTGGGCCTCATGTGTTCATGAGGACATATGTCCTTATAAATTTTCTGATGAAATCTATTTTCATTATAATAAGTTAACTGTCTCTTGCCACTCTGCTCCCACCCTACTCACTTTGCATGTTCAGTAGTTTGGAGCAGCTGAGGGTATTTGAGGAACCTAGGTCAGAGAGTTAAGTTAGAGAGACATTTATTTGGACTTAATCAGGTGTATTTATGTTTCATAAACACTTACATGTAGAGTTAAGTGACACTAGTTATGCTGGTGTAGGAATGGTTTCCAGGAAAACTCCTACTGCCCACAGGGCTGACTCATCCTGCACCATGCCATTTAGGAGCAAGGAGCCAGAGGCTGAATCATAGTAAAAACATCTTGCCATGCTGGGCACAGGGACTATGAAGGCAAATGAAACAAGGTATGAGATGTACCAAACTTTCTCCCAATTTTTAAATATATACTATTGTAAGTGAATGATTCAGCCTTCAAGTGCATCTTGTCAAAATGACCAATAACAAAAAACAAAGTTCAATAAACTATGCTAGAGGAAAGACTGAATTACATTTTTGTCTCTCTATTAAAAGTAGTTTTAGAAATTACTGTCATACGAGAAGGCAATCAAAGAGTATACAGTCAAAACATATAGGAGAAAATATACTCAAAATTTCTTATCAGTTAGTGAATAAAAATACTATGTTGGTTTTTTTCCCCCTGGATTGTATGATATTTGAGGTATTTGTCAGATTTTTCAAAATTTGGAATTTGTTGGAATTTGTTTTCTCACTCTGATTAAAATTTCTCTTTTATGCTCAAATTTATATTTGTAACATAATCTATTTTTTTCTTAAAGAAAGCCTCCAAATTACATTGACTTCAGGCTCTATCAGCCTCCCCTGCAGACGTGCTCAGGTCTTCATTTTGTAGCTCCATTACTTAACCCAGGTTCAAATGCCTCATGTAGCCTCAGGAAACGTTTGTTGAAAAATATATCAACTAAAAATGGTGTTACCTTCGGGGTTTACTTTATCTTACTATAACCAAGAACTAAGGGCATTCGGGGATCCTAGAAAACCAATCCCAATTCAGATAGGGCATATACAACTTTTGTGCTTCTCTGCTCACATAGTGCTTCTAAATACTGTATGTCATTTAATCTTTACAGTGTCCCCATTCCTAACAAGTGGGAGAAAGAAGAAAAATGCAAGAATTCCTCTAATTATTATAGGTGATTCAGGGCAGCAAATGCAGCAAAATGAGAAGAAATTAAAGAATAATGAACAATATCTGCCTAGGGCCCCTTGAAACACTGAGCTCCCCAAATTCCCTTTTCTGCAAAGACTACTCAGCTGTTAAGAGCAAAATCTAGGGCTTAAAACTCAACTTCAAACATCAACTCTTTTTACATTGTTACTTTACTTTCTCCTACAGGCCTTGCTCTTTAAGGCTGAACTCTAGCTGGAGGCTTAAATTATAGGTATGCAGCTGGTTGCTGAGTCTGCAGAGCATACCCCCAAGCCTGGCTTTCTCCAGTTTCAACCTCCCTCTTGCTCCCATTCTAGAAACACTCTTCTCTGTGGGACTCCAGATCACTCTCCTTTGTGTGAGTAATGTTAATCCCTTTCTGTATCACTAGTACTACTCAGTTTGCTCCATCTTCCAGGTTTTATGATCACAATACTATCACCACCTCACCTCACCCTTGACCTCCCCTCTAGTTCAAGTTCTTTCTCTGATGACTGGTCTTTTCCCCTCTAGATTTTTATAACCATGGAATACGATCCTTTTCTTTTATCCTCTGTAGGTGTTCATCTAGCATCTTCATCATAAATCCCTTTACCACAGCAGACCCCTTTCTATAGACATTACAAGCAAATTTCCTAGAAAGAATTCACACTCGCCTGATATATAACACCTGTGATTTAATCCCACTCTGATCCTGTCAATCAATTTCTTAATAAATATAAATCTGTCATCCCCAATCCCGTGTCTACAGGCTACTCATCCATCTACTTGCTATGAGAAAGAGACAGAAGGCACCAAATCAGGATTCATAAATAAAGTCATTGGCCTGGACAATCCAGTTTAAGAAGGCAATAAAAGTATATGTAAGACAACTAGGATAAACAAAAGAAAGAGAAGGACATGGAGAGACTAGCCACGAGGGAGACAGAACTCTCACTCTCTCTTTTTTTAAAGATTTTATTTATTCATTCATGAAAGACACACACACACACACACACACACACACACACACACAGAAACAGAAACAGAGACACAGATAGAGGGAGAAGCAGGCTCTATGCAGGGAGCCCGATGTGGGACTCCATCCCAGGACTCCAGGATCATGCCCTGGGCTGAAGGCAGGCACTAAACCACTGAGCCACCCAGGGATCCCTAACACAGAACATTCATACAGTGTTCTAGATAAAATGAAAAAGAAGATTTGGAAAGCAAAGTAAGGAGTGGTTCTCCAGAGAAAATTTTTTTAAAAAGTGTAAAGCTTCAAAGCATAGCACAAATATTTGAAACAAGAGGTGAAGCAAAGAAAATGTAGACGTTTATGTCCCAGTGAGAAGAATGATCTACTAACTTGAAGATGCAACTTCTGGAACTTATGTGTCTATATTAACACAGTGAAAAAGAAAACCCAGTGACCAAGCCAACAGGTGTCATAAACATATTGCAGTCATAGTTTTCAAAACAGTAATAAAATAAATCTGATATTTAAAATAATAATAGCAGATTAAAAGAGAAATACATTAGCATAAGAAATGTACAAGGTTAAAAGCAGATACAATAAATTCATTTATATAAGAAATCTTTGGAGGTATATTCAAAGTATATTCAAGTTTGAAGATACAGGGACAATATGTTTCAAAGGTAATAATATCTGCTTCTTGTTTTTCAATAAATTTGGTATGACTTCAAGAACCAGTTACTCATAATTACAGGTTTTTTAGACTTATTAAAAACCAATTAACAATAGCCTTAACCTAGATTTCTTGCCAGTTCCCTTAACAAACTGGCTGTGGATGTTTCTTGAAAAGGAGCTATACCAAAGCTGTGTTCTACCTTTTCAGAGGGTCTGACATTCCATCACCATCACACAAGGGAGCAAACAGGTTTTTTTCTAGGAATGTTGGCATAAATTTGTGCTCAAAGAATAGAACACCCCAGGGGAATGTCAAACCACGAGAAAAGGGTAGATAGGAAATCAAAATCTGTATTATCTGATCTTGGCCAAATTTGGGAGATGGCAGTTTGTACATACTGAGAGGGCTTTCCTGTATATGCATAGAACACTTTACCTACTCAGTGTTCAGAGTAACATATCTCTGACAAATGAAAGTTCCATTTGTGAAACAAGTCTCCAGGATTTCACTCCTCCCTAGTCGTATAAATATACAAAGAATATATATAAATAGACAAAGACAAGAGTCTTTGATAGCCAGTGACAAGAGTCACACTGTTCTTCATCCCTCTTCCCGTCCCCCACTACGACCACAGTATTTTCAGGATCTGGATGCCACGTGCTAACCAAGCACAGTGACCAGAATAGCCTTCTGCCAACATGAGGAGGTCCATAAAGGGAATCTTCACAGTAGAAGAGTAAAATAATAAGGTATATTTCTTTCTGTTATATCCTAGATCATACTGGGTCTCAAGAAATCCATTGCACACCTTTCCCTGGTAGATGAACATACACATACCAGGAAAACATGTTAAACTTTTCTGGTTGTTACAAAGGAATATATACCCTCATTCTCTCCTACCCCTATGTCTCATTCTTATGTCTGTTTGGTATTCCTGACTTTGGCATAATTCCCTGGCAGGTGAAACACAGATTATATGACCTCTGAAGTCTTTTCCCAGGAAGCAATCCAACATTACAAAAAAGGTTATGTTTCCTGGGAATGTTCTGAATAGCCCCACTGTTTTTTCTCAGGAAGCTGTTTGTGTGTTCACTTTATGCTTACCCAACCACACCCCATATATAACTCAAGCAAAGAGGTACCATAAAGAGTCACGTTTGAATTATTTTGAACAATTTTCTGGCAAGAATTGAAGTGTTCTAAGTTAAGGGCTATTTCTCATATAAGAAGAGTAGGCACCGCTTGGCTGACAAGTCTCTCTGTAAACTGAGCTCTCACGTTAGTTACAGTGAATGGTATTGTAGCCATGAGCCAAATTCCAGCTGAGTATAGTGATCAGGGCCACCTTGACCTATGGGCATTAATCAACACAGGCCCCAAAGGGAAATGTATGCATCTTGGGAATTGTTTCCATGAAGAACTAGAGTCAGATTTCTTGAATCAAAGGAGATGTTTCATATTCTAAGAAGCTGAACTAGTTCTGATAGTCTTACCAAGTTGATACTATTATAATTCAACATATCTGTGAAGCTTTATTTATATGGGTAAGAGTCAACATTCAGATCACTGAGGCATTTATAAAACATGGCCATAAAATTCTTTGACATTCCTCCCATGGAAAGATAGGTTTATATCTCCTCTCTGTAAGTCTGGAGCTTTATGACTGCATAACTAACAGAATTCAGAGAAAGAGGTACTATGCTAGTTTCAAATCTAGGTCTTAAGGATGCTGGGCTTTCACTTCTCATCTGTCAGGATGCTTATACATGAGACCCAAAAAACACATTACAAGGAAGCCCAAGCAGCAATAAAGAGATCCATGTGAGAGGAACTGAGATCCCTGCCCCATAGTCTTAGCTAACCTTCTAGCTAATAGGTAGCACCAATTTGCCAGCCATGTGAATGAGCTATCATGAAAGTAGATTCACCAGCCCCCAGTCAAGCTACCCAAGCTGACCTCCATCTGAGCAGATGAGCTGTCCCTACTGAGCCCTGAAAAAATTGCAGATTTATGATCAAAATAAATTATTTTTGTTTTAAGCAACTAAATCTTAGGACAGATTATTACGCAGCAATATATAACTGATACAGACAACTTACTACAGGATATATTTAGGCAATCTGAAAACTAAAAGAGAGGCAAACCATAAGAGATGCTGAACTCTAGGAAACAAAGTTAAGGTTGCCAGAAGGGAGAGAAAGTCCTATATCTCAGGAAAGACAAGACACCGGCCCAGGTTCCTTCATATGTTAGCCAGTATAGTGGCATCTGTTTGTTTTTTGTTTTTTGTTTTTTTGTTTTTTTGTTTTGAGACACACACAGAGAGAAAGAGAATAGTAGGCAGAGGGAGAAGGAGAAGCAGGTTCTCTGCTGAGCAAAGAACCAGATTCAGGGCTCGTCCTGGGATCATGACCTGAGCCAAAGGCAGAGGCTTAACTCAGCCATCTAGGGGCCCTTGTTATTTTTATTTATTATTTATTTATTTATTTATTTATTTATTGAGAGAGAGAGAGAGAGAGAGAGAGAGAGAGAGCGCCGGGGGGGAGGGGCAAAGGGAGAGGGAGAGAGAAACTCAAGCAGACTCTATGCTGAGCGCACAGAGCCTGACTTGTGGGCTCAATCTCACAACCCTGAAATCATGACCTGAGCCCAAAACAAGAGTCCAACACTCAACTGACTGTGCCACTCAGGCATACTCCCACCCTCCTTTTTTTAACAATCTATTGCCACCTGTTATTTTTGCCTGCTTGATGTTCATCCCCCACAGCAGCTTGATTTTCCTTTCAGGACTCTCTATCAGTGCATACATTGCTGCTACTTCAGGCTAGCCAAAGCATCACATTCCATTTTGTTTTTCCTAGCCATATAATTGGCTTAGACTTGGGCAGGAGACACACACCAGGAAAATGCGGACATTCTTTGTAACTGTCAGGAGTAAGAAACCCCTTTTCACTTGGGGTTACAAGCCTGGGAGCTGTAAGTGTGGATGGAATGTGTCAGGGCACCTACAAGGAGGGTGTCTGACCTGTAGGGAAGCAGAATAGGGGTGTGGACAGATTAGTTGGGCACAGGGTAGGATGGGTGTTGGGGAAACAGGCTACAGGAACCAGTAATTCCTGACCTTTTGCTGAAGCTCATTTGAATAGGGTTTCTGTTGTTTGTAACCACAGATTACTAAAATAGCTGATCTACTGGATGAACCTATTTTTGGCCACGAAATGGCCATTAGACCATTATCAGACAGGTAATTATTATCTAAAAGAAGAAGTTAAGAAGAGCTGAGAATCTGGGGCCTCTCCAGTGAGGGTGTTCCAGGCAGTTAAAGACAGACATGAGGGTCCTGAAGATGCCTGTGGTTTGGCACCAGAAAGCTGATACCCAACAGTAAAAACCAAGACATAGGGTGACTCCCAGAAATTCTCTTTACTTGTACCCATAGACTCAATACTTTACAACCATACATACACTAGGACTTGATTTTTTTTATTATTTAAAAAATCACCTATAACATGATTTAAAGTTTTCAAAGAATATCCACACCACAATTTCAAATAATTCTCACAACTGCCCCCAAAAGGTTCCTCATTATCCCAAAACAGAGATGTTATAACTGAAGCCCAGAAGTTGAAGGACATGGATTTGGGCCCAAGATATATCTAGCTCCACATTTAGTGTTCTTTTCACTACTCCACCCCTGTTGAAAAAAACTCAGATCATCTTATTTTTTATTTTTTATTTTTTTTCAGATCATCTTTATTGTGATCTCACATTTAAAATATGTTCTTTGGGGAGGGAAAAAAAGGAAATATTAAAGAATCGACATCAAAGTATCTCAGAAACTGATATCATTGAAGATCATGGGAACCAAAAGTTGCCTGCTGGAGATGGCAAACTGAAAAGAAAAACTTATTTTTTTATTCCATCAGGATAGTTAGATAGTATTTTTAAACAGTTACCAGATTTTTCTGGCTATATGACCCTCCCCTTTTCAGGCCAGACCAGGTCCCCCAAGGCACAGATGGAACTGGTGAGATTGTAACAGAAAAGTTGACAAATTCCCCTGATAGTCCAGTTAGGATTTTTGCAGCTAGACAATCAGCTGGAGAGGTTGGCATTGTCAAAGGGAAAGGATTTCCTAAATTAATTTTGCCCCATTTAATTAAGAAGCTGACTGGGAGGAGAAAATCATTGCCTTTGTATAAGCAAAGGCCTGAGAAAGCAGGAGGAGGAGGGCAGAAAATCCATACCCTTGCTGCCCTGAGAGAGTGTACAGGTAGAAGGGGTGTAGGAAGGCCTATGGGAGATAGGGGGAAGTCATAACTTGATATTCCCACCTTGGGAATTCAGTATAGAGCCAGATGGTTCCCTGGACAGGCTAAGAGAAACACCAGGGGCAAAGGGGCTTTTGCTCCCTCCCCCTTTCTCTCCTGGAGGCCCATCATGGTGAAGAGGATGGAGAGCATGGCCAGGAAGAATATGGGTTTTGATGACGTTCCTAAACCTCCTACAGCTTCTGTGTAATAAAGACAGTAGGTTGAGAACTGTAGGGCCTGGACATGATGGGGCTGGGGTAAAGGCAAGAGAAATAATCCTACAGAAGCTATAGTGAACACATGTGGAGAGACTCAGAGTGATTTATGTGTCGGGTGAAGCCAAGAGGAGGAGGGTCAGCAAGGAGAGGCCCTGGGCCAGAACAAATCAAGAAAGGAAAATCAGGGGCTCCTGGGTGGCTCAATCGGTTAAGCGTCTGCCTTCAGCTTAAGTCATGAACCCAGGGTCCTGGGATCAAGACCTGGGTCAGGCTCCCTGCTTAGTGGGAAATCTGCTTCTCCCTCTTCCTCTGCCTCTGCCCCTCCCCCTGCTCATGTTCTTGCTCTCTCTCACAATCTTGGGGGGAAAAAAGGAAAGAAAAATCAAGAAGTCATCGGCCACAGACAACAACAACAAAATGGGCCCAACTCCCTTCAGCAGGGGACAGCCAGTGCCCATTTAAGACCCGGCACCAGGCCAGTGGTCCCCTTCTCCCCATGCCCTGAGGTTATGTGAGCCACCACCGCCCCCCCACCACCAATTACAAAACACCACCTTAGAGACAGTTCCAGGAAAGGGAAAGAATCCAAAAGTCTGAGCGATTATCCCAGAGCTTTGACTTAAGTTTAAAGAGACTTAAAATTCTTGGACCAAACGGGGCTGAAACTAGTGGGAGCCTCCTTGGACCATAATGGGCTAAAATTAGTGTGTGGTGAGGGGTTACCACTCAGGAAGTGGGAGCCTCCTGAGGATTTTGCACCTTCTAATCAGTATCTGTGCTAAAGCCCTCCCTGGGTCTTGATGTGTTCTTATTCTTTCCACCACAGAGTAATTCAGTTTCTGTCTTTGGAACACTATTCCCCCAGGCTTGCTTGATCATAAGAATCACCCAGAGATTTTATTAGAAATACATATTTTTATATTTTATATCCAGCCCCACTAGGTCCCCTGAATTAGAATTGCTAAGGGAGGATCTGGAAATCTATACTTCTCATGAGCACCTATGACCCTTGCAGTCAATTTGACAAATGCTGCTCTAGATTTTAGTGGAGCTTCAACAAAATATAATACCCTAAGGCCTCTAAATTGTGTGGCCTGGCAGGCTGATTCTGGCTGTTTGCCACTATCATGGAAATGAATGGTTACTCTTGAACCAACTGTATTTCTTTCTGTTTAAATATTTAGAGGCCCAAATGTTATCACTTTATTACCATGCTTACACAAAAACAATTAAATTCTGTCAGTTTGGTTAAGGAGGTTAAGCCTTTTGTTTTAAGTTATGCAGACAAATTAACGGCTTGGAGGGCTACGTCCCACACATCACCCTGGCCATCAGGATTGGTTTAGGGGTGAGCAGTGCCAGTCAGAGTAAAGTTAATGATGTGGGTTCTCTGGTGAAGTAAAGGATAGATGCCCTTTCTCTACTCCAGATGTGAATGGGAAAGCATCACAATATTTGGAGGCAAGCCACAGAAATCTGCACTTTCAACAAGTGGACCCAGAAAGTCTTCAAATTGCAATACCAGACAGGGAGCAAGACCCTATGCTTATATCAGACACAGGACAGATTCTGGAGCAAATAAGGGTGTTTTAGACAGGAATCATGTAATTTCTAGTAAAGAAACAATATGGCAACAGAAACAGCTTGGGGTCTACAAGGAAGGACCCGGGTCTCAGACAAGAAAATGTGTCCCTCTTCCAGGCACCAAGGAGGCAGGCTGAGCCTCCAGACAGCAGAGATGACTGTGTCAAATGCAGGCCACCCTGGACACAGCAGGACCTGCCCACCATGGACTTGTGAACCATGGTTAAGAAAAAAAGGACAGAAGGGTGGGTGAGACATAGTCCCTGTCCTGCCACAATCAACAGACTTCTAAGCCCATGAATGAAGCAGCCAATATCTGACAGCCTTGTTGAGGCAGCAGGAAGAAAGTACCTACTATGTCTCACAGGATCAGCAGGACTCCAAGAAAGCAGCGTTGGAGCTGAATTCTGAAGAACGAATAGACTTCTATTCTTGGGTTGTTTGTGCTGATTGCTTTATTTCATTTCCTATCTTGCCATATCCCAAAAAGGATTTGAAGCAGTTTTGAATTGGGATATGTGCAGCTGAGAAGTACATTGAGGGCAGAGAAAACAGCAGAGGTATGGCACAAAATAATGATAAATGATCAGGACCAGAGTCCCGAGGAGGCAGAAGTGGGGTGGTTGGCAAGACAGCCTGAAAGGGTACCATCAGCAGGTGGCTCCACTTGTCCAGGTAAAGGTGATAAGGGCCTGGACCAAGGCAGGATCAGTGACTTGGGAAAGGGCAACCTGCATGGAGACATTTTTTTTTTATTTATTTATTTATTATTATTTATTTATTTATTTATTGAGAGAGAGAGAGAGAGAGAGAGAGAGAGAGAGCGCCGGGGGGGAGGGCAAAGGGAGAGGGAGAGAGAAAACTCAAGCAGACTCTATGCTGAGCGCACAGAGCCTGACTTGTGGGCTCAATCTCACAACCCTGAAATCATGACCTGAGCCCAAAACAAGAGTCCAACACTCAACTGACTGTGCCACTCAGGCATACTCCCACCCTCCTTTTTTTAACAATCTATTGCCACCTGTTATTTTTGCCTGCTTGATGTTCATCCCCCACAGCAGCTTGATTTTCCTTTCAGGACTCTCTATCAGTGCATACATTGCTGCTACTTCAGGCTAGCCAAAGCATCACATTCCATTTTGTTTTTCCTAGCCATATAATTGGCTTAGACTTGGGCAGGAGACACACACCAGGAAAATGCGGACATTCTTTGTAACTGTCAGGAGTAAGAAACCCCTTTTCACTTGGGGTTACAAGCCTGGGAGCTGTAAGTGTGGATGGAATGTGTCAGGGCACCTACAAGGAGGGTGTCTGACCTGTAGGGAAGCAGAATAGGGGTGTGGACAGATTAGTTGGGCACAGGGTAGGATGGGTGTTGGGGAAACAGGCTACAGGAACCAGTAATTCCTGACCTTTTGCTGAAGCTCATTTGAATAGGGTTTCTGTTGTTTGTAACCACAGATTACTAAAATAGCTGATCTACTGGATGAACCTATTTTTGGCCACGAAATGGCCATTAGACCATTATCAGACAGGTAATTATTATCTAAAAGAAGAAGTTAAGAAGAGCTGAGAATCTGGGGCCTCTCCAGTGAGGGTGTTCCAGGCAGTTAAAGACAGACATGAGGGTCCTGAAGATGCCTGTGGTTTGGCACCAGAAAGCTGATACCCAACAGTAAAAACCAAGACATAGGGTGACTCCCAGAAATTCTCTTTACTTGTACCCATAGACTCAATACTTTACAACCATACATACACTAGGACTTGATTTTTTTTATTATTTAAAAAATCACCTATAACATGATTTAAAGTTTTCAAAGAATATCCACACCACAATTTCAAATAATTCTCACAACTGCCCCCAAAAGGTTCCTCATTATCCCAAAACAGAGATGTTATAACTGAAGCCCAGAAGTTGAAGGACATGGATTTGGGCCCAAGATATATCTAGCTCCACATTTAGTGTTCTTTTCACTACTCCACCCCTGTTGAAAAAAACTCAGATCATCTTATTTTTTATTTTTTATTTTTTTTCAGATCATCTTTATTGTGATCTCACACTTAAAATATGTTCTTTGGGGAGGGAAAAAAAGGAAATATTAAAGAATCGACATCAAAGTATCTCAGAAACTGATATCATTGAAGATCATGGGAACCAAAAGTTGCCTGCTGGAGATGGCAAACTGAAAAGAAAAACTTATTTTTTTATTCCATCAGGATAGTTAGATAGTATTTTTAAACAGTTACCAGATTTTTCTGGCTATATGACCCTCCCCTTTTCAGGCCAGACCAGGTCCCCCAAGGCACAGATGGAACTGGTGAGATTGTAACAGAAAAGTTGACAAATTCCCCTGATAGTCCAGTTAGGATTTTTGCAGCTAGACAATCAGCTGGAGAGGTTGACATTGTCAAAGGGAAAGGATTTCCTAAATTAATTTTGCCCCATTTAATTAAGAAGCTGACTGGGAGGAGAAAATCATTGCCTTTGTATAAGCAAAGGCCTGAGAAAGCAGGAGGAGGAAGGCAGAAAATCCATACCCTTGCTGCCCTGAGAGAGTGTACAGGTAGAAGGGGTGTAGGAAGGCCTATGGGAGATAGGGGGAAGTCATAACTTGATATTCCCACCTTGGGAATTCAGTATAGAGCCAGATGGTTCCCTGGACAGGCTAAGAGAAACACCAGGGGCAAAGGGGCTTTTGCTCCCTCCCCCTTTCTCTCCTGGAGGCCCATCATGGTGAAGAGGATGGAGAGCATGGCCAGGAAGAATATGGGTTTTGATGACGTTCCTAAACCTCCTACAGCTTCTGTGTAATAAAGACAGTAGGTTGAGAACTGTAGGGCCTGGACATGATGGGGCTGGGGTAAAGGCAAGAGAAATAATCCTACAGAAGCTATAGTGAACACATGTGGAGAGACTCAGAGTGATTTATGTGTCGGGTGAAGCCAAGAGGAGGAGGGTCAGCAAGGAGAGGCCCTGGGCCAGAACAAATCAAGAAAGGAAAATCAGGGGCTCCTGGGTGGCTCAATCGGTTAAGCGTCTGCCTTCAGCTTAAGTCATGAACCCAGGGTCCTGGGATCAAGACCTGGGTCAGGCTCCCTGCTTAGTGGGAAATCTGCTTCTCCCTCTTCCTCTGCCTCTGCCCCTCCCCCTGCTCATGTTCTTGCTCTCTCTCACAATCTTGGGGGGAAAAAAGGAAAGAAAAATCAAGAAGTCATCGGCCACAGACAACAACAACAAAATGGGCCCAACTCCCTTCAGCAGGGGACAGCCAGTGCCCATTTAAGACCCGGCACCAGGCCAGTGGTCCCCTTCTCCCCATGCCCTGAGGTTATGTGAGCCACCACCGCCCCCCCACCACCAATTACAAAACACCACCTTAGAGACAGTTCCAGGAAAGGGAAAGAATCCAAAAGTCTGAGCGATTATCCCAGAGCTTTGACTTAAGTTTAAAGAGACTTAAAATTCTTGGACCAAACGGGGCTGAAACTAGTGGGAGCCTCCTTGGACCATAATGGGCTAAAATTAGTGTGTGGTGAGGGGTTACCACTCAGGAAGTGGGAGCCTCCTGAGGATTTTGCACCTTCTAATCAGTATCTGTGCTAAAGCCCTCCCTGGGTCTTGATGTGTTCTTATTCTTTCCACCACAGAGTAATTCAGTTTCTGTCTTTGGAACACTATTCCCCCAGGCTTGCTTGATCATAAGAATCACCCAGAGATTTTATTAGAAATACATATTTTTATATTTTATATCCAGCCCCACTAGGTCCCCTGAATTAGAATTGCTAAGGGAGGATCTGGAAATCTATACTTCTCATGAGCACCTATGACCCTTGCAGTCAATTTGACAAATGCTGCTCTAGATTTTAGTGGAGCTTCAACAAAATATAATACCCTAAGGCCTCTAAATTGTGTGGCCTGGCAGGCTGATTCTGGCTGTTTGCCACTACCATGGAAATGAATGGTTACTCTTGAACCAACTGTATTTCTTTCTGTTTAAATATTTAGAGGCCCAAATGTTATCACTTTATTACCATGCTTACACAAAAACAATTAAATTCTGTCAGTTTGGTTAAGGAGGTTAAGCCTTTTGTTTTAAGTTATGCAGACAAATTAACGGCTTGGAGGGCTACGTCCCACACATCACCCTGGCCATCAGGATTGGTTTAGGGGTGAGCAGTGCCAGTCAGAGTAAAGTTAATGATGTGGGTTCTCTGGTGAAGTAAAGGATAGATGCCCTTTCTCTACTCCAGATGTGAATGGGAAAGCATCACAATATTTGGAGGCAAGCCACAGAAATCTGCACTTTCAACAAGTGGACCCAGAAAGTCTTCAAATTGCAATACCAGACAGGGAGCAAGACCCTATGCTTATATCAGACACAGGACAGATTCTGGAGCAAATAAGGGTGTTTTAGACAGGAATCATGTAATTTCTAGTAAAGAAACAATATGGCAACAGAAACAGCTTGGGGTCTACAAGGAAGGACCCGGGTCTCAGACAAGAAAATGTGTCCCTCTTCCAGGCACCAAGGAGGCAGGCTGAGCCTCCAGACAGCAGAGATGACTGTGTCAAATGCAGGCCACCCTGGACACAGCAGGACCTGCCCACCATGGACTTGTGAACCATGGTTAAGAAAAAAAGGACAGAAGGGTGGGTGAGACATAGTCCCTGTCCTGCCACAATCAACAGACTTCTAAGCCCATGAATGAAGCAGCCAATATCTGACAGCCTTGTTGAGGCAGCAGGAAGAAAGTGCCTACTATGTCTCACAGGATCAGCAGGACTCCAAGAAAGCAGCGTTGGAGCTGAATTCTGAAGAACGAATAGACTTCTATTCTTGGGTTGTTTGTGCTGATTGCTTTATTTCATTTCCTATCTTGCCATATCCCAAAAAGGATTTGAAGCAGTTTTGAATTGGGATATGTGCAGCTGAGAAGTACATTGAGGGCAGAGAAAACAGCAGAGGTATGGCACAAAATAATGATAAATGATCAGGACCAGAGTCCCGAGGAGGCAGAAGTGGGGTGGTTGGCAAGACAGCCTGAAAGGGTACCATCAGCAGGTGGCTCCACTTGTCCAGGTAAAGGTGATAAGGGCCTGGACCAAGGCAGGATCAGTGACTTGGGAAAGGGCAACCTGCATGGAGACATTTTTTTTTTTAGAGAGGGAGGCATAGGGGAGGGCAAAGGGAGAGAGATATCTGAAGCAGGCTTCATGCCCAGCACAGAGCCTGATGCGGGGCTCAATCTCACAACCCTGAGATCATAATCTGAGCTGAAATCAAGAGTTGGATGCTTAATCAACTGAGCTACCCAGGCACCCCCACGGAGACAGTTTAAAAGCAAAATCTGTAGGACTGGCCACAAATGGAATGTGGCAGCTTAAAGAAAAAGGGAATAGTTTAAAATAACACTGACATTTCTAGTTTGGTGCAAGCCAGATGAAAACATTATTAGCCAAAATGGAAAATATAGGATAAGCATCAGGCATAGAGACCCCTGTGAAGGGATGAAGTGGTCAGTTTGGAACCAGTCTGGAATATATATATATTTTAAAATACAGACAATGAGCAAAATGGGTGAAGGGGGTCAAAAGGTACAAATTTCAATTATAAAATAAATAAGTTCTGGAGCCTCATGCAGAGCATGTGGCTATAGTTGATAATAACTATATTGCATATTTGAATATTTCTAAGAAAAACTTAGTTTTTTAAAAGATTTTTATTTATTTATTTATTTATTTATTTATTTATTTATTTATTTATTCATGAGAGACACAGAGAGAGCAAGGCAGAGATGTAGGCAGAGGGAGAAGCAGGCTCCATGCAGGGAGCCCAATGTGGGACTCAGTCCCAGGACCACAGGATCAAGACCTGAGCCAAAGGCAGATGCTCAACTGAGCCACCCAGTTGTCCCAAAGCAGCATTTTATACAAGAAATTTGGCAAGCCCATAGTGTTGACAACATGCTGAGAGAGCCAGTTGATGTTTGATCTCACCAAGACTCAACCTACTTGCATTTCCAGCCCCTCTGAAGCCTGATAATGAAAACATATCACTGAGGCCTCTGATAATGGAAACCTTTGCTCTGCTATGTTCTCCAGCTGTCACCTGAACTTACTGGTAATGTTTCAGCAGACAATAGTGAGACTGTCAAGTCAAACAGTAACTCTTTAGTGATTCCAGCCAGGTCTCTGGATTTACTTGGATGTAGGGGTGCAGGCTTGGCGGAGAGAACACAGAGGAGGAATGACAATGACTGGAGCAAGACGTGTCATCAGAAAGAAATTCTGTTTTCTGGATGAAAAGGGTGAGTGCCTTCTTGCTGAGAAAAGAATTAAGTCATGGGTCAAATCTGTATGACTCAATTACTTCACAAACTTGGTTGATGGTATATCAACAAATTGGAATCCTAGAGCAGGGTCTTGAACACACAAAAAATGAGAAGAAATGCAGAAATGTTGAAAACAGCAGAATAATGGGAAATGATGAGGCTATGGAACACTTTGATGAAAAAAGACACAGTATAAGATTTCTGTGATCACAGAGCAGCCACTCCAGATGAGAGTATCAGCCTTGAAAGAGGAACTAAGTTGGGAAGAGTTAGACAAAGCCCTGGTCAAAGGGGGTGTTATTCTTTCCATCCACCATCTCTGCCAATCCCAAACTTCACTTGCTGTTAGTGAAACAGGCAAGGGGGAAATGTAAAATATTTAATAAATAAAATGGTAAAGTCTGACCAATAAGAATGGATGTAGACTAGAGTGTTGAAACAGATGCTGAAGACCTACTGTCAGGCTGGATCCTGGAGAGACCCCAGAAATGGGGCCTGGCAGCTGGGGCATCAGAGCGACTGATGGTCTATCCCATTACCAAGTCTTCTCTGAAGTCCCACTTTTCTTCCCATGTCCTCTCCACCAGCCTGAGACCAGACGGCCTTCAGGCAGCACGGAAGCATCTAATTTCATATCACTCCAGACTGAGTTGTCTATTTCCTTGCCTGCCTCCCCACTGTTGTAAAAAGCTTTAAGAAGACTTCCCCTTTTCTCTGTGTTTTTGGCATCCAGCACTTTACGTCTACCTTAGGTAGCAGTGTTGGAATCCTGGAAGAGGGAATCTGAGAAATGCTTGTGGGGGACAAAATTCAGACATGTAGAAAACAGGAGACCTGATTCTACATGCTATGGACATGGAATAAAAGAAGGTGGGAAAGCAAGCAGTAAAGGGCTATTGCAGAAAGAGAAGATACTGAAGTCAGACTGCATGAAAGAAGGGAAGTAGCAGGGACCAAGTCTGAAAAGGTACTCTGAGACCAAACTGTAAAGTGCCATCAGTGACTAGCTAAGGAAGTTAAATTTTATCCTGTAGACCAGGGAGAGAAATGGGAAATTTTAGAGCACAGGCATATTGTGACTGCAGAGGTGTGATGTAATAAGTGGGAGCAAGTCTAAGCATTTGGGGCCAGGGTAAAAGGCTGCTTTCCTAGTCTAGGCAGGAGGAGGTCATAATAACTTGGCCTTGGCAGGTAATGACAGTGGGAATGGAGAGGACAGTTTGGGTATGAAAGATACTATGGAGTATAATTAACAGTCCTGGTAACTGATTGGAAGCACAAATGGGGGATCAGAATCAAAGACGATTGAAAAGCTGCGAGCCTCAATTCCAGGGAGAATGGTGTTATCCTTAACAGCACAGTTAACTCAGAGAAGGCCCAGGTTGGGATCCAGTTGGGAAGGGGAAAGGAAGGGCTACACTAAGAGCATGTGAATCCAATGGACTTGGAAGAAAACCAAGGGCGAGTTTTAGAACAAATAATAGCAAATTTGGGATCAGGGCTTAGGAGAGATAACAGAGGTGTAGGTAGAGAATGAGCTCAAACTGACTCAGTTGTACTGAGCTTAAGAAAACAAAGCTTAACAGCTGCTCCAGATGAATTGGGGTGCCAGCTGTGGTGCTCACTTCCTCACTTCCTGAGGCTCTTTGGTCTCAGAGTAAGGTGAGGGAGGTGTGCAGCAGGTGATTCCTGAGCCGTCTAGCTTGGGTGCCCTTGTGCCAAGCTGAAGTCCAAGAGGCCCCGCAAAAGAACAGGCAGGCTTCACTCAGAGCTTTCCTCAATCTCTAATGAATTATATCTTTAAATCTCTTCTAACAGTGTATGTATAAATGAGTGGAAACAGAGAGAATATTTTATAGAACACAACTTTATACATGAGTAAAAATATGTTAGTCATGGTTATGTTAGTCATGGTTAGGAAAAGCTAGATGGTTCACAAAAGTTTTAGTCTGGCTCAGGAAACCAAAAGCCTCCAAGAAACATCATTTTTTTGGTCTCTAAGTACATGAAACAATATTGATCCAGAACTGACAACTTCAGCTCACCAGGTAGAAAGTTCTTGCATTCTGCTTTTACTAGGTTTACTTGTTAGTGACTTTGCTTAGTGTTAATGCACTATGTCTTCATTTTGAAAGTTATTTTAATTTTAATTTTTTAAAATTTATTTTAGACTACTTTTGGACCAGACATTTTCAAAAACTAAAAGTCCCCACAAGCTCCATGCCTGCATAGCAATGATTTTAACATGTCAGTTTGTACAAGGGTACAATTAACCATTTCTTTCCCCCAAAACACCTGTATCACATCCGATTGGATAATTTCCTTCCTTCCTTAATTCACTTACATTAAAAAGAAAAGAAAATAATCAAATGCTCATGTTCTGGAATCAGGTTCCCACTGTCTTAATCTTGGGGCATTGTTAATAGTTTCCGGCACCTGCCATAACAATTATCACAAACTGGAGGCTTTAAAATGACAGAAATGTACCACTTCATAGTTCTGGACACTGCAAGTCCTAAATAAGGTGTCATCAGGGCCATGCTCCTTCTGAAGGCACTAGGGAAGAAATCCTTCCTCTTCCAGCGACTGGTGGCCCCAGACATTTCTAGACTTGTGGCTGCATCACTCCAATCTCTATCTCCAAGTTCATATGGTCCCTCCTCCCTCCATGTATCTGTGTGTCCATCCTATCTCTTGCAAAGACACTCACTTTGGATTTAGGGCCCACCCTAATCCAGAGTTACCTTGTTTCAAGATCCTCAACTTAACAGAAAGACCCCTTTTTTAAAACTAGGGCCACTATCTGCAAAGACTCTTTTCCAAATTAGGTCACTTGCATAAGTACCAGGGAGTAGGACTTGGAGATATGTTTTTAGGGGACAAATGCAACCCATTGCAGGCCCCCATTACCAGGTCTGTGACCGTAGGCAACTTGTTTTACCTCTCTGTTCTCATTTCCTCACTTGTAAATGGAGATGGTAATGTTACCCAATAATTGTATAAATACATACATGTAAACTACTTAGCACAGTGCTTGAAACAAATACTGGCTATTATTAATTTTTTTTTGGTAAGTGGAAGAAACAAACCAACAAATAAACAATAAACAAAAACACAAGATCAAGTTATGACACTACTCTTTACCATGCACTGTACTTTGCATTTCTGCATATCTTTTTTGTTAATTTTTAAGTACAGTTGAAACACAATGTTATAGAGTATGTATTTCCATGTTAAATTTTATGCAGTGTTTATCTCACTTTAGCCTCACCAAGTCTTTGTGAGATAGAGATTTTAAGTATCATGTTATATCAATTTTGGAATTGAATAAACTGTGGCTAAGTTATTGGCAGTAGCAAAAAGAGACCTTGAACACAGGTGGCCTATCCATCCAGTACTCTTTCTATTACAGTGATGTAGCCAGACAAGTTATTTTAGGTTTTTATGACAAACCATCACTCCATATCCAACATTTTGTTTAAATATGAGGAAGGGATTGTGACAGAGATCTTAAAAGATTTTATTTATTTATTCATGAGAGACACGCAGAGGCAGAGACATAGGTAGAGGGAGAAGCAGGGAGCCTGGTGCGGGACTCAATCCCAGAACCCCGGGATCATGACCTGAGCCAAAGGCAGAAGTTCAGTCACTGAGCCACTCAGGTGCCCTTGTGATAGAGTTCTGGATTTGAAATATACCTATGATGATTAATATAGGAGAGAGGTGAAAAAGCAAGACAAATTAGAGAAGAGAGAGAAGAAAATATGTTTATGAACTAATTAAAAGTGATTTAAATGGGAAAATTAACAAGGCAGGAAACTACAAATGTTGGAGAGGATGTGGAGAAAGGGGAACCCTCTTGCACTGTTGGTGGGAATTTGACCTGGTGCAGCCACTCTGGAAAACTGTGTGGAGGGTCCTCAAAGAGTTAAAAATAGATCTGCCCTACAACCCAGCAATTGCACTGCTGGGGATTTACCCCAAAGATACAGATGCAGTGAAACACCAGGACACCTGCACCCTGGTGTTTATAGCAGCAATGTCCACAATAGCCAAACTGTGGAAGGAGCCTCGGTGTCCATCGAAAGATGAATGGATAGAGAAGCTGTGGTCTATGTATACAATGGAATATTCCTCAGCCATTAGAAATGACAAATGCCCACCATTTGCTTCGACATGGATGGAACTGGAGGGTATTATGCTGAGTGAAGCAAGTCAATCGGAGAAGGACAAACATTATATGGTCTCATTCATTTGGGAAATATAAAGAATAGTGAAAGGGAATAAAGGGTAAAGGAGAAAAAATAAGTGGGAAATATCAGAAAGGGAGACAGAACATGAAAGACTCCTAACTCTGGGAAACGAACTAGGGGTGGTGGGCGGGGGTGCGGGTGACTGGGTGGCGGGCACTGAGGTGGGCACTTGATGGGATGAGCACTGGGTGTTATTCTGTATGTTGGCAAATTGAACACCAATAAAAAATAAATTTATTTTTAAAAAGTTATTTAAAATGTCCTTTTCTTTCAAATTTTATATTTAATACTATAGTATGTTAGGTCTGAAACAGGTTACCAGGCAACCTCTTCAGGCAAGTCACCTCAGATCTGCTACTGTACCCCCAGGATCACGGTGGGTTGGAACCAAATGTCCACAGGGGAGCTGTTTCTCACTTCCACCCTTTCTAACCATGCCCAGTGGCAGTTACAAGAGGTTCCAGCCCAACTTCTAATGCATCAGGAACATGGGGGCAGAAACAGGCAATAAAAGAGCTGTAGGAAGAAATCTCTAATTTAATCCTTTGCCAACCACTGTGAGAACAAACCCACTCTCTTTTCTTCAAAAGGTATTCCTTGATGCGAAATGAATTAGATATATTGAAAGGAAAGCACATGTGAAGGAGTGGTTCTGGTATTTCTAGATCACTCAGCCTCTAGTTCTTAAGTTCCCTGATGGGCTCTTGCTAGAAGCCAGAAAGTTGCTTCATAAAGAAAGAAAGAACAGGAAAAAAAGAAACAAGGGGTAGGGGAGTAAGGAGAGGGTGAGATATTGGGTGGGGACACATTTTTATAAATTTTGTCCTCAAAATATGGAGTGTGAATAATCATATGAGTGGATGAAATATAAGTAAACATGGGTATTACAACCTCTGCTGAAAATTGGACTCACACTGTTTAAAGTCATTTTAATAAACTTGTGGTTTATTTGATAATGTATTTTCCAAATTGTTCTAGGAAGCCTCAAGGCACATGTACAATGAAATCATTCAGCAGAGTTCTTTAAACAATTGATAATAGTAATAAAATGAAAACTGCCTGTGTCTAACTGGAACCCACATTAAGATAATTCTTTGCCCTTCTATGGTATTTGTCTTGAAGTAACTGACCTCTGGGTAAGGATTAATTAAATCCCCCAACAGGAATGAGGGGCAAGATTCCAGACAAGTACAATTAAATCCTGTTATAAGGCCCCTTTTTTATTCACAGGTTGGGTTACACCTGGGTCAGATTATGCCCCTGGTGTACATGAGAATGTAGAATGAACACATCTTTCACTTATAACTCTGAATGCTTGTAACACAAGGTTGTCCTTTATCCAAGAGGACTGATTAAATACCTAACTCAAGAATATTATGCTTTCATTTCTCCCCTAGCCATGCTGCCTATCAGCTCCTCATCCCCGGATGATATCCATTTAATCCTACAGTTAAACATCACAGCATTTAGCAAATACGATAATTAATTTCTCAAACTCAAACGCTTCTCATTTCTCCGATCTGTCCTCCATATAAGAACTAAACAAAATGTGTCCCACATGCTCAAGGAGATATTTCAACTAAGCATCAGGAGACTGGCCTTTCTTCATGCCATCAGTACTGGATTTTATTTAGTTATGTTATATTTCTGGAAACCATATTTTTGTAAAGATGTAATTCCCCTCTAGCTGAAACTTGAAGTCTGCAGGGCATATGTCCTCCAGGAGCTGGACAGAGAGCCCAAAACAGGAAATGGCCAAATATCCATCAGATGGGAGAATGCTAATGCATCGAATCACCACTGTTCTCTATTACATTTGAACAAGGAACTTTAAAAGGAATATAGTCCATTCTGGTAACTCTGCCTTTTTCTCACACACTTTTTAGGCCTCATTATCTCATTTTTTCTCTGCCAATTTAAATCTGCCCCCCTATCTTGTTGATCAGTTAGATTACACTAACATCATCTGCCATGTACAGAACACGGTTCTCAGATCATGAGAAAATCAAAGAAACTTCTTTGCTTAACTGGGGCAGAAACAGAAGTTAGCCTAAATGGAGAGACATGACAGTGTGCAAATAAGAAACAGAGATCGCATATATGGTTTATTATGGGTTCAAACAAGCTTTGGCAAAGCCAACCAAAGTAAAAAGATATAGAAAGGAGCTTGCTGAAAACATTTCAAGGAGTGTAGAAGCTTTAGGACAAGTTTTTATTGCTAAGATTTAACTTTAAAATTTAAATTTAAAACTTACATGTGCACAAGGGGGTGAGCTACTCTAAGTATGCAAAAATGTGTCTAGATGGAGACGATGGAAATCCAAAACAGAGATTTTACCCAGAGCCCCTCCAGAGAGTTGATAAGCAAATATATTCTTGATAGACAAATTGCTCCTCTGTTGTGTTATATTTTGTGTAGCCTATTATTAAGTCTCAGATGCCTCTTCAGACTGAAATAGTAAAAGTAATACATAGCATTTCCACATTGCATTGCTAACATCTAAAGAATAGTGAGTTGCTATTGTCATATTGCTCATGTATTTCCTACAGAAATTACAGAAGCAACTTCGTGCCCATGGGAGTTTGCAAGTATGCAAGGAATTACTAGACAGATGATTCCTGAAGCTCCCTACCTTCAATGAGACAGAACAGGTGAGGGAAGATCCAAGCGGCAGTGTCCAAAGGTTAGATGTTAGAACACTGCATGCTGTTATTACAAGACTTGAATTCATGATTCTGCGAATGAAACCTCTGTCCAGCCTTGGCACTGCTATTTCCATATCCAGAGTGCAAATCCATTTCTCCAGTCAAAGACAGAGTAACAACCATTCTTTACATTTCACTATTTAAAGAAGTCTCTTCCATAAACCACATAGTCAAATCCTGAGTGGAACTGAGAATTTTTTCTTCTCTTTTGACCCACTACCCACTTGACCACTAATTCTTCTGTTAAGGATTTCCAAGCTAATGGACTTAGGATCCCTGGGTGCCAAGAAGCCTCCTTTCTCAGGGCTTTGGACCACTGACCTTACCTCTAACCATCATCATTATCAGTGCCTAAAGAGCTCAGGGGCTTGGCATGAGGGTTCTGCCTCAGATTCCCTTGTTTATTCTCTACAACATAAAAAAGTGCCTGCTCGTTTCCATCTACTGTCAGAGCATGTTCTCCTGGCTCATCTTTACTCCCAATTGAAAATAGTAGAGCAGAGGCACTATAAACAATTTAATTTTTCATCCATTTTCTCATTCATTCAACAAACACTGTTCAGTTCTTACTCTGCACAGGACGTAATACTAGGTTTCATTGGGAGTGGGGAGCAGAGTTAGTGATCTCTGGGAGTGTGGGCTGGGAGGTACTCCAAAGTTTGGTACATGCACAGATACCATGCAACTCCTCGTTGCCTGCTCTGATCTGAGAGTTCACTGGTTCAGGCATGTATAGAAAATGGAAGGTACAGTGTCTGATGGGGCTAAAACTAAAAGAGGAAAGGACTGAGATATAAGCCATTTATTATATCGGTTCCCAAACAGGTGACTTCCTCTCCTGGCTTCAGACACAACTAACTCCAGATGACAGTCTTGGAGCAGACAACAGTAAGCCGAATCCACACTGGGCATGCACACTACCAACTACAGGTATGCAAAAATTTCCCTACTCAGACATTAGCTTTAACTGTTGAATAAATAGATAAAGGAGATGAGAATACTTGACTTTTGTTAGAGTATGAAATAAGCAAAAAGGAGAAACCAGAAAATAGAAAAGCAGATGATTATGTTCATTTGTTCTTGCCTCTTTTTTTTTTTTTCAAAAAAAAGGGAGAATGCACTACTCTCTCCATTTTCTGAGAAAAATAAAAGCTTAGTGGATAAGTGAAGTGCCTTCTAAAAACAATGCCAACCCTGAAAAGAACACAGACCTCCTCACTTCTTTGAAGTTTTCATTTACATGAATTCTTCAGTACCACCTTGAGAAGGGTTCTTTTCCCCAGGGTAGCTCTGATTCCTACATAGCATCTGGTCCTATGTGAGGATGGACCCTGGAGTTTGGAGACCAGAAAGCAAGAGAAATTTCAAGGGTTCCCTCAAGGGACACAGAACTTAACCATAGGAAAAAGAAAAATCACCAAATACCCACCCCTTCCCCTCCACTCTCCCTCACACACACAGATGCCCGATATTGGCAATGCTGGTACATCTCTGAGGAGACAGAAATGAGTAAATCTAACAGGATCCATCTTAAGGGAAAACAGATGGCTATATAACATGCTTTGTGAGTCAGAAGAATTCCTAGAAAGAAAAAATAATAATTATCAATTGATAATGAAAATTAATTATTGTCACTTACTGCCTTCTTTCTCCCTTTGCACAGAAGGTAATTAAAATGACACCAAAAAAAACACTGCCTTGACTATTCACAGAAATCAGACCTAGCCAGTCAAATAGATTCTTCCCATGTAAAGCCAGTGTTATTCCCTCTTCTGTCTTCCTTCACTTCCTCCAGCAGCCTTTCCTGCCAGGCGATGCTAAGTTTTTTGTTGAGTCAGCCTGGCATGTCTTCCACCTGAAGATGCTTGGCAGGTGTTTGACAAGTAGGGTTGATGGACTTTTGAGATTCGTTTCCAACCATCAGCCTGACAGGCTCCACAGGGTTTGATTTCAATACCTTTAACAGTACTTCCCAAGAGCCTCTGCACACCAGCCAGGCTAATATCAGAGAAAAGAACATACGGCAATTTGCCAGCCATTGCCCTGCATCCTTATGCATGCACTTGCCAGAATAAATAGGGAATGCTCCCGACCTCTCATCATAACCTGCAGGGTGCTAACCTGAGTTTAGTTCATGTTTGTGGGTATGCACATATGAATATGCATGCACACTTATGCACATGTGTGCTCATGAAGCAGACTTAAAAAATTCATTTCACATATTTCTCTTGTTTTTCCTTATTTCACCAGCTGAAAAAAAAAAAGGATGCAGTCTCCTTAAATGAAAGTACCAAGTACCTATGGCACTTGGCATACTTTTTCTCTTTCAATCAACAGCCCAGAAATGAAGTCTATTCTCTGGGTTCAGACTTTCGGCACAAGATGTGTGAATGATATTCATACAAAAATCATAATACTTTTTTCTAGTTTAACTTTAGTGAAGAGTAAGAAGAAACAATATAAATGTGAGTTAGCATGCCAATTCTTATCTGCTACACCCTATGAAATCGCCTCCCTCCCACTTCATCCCTTCCTTCAGGTTTCAGATTTTTATTCCCACAAATATCTTTTGGCTAAACTAGAAGATGGAAGAATAACATTAAGGTGCAATCATAATTTCGATGGTTTGCTAAATGGATTGATATTTGGTAAACTTGTTTTCATGGAGGAAGACTTCAAACTTAATTTTATTCCAGATCTGTGCAAGATAGAAAGCAAACTAATCCCGGCATTGATTGCCAGAAGAAAAACATTTGCCATTTATTAAAGAGATCATTGCAAGAAAATGCCATTTGTATTACCTAGTTGTTCACCAAAGGAAGCAAAATCAAAGTTGACTCTTTTGTGCCTAGTTATTTTAAGTACAGTGATTTCTGATGATTTTCTTTAGGAAGGTGAACACATCCCCCTACCAGAATGTACTTACTGAATCCAGTTGTCTTCTGATAGTGAGAATCACTGAGTATTTGTTCAAAATACAGATGTTCAATATACAGTGCTCTTCAATGACATTTCTGATTCAAAAAGCATGTGTCTGATATTCTAGGCACCTAAAATTTTAAAAAGCTCTTCAGGTGGCATTAAATAATTTGTTGGCATCCTATTGCTGGCTAGAGGTAAAACTAAGGCTAAATCCAAATATTTTCACTTTTAGACCAACAATGACTGATAGTTCTGCACTGCAGACAATTTTATTGAGGCAAATAGCAGTTGAAATCATCAGGCAAAGAAATACAGGACAGCATATATTTAAGGCCTTTATATTCTCATGAAGCTTAGGTGGCAATGAAAGTTGAGAGTGTTACTGAGTTATCATTTAAGGCTCTAGTTTGAAGGACCATGTGCTGTCCTTCTCATTTTAATAAGTATTTTCAACTTTAGATGTTTTCTATAAAATTAGGATATTCTTCTACTCAACTTAGTATATAAATCCCTAGAGTGCAAAGGCTAAGACTTTATGGTCCAACACCAGAAGGTTCAGAAATCTAGTCTATCCTACTTCAGACTTCCAGTCCCTTCTTTGCTCCATGTTCTGGGATGTCTGACAGCTCACATGTCTCTCAAGTTTGTCTTATGTGAATGCAGGAGGCATATCCATGTCCCCTGTCCCTGTAATATCCACAAGTCCAGAATGGGATCTTGCCTTGGCTGTAACAAAATTCAGGGGGAAGGTGGGCTATTTCCCTAGTGTTACCCACAGTAAAAGGGCTCACAGACACTTTGGCTAGGACCCTTTGTATTGAAGTCCATGTAATTTCCTCTCTCAAAGCCTAGGCTTCCTCAGATTGGGTTTGGATGTGCCTCTCACAGGGCTTCCGACCAGTTTGGCTACAGATATACCTAGAGTGAGTCTGACACAATTCGGTAGGACAGCCTGCACCAGGCAACATGAATCAGACCAGGGTTTAGGCAAGGCATTCGATTCTTTATACCATGGACATCTTGGGCTGTTTGATGAAATCTATGAACCTTATGATAGATGTCCTCATCTAATTCTTAGAACCTGGGAATATGTTGTTACATGACAAAGGACAAAATTGCTAATCAGCTGATCTTAAAATAAATAGATTATTCTGGATCATTCAAATGGGTCTGATGTAATCATAAAAGTCTTTACAAGTGGGAAAGGGAAGTGGAATGGAAGGTTGGAGTGATATGATTTGAGAAGGACTCGAACATGCCTTTGAAGAAAGACAAGCAAGTCCTGAGCCAAGGAATGCAAGCAGCCTCTAGGAGCTGGGAAGGGCAAAGAATGGATTTTCCCCAGCCACTTTACAAGGGCACAGCCCAACTGACACTTTGATTTCCACCCAGATTTCTGATCTATAGAACAATATGACATCAATTTGTGTTGTTTTAAATCACTAAGTTTGTGGTAACTTCTCACAGTAGCAATAGAAAACTAATACAGACCTTTTTTTGAAATGTTTGCAAACGTATAAATAAAATTCATAGTGTCAGGGCAACCCTGGTGGTGCAGCAGTTTAGTGCCGCCTGCAGCCCGGGGTGTGATCCTGGAGACCCGGGATCAAGTCCCACATCGGGCTGCTTGCATGGAGCCTGCTTCTCCCTCTGCCTGTGTCTCTGCCTCTCTCTCTGTCTGTGTTTCAATAAATAAATAAAATCTTAAATAAATAAATAAATAAAATGCATAGTGTCACAATGGAAAGCAACTACACTGAAATTGTTATCTAAGTATTTTCAAGTGATATAGAGATATACAGAGATATCTTTCTTAATTCACTAAATAAGAAGATTTTGTGGCAAGTATAATTTTGAAATAGTGATGGTCATTAACGATATTTTGAGATATCTGCACAGCTATAACATAACGGAAATTGCCTGTGATTTTTAATCATGATGTTCACAGGTACTGTTAATATTATTATAGCTTGCTGCTTACATTCATAATGGAAATGCAAATTTTTTTATCACAGATTAGTAAAAATGAGGATGCAATTTTCCCTTTCAAACTCTGGAATTCTACCCAGAGATCCATTAGACGTCAGACTCAGGTAAAGACCTCCTGATTTAGAAAGGAGCTTGGCTGTGATTCAAGCAAACTATTTCAGGATAAACTTGGTGAATCTTAAGAAGAATCCTAGAAGAGCTAAACACAGGAACAGGCTGCCGAAGAGAGTATCACAACCCAGAAACAAGCCAGGGAGATGAGAGCCAACAGAACCCCATTCTCAAGTCCAGGCCACAACTGTGGGGATATTATGGGCATAAGCTGGGGGTAGAAAGGGACTCAGAACCTGTGATCACTACTCTGCATATTCTTGCTGAGAAATTCTCTTAGTAGCTAACACAATAGGGAGATCCTCCTGAACCTAAAGGAGTGGTTATTGGTCATTCTTCCATCCATGAATTCTTGGGTTGGTGCTGGCAGGCAGAACTCTTTCATCTACCAGACTGAAGTCACAGGTGGAAATAGGTCATAAAACTATTCTATTCTATTTGGCCCACATGTTATTATTAATGTTATTATTTGAGATTTTTGTTTTTTATTGAGATACAATTTTACAAAGGGAAATGCATATACCGTAAGCACACCAAACACTGATAATTCCATTACTACAGAAAGTGTTCTTACGTCCTTCTCTGGTCAAAAACTGACCTTTCCTTGTAAAAGAAACCATTATTACTATTTCTGTCATCATACATTAGTTTTTGGTGTTCTTGAACTTCATTTAAATGAAATTTATAAGTATGCACTATTTCATGTCTGGCTTCTTACACTCAATATAATGTTTTATTTATTTTTTTAAAGAAATTTTTTTTAAGATTTTATTTATTTATTCATGAGAGACACAGAGAGAGAGAGAGAGGCAGAGACACAGGCAGAGGGAGAAGCAGGTTCCCTGCAGGGAGCCCGATGCGGGACTCCATTCTGGGACTCCGGGGTCACACCCTGGGTCGAAGGCAGGCACTCAACCTCTGAGCCACCCAGGCGTCCCTCAATATAATGTTTTAGAGATTCTTTCATATTGTTGGTGCATGTCAGTACTTTGCTCCTGTTATTGTTAAATAGTATTCCACTGGGTGGATATCACAAATTATTTATGTATTCTTTTGTGGGTGGGATTTGATGGAAATAATGGCTGCTATTTTCAGGAACATTTTAGGCTACTATTAATAAACTAGCTATAGATAACAGTGTTGTATAAGGCTTTGGGAGGACATAATCTTTTTTCTCTTAAGTATATGCATAGGAACAGAACTGCTTTTTTTTTTTTTTTAGAACTGCTTTTTCATAGATAGGTATACATGTCACAATGAGAAACAGTGTTGTACAAGTCTTTTGGAGGACCTAATTTTCTTTTCTCCTAAGTATATGCATAGGAACAGAACTGCTTTTTCATAGATAGGTATACATGTCACAATGAGAAACTGCCCAAAGTAGTTATTCCATTTTACACTCCCACCAGCAGTGTGTAAGACTTCCAGCTGTTTCACATCCTTGCCAACATTTGATGTCATACTTTTAATTTTAGCCATTTTAGGGGTATGAAATGGCATTTTGTTCATTGTAATTTCAATTTGCATTCCTTTAATGAAAACTGATGTTGACCACAACTGAATCTTCCTTGTCACTGCCTTTTGATCTTTTCAATATTTGAGCTATGAGAAAGGTTGGCCACAGTTGAAGGTATTTTGTTTTTGTTTTGTTTTGTTTTTAAAAAGATATTATTTATTTATTCACGAGAGAGAGAGAGAGAGAGAGAGAGAGAGAGAGAGGCAGAGACACAGGCAGAAGAAGTAGGCTCCATGCAGGGAGCCCGATGTGCGACTCGATCCCAGGTCTCCAGGATCAGGCCCTAGGCTGAAGGCTGAGCTAAACCGTTGAGCCACCTGGACTGCCCGAAGGTATTTTGGATTCACCTTTATTTTCTTATTTCTTTTATTTGGGGGGAGGGATTCATCTTCAGATTCAACTCAGGGTTTTGGAATCCAATTATCACAGGAACATATGGTAATATGTTATTTTCTTTCTGCTTACTATCCTTTTCTTTACTGTTGCCTTCTCAGCCAAATCTGGGTTTGGAGAGAGAATTGTTGACCCACTTCTGCTCATCAAGGCTTCCCTGTGTCCTCTCTGCTTTTTGCTAGCCCCCTAGAAAAGTATGACTTAATTTTGTATAAGTTTTTCTTTTTGTTACCATGAGAGCAAAGAGCTTTCATAGCCTTCCATAGAGTAACTGGAAGCACACGTCTTTTCCTTTTCTCTTTTCTGGTTTTTGCGTTAACTGACGATTACAAATTAGGAACACCCCCCCACACACACACAAATTGCAGATTTCCAGCTTCCCTTTAGAGTAGGTTCTCTTGAATGTATTAGGCTTATATTTCCATATGCAGAGATTGGTTGCAGCTAAGCAGAGGCTACCCCTGAACTCAGGGTGGGCACCCTCCACTTCAAACTCATTGCCTGCACTCCCATCATCTGGCCCAAGTCACATTACTTGTGATCCCTGGTCTTCTGAACATTCATCAGCAGATTTTTCTATCAGGGCTGAAGGAGAATCACGTAGCAAAGTTTTTAACCAAATACTGACTCATTTAAACCCATGAGCAATAAAAATTAGGTCAAAGATATCTTGAGTGATTAATATTCTTTTCCGGTTTAAGTCTCTGATCACATTTGGCAGATAATTTATCTCGTGAACAACAAAACAGGAATAACTGCAAGTAGATATCTCTTGTTTTGAGATTGAATTTCTCTGTTCTGGGAAGATATAGAAACTCACAGTCTAGAAAAGCTACTCTTAAGTTTCCATGCTCTAAGCTGTTTGCCTTGAAGTATTGTCTAATGATAGATAGGTGACAAACATAGTCAACATTATCTTTGGCCTTTCTTTCAACACAACATCAGCATGTCTTAGAAACTTCTCAAACTCAGTTTACAAGTTACTATTATAGAAGTTTTTTTGCCACAAAATTCCCTACTCCCAAGACTTCTAATCAGTATCAAATTTAAGCAAGAAATCTCAGCCTGTTTCCAATAGGTATATTCTTCTCACCATCTGAACTTGAAATGCCCCATATTATGCCTATATTTAGTACACTTAAATGAACTCAAGCAGGATGAATTTTCAAAATAACTTTTAATCCAAAATAACAGTGAGCCTCATATTGGAAGGTGACCAGCAAAGAGCTATCAAGAAAATAAATTTAAAACTCATAGTTAGAACTTAAATGATATGTTTTAACCAGTACCAAAATTCATTCCTGTACCTAAACTTCTATTTTGTATGACTGTTTTGCAACTAATCATGAATTTCTTGAGGGCAGAGGTTGCATCTTATTTATCATGTGATCTCAGTATCTAGCCCAATGCCAGGTGTATCATAGAAGTTCAACAAATACATGTTGAACAAATAGATTATGAGAAGTAGTCTTTTCTGAATTGTACTGGATGCAAGCTTAGAAAACTCTATCCTTCTCATCCTTTGTTAACTATGAAATTCCTGGCTTTCTGGGAAGTAGCCCTCCCTTGGTGAAATGCCTGCAACACAGGGTTCATTTGGTGGGCATTTATAGGTCAGCCCATATTCTCAGGGCAAGAATGGCAGGGAAATTAACACTGGGTACATTAGGCCTTAGGAATCCCAAGCTTTAAGAGATGATTATCTAGATGGCACAAAGGTAGAAAAAGCTGTGAGAAATGGATGAATGGACAAATTAGTATGAGTTTTCAAGCAGTATCCAATTTACTTTTCTTGGTGACATTTTACACTATGTGTTTTTTGCTTGATTTAGAGCCACATCCAATTCACAATGGTCCATTGTGAAGCAGCTTCTCTCCCTTCTACTCCTAAATTCTAAATACCTTGGCAAGATTGGCACATTCTCTACCAATGTTACCCATAGACCTTTTCCCTGGACTTACATTTTTAAAGTAATGCCTGAGATGACAAATCAGCTTGGAATAATTCCTCTTATCTATTTTTATGTAAAGTTGATCCCTATTTGACTGTATTAGCGAAAACAAAATGAGGAAAAATTATTAGGAAAACCTGATTTTTAAAAATTCTCACATTAAACCAGAATGTAAATGGATAGAAAATTGGACTTGAAGGCAGACTTTGGGCAGGTCATTGGGTTTTTCCTGCCTCAGTTGTATCAAAGAGTAAGACCAGACTCAACAATTACACTGTCATTTGAGGAATGACATTAAAAACCAAAATTTCCTATCAGCCTTAAAGTTTTAGATAATTTTTAAATTTAAGTTTAATGTTTCCAAAAGGATATGCACAAATTATGATTATTCTGTTCAAGAATTATTATAAAGAGGAATTCAACCAACTAAGCACACTGTGATGAAGAAAACAAACCTTACCAGCATCCCAAGCCTTCCTCACAGATCCCCCAACCACCATCAACTGTCCTTTCTTTTTAAGATTTGTATTTATTTATTTGAAAGTGAGGGAGAGAGAGAAAGCACAAGCAGCGGGGAAGGGCAGAGGGAGAGGGAGAAGCAGACTCACTGCTGAGCAGGGAGCCCAATGTGGGACTCGATCCTAGGACTTTGGGATCATGACCTAAACTGAAGGCAGGCGTTTAACCAACTGAGCCACCCAGGTGCCCCGCTATCCTTACTACTTAATACCACAAATCAGTCTGCTTTTGAACATCATTAAGATGAAATTATACCGTATGTATTTTTTATGTCTGTAAGCCATATATTGATCTATAATTTGGTGCTAATCAAAATTCAGATTTATCAACATAGATGACCAAAGTATTGGGCCTCTGTGTATACGCCTTTGCATCATTCAGGATTATTTAGGGAGGAAAAAGTGACTCTACAAATTTTGAGTGGAGCGATATTTAATTATTTTTAATTATTTAATTATTTATTAATTATATTTAATATAGAAAATTCAAATTTCATATGCCACTGGAAGAACTGGGGGAGCAAAGGTCAAGAGGCCACTTTAAGAGATCTGCAGTGATCACAGGGAAGTCCCTGCTGATGTCAGCTGCCTGCCTAAAGGAACTCCAGAGCTGAGGAAGCTATAAGTGATCGCAGCTCCCATCCCCTGGCTATCACAAGACAAAACTACCTTCTCTTCTTCTGCCTTCCAAATCTCACTTAAGTTCCTATCATTGGCACGTTTAATCCAGAATTCTACTGGAAAGGGATTTCTAAATGTCTCTCCTGTGATGCAGGACAGAATACAGAAAAAGGGAATGATATTGTTGAGCTAAGAACATCATTTGGCAAAAGCTTAGACAGTTTTAAATTAGCTGATGGAAGAGAACTGGCGCCTGTCTACATTTCTGACCTGCTAGTCACTCTTGGTCTTTAGATCCCTTTCCAATACAAATCCTACAGTGCCCTCCTTAGGGATACTTGAGAGCCTGCTTCTATTTTACCTCTTTCAAGACCAATGAGCTATAAGACCCGCTTTTCTTATTTTGCAGTTTGCATAAGGTAACTTTTGAAGAAAAGCAGGCCTGTGTATAATTATCTGAAAGTTCCCAGAATTAAGCAATATGAAATTAATCATATTGTATATAGACACTTTCCACTGACCATGTCTCAGATGGTGGGACTACTTTTTGGGGAAGACATAGTTGAAAATAATTACTATTATCATCCTCTGCTAACAGAAATCTCCCCCCCCCCCCCCGCCCCAACCTTACATAGGTTTCCAACCTTAGAGGCTGTCCTGTCCTCACAGAGGTAGTACCAGACAGGTAGGAGTTTTGTTTATTTGCTTTTCTGGGTCTCTGAATATCCTGACAATCTAATCTCCAGAGTCCCAATAACCAAGCAACACAAGACATGCTCCTTGCAAGGTCCACAATGCATTTTTTCTGTGCTATTCTATTTCAGAATAGAAGGCAGAGCTGCAAAGTTAGATTTGGATCTTTATTACTATAAGCAGATAACTGTTCCCCCTTCCTATTGTTGATCAGAAATTCTGAGATAAGTGCTTTTAAAAAGATTAGAACAACAAATCTCATCTAAGGATAAGATCGACGCCAGTTCAGAAAAAAAGAAAATGGAAGGAGAAGGCTTTTGTCTGGTGACAGTTTATTTTAAACCAAACACTTTTTCCATTTGTAATTTAGTGTCACTTGTGTTATGAGAAGCACTGCCAATTCAGATGGGTTTCTTGAGCGGGGACTAACAGACGAGGTTAAACACAGCTGTTCTGGTGTCTGAAATCCTTTAGAGTTCAGCAGGACCTAAGCTGGTAAAATAAACTCAGAGAAGGCTGTCTGAACCAGCTTTGCTAGAGACAAAATGAACATAAATAAGCATGGAGTCAGCAGGCTGCTGGGCCAAGGTCAGAGGCAACCTGGGGACATGGATTTACAGAGAAAGATACTGTCTAGAGCACATTTGCTATAAGACAGTACAGAATTGGACGTTCTGTCTTCTAATCATCAGGGTATCACAAGGAAAAGTGGTCCAGATTGGCACTGACCCTGTCAGCACTTTTTGTCATAAATGCTTCATTTACTGGGAATTTTGCTATCAGTTTGCAGAAGATAAAAATGTCACTGAAATGCAAGGTCAAACCACAAGGTTTATAATTCCTTTCTATTCATGAAACACACACAGTCCTAACTATCCAGATAAAGGGATTAGTTGTTTTCTCAAATGGTATCTCAATTTCTAGTGATTTAAAATACTCTTATACACATCATCTCAACATCATGGTGTATGTGTGCCCCTGTCACACAGATGAATGAAACTGAAACTAGCTTCACTTGTCAGTTTTAAGTATCTTCCTTTCCCCTCTGGGCAGCATTAGTTTCCATATGGCCTCAGAGACATTGTTGTCACTTGGCTCTCTGAGGTCCTTGAGAGAGGCCAACAGTCTGAACTATCTCAGTTCTCACACATTAAATGAGAGTCTCTTAAACTCCCTAGGTTTCAGCTTCTTCATATACATCCCTTAGATATTGTAGTCATCTTCACCAACTAATAAATGATAAGAATGAGATTGTGTGTGACTATGAGATTTTACATTCGGTGGCAGGAATATAAATTCTGTTGACGCTATGCGGTTAAACTCAAAATGTGTATATCATTTTATACAGAAAATTTTATAGTTAATAATCTATCCCAATGAGACAGCCACATCAATATGCAAAGATATATAAAGATGTTTGCTGCAATAACTCTGGGAAACGAACAAGGGGTAGTGGAAGGGGAGGTGGGCAGGTGGATGGGGTGACTGGGTGACGGGCCCTGAGAGGGGCACTTGACGGGATGGCACTGAGTGTTATACTATATGTTGGCAAATCGAACTCCAATAAAAAAAATATACAAAAAAAAAAAAAAAAAGAGAGAAACAAAATCAACATCTACCAACACAGGACTAGTAAAAAAAGATATGGTAAGCATATTCATATAAGAGAACCTATACATCTACTAAAAAGAAACATGGAGATTTATACTTGTCAACTTGAGTAGACATATTTTTTTTAACAAAAAGCAATTAGAAGCAGTGTAGCTGATATAATCCCATTTATGTGTAAAGCATGTAAATCCCAGATCCTGATGTGATTCACCTCAGCAGTGTTACCCCCACAGAAACAGCCCAGCTACCAAAAGGCATTACAAAGTAATTCTAGTCTTTGCTCTCAACTTCCAGAAAACATTAAGGAACATATAATTCCTAACCCACAGCACCACATCTTAAAATACCCTCTGTCCCCCACCTTTCCCATCTTTTTTATCTCTAACACATTTTACTGTTAGAGAGCCTTCAGCAGTTGAGGGCTCTCTGGCCCCACAGCCTTTTGCTAGTCTCAACCAGAAACTATGCCTGCAAATTGACCAACCACTTGTCTTTTTGTCCCTCTTTTCTCTTCCTCAGTGCTTACCATAATCTGAATAATAAGGTAAGGAAAGAAGAAAATGCTCAGTGAACAGAATTTCCTTCCCAGGGAGTAGGAGGAAAAGAGATAGACTATGCATATGCTACAATGTCTTAACCTTGCAGCAAATGCAAAATTATTACACTGCTACCTACTGATATTTGCATAAAAGTGGCTGCAAGGATGTTGACAAAATTCTTAGCGATAATGATCTCAGTTGGGATTTCTCTGTGAATTTCTTTTACGTCTCTTCTTTTATCTCTTTGAATTACTCATGGTAAACATATTTTTTTATAATCAGAAAGGAGAAGTAAACTTGTATCAACATATAAAAAAAGGGATCGTAATGATGCTCACAATGAATAACAGATATAAAAATTAATACACAATTTAAGTATAAAATATATGTTTTAAATAAATACAGTTGGACTGTTTCTTCCTGGTTTCAACATTAATAAGCTCCATTATTTCGGGATTATCTTTAATTACCCCTACATGTTAGAATCGGTCAGTTTCTTCACAACATTAGTTAAACACTCCCTTATATTGCTTAATTTTTTATTTTACTCCCAGTTAATCCTATTAATTTGTGAGTCCACTGCATTGTGACTTTTACACAGTATCTCATGACTTACAAAAACTGTTAACATTTCAAACTAATCATAATCCTTTTCATCCATTTGCCCTGAAAGTTTTCATTTGTATGTGTGTCTTTAGTGAACAGAGAGTTACTGTATGTACATTTGTATCCATTTCAATCTTTCCACACCTACACATCCCTCTACCTCTTTCTAAATAGATAACATTTATTTATTTTCATGGTTTTTGAGTCAGACAAATTTTCCTGAAAATCAAGGTGCCTGACTACTTAGTTCCCAGCACTGTGACTCATTAGTCTTCTCTTAGCTGGGGGAATTTTAAAGAGAAGTTTGCAACACAGCACTGTTGGGGCACAGCTCCACAGCTGCTAATAACTAGTGCCAGGTAACAGGCACTTCTGATTCCTGAGAAGGGAGCTTGTTAGTCAGACTCTCTGTCCAGAAATGCCAATTAGCACCCTTGCTTATGGCTGGAAATTCCAACCTGGGAATTCCAGAAAGCATAATTTGTCATGTGACAACTATATTTACCACTCAAAGCTCCTTCAGCATTATAATTAAATAACTGAATCAGTTCTAGTTGTAGACAACTTACAGCATGTCTCTATGAGGAGAAAAGTAATAATTACTGATCAAAATCCTGAAGGACCTTGAAAAATTAGAAACAAACTTTAATAGGCTGGATACTGAACAGACCATTCAGAGGGGAAAAAAAATGCCCAAACAAGGTGGAAAATGGTTGACTTTTTAGTCTCACTGATTCAGATGTCAGGAAGGGACTATGCCCTTCAGTGACATTGTATAATTGTCATTTTAATAAATATATCAGGATACATCTGTTTGATTTCTATTTATCCTTTTTGTCCTTCATTGTCACTTGAGTAGCCCTCAGGTATATTAATATGACTAAGTAAGCCCCCATTGAACTAGAACTATGGTATAACAGGACTCCTTTATTTCTCTCTCTCTTTTTTTTTAGAATTACTTGGGAGATGTTGCTTCACCTTCTGGTAGGAAATAGATCAACTTGGCCAGAAGCCAGGCTTTTCTACCCCTGAAGGAAGAGCTCAGCAGAGTCACTCCCCCAGGGAAGCCTTCCAAGACTTTCCTGACCAGATGGTTCTATTATACAACCTCTACTACACCATTCCATCACTGCCTTATCACAGTTGTGACTTCATGTTTATATCATTACTCTGTTTAATCTCAATATTCCTCTAGGTTTTAAGCAATATCAGGGCAAAGACCATGACTCTCTTTGCTCATATTTATATTTCTAAGGCCTCACATATGCCCGACCCACATTAGCACTCAATAAATATAGTACTTGTTGAAAAGATGAATGAATGAATGAATTCAATGATCTATTTAGGGTGGTGCCAGTCAAGGTAAGTGGACAGAGAGGATAACAAAATGTCCAAAATAGAGTTATCACAAAGGTAGAAAGAGATAGGGTCATTAGATTGGTCCGGGATTTGAGTTAGAAACAGAGAAAGGGATAATTCTTTAATTTCTCTGATGCGAAAGACACTAGAACTGGTCTTGACTCATCCTTCCTGGAAAGGCCAGTCCTTTAAAATGCCTGGATATATAATCAAAGAAACAATCTGTATGAATACTATCAATGTGGGTCTCAGACTTACTATAGACTGATGCTTTCTCAACTGAGCAATGGACAGGAAGTGATCTTCCCTCAAAGGCTTTTGAAGTTAGGACAGGGCTCTGCCAACAAAGATCTCACCCAGCTCCATTGCATGTTCCTGGATAGCACATGGTGTTTGTCCACAAGAATAGGAAAATTCTGGAGTCAAATTAATACACAAAAGATTCTTCACCTCCCTGCCTGACTCCTCTTTTTTTGGAGATTTTCTGGGTTACCTCACTCCACATGAGGCATGCTTCAAAACCAGTGGTTGGTACCCCACTGGGCTTTCACCCACCTTATATTCACATAATGTTTTTCATCTGAACATGCCCTAAAGGAGATTAGTACCACATGAATGTTACCAGGTGAAGGAATTAAACTCATTATAACTAAAAAGGGACCTGATCTGGAAATCATTGACACTGAGTACAACTCAGACCATCCACAAATGACAACTTCCAAATGGCTCCCTAACATTCTTAACCACATTAAGAACAGGAAGCTTCCATCTCTGTATTTCTATCCAAGCTGACCTCTAATAGGAGCTTTCTACCCTTAACCACTATTGGTCCACCCATATGACTCAGAAGCAGACTGAAGTATCTGCTTCCTGAGACACTTGTGAACATTTAAGGGCTGGTAGGATACAAGATGGGGATGGCATTAGAGCTGAAAGGACAGACTCAATGTCTGGAGTATCTGTCTGTTTGTATAGACATGCAAAGACTTGAGTACCATACCCTATAAACTCCTAGCGCAAGTTATTTCTACCCAAAACTAGGTAAATACTTTTGTTATATAAAGACCAGAAGAGAACTAATTCAATAAACTCAGTCTACCTCTCACCAGTGCCACTTATAGTTCTCAATCCTATATGTTATCTTCCCAAAAATACAGATTGAATCACATTACCCTTCAGGTTAAAAATCTCCATGTGATTCTCATTATTTACAGGATCAAACCCAAACTCTAGTTTCATGCCCCTTCATGCCCCTTCAGGGCTCTTTCATGCCGCTTCATCCTTGAATTTGTGTTAACCATACCAATTTTAAAAATTTCATTTTAGATATTTTAAGTATAAAATGATATATACTCAAAATTCAAACAATATAAATGGCACAAAGAAAAAATATTCTTGTCTTCTATCTCCATCTCTTTCCCTTCAGAATAAACTGTTAACACTTTGGTGGGTAGCCCTCTAGATCTTCTTCAAAGTAAGAATGTTTGTGTATTGGGGTTGCATTATAACTTACTCATGCGCATATAAAAAAAATACATTGAAACAGACAGAAACATACAAAAAGAAAGCAGTGTAAACAGAGAAGTTTAGGCCACTGACCTCAATGAGTACAAGGTCCTGAGAGAGGTTGGGACATGAGGCACAATTTTGCCATCTGTTGGGAGAGCTAAGTTTCCAGTACTGTGGAGGATGAACATCTCATGGAGCTGAGTGTTGCTCTAGTGTTCACAAGTGCAGGTTTGACTATAGTTGCTATGAATTTGCTTCAGGATCATATCTCTCATGTAACTCCACTGCATATATGAATACATTTTGTTATTATAATGAGAGGATATTATACTGCTTTGCAACCATGAGCATTTTTTCATGTTTTTATTTATTTCATACATTTTTACCACTGCCTCATATGCCGTTGCTTAGATGTACTATGATTTACATAGTCTCTCCTGTTGATGGTCATTTTACCCCAGGTTTTCATTAGTATAGGTGATGCTCCAGACATCCTTTTACATAAGCCTTTGTGCTCTTGTTTGGGAATATTGCTAGGATACACACTTGGTAGACAAAATACTGGAACAAAAGGGAGGTGCTTTTTTTAATAAATATATTTGATAAATTTTTGATAAATATTACCAACTTGATTACACAAACTGAAACACATATTAATAGTGTCCCTCACTTTTTTCTAAAGAATATTTAGGAGAGTTGCTTACTGTAGGAAAGTATGAAGAAGAAAGCAAAAATGTCCCATAGTCTCCATTGAAATTTACAATATAGAATTAAAATATATAAATAAAAAAACAAAAATACAAAAAATCTACCTCTCCACAACCTCTTCCAAAGGTAAGTTTGTTGAGTTTCCTTTAACAAATTTTTGTATGCGGGATCCCTGGGTGGCGCAGTGGTTTGGCGCTTGCCTTTGGCCCAGGGCGCGATCCTGGAGACCCGGGATCGAATCCCACATCAGGCTCCCGCTGCATGGAGCCTGTTTCTCCCTCTGCCTGTGTCTCTGCCTCTCTCTCTGTCTGTGACTATCATAAATAAATAAAAATTTAAAAATAAATAAATAAAAACAAATTTTTGTATGCATAAAATAGTATTCTTATGTACATACACATATATATGTCCTTTTAATAAAAAAGATTATTATATACATGCAAATTTTCATTGTGCTTTTCTTTCCTTTGAAAAATATATCTTTGAGATTCTTACCATACTATTCCATTTTATTGTATTTCATAATTTATTGAATTAGTCCCTTACTGATTGATATTTATGTTTCAAGTTTTAGGTTATTGCAAACAATCCTGAATACATGTACAAACACACTCATACTCTAACATGCTCATTCTTAAAATGTAACATTGCTATCTTCCTTCATACTTTATTATTAACACAAGTATCTTCCACTTTTCAAAAGTTTGCATTAGCCAATTCTCTTTCATAAAAGACCTGCCTCAGTACCTATTTTCAATACCTCCAAAAAAAATTAAGAGGATTTTCACTGTTGGGAATAGAGGCAAAAAGTGAAAATAGTACTCAGCATCTGTTTTTCAGCAAGCCCTTATGGAGGCGGTGCTCACACCAAGCAGCCTGGAGAGTGGCCCTGCCCAAGCTCCTTCCCCAGGAGCTACACTCAGCATCTCAGCATTAAGTTGTTATAGCTTTAAAGTGTGTCTGTGAGCATCTGCACTATATATATCAATTTCTTTTGTGCATCCATTAGCAAGATGTGTCCTAAGGTATCAGAAAAGCCTAAAAGGGGTCATTTATTGGAAATGAGAATGCTCAAAAATGGTTCCAAATAAATTAATGGCAATTGCTTATTGCTTTATGCTATTTCAGCTTAGGAAAGGTTTGATAGGAAGGCTTTACTTTCAGATAGTAAGGAAATTTGTCCATAGATGTAAGGGTAGTGTGATTATTTGGATATGTCTTCCCCAGAAAATTATGAGTTTCTTGAAGAATGGGAGCATGCCCTACTATTTAGTAAATCCCACAGGGCAGAGTACATTGTTATCTGATAGGTTCTTATTAAGCATTAAAAAGTGAGATAAGGAATGAAAAAAATGCAGCTGGTGAAATATATCTTTTCTCAGTTTTAATGTGAGTGTGAAAATTATGCATTTTATGGGTCTCCTGATACAACAGACATTTATTAAGCATCTACTCTATGCTAGATATTATGGCCCATGTGGCCAGGAATTGAAGCAGGCACATAAATAATGATAACTGGAGATAAGGGCCAAACAAAGTGCCACAAGCAATCAGGGGAATCCAGAGAACAAATGTGAAAAATAGTATAAGTTTAAAACCAGTGTCAGTGTCATATTGGTAAACCATCTCTTGGTGGGTGAGGTGAGGGAGCTTATTTGTAGCATATACCAATTTATATGGCCATATTCAAGTTACGAGGATACTGAACAATCATCTCTCTTAAGCCAATATAAGTCTTCTCCACATCACACTGAATCGGGGCATACCAGCTGACCTTTTCAAAACCTCTTTCTCCTCCTACCACCATGACCTACCAATACCACATCATTTCAGCTATTGCCCCCAACCCATGATTCTACAGGAGAAACGATGTGGTTTTTGGAGGTTGTTAGCAAGCATAAATTGAGAGCTAGAAAATGACTTCCAGAAGTGGCCAAGCTTGCAGAAAACTGCTCTGTCCAGTTTTATATGCTTCATGTCCAATCTTGCTGGCCCTTAATGGATCCCTACTCAAAGGCTTCTTTTCCCCATTACATTGTCTGCACTGCTGGGTTCCTCACTAATACTTCCAACCCAGTTTTGTTGAATGAGCCAGAAATCTCTCAGAAATATAAGGAAAACAAATGGGGATTGCATATTATAAGTAGGGCTCACCTCTAACCCAATTCATATCCCCTGAGGCTTCAGTTTGTATTTAGACACAAATTTATAGCAGGGATATGGGACTTGGAGTTTGGGGGATGAGTCAGAGCATATTTGAAGAGGTACTGGACACATGTTAAGATTATAGCTTACTTTAGAGCCAGGAAACAGAGTGTCTCAGCTATACCATGAGAAGGTATAATTTCAAGATCCTGTCTTGGTTGCCCAAGTAAGAATATCATACAAGTTTGTAGAAGAAGAGCTTTACTGGAATTAGTCAATCTTAGCCCAAAGTGTTTTTAGTAGGATTATTTGGCTTTGGGCTCTACTGTTAATCAGAAATCTTGAAAACAAAATAAAAATAACCAAGTGAAAACAATCATATCCACCTCTTTGGGAGTTTGAAATGTATTTTTCCAAGTAGACCTTCAACCTACAATGTTCTCATTCATCAGATACAGACTTGCAAACCAGTGTGAGATTCTAATTTTCCACTCAAAATAAACCATGAAAACTAGTATGTCGGAAGAGGGCTTTTGGAGAAAGAAATACTGCCTTTGATGCTCAAAATAAAGAAAGGATGGGGAATCATAGACACAAAAATTAACCCAACCCAGTTAAAATCAACAAAAATGTTTTTTGTTGTTGCTGCTGTTTAAATTGAGAATACCAAAGCACTATCCCTGAAAATTAATAGTACATTCATTCCATTTTTTTCTATGGAATACTGCAGACATGGGGAACTGTTAAAGCTAATCACTAGCAAGAAAAAGAATTCTGTGTTTAAGATGGAAGTAGAATGCATCAAAAACCACAGGCTGAAGCAGAAAAGAACTTGGTGTAAAAGAAGGACAGAAACAACAGATGGTGACTGGACTCCATGACCTTCAACACATTTCCAAACAGGGCAGCTTCATGATCTTGCCACCAATGCAGTCTCACAGAGCCACACAATTACACAAGCCCTGTGCTTGGGATTTAATGTTCTGTGGCTGTCATCTTGAAATTCTTCATTTTACCTTTGAATTTGTGCTTTTAAAATGAAGTCTCATGAGACAATGGGGCGTCTACTGATGGCTTGGAGCTTTGGCCCATAAGAAGCTCCATCCATCTCATCTCAACTCATCTGCCTCAGATGGGCTTTCAGCCATCCACTCCTACACCCCCTGCTCCCTCAGGCTACCCCCATCCTTCCCTTCCTGCCCTTTTCCAGGACTCTGGCTGCTTCTGGCCCCTTCTAGAGCCTAGATGCCAGAAGAATTAATCATCTTGGGACAGGGTGTGATGGTGGCATTCCCATCTTGGGATGGCAGTACCACAGTGCCCTAGGCAGGCATCTTGGATGGGGCGGGGGCGGGGGGCTTCTCATCCACCTCCCAAGCCACATACTGAGTGTATCCTATTGCAGAGGTTACAAGCCCTTGTAGGTTACCTATTAGCAGTGGGTTGGGAGAGTGAAGTAATCCTGTGGGAAGAGGAGATTGATTTCTCTGCCCAGGGCAGAACACACATGTCAGTACCATAGCTGAATATTAATCTATAATTAGTGACTTGTATGTGCCTCTGTTTCACTTTTTCCTCACATAGTTATCTCTCCACATTTATATTTCCCCTAAGAGTTACTATGTCTAGTTATTTAATCATCTGCCTCTTGGCTGCAACTCTTTGCCCAGATTCTCATCTCTTGCTCCACACTAAGAAATCAGCAAACACTCAAGGAGAAAAGTAGACACTGAAGTCAATTCCTCCCTCTGCAGTTCCCTTTTCTCTGGGATCTTAGTACCTTAAGCCATGGTTGCTTTTGCAAGACTTCAAAAATAATTTTTAATGGCTTTTAATTTTTCATTGGGAGCATAGGTATCCCACAAGCTATTCCATCACAGCTGGAAACTGATGACATAGTTTAGTGTCATAAACCACACAACTGATTCTACTAACAGAAAGAACAAATTAACATCAACCATTCCAAAATCCATCACTTTGAGTTCAGAAACTAAATTTTAGTTAATATAATAATGCTTTATATTCTTTAAATTAGACTATCTTTGTTTTTTTAATGCATACTTCAGATAATACCTAATTGTAACATTTTCCATGATGCTAAAATTTCTGTGGGTATGTATTATCCCATAATACTTCTAGATTGTCTGCCTGCATGGTGAAGTGAAACAATTAGTTAATTAAATTATTTAAACTACTTAGACAATTAGTTAATTTTCTGGGGAAAATTTTGGCCCTACCTACCTACCAATCCCTGTGTGAAGTTGAGGCTGCCACCCAGGCAGCCACACTCCCTGGTTAGACCCCTTAATATTCATTAAATTTCAAACAGAAAAGTCAAAACTGCCCTTCTCTCAGTTTATTCCATAAATATATTTAGGAAACTTTCTCTTATCAGTAACCTGGAGATTGGGTTCTAAACAGACAATACACTGTGAATTCTTTATGGAACATTTTTTTTAAATAAAAGGTTAGCTTTAAGAAATATAGCTCAAAGGACATTACTGTAAAACTACAGAGTCCACTCTGTCCTCCTCTATCTAAAAGTTACAAAGGAAAAAAAAAATTGCCTTAGATTTCATTGCTTTTTGGTTCCTCATAAACAAACTATGCTTCTGCATTGTGCCTTTGGCTGGCATATAGGGAGGTAATAAGAGGAGGTCATTCTAAGCTTGCCATTTTTTTTAATTGCAGAAATACTGTTAAAGATGTTTATCTCTTTGAGAAGCCACAAGAGATGTTTCTGCCAGCTGTCAGTATTGGGAAGAGCTATGCATCCCTTAAAAAAATTACTTGTTTTCATTTTTAGACACTATAAACATTATAATCAATTATGTTTCATTTTGTTTGACAACTAGGAAGCTCAGAGCCAAATCTGAACCCCACTTCAGGCTGTTATTTCAAGTATTTTGTGCATTAATCTTGTCTCTGGTTTTACTTTATTTTCCTTTCCTCTGATTTCTGTACAGTTATCTTGCAGCATTGTATGTATGTTTTCAGAGACAACCTGAAATAATTTTTGGAATAAAACAAGGATAAATAATATGTAAATAAAAGACCTTAAGAATGGGGATGGGCTATCCTAAAGGTACTAGTGTTTTCATCTTTTGGATCTACCCTCAGACATGGGTGGAACAGGCTGCTGCAGGACTCCACTGCTCCATCCGTTAAAATAGTGATTCGCTGGAAGCTTCCAGGCTGGCAGTGCCAGGAAAGCAAGGTGAGAGGAACATGGTAGCCCATTAAGAAGGTCAATCAGGGGGATCCCTGGGTGGCGCAGCGGTTTGGCGCCTATCTTTGGCCCAAGGCGCGATCCTGGAGACCCGGGATCGAATCCCACATCGGGCTCCCGGTGCATGGAGCCTGCTTCTCCCTCTGCCTGTGTCTCTGCCTCTCTCTCTCTCTCTCTCTGTGACTATCATAAATAAAAAAAAAAAAATTAAAAAAAAAAGAAGGTCAATCAGAAAAAAAAAAGAAGGTCAATCAGTAATTCATTACAATTGATAGGCTGAAGATCTGTTGTAAATATTTGTGACAGTCCTTTTCAGCTCTAAAGTTTTTATTTTATAAGCAGTCACTAAACTAACAGGTTAATTCTTGTTTTGTAAGTCCTTGATGCTCTTGTGACCACTCTTCACTATGTTTCATGAAGCCCTTATCTGTAAGAATTCCTGTGCTCAGATTCTTCCAGAAGGTTCCATTCAACATTAAAATCTGAATGAGGTCTCACAGTTCCTGTTCCCACGCCTCCACAGAACAACAAAAATGAGATTAGCAGCATACTTGCATCAGCCACCCTACAGAAGGGATTCTTAAAGGAGGTGGTGGGGGTGCATATGGAATATTAAATGTGTTTGCCCAAAGAACTGGGATTCTTTAGAAAAAGTATAATCAACTTCAGAATCATCTGCCTCCCTCTCATCCACTTTGTTTTCTGTGACTCTTTGCTTAGACCTGTTGCCTGGGGCAGGGTATACATAAATGAAAACATTTTCTTCTTCTATGAAACACATCTTATAATTCCTATGATGAATTGCATATACAGATTGCCAGGAGGATATACCAACCTTAGCAGATTTCAGAAAGCGTCCTTGGCAGTCTCTCATCCACTCAATCAATATCAACCATGGGTCAGACATAATGCAAAGCCACTGAAGGTAACTTCCAAAAAGGAGTTTAAGGTCTGAGAAAATAAAATGAAAAAGAGAAGAAAGAATGTCAACATAGCACTAGAGCTGAGAAATAGGAAAGGTACAGTAATGCCTCTATGAAGAAAGTGATGTACCCTGGGGGACTTAGAGAAAGTTCAGAGAAATTAACCTTGGTGGTGAAGGGTAAGTGGTGGTTTGCCAGGCATAGAAGTGGGGTGGGGGGAGGTGACTTGGGTGGAATGGATAGTAAGTACAAGATGTGGCAGGAAAATCTGCAACATATGCCTGAGGAATTTCCCAGGAATGTGCATTATTTTCCATAAAGACTGAAAAGAGACCAGAAAAAAAGTAAGAAAGCCAAAAAAGAAAGTAAAAAAGGTGAGAGAAAAAAGAAGGGAGGGAAAAAAGAAGGGAAGGGGGAAGGAGGAAGGGAGGAAGAAAGGAAAGGAAAGGGTTAAAAGGAAAAGGAAAAGAAAGGAGGGAAGGAAGGAAGAAAGGGAGGAGAATTCAAAAGGAATCAGAATTGCTACTTATCTGGAGTTTTAATGTGGAACTTGAGTTCAAGAGAAAATCGGGAGCTACATTTAAAAACTGGAAGTCTGCAATACACATATATTGAGAGAAGCTGGGGGTAAAACTTCACTTTTATTCTCCTTCCTAATTCTTTGGAAAATTGTCATTCCCCATGGTGCAAAGTTTTGGTGGGGTAAGATGGGAGACTGAAACTTAACTATTTTCTCTCCCCCATGTCTTGGCATTTCAGAGCTCCCTTGGTTTCTGACCATTGCTAAGCCCTTGTTAAAAGCTTAAAATCAAATCTGTGAGAACTATGAGGTTCTTGTAATGCCCTCATATACTCATTTAAGCTCAATCAGTGGCTTTCAACCAAGAATGACATTTTGACAAAGTATATTCATTTTCAATTGCCGCTGTAACAAATTATCAGAAACTTGGCGGCTTAAAGAATACTAACTTATTATCTTTACAATTCTGTAGGTCAGAAGTCTGGCAGAGATGTCACTGGGCTAAAATCAAGATTTTATTGGGATGTGCTCCTTTCTGGAGGCGCCAGGAGACAATCCATTTATTTGCCTTTTCAGCTTTTACAGACTGCCTGCATTCTTTGGCTTAGAGCCTCTTTCCTCCAATTTCATAGCCAACACTGGTGGATTGATTTTCTCTCACACTGCTGCCCCCCTGGTTCTCTCTAATCTTAATAAAACCTCTGGTCTTTATGAAGGACTCATGATTAGAATGGACCCACATGTGTCATCCACCAGAATAATTTTCCCATCTCAAAGTCTTTAACCTTAAATACACCTGCAAAGTCTTTTTTGCCATTTAAGGCAACACATGCACAGGTTCCTAAAATTAGGGCTAGGATATCTTTGGGAGCCAGTAGTCTGCCTGAGTCACATGAGGTGATAAAGGTTTACATCACTGTGGTGGGATGGGTCAACATCACACTGTCTCCTGTGGGATGCCCTGTGAGGAGCACTGTTAGGAGCATTCCTGGAGTATCACTGTCAAGAATGGATGGCCTGACTCTAGGCAGGAGGAATCACTGAACAGACTCAGGTTGAGAGACATTATACATAATGAATACATAATTAAATACAGATACGTAATTTAAAATGTCAAGGCCACAGAATATAGGAAAAGAGTGAGGAAATGTTCCAGGGAGAAGGAAATTAAAGAGATATAACAACTAAATGCCATACATAATTCTAGATTGGGTCTTGCATCAGAAGAAAAAAATAGAGATTTTTGGGGAATAGTCAAGGAAATGTGACTGGGGTCTCTGGTTTGAGAAGTTGTGTCGCACAAATATTAATTTCCTAATTCAGCAGCTTCTATGGTGGAAACATAGGAAAGCTTCCTTTTCTGAGGGTGGAGGTGGAAAATACACACTGGAGGGTCTAGAAATGATGAAGCATCATGTTTGCAACTTTCTCTCAAATGATTCAGAAAAAGACTAATGATGACGGAGATATATATGTATGTGAGTGTGCATATGTGTGTGTATAGATAGAGATAGAAATGGAGTAGTCAAAGTGGCAGAATGTTAATACAGGGGGATCTGGACAAAGAAAATATGTGGACTTTAGGTTTGAAATTACTTCAAAATAAATTATAAAAAATTATGATGTAGGGTTTATGTTTATTAAAATGGAAAAATGCCCATGATTTGTTTTATACATTATTCCATATGTTTATGTGTTAATAGGAGTAATCTCTTTACTATAGAATTATAGATGACTGTTAACCTTCTCTGTACACTTGTCTGAATTACTGGACATTTTTAAAAGCTTTTAAATTTTTCTAATTAGAAGAAAATATAAGGTATTTATTTCCATTTCAAAGTCAGTCTCTTAAAAACTCCATGATTGCAATTTTTTATTTGCAAAGCTTTTCAAGTCCCTTTGCTCTTCACGAATAGCAATATTAAAATTATACCATACATACAAATATGTCCCTACATATGAGGTACTCATACTTACAAAGGGCTCAAATATATAAAGATGTAAAATCATCACTTAAAGTATACATTGCAATCATTTCTAAGCAATGACCTTAAGTTGTCATTATATGTACTCTATTACATAATTAAGTGCTCAATTACATTAACTGTCCTAAGTCTTGTGAACCAGCAGCTCTGAAAATTAAAATTAAATCCAGTGACATTTACATAACACTCTACTGTTAACAAAGTGATTTCATTAAATCTTCAGAATCACACTGTTTGGCTACATTGCAAGAATCCATCTGTGCCTCACCTCAGACCCCTCCTCCTCATGAGACAGAAGCCAGCAAAGGCTTCCTCTCACTTGATGGAGCTCCTAAGAGTGTATGAGTGACCAAGCCAGTCAAGGACGGGGAAGATCAGGAATATGCTTCCACACATTAAAGATAACTAACTCTTGTTCTCACTTCTCACCCTGAACTACTGACTCAGGCAGTCAGCTTGTGGTCATGCTCAGAGCCCAGCTTGTTTTCTGAATCATCCTTAGAGAAAGAAAAGAATCTGCTCAGAGATCTGTAGGCATCCTGATCACCATTAAGCTCTTATCTTCATTCATTAATCCTAGGAGACCTGAAATTAAAGTCTCCTAAACAGAGTAAATAATGAAAGTGGTTTTCCTAAATCAAAAATCATTAGCAGATCAATACCCGTAAGTGATTACATATAAAGGTCAACCTCATTAATAATGAAGCATCTGCATCTCCAATTCTAGCTGTTGAAATTAAAGCTGAGCAGTGCCTACTCTTGTAGGGATTCATCTCATTGGTCATTTAGCTTGCAGAAGGAATTTTGTCTTTTGAGCATCCCATTAGTCCCTTATTTCTGAGTGACTCTCAGTGGCCTTTACATCTTGGTCTCTCTTTCCACATCATGCTTTTTCATTAGTCCTGGCAGATCTGCACCATCACTGAGAGAATCCCATCTTACTCTTTTCTTAGGAATCTGTGGTTGTCATCAAGGGGTAAAGGAAGGACACACCATAGCATTTGAATAGAATGGCAAGAGGAGCAAAAGTTATTCTGGCTCATACCCTAGCATCCCGCCTGCTTACTAAACCAATCACACAGGTTATAACTTGCCTGCAGATAGTAGGACAGGAGTGAAACTTCTCTACATAAGAAAGGAGTGAAGACAGACACAGAGGGATAGAGGTGAGCAAATATTCAGGAAAGGGTAGGCAGGAGGCAAAAAGCTTAAGCACCAAGAAGGAAGAGAGGCAATCAAAATCAAGTAGAGAGATGTGAGAGAAGAAAAATGTTCCCTGAAATATTTAATTAGAAATGGTCTGAAAAAAAAAAAAGAAGAAATGGTCTTCTGAGTATGCCCATAACCCATTTTCTTTTATCCTCCCCATTCCCTCCAAAAAATCCTCGGTGCTAAATGTATTACTAATGATCTTAGGCAAATGGAGTTTTGTTTGCTCACCTCCTTTCTTCAACTCTGTTCCTTCTCATTCATTCTTTACACAGCCACCAATAGGCTATTTTTAAGATATAAAATGAGAGGAGCACTAGGTGGCCCAGTCAGTTAAGCCTTTGGCTTTGGCTCAGGTCGTGAACCTTGGATCCTGGGATCTAGTTCCATGTCAGGACTCCCTGCTCATCAAGGTATCTGCTTCTCCATCTCCCTTTGCCCCTCCCCCATCCCTCTCTCTTTTTCTCAAATAAAAATCTTTTAAAAAAAGATAACAACTAAGACCACTGACCCCCCTATTTAAAATACTTCATTTGTTTCCCACTGTACTGAAAATAAAGACTAAATTTCTGACTGTGATCCCAAAAGCCCTGTATGATCTGGTCCCTACATATCCCCTAATCCCAAGTCATATCCCCTGTCCCCAATTCACTCTCCTCCAGCCAGAAATACTCATAGTCTCTTAAAAATGCCTGGTCCTAAAAGTGCTATTCTAAATCAGATAAACTGTGTTTAGAGGGAAGCCATCTACAAATCTCAGGTCTTCCAGAAGTCCATGGAAGGGCTGAAATGTCAGCCAATGAGGAAAGTTCTATTCTGACATCAGACCAACATTTGTTATTCTATTGTCAATATATAAGAAAACTAAATGGGCAGCTGCCTAATTCTTCCCTGAGTGCCAGGATATCCCCATCATCACTCAAGTGAGGCTGCAGAGCCAGCACCAGGCTTCTATAGTGACAGGATGTCATGGTTCATAATATAAGTTTGATTTAGACAAAACTAGGTTTAAAACCGGGCTTTACCACTGTGGCTGTATTACTTAAGTGAGTTGTTTAATCTTACTGAGCCTCAATTTTCTACTCTAAAAGGTGGTAATTAGTTGACTTTGTGAAAGTTAAATTAGAAAAAGCATAGAAAGCTCATTGTCATAGTAAGCACTCAAGCACTGCTAAATCCTGAAGAGTAACTAAACAGAATTGCAGTTTTGGCTTTTATTTTTGCCTTTACAAACCTCCTAAGTCCAGAAGTTAAAAGACAGGTTAGGCAAGGAAAGAGCCAGCAAAGTAGTCAATTTGTCATTGATTGGGATTGTGTTAGACTTTGCCTGAAGCTTTGGTAATATCTGGTGCAGTACCAGGCACACAGTGCAGCAATGTTTCTCAAGTGAGGCATGTCAACCCCTGCATCAGAAACATTTGTCATGAGGCACATTCCTGAGATCCACCCAAGACCTTTCATCCAGAATCCCTGGGATTGAAGGCAGTAATGGACATTTTAAACAAGTTTCCTAGATGATTCTTACCGCACACACATTGACAATTTGTAACTGGCACTCAAAACAAAATTGATTTATTGAACAACAGAATCTACAGTTCTGATCTCAGATGTACACAATCTCCACTTAGCTTTGCATCTTTTAAAAAATCTTTCTCTAAAACATAAGTAATCTGTTAGATATTTTTTTTAAATGCAATGAACAAAAGGTCAAGGGTTGCTGGGATATTTATTTCAAAGCTCCAGAGACCTCCTCGACATTCCAAAACTCTCAATTGGCCTGTAAATTGAATATTATATAACCACATGCTTATTAAAATCCATTCTCAAAAAAATAAAATAAAATAAAATAAAATCCATTCTCCCAGAGACTTGCCTTCACAATGCCAGTTCTATCAGGTGGAGGCTTATAGTTCATTTATAATATTTTTAATATTAACAGCATCCTCATTCAGCACTTTATCACTCTTACCATTCTATAATAAAAAGTCTGACTCTATTTTTGATTTCTGATTGCTGACACCTGTCAAGCCACATCATTCCTCTCCTCCTTCTGCTCTATACCTTAACAAACTGATAAGAAAGTCTAGGTGCTTTCTCCTTTGGCACCAGTAGGAAATTCAAACCATGCAAGCCTCAGCACTTGGGAGGGAATACCCACTCCAGCCATATACTCCAACTGTTATAAAAAACCAAGTGGTCACCCCTCTCTGTTCTCTCAAGCCACCTGTGGCTTGCTCTCCCTAGAAAACCTCATTATGTGAGTAGTAAACCTTTTCATACCCTCTTAGTGTGTGTGTGTGGCATCATCAATCTAGACATTCAAATCAAATTTTGCGTGGTGGGCGGTCCATCTTATAACCAAAGAGTGACCTAAACAGTCTGCAAAAAGGGAGTATCTTTTTAGTCCATCTCAGTGTCTGAAGTTTCTCTGCTCAGTCTGCATATAATTGAGATATTCATCTCCCCAACATGCTGCTTGATTTTGTCATTTCTGCACTTGAGGTTAAAATTAAACTTTTCAATTATTTCCCTATAAAATCAAGTTCTAAAACCTTAGCCTGGCATCTACAGCTCATAATTTTAACCCAACTTATCTTTCTAGGCTTGTCTCCTGTACATTTTTCAAAAATTCTGTTCTTTAGTCAAATAGTTGAATTATTGATTCCCAAAGGAATTTTAATGTCTGAGTTATATTGATAATTGGCTTTGTTTGTTCTTTTCCACTGCTGACTTAAGTATTACTTATGTCTTATGATGTTATTTAAACTTTCAGTCCATACAATTTTCCTGTACAAGATTTTAAGAAGCCAAACCTTCTTTATTCCTCCCATAGGATTTAAGGCAAAGCCTGGTACATCATTTGTCCTTAATGAATATTTATTCTTCTGATTTTTATAGAGTCATAAATCTACTCTAAAATTCCTCAAGGGTGAAAAATCAAAATAAAGGACAGTTTTTGATATGGACTTCTCATCCAAATTTTATGTTTTAATCATGTATGACTTTATGGGATTGGATTTGGGAAAATATTTTTTAATGAAATGGATCTGTTTGATCCATTTGTTTGTTGTGATAAGAAAACTTAAACTTTTCTCACAATTATTACTTATTAAGGATAATATTTACTTAGGCTCAATTATTAAATCAATTGATTTGTTTCAAATGTACTTATTTTTATAGAAATATTTCTAATCACATGCTTCTAGTAGAGATTTGAATGATTCAACTAGTAGTAGTAGGCATCTTATTGATAAAAAAAAAAAAGTACAATTTGATCTTTTTTTCCCAGTGCATTGGGGTTTATATGGGCATACACAACAGGGACTTATGGCTCCTTCAAAAACTATTTCTCTTCTTTAATTCCTTCATCTAGTCTCCCTCTTGAGAAGATAATAATTCAAGAAGAAGGACTTGGGTCAAAACAGCTCTCTTAGTAACAACCTAGTCATGTCCATAAAGCTTCTATCCAAAGAAATAGGATATGGCATAACAACCAATAGAATTCTGAACTATGCATGAGAAGGTCAAGAAACATAGGTGGCTCACTCTTCCTTAAAGTTGGTTAGATACAAAGCAAAGGATATCCAGGCTTCTACAATGTAGAAGCTACTTGAACAATATTTATATCAATATCATTCTCAAAATCCTACTAGTAATGGCCCCAAACAGGCTCTATTCTTGTTTATTAGATACCTTGCTCAGTACAAACATGTGTCTATTGACATGCATACATAACCACCTGGGAGCTGGGTGCTGCAAATTAGAAAAGAAAAGGACTTTAGTAAGAAATGCTTTGAATCACACACTTGGACTTCCTCAAATATTTTTGAGAGACACATTATAGTGTGGATTGCCTATTTGTTCTGTGCTTTTGAAAATGTTACACTACTTAGGAATACAACTACATGGGTCATAGCTTTGTAAGTATTATATTAGCTCCACACTCTAAATTCTACAGCACTTTTTCAGTTTTTCTGCTACAACTTTAGTTGTCATTCACTAAAAAGTTCACTATACATACACAACACCCAAAACATTCTTCAGGGTCCAGGTATTTCCCCAATTCACTCAAAATTTTTCATCTATCTCCTTCTGTCTAATTAAGTGTAATTCCATTCACTTTCTTTCTTTCTTTCTTTCTTTCTTTCTTTCTTTCTTTCTTCTTTCTTTTTTCTTTCTTCTTTTTCTTTTTCTCACAAACTCCTACAAACAGGGTCATATATCTGAAATAATTCCCATTTAGCTACTCTCCACATTCCATACTTTTAAAAGATCCATGTATTTGGATAGCCTGAAACATTTCAAGTTTCTGAAGTCTCCTTATAGGAGTTTTATGACTGTCCTTATTAGTTTACTATTCTCAAACATACTTTTCCACATTTTCCACATTTTCTTCCTATCTTTTAATTTTTCTTCCTATCTTTTAATTTTTCTTCCTATCTTTTAATTTTTCTGGCTGTGTAATACTGATCATAGCAGTACCTAAACCTGGCAATGAAAGTCTACCCTCTATTGATGGGAAATAAATCTTCATTAATGATGACGGAAGGTAATAAAACAGTTATCTAAGACAAGGCTGTGCAAGTGACAAATGATGGCATGTGAGCCACATGTTACTAAGCTCCCTCAATTGTCAAGATTTATTTCACTCCTTAAAAAAAAAAATGCAGCCTAATTTCCCAGCCACACAAACAAAGTGGAAAAAAAAAAACATTACCACAAATTAGTGTTAAGTTTCTCAAGAATGTGTATTTTTTGGAATCTAGCATCATCACCTATGACTTGTTGCAACACAAGTTACATTTATCAGTAAAATATGGAAATAATTTTGTGAAGACTCCAATTGTAAGTAGAGAATAAAGTACACTCACATGCTTGAAGAATTTCCTATAAATAAAATCTGAATGTTCAATTGATATTCCAAATTAGGTTTCTCATCTTTGCAACAAATGAATAAAATAATCATTCCTAAATAAAGACCATGTGTTCAATACTGATTATATTATGTTATTTCTTTTGTATTCACCCTGTAATAATCAAGCTAACAAATCCAGAACAGCAGTTTTACATTATGATGTTGCCACTTTCTTGTGGGGATTTGATCCTCAATATGACCAGAGAAGCCAGCCCCCAAATGTCTCATTGGCAATGATCTATCTTGGCTCCCATTCCATTCTATCGCATCCCCCAAAGAGACATGCTAAATAGGGGCATTTTTCATCATCAGTTAGCTATTAGAACAACAGTAGGAGAGTGCAGTTCTTACTTCTCTTTCAGAGACACCAAAAACTGGTCACTCAATTTTCAGGCAAGTGTTGACTTTCAATTTTTGAATACTGACTAACTCATTTCCAGTTAAAATGTAGGTTGAACAAGTATTTACTATTTTCCCTCTAGAAATCTCACTAACAAGGCAATAAAGGGTTTAAAATATATACACCCACAAGTGTAAAAATAATGGAAAAAGAGATGACAATAAAATTTTTTGAAAGCTGAAAATCTGATGGATGAGTAGTTACTAACTTAGGAAACTTGAAAAAGCCCAGAAGTGGTTTAGGGTGGAAAAACTTCAAGGTAACTTCAGAAACAAGTAGATCCATGTTCTAAAGCCGTAGAAATTCAGAGTATTTGGAGTATCAATCACCTCTGAAAGTGGGGGTTTGAGTGAAGAAGAAAGCCAGAAGCTTAGTTGATAATCCATATAAGAAACAACCTCCTAGATATCCCCCAGCCTTTTCAGCTAAATGACCAAACTCTTCCTCCACCATGAAAGAAAACAAAAGGTTCACTCCCTGGAAAATCAAACCAGAGAGACTCCAGCCTCATCTTGCCATGAAATACAAAAGAACTGTACTAAAACCAGGGAGAATAGATTAACTGTGAAACTTCTGAGATGTAAGCTTCCTCTACATCTGCCTTAGCCTCTTCTCCCACTTAGTCCCAGAAGCTGTCAGGAATTCATAACCTTCAGGCATAAAAATGGAGGATTCATCTCTAGGGAACCTCCCAACAGATAGACATATTGATATTAACCCGTGGGATCCTCTAAGAAAACACCTCAGCCAAATTATTTCAGAGTGAAGCCCACTACTCAACAAGACCCATCCGCTCATTCAGAGTTTATAAGCAACCTTTTTTGGTACCTAAAATATGAGCACACAGCCAATAATAACTCTGGATATGAAAAAACAAAACAAAAAAAAAAACCAAACCAAACAAACAAAAAACCTATGATACTGGGTTTTTGACCCAAGGGCATTGACCAAAACAAAGAAAGAAAAAAAGAATCAGAAAAGAGGTACTGAATGAAACAGAAGAAAACTTCAAACAACTTAATTAATCCTCATAATCCTCATAGAAATGAAAAAGATATAGCATCTACCAAACAAGAACAGAAGGCCATAAAAAAAGCATCATTTACTGAGCAAAAACAAATTCTTGGGAATAGGAGAACACAGCAGAAACAAACATTTCAACTGAAGGAATAGAAGATAAAATTTACTAAGTCAAGTAGAAAGTATGACATATCTGTTTAGGAGATAGAAAATAGGAAGAAAGATAACAAAATTAGAGGATCATTCCAGAGGTCCAACATCATTTTAATGGAATATTCTTAAACAGAAAAAAAAATAAAACAAAGGGGTAGAAATGATTACAGAAATAATCTGAAAGTGTGTCAGCACTAAAAAAAATTATCTCACAAAAGGAGAGACCCACACAATGCCCAGCACAATATATGAGCAAAGATCCATATCAATTCCTTTAGGCAGGAAATTTTAGGAGCTGAAGAACAAAAAGGAAATCCTAAAACCTTCCAAGAGTGAAAAACATGTAAGAATCAGGAATCAAACTAACATTTATTACATCATGTTATTACAGCAACTGCAAAATAAAGTGCAACATCAAAATCTAGAAAATGGAGTGATATTTCAAATTCTTGAGGGAAATGAATTTACTCTAACCAACCTGGTCAAATGATCCATTAATTATATGACTAGAATAAAGACAGCAAATTCTCAAAAAAAAAAAATGTTCTATGAACTCTTTCCTAGAAAGCTATTACAAGATATGCTCTGTCAAAACAAGAGAGGAAACCAAGAAAGACATGGGATCTAGAAAACAGTATGGTCCAACATAGGAGCGAGGCAAAGGAAATCTCAAAAATAGTAATGAAAGAAGTTCTTTGGCAACATCTGTGTGGCAGGACTAGAGATAAGCCAGTCCAGACTTGGGGGAGGATAGGATACAAGAGATGTGTATTCAAAAAAAGAGGGACAAAAAACAAAACAAAACAAAAACAAAAAAAAAAAAACAAAAAAAGAGGGACACCTGGGTGGCTCAGTGGTTGAGCATCTGCCTCTGGCTCAGAGCATGATCCTGGGGTCTGGGATTGAGTCCTGCAATGGGCTGGCTGCAAAGAGCCTGCTTCTCCCTCTGCCTACGTCTCTGTCTCTCTCTGTGTGTCTCTCATGAATAAAAGAAAGAAAGAAAGAAAGAAAGAAAGAAAGAAAGAAAGAAAGAAAGAAATATAATGTGATAGGTTACCTGATGTAACAATATATTCAGAGGAGATCTGGATTTCTAGCAGGGAGTTCAAGAATGAATTAATGGTAGTAAACAGTACATAAAATTTAAAATTGAAGAAAAGGAGGTGATTGTTCTAGGGAAAACAAAAAAGGTATTAAAATGTTGTGAATAATATTTATAAGATAATAATTATGTAATTCATGAATACTTATCTAAAAAAAACTATGTTGGGAAAATGTGAGAGCAAAATTATCTTCCATAGAAAGAAGTTAATGGATAATATCTAATGCTGAAAATCAAGTAATAACACCAAAAGTATATTATTGAGAAATATGAAATTAAATACCAGAAGAAAACTAAAAGTTGAGAAGGATTGCTTCTTGAAATGGGATTGAAATGGGGTAGAAAGAGGCAGAGTAAAAACCACTGATTTTTACTGAAAGCCTTATAGAACAATTTGAGATTTAAAGAGCTATTTAAACTGTGTATGTAATTTTGATTAAAAGTAAAATTAAATACAAAAAATTAGAAATTATAAAGAAAGAAGACTAAATTAGAACTGATTCTAAAATGTGTATAAAAAAGGGCAATGTATTGAGAATAGCCAAAGACAAGATAGAAATACATTTTTTTTTTTTTTTTAACGTAGGCTCAGCATACAGCCCAATGACCTGGAGATCAAGACATGAGCTGAGATTGAGTTAGACACTTAATGGACTGAGCCACCCAGGCACCCCATGATATAAATACTTCTTATAAAGCTTCATAATTGGGAAGGCCAGATGGCTCAGTGGTTTAGCGCTGCTTTCAGCCCAGGGCCTGATCCTGGAGACCCGGAATCGAGTCCCACATCAGTCTCCCTGTATGGGGCCTGCTTCACCCTCTGCCTGTATATATGTCTGTGTCTGTGTCTCTGTCTCTCTCCCTCTCCCCCCCCCTCTCTGTGTCTCTCATAAATAAATAAATAAATAAATAAAATCTTTTAAAAAAAAGCTTCATAATTAAGGTAGTGTACTACTGGCATAAGGATAGACAAAGCAATGAAACAAAGTCGAATAAAGAAAAAGATCTATACATGTACAATCATCTGATTTACAACAGAAGCAGTAATATAATTTAGGGGAAAAGGATGGAAATTTTCAACAAGTATAGCTGAATTCATTGAATATCCATTTGCATGGTATGAACTATGGTCCTTACCTCACAGAATATACAAAAGTTAATTAGATATGGATTATAGAGCTAAAAGTAAAAAATAAGCCTTTCAGAAGAGAACATAATAATGGATTTGTAAACTTGGTGTTAGATTTAAGTAGTATAAAAAGCACTAATTGTAAAACAAAAGATTGATAAATTAAATTTTATCACAATTAAGAACTTAGATTAACCAAAGACTTAAAAGGCAAGTCACAGACTGAAAGAAGATATTTATTTACAACACAAATATCTGACAAAGGGATTAAACTTAGAAATATAAGTAACTACGAATCAATTGTAAAGGTAGACAGTCTAAACTTTATGGGCAAAAAACTTCGGCAAAAACTTATTAATGTGGTTATCCAAATGGGCAATAGTTATTTGGGGGGAAATGCTCAATTTCATTACTCATTAGGCAAATACAAATTAAAACCAGGATACCACTGTGCACTCACCAGAATGTCTGACATTGAAAAGACAGGTATTAGCAAAAGCTGGTGATGAAGGGGGGCAACTGGAACCTTCATATGTCTCTAGTAGAAATTTTAATTGTATAACCACTTTGGAAAATTGTTTCAGTATCTATAACACAGTCATACCACACCTAGGTATACATGTACTCAAGAGAAATGGATGCATACATTCACTAAAAGATGTATATGAGAATGTTCATAGCAAATTTATTCACTAAAGAAAAACAGTGGGAACAACCCAAATCTTCATCAGCAATCACATAGATAAACTATGGTATTTTCCCATAATGGTATCCTAAGTAGCATTTTAGGTAGGCTCCATGTCCAATGTGGGACTCGAACTCATGACTCTGGGATCAGGAGTCACACACTCTAACAATTGAGCCAACCAAGTGCCCTTTATAGTTTTGACATATGCATAAGGTCATATATCCATCATTGCAATATCACACAGAATGGTTTCCCTAAAAATGCCATTTGCCACCTCTTTACCTCCTCCCTTCTTCCCCCACCTCAAACTTCTGGCAGTCTCTGATGTTTTCACTCTCTCTATAGTTTTGCCTTTTTCAGAATGTCATATAATATATATATATATATATATATATATATATATATATATATCCTTTCAGACTGGCTTCTTTCACTTGCACTATGTGCTAAATTCCTTCCATGTATTTTCATGTCTTGATAGCCTTTTAAAAAATTATTGTTAAATAATAATTCATCATTTGGATATACCACAGTTTGTTTACCCATTCCATCTGTCAAATCATCTATATCTTGGGTGTTTCTAATTTTGGCAATCAAGGCTGCTATAAACATTTGTGTGCATGATTTTTGTGGACATAAGTTTTCAATTCATCAAATACTTGGGGGTGCAGGTCATATGATAAGATATGTTCAACTTTCTGATAATTTTTTAAGCATTCTAAAAATAAAGAAATGAGGTACTTCTTCAGAACAGAACGCTGGAAATGGCCTTTTTTTCCATCACTACCTTAGTCCCTCTTAGGAAAGATCTCATAATAGTCAATGTTTTCACATTTTACTCTACATTTCTCCTCTTGAAGAAGCCTCTAAACTCCTCTATAAAGTAAGTCAGAATCAAGTAGCTCTGGGTGGTGAGGAAGAGAACCAAAATGCTATAGAACAAATTCCATGGGTAAGATTCCTCTTTTTCTTGGGTTACTGAACTTTGAAATGAGGTAGGTCAAGCTTGACTCCAAGATCTTCTACTTACTAGCTCCTCATTACAGTTACTTAACCTTCCATAGCCTCAGCTTCCCAACCATAAAATGATGATTAATGGCATAACGGCACTGAAGAAAGATTTGATGAAATAGCACATTCTAAACACATAGAACAGAGCCCAGTATATGGGAGACATTCAACAAAAGTTTATTTCCCTTTTTTGATTAAGACCACACTATACTTTCCCTCTCCACCTCACTGGAGCAATAACAGTGAAACCTCCTCTCAGGAGACCAGGAAATCTCTGATAAGACTTCCAAGTGAGTTCTTGAAAAGATTTCTAAGAATGAGTGACATTCTGTGGAAGTCATTAGAAGTAGGACGGTAATAGGCCTTAACAGCTCTCTTGATAGCTTTACTCCCTAATGCCTTTTAATGTATTACCCTCCCTAGAGTATTTGCATTTTAAATTAGGATTTCCGAAAATAATATGAAGAACTTAGTGCCCAGCTGAATTTTAATCAATCTTGTGGTTGACTTCCCTTAACCTGCCCCAGGAAATATGAGTCTTTTTGCAATATAGCCTAACTGGTCTATGGAATTCAACTCGGACCCTTCAAACAACAATGGAATGTGGGATCATTGTTCATACAAGGACTACAAAGTTCAAATGAAAGGAACACAGTGTTGAGACTGCTTGGAGCCTTATGAAAATGAGACTGCTATTTTCTATAGATGTGATTGTAAAAATCACTTTTCATGGAAATATATATCTATCTTTAGATGTGTTAGCTCTACCTACCACAGGGAGTATCCAATCAAAGTTAAGCGACTTCACAGAGATCCAAAGTGCTGAGATTTGCTGATCACAGCTGGGATATGTCAGACTTCTTAGAGCCAGCTCTGTGCTTTCAGGATCATAATAAATGATATCTCCCTTTTTTCTCCCTGGACGATTACCAGGGGATTAATAGCTATTTAAATGCACCAATATTATGGCTCTCTGCCAGTCATAGATCCCAACATTCTTTCCCAAGATAATTTACCCTCCCAATTCTCAGGGTTATATTTGCATCAGAGAGTCAGGACCCATGTCTTATTTGTCTGTGTATTTGGTAGCATGAACCTTTGTGTACATGGTACTGACCATCTATTGGCAAATGCCATAGCCTTAGTGTAAAATAGGAAATTAAAGATGCAAATTCTCTCTTTACAATGTGATTTGATTACTATCCTGGTAGTTAATAATTTGCATTTTACAATTTACCCGAACTATGTGGTAGTAGTAAAAATAATCACAGCAGATCTTGATTCTTAATATATACGTCCTGAGATATTTACAAACTTCTCAAATCACAGATTCCATTTATAGTGTAGAATTTCTCCTGTAAAGTTCAGTGAAGTATCACTAAAAACTTTTAATTGATCCCTTAAGATGTTTATTCTTCTATAAATAGAAGACTAGACTCATTTATAAAGCTAACAGTATTAATTCTGTCTGGAAAATTCATTGAAATAGTTTGTGAATTACCTTTTCTTATTTCTTTATAGAGCACATGGTAAAAATACTCATATCATGGATCCCAGCCACTGTCAATGTAGCACTTCCTCTTCATAATTTATCCCAAACATCTATTTCTTTGTGTAAGCATCATCTATTTCCTAGATTGGTTAACTTTCTCTTCACACCATGCCAACACTGTTTTTTAAAGATTGATTGATTGATTGATTGATTGATTGATTGATTTATGAAAGAGAGAGGGATCACTGGGTGGCGCAGCGGTTTGGCGCCTGCCTTTGGCCCAGGGCGCGATCCTGGAGACCCGGGATCGAGTCCCACGTCGGGCTCCCGGTGCATGGAGCCTGCTTCTTCCTCTGCCTGTGTCTCTGCCTCCCTCTCTCTCTCTGTGTGACTATCATAAATAAAAAAAAAAAAAAAAAAAAGAAAGAGAGAGCATAAGCGAGCAAAGGGAGAAGCAGAGGGGGAGAGAGAGAGAATCTCAAGCAACCTCAGCACTCGCACAGAGCCAGACACAGGGCTCAATCCCACAACTGTGAGATCATGACCTGAGCTGAAATAAAGAGTCAGAATTTTAATCAACTGAGCCACCCAGGTGCGCCACTAACACTTCCTATTTACTGGTTGGTTTTAATTGTCCATTTTTGTTTTCCGTTTCTTTGTTTAGCAGGGGCACTCTCCATAAAATACAGACTAAGACTTTCTTGCTTCACAGAAGGTGCATCAATGTAGGGATGAGCTAAGAACCGTAGAGTCAAGCTGAGATGCGGATGTTTGTCACTGGATAGGCTCCATCTGAGGAATGTGACTCACTCCTGCCAACTAGCCCCATCTCAGTGTGTAGGACTCAATTGTGTACCTCAACAAAATTCAAACTATTACATTCTGTGGACCATTGGAATTATTTAGCAATAGTCAAAACTGCACATTAATTCTCTGAATGCCAAAGATCTTATAGCAATTTTTAAAATTCTAATATAATTTGTGAATATACGGCCTTTTTTTTTTTTTTTTAAATATACAGCCTTTTTGAGAGAGAGAGGGTAGTAGACTAAATTAGTGAGTCCTATTGTGAGTAAGGAACTAGTTACTTGCCTTATACTCTAGAGACATGAAATCATTTAATTATCCCAGAAGCTTTATGAGGCAGGTAAATTATTCCTGGTTTTACAAGAAACTAAAGCTCTGAAAAGATTTCTACTTGCCCAGTGTTATACAACTAATAATTCGCTGGCAAATCATTCAAAGCTGGGTCTGTCTGACACAACAATGTTATTTTCACTGGAACCTTGCTGTTTGAAATGTCCACAGCATTAGTGTCACCTGGGAGGTTGTTGAAAATGCAGGATATCTGATAAATATAAACCAGTTTACAGATAATTCAGATTGAGGTCTGCCAAAACTCATAGGTGCCTAGAAAAGAATGGAAAATAAACTGAGGCATACAGGGACTGAAAGTGTTGACAGAGTTTAATTCCCTACTTAGTTACAATATAACCTTTAAATCTGTTCCCTTTATCCAGGAACTCTGTATCCATGTGTTTTGTTTCAGGGGCAAATTTATGCCCCTGCATGTTTCACCAGCAATTTTTTTTTTTCACCAGCAATTTATTTAACACAGTTTCATTGCGGGAGTTCCACAAGCCAAGCATACAGGATAGTATGTCTTAATAAGCTAATAAAGAAATAATATGCTTCAAGCCAATGATAGATTAACCATACTATTTTTCCAGGCAAGGGGAGATGAAAGGAATAAAGCCCAAGTTCAGTTAAGTTATATCATTTAGAGGAGAGCTGATGTCCAGCTGTTGGCACAAGAATCCCTTGTTTCTAAAACATGTTGCTAGGGAACGTGGGCCATGGTGTTGGTGTTGCCCAGAGAGGTCTGTGAGGGCCAATCCATGTCCTCACCACTGCAGAGAAGAGTCACCTTTACTGGCAGAAGCTAATGAACACCTCTTGGATAGTCCTCACAAACCCTCAGTGTTTATAGTCTAAATGTCCCCTTGCCATAGTTGCTTCTTCATGTTTTTATTGAGCTGCTGAGTGTTTATCACCAGCAACAGATGGAGATGACAACACTCTGCCACAGTGGACTTCACTATTACAGCAAAAACAACTTTACTCTTAACAACTTTATTTTTATGGGATCCCTGGGTGGCTCAGTGGTTAGCAGCTGCCTTCAGCCCAGGGCGTGATCCTGGAGACCCAGGATTAAGTCCCACATCAGGCTCCCTGCATGGAGCCTGCTTTTCCCTCTGCCGGTGTCTCTGCCTCTCTCTCTCGGTGTGTGTGTTTCTCAGGAATAAATAAAGAAATAAAATCTCTTTAAAAAACAATTTTATTTTTATCATAAACAAGTGGATTTGAAACCATATCAAACCCATATACAACCTTAGGTTACTATAAATTCCTTCTTCCAAAAGTATTCCTCTAACTGGTCTTTCCTAGTAGTGACACTGCCCCCATTGCTCAGAACAGTCCTAAGGATCATCTTTATTCTCATTTCATTGTCCTACATATAACTTATCACAACTTCTTTTGGATTCCCCTGCAAAATATATACTAAAAGTCAACCATACTTCACCATCACCACCTCCTCCAAAACACCCCATCTTTTTCCTGGGTAACTATATGGTCTCATAATTCACTTTTCTTTCTTATTTTACTCTTTAACTCCTACCAGTCATTCACTACACAGAAGTCAGAGTGATGTTTTTAATTACCTCTAATATTTTCTCATTGAATTCAGAATAAAATCCAAATTCCATGATCCAGCCGCTCTTTCTACTAGCCTTTTCCTTACTAACCATGCTTGAGTTAACACTGGCCTTCCTTCTTTTTCTGAAACATGTCAAACTCATTCTCACCTCACAGTCTTCATGTGTCCCCATCTGGAATGCTACTCCCTCAATTCTTTCTATGCCCTTTCTCACATTCACACATCAGTTCAAACATCAACAGCTCAGAAGAGCCTTACCTGACCATCTTAACTAGAGCAGCCCCTCCTGGTACTGAAATTTATTTCACCACAGTTTTATTTTTTTCATAGCACTGTTGCAGGTTGGGTTCCCTAGGAACCAGGGTAGTGGTTTTGCTTGTAGGAAGCTTATTAGAGATTCTCTTGATGAACATCTGATGAAAGAAAGGAAAATAAGAAGCTTGGACAAAGGGAGAAGTTGGGCTACTACAAGTCCAGTCTCAACAAAGGCCTCAGCCAACCCCACCGGGAGCTCTGAAGCTGCAACGGCCCTTTAGAGATAGATCAAGTTTCAGCAAGAGAGGACACATTTTTATATCCCTACATCAACCAGTTACTGGCTGCCAGCTGCCCCCAGGAGACACAAGGGCTTTCTTCAGTTGAGACAGTTCTCAAAGAAAGCTGACAGCTAACACTATCTGTTTTTAACATTCCAAAGAGCTTCAGAAGCATGTTTTTTTGTACTAAATGAAGATTTGGGTAGCACCTCACTGAGTTCACCAGTCTCGCTTTAAATCCACTGTTCCATATGCAATCTGAAAGCAGCTTTTTTAGGATGTTTTTTCTCAGGTAAAACTTAGAGAGGTTTAGTGGAATAAAATACAGCCCCAGCCACTGCAGTCAATCTTAGGATCACATGTGAAACTCACCGTCTTACTTACTATCCATACTTAGTTTTCCCCCCAACCTCATCTAGCATCTCCATAAGTCTAGATGTCTTACCTGGTGGCATGACAAGACCCTTATCCCTGGGGGGTCTGAGCAACTAGTCACTATGTTTTGCTCTGACTATGGCTTCTGATATCAAAATTGGGCAAAGGAGTACTGAGAGGCACCTAAATAAATCACTTGGGTGCCAAATATATTCTTCCCTATCTTAATTACATAACTGTCATCCAATTTCCTGATACCAAAAGGCACCCCTTTCTTGACTCTTGGTCTCTGAGCACTTTGGGTTCCTTGTGCCAAATTCTAATTTAGTGTCTGTTTTCTTGATCCCGTGATGGTACTAACTATTGCAGGTCAGGGCTCTCAAGAAGCAGACTGAGGCAGAGATTAGTAAGCAGAAGTTTATTAGGGAGTTCTCTTGGGTCCTTATCTATAGAAGAGAAGGAAATAGGATTGGGCAGAGGAAGAAGATAGGCCACGATGGATTAACAAAACCCCCAGATGACCCTACAGAAAGCTGGTATAGACCTTTAGAGTTGTTCTGAGCTAACATGAGGGTGTCATTCATTATATCTCTATGTTGACCAGTAATTGGATATGGACTACCCCAGAAAAGGAACGTGACCTTGAGCAAGATGACTCTCTTTAGGTAAGGTAATTCTCAAAGGGGGCTGAGAAGTGAGGGCCATCTGCTGATTGCATTTCCAGTGGAAATGTCTAAGAACATTAGACCTAAAGAGGTATCTGGAAAGGTCATCATAGAATTAATTATAAGCTTATGTCATTATCTGAAATTATTTTGCTTTTAGAATGTTCTCTCATTTATTCAACATCTCCCTCAATTAAAACTAAACATCATAAGGCCAGATAACTTACCCATCTGGCATATAGTAGGTGTTTCTCAACAAATAGTGTTGAATTGTGAACAAATGAGTTAAAAACTGATTATAATGGGGGTGCCTGGGTGGCTAAGTCAGTTAAGCATCTGCCTTCAGCTCAGGTCATGAGCCTGGGGTCCTGAGATCAAGTTCTGCATCTGTGGTGAGTCTGCTTCTCCCTCTCCCTCTGCCCCTCCCCCCACTTGTGCTCCCTTGCTCTCAAGCATGCACAATCTCTCTCTCCCTCTCATGCTTGGGCGTGTGCTCTCTCTCTCTCTCAAATAAATACATAAATAAAATTTTTAAAAGACTTTATTTATTTATTCATGAGAGACACACAGAGAAAGAGGCAGAGACACAGGCAGAGGGAGAAGCAGAGGGAGGCTATGCAGGGAGCCTGACATGGGACTCGATCCCTGACCTCCAGGATCACACCCTGGGCCGGAGGCAGCACTAAACCACTGAGCCACCTGGGCTGCCCTAAATAAAATTTTTGAAAATAAAATAAAACTATTATAATGCCTATCAAAATACCCAAAGATAGTCTATAGAGTGTTATTTGATGGAGCAATTTCACTGTTAAATTGAGAGGTTTTTCTTTTCTTTTCTTTTCTTTTTTTTGTAACTCAAATACAATATAAAGGCCTAGAAAAGTCATAACCCAATATTTCAAGGTCATTCTTTTTTTGTATGCCAGCTTCAGAATAACAGATATTTAAGGAAAAAAAGAAAGAAGAAAAAAAGAGGAAAAAAAAAGGACCTCCATTGATATATACTGTTTTACTCCAATCTCAAATCATATTTTAAAGAAAACAAAAGGAAAAATTATATTCTTTAAATTCATTTATTATGTGGATTTGCTAATTAGATGAAAAACGCAATGCCAGCCTGTTGCCCAAGCCAAGTGGAATTGAGAGGTTAGATTTTACATATAATTATGTAAAGAAAAACACATACAAATATGCTTAATAGTTTGTGTGTAGAACTAGCTATATACCTAGGTACACTGACATATATAGATATATAAGGATATATCAGAGGTCAGCTGATTTCCAGATACTGAAGTTTATGAGACCCAATTGAATAATACTCTGCAGAGCCATAAATGTTTACTCAATTGCTAGGACCAGTCTATCCAAACACACTTTTAATAATGGCATGAGGTATGTGGGACATGGAAGGAAGAAAAATCTTGCAAACAGCAAATGCCAAAATCAAACTGAAAACTCAAGGCATGCCAAAATCTAAAAGGCTTTATATATGTATGGAAGCAAGCTGAAGTGGTCAGCCAGGCTCCATGAAATAGCTCTCAGCTCAGCTGTAAAGTCCAGGATAGGATTTTCCCATCTCTGTTCTTCATTCTTTGGTTTCTGCATGAACCTAAATAAATACATTCTTTTTCTGGACGGGTGTGTCTCTGCCTTCTGGTGTGGGTCTAGTTACTGGTTTTAGAGAGGAACTGAATATTGAAATTGGCCATGGAAATCTTGGTTCACATTGCCTTTGAGCCACAGTTTTGTTTGCTCAGGGAGAGGAGCTGGCTGCAGGGAGAAGGCACCTTCTTCCTCTGCTGCTGAATTTCAATGAGCAGAATCAATCAACAAAGTCAGGACACTGTAAACCCTGACAGGCTCTGGGCCTCCTCTGGGATAAGGCCAGACTGGGGATTTAAACCTGACACAGAACTTGTTACATTTAATATTAAAGAAACATGAAGCAATAGCATGTCCCCAGGAGGCTCTTTCTCCCTGACACAAGAGAAGACATTATGGCCACATGGCCTTTTCTTTTCTGCCCTGTTGTCTGAGGCTACTCAAAAATAAGGCACCTTCTTTTGAAGAGAGTTATGGAAACAATATACAATAGTTGCTAGTTATACGTTTTACCAATATAATTAGCAAACAAATGCCATAGGTTATAAATTGGGAATGTGTGAATTTAGAATTTCATTTTACCATAGCTTTCCCTTCCTTGAAACCTGAAAGCCAGTATATTCAGAGGCCAAAATAAATCAACTCCACATTTTGGAGGGTTAACTTCAGCACAGTCACCAGGCAAGTGAAATTCAAGGGTTTGCCATAGATCCTGGTATGTTTCTGGTTTCCCACTTGTGCATTGCTGGGATAAAGTTTAATAGTAACTCCTTCAGTGTTACTTCTCCCCGGTGTCTCTGATTCCTCTAGATTTATTTCACTGACAAAAACCATGTTTTTAATCTGTCTGCATCTATGAGCCAATTGAGAAAAGACGGAACACAAAATGGCCCCCATTTCTTGTGAATTATTGAAACACATTGTCAGCAACTCTAAATCCTACCTCAGAAGCAGGGGAGACAACCCAATCTGTGGATCCCAGTGGAAAAAAAAGAAAAAAATCATTTCTTGAATGGAAAATTGAAGAAATCCCTATTTAGATTTAGAATATGGGTTTGGGGGAGCTATTCATAACCCAAAGTAAAATTAACCAAGAAGTCCTTTTTTAAATGGTTGGATATAGTTTCACACTACTTGTTTCTCTTGTTCTTTCCCTCACATCTTACCTGGTTGGGATCAGAGTCAACTAAAGTGATTTAAATAATGTTTCAGAGGAAAAGCTTGTGGGCCCTTAATACAGATACCTCTTACACCTTCTGTGAAAAGGTGTAGAAAAAAATAGTATATAAAAATTTTTAAAAAGGGTATAAAATAAAACTAGCTCGCTATTTTAGCTACCAGATGGAACTAAAATAAATGGTACTGAGTATTTTCATGGAGTTCATTTGAATCTCATTCTCCCTGTCGTCAGATCCAATTTATCATCTATGCATCCAACAAGCATTTGCTGGGGCCTCTCAGTAATTTCCTCTCCATTCTTTTTGAAGCAAATATTCCTGGGAAGGTATTTAGAACTTTCTGGCCAGCAAGAGGATAAGAGAAAAAGGTGTTCAATATGGTGTTAACTAACATTTTTCTGTTGCATTAATTTAGGAGTTTGTTGTCATCTACCCTATACTATTAAATACCAGGGGGTAGCTAAATATTAATCATGTATTTTGTTTCAAGAAACAGCATGAGCTCCACAGACTGATTCAGATTGGACTCGTGGCCCATTGTCTTCAGGTGTGAGATCTAATACTTCTAGGCCTTGGGTAAGAGAGGCCATTCCCCTCTCTGAGCCCCAGTGACCTGAGTTTGTATGACCCTAAGAGTGAATGCCTCCTTAAGGCTGACACCCCAAGCATCTCACTCACAGACCCTAGACCAGGCCCTGCTTTGATACTACTTTGATGAGCTTTGTGATTCCAGAGACATCCTGGGTAGAAAGAGGTTGTCTTTATTCTGTCTCCTCATAGTGAAAGAATGGTGAAAATTTAAACAGACTCACCTTGATTTCAAGATTCATCATATCCCCAAAGCCCACACCTAGTAAATGTTTTTCAAAGGGGCTGCACCATGTTAGGCGTAAGGCAATCACACCAATAGTGGTCATGAGGGTAGCTTCTGAATGCTGATAATGGACATTCTTGCTCAATATTGATTATTCTTTTGGCTTCTTCTTGTGCTTTAGCCCTAAGCTTTGCTAACTGTGACTTTTGGCTGTGGTTCCGTTTGGGTTTCTTCCTCCTGGCTTTTAACTTGTCTCAGCAGCAAACTTCCAGCTCTGACCATTAGCTGTGTCCCTGATCTGGTTTGTTGCATATCCTTAACATCTCTGTTTCTCTTTTCCCCATAGACCTGAGCTTAGGTGCTAGGGTCATTTCAAAATTCATGACCTGGTTCTGACAGCATGTTCTGGAAAAGAGAAAGGATACCAGAAAACCTTGTCTTATAATGCTCTTTCCCTAACCTGAAAAACAGTTTAAAAAATGCATTTTGTACTTCTGGACTGTATAGGTGTGTTATAAAGATTAATATCCATGGAGCCTATATGGATTAATGTGAAAAGCAGCCATGTAGAAGACTGCCAGGCTATTGCCTTGGCAACATCTCCACATTAGGAAGAAACCTTTAACACAAGCTGTAATTATGAACTATGGAGACTGTTTTTGTTTTTATTAAGCACACCAAACTCTGCATTTCCAGGTGCCTCTTGTCTCCTTCAAATTAGCCATTGTGCAAAACTGCCACTTGTTTCACTGATTTAAGCAATTAATCTCTGCTCAAAAAATTGTTTGGAACAACCTTTCGGTATTTCCAATAGGCCTGGTAGATATAAGTCTTCGCCTTATTAGGGTGGCCCTGAAAAGGCCAAATGTAAATGGAAAGTTATCCATTAATCTAGGAAATATTAGAGAGAGAGAGAGAGAGAGAAAATAGACTCTATTAATAACTATAACCATATACAGAGAGAGACCTGATTCTGAAGTATTAAGGTGGATGTGTGTGTACAAATGCATGCATGTAAGAGATGGGAGTGAATGTATATATGAAAGAGAGAATATCCTAGGTATTCTAGTTTGTTGGTAGAGTAGTGACTTTATGTTTCACTGAACAAAGAAAGCAAATCTTTTTTTTTCTTTTTTTTAATAAAATAATTTTTTATTGGTGTTCAATTTACCAACATACAGAATAACACCCAGTGCTCATCCCGTCAAGTGTCCCCCTCAGTGCCCGTCACCCACTCACCCCCACTCCCCACCCCCCTCCCCTTCCACCACCCCTAGTTCGTTTCCCAGAGTTAGGAGTCTTTATGTTCTGTCTCCCTTTCTGATATTTCCCACACTTTTCTTCTCCCTTCCCTTATATTCCCTTTCACTATTATTTATATTCCCCAAATGAATGAGAACATACACTGTTTGTCCTTCTCCGATTGACTTACTGCACTCAGCATAATACCCTCCAGTTCCATCCACGTTGAAGCAAATGGTGGGTATTTGTCGTTTCTAATGGCTGAGGAATATTCCATTGTATACATAAACCACATCTTCTTTATCCATCATCTTTCGATGGACACCGAGGCTCCTTCCACAGTTTGGCTATTGTGGACATTGCTGCTATAAACATCGGGGTGCAGGTGTCCCGGCGAAAGAAAGCAAATCTAACAGACCATGAATTCTACAACTTCTACCCCATCAGGAAAATTTCTCAGTCTAGATTGGAAGCACATACACAAAATTATTTTTGGAAATAGGTGATGCTTTCAGCTAGAAGGCAAAAGGTCCCAAGGGGCACACCATGGGAACAACTTTCCTGCACCTAGGATTCATATAACCTTGTCATCATCTCCTATCTCTGCTGCTACAGAATGATCAGCCAAGAGAACTGGATGTACAGACTTATGAATGCTTTCACAGTTGGATTTTTGAAGAAAATGTTACTTTGCAAACTGTCAGCCAGCCCCTAAAATGCAAGTTCTCCTCCTCCCCAACCACTCTCCCCTTTTTCCACTGCTGCTAGTCCCTATTCCCATTATTCTTTCCCTCAGGCCTCTCTCTGCCTTTATAAAGATAAGCAATTATTTTCAGCTTCAAGAAGGATGCTGCCCCTTAGGGTCTTTCCAAATGTAATATATCTGGGAAAGGTGGATGATTTACAGATCAACAGCTACCGGGCAGCTACTGCATGATATTTTACTGTCAACACCAAGGGACTGATAAGGATACTTTTGCTAGCCATAGAAAATTTGTAAGAAAAAAAAAGAAGAATCAAAGCTTTTTCTCTCCTTTTAAAAAGTCTGGTTGCTTCTTTCCTTCCCACTGGCAGATAATTTCATTTTTAGATGTCTACAAAAGAGACAGAAACATCCTTTCTTTGTAAATTATGGTATTCCTAATTCATTCTGTATGTGATTGCTGATCAATATTAACAACAGACAGGATTTCTGGATTTGTAATGTTTCCTGGATCCCCAGGTCAGTGTGTCTATACATGGGGAGGTGGGGAGCCTGACTATCAGATTCTACTGAGCACCACTTGAGGCCAAGTCAGGACATGGGAGCTCAGTTTATGTTGTTGCTTCTAATTCTCAGCAGTGCTAGTCACTTCTCACCCTGTAATTAATATACCTACCTTCTCACTTTGCCAGTACTGACAATTTGCCACATTTCAGGAAATGTTTTCATGTATGCCAGAGCATATTCAGGCCCCATGTTCATAGCTTTGTTTTTGTTTTGTTTTGTTTTTTTTCTATTTTAATCCCTCTGGTAGATTATTGCAATATTTAGAGTGGATTAGTTGTATCTGTTTTACTCTGTTGTCTAAATTCAATTCGGCTTAACAATCATTTATGGAATCCTTACTAAGGACAGATATAAATACTGCAGAAGATAAATAAAAAGTGAAGACATAATTCATAATCTAATTAGATATATAATTCAACCATAGAAGGGAACATAACATAAGGAAGAGTAAAACAAGTGTCTTAGGATACTTATGACATCATCCCTTTACAACATCTTCTTGAATGTTGGCCATCAGGAACAGGGTGGTGATGAGAAAAAAAAAAAAAAAGAACAACAGAGATCAGGAAAGGAGGCTCTAGAAAACACTTCTCCAATAAATAAGTTCAAATCTGAATTCTTTTTTTTTTAATTTTTTTTAATTTATTTATGATAGTCACACACACACACACAGAGAGAGAGAGAGAGAGACAGGCAGAGGGAGAAGCAGGCTCCATGCACCGGGAGCCTGACGTGGGATTCGATCCCGGGTCTCCAGGATTGCGCCCTGGGCCAAAGGCAGGCGCCAAACCGCTGCACCACCCAGTGATCCCCTCAAATCTGAATTCTGAAAAGGGCCCATGTTCCTCTGGCTATATTGGAACCCTCTGAATAGTGAGTTGCTATATTGGTAAATCTGTGTTCAGAATGTTAAGTGTAGAGAGGCTATTATTTATTAAGAATTTTTTTAGGATAGTTTTAGGTTTATAATGAAATTGAGAGGAAGCCACAGAGATTTCCCATATGTCTCCTGAATTCACATATACATAACCTACTCTATTATCAACTTCACTCAATAGAGTAATACATTTTGTAATAACAAGGATAAACCTACATTGACACATCATAATCCCCCAAGGTTGATAGTTTACCTTAGGGTTCACTCTTGGTATTGCAAATTCTGTAGATTTGGACAAGTGTATAATTATATGTATCCATCACTATAATATCACACAGAGTATTTTCACTGTGCTCTGCTTATTCATTTTCTAACCTTGGCAACCATCGATCTTTTTATATTTTCCATCATTTTCTCTTTTTAACAATGTCATATAGCTGGCATTATATAATTTGTAGACTTTTTGGGTTGGGTTTTTTTAGTAATATGCATCTAAGGTTCCTCCGTATCTTTTCATGGATTGATAGCTTATTTTCTTTGTAGTGCCAAATAATATTCTGTTGTATGGGTATTCCACAGTTTATCCATTTACCTACTAAAGGAAAACTTGGTTACTTTCAAGTTTGGACAATAATGAATAAAGTGGGACGCCTGGGTGGCTCGGTGGTTGAGAGTCTGCCTTCAACTCAGGTTAAGATCCCAGGGTCCTAGAATCAAGTCCTGTATTGGGCTCTCCACAGGGAGCCTGCTTCTCCCTCTGCCTAAGTCTCTGCCCCTCTCTCTCTCTCTCTGTTTCTCATGAATAAATAAATAAAACCTTTTTAAAAATAATGAATAAAGCTACTATTAATACCCATGTGCAGGAATTTGTATGCACATAAGTTTGCATCTCATTTCAGTGAATATCAAGAACCACTATGCTGAATTATATGGTAAAACTATGTACGTTATATAAGAAGCCATCAAACTGTCTTGCAAAGTAGTTGTACTGTTTTGCATTCCAATCAGCAATATATGAGAATTTCTGTTGCTCCAATTCCTTGCCAGAATTTGGTGTTGCCAGTGCTCAGAATTTTGGCCAGTCTAATAGATGTGTAGTGGTATCTTGTTTCAAGAAAAGCTGTTTTGTGTGTGCATTTGTTTTGAAAATAATGATGGAATTCACAAGTTAGAAGAGACCTCACAGGCCATCTTACCCAACCCTCCAGAAGAAGCTGAATTTCTTCCCCTAAGAGAAAAATTGCTCTATCAAAGACAGACAGTACAACATTTCTCTAAATAGACCCAGAAGTAGTTCATTTACTTCCTCCTGACCCAGTAACCTACTCTTTCTTCAGACAAATCTGTTCATCTTTCTTACATCAAGAGGAAATCTACTTCCTTGCAATCTCCACCAGATGAACACCAAAACCTTTCACCTTGAAGGGCCTGGGATATAGGTATCATGACACATCATCTGTCAGTTGCTCACTGTACTCCTCCAGGCCATTCTCTTCTGCAGCTCAAATCACCTATCCTCTCAATAAGTATTACCTCATAATTCTTTTATTTTGTTTGAATGCAAAAATAATCAATAACTATAGTAGAAAATAGTATTAAGGCTTATAGGAATAACTCTAGAAGCTTGTGGTCTCGTTAGAAAGTTAATGTATGATATGGACACTATAAGAGGACAAAAGAAGGACATCTGAATGAAACTGGGTGATGATGACACTGAACTGATTGCTAATGGATGAGTAGAAGGATAAGAAGCAGATCTATAGAAGATGTTTCACAGAACATCTTGTGATGTCCACAGCTTGTGCCATAGCCCGGAGGTTGGAAAGCGGGCATATTTAAAGAATGGCAGAAGGTCAATTTGGCAAATGATTTGTATAAAGAAGTCGTAAAAGATAAAACTATGAAAAAAAAAGTATGGAGATTTCTCAAAAATTTAAAAATAGAACTTCCATATAAGCCAGTAATCCCACTCCTGGGTATGTACCCAAAATAATTAAAATCAAGACCTTAAAGACACATCTGCATTCCCATGTTCATTGCAGCAATATTTATGACAGCCAAGATATAGAAATAACTCAAATGTCCATTAACAGACTAATAAATTTAAAAAGTGTGGTATATACATACAGTGGAATATTATTCAGCCTTAAAAAAAGAAGGAATTCGCAACAACATAGATGGACCCAGAAGTCACCATGCTAAATGAAATAAGATATGCAATGTTTGGAGCCAAAGTCTAGTCTATGGAAAATTCCTCCAAATTTTACAAGTTACATGAAAGAAACTTTACTGAGGTTTTCAAAAATTTGATAATATTAAAAATACATGTGATCATTCCTATAATGAGTTGTAAAACTAAAATAAACTATGCTTAAACACTATCAATAATAAAAACAATTTTAATTAACCATACTAGAAGACAAAGAAAATTATCTTTCTATTATTTTTATAAAAAATATTACAAAAGTTATTATTCTAGGAAGAATCAAATGGTAAAATGATATGCGGCCCAAATATATTTAGGCAGTCATTTAATTAAAAACATATTACTTATTTCTGGATTTCCTGATGTTTGTGGTATCTGTCAGCTTTCTAAAATTTGCAATTTAGTATGATCTTAAATAAAAAGTAAATAGAAAAAAACATAGATTTAAATCAAACAATAGCACTAATTATATCAAATGTAATTGGTCTAGCCACATCAAATAAAAAGCAGACATTGTCAGATCAGATATCAAAAAAACCCTAAACGCTCTCTATAAGAAACTCACTTTAAATATGAAAAAGCTGATAGGTTAAAACTGAAAGGATTAAAAAGACAGTTCATGTTAACACTAATTAAAAGAAATCTGGAGTAGTTGTATTAATATCATACAATGTAGATTTCAAAAGAAAAAATATAAGCAGGGATAAAGAGGGTCATTTTATAATGACAGAGAAGGAATTCATCAAGAGGGCTAACAATTCAAATGTGTTCATACCTCTTAACAGAACTTCAAAACACATGAAGCAAAAACTGGTAATACTGGAAAAAGAAGCACAATTCCACTGTGGGAGCCAGAGGTTTCAATACTGATCTCTCAATAATTGACAGAGGCAGACAGAAAATCATTAAATATGTACAATACTTGAAACAGCACTGTCAACATACCTGATCCAATTAATATTTATAAAAGACTTGATCCAACATCAGCTGAATATATATTTATTTTACAAATGTACATGGAATATTTACGAGATGTATTAGTTTCCTAGGGCTACAAAAAAAAAAAAAATATATATATATACATACCACAAACTAGGTCACTTAAAACAACAGAAATTTATTCTCTCACAGTCACTGAGAGATAGGCACCCTAATGCAGTATGACCTCACTAGATCCACAAAGACCCTGTTTCCAAATACGGTCACATTCACAGGGACCAGGGTTAGGACTCAAACTATCTTTTTTGGGGATACAAGTCAACTCACAACACCAGATTAGACCACATTCTGGACCAATAAGCAAGTCCTAATAAATTTAAATAGTATAATGTGTGTTTTCTAACTCCAGCTGAATTAAATTAAAAATCAATAACAAAATATATTCAGAAAATCTCCAAGTATTTGGAAGCTAACAACACACTTTTAAATGACCCATAGATCAGAGAAGAAATCATAAGTGAAATTATAAATTAAGCTGAATGAAAATGAAAATACAGTATTTAAAAATCTGTTGGATCCAGCTAAAGAGTGCTTAGGAGCATCATATATTCATATTAAGTACTTGTAGAATAATATGCTTATATTAGGAAAGCAGAAGGGCTGAAAATGCATGACTAAAATATACACCTCAAGAAACTAGAAAGGAAGAGCAAATTAACCCCAAAATAAGGATAAAAAGGGAATTAAAATGGATACAAACAGAAATCAATAAAATAGAAAACAGAAAAGCAATAGAGAAAAATCAGTGAAAACAAAAAAAATATTTTAAAAATATTAATAAACTTAATAAACTCTGGATAGACTGATCAGGTAAAGAAAATACATAAGTTACCAATATCAGGAATGAAAGATCCTTGCTAAAGATCCTACAGTCATTAAAAGAAAAATTAGGGGACACTTGGGTGGCTCAGCAGTTTAGCATCTGCCTTTGGCTCAGGATGTGATTCTGGAGTCCCAGGATTGAGCCCCACATCGGGCTTCCTGCGTGGAGCCTGCTTCTCCCTCTGCCTATGTCTCTGCCTCTTTCTCTCTCTCTCATTAATAAATAATAAAGCCTTATAAAAAAAAGAAAAATTAGGAACAAGCTTATGCCAAGAAATTCTTAACCTGGATGAAATGAAAAAATTCCTTCAAACACACAAATGACCAAAGCTCACCTAAGAATTAGCTAGCCTAGATTACTTGTATATCTTTTAAAAAAATTGAATTCATAGTTAAAATTCTAAACACATACAGCTTTTTAAGAGTTAAGTTTTATAACTGATTTACATATTTTATTTTTTAGCCCCTAGTTGCTTTTAAAAATTTCTATCTTTGGTGTTCTGTGGCTTCACTATAACGTTGTCTACTGTGTTTTTTAGCATGGGGCCCACTATGTTTCCTAAATCTGAGGATTTGTAGCCTCCATAAATTCTGGAAAATTCTCAGCCATACTGCTAGAAGTGGAATCTTCACCATTCACTACTTATTTAAGTAGTGTTAGGCTGTTTTTTTCTCTACAACTGCAGACCATGGCATGCAGCTCTTACCTTGCTCAAATTCCAGTTCTCCTAGGCACTCAAATATTATGACTCTTTCAAATTTAGATAGATTCTTTCATAAATCACCAATGCCCTTTCTCTAATTATTGTATTATTGAAAACTCCAATCCTGAAGTAGACTGTGAGCTCCCTTTTTTTCTTTGTGATTGGTCTTTCACGCTCAACCCCTACTGCTCTATTTGTACCAGCATTAACTCTTCTCCATTAACTAAGCAAGTCAAAACAAAGATGGGTGAAGGTCCCAACTGAGTTCCTTTCTTAGAATTTAGAATGAAGGGGCAGTCCGGGCGGCTCAGCAGTTTAGCGCTGCCTTCAGCCCAGGGTGTGATCCTGGAGACCCAGGATGGAGTCCCACGTCAGACTCCTTGCATGGAGCTGCTTCTCCCTCTGCTGTGTCTCTGCCTCTCCCTCTCTCTCTCTCTCTCTCTCTCTCTCTCTCTCTCTCAAATAAATAAATAAATAAATAAATAAATAAATAAATAAATATTCTTTAAGAAAAAGAATAATTAAAAAAAGAAGACTTTAGAATGAGAACACAGGAGAGAGGGTCACTTAATGGAAGGAAAGGAGAAAGAAACCAAAACAAATGAAGCTGAGGCTTTTTGAAGGAAGTCACTACAGGTAGGACCAGAAAGTCCAACTAGTAGCATCCCCAGAGCTGACATTCTCTTCCTAAAAGGGTTAAATTCTACTAGATTTGAAGCCTCAAAAAACCACCCAATTTACTTATGTGGTGTGGGGATATTCTGGTTAAGCCAGAAAAATTGGTATCCTCACAGAGGACTCCAGGATCATGACCTGAGCCAAAGGCAGATACTAAACCGAGGGAGCCACCGAGGCACTCCTTTCATATTTTTATAACAAATCTGACTCCATCTCTTAGCAGAAATGTCCCTGGAAAAGTCTTAGATAAAGACTAGTACTTGTAGTTGTAAATATGGGATTAGCAGGGCATATTAGAAAATTTCATTCTGAGAATCCACTGCAAGGATAATAATGATACATGGTCCTATTGCCTCCTTTAGATACTAAATGGTAGGGTGTCCTATAGCACTACCGAGGATCATTCCTGGCTCCCAGGTTGATTTGCTCAGTGACCACCAGAATGATTTCACTTCCTGTTCTTCAGTCTCAATAAGTAGAAATAATAATTTCACTTCCTGTAAGGGCAAGAGTTTTAATAAGGATGTGCGGGTGAGGCAATTTGAAGGCTCAAATGATTGAGCGGTGAGGGAGAGGTCAATCTATTAGTCCTGAAAGGAAAGGAAGGTTATTATGATAAGAGATTGAGGAATATCTGCTTTGCCTTTTCAGCAGTGTTACTGAAATATCAGAAAGCAGTGCCCACACATCGCTGCCAATTTCTGATTATTTCACCAATGCAGGAGCAGTTAGGCCAAGATATGCACTGATTTTAGAATTAGAGAAAATGAACCAGTTTATATATGTAAGCAAAACTCATACTAAATTCATGTAATCTAACTGCAGATGAGCACTGCATACCAGGTCCATAGTAGGGAGGAAAAAGAAGGCAAACTAAAGACCTTGGTACAGGTACTAATAGCTTCACAGAATTCTCTTAGCTAAAGAAAATTACAGTGAGTGCATGCTGGTATCATTCCTGCACATATCTGATTCATCACCCCTTCTACTCGAGTCTATCATCCTCATAAAAGTATCTTAATTGCTTTGCTTTCTCAGAAAGAAAAATATGAAAAGTTTAGTTCATCACATTTTAATTGAACAATAAACAGTATTAAATCATAATCATATACAGAATTTGTTCTAAGTTACCTTTAAAAATTCCCCTTTAGTCCCAAGTATAGTCTATTAAGGAGGGAAAAGGAGAAAAGGGATTGAGGAGGAGGCAAAAGAGAGAGAGAGAGGAAGTAATAAATAGAGAAGAGAAATAAAGAGGAGAAAGATAGAAAATGAGGGAGCTAAAATGTGACAAACAGGGAGTCAGATATACCAATAAAAATAAAAGAGGAACAAGTGAAATGAATCTGGATAACAAACTCAATTTTTTTGTTAAAAACTGAACTAATTATAAAATAACTCTCCTTCCTATTCCTTTTATCTAATTCTTTACTGAATTTGTGATGACCTTCTAATATAAATGTTGACAACAGGAAACATAAAAATTTGAATTCTTTAGCTTTAATTTTTAAGTTTGAAAGACATAAAAATATAGTTATCTAGAAATTTTCAAATTTTAACAAGGTCTCTTTTGACAAAATACACTAACATTGCTTTTTGCATTATTTTGAAAGGGATCATACACAACGACTTGCAGAATTGAAATATAGAAGGAGATAGGGTAAAAATTTGTGGGGTTTTTTGTTGTTTTTTACTTCCAAAGTTCCTATATCCTTTTGACCAGAAAATAAATCCTGAGCTTGTATTCAAGGTCATGACAATCGTCTCTCCGAAGCAAAGAAAGGAAAAAGGATTACTACTTCCCAATGCCTGTTAGTTAAAATACCATGAAGCTCTTCTTTTTCCTTCCATTCTTTCCTTCCCCTCCCTCCTTCCTACCCTTCCTCTTCTTTCTTCTTCCTTCCTTCCTTCCTTCCTTCCTTCCTTCCTTCCTTCCTTCCTTTCTTCCTTTTTTCCTTCTTGTGGAAGGCTTAAATGATCAGCCAATCTGTTTTTGTCAAATGAGTCTGTCAAAATGTTAAATCAAGTGAATAGACAAGGAAGAGAAGTTGCTGGATATTTGGCCATTAATTCACTATGTTACCCATAGCAGTGATTAGAGCAATATTACATCTGAAGAAAGTTTGAAGTCATCAAATAAAATCTGTATCAAAGGGTCCATCCTACATTAAGATCATGCCTAGTACTACTCCAAATGGTTCAACTATCTAAACTTTCATTTCTTAATAGGTCGGATTTTCGTCCTCTTAAGTTTATATTAACAAACTATAATATTCTTATTTTGTTACTCTCTAAAAACTTTAATGTAGCTGTGGTGTTGAGATTTAAGCACAGTTTCTCAGCACTACAGAACAGGACACCAAGAGGAGTGTCCCTTATACAGAGTGGGGCTCCCCAGGTCAAGTTTGGAAGAGGCATTGATTAATATTCTATCTTCTAGACTAATATCTCTCACTTATTTAAGTTAGGAATTCCTTTCCATGGAATTTTTAAAAATCCATATTATTTTATCTAATAAAAGCATGCAACTAGATATAAATTCCTTATACTTTAAATACTTATACAATTATGAAACCAAAAGAAATTTATACTTATATATTGTACATATTAAAACAAAATTAGGAAAATTCAAATTTGCTGCATTTAGTTTAATGTATAGTACTGATTTGCTGAAAGTAGAACTCTGATTTAGAAAAATGTCAACTCAGATCCAGGTTTAAAATATACTCTCTCTAGAATGGTGTTACCAGGGTTTTGGAGGTAGAGGAGATGAGGAGATGCTGGTCAAAGGGTACAAGCCTTCAAATATGAGATGAATAAGTCTGGGTATCTAAGTACAGCACAGTGCCTATAGTTAATAATACTGCCTTATGCACTTGAAATTTGCTAAGAGAATAGACTTTAAGCATTTTTACTACACACAAACAAAAAATGGCCACTATGTAAAGTGAGGGATGTGCGGTAATCATTTCACATAGTACAGGTATGTCAAATCATTATTACTTTGTACACTATAAATACATGAAATGTTGTCAATTATACCTCAATAAGCTGAAATTTTTTAAATATTTATTTATTTATTTATTTTTGAGAGTGAGAGCACATGCCCATGAGCAGGAGAGAAGAGCAAAAGGAGAAGGAAAGAGAGAATCTTAAGTAGGCTCCAAACCCAGCACAGAGCCTTATGCAGGACTCTATCGCATCACCCTGAGATCATGACCTGAGCCAAAATCAAGAGTTGGACAGTCAACCAATGGAGCCACCCAGGAGCCCCAATAAGCTGAAAATTAAAATATATGTATAAACTCTTTCCTACCATGAAAAAGATTATAGTGTACAGCATAAAGCCTAAATCCTTAACATGGCATTCAAGACCTTCCAAACAGACTCCTTTCTAACCTCATTTCTTTCCATATTCTCCACTCACAATTCACCAACTTCCAATTGGATGACTTGCCACAATTTGCCATTTTCCCAGAAAAAATGGGAGTCCTTGCACCTGCCTGTGACTTTGCGCATGCTATCTTCTCAGCCTCTACTCTACACTATCTATGACATTCTAATTCTACTCTCAGATTCAGCTCCAATGCCTGTACTTTATACATGCCATCTTCCAGCCCTCTTGGACGTATCAAGTACACCTTCCCCTGGGTTTCCAGAGTGCATTGTTCATATCTATTTCACATTGCCCAGTATCATGTTAGCTGTTTATATGTCTGTCTTCTTCACTATATTGTTAACCTTATAAAAAGTAGTAACTTTATTGAGATTAATTCACATATCATACAAATCACCCATTTGACATATGCAGTTGAATGACTTTTAATATAGTCACAGAGTTGTGCAACTATCACCACAAAGAGTTTTAGAACATTTTCATTACTGCAAAAAGAAATCTTGTACCATCAGTGGTCAGTCTGTACCCCCTTTACCCCAGCCCTAAGCAAACCTTAATTTTCCTCTTTGTCTCTGTATATTTCCCTCTTCTGCACATTTTATATAAATGGAACCATCCAATATATGGCCTTTTATGTGCTTGTAAATCTTTTAAAGGTAGAGACAACGTTCTATTCACGGAAGGAGGAGTTAATGAGCAAGATATGTGATATAAGAGTAGAATGAGTATGGACTCAGGCAGATCTGAGTTAAAAATCCCAATTCAGCCATTTACTAATTATGTAACTTTCACTTCATCTCTCTGAGTCTCAGTTTACACATCTATAAAGTGGGGATAACAATTGCTCTCTTGAAAGATGGTTATGAGGATTAGAAAGAGGATATGAAAAGTTCTTAGAAAAGATTTTGCTCAATAAATGGAAGCTGTTACTTGTATTTATCCCTGCATATCCACAGTACCTGGCATAGTAAACAGTAATGCATATTAATATATTAATTAATGGATTAATGATGAAAAATTCTAATGCATTTCCTTCAGAGTGAATGAACTTTCAACAGCTTAGGTAAGGACATAGAGTTTCTAGGGCCAAATCTGACCTGGAAGATCTAAACTTGCTTCTTTTTTATTCTTAGTCATTGTTCTGGCTCAGAGACTGGTCAGTAAAGAGAGACAACAGAGTCAATAAATAAATCTAGGATCTGAAATCAGAGAAAAGAAGTTACTTTCTGGCTCTGATACTGGCATCTGAAGGTACTCTGAAAGACAGCTCATCCATCTCAACCCCTAGTTTTCATTTGTATACACTTCTCCATTAAATAATCATTTCTGCTTTCCCTATTACAGGACAAAAGAAATGTGACTCACACCTGAAAACGGCTGGACTTCTACTAAAAATAGACAAGCAATACCATCTGAATCATGAGTAGATAAAAGTACAGAAAGGAAAAGACAGAGAATAGGTGTTGCTCCAAAAACAAGAGAAGTCCAACCACGATAAAGTGATTAAATTATATCTAGAGATGCCCAAATAAATTTGGAACCAACATAACAGCAATAAAGCTTCTTCATAGGAAAGAAAGGTACTAGGATACCAAACTAATTCTCAAAATAAAAGAGATTTCTTTAAAAAAGTCATAATAAATTTAGCTGAGTCATACTTATAATAGAGAATATAATGATTGAATCAATGGCCTGAAAGAAATCAAATAGTCTGCCTTAAAACAAAAAGGGTACACAAGTAATTCAATCTCTACAGGAGAGAAAAATGGCAGGATTTTTTTTTTTTTTTTAAAGAAAGGATCTAATTTCTAAAAGATGTTAGGGCAAGTTACATGAGTTGTCTATAGGACTTAATTTTTAAAACCATAATCCTGCAAATCATGGGGATAATTAAGGATATAATCATTTAATTAGGCAACTGACTATTGAAGCAATGTAGTTTTACCAAACAAAGACACTTAAAAAAAGGTAGAAATGATCTTGGAAACTTTTGCCATTTTAACCCTTTTTAAAAAAAATACATAAAGAGCCAGAAAAATTACCTTCCAGCTAGAAGCAACTATGTGAAAATCAGATGGAGACATATCAAATTGGTGTCATGGAAATGCTTGACTTGATAAATTCCAGCCCTTACAAATGGGCTGAGGAAAATCTCAAGCACTGACATGAATATCCATTATTGGCATAAAAATAGGCTAAAGTGTTCCCATCTCAAATTGTTCTAACTCTTTAATCTACCCTTTCCCCAATAATTTATCCCAAGATGAGAGAATGTTTACCTTCTGATCCAAATAAAGGGGACCAATGGGTTTTCTATCCACTTATCTTTTTAAAAATAAGACAAAAAAAGGGAAAATAACAGAAAGAAACTATATTGATTCTTAATGGGTTTAGTTCTTTATACGAGTGACCTGCTCACATACGTTCATGGAAAAATCATTCTAAAATCTCATAGATTTTAGAATCATTTCACCTCCCTTTTATATAAAAAAATATTCTCCCCAGGAGATACAAGGAACTTTGTTTCTATTTCATATATACACAGGTGAGAACAGTTCCTAAAACTCTCCAAGGATATTTGTCCACTATAAATAAAAATGTATTTGAGTATCTAGATCTAAAGTTAAGAATGATGTATATTTTTTTTCTTGTCATTATTTTCCAGATTCTATCAGAGGTCCATTGAAAGTGAAAGGAATGGAGACACTCTATAGGAACAGCAACTTTACAGGTAATACAATGGCACTAATTTCGTATCTATCAAAAATTCTCTGAATATAAATGGATTAAATGCTCCAATAAAAAGACAAAGGGTATCAGAAAGGATAAAAAAAAATAAGACCCATCAATATGCTGCTTACAAGAGACTCATTTTAAACCCAAAGACAGATGGAAAGTGAGGGAATGGAGAACCATCCGTCATGCTAATGGACATCAAAAGAAAGCTGGAGTAACCATACTCATATTCAACAAAGTATATTTCAAAACAAAGAGTGTAATAAGAGATGAAGAAGGACACTATATCATAATAAAGGGGCCTATCCAATAAGTAGATCTAACAATTGTAAATATTTATGCCCCGAACTTGGAAACAGCCAAATATATAAATCAATTAATGACAAACTTAAATAAGCTCATTAATAATAATACAATAATAGTAGAGGACCTTAACACCTCACTCAATGGACAGATCATCAAAGCAGAAGATCAACAAGGAAACTATGGCTTTGAATGACATGCTGGACCAGATGGGCTTAACAGATATATTCAGAACATTTCATCCTAAAGTAGCAGAATACACATTCTTTTCAAGTATACATAGAACATTTTCCAGAATAGATCAGGTGTCAATAGATCAGGGTCACAAATCAGGCCTCAACCAGTACAAAAAGACTGAAATCATACCATGCATATATTTTCTACCAGATTTAATAGTTGGGAACTCCCTGAAGAACAGGCCCAACTCAGCTCTAATACTCAGCCATCAAGAAGGGGAATAATGTCTGCAGCTTTGATTGTGCTTCTGTTTGTATAAGAAATTCTCAGTACTGAGACAGATTTTCAGTACTAAGCACCATGGAAGGGGTCCCTTTAGTACTGACAAGCTTGGGAATTGGGAAAGAAGAGGGAAAATTGAAATAATAAAGTGTTGGCATCTAGTATTACATTAACTATAATTGAAGTGAACCAAAATCCAGACCCTAAATAACCAACATGAAAGTAACTGCAAGAAAAGAACACAAACATCCTCCAGTGTAAATGATGGCAAAGAAAAAGTCTTCTGATTCACCAAACTTCCTTATCCTTTCTAATACTCATAATTATCCTGGTTCTTGCCCAAGCATTAAGTGTGCTCACTAGTTTCTGACAGGCCATATAAACTTAAGCCTTAGTGGTTGGATTTTTGTGTCCTTAACACTCCCCAAAAGTTTTGTTTCAAGAGCCAAAAGTCTACTATCCAAGCTAGTAGTCACTAAACTCATATGCTACAGTGGACTCTTCCAAAGACTTTTTACTTTACCCTAGTGAAGTTCTGGTTTCTCTTTTTTAACATGGGAACAATAAGATGGTATCTATAATATGCTTTAACAGGATTGTGGTGAATGTTCTGCAAACATTAGCTCATGGATATTCTTCTGAACAAATATGAAAAGCTATTTCATATTGAAACTTATTACACACTATTAAATATTGATATAGAACATTATAGTAATAGTTTCATAGTGGCTAACAGGGCTGAGTGTCATCATTATACATACCCTTCAGTCCTCAGGATACTTTATTACTGCCCATCATCCTTTTTACTTCTCAGGAATGGAAGCCCCAATGGTCCATTTAGTTTTTCCCTTTATCATTAAAATAATTTATATTAACAAAAATTCAATCCACTAAAAGACTATGGCTTGTGACTCAGATATTTTAAAAACTGACCCAAGTATTCTCAAGCATCTCTGATCTCTATTAGCCCAGGATGGATATACAAATCCGGCTTAATGGCTTAAATACTGTAAAGGTTAGTTTGATGGGGAATCTAAGTCAAATAGTAAAAAGGGCAGATTTACATAGCAGCAGAAAACAAATGTGATCCATTCTGCATCCACTATCATGGTGTTCAATTCACTTAGATGTTGGTTTTTTGCTGCCTTAAGGATATAAGGATTCAGCTTCAAGTGTAGTATTAGATTGAATCACTTTTGTGTTCATTTTCTGAGGAAGGATGTATAGAACCACAGGAAGTCCTAGGTTTTTAATGCTCGGCCCTGAAAAGGGGTGGGATTTCAATTTTGTCTGTTATGTAATATTACACAAATCATTTAATCCTTCTTAGTCTCAGTTACTTATGTATAAAATGAATAATAACACTAACTCTAGAAAGTTGTAAATGCTTTTGCTGTATTCATCATATGAAATTTTGATTTGCCTATAGGTTGGTCTCTGAGCTTCTTTTTGTTTTAAAGATTTATTTGAGAGAGAGAGCACATGCAAGTGGGAGGGGCAGAGGGAGAGGCTGTTAAGCAGATCCTGTACTCAGCGCAGAGCCTGATGCAAGGCTAGAACTCATGACCCTGAGATCATGACCTGAGCCAAAATCAAGAGTTGGATGGTTAACCACCTTAGCCACCCAGGTGCCCTAGTCTCTGAGCTTTTGGGAGTAGGGACTGTCTTATCCATCTATATATCTTGAATACCTAACACACACCAACAAATAAAAGTCACTCAATAAATATTTGTTAAATGGTATTGAGTCAAATACTTGTGCTGCTTTGATAACAACATTCTGAATATTATTGGAAGAAAATACCAATTTTAAACTCAGATGGTAGATTAGATCACTGTTTACCAAATATTCACCCTTGAGCAGCTCAGCGGTTTAGTGCCGCCTTCAGCCCAGGGTGTGATCCTGGAGACCTGGGATCCAGTCGCATGTCGGGCTCCCAGCATGGAGCCTGTTTCTTCCTCTGCTTGTGTCTCTGCCTCTCTCTCTCTCTCTCTCTCTCTCTCTGATGAATAAATAAATAAAATTTTAAAAAACCCAAATATTCACCCTCATCCCTCTCCTTAATGAGACTATATTTTCTCACTCCTTAAATTTAGGCTTGGCCATTTGCTTTCCTTTGGCTAATAGGGTGTTAGTGGACATGACAGGAGCAAAGATTCTCTTGCCTTTCACCATAAGATAAATATGACTTGGGAAGCCACTAGCCCAAGGAGCATGTAAGACACTTGGGATAAGCCTTGGAGTCTGGATGTGGTTTGATAATCACAATTTTTAAAAAGTTTTCAGGTGATACTGATACCAATATAGATTGTGCCTGCAGATTACACGTTAGACAAATGGAAAGAAGTTTTTGAAAAAACTTATACCAGCCTAAAGTATTCATCATGGTACTGCATCAGTAAGTTTTTTAAAGAGAAGGTAATGAGATAGAAGTAGTGAACCTGGTGAGTCAATTAAGTAGCAGTTTGGTTAAGAAACCTCCTACTTTCCAGTTCATATAGTTGCTGTAAATTTTCATTAAGGTTATGACTGTAAAATAGTCAGCATGGTGCCTGACATATGAAAGCACTCAATAAATGTTATCATCATCATCATCATCATCATCATCATCATCATCATCATAATAATCATCACTATTCTAGTTTTCTTTGTATTAATTTTAAAACTCACCCAACACAGGCAAATATTCACCTCCGAATCTTCATGTAAGTTATTTAATCACATGGTCGCTGAGTTTATTCATCTGTAAAACAAAGTGGTTGGAATAGATGATCTTTATTGTCTTTCTCTAGATCTAAAAGTCTCTGGTTTTACATTACCAGGAATTCATCATACCTGTCTTAATTAAGGTTTTATATTCATTGAGGATGCTCCCTCTTTCTGATCACAACTGTGATGTTCTGATAATCTCGTTTCTTACTTAACGGAATTTCTCATCCTGTAGAACACTTTTTTTTTTTAAAGTACATTGGACTTTAGGTCAGTTTCAACGCCTATCTAGCCTGAGAACTGAGAACTAAAGTATTATAAAGAGAAAAACCCAAACAGGAAGGGTTGTATTTTCTGTTCATAGGGTCATAGTTTTCTACCCATTTGGGTTTTCTCTGAGGCTTTCCTCAAGAAAACTAAAGCACTATTAGCAGACATGCTACAAAAAGAAAACTGCTATTGCTTTAACGACATCAGTCTAATTAAAATAATGTGATAGTTTATTTACCATACACCCATGAGGAGTGTACATTTCAAGTTTTTCTAGGATTAGAGTCTACAAATAATTCACTAAGATACCACTGACTTCACTGAAGGGGGCATTGTCTAAAATTCTGTATATTACCATTCTTACTATCAGTATAACTTCACTTATATTATGAATAGTAACTTAATGATAAGCAAAACAGAACAGAAATGAAATGCACACTTGCCAAAAATGATTAATTTACCATTTCCTATTTGCCTTCTTTTGCAATGTCCTAAGTCTTTGGCTGAAAGCTATGTTTTTACTGGAAGAAATGTGGTCTGTCTACACACACAATGAATCTCGCTGCCTCTTGCCTATATGATAACCCCTCTCTCTTGCATCGCCAGTTTTCTCTCTGCTGCATCTTTGTTCTTTGCTCACAAAAATGGAGTCTTCTTTCTCCCATTTTAGAAAAATCAAAGCTTTTCTTCATCACAGCCCTTTCTAGGTACTGCTCATTTTCTGTTTCCTTTTGTTAGCAAAGTACTGCAAAGGCATTGTGCACATTTACTCTCCCTTTCTTCTCCCTTTCTTCCTTTACTCTCCCTTTCTTCTCCCAATCTCTCAAGTGGACTCCTATCAGGGTCCCCTCCATTTCAACAAAACTAGTATTTCCTTGGTCACCAATTAACTTCTAATTGCCAAATTCAAGAGTTGATTCTTGGTCTACGCTGACTGTCCTCCTTTTTGAAATACTCTCTCAATTCGACTTCCAGAACACTACACTCCCCATGCCGTATTGTCCTTCTACCTCAGTGACTATTCCTTCTTGATCTTTTCTGAATCCTTCTCAGTTCCCTACCTCTAATGCTGGGATGTCCCAGGGCTGAGTTCTCAGACATTTCTTCACCAAGTACGTTTATTCTCTACATGATCTCACTCATCTGTCCTATGGGTTTCAGTACCACCTATATGCAGATGATTCCAAAATGTCTCTAGTCCAGGCCTTCCCTGCCCATTCTTTCTAAAATAGCACTCTCTCCTGTTATTTTCTTAATTATTTTTAAAATCTATTCTCTTAATAACTTTCAAATATATAATAGAGTGTTACAAACATAGTCACCATAATGTACTTTAAATCCTTGGGACTTATTTATTTTATAACAAGTTTGTACCTTTTGACTATCTTCACTCATTTGGCACTCACTATCTTCACCCACCTCTGGCTATCACTGATCTGTTCTCTGTATCTATGAGCTTGTTATGGGTTTCTTTTTGGCAGGGAGAGGTTTGGTTTTTTTGTTTTGTTTTGTTTTGTTTTTAGATTTCACATATAAGTGAGATCATATAATATTTGTCTTTTTCTTATTTCACTTAGCAAAATGCCCTTGAGGTCCATGTTGTTGCAAATGGCAAGATTTCCTTCTTTTTATGGCTGAGTAATATTCCATTGTGTTTGTGGATCCTCTTTATCCAGTCATATGCTGATAGACACTGAGGTAGTTTCCATACCTTGGGTATCATAAATAATGCTGCAATCAACATAGGGGTACATTTATCTTTTCAAATTAATGTTTTTGTTTTCTTGATATAAATACTCAAAAGTAGAATTGCTGGATCATATGGTGGCACTATTTTTTTTCAACCACTCAAAGACTTTTATTATAGCACATGAGCTGGAACTGATGGGGAAGGGTAGTTGTAGTGGGCAACCACTGCTCTGATTAGCATCAGATGTCCATTCTGATGGCCATGAATGTGCCAAAGGTGCCACCACTCTATATCATGGTATTCCCAATGTCACACATCAGCTCCCCATCCTGCATTTAGACCCTGAGACAGGAAAAAGTGCCAAAGAGCAACCCAGTCACTATGCCCACTGCTCAGCCCATCATAAAGCCCATCTTCATGTGATAGAAGCAGCTTGGCTGGAACTGCCCTTATGGCATGGCTACTGGCATCTCACTAGAGGCTCCAGTTGCTCAGTTTTGGTGGCTGTATTTCTAATTTTTTGAAGAAGCTCTATAGTGTTCTCCACAGTGGCTGCACCAATTTACATACCCACCAACAGTACGCAAGGCTCCCTTTTTTCACATCCTTGCCAACACTTGTTATCTCTTGTCTTTTTGATAATAGCCATTGTAACAGGCATGAGGTGATGTCTCTTTGTGGTTTTGATTTGCATTTCCTTCATGTTAGCGATTTTGATTAATGATGTCATTTTCTATTCTCTTTCTCTGCTTTGTTTCTTCACAGGACTTGCTTTTTAGCAGTGATTTTATTTTATATATCTATTTTTGTATTTGTTTATCATCTTCCTTCTAGACTAGGAAGTAAACTCCATGGAGAGCAGGGACTTGGTCTTGTTCCTTGTTGTATCTCTAGCACCTGAACAGCATGTGGTAAGGTGTACATTAGGTACTCAACAAATATTTGTCAAATGAATAATGACAAAATTCATTTTTTCAAATTGTTCAACACCAATCTCTTTTATGTAACAGTGATACGCAAGCAATAGCTTTAGCTCTCAGAGTGGGGTTACAGCAGGATGCCTGAGTTATACACAGCCTGCTAGGATGAAGGGTGATGAGCTGAGGTGCACAAGTAAGGGGCCCCTGTACAGGGGTAGCAATTCTAATTGTGTCCAAATCAGGGATGACAAATCCAGTCCAGTCCAATGCTGGTGTTAATTTTAGGGTGAAGAAACAATGGGATGGGAAGGCCTGAGCTGCGTAGGGAGACAGCTTTATAACTATCAGGTAAACAGTGTAGACTGTAGGTCTCTAAATAGAAGAAAAGGTTATCCAGGAAAACTATCAGATGTTCTGAAGCAAAAGAAAATGTGCTAATCCCACAGGAGACCTACCACCTTAATGCCTGTTTAATTTCATGCTGGATCATGGCTGCCTGCAGATGGCTTCATGCTTAATCCAGTATCAGATGTGAGATGAACTGGGGCAGATATTGTGGAAAATATAAAGATAAATAAAATTTCTACCTTCAAAGTGCCTGTAGACTTACAGAAGATGATAAGAAACACCTAATAAAAATAAGAGCATTATATAACATGTAACCTGCTCAGCAGAGCCATGGAATCATAGCAAATTATATCTGTAAAGAGGCTATTTCTGGATTGTGTTTAAATATAGAACTAGTCTCTTGAGTATGAGAAAAAAGAACAATTTACCAGTCACAAATCTCTTCATCTGTAAAATGTAAGCTTTAAACAGTATTCTTTATGTTTCCCTCCAGATCCAAATTGCTATCATTCTTAACTCACATCCATGTAACTCTATATGCATATGCATATTTAGATAGATAACAAAATCTCATTAATTTGGACTTTGCTAATCTGGAATTTATGATCAACCATCAAAGTGAGCCTAGTTGAATTTTAATTTTGTTCTAATAGAGACATCAGCAGCTTGTTCAACAAACAGTATAAACAAATTATAAAAGGAATGCTCACAAAGTTTAAAGAACAAACTGTTTTCAAAGCATTCAGAACTCCTATTTGTGAACAAATAGCTGAAGTGGACATCAGCCATTTGGACTAGTTTTTTGATATACTTCATACATATCCCTGGGCCAGGACCTAATGGACAGAAGGGGGGTAACATCAGTTTCCTGTCTCTCACCTCCATTCAGAGCATAGAAGTCAGCTTGATTTGACTGAAGGAGAAAACAGAGGAAATTATACCCAGGACTATGGCCTTGCTGCTTATCCCTTGAGCCTCCTATGTATTTCTTGTTCTGATAGTAAAAAGTGCTATGCAAGTGTACATCAGAAAGGATGTATTATTTTTTAATTTACAGGTTATTATGTAAAATCCACTCACTTGGAAAGATTTATCAAATGCCTACTGTGCAGGAGACACTAATACATATCCCTGTCATATGACAGATTTTTCAGTGCCACGTGTCTATTTGTCCATAGCTCTTGAAAATATACTAGAAGATTATCTCATTATTATACAGTTAATTCTAATGGAAATTTCAATTATATTGCCTCAAAAGGCTGCATGTGGACCTCACAGGCAAGTGGGATTTTTACCAAAAATAGTAACTAAGGTGATAAGGAATATAAAATTTAGCAACACTTTTAGGTTAAAGGTCATAAAAGCAGAAATTCAGAATGAGATGCAAATTGAAAAAAAGGAAGGGAACAGAAAAAGAGATCATGGAAACCATGTAACTAGAAATCTTCATTATAACTCAGAAAAATAATAACAAAGTGAATCATGAAGAGGAGGTGGATATGGGAAAGCAGGAATAGGAGTCATACAACTTATCAACCACTCTCTGTGGCTGAGTCAAAAGACAAATCAAGATAGGACATGATCTTCAATCTCCTTTGAACACATTGACGTCGTTGCCAACTCAGTGTCTTTCCTAATGCTGCTCTCCTCATCTGCTGCCTGACTTTTCAGATACCGGTTATTCTTTAGAGCACTGCTGTAATTCCAGTTTTACCTTAGTATAGCCCTCTCTAATTCCTCCTTCTAAAAATGATAGCCACTCTCTGAATACCCCATAAAGCTTTATAACATTGAAGTTTACTACTAAATGGTTCTTTAATAAATGTTGAGTTCTTCTGGGTTAGACTACAGTTTTCTTATTTGCAGGACTCATGCCTTAAACCTTTTAATAACTTATGAACTTATGAAAAAAAGTCTTACAAGAGACAAAACTTAAATCACATTAATTATATATTTAATGAATTGCCTTTATCGAAAGTAATAGTGAAGGAAAATGAAACTATTGTGGAAAATTTGGGATGTGTGGCCCATATACACAATGTACTTAACTCCTTAGAAGACATCAAAGAAGCACTAACATTTTTTTGACTGACATACTGATTGATGAACGCTTTTATATACACTTTTTCTTTACTGTGATCTTTCATTCTAGTCTATATGGTTGGCTTCTCTTTTTTAAAGAATAAATGAATGAGGGCAGCCTGGGTGGCTCAGTGGTTTGGCACCTGCCTTTGGCCCAGGTTTGAACCTGGAAACCCTGATGGAGTCCCACATCGGGCTCCCTGCATGGAGCCTGCTTCTCCCTCTGCCTGTGTCTCTGCCTGTCTCTCTCTCTCATGAATGAATAAATAAAATCTTTTTAAAAAATTAATTAATTTATTTATTTATTTATTTATTTATTTATGACACACAGAGAGAAGCAGAGACATAGGCAGAGGGAGAAGCAGGACTCTATCCTGAAACCCCAGGATCATCCTCTGAGCCAAAGGCAGACACTCAACCATTGAGTCCCCCAGGCATCCCATTCTAGCCTATATGTTAATAACACATGAGGCTGATTAGTGCAAATAATCAGATTAAGACGTCCTTAAGTAAACTCAAGACATTCATCACCCCCCAACCCCCCCAAAAAACCTGTGTGGCTTCCTGTATCCTCTTATTTAATAACATCACATTCACCCAGTGACCTAAGCCAGGAACCTGGTGGCCACTTAGCATTTTCTCCTTACTCTCATATTTTATTCTTCACCTAAAGGTTCTGGAACTAATTCCAATTTGTATGGAGAGCAATTTTCCCACACACCACCAAGCAATTCTCAGACACCAGCTAGGTGTCCTATAACTCAACTCAGTCTGGCACTACCTGAAGAGAGTGTCACTTCTCATGCCAGTCCCAAGTCCAGGTTGTTGCAGTTAGCTATAGATTGCAGGGTCCCACGACCTCTCTCCTCAAGTTTTGATTAATTTGCTAGATGGCTCACAAAACTCACAGAAACATTTAACCTAGTAGATTAGCAGTTTATTATAAAAGAATATGACTTAGGAATAGCCAAATGGAAGAGATGCATAGGGCAAGGTATGGAGAAAGGGGCAGGGAGCTTCCATACTCTGGGTATGCCACTGTTCCCAAATATCCATGTGTTCACCCATCTGGAAGTTCTCAGAACCCCATCCTTTGGGATTTTTACAGAGGCTTTATTACATAGCACAATAGATTAAATCATTGGTCATTGACCATTGGTGATTGATTCAACCTCCAGCCCCTAGCCTCTCCCCCTTTTGCTGAGGTCAGGGGTAGGAACATAAGTTCCAACCCTCTAATCATTTCTTTGTTTCTCCTGGCAACCAATCCCATCCTTTGGTTACAGTTTTCCAAAAGCCACCTAATTTACATAACAAAAGACACCTTTATGGCTCTCATCACTTAGAAAATTCCATGGGTTTTAGGAGCTCTCTGCCAGGAAAAGGGACAAAGACCAAATATATTATTTCTTATTATAAATCACAATACCATACTATCAAATTCTGTTGGTGCTTTCAGATCCAGCCCTGCCTCTCCTTCACACAGTTTTTACCTTGGTTCAGGCCTTAATATTCCCACTCAGGTTCCATAGTCATTTCCTCACTGGTTGCCTTGTATCTGGTCTTACCTTTTCCTAAGCCTTACCACATACAGCTTGGGGTGATCTTTATAAAATGCAAATCTATTTGTGTCATCTCCCTTCCTAAATATTGTAATGACTTTTAATGTTTTGAGGATAAACTCCTAACTTCTTTGCATGTCACTCAAGGACCCTCAAAATCTGTTCCCTATCCTTCTTTTTAACATCATTTACCTATATACATCATACCTTCTAACCATGCTAAAATTGTCAGACTTTGAAATGCCATGCCATTTCATCTCACTCTATAAAACCGTCTTTGACTTTTTATTTATTTATTTATTTATTTTTATTTTTTATTTTTTATTTTTAATTATTTTTTATTATTTTTTAAATTTTTATTATTATTATTTCTATTTTTACTGTCTTTGACTTTGTATCCATTTAAACTATTTGAATTACCTCCAGACCTAACTCAAGAGCCAATTTCTTTCTTGACCACCCCTGCAAGGCTGATACTTTGGTCACCACTTGGCCTAGTAATTGCCTTCAATTTGTTCATATACCTATTTTACCAACTAGATCTTTACTCTCAGGATAGAAAGAGACATAGCAGATTCTGGTATGGAAATAGAGTACATAGTTTGGTGTTTCATATATTAGCATCATCATAATAATCATTCAAATGTTTGCTGAACACTGGTAAGTCAATGATGAGTGTATAAGAGAAGGAATTTCAGGGATGAGAACAGCAGGAACAAAGGGACAGAAGTAGCAGTGAACCTGCAGTAGAGGGATCCCTGGGTGGCTCAGTGGTTTGGCGCCTGCCTTTGGCCCAGGGCATGATCCTGGAGTCCAGGGATCAAGTCCTGTTTCGGGCTCCCGGCATGGAGCCTGCTTCTCCCTCTGCCTGTGTCTCTGCCTCTCATTCTCTCTGTGTGCGTCTATCATAAATAAATAAATAAATCTTAAAAAAAAAAAAAAAAAAGAACTTGCAGTAGGCTGAGACCAGGCCAAAGTGTTGTTTTCCTGACATTGTGAAATTTCAGGTTTTTATAAAGGAGCTAAACGTGAGGGAAGGAACCAGTTTGAACAAACATTGACTCACTAAGTAAAACATGAAACAGAAAATAAATCTGATTGCATATTCAAACCAGTTCTCAACATCTGAGTTTGAAAAAAAAAATGTCTAAGAAGGAAAACTGAATGGTTACCTACAAACTACCTAGAAATGTCCTTGCCAACCTGAGGGCTTATGCCACCTGGTGGCAGTTTAGGCAGTTTACCCAATTTTAGATTCAACTCTTTAAAGTAGTATGAACTATTCAGATTTGTACCTGCAAACCATAGTACAGTGCCAGGAATAGAGCAGCTACTTAAACATTTTTTGTTGACTTGATGAAGAAATTGAATGTATATATAAGTTGATGATTAAACAAGGCAAAGCTCTGTGGTGAAAAGAGCTCAGACTTGAGGATCAAGAAAATAAACATACAGCCCCTAAGAAAGTCACTAGGTCTCTGGGTGTTAACACTGGTGTCTGTAGAATCTCTAAGTAGATTCTCAGATAGTATCATTATTGACTTTATATTGGCACTTTAGTATGCTCATCTGAAAAAAAAATCACGTGGTCAAAATTGATGATATGTAAAAATCCCTTAACATTATACTATGATTTTTTGAGTAAGTTTATATGGAAAAAGGGAAAAGTCCATTGTCACGCAAGAGCCACAGAAGAGATAGGATACTAAGCATGTTGGAATTGAAAAAACAGGTTAGAGGAATTTAGAAAGGGCATGTGTGTGTTTAAGGAGATATGAATAACTCTAAAATGGTGAAGGATGAGAAGACCATGAAGATCATCTATTTTGCAAATGAGTGTGTGAACATACTGGGAGGAGAGAATGTGTTGAGAGTAAATGGCAGGAAGCATTAACATTATTAAAATCTCTGTAGTCACTTTTAGGTAGGAGCTTGAATTCAGACAAAATTGTTTCTTATGATTTGATACCATGGCTATTTTCCAGATTAAAGTTTGACATATCTTAAATTTATTTGGGGGGGTGGGGGGCTGGCAGCGGTAGACAAGAGACTAGAAACAGTATACATTCTTGAGTACATATTGCCACCCAGTGGATGAACGTGGATGACACACAAAACATTTATAAGGAGAGACAAAGGAAGACAGTAAGAGGTTGTGACCATGATGCTAGTGTTAAAGCTTTGTTTACGCTCAGTCAAGGCCAGATATCATAGGTGATCCAAACTGAATCACCACTCTTTTAGAACACCAGACTAGATTTTGAAAGCATTAAAAACTTTAAATATATATTTTCAAAGTATTCTGATAAATATTCAGAGGCTTTCAGCAATGAGAAATATGAGTACTCTTACCTCTGCCTTAGATACTAAAGTCTCATTAATGCTGATGAAACGTGTCATGAATTTCCAATAAAACAGGTCAGAGATACTTAACTTACAATAAGGCAGAAAGAGGGTTCTCAAGGCAGAGATTAGAGATTCAAATCTTGATTTCCCAGGGTGCTAACAGCTTTGTTACAAAGTCTAGAATCAATTACATTTTTGGCATAATAATCTTGACTTTCCTTTCATCCGAAAGAAAGATAAAAATTTATTAGAGTAGGAATATACAGAGATAATGGGTGGAAGTTGGGTCATTTATGTATTGAGGGATTTCCTAGTGGTTCAACTTGGAGGGGCACAAAAATATCCTTCTCATCAGACAACTCCATAAGAATCTTATGGTATTCTGTTGACAAATCTAAACCTATGTACTATGTTTTCTAAAAGGAATAATAAAATTTGTGTTATTGTGGGTTTTTTTTAGATTTTATTTATTTAAGAGAAAGAGAGAGAGCATGAGCAGGGGGAAGGGCAGAGGGAGAGGGAAAGAGAATCCTCCAGCATACTCCCCACTGAACCAGGAGCCAACACAGGGCTTGATAGCAGGACCCAGAGATCATGACCTGAGCCAAAGTCAGATACTTAACTGACTCAGGTGCCCCAAAATTCATGCCATCGTCATGACTTTAGAAGTCTAAGGAAAACTAATCTGGGGCTTTATTTCTTGCTGTTTATGCCATATCCACATCAAGAGATTTATCCATTCATTTAGAACACCTCTAGATAGGGAGCCCAGTTACAAATATGCTTCTTCTTTGTCTGGGATTTATTTATCTAACTCTGCTTATAAGCTAATAAATTAACCTATTACTGTTTCATGGATGTTGGCAGAAGACATGAGATGCCTGAGTCAGTGACAAAAGACTTCATTATTCATAATTAGCAGGTAGGATGAACACTACATTTTAGTATTCCCTAGCTGCCCAAGTCCCAGGGCAGCACCAGAGAGGAACTCATGTGCATTCTTGTGTACACAGGTTCATGTTCTGAGAAAGAATACTGAACTTGGGGAATCTACCACTTTTATAATAAGTGGTAAGGATATATGCCTTTTCTGATGGGATCAAGTAATGCCCATTTGGTCCAAGTTGGGAGGAGAAGCAGCTTTAAATTTTGATTAGATTGGACTCAATATTCTCAAATTTACTGTAAGTTGGAAACAGGAAAGTCTAATGATGGGTTAAAAAAAAAACATGACTGAAAACCCTGAGACAGATCTCTATTGCAAATGTTCTTTCTTTACACTGCTTTAATATACCATTATTTAAATATTCAATTAAATGAAGAGATAAAAGTAACTGTATCTTTATAAAAGATATAAAAGTCCTTGAAATTGGCTTTGAAATGCACTGAAGCCTGGTCCTAACACTCCCACCTGTTATTCTAATGAATTGATTTGGGGAGTTTTAAAGATTTTATTTATTTATTTTAGAGAGAGAGTGCACAAGCAGGGAGAAAGAGGGTAAGAGAGAGAATCTCAAGCAGACTCCACCACATCGACCACAGAGCCCAAAGTGAGGCTTGATCCCACAACCCTGGGATCGTGACCTGAGCTGAAATCAAGTCGGACACTTAATCAACAAGCCACCCAGGCACCCTTGGTTTTGGGTGTTTTTAAAACTTAACCAGGTACTCTATTAATATACCAAGGTTGATACTGCTCTAGATATAGTGTCCACCAAAACAAAACAATTTTGCTACTTTACTTTCAAATATGAACAGAGCTATTGAAAAGCTATTTAATTTTCATGGAAAAGACCTTCCTGTTTGATCTTTACCGTCAGAGTGATTTGATTAAATGGTTGTAGTAATTTCATTAACAAGATGTAAATTAGTAAGTTCCATGAGGTGAGGCACCAGAACTCTTATATAAAATATTAAAATATACTATTACAGAAGTGGAAAAAAAACAACAGTTTTGCAAAATACATACTGGTCCCTAAAATATAGCATTCCTGTAACAGACATGAATTTTGGTGATAATTTGAGGTTTATATTGTTACACAAGTTGGAAACTGGAAATTCTAATATTTTTAAAGAAACATGACTGAACACTTCAAAACAGATGTTTTTTGTTTTGTTTTTTAAAGATTATTTATTTTATTCATGAGAGACACAGGCAGAGGGAGAAGCAGGCTCCATGCAGGGAGCCCAATGTGGGACTCAATCCCCGGCCTCCAGGATCACACCCTGGGCCGAAGGCGGCGCTAAACCTCTGAGCTACCCGGGCTGCCCCAAACAGATGTTTTTTTAAAAAATGGCATTAATGTATCACTATTTAAATTCAACTAAATATTGAAGATAGAAAACTATTTAGCAAAAAATGACAACACACACTCCTGCCCAAATGGTTTATCATCTTTACCCTTTGATTTTGTATTGGATCATGAAAAGATTCCTTCCCTTCTCCCTTTTTCTTTCCTTTTATAGATATAAGTGATTACAATTGTTAATCTTTGCTAGATGTTAAAAATATGAAGATGAGTAAGACCTGGCCCTTACTCTGATGGAGTTTACATTTACTAGTAGACAAGTAAACAAACCAACATTTAAAAATCACTACACTGAGGACGCCAAGAAATGATGCACAGGATCTAGTGAGGAAAACGATCAAGGAAAATGTTCTGGAAGAGATGACCACTTTGCCTGAGTCTTAAAGAATGGTCATAAGTTATTCAAGAAAAATGAGTTTGAGAATTATGCATACAGAGCCAGCAATAGGTACAAAGCCAGGAGGCAAGAGAAAACATTACTATGGAAGATAGTAAGACCTGCTGTGAACCCAATGATACACCAAAAAAAAAAATTGTTTTTAGATATAGCAAAATCTTGTTAGATGGTAGATGGTAGACCTTTGAACATTAACATGGCCCCTCACCTTGCCTAACAGAACAAAATCTGAGCTTCTATATATGACCTGTCATAGTACTCACTGAGTATATACTACCTTGATAACTGAATTTTGGTCATATCTCCCTAAGGAACAAAGGAGACACTGGAATGCTATATTCATTCACTTAGATGTTTGTTTTCTAAGTTAGTAGAAAGCTTAAGTGAAGGTAACCTTAAACCTAATTTGACTTCTAGTCAGTCTTTGAATGCAAATCAGCCTTTGTGGTCTGACCTAGCTTAATGGTATATTCTAGGAAATGAAAGAAAAAAAAAAGAATGGCTAGAATATGTGATACAGAGTGAGGAGTGGTAGAAATTGAAAGGTAAACAGGAGTGAGATCATAATAGCACTTATAAATGTGAGTAGGCCTTTATCTTGGAGACAGTGGAAAAGCCATCAGAGTGATGTAAAAAGATCAGACTTGCATTTTAGATCAATAATAGCAGTAAAAGAAGGGATTCAATGAAGGACTACTTAGAAGGCTGCTCAAATGATGCATGTGAGACATGATGATCTGAATATCTGGCAGTTGAGATAGAGACACAGGAACAGAGGATAGATTTACGTCAGAAACGTTGGAAAAAGAAGAGGTGAAGGAAAGGGAGACATTCAGAAACATTCTAAGATTTTTGGATGGGAAACTTCATGATAAATGACTTCATTATCTGAGATATGACATGAGAGGGGAATAAATTTTGGAGGGAAAATGGGAAGTTGGAGGATATTGTTTTGAGGGGCCCACAGAGTATGTCCAGTAAGGAACTTTATATCCAAGTCTAAATATGTACTTGAAAGTATAAAACTCAAAGAAGTTACCTTATGAATATGAAACATCAATCATGAAAACAAGGATGATGGTGGGGGATAAGAAACAACTCTAAAATGTGCTTAATGAAAATAAGGAATAGAAAAGTATGTGTAAGATATAAACTGAAGCGATGTGCAATGCAAGACTAAGAATTAAGAAAATGTAGGATATTAAAAACTCAAAACTCGTTACCATGAAATCTATTTTCTACACATGTTTCTCATGAAATGAGAGTACTCTTGTTGTTAGAAAGGAATTTGACATTTTGAGTTTAAGAGTCTGCTGGAAATTTTAGTTATTTAATAAAATACAGTAATAGGACACCCAGCCTTCTGAGAGTAAAACAAAAAGCCTGCTCCAGATATAGAAAAGGACATAATCGACCACTGGCACTTGGCACAAGGACATGGGAAATACGATGTACGCATTTATTTCTCCCTAAGAAAAATGCATCTAAGGAGAGCATGAAAAGTTTGTCTCCACAATATTGACATGTCATCATCATGAGTCCAAATTAAATGTGTTAATCTAGTAGTACTGGCAGATTTTATGTCCTTCACTAAGCAAAGATTTAGTACAGAATAATACATTACTTGCAGTAGCTGCCCCATCTATGAAATTACAAGCTTAAAAACACCGCCTACGATGGAAATGTAGGTGCTCTAGACTACAGTTCCCGTAAACATACACAGGAAGTGTATAAACCATGATTCTCATTATTTAATGCACAATTTACAAAAACTTCATTAAAAAAATCTATAATCCCACAGCATCCAATGTGTTTTGTGTGATGTACATTTGGGGCAAAGAAGCTATGTATCATATATAACACATATACATTTCTTGCTTGCCATTGACCATGAACACTGAGATCCACACATACACACAAACATATAGATAACTGAGCAGTGCTTCCTTCAAGGTGCTGGACTTCCACAGACTGGTGGCATTCTTTAAGAGTTCACATAAAAAGTAGGAGGGATATATTCTAACTTTAGGACAACCAAGTGAAAACCATATCAAATCCACTTTGGTATATAAAATGATGTGCTTTATTTGCAATTGACATCTTACCCTCTAGCTTCTGAATCCATGGCTAATGTTTGTTTTTGTCATGTGTCATAGAATAAGCTTCTGTGAATTTCTCCCCAAAAAATCTACTTATAGAAAAAGAGTTACTAGAGATTCTGTAGAAGTAAGGTAGTTTTAGGTGGGTGAGGGTTCCTAAATGCTTTTATATACTTGAACATTATATTGAATATAAAGTAAGAGTAATACATTCATTAACTTTAAATGCCCCCTTTTTCTTTTTTTTCCTTCAGTACAAGTAAATATAGAGAATAAACTGGTTCAACTTTATATCAAGAAACAGAACAAAGCTATTTGTAGACATACTGTCTCCTACTGGAAAGATCACTTTTTTGTTTTATAAAGCACCAGAGTATACCATATGTAGTCACTATGCTATTATTGACAATTTAAAATTACAATTAAAGTTTAGCTTGATACTCAGTACCTCCAAAAGAATCATGTCATGAACTCTCACCTGACTTACACACTTAATTCCTCTTCTTAATAAAATGACAACCATTATTTCCTATATGCAGTTAGTAGCAGTGCTTAGATCGAAACAAAACTTACTAAAAATAAAAATCATCATTGTGGTTGTACCCCCTAAGTCCCAGAAACCTACATATAATAAAGGCTGGGAGAGACAGATCTTACAGAGATGATAACATATGATTACTTAATTACCTAGTCATTCTGTTTCTGGGTTACTGAATCAATATTTTCTTTCTTTTTTTTTTTTTAACATTTATTTGAGAGAGAGAGATCACGAGCAGGGGGGAAGGGCAGAGAGAGAAGCAGACTCCTCACTGAGCAGGGAGCCTGACAGGCGACTCAATCCCAGAACCCTGGGATCATGATCTGAGCCAAAGGCAGACGCTTAACCGACTGAGGCACCCAGGTGTCCTGAATCAATATTTTTCACTCAGTAAAACAGCAAGGAGATTTTTCATTAAATATTCCAGAGCAGATAATCCAAAATCACAGATAATCAAATATAATTTTTATTTGGTTTTAGAATGTTTTGGTTCATAAAGTGAAATACAGCCACCTAATACTTTTTTTTTTTAAGATTTTATTTTTTTGAAAGAGAGAGAGTGAGAGACTGAGAGCAGGAGGAGGGAGAGGGAAGAGGCAGGGGCAGAGGGAGAAGCAGACCCCCTACTCAACAGGGAGCCAGATACAGGGCTCCAACCCAGGACCCTGGGATCATGACCTGAGCTGAAGGCAGAGGCTTAACTGACTGAGCCACCCAGGGGTCCCCATCACCTAATATTCTCATAAATTTATAAATTTCAAACAAAATAATGCACAGTGAAGAACTGGAAAATGATCAGCCTTTGTTAATGTGTGAAGTTATGCTTAATCTTTATAATTATCACTAAACAGAAAGATTTTTTGTACAAGTTTGAAATTGTTGTCCTATGCTTTGTGTTTAATGTCTTCCCTCAACTGGAAGAAATTAGGTATTTTATTCAAATTTTATACTGAGCTACAAGTTGCATAAAAGAATTCAACTAAACAAAGTATCAGGTTGTGGCAACCTTAGAACACAAATCACAGTATTGAAATTGCTGTTTGCCACCTTTCACTAGATATTAAACATCTGAAAGGCTACAAACTGTATATTTTTTAATCTTAGTATTTCAACAATATTTTGGCTGAAGGTATGAGTGGATACTAACAAAGTTGAAAATAAAATTTAACTTAGATAGCTTTAATTAACTACAAAATCTGAAATGAGATTTTAGGTCACAAGATACGGGTTCAAATCTTACCTTACCACAAATTGTATGATTTTAAGCTCCACCTCAATCAGACTGTTTTCTCATCTGAATTAAAAGAGTAACAACTCTTTTGATTGACCTATGTATTTCATGCCCTATGTATTTCAGAGTGGCTATAAAGGTAAAATGAGGTAATGTATATAAAAGTCCTTTGTAAATAAGCATCAAATGTAATTTTCCACTATTCTACTACATGTTCATGTAAGAAATATATGTATAAGATGTTTTAAGATGCAATGTAATTACTCACATTAAAAATACACGTCACATATACCATTTTCTCGCAAGTGAAAATAACTTGACTCCTCTCTTCAGCCTACAAATATACTTAGAAGTACCGATCGAAAACAAAACAAAACCCTCCTTTAAGATAGAGCCCCCAGTGCTTTATTTTCTCTAGTAAGTATTATCAAAGATGAATGGACACCTATACATCCTCCTCCTCCTCAATGCACTGAAATCAGACTCTGCCACCATTGCCTATAGAACAGTTTTGATGTGGTTAATTCACTGGTTTCTTCTCAGTATTCATTTTATTTTATCTCAGAAAATTTCTTGTACCTTGTATCTCTGGAAATTCTGAGTACCTCTCACATCCATATTGGCTCATTTCTTCAAATTAAGTATATTCTGTTTTTTTCCCTTATTTCTAATGATTCACCCTGTTGTATGTATGTGTGTGTGTTTACTGATTCAGCTCATTTTTCAAACGTAGGTATCATACAAGGTTTCACCCTTGAACCTCTTTCTCACCCTTAGGTTTGTCTAGATGATTCAGCTTGTTACAATGGAATCAGGGCTCATCTCCGTATAGCCAACTTCTAAATCTCTTTCTCCCAGTTCCCACCAAGATGCCAGGTCTGTATTTCTAGTCATTGACCAAATACTTCCTTCTTGATATATACTTTAGTCTGCATGTCAAACTCATTATCCTTCTCCCTTTTCCCAAACATCTTTCTTCCCCTTGTTGCTGTTCTTAGTAGCCAAGCAAGCAGAAATCTTCGGGTCATCAGTGACTTCTCCACTCTTCTTCACCTGTCATCTTCATTATCCATTAAGAGGATCTAACTGATTACAAGTCTGAAATATCTCTCCATCCACTCTCTTCCATCTTAATTTCGACTTTCTTCATTTAGGCCTCATTTTTTCTTTCTTAAAGTATTTTGCCTCTTAACGAAGTCTCTGCTTTGGTCTCTCATAATTCAAATCCATCCTGTTACATATGACGCTAAGGAAATAAAAACACTCCCCTACTTTTTATGCCTACCCTTTGCCTGGAAAATCAACTCTAAACTCTTTGACATGGCATTTGAGACTAACTAATCTCTTTTCAACCTGTTTTTCTAGTAACTTCTGCCTACACCCTTCTCTCTCTAGAACATGTTACACACTTTAAATTTCATGCTCTAGTTCATGGTGTTGTTCCCTCTACCTGTTACGGTTGTTCTTCATTTGTCCAAAGCCTGTATATCTTTTGGGCTCAGTGATCTATCACTTTCTCTACAGCACTTTCCCTACCCTGCCTTCCAAATACAATTAACCCTTCAGTCTTCTGTACTCTTCCACTTCTATCAAAATTAGAGCATTATAAGTATTTATCTCCTCCACTGCATTAGACTCAAGGGGCAAAGGTCTTATGCATTTTGATTCACTTATGCTTCACACAGTGCCTGACACATAGGGGGGGTACCCAGTAGGTACTGAACAGACCTATTCCTGATTTATGTAGTAAACAGAACAAACTTTAAGAATAATCCTCATCTAGGTTTTGCTAGAATCAAATAAAAGTCATTTGGCTTTGGATAATAGTGAAAATATACCTAAAGATGAATTATCCATTGCAATCCTTTCAGTTTTAAGTAAATCATATAGCTAATTTCTTTCTCGTCAGTTTAGAAGGAGGCAGGAAACAGTTGTATAAAAATCCAGTCAAGTATCTGTAAAAATACATAGAAAACAAATGTAAGACCCTTACTAATAATATTACAATATCAAGGTAAGGATCATTAAGTCTACTAAAGTCTTTTCTATATTGAGTCAAAGACATTGTGAAGATTAAAAATAATATTAATTCAGTTAAGAGTAAACTTAAGGAAAACTAGATGTATGCTAAAGGGTCAGCACTAAATCACTGTTCATTGGATGTCTTTGCATACGTCTAAGAAAAATCATCTGAAACAAATACTAATTTAATGAAATTATACTCAATCTTACTCTGTGACTATAGATTAGGTATCAGTAAATTATAGCGTGTGGGCCAAACCTCCCTGGCACCTTACCTGTTTTTGTAAATAAAGTTTTATTGAAACACAGTCATACTCATTTGTGTTGTTACTGTCTGCTTTTGCTCTATAATGGCAAAGCTAAGTAGTTGAGATAGAGACTGTATGTACCACAAAGCCTAAAATATTTACTATCTACCCTTTAAAGAAAATTGGCCAACCCGTTATGGATAATCAGTTAGAAATTTAGTTGAAAACCAAGCCAGTTTGGATATGTAAGGACTTTTTATTATCCTAGATTTAGAATCTTTATACAAAGATTTCTTCTCAAAAATCGAAAGAATAAAAAAAGAAAGGTATAAAGATGTTATGATAGGAAATATACTGATGTCAAGTACATAGGAGATAGATGGTATACATACAGGATACCATACATATTCTTTTTTAAAGAATAAATAATTTTATTTTTATACATATATGCTGGCCTGATTATTCTTCATTAGTTAGGAAAAGGAGTGGCTATTCTTTATATTAGAGCATGTTCATAAAAATTAAGTTTTCTAGGGATGCCTGGGTGGCTCAGCAGTTGGGCGTCTGCCTTCTGGCCCAGGGTGTGATCCTGGGGTCTCGGGATTTAGTCCCACATCGGGCTCTCTGCATGGAGCCTGCTTCTCCCTCTGCCTGCGTCTCTGCCTCTCTCTCTCTCTCTCTGTGTCTCTCATAATAAATAAAAAAATATTTTTAAAAATTAACTTTTCTATCTCTATTACTCCACTGAAAAGTAGAAACAATTCTTCCTACAAGAATAAAGGGGTAAAGTTAAATATAATTAATTATTTTTTAAAATAAGGGGAGGGAAAGTTGGAAACAGGGAAAAGGGGAGAGGTAAAAGGAGAGAAAGGGCCTACTGACCTCATTCTCTAATTGATATGAAGCCAATCTGTGTACCAAAATTAAGGCCATCTCGGACATGGGAGAAAAACTTGTCAGGATGGCAAGATGTACAGAGGTTAAGATCTTGGTTCAGGTCCTGAATATTCTGTGGTAGAATTCCTCCTCGTTCCAGAAGAATCCTTAGGATAAAGATTTTTCAAAAGACACTAAGAGTTTATTTTACCAATAACCAAAGCAGTTAAAAAAATATATGGATATTGGCATAAAAGAATTCTGGGAGAGATATGCTTGAAACAATGCAGACTGGTTTTCAGATATAAAACATGAACAAGTCAGGAAATCGTAGATTTTATCACTTTAATCACCTAAGTTCATATATGAACTGTAAAACCTTCCATATTGTCTGGCAGACATGACCTGGGTCCAGAATTTTATAATCAAACTCAAGTACTTATTTAGAAGAAACTTCTAAAGTTACCAGAGTATTTGCAGATAAGATTCATTTGATTCAGATAGAGCATGCTTTTTATCATTTGGCCCTTCCATCTCTTGTCCTATTAACAGATTTTTCACAGATAAGTTGCTTCTCCATAAACACTTTACAAACATGAAGTATGACTATAAATTAATGATACTAATTCCACAAGTCACATTTAATAATCAATTTCAATCCTTTCTACTTATGTGCTAAGTGAGGCAGAATCTGGGGAAGGTTTTGTTGACTGGAATCGAAACACATTCAAATCAGGCAATTTTCTTTTGTAGAAATGACAAGTAACAGCTATTAATAGCAAAACTTCATAATTCAAAATTGCAAGGGAGCACTGAAAGTTGAAAGTGACTACATGCTTATATTGTCTAACATTTTTACTAAAAGAATATATTCCTCTAATTAATTACAGAATAAAAATAACTATCTTCCAGATAGTTTATTATATTTAGATTTTAGCTGAGGAAGGGCTACGAAGCACATGGCAACTTTTCTATATGAAGTTTAAGTAGATCTCTCAAAACCAAATGCCAAATATTATCTTCCTTCACTTTTAAGTCAATAAGAGATAACAGACAGGAAAATTTCTGTTATTCAAACTTCAATGAAAATAGGTTTCCTAATCAAAATAAATTTTTGTATATATGTGTACATCAACTACTTATTTATGTACCACTTCAATTTTTCTTGGAGTTACTAATTATTGTCTACAATAATTTTCATTTTAGAAACGATAAGTAATATCCAAACTTTCAGTTCTGGAATAAAATCAAACATACCTGGTGGCTTTACGAATGTCAACATAGGGATCTGGTGAATCAAATAACCGTACACATTCAGGATCAAGATTATGAAATTCCTTTGCTGATTCCCTTGGCAAAGTAAAACAGCAAGGTCCTACTGAAGGTCCCAGTACAACAATGATGTCTTCCAGACTACAGCCATATTCTGTGACCATAGCATTCACTGTAGCCATAGCAACACCTAACAAAGTACCCTTCCAACCTGGTAAATAGAAAAAGAGGTAAGGGAAGTTAAAACATAACATTTCACATAATTTATTTTCTAACTGAAAAAATGAGCAATTTATGTATTTTTCAAACCCCAGGAATAGCAAATAAATCACAAAATCAATTAATTAAGCTATATAATCAATTAAATAAAATACTCATTTTTTTTTTAAAGATTTTATTTACTTATTCATGAGAAACACACACACAGAGAGGCAGAGACACAGAGAGAGAGAGAAGCAGGCTCCCTGCAGGGAGCCTGATGTGGGACTCGATCCCAGGACCCCGGGATCATGACCTGAGCCAAAAGCAGATGTTCAACCACTGAGCCACCCAGAAGTCCCAAAATACTCGTTTTTAAATGAGGTACACTATGCAAAGCACCTGATATGGGAAAGACATTTAATGGGAGGTCCTTCCAGTTTCTTTAAAAATATTCTACTCTTTCAGTTTCCACTGAGATTATACCTTTGTAGTGTTCTCTCTCTCCTTCACTTTATTTTCACATTTTTAAAAATGGGGTGGGGGAATGAATAACATAAAATTTGCCATTCTAACTATTTTCAAATGTATACTTCAGTAGTGTTAAATATATTCATATTTTGTGCAACCAAGCTCTAGAACTTTTTCATCCTGTATAACTGAAACTCTATACCCATTAAGTAACAACTCCCCCTTACCACTACCCCCTCCGGCCCCTGGCACCCACCATTCTACTTTGTTTCTATAAATTTAACTACGTGAGATATTTTATGTAAGTGGAATCTTACAGTGTCTTGTGACTGACTTATTACATTTAGCATAATGTCCTCAAGGTCCCTATTTAAATAGGTGTCAAGTTTTCCTTCCTTCCTAATGCTAAATAATATTTATATCACATTTTGCTTATATATTCATCTATCTATGGACACCTGGTTTGCTTCCACCTCTCTGCTATTATGAATAAACCTGATATAAGCACAGGTGTGCAAGTATCTTGTCGCAATCCTGCTTTTAATTTTTTTGGATATATACCCAAAAGTAGAACTGCTGGATCATATGGTAATTCTATGTTAAAATTTTTGAAGAACCACCATACTATTTTCTATAGCAGCTGCACCATTTTACATTCCCACCAATTGTGCATCAGGGTTCCAATTTCTCCACATCCTCACCAACATTTGTTATTTTCTTTTTTTTTTTAATATGAGCTATCCTAATACGTGTGAGGTTATATCTCATTGTAGTTTTGATGTGCATTTCCCTAATTAGTGACATTAAGCATCTTTTCACAAGGTTGTTGGCCATTTGCTTATCATGTTTGGAGAAATGTCTATTCAAGCTCTTCATCCATTTTTATTTGGGTTATTGCTTTTTTGTTGTTGAGTTGTAGGAGTCTTTTATATAATCTAAACATTAACCCTTTATCCTATATATGAATTGCAAGAATTTTCTCCCTCTCTATGGGTTGCCTTTTAGCTTTGTTGACTGTGTCCTTCAATGCACAGTTTTTAAATTTTGATGAATTCCAATTTATCTGTCATAACACAGCATCTAAAAATCCCTATCTTTGGAGAATAGTTAAAGGCACTAGACCATAACATATTAAACTAAATGCTGTGTTGCTTTGCTTGCTTTTTCTTACCTCCATACCTTTACTCAGGATGCTGCCCCTTCATCTTCATGAATACCTTTCTCCAGCGTGTCTTATCTTCCTATTCCCCATTGCTTAGACTTCAAAGGTTTTCAATCAGAGGCAGTAACACACTCTTTGGAGTGTTTTGAAAAGCATCAAGGGTTTTTTTTTGTTTTGTTTTTGGTTATTATAACTGGAGGAGCTACTGGTATTAGAAATTTTGAAAGTCAAGCAAACTGCAATATAAGATTATCTTGTCCAAAATGTTACAGAAAATGGTGAGAAACACTGGCACCTAGTCAAGTCCTACAACAAACTCCTCAGGAATCATCCTGGGTACTGCTTCCTTTGGGAATTCTACTTTGATTCATATAACTCAGGTACTGCTTGTATCTGCTCCTATAATAAAAATATGCTGGCTCTACTCCTATTTTTATACTTAATACCATGTAAAGTAATTACCTGTCATGCCCACCAGAAATAAACTATAATTTTTCTTGTGCTATAAAACTGGTAAAATCCTAAATGCGTAATTAAATATACTTACCAGAATGGGCAACCCCACATGCTTTTTTGACAGGATCAGCAAAAACAATTGGCATACAGTCAGCACCAAGAGCTGCTATTGTGACTCCTCTCTGATTTGTGGTGATTCCATCGTAAGATTCAGGTTCCTTCCTTCCCATAATCCAGACGTCATTGGCATGATCAGTCTAATACCAAAGATGTTTGAGAAAAATATTTTGAAAGTAGAATGTCTCATACCGTAAGCTTTTTCTGAAGATGTTCTTTTGTACAAAATTATATATCCAGTATAATATTACTAGCAAGCATTAAAAATATTACTTCTATATATGGTAAAACATCAAATTTACTTGTCATTTAACTTCTGATATTGTGATCTCTGCATATTTTACTCCAAGGAAAGCAAACTTTAACACTTAAAAATTTAATACAGTCCATCATGAATATCTCCTACTAGAGATGAAGAAATCTCCACCTGTAGCACTTTCCATATAGTACTATTTATGGAAAGAAGTTAATTACCAAATTAAAGATATTTTTTATTTTTCCTGACCCAAATAAAGCTAGGACTCTGTAAGAAACAAGGCATCAGTAATGATCCTAGTTCCTCCTAATGTTGATTTAGAAAATAATGGCTTTTTTTCTCTCACCATTCTGGAATCTTCCTTCTAAATCAAAAAGGGTAGTGCTACTATACTCTGAGAATTAACTGTACTTTTAAACACAAGGAGCTTCAGGTAAAAGATGTCTGTCATAGGATTGATTTTTAGACCATTAGTGTACAGATCTAGGAAAAACAACCATAAGCATTATCCTAAAAATTTGGGATAAAACACCAGGTGCAAAAGTTAAATAGCTTGTTTCAAGTCCATGTAGTCATTAGCACAGTCAAGAATATACTTTAGATCTTCTAAAACGTGAAACAAAATTTTACCTTTATTCGGTAAAATTTCTCCACGTTAAATCCAGCAGCATTCCCCAACCTACGCAGATTTTCTTGAACCACCACCTTGGGATCTCTCCGTTTGGAACTACTGAAGAGATTGAATGAACTAAGAGTTGGGATGTAAGATATTCCACCTGTTCTTGTAGTAAATCCATGTAAAAAAATATCTGCTGAATAGAAGTAGTAAAGATTAAAAATAAACCATGCAAAAGACTATAAAATGTTACAAACCCTCCAAGATTTCTACAGCTCCGTGTACCTCCATGTGTTCTTGTTACATATGACTTTGTGTTTGCTTTACCTTCCCCATGGGATTATTGCTCTTCAAAGAGTATCCTCTGTCCCACTTGTCTTTATTATTCCTAACAGCATATAGCCCACGGTAAATATTGTTTAACCAAAGAGTAACAGACTATTTAAAATTTCATTCTTGGGGATCCCTGGGTGGCTCAGCGGTTTGGCGCCTGCCTTTGGCCCAGGGCATGATCCTGGAGTCCCGGGATCGAGTTCCACGTCGGGCTCCCTGCATGGAGCCTGCTTCTCCCTCTGCCTGTGTCTCTGCTTCTCTCTCCCTCTCTGTATCTCTCATGAATAAAAAAAAATCTTAAAAAAATAATAAATAAATAAAATAAATAAAATAAAATTTCATTCTTCTGTGAAGGTGCCAATGAGTTAAGGTATCAGAATTTTTTTTTAAATTTTATTTATTTATTTATTTATGATAGTCACAGAGAGAGAGAGAGAGAGGCAGAGACACAGGCAGAGGAAGAAGCAGGCTCCATGCACCGGGAGCCTGACGTGGGATTCGATCCTGGGTCTCCAGGATCGCGCCCTGGGCCAAAGGCAGGCGCCAAACCGCTGCGCCACCCAGGGATCCCGGTATCAGAATTTTTAAATAAGAGATGTTTAGTGTCATAAATCTCTTTTTAAAGGAAGGCCGGGGGGTTTGTCTTAAAGCTGAATTTGCATAAAGAAAATTTATTTATTTAGGGGGGGCTTTGAAGGGACCATCCCTTGATATCCCTGACCTCTCATATTAGTGAGCTCAAAAATCTTATAGTTGGGATGCAGGGGGGTGGGGTGGGGGAGCTCAGAGGTTGAGCGTCTACCTTTGGCTCAGGGCATGATCTCAGATTCTGGGGGGGCGAGGGGGGGGAGTGTGGGGGTGGGAATCAAGTCCCACATCAGGCTCCTTCCACCTGGAGCCTGCTTCTCCTCCCTCTGGCTGTGGTGTCTCTGCCTCTCTTTCTGTGTCTCTCATGAATAAATAAATAAAATCTTAAAAATTCCTATAGTCTACAAGAGAAAGGTGGGAAAAAAGGTGAACAACCTCTAAAGAAAGACTGTTTCTTCATGTATATAGTAAAAACAACATGGTGTTCAACACACCTGAGATCAACGGAGATGTGATAATGGTCAACTCTCCTTTCAGTGCTGGCAGACTTCTCAAATACGTTTGTATCTCATTCTGGATTGCTTCTACTTCTTGAGCTGTGATCATGCTTACTTCAGTGGATTGTTTCAAAAGACCTCCCCTCGAAGTCACCTGTAAGTCTTCAAACTCAAAATTGTAAACACTGGTGAAGAGTTGATCAATAAAAGCCTTCAGTAACGTCTTCCGGTGCATGGAGACAATTACCTTAATGCTGCTCAAATTTTTTTCATCAATTTTTTGCTTAATAGTATACAAAGAGGCAGCCATACTAGGATTGCTAACAGTCTCAAATTCTCTCAAGAGAGTTGATAATCCATTGCTTCCTTCTAATTCACAGTTATTAGGTGCATCATCCCTTTCACAGCTGATGTTATTGTAACACATTATGCAGAGAAACTTAGCCTTGGCAGCATGGTGGAATCGGACAGCGTCCAGTGTCTTCAGCAAGGCTTGATGACTGTTTTTCTGCGAGTTAAACTGCAAACCAAAGAAATCAATCAACACTGCTTCTGCCATCCTTCCACACGGTGCAAAGCGCTTCAAAAATGGTTTCTGCGCCTCCCAGGAAATCACCTGCAAAGAAAAATTAGCCGAAGAACGCAAGGTCGTATCAATCTTCTTATAGTCACAAAAGAAATTTGTACCTACGTTGAAAAGAAAAAGTTTCACTGATCTAAAAAAACATAACCTGGGTGGCTGGGGAATCCCTGGGTGGCTCAGCCGTTTAGCACCTGCCTTTGGCCCAGGGCGTGATCCTGGAGTTCCCCAGATCGAGTCCCACGTCGGGCTCCCGGCATGGAGCCTGCTTCTCCCTCTGCCTCCCTCTCTCTCTCTATGTCTCTCATGAATAAATAAATCTTTAAAAACATTAAAAAATAATAAAAATAAAAAAATAAAACCATAACAAAATAGTCCATTATTTGCCTTAAGAGAACCATGAGACCTGAACCATCTCTTAATTCACTTCTCAGGAAAGTGACTTTGTGCATCTTTCCAGCAGAACGACAGTTCCAGTTTCTGTGTGTGATTCTTTTTTTTTTCTTTCTTTCTTTTTTTACACAGGAAATTCTAAGTAGGGAATTACTGGGCTTAGACAAAGTCCTGCTTTCTAATTGCAGGGTGTCAATTTATGGTACAAGACATCATTAATCCCGACGTGACTGGCACGTTGGGCCCCACCTCTTCCTAAGAAATAGGTTCAATGGAGCTGCACCGAAAATGCACGCTTTTAAGGGGGAAAAGGCGGAGACGACCCCGGGCGTCACAGGGCACAGTCACCGGGCGCTCGGCCCAGACGCGCGGACCCCGCGGCTCCCGCCACAGGGGGCGCCGCCTCCCCCGCCGAGGACCCCCGCCTCGGGCCCCGAGGGAACCCGGAAGCGACGAGCGCGGCGCTCGGAGCCCTGAGCCCGACCCCGCGACGCCCTCCTCACCCGCCTCACCCGCCTCACCCGCCTCACCCGCCTCACCGCCGACCGGCCTCGGGCGCCCCGCCCGGCGGGAACTCGACGGCTGCGGCCCCGCGGCTTCGGAGGGTCGGGCCGGCCGGCGCCCCGCAGGGAGGCGCGGGCGAGCTCGGGGCCCGGCGAGGCCGCCCTCCGCCGCCCGGTGGAGGGAAGAGAAACAGGAACAGAGGCTCGGAGCCCGAGCGAGCCCCGTCAGCTAGCGGGGGCCGGGGGCGGCGAGCCCGGGAGGGGGCGGGGCGGGGGCGGGCTCGCGAGGGGGCGGGGCGAGGGGCGGGGCGGGCCCGCGAGGGGGCGGGGCGAGGGCGGGGCGAGGGCGGGGCGAGGGCGGGGCGGCTCACACGCCCGCGGGGCTTCTGACGGCTGGCGGGCAGGTGAGGGCGCCGCGCGGCTGGAAGGCGGGCCCCTGAGCGGGCGGCGGGCTGACAGGCCAGCGGGGCTTCCGACGGGCTGACGGGCAGGTGAGGGGGCGGGCGGCGGGCGGACCCCTGAGGGGACCGGGCTGCTGGAGGGCGGGCAGATCCTCGTGAGTAGCCGGGCGGGCGGCGGGCGGCGGGCGTGCCGGTGAGGAGGCGGGCGGGCGGGGGGCCCCTGAGGGGGTGGGGGGAGCCGGGCGGGAGCGGGACGGCGGGAGGGCGGGCCCGTGAGGGAGCGGGGCTTCTGACAGGCCGGCGCGTGGGTAAGGAGAACCGGGCGGCGGGAAGGCGGGCTCGACCCCGAGGGGAGCAGGGCGGGCGGCGGGCGGGCCCGCGAGGGGGCGGGGCGAGTGGCAGGCCGGCGAGGAGGGGGCGGGGCCGGCGAGGAGGTGGGCGGGGCCGGCGAGGAGGGGGCGGGCCCGCGAGGGGGCGGGGCGAGTGGCAGGCCGGCGAGGAGGTGGGCGGGGCCGGCGAGGAGGGGGCGGGCCCGCGAGGCGGTGAGCGGGGGGGTGGCGAGGAGGTGGGCGGGGCCGGAGAGGCGGTGGGCGGGGCCGCCGAGGAGGTGGGCGGGGCCGGCGAGGGGAGAGCCCGGCTGCCTGAGGGCGGGCCGGTGACCGGGAGGCGGCCGGCGGCTGACAGGTTGGCGGGCTGGTGAGGGGCGCGGGGCGGTGGGAGCGACGCGGAGAACAAATCGCAGACGACCGTTTGCGGGTGGAAGTCCTCCCTCCCCGCAAGCCCGCTGCCCAGCAGCCCTCGAGGGCCAGCAGTGCGGGCCGGCCCCTTGGTTTAGCCCCCGGAGCCCATCCATCCTTGAGAACCGGCTCGTGTTAGCGCTTGGCCCATCCAGGGTTCCAGTAATCGGCCTCCGGGGTGGAGTTGGTTTGTAGTTCTTGGTGTTTTTTTTTTTTTAAAGTGCGGTTTTTGTCGTTGTTGTTCCCAGAAACACTTGGTTGAACCTTCCTTGCTGACCGGACCAACACTCCTTACAGCTCCTTTCCTTGCACTGACCAGGTCTTACGTGCCCATTTAAAAATATGGACCCTTCATAGAAAATTAGAAGGCGGTAACTCTCAGAATCGTGATAAATTAGCACCCTCGTCTGACCTCAAAGAGTACGGGTGTAGCATACATTTAGAAATATTGAACATGTACTACGTGGAAGGCAGATGCTAAGGTAAAGGGAAAATGTGTCCAGCCCTCAAGAGTAGGAGAGAGAGTGCTTCCTGTGCAACTGGTTGTGACGGAAACAGAGGCCCCTTTTGTCTTCATTGTTGCTCAGGTGATAAATGCTGAAGAAATTTCGCCTGCAAGAGAAAAAGTCCTAGATACCTGGGAGTTTAGAAGAGCACTTGGAGATGGGCAAGGGCTCCATTCTATTTGACGAGGGGTAATGGGATCGCCAACCCAGGATAGGAATTTGCCGTCCATATCCCTGGCAGATATTTTTGTCAGAATTTGTGTTTTCATGATTTTTGTAGGGCATTTGTCAAGAACCCTAGCAGTAGATGGTACACCTGATGGGGAGGTGCACACTGCACTCTCTGAGTCTGTTTTATGTTAAATATTACCTTGAGCAAAATAGAGGTCTTTTGAGTTACAACGCTGGATTAAAATATTTATCCCTGTTTTTTATAGACAATGGTGGGAATTTTTTTTTTTTTTTATGAAACAGTAGGGGCAGTAAAAGTTTTTTAAATATTTCAAAGTGGGAAAGCTGCCAGGGAAGAGATTGTTATTGTGTTATATTTACATACTGTTTCCTAGACTATCTAGCCTCATCTCCTAACTCTTCCCTCATCCTCATTCACCCCACTCCAGTGGTTCTCCTGGCTGCACATCAGAACTACAAGTAGAACTTATAAACAAATCTAGGGACTCCACTTGATATACATTTGAAATAGAATCTCTGGGAGTCGAGTCTGGGCATGTTTTTCTTTGCTGTTTATTTTGTTTTTAATCTATACAGATGATTCAGATGCATAATGAGGTTTGGAAAAAACAACTACCTGACTCCCAAGCCACTCAAACTAAAAAAGGCTGTTACTTGGATGAGCTACAAGATTTTATCCTTTACATATGCTATTCCTTGTACTTAGAACACCCTTCTCTTTTTACACTTACTTAACTGCTACTTGTTTAAGATCTTTCAAGCTCAATCATTACTTTCCTTGAATCCCCATTCTCTCACCAGAATTAATTGCTTCTTCCTTAGCATTTTGTCCATACAGATGAAGGCCTCTCATTGATGCAGTCTGGACCCATAGCCTAATAATAAATTGAAAAAGTCAATTAATCATTGAAGTGTATGCTTTATAAGGATGAACTTGATAGTACATAAATTTTTTCTAAGTTTTTTTTTAGAAGTCATTTTAAGTAGCACAATAACCGGTACAACTGGCATAAACAGGTTTGGGAACAAACACAGGTAACTCACTGTCAAACTGTACAATTCAACTGATAGGAGCAGAAGTAGGCAGATTCACTGGAGAGTGGTTTCCTAACCATTCAGCATGATGTGGAAATTAGCAGCTTATGATTTACAAAGAAAATAGAATGAGTTAATTGATGAGAGGTTAAGTGCAGGTAGACTAAGAGAGTGACTTCTATACATCTATATTTGAATTATTTGACATGGTGTCTATCTCCCTTAAAGAGACCTAGAGCATTTTGAGGACAGAGTTGATACCTGGCTGTTCAGGAAACCGCTGGAGAAATCCCCAGAAGTTCTTTAATTTTTATTTTTATTTATTTGAGAGAGAGAGCATGTGCACATGCAAGAGGGGACAGGCAGGGAGGGGGAATCTTAAGCAGACCAAGCTGAGAGTGGAGCCTGGGGCAGGGCTTCATCCGATGATCCTGAGATCATACCTGAGCCAAAACCAAGAGTCAGATGGTTAACCAACTGTGCAACCAGGCACTCTGAAATCCCCAGAAGTTGTTACGTCACCATATAAATCTTCTTAAAAGAACAAGTGGAATTTTCAAAAACTGTAAACAGTTGTTTTTAAGCCGTTCACACTAAGATTCATGGGTCTTTCCAGAAAAGTAAATATAATATTGCAAATTTCCTTGTTAAAAACCTTGTGTTAGCTTCCTAAAGGTTCCATAGCAAATTACCACAAACCAGATGGCTTAAAGCAACAAAAATGTGTTCTCTCATAGAAACAGAAGTCTCAAATCTAAGTGTTGTCAGGACCATGTTCCCTTCAAAGTGTCTCATTTTCCTTGCCTCTTCCAGTTTCTGGTGGCTCCAGGTGTTTGTTCCTTAGCTTGGAGCTGTGTGACTTGGGACTCTTATATCTTCATCCTCATATGGTTTTAATGTGTGTCTGAGTTTCAAATCTCCCTCTACCTTTCTGCTATAAGAACACCTGTGGAAATAATGACCAACCATATGAGAACAAGCAAAGGTTATTTATTCAGAGTTTGCTATGGCAGGAGAATTAGCCATCACTTTTGTGTTGGCAGAGTAGCAAAGTTTCATAGTGGAGAGAAGGAAAATCTTCAATGATACCCCAACTGGAGGCTCTTGGCATGGGGAAGCTGTAGGTAGGTTAACTAAAGCAGGACATCCTATGTGATTGGTTAAGAGTGTGCATTTTGGCTTTCTCTGATTGGTCCCAAGTTGGAAGTGGGGACAGAAATTAGGGAAGCTGTTAGTTATTCATCAAACACTGGTTATTTGGGGCCAGTTGTTATAGGACTTATTGTTTAGCTTCTGGAATTGTTATTAGAGATAGTGGTCTGGCTTCCTATGAGTCTGATATAGATAGCTGGATGGCTTCCTGCTCTGGTGACTATACAGGATGGTTTTCTGAGTTGGTTGCTGCAGGTTGTGGGTGAAAGATATATATATATATATATATATATATATATATATATATATATATCCAGCCACTGTTTGCATAGTCAGTCTCTTAGCTGTCACTGGATTTAGGGCCCACCCTAAATCCAGGATGATCTCATCTCAAGACTCTTAACTTATTTACATCTGCAAAGATCATTTTTCCAAATCAGACCATATCACAACTTCTGGAGGTTAGGAATGGACATATTGGCAGGACAAAGGGACACCATTCAATCTACTACAAGCTCCTCGTGGTTTAGAAATCATACTTACAGACTAAAAGAAGACCTTCCTTCTTACTGTTTCTGAATAAAACAAGCAGGTAGGTTATGACTGGATTACATCATAGCCTATCATTTCTATTTGAAACAGTGGCCTAGCTATCCCTTAAAGCTTGGATTCAAGTTGCTGATCAGTCTCTATGTTTATACTTTAAAATGAGACATTTGGTAGTCCAGTCCTATTACAACATCCAGAGAAATCTCACTTTGGGTAGAAAGCTAGAAGCAATGTGGATAATGTATTGTCTTTGATAGGAGGTTGCCTATATTATCTTTGATAGAAGTTAAGGAACAGATCCTTTGAGTTTTTTGTTTTTGTTTTCAGCATCCTGAAACTTTAATCTCATTGCCTAGTCAAAGAAGAGAATAATGCCTAATTTTAGCAGATCCTAACACACAAGTATATAATAGGTATTAACAAATTTTTAATAATTCAATTAATTAATTCCTTTGGAAGACTCTGCTAATGTTGTAACTATGGTCTTTTTTACCTGAAGTGTGTATCATTCTTACTCATTTGTACAATGTATCACATTTTTCCCACTATTATCTTTACTTGTTGGAATTGAACCACTCAAATTTGATTTCATCATGTTTGTGACGAATATAGGCCATAATTTAAAATTTGCTTGATTCCGGGGAACTCTTTTATCTTTCTCCAGGATAATTTTTTTTAGCTTTCTCAGTTAAATATCAGCTTTAAAAATTAAGGTACCCTGCCCACTTAAAAAACAAAAACAATTTCACACAAAGAAAAATTATCTGTTTTCTGATAAAGTATCTATTCTAAAAGGGTAGAATGAAATTATAAACTTAATTACTTTAACTACCTAGCAGGTTCACGTGACAGCTTTTCCCATTCAGAATGAAAAACAGTGCTTATGTGATGTGGGTGCACATATACAATTGCTTCCTCTTAATTCTTCTAAAAGCTCTCAAAAGCCCCAGAGGAGTTTGACAGCCTTGCTTTATTTTGCTCATTAACTTAGACGAGGTACCAGATGATGAGTTTCCAAAAGCTGGAACCATGGCCTTTTTAAACTCTCCCAAGAGTCAAATAGAGGGGCTTGCCTCTTCAAAGCAAAAGAGATAATGCACAAATCTAAGTGCTTAATAAATGTTAATTTGGATACTAATTGTTTCAAATTCCATCCTTCCCACTTGTTGGATGTAAGGCCTTTGGCTAATTTCTTAATTTCTCCAACTCTTAGTTTACTCATCTACAAAATATATGTAAAAATAATATCCAACTTATAGAATTGCTTTGAGGGAAAATAAAGATAATTAATGTAAAAACACAAAAAATGCTAATTATTTGTAAGTACTCAATAAATGTTGACTATAGTTATAGAAGAATGGTAGTTTATTATAGTATTTGCATTGCATTGTTTTCTGTAAAACTAACCTTTTTTTAGTTGAAAGTATTTTTTTCTAAATGATTGTGTTTTATATGTAAGTTGGACATTTACCATTGAATACTGTAGATACTGTTTTTTTCATCAGACATTTAATTCATCTTTTTTTAAAAAATATTTTATTTATTCATGACAGACACACACACAGAGAGAGAGAGAGAGAGAGAGAGGCAGAGACACAGGCAGAGGGAGAAGCAGGCTCCATGCAGGGAGCCTGACGTGGGACTCGATCCCTGGTCTCCAGGATCATACCCTGGGCTGAAGGCAGCGCTAAACCGCTGGGCCACAGGGGCTGCCCTTAATTCATCTTTATATTCCTCACAATACTTTGCACATTACATGTATCCACCCACATATGTGGTTTGAATGAAAGAGTAATTGATACTGACTAGTCTCTAAACTCTGATATTCATTGATTTACACATTTTTAATGAATTATCAGTAGATGGCAGTAGTTTGTTTTCATTTTTATCTTTTGTCCATTCTCCAGTAGAGATCCAGAAGAAACTTAAACTTTGCCAATTTTTTTTTTTTTTAGATTTTATTTATTTAGGAGTGAGAGAGCACAGGGGAGGTAAGGGGAAAGGAACAGAGAAAGAGGGAGAAGTAGACTCCTCTCTGAGCAGGAAGCCTCACTTGGTGCTCAATCCCACACAAGACCAGATCATGACCTGAGCCAAAGGCAGATGCTTAACTGACTGAGCCACCCAGGTGCCCCTAAAACTTTCCCACATTTAAAGCAAATATCCTTTTACAAACAGCTTAAATAAATGTCACTCAAGAGTTTTTCAATTTATGTTGCTTCAGAAATAGAGACCAAGAAGTGCTAGTTATATTTTTATTATATGAATCTATTTTTTATTTTATTTTTTAAGATTTAATTTATTTATTCATGAGACACAGGGAGAGAGAGGTAGAGACACAGGTAGAGGGAGAAGTAGGTTCCATGCAGATAGCCCAATGTGGGAGTTGATCCTGGGTCTCCAGGATCATGCCCTGAGCCAAAAGGAGATGCTCAACTGCTGAGGCACCAAGGCATCCCTTTCTTTGTTTTTTAGATTTCCTCACCAAATTTTTTAGGGAATCCAAAAACAAGACATTATATTTGTCTTCCGGGAGCTTACAGTTTAACGGAGCAATGTAGTATAAAGTAATGGAAATAATAAGATAAAAAACCGTCGAGTAGCAAGAATTTGCTAAATGCTGTCATGTAATTTTTTAAGATTTTATTTATTCAGGAGAAACACACACACACACACACACACACACACACACACACACACAGAAGCAGAGACACAGGCAGAGGGAGAAGCAGGTTTCCTGCAAGGAGCCTGATGTGAGACTCAATCCTGGATCCCGGAATCACGCCCTTGAGCCGAAGGCAGATGCTCAACTGCTGAGCCACCCAGGTAACCTGATGCTGTATAAATTATTTCATTTAGTCCTCACAGTTATTCTAATGAGTTAGGTACTACTATTATTTCTGTTTTATAAAGAATCTGAGGCCCTGCTTGGTAAGAATTTACCTAACAAATTAGTAAGTTGTACAACCTGAGTTCAAAGCTAGCTCTATCTTATTCTATGACCTAAATTGTTATCATGGTATAATAGAGATATAGAAACAATTGCACTAAAGAGAGGGAAGGATCATATCTAGCAAGAAAGATAAAAAAAAAAAAAAGACTACTTAAAGAAGATTCCATCTGTGATAGAGTTGAAAGATTGGCTGGAATGTTGACATGGTAGGAACAGTATTTTAGGAGCATAAGTCTATCATTAGAACAGGGTTAATTGGAGTGGAGACAGACTACAAATAGACATCTATTAAGTAAGTGCCAGATACTGTTCTAGGTCTCTGCCCTCATAGAACTTACATTAATAAAAGGAGATAGAAAAGAAACAAGTGTATATAAAATACCAGTAGTGACAAATGCTATTAAGAAAGATGAGGCAGGACACCTGGGTGGATCAGTGACTGAGCTTTTGCCTTTGCCTCAAGGTGTGATCCTAGAGCCCTGGGATGGAGTCCCACATCGGGCTCCCCACATGGAGCCTGCTTCTCCCTCTGCCTGTGTCTCTGCCTCTCTCTGTGTGTCTCTCATGAATAAAGAAATAAAATCTTAAAAAAAAAAAAAAAGAAATATGAGGCAGAGTAAGAAAGTGGAGAATGAAGAAGGGGAGGTCAGGTCATGTTTTAAAGAAAATCAGGGAAGACTTTTCTACTAAGATACTATTTAGAAATGGTAAGCAGTGACTGGATTCCAATATAATTTAAAGATAGACCAATAAATTTTGCTAAAAGAATTACATGCAGCATATAAAAGTCAAGATTCTGGCTTGTCCTTTGGGTAAACAATTAGGGCAGAAGTCCAGGGCCACATACTTGGAAAATGTCTTACAGACACCTTGAAACATCAATAATGAGCTCTTGTTTATGATTATCTTGGGCAATTCTTGTTGAATTGCCATGGGCTCTACACTCTTCTAGAGACCTCTTTGCTAATGTCTCCAGGGTTTGGGGGCCTGAATAAGAAAAACCTGTAATTTATTGAAAGGAGGAGACTGAAGGAGGAGATTTAGTGATGGTGATGCAGTGAACAGAGATATCAAGAGTTCAGTGTGGAATATATTAAGTTGAAATTCCTGTAAAAATCTAAGTGAAGATATCACGTAGGCAATTTGGAATCAGTCTGGAGCTCAAGAAGGATGTTCAGGTTAGATATATAAATAGGATAAAACCTGTAAGTAGATTTTAAAGCTATGCAACTAGATGACATCACCTGAAGAATGACTATAGAGAACAGGCCTCAGGACTTAGCACTGGGACATTGACATAGATGAGAAAGCTGAGGAGGAACTAGCAAAGGAAACCCTAGACAGAGTCCATAATAACTAATGACTCACTATATATGTAGTATATATGCTAACATACTATGAAATATATATATATATATATTCCCACACACTATTCTAAGCATGCTACATGTATTACTTTAGTTACTTAATTTTACATTACTTGCTACATATATATCTTTAATTCTTTAATTTTATATTACTTTAATTATTATGACAGCCCTGTGAGGTCTTGCAGATGAGGACCCTGATCAAAGAAGTTTAAAAACTTGCTCAAGATCATAACAGCTAAAAATCAGGAGAACCAAGATTCAAATAGAGTGCTATTTTCCTCCTAAACTCTCTCACTTAACCATTGTGTTTTAATTCTTGGAACTAATGATGAAATATCATTGCCATCCCTGTGAGATATTAGACAATTTGTTTTCAGGATCACCAGGTTATATGACAGGGGAATAAACAAAACTGAAAAATTATCAAAATTTATTATTTTTGTAGGCATAAAAGAGGTGAACCAGAAAGGGAGAAAGACAGTAGAATGTCAGGCAACAAAGGAAGGAAGAGTCAAGGAGTTCCTGAAGAAGGTAATGAACCAATCTCAAGAAATAAATAATTAAAAAATAAGCAGCAACAAAAAAGTAGTATGATAGAATAATTGTGTTAAAATATTTAGCCAAATAGAATAGAAGGAAGCCTTTAAATTTCTCCAGGAAGAAACTTACTTGGTATTTAGAAAAGGCATAACAACCTGAAAATGCAGGCCTATAATGAAAATTCATCAACTATAATTCCTATATAGTTGTTATGGTAGCACTGTAATTATGCATATGTGTAAGTGGTCTGGGTAAAAAAAAAATGAGGATAATCAAAATATTTATACTGTTCCACACAGGAACAGGTTTAACATTACAGTAGGGATTTCTAAATTGTGTTTGTTAAAGCTTTTGATTTCGGTTTTGTTTATAGTCAGGGAATATTACTAACCCTAAGTCTACTTTATTAATGAGAAACATCATATTTTTCATGACCTTGAGTGAAGAAATAATATCTTTCTTAGAATGTTTGCACTTAAATTTTTATTATGTACTTTATTCTTTTGTTCAGCTCTGGCTAACCAAGGCACATCTTCATTAACTGATGCAGTAGAACAAGTTGCAAAGCAACAACAATCACAAACATCAGAAATAGAAAAAAACAAAAAAGTTCTATTACATTTGCAGGTAACCTTATATAGTCCTTTAAATGAGTTATTACTTTCTTCAAAACTATATTAAATTATTAACAGGAAAATTATTAAGGATACTTAATTTTGAGAGGCTTTTTGAAACTCCTGTTTTTCATGTTTACTCCTTAATTATTCTGTTATCCCAAAGTAAAGTCTATATAAGTAATTCAGTTTCCTGGAACATTTTACACACCCAATATATAAGGATTCAGCAACGTCCTTACAACTGTAGTATGTACATATAAAACCCAATGTATCACCTAGAATTATTTTAAACTCACTTCTACTGATAGTTTTTCCTAAAATACTAAATTGAAGGAAGGTTAAGTTTTTAAGCCAATGTTTTTAAAGCCATGGCTTGTGAGTTATAGTTGTCAGTGTACATTTCAAGTTGATAGGAAACATTTTTGTGTTCCTTACATTTCATAATATATTCATAATTACTGCAGGGAATCTGGAAGCCATGCTTGTTTTTTTGTATGCAGCACAATTAGATGTAACTATACTCTGTTAATGTAGCTAAAGAAGCAAAAATGGGAATGGTATCTTTACTATGTGCTTTGTAAAGGTTATTATTATATATATTATAGAAGTAACAAATAGGCTCTAGAGCCCAGCTGCCTAGTTTGAAAGAAGATTTGCTACTTTTGCTCCATGGTTTAATTTCTCTACCCTTCTTTTTTCATATTTGTAAAGTGGAGATAATTTATGACCTGTCTTCAAGGTTTTCATGAGGATTAAATGAATTAATATTTGTAAATATATGTAAAGTATCGTGCTGGGGCTCTGGTGGACAGTATAGAGCTGGATTTTGATGTTGGCTTTAGGTATTAATGCATCAGCAGATATATGATAATAATTATTATACTATCATGGTAATATGGTTCTCTTATAAATATTTGCATTGCATTTATCACTTTTAGAAAAGAATACTTTTTTGCAAGAATATAATACAAAAATAATAATGTCTTAGCTTTTATAAAGACATTTTATGTAAAACTTCTGTCTTCAAGGAGTTTCACAGATGTTATTTCACTTATATTGAGGGCCTACTTTCTATTAAGCATTTTGCTATTGTCCTGACTTGTCTATTGAAGAGGTCAGAAAAAAATAATCATACTCAAGGTAGAAAAGTGAACAATAGGGGCATGAACACAGATTTAACACTGAAGGAGGAATGATCACAAAGTGATGTTTCAGTTGAGCTTAAAAGAAGACAGCTGGAGTTTACTTGAATAATTGGGTATCTAGGACAGGTTTAAGGGTTAGGGGATGAGGAGGATGGTATCCTAGACAAGATCCTGAGAAAATTCACAGAGGCCTGAAGTAGCATCTGATACATTCATAGAACTACAGTTGATCCTTGAATAATGTGGGTGTTAGGGGCACCAACCTCTGACCCAATTAAACCCACATATAACTTTGTCTCCCCAAAAACTTAATTACTAATAGCCTACTATTGACTAGAATACTTACCAATAACATAACAGTCACTTAAGACATATTTTGTAAGTTATATGTATTATATACTGTATTTTTATAATAAAGTAAGCTAGAGAAAAAAAAATGTTAAGAAACCCACAAGGAAGAGAAAATAGATTTACAGTAACTGTACTATCTTTATATATATATATATATATATGTGTGTGTGTATATATATATATATATATATAAATTTGCCTATAAATGGACCCATGCAGTACAAATCTGTGTTGCTCAAGGGTCAACTATATATGTAGTTTGTTGGCAGTATAGCATAAGGTATATTTTGAGAAGTGGTGGGAGATACATACTTTGATAAGAACCCTGGACGTTATTCTAAAGGTGATAGGAAGGTTTTGATGGGCTTTAAGCAAGAGAGCAAATGATTACATTTATATTTTGGAAAGAGAATTAAGCACAAAACAACACTTTTAATAATCTAACATTCACTCATGATAAAAACTCTAGCAGGAGTAGAACTTCCTTAATCTGAAAAAGGGTATATATATATATCCCTTTATGAATCCCACAGCCAACTTCATACCGCATAGTGAAAGACTAAATGTTTCTCTCCTAAGATCAGGAACAAGGCGAGGAAATGTGGTCTTATCACTTCTATTCTTTCTATGGTACTAGTGGTTCAAGCAAGTGCAATCATGAAAGAAAAATAAATAAAAGGCATCCATATTGAAAGGAGGAAGTAAAACTGTTGTTATTCACAGAAGTAAGTACAACCACTTAGGAAATAGTTTAGTTTCTTAAAATATTAAAATATATTTACTATATAATCCAGCCATTCAACTTCTAGATATTTGTTTATCCAAGAGAAATGAAGGTATATACTTACTGGAAAACTGCATACAACCCAAATACCCATCAGAACAAAGTGTGGTATATCCATACAATAGAATGCTACTCAGTGATATATCAGCACTGATATATACAACAATGCAGATGTATCCAGAAATAATTATGCTGAATGAAATATGTGAGACTAAAAAAGTATATATTATAAAATTCTACTTATGTAAAATTCTTGAAAATGCAAGCTTTAGTGACAGACAGCAAATGAATGGTTGTCTGGGAATGGAGAGATGGAGAGGGAAGGATGGATTGCAAAGTAGCAGGAGGAAACTTGTGGGTAAGGGATATGGTTATTATCTTTATTGTGATATCTCATGAGCATAAAAGTAAGTCAAAACTCATCAATTGTAAAGCTTAAATATATGCAGTTCATGTAAATTCTACCTCAATAAATCTATAAACAAGGAGAAGGAGGAGACGGAAAGAGGAAGGGGAGGAAAAAGAAGAAAGAGGAGGGGTAAAAGCAAGAGGAGGGGTTAGGCATGAGTAAGAAGTAGAGGAGGAGGAGGAAAACAATATCAATGAATTCCAGGGAAAGCATAGAAATGAATTGAAGAAGGAATTGACTAAAGCCAGGGAAAAATATTAATAGTCTATTACATTATTCCAGGAGAGAGAAGAGATGATGACCAAATCAGTAGAAATACCATCTTTCACCAGAATGATCAATAGTGTCAATAACCTGATCTAGCTGGCACTGGATATATCCCTGTGCTTCATTCATTCAATCATTTAATATTTATTGAGCATCTTGATTGTACCAAGTACTATTTTAAGTACTGAGAAGATAATGGTAAAGAAGATAGACAAAGTTACTGCACTCATGGGGCTGACTTTCTAATCAGGGGAGGCAGGCAATAAAGAAATAAACAAAAAAGGTAATTCCATTAATTGATGTGTTACAAAGGAAATGCAATAATGTGTAGAGAGTAACTCAAGGGGGAGGATAGATGGTTAATTTATATTTTAATTCAGGGAAAACTATTTGAAGAATAATAATAAAGCTGAATTGTAAAAGACAAAGACCCCAAAAGGTAATAACTAGAAGTAGAAAAGTCTTAATGTTGAGAGAAAAATTACAAATACCCTCAAGATGGGAAGGCACTGGGCATATTTAATAAACAGAAAAGAGGCTGGAAGAGGGGAGACTAAAACATGGAAGGGAAGGCACAATAAATTGTGACTAGAGGATATATGACCTTGTAAGCCACATTAAGGAATTTGAATTTCATTATTACCACAATAAGAAATCATTGGAAGGTCTTGAGCAGGGAAGTAATATGATATGACTATGTGCTAAAGATTCTTCAGTCTGATGTGTGGAACATGATTGTGGGAGAGGGGGAAAAACAGAAATAGGAAGACAAGGCAGGAATCAGGCCACACTACAAAAATTGGTCAGAAGTGAATTTGGGATTTTATTTTAAAGGCCCAACCATCAAGCTCTGCTAGTAAATATGTTGTGTGGTAGGCGCTTAGATAAAGGGAAGAATCAAGATGACTTGTAGGTCTTGAGTATTAGGTGTAAAGTGGTGCAATTTATTGAAATCAGGAAGACTAGGGGAGGAATGTGTTGGGTGTATAGATTATTCTTTTCTGATCACATACAGTTTTAGATGTCTTTTGGGTATCCAAAGAGGAATGTCAAGTGGGCATTTGGAATATCAGAGCTGGAGATAAAAATTGAAGTTCATCTGCATGTTGTATTTTTCTCTCTCATCTCTGCCAGGAAAAGGATAGCTGGGTGTGTCTTTTTAATACACTGACCTATCCCAAAATTATATATTTATTTAAAGATAATGATGATGTTAGGTAGAAAAGAAAAAAAAATGAATGGATGATGGTCTGCGGAGTTGTTTTGATGGGAAGATCTATAAAATTTTATAAACAGATAGTAAAGAGAAGGAAGGAATTAAGGCTGGTTCCCAAAGTAGTACCATTAATTAATTAGTTTGGGAAACTAGGGGTGTGGTAATTTGCATTTTTGGTCCCAATTCTTCATCTATATTTATGTCTATATGACTGTGTCTATATTTACACCCTTGCCACATATCATTACAGTGAGTGGGTACTTCTACCCCTTGACTGAATTTCATCATGTGGCTAGCTGAGATGTTAACAGATATTATAAATAGAAGCTTGAATAATCTCTTCCATAATTGAACTTCCATTCTTTTGCATCTGCTATCATCATGAGGACATGCCTAGCTTAGCCCACCATATTTAAGATACATATGAAGCAAAGCCAAGACACCCGAGCCAGCCTAGTCAGCCAAACCAAACCATCTTACTGCCAATCGACCCCAGACATTTGAGCAAATCTAACCAATGTCAACAGCTAGCCAATTCCAGTTGCTGCCATTCATGTGAGCAATAAACATTTATTGTTGTATGTTACTGAGTTTTTGTGGTTCTGACAACAGACAAGTAATGCAAGGAAGAACAGGACGGGAAGGGGAGTAGGATTAGTCTGATTTGGGGTACATGATGAATATGAGATTAGCCAGTGACACCTAGGTATAGGACTCAACAGCCACTTAGGTTCTGTGAATCATCAGCATATATGTAGCTCAAGATGTAAGTATGGATAAGATTACCCAAGGAGTATACATAGAATAAGCAGAGGGAATTATGATTGTGACCTGAAGAAGACCTGTATTTGAAGAACAATGGAGATTGAGAAGGAATGCCCAGACATCTGAGGAGAACCAGAGAAGAATGGTGGTGTGAAAAGTAGGTTTTAAAAAGGAGGTGCTGTGAGAAAGGCTGCCCCAGAGAGGTAAGGCAGACATCTTTATATACATTTACAAATAAGAAAGTAAGCTTTGGATAGGGCAATTAAGTTTGCTATGTATGATCATACCAACTAGTAAATGGCAGTAAGGGCCCTAGAGTCTAGATCTTTTGATTTTTACTAGGGCTTTATCATATTATCTTTCTTCAGTGTATACTTCTGATGTCCATAAATATATTATTTAAGTGATTGTAAAGTAACTTTTACATATGAAATGTTACCACAAGTGATGAAACTTTAATATTTTAGATGAACATTAAAAAGTAAGAAACAGAGGGGCGTCTGGGTGGCTCAGTGGTTGAGTGTCTGCATTCGGCTCAGGGCGTGATCCTGGGGTCCTGGGATGAAGTCTGGTGTTGGCCTCCCCAGAGGGAGCTTGCTTCTCCTTCTATGTCTCTGCCTCTCTCTCTGTGTCTCTCATGAATAAATAAATAAAATCTAAAAAAAAAAAGTAAGAAATCATTCTAGGCTACCTCTAACATTATAAAATAATTTTGTTACTTATTGAATGGTTACTTTTATTGTATATCAATTTTTCTATATATGATATGTTTTTGTTGTGATTTTACTACAGACTTATGGATCAAAACAATAACATTTTTATGTTGAATATCATGAGTTAGTACTAATAGTATTGAAATATTTTACAGAGTGAACTCCGTGAGCTTAAAAACCAAATAGCATCTGTCTCTGCAGAAACTAAAGAAACAGAAAGGCAAATTTATCAGCAGGATGCTGCCATAGAGAATGCCAAACTTCAGTGTGGGAATCTGGAAACTCAAATCAAATCCTTACATACAGAAAATGTAAAGCTTAAATTTGACATAGAAGCAGCCCAGGAACACTTTGAGGAATATATGATAAAATATAATGAATATTATATAAAAATAAAAGCGCATAAAGATAGTTTGGTGGAGGTAGAAAGCAAATGGTCACTGATGACTGCACTCCATGAAAAACGAGAGCTTGTTAAAAAACTAAAAACAATGAAAGAGGGACTTATGCAAAATCTCCAAAATCCAGAAGGAAATCGCATAAAACAAGTACAGGTTTGAAATATCACTTATCAGAACTTTTTTTTCTATTACTCCTTTTTTGCAAGTACACTTATTAAGTGATGAATGTATCATTAACTTAATAAAATACCAATGATTGCCATAACTAGATTCAGAAATTATTTTCACAACTTTTAAAAACTTAAATATGTGAGTTATGTAACAACTACACCAGATGTACAAATGAATAAAGGAATTTCTCAAATCCCCTGTGGATTAATTAAAAAAATGTAGTCAAAATTGCAGTGAATAATTAATCCATTTGTTTTAGAAAGCGTGACTCACAAAAATGTTGAAGCCCTAGCTTTTTAAGCTAATGAATCCAATCAATTCAAATTTGTGTGCTTAATGCTGTTATACAAACAATATCAATTAATAATTGTACCTTAAGAATTTTTCTATTTTTAATATTATTTTTTGAAGACAGTGGGAGATATCCACTTAAATGGATATCTGTCATTTCTTGCTAGAGAATTTAAAAGTATCCTTCGTACTGTTGCTGGGCAATTGCTACTATGACTACTACCACTTTTCTCATGTCTTATTTACCTTTAGTTTTTATTTTAAGTTCTTATTTTTTTATTATTTTTTTCTTTAAATTCAATTTAGTTAACATATACTATATTATTAGTTATTGTTGCTAGGCAATGAACACTATGACTTTTAATATCTTATTTGCATTTAGTTTTAGTTTTAAGTTTTTAAAACAAAGATTTATTTGGATAATAGTTCTTTATTCTTTGTATCAAAGTAATATTCTAATACTCTTTAACCAAAATTAAATGCGATGGCTAGATTTTTTAAAAATTATAGAAATGCTGAAAATATTTAACTTATATTGACCATTCATTGTTTGACTTGTATATTTTAAACTTTATAAACATACAGGAAGACATTACAAAGCTAAAGGATACAATTATCACTGTAAAAGAATCTATCATTGAAAAAACTTATTTTCTTGAGGAAGAAAAAAAGACACATGAAAAATTAAGAAAAGAAATAGAGGTAAGACTTAATTATATGATTTCAAAGTTTTATGGTATCATCTCTTGAGCTTATACTATATAATTTCCATAGTTTACTCTCAATTTCTAAAATAGAGAACAGAAAGCTATAAAAAGTAGTAAAGTTAAATCATTAACAGATAGAGCCAACTCCCTCATTCAGATACTTAAATATGTGAAATGTATTCAAATAAAACAAGTACTCATTTCTATTAAAATGTGGCCTAGAATTACTACAGTCTCATTCTACCAGCACCTTGGTTCTTGATTGATGGCCAGAAAGCTATCAAGGGCTATAAAGGGATATCAAGGGCTATCAAGTCAAAAAGGATAACTATTACTAAAGAGATATTAGAAACTCCTTAAAATAAAGAGACAATGGAAGTCATTAGTATTCTAAACCTCTCTGACTTCATATTTTCAATTGTTAAGAATCAAAAAACATATGCAAAACTGAAAGATTAAATTTGGGGTACCACTAGTAGACTTTTATGGTCATTATTGTTTAAAGGGATGGAGAACAAAAATGAAAAAGAATATGTTGTTGAGGGCAAATAAATAATTTTCACTCTTAAGACATTAATTTGAAAACTAAAAGATGCGTTTGCTTGTGGCTAATTTGAAATAATAAAACAGCATCTGAGAAATTTGAAGATAAAAATTCTCATTTTTACAAAACATTTATCTAAGAAACATCATTACTTATATTTTTCTAGTAATTCAAATTTTTTTTACCCTCTAGATAAAGATTTATTATAAAACTAAAAATAGTAAGAAACTATCAGTGGCATCAAAATAAAATTAAAATGATTAATGAAATAGAAAAAAGAATCCAGATATAATTCATTATAAATGGTACAAACAAAATAGGTTAGCCACATGGAAAAAATAAACCAAATTTAAAAATAAAATTGTATTCCTATATTATAACACATGTATAATCACTTACAGGAAGATTAAAGACAATTTAGGAGAAAAACTTATCCACTTGTGTTAGAGAAGTATTTCTTTTAAAATATACACACAAAAAAAAGTAATATTTAATCATGAACTGTATGTTTAAATATTACTTTTGACAAGATCATAAATTTCTAGATTATTAATAATAAAAGCACCATAACAATAGAGAATACAAGACTCTCATGCATGAGATCATATAGTATTTGTCTTTCTCTGATTGACCTATTTCACTTAGCGTTATACTCTCTAGATCCATCCATGTTGCAAATGGCAAGATTTCATCTTTTTTATGTCTCAATAATACTCCATTGTGTGTGTGTGTATACATATATTTATATATAAACTTCTCTATCCATTCATTTATCAATGGACACTTGGGCTGCTTCCATAATTTGGCTGTTGTAAATAATGCTTTAATAAAATAGTGGTGCATATATCCTTTTGAATTATTGCTTTGAGTAGATACCCAATAATGGAATTACTAGATCATATATAGCAGTTCTATTTTTAATTTTTTGAGGAACCTCCCTATATTGTTTTCCACAGGGGCTATACCAGTTTTCATTCCCCCAACAATGCATGGGAGCTCCTTTTTCTCCACATCTTCACTAACACTTATTTCTGTTGTTTTGCTTTTAGCCACTCTGACAGGTGACATCTCATTGTGGTTTTGATTTGCATTTCCCTGATGATTAGTGATGTCCCCAGAAGGAGCCAGTATCACTCCAAGGTGTTTGATTCTTGCTGTTTTCAAGATTTCCTCTGTCTTTAGTTTTCAGAAGTTTTACTGTGATGTGTTTTGGCATGAATTTCTTTGGATTTATCCCATTTAGATCCTCTTAGGTACTTGATTTTATAGGTTTATGTCTTTTGCCAAATTTGAGAATTTTCAGTTATTTTTTAAAAGATTTTATTTATTTATTCATGAGAGACACAGAAAAGCAGAGACATAGACAGAGGGAGAAGCAGGCTCCTTGCAGGGACACCAATGTGGACTCGATCTCCAGACCCAGAATCACACCCTGAGCTAAAGGTAGATGCTCAACTACTGAGCTACCCAGGCATCCCAAGAATTTTCAGTTATTTATTTGAATACTTTTTCCAGTGCTGTCCCTTTTCTTTTTTCCTTCCAGAACTTTGATGACATAAATCATCTTTTTTATAATTCCACAGACCCCTCAGACTCTTCATTTCTTTTTTTCTGTCTCTCCTCTCTGTTGTTCAGATTGAGCAATTTACCATGTTCTGTCTTCCTTTCATTGATTCTTTTCTCAGTTCCTTTTATTCATATTGGTTATTGTATCTTTTCCACTTGGTTCTTTATATATTCCTTTGCTGAGACTTTATATATTTTTGTTTCAGGCATGCTTATTGAAGAATTTTTATGATGACTGCTTTAAAACGCTTGTCAGATAATTCTAACTTCTGTGTTTTCTTTGTATTAGCACATGTTGATTACTTCTTACTCAGTTTGATGAGTGATTTTCTATTGAAATATGGACATGCTGGGTATTACGTTTTAAGCCTCCGGATCATTGTTAGCTCCAGGTAGTGGTGAAAGTTCAGATTCTCCAGCCTGTCTCCATTGACACTCATGGAGGAAGGAGAGGATTACTGATACTGGTGGCCATAAGTGGTATTTCTTACTATCCACTAGGCCTCTACTGATAACCTTCTGGTTGGGACGGGCAGGGACAATCCAACTGAACTTCTTATGTGGCCTATATTGACAACAGGTGAACATGGCATTGTTACTACTGAGTAACAGTAGGTGGCGAAAGTCCTAACTCTCTACTAGGCCTTGTCTGACATTATGTGAGAAGCAGGAGGGATGCCTTGTTACCCTTAGATTGGAGTAGAAGTCCAGGATCCCCAAATGGGAGTCACTGATACCAGAGGGTGTGATTTGTTACTTTCCAGGGTAGATGAAAAGCCCTGGCTTCCCAATTAGCATCTTCTGACACCACCCCATCAGGAGTCTACTTGTCCCTCTCCCTCTGCTCGTCCTACCACACTCTCTTTCTCAAATAAATAAATAAAATCGTAAAAAAAAAAAAAAAAGTAATGTACAATGAATCAAGAGGTAGAGCCATTGGATCATAAGGTAAGGTCCATGATCTTTCTAATTCTTAATGTGTTCTTCTAACACATTCTTCTAATTATCACCACCACCACCACAACTACTTCTACTACTACTACTACTACTACTACTACTACTACTACTATCTTAATTTATAATCAGTGCATACTGTTTCATGGATCTTTACCCTCTGCTCATGAGGCTGATTGAGTAAATATTAAATTTGGTCTTATTGGGACCCTCTAGGTTCATTATTAGCTCCTTTCAAATCCATGGCTTTAACTTAAGCTGAACATGCATGGGGGATAAAATTCCAAGGAGCTAGAATGCTAGAATTTCAGCATCAGCCCACTACAGCATCTGCCAACTGCTCACTATTGCCACACCTTATGAATAAAGACCACACTCAGAACTAAGACAAAACCAGACTAAGGACAAGGCCTAGACTCAAGAACAAAACTGAAATAGACACTCTAACAAAAATATAAAATAAGGTCTCACAAGATCAACATGCTCTACCAATCACTTACCTGATTATTTGAACAAAACTCAACACTTTGGAGGAAAATAATGGAGTCCAGAGTTTATAATATATATACAACATTAAGTTAATAATGAAACATTCTTAGACATGTGAATAAATAGAATATTACCATAACAAAGAGAATAATCAAAACAGAATCACAGTTGACTCAGAAGTTGTTAGAAAAGGGCTGAACATTATGGTACATATGTTAAACATTCTATAGAAAAGTGGATAGTTGGATAAAGAGAGAGAATTTTAATCTTATAAGACAACCAAATGGAAATCTTAGAATTGAAAAAGTTGAAAGAAATTTATTGGGTGAAATTAACAGCAGGTTATACACAACAGAAGGCAAGATCTTTCTTGTACTTGAAGACATCAGTAGAAATCATCAAACATATAGAGAAAAATTTTAAAAATGAAGATATGAATAGAGCTTAAATAACCTGTGGGACCAGGTTAAGAAATGTGACATATTGGTAATTAAAGTCCCAGAAGGAGAGGAGAAAGAGAAAGGGAACAGAAAAAAATATTGGCCAAAATTCAGAAATATTGGCCAAAAATGTTCCAAACTTGACTAAAAAATAATGCATAGATTCAAGAAACTTAGCAAACTCTGAGTAGAAAAGAAAATCATAGTCAAGCTACTGAAAATCAAATATAAAGAAAAAAGCCTTAAAAGCAGCCAGGAAAAAAAAAGTCACATTAAATACATAAAAACAATGATGAAAATGATAATGGATTTTTAAAATAGACTTTATTTTCTGGAGCAGTTTTAGATTCATAGCAAAATTAAGCAGAAAGTATGGACAGTTCCGTTACTTCTTACTCCTGCCCACAGCCTCTCATATTACCAATATCCTTAACTAGAAACTGTGGACCTACATTGAAGCATCCTTATCACCCAGAGTCCATAGTTTACATTAGGATTCACTGTTGTCATTGTACTTTTTATGGATTTTGACAAATGTAATGACATGTACCCATAATTTTTTAAAGATTTTATTCATTATTTTAGAGACAGAGAGGGCATGAGTGGGCAGGAGAGAGAGAGATGTGGGCTCCCTGCTGAGAAGGGAGCACGATGAGGGCTGGATCCCAGGACCCTGAGATCATGAGCTGAGCCAAAGGAAGACACTTAATCGACTGAACTACCTAGGCACCCCATGTACCCATAATTTTAGAATCATACAGAAGAATTTCCCTGCCCTAAAAATCCTCAGTGCCCTGCCTTTTCATCCTTCCCTCCCTACTAACCCCTGTCAACCACTGAGCTTTTTATTATCTCCATAATTTTGCTTTTTTACAAAATATCATGTAGTTGGAATCATACATTTTGTAGACTTTTTTTATATTAGCTTCTTTCACTTAGTAAAGTACACTTAAGGTTTCTCTATGTCTTTTCATGCCTTGAGAGAAGTTTTGGGGTGTGCGTGTGTGTGTGCGCGCGCTCACTAAATAATATTCCCTTGTCTGGAAATACCACAGTTTATTTATCCATTCACCTACTAAAGGATATCTTGGTTGCTTCCAAGTTTTGACAATTATGGATAAAGCTTCTATAAACATCTGTGTATAGGTTTTTATATGGACATAAGTTTGCAACTCCTTTGGCTAAATACCAAGGAGTGAAATTCTTAGGTTTATATGGTAAGGGTGTATTTAGTTTCCTTAGAAACCACTGAACTGTTTTCCAAAGTGGCTGCACCATTTTGCATTTTCACCAGCAATGAATTAAATTTCCTGTTGCTTCATATCCTTACCAGCATTTGGTGTTGTAAGGCTCCAGATTTAGTCCATTGAAATAGGTATGTGGTGGTATCTTATTATTTTAATTTTCATTGTCCTGGTGACATACGATTTGGAACTTCTTTTCATATGCTATTTACCATCTGTCTATCATTTTAGTGAGGTGTCCAATAAGGTCTTTGCCCCATTTTTAAATCTGATTTTTGTTGTGGAGTTTTAAGAGTTATTTGTATATTTGAATAATAGTCATTCATCAGATGTGATTTTTTAAAATCTTTTCTCCTGATCTGTGGCTTCTCTTATCATTCTCTTGTGATAGTGTCATTTATAGAGCTAGTTTTTAATTTTAATGAAGTCCAGCCTATCAATTATTTATATCATGGATTGTGCCTTGGTGTTACACCTAAAAAGTCATCACCTATATCCAAGATCATCTGGGTTTTCTCCTAAGTTATCTTCTAAGAGTTTTTGCATTTTATGTTTAGGTCTGTGATTTACTTAAGTTAATTTTTGTGAAGGGTATAAAAAACGTCTTTATCTAGATTTATGTTTTTGCATGTGAAAGTCCAATTGTTTCAGTACCACTTCTTAAAAAAAAAAAAAACTGTCTTTGCTTAATTGTATTACCTTTGCTTCTTTGTCAAAGATCAGTTGACTGTTTTTATGTGGGTCTATTTCTGGCTCTGTATTTCTGTTACATTGATATATCTGTCTATTCTTTTATCAGTACCATGCTATCTTGATTACCACAACTTTACAGTAAGGTTTAAAGATGGATCACATCAGTTTTCCAACTCTGTTCTTCTTTAATATTGTGTTGGCTATTCTAGGTCTTTCTCCTTGCTATGTAAACATTAGAATCAATTTATTGATATCTATAAAATAACTTGCTGAGGTTTTGATTGGGTTTGCATTGAATCTATAGGTCAAGTTGGAAAGAACTGACGTGTTGGTTATTTTGAGACTTTCTATACATGAACATGGAATATCTCTTCATTTGCTTAATTATTCTTTCATTTCTTTCATCAAAGTCTTACAGCTTAACTTATATAAATCTTATGCATATTTTGTTAGTTTTATATCTAAGTATTTCATTTGGGCCAATGCTAATGTAAATGGTATTGTGTTTTTCATTTCAAATTTTATTTGTTCATCATATAGGAAAATGATTGACTTTTGTAACATTACTTTTGTATCTTGCAACCTTGCTATAATTGATTATTAAGTTTTTAAAATTAGAAACAATAGAGGCCAATACAAATGAAAGGCATCATTAAATTGCTGATAGAAGAAAAATGTCAAGCAAGAATTCCATATTAATTCTATTATCTAATGAAAATATTTTTTAAATGAGGCTGAGACAATTTTCAGATAAAGCAAAGCTGATAGATTTTGCTTTCAGTTGACTTATACTACAAGAAAAACTAAAGAAAGTTCTTAAAGCTGAAATGAAATGTGAACAGACTGATTACCAGCAATGAAATGGAATCAGAAATCAAAAACTCCCAAAAAACAAAAGTCCAAGACCAGGTGGCTTCACAGGTGAATTCCACCAAACATTTAAAGAAAAGTTAATATCTATTTGTCTCATACTTTTCCAAAGAATAGAAGAGGAAGGGGAACTTCTAAATTCATTCTATGAGGTCAGAATTACCCTGATACCAAAACCAAATAAAGACACAGCAAAAAGAAAAGAGAGAGAGAACTGCAGTTCTGATGACATAGATGCAAAAATCCTCAGCAAAATATGAGCAAACTGAATCCAACAATACGTTAAAAAATATTCACCACAATCAAGTGGGATTTATTTTCAGGATGCAGGTAGTCCAATATTTGAAAATCAATCAACATGATATATCACATCAATAAGAGAAAGGATAAAAACCATATTATCATTTCAATAGATGAAGAAAAATCATCAACAAAGTACAACATCCATTCATTGATAAAAACCCTCAACAAAGTAGGTTTAGAGGGTATATATCTCAACATAATAAAGGCCATAAATAAAAAACCCAAAGTTAACATCATACTCAATGATGAAAAATGGAGAGCTTTTCTCCTGAGGTCAAGAACAAGACAAGGATGTCTACTCTCACCATTTTCATTCAACATGTTCTTGAAGTCCTAGCCACAGCAATCAGACAAGAGAAAGGAATAAAAGGCATCCAAATTGGTAGAGAAGAAGTAAACCTTTCACTATTTGCAGATGACATGACACTATATACACTATGTATAGAAAATCCTAAAAAAAAAAGAAAAGAAAAGAAAGGAAACCCTAAAGACCACTAAAAAACTGCTAGAACTGATAAATGAATTCAGTAAGGTCACAGGATAAGAATCAATATATACAAATCTGTTGCATTTCTGTACACTAATAATGAAGCAATAGGAAGAGAAATTAAGAAAATAATCCCATTTATAATTGCACCAAAAATAATAAAATACCTAGGAATAAACTTAACCAAAGTGGTGAAAGACCTGTACTCTAAAAACTATAAAACACTGATGAAAGAAAGTGAAGATGACACAAAGAAATGGAAAGATATTCCATGCTCAAGGATTGAAAGAACAAATATCATTACAATGTCTGTACTACCCAAATCAATATACAGATTTAATTTAATCTCTATCAAAATACCAACAGCATTTTTCATAGAACTAGAACAAACAATCCTAAAATTCCTGTGGAACCACAAAAGACCTTAAATAGCCAAAGCAATCTTGAAAGCAAAAAAACAAAAGTGGAGGTAGCATAATCCAGACTTCAAGTTATATTACAAAGCAGTAGTGTAGTACTGGCACAAAAAATAGATGCATTGATCAATAGAGCAGAATAGAAAGTCCAGAGAATAAATCCACAATTGAAAGGTCAATTTATCTTTAACAAAGGAGGCAAGATTATGCAATGGGTAAAAGACAGTCTTTTCAACAAATGGTGCTAGGAAAACTGGATAGCTACATGCAAAAGAATGAAACAGGACCACTTTCTTTCACCATACACAAAAATAAACTCGAAATGGATTAAGGATTTCTATTGAGACCTGAAACCATAAAAATATTAGTAGAGAACACAGGCAGTACTTTCTTTGACATTGGCCTTAGCAACACTTTTCTAGGTATGTCTCCTGAGGCAAGTGAATCAAAATAAAATATAAACTATTGGGACTACATGAAAATAAAAGTCTTCTGCACAGCAAAGGAAATAACAAAACTAAAAGGCAACCTATAGAATGGGAGAAGATATTTTCAAATGACATATCTGATAAAGGGTTAGTACCCAAAATATATAAAGAACTTATAAAACTCAACACCCAAAAACTAAATAATCCAATTAAAAAATGGGCAAGATGTGAACAGACATTTCTCCAAAGAAGACATATAGATAGCAAACAGACACACAAAAAGATGCTCATCATCACTTATTTATCACTGGGGAAATGCAAATCAAAACTATGATCAGATATCACCTCACACCTGCCAGAATGGCTAAAATCAACAATACAAGAAACAACAGGTGTTGGCAAGAATGTAGAGAAAAAGGAACCCTTGTGTACTATTGGTGGGAATGCAAACTGGTGCAACCTCATGGAAAACAGTATGGAGGTTCCTCAAAAGGTTGAAAATAGAACCACCCTATGATCCAGCAATCGCACTACTGGATGTTTACCCCAAGAATACAAGAACACTAATTCAAAGTGTTCACTAATTCAAACATGCACCTATGTTTATAGCAGGATTATTTATAATAACCATATGGAAGCAGCCCAAGTGCCCATCAGCTGATGAATAGATAAAGAAGAATTGCATACAATTTATAATGGAATATTATTCAGCTGTAAAAAAGAATGAAATCTTGCTATTTGCAATAATATGGATAGAGCTAGAGAGTATTATTCTAAGCAAAACAGTCAGAGAAAGACAAATACCATATGATTTCATTTATATGTGGAATTTAAGAAACAAAACAAGGAAGGGGAAAGAAAGGAGAGAGATGGAAGGGAAGAGAAATCAAGAAACATATTCTTAATTACAGAGAACAAACTAATGGTTACCAGAGGGGAAGTGGGTGGGAGGAGGGGTGAGATAGTTGATGAGGATGAAGGAAGGCACTTGTGAAGAGCACAGGATGATATATGGTAGTATTGAATCACTGTGTTGTACACCAGAAACTAATACAACACTGCATAGTAACTAACTGGAATTAAAAGAAAAAAGAAAAAAAGAAAGCTGGTTGTGGCTGTATTAATATCAAGTAGATTTCAGAATATGGACTCCTAAGTTGAAAAGAGTCAGTCAATTAATAAAAAAGGAATAATAATACTAAATGTGAATTCACCTTATCAGAGTTTCAAAATACATAAGTAGAAACTGATAGAACTAAAAAGAAAAAGAGACAAATCTACAATCACATTGGAGATTTTAACAGCTTTTTTGAATTATTGATAGAACAATAGAGAAAATCAGTAAACATATAGAAAATTTGAACAACTTGCCTACTAACTTAACCTAATTAATACTTATAAAATGCAACTATTGATTGTACTTTATTTTCAGGTGCACATGGAACATTCAACAAGATAATATACTAGGTGATAACTTTCAAAGAATTTGATACTCTTAATCACAGCAGAATTCAATTAGAAATCAATAGCCATAAAATGGCTACAAAATACTAAATATTTCAAAATTGAGCATTATAATTCTAAATAACCCATGAGTCAAGAAATCACAAGAGTTGGAAAATATTTGAAATTCAATGATAATGAAAACACATTTGAAAAATTGTGAGTTGTAATTAAAGCAGTGTTTAGAGGAAACTTTACATATTTAAATGCCTATATTAGAAAAGAAAATAAGCTTTAAAAGTAATTATTTAGGTTTCTACTGTAAGACACTAGGAATATAAAATAAATTCAGCCAAAATCCACTGGAAAAAATGAAATAATAAATAGCAGAAATCATTAGAAAACAGAAAACAACAGGAGAGAAAGTTAAAAAAACTAAAACTGAAATGACTAATACAATTGATAAACCATAGCAATATGGATCAAGAAAAGAAAGAAAACAGTAGGGACACTACTTCAGGTCCTGTAGACTAATAAAGGTGATAAAAGCCTATTATGAACAATTATATGTCAATAAATTTGACAACTTAAATGAAATGGACAAATTTTTAGAAAAACACACATATAACCAACAGAAGAAATTACTTATATGTTTAGGCCTATGATCCATTTCAAGTTAAGCTTTGTAAATGGTTGGAGTAAGAATCAATGAAATTGAATTTATTAGGGCACCTGGGTGGCTCAGTGGTTGAGCATCTGCCTTTGGCTCAGGGCGTGATCCTGGAGTCCTGGGACATCAGGCTCCCCGCAGAAAGCCTGCTTCTCCCTCTGCCTCTCTCTGTGTCTCTCTTATGAATAAATAAATAAAGTCTTTAAAAAAAAAAAGAAATAAGAAATTGAATTTATCAGTAAAACCTTCCCCATAAGAAAAACTTCAGACTGACATGTCATCACTGGTGAATTCTATCAAATATTCAAAGAAGAATTAACACTCAGTCTATACAAACTCTTTCAGACAATGGAAGAGGGAACTCTTCCCAACTCATTTGAGGAGGCCAGAATAACCCTGATATAAAAAAACAAACAAAAGTGACATTACCAGAAAAGAAATTAGAGACCAATGTCCTTTATGAGCATAGATGCAAAAGTCCCTCATGAAATATTTTCAAATTGAATTCAAATGTGTGTGTGTGCAAAAAAAAAAAAAAAAAAAAAAAATGTGTGTGTGTGTGTGTGTGTGTGTATAGAGAGAGAGAGAGAAAGTTTTGATTTTTACCGTTCAAAAGTAAATAATGTAATTCAGTACATTTATAAAATCAAACAAGTTTAAAAGAAATAATCAACTATTTAATAGTTGCAGGAATAGCATTTAGACAAAATTCAACATCCATTCATAATAACAACTCTCAGCAAATTAAGAATAGAAGGAAATTTTCTCAACCTGATTAAGGGCATCTATAACACAACTTAGAGCTATCAACATATTTACTGTAAAACGTTGAATGGTTTTCCCCTGAAGATTGGAAACAAGGCAAAGGTATGTTACCCTACCTCTTCTATGCAACATTATATTAGAGGTCCTAATTATTGCTATAAGACAAGAGAAAATAGGGTATAATGATTTGAAAGACATAAAATTATGTTTACAGACAGCATGATTGCTTATGTAGAAAATCCTAAGGAATCTACAAAAAGACTAATAAGTCAAATTAGTAAGGTCACAGGATAAGAGGTTAAAATAAAAAATCATTTGTATTTCTATATAGATTTCATGTAGTAACAACAAACAACTGGAAGGTGAGATGAGTAAAAGAACATGAGAGACTCCTAACTCTGGGAAATGAACAAGGGGTAGTGGAAAGGGAGGTGTGGGGGGGATTGGGGTGACTGGGTGACAAGCACTGAGGGGGGACCTTGACGGAATGAGCACTGGGTGATATGCTATATGTTGGCAAATTGAACTCCAATAAAACAAACAAATAAATAAATAAGTCAATAAATAAATAAGAAAACTCTTCATTGATGCTAAAAAAAAACAAAATATTTGCTAAAAAATTTTATGAAAAAATCTATAAAACTTCTACAATAATAATATTAATAAGAAATAAAAGACCACTAAACAGATGGAATGATACATTATTATGTTCATGATCTATAAAACTCAGTATCTTATCTATAAAACTCAGTCAACTTTTCCAAAAAATGATCTATAGGTTACATACCATTTTATAAAAAAATCTTGGTAGGTATTTTTTGTAGAAATTGACAAGCTTTTCTAAAATTTATATGCAGATGCAAAGGATTTAGTTAGCCAAAACATACTTGAAAAAGAAGAATAAAGTTATAATATTTGCTCAGATATTAAAATTTATTATGAATCTACAATTATTAAGAAGGAATAAATAAATGGCCCAATGGAACCAAATACAGTTAGAAAATCAATCACACTTGATCAATTTGACAAAGATGTTAAGATAATTCTATGAAGAAACAAAAGCCTTACCATAAATGATGCTGGAACAACTGGATATCTGTCTGGAAACGATGAAACCCTATGCCTACTTCACAACATGTAACACTGCATTTGAAATAAAAATCTAAACATAAAAGCTAAAACTGTAAAGCTTCTAAAAAAAAAAAAGCCATAGGAGAATATCTTCATTAAGATTTGGGTTAAGCAAAGATTTCTTAGAATTCAATGGAAAAAAATAATACATTGAATCTTAACTTTGAAACCTCATTCTAAAAAACACTATCAAGAAATGAAAAGACAGAGGTGCCTGGGTGGCTCAATCAGGCATCCAATTCTTGATTTTGGCTCAGGTCATGATCTTAAAGTTGTGAGCCCCATGCCCAGTGCGGAGCCTGCTTAGGATTCTACTTATGCCCCCCACCTACCTGCCTAAAAAAAAAAAAAACAAAACAAAACAAAATGAAAAGACAAAATCATAGAAGTAAAAATATTTGCAATACAATAGAGCTGAGACAAGACTTATATCAAGGGCCTATATAAAGAACTCCTGTAATACATTTTAAAAATGGGTAAAAGATGTAAATAGAAACTTCACAGAAGACATAGGATGGCCAGTAAGTACATGAAAAGATGCTCAGCATCTTTAACCACCAAGGAAACGAAAATTAAAATCACAATAGGATATCATTTCATACAATAGAAAGGTTAAAATTACAATGAATAATACCAAATGTTGTCAAGGGTGTGGAGCAACTGGAAATCCTTTGCTCTTTTGGTGAGATTATAAAATGGTATAACTGCTTTAGAAAATGATCCGTCAGTTTATTAGAAAGTTAGCATATACCTATTCTATGTCTCAGGAATTCCATCCCTAGGTGTTTACTTAAGAAAAAAGAAAATGTCTGTCTTTAAGACAAAACTTGCATATGAATATTCATAGAAGCTTTATTCATAATAGCCCCCAAAGAGAAACACTACAAATGTCCCTCAAAAGTGGAATGGATAAACAAATTGAATATCCATATAATTGAATACTATTCAGTGATAAAAAGAATAAACTACTGACACACATTATACCCTATTTTCTCTTGTCTTATAGCAATAATTAGGACCTCTAATATAATGTTGCATAGAAGAGGTAGGGTAATATACCTTTGCCTTGTTTCCAATCTTCAGGGGAAAACCATTCAACGTTTTACAGTAAATATGTTGATAGCTGTAAGTTGTGTTATAGATGCCCTTAATCAGGTTGAGAAATGTATATGGCTGTATACATTTGCCAAAGTCTTTTAACCAGCCTTAAAAATCTATGTATTTATATTTCTGTAAATATATTTATCCATTCTTTTTAGATTAAACAACTAAAGCAAAGAGAAGTTACACGACATGTTCAAACCAGTGAGCTCCAAGTCTTTTAAGTGCAGCATATTCTCCATGGCAAAACAATGAAATTTTCTAAGTCTTTGTTACATTCTGAACAATACAGAATTTAGCAATACATTTTATATAACAGGGATTCTTCTGCCTGTAAGGAAACTACATTCGGTAGCAGTCATTTGATTTCCAAAAGCTGTCTCATTTTATTCATGTATTTATTCAGTAACTTATTCAATGCATTTATTGAGCTCCTACTATGTGCTAGTTACTCTTTTAGGTTCTGACAATGGAGTGGTGAATAAAATGGCATATAGCTCCTTCACTTTCCTATCTGTGTGCTACATTTTTCACAAAACTCCTTCTAATAATATATGTCTTCCTGAACTTGCATTCTAGTTAGAGAGACAGACATAAGATATGTAAAACATACAGCATGTTAGCTAAGGATAGCATTAAGGACAAAAAAATGGAGCAGAGAAGGGAATAATGTAATATATGTATTGCAGGGAGAGAGAAGGTGAAATATTAGATCTTGCAGCCATCAAAAGCTTTACTGAGCTCTTTTTCAGCAAAATCCTAAAAGAAATGAGGGAGCAAGGCATGCAGATCTGAGGAAGAGCTTTCCAGAAAAAGAAAAAGCAAGTGCAAAGAACTTAAGAGGAGAACATAACTGAGCTCAGAGAATGGAACAGTGTAGTTAGAATGGAGGGAGGGAGCAAAGAAAAAAAGTAGGGAATGAGGTCAGATTTGGCTTACATAGGGCCTTGCTTTCTTTTTGCCACTGTGTTTTGTGGGTACCACTCCTCCTTCACTATTACTCTTATTATTGGTTAGCCAGCAACAGGAACTAATGAAGAGTAGTAGCCCATCCACTTCCTAGAGGCAAAAAGCTTTGTTCTCTAAAGAACCATTTACATCTTTCGTGCCTATAGATATTCAGGTTTGAATATTAAGACACATAAAGTCTGAATGTTACCAGTAGAAGCTGAACAAATGGCTGGCTTTCAAGAAGGCTTGTATTGCAACCTTTGCTTTTATAAAAGTAACTTCTTGTCTCTCTCTCTCTCTTTTTCCTTTACTCATTTGTTGTGTGTGTGTGTGTGTGTGTGTGTGTGTGTGTGTGTCTGCTTTATTTGTTTTTTGTGTGTGTTTGGGTTTGTTTTGTTTCAAGTTTTTATTTAAATTTCAGTTAGTTACCACAGGGGAGGTACATGGGGAGATGGGTGAAATAGGTGATGGGGATTAAGGAATGCACCTGTGGTGATGAGCACTAGTGATGTATAGAATTGTTGAATCAAACACCAATAAAAATTAATTAAAAAAAAAAGAATTGTTGAATCAGTATATTGTACACATGAAACTAATATAACACTATATGTTAACTAACTGGAATTAAAATAAAATAAGGTAAATGAAATATTGGCATGTGAAAAAAATAAAGTCACTTCTTGGCCAAAACTGCACTTAGCCTTGTGAATTTAGAAACTTAATCTTGTTAGTATCCCAGAGTTAGGTAGACATGGAGAAATGCCAGTAGAATTTACAAGAAACTGATGTATAAAATTCAAATACCAGCTTATTAATTTATAATAAAACTTTCAGGGAAGCCACATAACCATGTCAGTCATTAGGGCTTCTTCTGCCTGTAAGGAAACTACATTGGAAGCCAAATAATCACAAGTTTAATTAGTGAGCATGGAAATCAAGCCAGTCATCTGAGTTTGAATGTTCTTGGTCTCTGGCCCTGGGTGCTCAAGGAGCCAATCTCTATATCAGAGTTATACGTGTCAGGTAAATAGTCCCTGCCAGCACATGACTCCTTCACCTTCCTATGTATGGATTGCATTCTTCACAAAACCTCTTTTAATGATATATTTTTTCTTGAGATGTATTACTCTCTTCTGTGACATCTAGCTATGACTGATGATCTGGAGCCTCCCTAACCGGACTTTGAACATCTCCACTCTGATCCACTGTGCATTAATTTCATAGTCTAACTACTGAAGAATAATTTTAGAAACATACTACTATGCAACTGACCAAATTTACTGATTAACCAAAAATCTGTTTTAGTTATTTTATTTCTATGTATATATTCTACGAATAGGAGTATGGACATATTTTGAGACTATACTCTCCCTATGAATATACTCTATTGGATATACCAATGAATATATATATTATATAAATATATATAGTGGATATACATTTTATATGGAAATATATTCAATATTTTAAACATCTTTTGAATATAGCTTCATATCTAGTATTAGCTTATACTAATTTATTTCTAATCCGTTTCAAGTCACTATTTTGCCAACATATCAGCAGGCCTAGTTCACCAGTTTCAGTGAATTACCTGAATTTACAGAATTAACAAAAACTGGAGACTTCAGAAGACATAAGATCTATGGGAATTTATGTGAATTTTTAGTTGACAAGTTTTCACTTTGTTTTTATAGGAATACTTTGAAATACTTAGAGTGTCTTGGTCCCTTTTCCCCTGCTTCTGCTGCTGCTGCTACTACTGCTGCTGCTGCATAATTGTGTTTCAATACAATTGATTTCCTTTGTAATTGTGTATGTTTTATTTTATGCATTAAAAACATTATTCTAAAGTGTCCACAGCCTTCACCATACTACCCATGGCATAATAAAGAACCCATGGCATAATAAAGGCAAAGAAGCTGTGAGCTAAGGGAGGAACTTAGAAACAGAGAGGTAATAACCTTTGCTGAGGGAAAAGCAGAGAGATGTGAAGAAATTTGAACCCTTACACAGCAATCATGGGACTGTAAAAATGGTGCAGTCACTATGGAAAACAGTCTGACAATTCCTCGAATGGTTGAACATAGAGTTACCATATGATCCCTCCTTAGGTATAGACCCTAGAGTGGAATATTATTTGGCAAGAAAAAGGAATGAGATTCGAATACTTGTCACAACATGGAAGACCCTTATAAAGGTTATGCTTTCTTTGCCACATCTATTGCGAGAATGAAGACCATTCTCAGCAATCAGACTGTTGACATTCCAGAAAATGTTGACATCACCCTGAAGGGACACACTGTGATCATGAAGGGCCCCAGAGGAACCCTGCGAAGGGACTTCAATCACATCAATGTAGAACTCTGTCTTCTTTGATCTTCAGGGGTTTTATTTTGTACAAAAATGGAGATAATATCCATCCACATCATACGGTGTTACGAGAATTTAATTATACCTAAAAAGCTCTCAGTATGGTTACTAACCTGTATTAAGTGTTGAATAGTTCTTATTACCATTTATTTTTATTACTATTATTATTTACAGTGAGTAATTTCTAATCAAGTGTTTTCTTCTTTAGAGTAGTTAAAAATCCTTTATGGCTATTTACTACTTAACCTACTCAAGCCCTGTTGATGTGTATTCTTCTTTTAATAGGTGCAACATAAGAGATACAGTGCAATTCTTAAGCGTTTGCATTGTCAGGTGAACAAGCTTCAGTCAAATAGAAGACAATGGCAATGGAACATTCACCAACTAGAAAAAACTGCAGCTGAACTAAGAAAACGCATTGGAATGAAAGATTAACATGGCCAAAGGGCAATGTAGAACACAGACTATTAAAAAAAAAAAAAAAAGATAGGACAAAAGGTTGAGAAAATTCTTTTGATTCTTAACCAGCATCCACTACCAGAGGTCTGTCTTAATAACAGACTATCTCTCTTTTTTTGAATCTGTTAATGTGTTTGCTAAAGTGCCTTCCAAGCCTACAACTGATAGCGGTAGGTAGATGATAGAAATACTTATAGAAAAATAGTGGAAGACTCTATAAATATTTGAGTATGTAAGATATTCTGTACTGATGAATGCCTGTTTATAAACATATTGCCTTCACTATTATGTGAAGGAAAAATGTAGAAGAAAAGAAGCATATAAAGTTACAAGATTTAAATTGTTAAGGTATTTTAAATGATTGTTTCAAACTTTTTTATTAAAACTTGCTGTTTCACCATTGCCTTCACAGTGGTCCATAAGTATTGACATTTATAATAATGTTGTTGTATGTTCAATGCTCAGGTATTTAAATGTTTTCTTTGGGATCCCTGGGTGGCGCAGCTGTTTGGCGCCTGCCTTTGGCCCAGGGCGCGATCCTGGAGACCCGGGATCGAATCCCACGTCGGGCTCCCGGTGCATGGAGCCTGCTTCTCCCTCTGCCTATGTCTCTGCCTCTCTCTCTCTCTCTCTCTCTCTCTCTGTGTGTGACTATAATAAATAAATTTAAAAAAAAAAAAAAAAATAAATGTTTTCTTTTATCCAGAAAGTAACAATTCTTTTTTCTTTGTTATTAGATAATACAATTTTAGAGTGTTGCAAGGCATAACACTTTTTGTCCTTAAATTCTTTCATACTATTCTGTGACAAAATTGAAGTTATAACATTATATAAGGCAAATACCAGCTCTTAAAAAAAGTGTTAACTAGTATAGACAATCGTGTATTTTCTTCTCACTGAAAATCATATACTATGTCCTTGGCAACATTTCAAAATTTAACTTCTCCATATGAAGATAAAAGTGCTCCTTCTTGTGGCTCCACTGAATCAAATTTCAGGAACAGAAAAAATATTATTGAAGATAATGGTTTGTAAATATTTACTTTTAGGACTTAATTCTTTCAAAGCAACATCAAAAAGGTATCTCAAGTCCATTTTCTCCTCACCTTTCTTCGTGCCTAAAAGGATAGCTGATATAAAACCTGATATTAATAATCTTGCTATGTCTAACATTAACAATCCTATTATGAATTAGCATGGCTCATTATGGCTAACACTTCAAATGGCTTTGCTGTAACACAATCAGCTGTGGTGCATGACTCAGAAATGCACTTACAAATAAAAATGGTTAAACCTGCAGATTGTAGAGAGTTCCCACTATGCTCAGCTGAAGACAAGGCTGAAAGTTTTAAACGCTGATCATATAAAAATACTTCAATTTACTTTGCATACTTAAAAGGCTATTCTTATAACTATGCTTCATAATTTTATAGTTTATAAAAGAAAAATTCTACTTTTCTAAACTCTCGATAAGTTTATAACAGTTTTCAAAACATTTGTATGTGATAGCTAACACCCTGAGTTATATTTGTAAAAGTTATTTAAGATATAATGAAAATAGGTTTAATCTGCTTAAGATAATATGCTCTATTTGAGAAAGTAAATTTCAATGCAGTTTTCTGAAATACCCATGACAATAATACATGTACCTATTTTAAATTTTGTGACAAATGAAAGATTTGAACAAGAACATTTTTATTTTCCTTGCTCCTTCTAATCTTGAAAATCATTTCAGATGATGGAGGCTTTCAGATTAACCAAGAAGAACTAAAACTTGAGGTATCCTCCAGCCTGATCATGTAGTTAAGTGGTTATAGTATCTCAACATGGTCACAAACTCTAAAGTTAGAAAATGAATTAATTCTAAAAATCTCCATATAACTGAACCTAGCTTAGAATATGAGTTCTTCGGGATCCCTGGGTGGCGCAGCGGTTTAGCGCCTGCCTTTGGCCCAGGGCGCGATCCTGGAGATCCGGGATCGAATCCCGCGTCGGGCTCCCGGTGCATGGAGCCTGCTTCTCCCTCTGCCTGTGTCTCTGCCTCTCTCTCTCTTTCTGTGTGACTATCATAAATAAATAAAAATTAAAAAAAAAAAAAAAATTTAAAAAAAAAAAAAAAAAAAAGAATATGAGTTCTTCTTCTTAGTGGCCTTTGTCACATCCTATTTGGCCTTAGAACTCAGGTTTTTTTTTGGGGGGGTGTTATCATTCAATTCAGAATTCTCCTCCTTATTTTCTTCCTGGCAGTAAACTGAACTCCTGGGGCAAGGATTAGGGGAGCACACTTAATATTGTTTTGTCATGGGGGAAGTGCCCTGGTGCAAGGGCCATTCTCATTGGCCTCTGCAGAAGTGTAATCCATCTTCTTGATCTTTAGCATTACCTTTTGTTTATGCTATACCTGCAGTTTTTTTCTCTAGGAAATGTGGTCAATCTCCTTACTGAATCACAAGGCCTCTTCTGGCCATATTTAATTCTTTTTTTTCTATATGCAGGCCAAATTTTACCTCTTTGGCACTTGCAATTCTACCCATGCATTCTTTTTTACCCTGATTCCCAGTATAAGATACATCTTTCAAGTCTCTCAGTGAGTTGGGGCTCAACAAATTCTTCTCTCAAAATGCCCCTTTTCTGCAAAGGAAAGCTATGATTTCAACAATTGTTTCTATTACAGACTTTAAAAATCATAATGTGAAGCTCAAAGCTGATAAATGACTTCTTAATTCTGAGTAGTGTCTGTCTTGACTCCAGCCTTCTAGGTTCTATTTCCTAAATGATCAGGAAAAGGTAACTAGTGCAGGAAGAAGTGGGAGGAAAAAAGCCTACATTAATATATCAAAATATTACTTCATGTGCAATCTATGGGCAAATTTTAGTTGCCCAATGTGAAGAAATTGATATCTACTTTTAAGCCATATATTAACAGTGGTGATTTCCATTGTCAAAGCAGCCATCATGGACACTGTCATGGCTAATATAAATGATCTATATGTTATCTGTTAGGCCATGTTCTTCCAGTCAATTGATTAATCATGCTATTTTCCAAAGCACTGCAGATGGGAAATAGCAATACTAATAACATACTAAGCCACTATGCTGTGTCCTATTTGGCAATTTGTATACATTAATTCATTTACAGAATAATAAATGGCTTAAAGTATATATTATTATCCTTGATTTACAGATGGGGAAACTGAGGCTTAGTAACTCGCTTAAGATCTTATCACACAGGTCATCAGGGACAGAGTTGAAATTCATTGCCCTGTTTTTTTAGTTACATAAAATACCCTGCAAGAAATAATTCCAAGGTAAGCCTCAATTTTACTATGAATAAATACTTATTTGTATATTTAATCAATCCTTTTAAGAGATTACAAAGCATAAGATGAATTAAACTAAAGAGAGAAATCTTATAGTTAAAAAGAGTTCCAGGGGTGCCTGGGTAGCTCAGTTGGTTAAGTATCTGACTCTTGGTCTCAGCTCAGGTCATGATCTTGAGGTTGTAGGATTGAGCCCTGGGTGGGGCTCCACAGTCAGTGCAGAGTCTGCTTGGGATTCTCTGTCTCTCCCTCTCCCTCTACCCCTTCCCTTTCTTCCTCTCTCTCTCTCTCTCTCTCTCAAAAATAATCTTTCTTTAAAAAGGGGGGTTCTACACTGGTGAACAGAGTCCTAACAAGTGAAAAGCTGACAAGCTGAAAAATCAATAACTCCATTTGGATCCCTAAGAGAGATAAAGACACAGGGAAAACCACTGTTTATGAAATCAGGGAGACAGGTGAGCAAATATAGGGAGTCACAAGACCGGAGCAGAGACTCACAAACACTATAGGAAACAGGTCAGGACAGGAAAACCTAACTGCAATTGATACAGTTCTGAAGTCTTGGTATGGACAACTCTGTGTGACAAACTTTAGGGAAACCCAGGAAGAGAGGTCCCCACAATATTGTGAGATTTACCTCCAGATAAGAATTACATCTTACTTATCCTCAGAAACCATGCAAGCAAGAAGAAAGTGATGTGAAATATTTAAAGTGTTGAGAGAAAAAACAAAACAAAACTCACCAACCTAGAATTCTGTACCCTATGAAATTATCCTAGAAGTGAAGGAGAAGAAAAGACTTTCTCAAACAAATTGAGGGTATTTGTTGCCAGTAGACCTGCCTTACAGGAAATGTTAAAGAAGTTCTCTAGAGAAAAAAATATTATGTCAGAAACTTAAACCTACATGAAGTAAGGAAAAGCATCAAGGAATAAGTGAAGGTATAAGAAAAACTTTTGTTTTTCTTATACTTAGTATTTTGAACAAACTGTTTCCTGTTAGATTAAGTATATTAGCAACCAAGTATTCAAATATACATGTAATTTATGTATATGCAAATATTTATTAATACTTTTATATTTAAAATGAATGATAGCAATGACACAAGGTATAGGAGGAAAGAAGATTATTTTGTTATAAGGTATTTATACTACAAGTGAAATAGTATAGTGTTATTTGAAAGTGGACTTGGATTTGTTGTAATGTATATTACAAACTCAAGAGCAACCACTAAAAAAAAATTAAAAAGAAGTATGACATTCTCCAAGAAGAGAAAATGAAATCATATAAAATGCTTGATTAAAACCACAAAAGGCAGAAAAAGAATGAGAGACAAAAATTAGGAACCAAAAACAAGAGCAACAAACAGAAAATATTAACAAATAGGGGAGGTATGAATCCAACTATATCAATTATCACTATGAATGTCGATGTAAATGCAGAAATCAAAGAGATTATCAGAGTGGATCAAAAAGCAAATTATATATCTATATGAAACCACTTTAAGTATAAAGACACATACAGATGTAAAGTAAATGGATAGAGAAATATACCATGCTGACAGTAAAAAAACAGCAGTAGCTATATTAATTTCATAACTCAGCAGACTTCAGTATTAGGAAAGTTATCAGAGAAAGAAGGACATTGTGTAGTAATAAAGGGGCCTCGAAAATGATGCAACAATCCTTAATGTGGATGCATCTAACAACAGAGCATCAAACTATGTAAGGCAAAAACTGATAGAACTGCCAAGGAAAAATAGATAACTCCACTATCATAGTCACAGACTTCAACATCACTTTATCAGAAATGGACAGATTCATCAGACAAATTCAGTAAGGACCCAGATGAATTCAACAACATCATCAATCAACTAGATACAACTCACACCTATGCATTACTTCATCCAACAACAGCAGAATACACATATTTCTCACAACATTCACTAAAATATTCTGAGCCATAAAACATACTTTAACAAATTTAAAAGAATAGAAATTGGGACATCTGAGTGGCTCAGTCTGTTTAGCGTCTGCCTTCAGCTCAGGTTAAGATCTCAGGGTCCTGCAATCAAGCCTGAGTCAAGCTCTCTGCTCAGCAGGGAGTCTGCTTCTCCCCTTCCCTCTGTGCACTCTCTCTGTCATGTACATGTGTGTACTCTCTCTCTCAAATAATAAAATCTTTTTAAAAAGAATAGAAATAATAAAATATCTGCTCTCAGACCGCAGTGGAATCAAACTAGAAATCAACAACAAAAAATAACTGGAAAAAATCTCCAAATAGGTAGAGATTAAACTACATACTTCTAAATAAATAGGTCAAAGAGGGATCCCTGGGTGGCGCAGCGGTTTGGCGCCTGCCTTTGGCCCAGGGCGCGATCCTGGAGACACGGGATCGAATCCCACATCGGGCTCCCGGTGCATGGAGCCTGCTTCTCCCTCTGCCTGTGTCTCTGCCTCTCTCTCTCTCTCTCTCTCTCTCTCTCTCTGTGACTATCATAAATAAATAAAAATTTAAAAAAAAAATAAAAAAATAAATAGGTCAAAGATCTAAAGAAATTTTAAAATATTTTGAACTGAGTGAAAAGGAAAGCACAATTTATCTAAATTTGTGGAATGCAGTAAAAGCAGTGCTTAGATGAAAATTTGTGACACTGAATGCATATATTAGAAAAGAAGAAAGACCTAAAACTAACCATCTAAATTTCCACATTAGGAAACTAGAAAAAAAGAGTAAAATATTTCTAAAGTAAGTAGAAGAAAATAAATAATAAGAATTAGAGCAGTAATCAATGAAATTGAAAGCAGGAAATCAGTAGAGGAAATAGATGAAACCAAAAGAAATTTACTGATTTCTTTGAAGAAATCAGTAAATTCACTGAACATCTAGCTAGATTAACTAAGACAAAAAGGACAAGACACAAATTTCTGATATCAAAAATGAAAGGGTAATCATTATAGATCTCATGGAAATTAAAAGGATAATAAAGGAATACTATGAACAACTCTATGCCCACAAATCTGATACCCTAGATGAAATGGACTAATTCCTTGAATGATACAGCTGCCAAAACACACAAGATGAAACAGATTATCCGATATAGGCCTATAATATATAGGCCTATGTTTATTTAAGGAATTGAATCAATAATTCATCACGTTCCAAAACAGAAAGTACTAAGCCCAGTGGGTTCACTGGTAAATTCTACCAAACATTTAAAAGCTACACCTATTCTCTATAATATTTTTCAGAGGATAGAAGCAAAGGGAATTCTTTCTAACTCATTCTATGAAGCCAGAATTACCCTAATACTAAAACCAGAAAATACATTACAAAAAAAAAGAAAATGACAGATCAATACATCTCATGAACATAAATGCAAAAATCCTCAACAAAATATGAGCAAACCAAATCCAAAAATGTATGAAAGAAATTATATGTCATAACTAATTAGGATTTGTCATAGGAATACAGTGTTGGCTCAAAACATCCAAAAAATAAATTAACACAAACCACATCAACAGATTTTAAAAAGTAAAATCATGTGATCATATCAATAGATGCATAAAAATCATTTGACAAAATTCAAGTCCTACTTATGATAAAAACACTAATAAACTAAGAATATGGGAGAACTTTCTTAACTTGATAAAGACTAACCACAAAAAAAAAAAAAAAAAAAAAAAACTAAAGCTAACATCATACTTAATGGTAAGAAGAAACTCAAAGCTTTCCCACTAAGGTCAGATACAAAGCAGGGATGCTCTCTCTCACCATTCCTTTTCAACATCATAAGTCTTTGCTAATGCAATAAGGCAAGAAAAAGAGATAAAATGTATACAGATTGGGAGGGAAGATATAAAACTGTTCACAGATGACATGATCATCTAGGTATAAAATCCAAAATAATTGGGGAAAAAGTCTCTCTGGAACCAATAATCAATTATAGCTAAGTTGCAGGACAATATAAAAAAGTCAATGCTTTCTTACATACCAATGAACAGGTGGAATATGAAATTTAAAACACAGTACCATTTACATTAGACCCCCACCCTGAAAATGAAATACTTAGGTACAAATCTAGCAAAATATATGCAAAATCTATATAAGAAAAACTACAAAACTCTGATGAAGGTAATCAAAAAAGAGCTACATAAATAGAGATATATTCCATGTTCATTGGTAGGAAGATTCAATATAGCCAACGTGTCAATTCTTCCCAAGCTGATCTATATTTCAATGCAATCCCAATCCAATTCCCAGCAAGTTACCTTGTGGCTATTGACAAACTGATTATAAAGTTTATAGAGAGAAGCCAAAGACCAAAGACTAGCCAACCCAATGTGGAAGAGAACAAAGCTGGAGGACTGACACTATCTGATGTCAAGATGTACTATGGGGCAGCCCCGGTGGCGCAGCGGTTTAGTGCCACCTGCAGCCCAGGGCATGATCCTGGAGACCCTGGATCGAGTCCCACGTCAGGCTCTCTGCATGGAGCCTGCTTCTACCTCTGCCTGTGTCTCTGCCTCTCATTCTCTCTCTGTGTCTCTATGAATAAATAAATACAAAATCTTAAAAAAAAAAAAAGATGTACTATGAAGTTGTAGTAATCAAGATAGTGTGGTACTGGTGAAATGATAGGTCAATGTAACAGAATAAAGAGCCCAGAAATAGACCCACATAAATATATCAACTGACCTTTGACAAAGGAGCAAAGGTAATAGAATTGAGTAAAGATAGTTCCATCAACAAATGGTGCTGAAACAACTGGACATCCACATGCAAAACAATGACAAAACAGACCTTACACCTTTCACAAAAACTGATTCAAAGTAGATCATAGACCTAAACTTAAAATGCAAAACTATAAACTCCTAGAAGCTAACAGGAGAAAATCCAGATAACCTTGCGTATGGTGTATCTTTTTAGATACAACACCAAAGGCACAGTCCATGGCATAAATAATTGACAAACTGGACTTCATTAAAATTAAAAACATCTGTCCTATAAAAGACACTATCACAAGAGAATGATAAGATAAGCTGCAGACTGGGAGAAATACTTGCAAAAGATCCATCTGATAGGAGATCCTTGGGTGGCTCAGCGGTTTAGCTCCTGCCTTTGACTCAGGGCGTGATCCTAGAGTCCCGGGATTGAGTCCCATATCAGGCTCTCTGCATGGAGCCTGCTTCTCCCTCTGCCTGTGTCTCTGCCTCTCTCTGCCTTCTTTCATGAGTAAATAAATAAAATCTAAAAAAATCCATCTGATAAAGGACTGTTATTCAAAATAAAGAACTCTTAAAACTCACCAACGAGAAAATAAACAACTAGATTTTATTTATTTATTTATTTATTTTTTATTGGTGTTCAATTTACCAACATACAGAAAAACACCCAGTGCTCATCCCGTCAAGTGTCCACCTCAGTGCCCGTCACCCATTCCCCTCCAACACCCGCCCTCCTCCCCTTCCACCACCCCTAGTTCGTTTCCCCGAGTTAGGAGTCTTTATGTTCTGTCTCCCTTCCTGATATTTCCCAACATTTCTTTTCCCTTCCTTTATATTCCCTTTCACTATTATTCATATTCCCCAAATGAATGAGAACATACACTGTTTGTCCTTCTCCGATTGACTTATTTCACTCAGCATAATACCCTCCAGTTCCATCCACGTTGAAGCAAATGGTGGGTATTTGTCATTTCTAATTGCTGAGTAATATTCCATTGTATACATAAACCACATCTTCTTTATCCATTCATCTTTCGATGGACACCGAGGCTCCTTCCACAAACAACTAGATTTTAAAAATCGGTCAAAGACCCTAACAGACACCTCACCAAAGAAGATAGGCTGATGGCAAATAGCATATGGAAAGGTTTTCCACCATTACATGTCACCAGGGAAATTTAAATTAAACAATAATGAGATACTACTACACACTTACTAGGATGGCCAAAGTCAGAAACACTGATAACACCAAATGCTAATGAGGTTGTGGAGCAATAGGAACCCTCATTCACTGCTGGTAGATATGCAAAAATTGTGCAGCTATTTTGGAAGATAGTTTGATGATTTCTTATAAAACTAAACATACTTTTACCATACAATCCAGCAAATGTGCTCATTGATATTAATCCAAAGGAGTCAAAAAACTAATATCCACACAAAAACACAGATGTTTATAGCAGCTTTATCGATAATTGTCGAAGTTCAGAAGCAACCAAAATATCCTTCAATAGGTGAGTGGCTATATAAGCTGTGGTACTTCCAGACAATGGAATATTCAGTGCTAAAAAGAAATTAGTTATCAAGATATGGAAAGACATGGAGGAACCTTAAATGAATGTTACTAAGTGAAAGACGGCAATCTGACAAGGCGGCAATACTGCAGGATTCCAGCTATATGATACTCTGTAAAAGGTAAAGCTATGGAGACAGTAAAAAGATCAGAGATTGCTAGGGTTGGGAGGAAGGTTGGGGAGAGATGCACTGGCAGAGAACAGAGGAGTTTTAGGGCAACAAAAATACTCTGTATGATATTATAATGATGGATATATGTCATTGTACATTTATCCAAGTCCATAGGTAGTAAAACACCAAGAGTGAACCCTATGGTAAACGATGGACTTTGGGTAATTATGACATGAAGGTATCATTCTGGTGAGTGAAATTGATAATGAGGGAGACTATGCATGTGTATGGACAAGGAGATTATGAGAAATCTCTGTACTTTCCTCTCAATTTTGAAGTAAACCTAAAACTTCTCTAAAAAAAAAAGTTGTTTTTTTTTTTTTAAACATTCGAATGCATAGTTAACATTACCAGGACGGTCAGTATCAGTAAACATTTTGGCTAAGGAAAATGGAATCCTGCTTATAAATATTACTTTGGAAACTTTTAAAGTTCACACAGGTGATTTCAATGAAAATCCTAAATTCCTACATCACTTAATATTGAATATGGAATCCATTGTTCATATAAAAATCATTAAGAGGGCACGTGGGTAGCTCTGTCAGTTAAGGGTCTGCCTTCAGCTCAGGTCATGATCCCAGGGCACTAGGATCTAGCCCCATGTCATGCTCCTTGCTCAGCTGAGAGCCTGCTTCTCATTCTCCCGCTGCTGCTCCCCCTGCTTATGCTCTCTTTTTCTCTCTGTCAAGTAAATAAATAAAATGTTTTTTAAAAAATCATTAAGGTCTATATTAATGCTATGGATATTTGGAACTATTTTTTGGCAGGAGGAGTCAGTAGATTCAGAAGAACTTACAGTTTTGCAACTATTTGATTTGTGGCTTATATTTCCAATATTATAAATATTTTATTTTTCATTAAGCTAATGATTACTAAAGCTAATGATCAGGAGCTAAAAATTATATGCCTGTCAAAAATAACCTAAGCTATATTTGTTTATTTGAATTTATAATGTATTTCTAAGGAAATGTTTTTTTTTTCTTTTCTGATAAATTTGGCAGTGTGAGTAATGGGTTTTCTATGTCACATTAGTTATCATATAACTTTCTCCTGAATGTTACTGAACTATGACCAAAGCTAAGAAAAATAAATTGAAAAAGATACTAAGAGCAGGACAGCTTTATTTAATACATAGCGAAGAATGGGATGCTCCAAATAGCTTTTTCTCTTCTATAATTTTCCATTTAAATTATGGCTTTGGGAACTAAATCTTTAGAAAAATAAAAATAGTACATGATTTGGTAATAACAGAGCTATTTACATAATCTAGTAAAGATAGACATGAACTAATGTAACTTGAATCTCTTAATTAATGAAATGATATATTCCAAGAGCAAAATCAAGAGTTCATGCAGTAAATAGTTTTAAAAGTCTACCCAAAAAGCTTTCTGGCATAACAATCATGTCAAAATTGGAATAAAACACATAAATTACACATGTTTTCCAGTATTGCTCAGTCCACACAGCACAAGGTAATTTAGAGACAGTAATAATACACTGACAATCTAAGAACACATTCAAATAATTTTGTCAAAAATGTTTAGGTCAAGACATATCATCCACCTCATCTATTATTTATTACTCTCTCTGACATTATTTGACACAGTAAGACAAATGTAACCCCTGTGCTTGTATTGAAGAAGCTTCAACAAGGTGTTCTTTAGACTATGCCCCCTTGAGTCTACAGCGCTTCTTTGTATATATGACATGGCCAAAAAAATAGCACACCTGCAATCTGCATGAGTTGTTTTGTCTTCAGTGACTAATGTTAAATAGAATTAGTTATGTGCAGTGATTCAGCCAGATGTCATCACGTCTACTTGGCTGAAAATATCACATAGTTTTCTCTTCATCCGGCTTTTCCAGAGAGTCTGTGTAGAGACATCCTCAAGTGTCTGTCATTCTTTAGAGTAAGATCTCTTTAGGGACACTTCCCCCCCTTCAATGTAACACTAACTTTGCTGGGCTGTTAGATAATGTTGATAATATTTTAATTTGTGGTTTATACAGATTTCTATAAAGCACTCACTTTTCCAGAAAGATCCAATCTTTTTCTAATCTTTCAGTAATTTGGATTATTCATCTTCTAAGCCTTTCAGTTTCAACCTGTCAATGTAATTTACCCCTGTACAGTTTTCTAAAACTAGTGTAATTCTCTCATTTCTCTTAAATTTCTTCCCATTAAAAATGCCATGTCCTCATTCAGAGCTCACCTGTTTCAGTCTCTGCAGGGCTATAGCTAGCTGTATCATCTTCAGGCTCCAGTTCTCATTTTTTGTTGTAACTTCAAAGTTTAATCTATGATCTAAAGTTAGATCCTGAACATTGAAAACAATTTCTTCATTTATAACTGCTTATGCAAGAGAATCTATCTTTACTTTGAGATGCCTCACAGAGATCAGCTTTCTCAAAACATAGTGTAGTGGACATAGGTCAGATCCTCTCAGATATTTTTTTTTATCCTTTTTGAGCACCCCTTGCCTAACTGAGGCATGCTTTTGCCTCCAATAGCTCTCACCTAAGACTTCCTGTGGGAGGTTTGCTTCCCTCAAAAAGACTTTACCTGATATTGCAGCCTTGCTTGACTTCTTTCTCCTTACCAGTCTTGCTTCCCATACCAATTTCACCTGGGAGGGCTTCAGTAATAAATCACTTGCTCAGAGTCTGCTTCTGGGAATCCCAAAGTAAGTCCCCTTGTAAAAATAATCACACACTGAAATCTATTTTCAAGAGATGACAATTACTTTACTCTTGCTGCCCATTCCAGATCAATTTTAGTCCCAGTAACAGCAGCAGCAGAGAAAAAAAGATGGGGGGTGGGGGAGGGGAGAAACTTAGGCCTTTGAAATTTAATCACTGTCTCAGGATAATTTTAACATTATTTATTTGCTTAAATTTAAAAAGCAAGCCAAAAGGCACAAACTTTATCCCACATATTTAATGCAAATATAAAAATACACTATTAGCCTTCAAATATAGGAAATCAATCACTATTTTGCATTTATCTTTTATGATGTTAGTATTCTTAGGAACTACCATGTTGCTGCATATAATAATTTATTAAATAAATCTTGGGACCCCTGGGTGGCTCAGTGGTTAAGCGTCTGTCTTTGGCTCAGGGTGTGATCCCAGGATTCTGGGATTGAGTCCTGCATTGGGCTTCCTGTGAGGAGCCTGCTTCTCCCTCTGCCTATGTCTCTGCCTCTCTCTGTGTATCTCTCATGAATAAATAAAATCTTAAAAAATATTTATTAAATAAATCTTGATTCTAAAGTGCCAATTTAAATGTTTAAGATATTTCTTCAACTGTGTTAAGATCACATCACTTTATACGGATTTATTAGAAGACTCATTCAACCAGACAAAACAGATGATATTTAGGGAAAACATCTTTGTTGCTCTCATCCCAAGCAGATGACAAGATACGGATAGGAATAAATCATGTGTGCTCATTCACATGACCCTATGTCTTTATATAATCATTCTGATTCTTCCAAGTCTTTCTTTACCATCTTTTCAATTTTTTAAAATGAGCAGTTCTAGCTTCTAATCATTCATTATTCTATCTATAGCTTAAGAACACTAGAATAACAGTCTATTCTGATCAAGAGTATTTAACTCATTGGGGTGCCTGGGTGGCTCAGTTGGTTAAGCATCCAACTCATGATTTCTACTCAGGTCATGATCTCAGGGTTATGTGATGGAGACCTGGGTTAAGCTTTGCACTGGGGGTGGGCCTGCTTAAAATTCTCTCTCTCTCCCTCTGCTCCCATCTCCCTCTTTCCCTCTTAAAAAAAAAAAAGAGTAACTCAGAAAACCACATGGAAATATGGATCTACAAGACAGAACTTACAAATATGAAAGAGCAACTGTTATCGTGGTTTTTAAATTTTATAATAACTTTGAGAGTATTCATTGATAATATAATATCTTTGTGGTATTTTTTACCATAGCAACATTTAAAATACAAAATTAATAATTCTCAAAACAATTATTGCTATTGTGAAAATTATTTTATCCTAAGCTAAATATAACCCTTTTTTAAAATCTGAATCTCAAAATACCTTGAAGTTAATGTTCCTGGTCCTCAAAACTTGTAACTAATATATGAATAATTTAAAACTGCTAAATGAAAAAAAAAAAATAAAACTGCTAAATGTCATACACTTAGGGAAGCGGAGTCCAGTAATAGTAAGCAAAAGTTGATTATAGACTTTCATTTTTGTGATGTAGTCTGAAAAAAGAAGCTAACTAGTATGGGTTATAGCTCAAAACACTGAACTGATGGCAAAGAAAAAATGTTCAAGTTCTATCTTTTCTGTGTTATGTACCTGCAAAAATAAATATGACATGATTATTTCCATCCAGGGCATCAATTCAGTTGGCAAGAGAGACACATATATAATAGGATCAAATACAATATAAAACATAGTGTAACAGAACAATAAGCCAAACCTTGTGGAAACACAAAATAAGGAGCATTTAATTCTAAATGGAGGCAGAGGGCTTAAAAGAAGAGGTTATACTTGAGATGAGCTGCAAACATTTTAAGTTCTTGTGATTGTTTCCATGCATCAGACCCTGAACGTTTCTACTTTATTCCTATTTGCATTTCTACAAGCTAGCAGATGCCTGGCACACATAAGAGGTATTTTGATGTACATTGAATGTATTAGTGAATAAGATGATCAACTATTATTCTTGTTATCAATATCTCCCAACATTCCTATTTTAAGTCTCTCTTTGCTCTAGTCTTTTTTTTTTTTAGATTTTATTTATTTATTCATGAGATAGAGAGAGAGAGAGAGAGAGAGAGAGAGAGAGAGAGGCAGAGACACAGGCAGAGGGAGAAGCAGGCTCCATGCAGGGACCCCAATGTGGGACTCAATTCCAGGTCTCCAGGATCAGGCCCTAGGCTGAAGGCGGCACTAAACCGCTAAGCCACCGGGGCTGCCCTCCTTGCTCTAGTCTTACTGTTACTGCTATTGCTTCACTTATCTTTGAGTAAACACTGAGCATGTAATATTGCTTCTTGAAAAAAGAAAAGCTTTCCATGGACACAAAATCCATTTCATCACTGAATAGTAAACATGTAAATATCTGTCCTGACCTGCTTGTTCATTCTCATTTTTTCCTGTTCAACCTAACAATCCTATACTATAGCCAAAACAAAATTCTAACTCTTCTGTAAGCATGTATTTTCATATACTTTTCTCTCTGCCTTAAAGTTCTCACTCCTATATTCAGGATTCAGCTCCAACTCAGCCTTCAGCCTCACTTTCTCTGTAATGCTATAGCTTAGAAGTACTAAAAAATCTACATCATGATTTCTGAATCAAAATAAAATATTGGCTTACAACTTAGAGAACTTAGGCAGAGTTCCTTGTTTAAAATAGTTTAAAATAATTTTAGACTTCTAAATAGTTTAAAATATTTAAAATATTTATTATGAACAGTCTCTCATGGAATTATTTGGATGATACCAAATAACAGATCATTCATTTATCATTTATAAAAGAACATAATAATTAGTTGTTCCATGACTATTCCAAAACCTACTTTCATGATTTTAAATCAAAGTGTGAATATTTATAAAGACCAAAACTTTTTTTAAAATGCTTTTCTAGAAAATGAAATATTTTAAGGTTAGTTCTAATGAAAGTAAACATACTTAACAAGCCACAAGAAATATGTTTTTGTCTTCCTCAATTATAAATACTTTGTACAGTGCTTTTTAAAGTGTTTTATATACTGAAAAATTAGGTAGAATGTTTTACCCTTTAAAAAAGAAAGCTATAATAAGCTTTATGAAAATACAACTCAATAAATGAGACTATAGTATGGGAATAGAAAGAAAAAGGTATTAAAACTGGAAATCAGAACATTTCTCTTAATAGAATGTTGTATATTAATCATAAATTTAATGCATATTTAGGATAATTTGGGGAAATTCACTTTGTTTTTATTGTTTCCATATGGGTTATGCATAATTACAAGGTTTAACTATAATTTTAATATAATTTTCCCAATGACACACTTTATATCTTTCCTAATTACATTTGTAGCAAAATCATTTTCAGGAAACCAACTTCCTATGTCTATTATATTACTCTTTATACCACTGAATATTGCCTCTCTTTTAAACACTTTCAAAAATTCTTTACTTTTTTCTCTTAGAATTACAATATTCCATTAGCTTATGGCACAGGGGTTTTGAGCACTTTTCAGAGTTTTGGCATCAGAGGTATCCTTAACCATGCTTATTAAGGTCTTACAGAGTGCTAATTTTTTCATACTAAGGGAGTTTTGAGCTTTCATTAGGATGTTTCCCAGATGCTTTAATTTTCAGATACAGTTTCGTACAATTATGGCTGCTTTAGCCAGGGTTATTTGAAAAATAATATACATAGAGAAATGGAAAAGCACCAAGTAGCTGATAAGCAACCATAGTAACATGATTTAACATCCCATGTACCAAAGGGAAAATGTGTATTCTGTGATATTAACTATTGTAATTGCTAATACATCATGATTTCAACAAATAAGTTTGATATTGTCCCAAGTACTTGAAATCATAAACATTCTTTGAATCTGAATTAAAATGTAGCACTATTTAAAAATGGTGGGCAGTAGGGAAGAGTGAACAAAAAAATGAAAGGCCAAAAAAAAAATGAAAGGCCAAATATACCTTAATAAATACTGGAAAAAAGTATTTATTAATATGCATATTACCAAGAGTATGAATTCATTGACTGAGTTAAGAGAAAATATAAATTACAAAACATCATGAACAATATATTCTAATTACATTTTTTAAAAAGTGACTATTAGTTGTGTTTCAAGAAGCTAGGAATAGTTTGCCCATGTCCAGCCCAAGTACTGTTTCTCTGGGCTAAATATCCCCAGTTCTTTTTAATAACTCAAATGACATAAGTTCAAGTCCCTTCACCATCTTAGTCATACTTCTCTGGTTACACTCTCCCTCTATATTGTCCTGTGAAAGGGGCAGACCAGAATTTGATACTTAAGGCATAGTCTAATCAGCTATTGTAGAAGCCTATTTCATGCTATATTTGAGACACCATTTTCTAATAATGCAACCTAAGATTACAAGGGCAACTTGAGTTTTCATTGTTCCTAGGTTTTCCAGTGGGCAGGGGTAGGAGACATCAGTATTTTTGGACAAAAAAAAATCATGAGTTCATACTGTATTTCTTTTAAAGATTTTATTTATTTATTCATGAGAGACAGAGAGAGAGAGAGAGGCAGAGACACAGGCAGAGGGAGAAGCAGGCCCCATGCAGGGAGCCCAATGTGGGACTCAATCCTGGGTCTCCAGGATCATGCCCTGAGCCAAAGGCAGACACTTAACTGCTGAGCCATCTAGTCATCCCTATACTGTATTCTTAACTCAAAGATTACATGTAGTTTTACTTAAAACACTTTGAATTTCATAGGTATATTTTTTCCCTGATGCTGAAAATCTTAGTAGCTAAATCACAATGAGTATTTATTGTTTCAAAATAACAATGATTATGTTATTTTTAACAAAATTATTTCAGATCAATTCTTTTATGTAGAGTCTAATTTCTTTTTTATAGCTTCATAGCTTTCCATTCTAAAGGATATCCATAATTTACTCAATTCTTTTTTTTACCCTCCCATCTCCATATAGCTTATTCAACTCTTAATGAACATTTGAATTGTTTCTAATCTTTTGCTTCTAAAAACAGTACTGTAATGAATGCCTCCTTGTGAAAATGTCATTTTTTAAAATGATTTTAGTTATTTATTTTAGAGAGAGAGAATATGAGTGGAGGGAAGGGCAGAGAGGAATAGAGAGAATCTCAAGCAGACTCCCCACTGAGTGTGGAGCCCAACACTGTGCTCAATCCCAGGACCCAATCCCAGGACCCCAAGATCCCATGACTTGAAGTGAAATTGGATGCTCCATGCTCAACCAACAGAGCCATCCAGGTACCCCTGTCATTTTTTTTTAAGAGAGAGATATGGAGGGGGGTGGTTGCAGAGGGAGAAGGAAAGAGAGAACCTTAGCCAGGCTCCACACCCAGCATAAAAGGCGATGTGGAGTTGGATCTCACAACCCTGAGATCATGATCTGAACTGAAATCAAGTGTCAGACACTTAACTGACTGAGCTATCCAGGCTCCCTGAAAATGTCATTTTCTATTTTAGCCAGTATATCTTTGGAATAGACTCCTATTCCTAGAAATAGAATTGCTAAGCTTAATTTTATATATAATTTATATATGTGTATATGTTTAAAGTATATACATAATTTTGCTTGATATTACCAGATTTTTCTCTGTGGTATTGAATCATTTTGTATTCTCACCAACAACAACATACGAGAATGCTTGCTTCTCCAAAATCTTGCCATCAGAGTACATTATCAAGCTTTTGGACTTTTGCCCACATGATAGGAGAGTGAACTTTTGTATAAATGCATTTTAATTGACATTTCCCTAATAATTGAATTTGTTCATCTTTCATACATTTAAAGGCCATAAGCATTTCTTTTTCTATGAATTCCTTTTATGTCCCCCTCCCCTTTCTTTTACAGATTTTATTTTTTTTATTCATGAGACACACACACACACACACACACACACACACACACACACACAGAGGCAGAGACACAGGCAGAGGGAGAAGTAGGTTCCACGCGGGGAGCTTGACGTAGGACTCGATCCGGGGTCTCCAGGATCACGCCCTGGGCTGAAGGTGGCGCTAAACCGCTGAGCCACCCGGGCTGCCCTCTGTTTACCGTTTTAAAAAAATTGAGTTGATGTTTTTCCTTCTCAATTTTTTTGGACCTCATATAAGCAATAATAAATCTTTGTGGTTGTTGTTTATTGTGGTAGAAAATATATATAACATAAAACTTATCATTTTAACAATTTTTATGAGTACAGTTCAGTAGCATTAAGTACATTCACATTGCTGTATTGTTATCACCCACTCTCAGTCCCAGCCACATCCAGAACTTTTTCATCTTCTCAAACTGAAATTCTGTAGTAATTAAATGGTAACTCTCCATTCCTCCTCCTCCTAGTCCCTGGCAACTACTATTCTGTCTCCATGAATTTGACTACCCTAGGGACCTCATGTAAGTGGAATTGTATGCCATTTGTCCTTTTGCGTCAGGCTTAATTCACTTAGAATAGGGTCATGTTTATCCATGTTGTAGCATGTTGTAGCATGTGTCAGGATTCCTTCCTTTTAAGCTGAATAATATTCCATTGTGTGTGTGTATATATGTACATATATGTGTGTGTATATGTGTGTGTGTATATATATATATATACATATATACTATATTTTGTTTACTCAGTCATCCCTTCATAGACATTTGAGTTTTTTCTACCATTTTGCTATTTATGAGTAATGCTGCTATGAACATTCATGTACAAATGTCTGTTTGAGTCCCTCCTCTTAATTCTTTTTGAGTATATACCTAAAAGTGGAACTGCTGGATCATATGGTAATTCTGTTTAGTTTTTTTGAAAAACCACCCTACTTTTCTACATACCATTTTATATTCCCACCAGAGTGGTATACAAGGTTTTTCAACTTTTCAACATCTTCCAGCACTTATTTTATAATAGCCATCCTTATGAATATAAAATGGTATCTCATTTGGGTTTTATCTGCATTCCCCTAATGTTTAGTGATGTAGAGCATTTTTCATGTGCTTATTGGCCATTTGTATATCTTCTTTGGAGAAATGTTAAAGTCCTTTGTCCATTTTTCAATTTAGTTGTTTTTGTTGGTGGTGGTGAGTTGTCGTTCTTTATATATTCTAGATTATTAATCCTTTATCAGATATATAGTTCAAAAATGTTTTCTCCCACTCCATGAATTGATTTTCACTCTGTCCTTTGATGTGCAGAATTAATTTTGATAAAATCCAATTTATCTATTTTTTTTTTTTGCCTCGGCTTTTGGTTTCTTATCCATGAAATCCTTGCCAAATCTGATGTCATGAAGATTTTCCTCTATGTTTTTTCTAAAAGTTTTATTGTTTTGGTTCTTACAGTTAGGTCTTTGATCCATTTCTCTCAATTATTGTATTTGATGGAAGGTAAAGGTCCAACTTCATTCTTTTGCATGGGAATATCCAGTTTCCAGCCCTCTTTGTTGAAAAAATTCTCCTCTCTCCATAGAATGATCTTCACACACTTGTCAGAAATCATTTGGCCATATATATGAAGGTTTGTTTCTGGGTTCTGTATTCCATTTCATTTGTCAGTATGTCTGTCTTGATGTCAGAATAATCTTTTGTTTGTGATGCAAGTAGCAAATATTTATTTCAGTTTGTCATTAATCTTTTTACTTTGTTTAGGGTACTTATTTTTTGCCACGCAAAAGTTGTTTAATTTTGTATGTAAAGTTATCAATATTTTTCTTTATTGCTTCTGTATTTCATGTCATAGGAAACTTTTCCCTGTGCTTAACTTATAAAGGAATGTGCCATGTTTTTTCCTAGTATATGAACAACACTATAAAGTTCAGAGAAAAAGAGTTGAGCCCTTTCAGCAGAAACATGATAATAAATTGATAAAAGACTACACGAGGACTGCTGGTCAAGTTAGAATGTGATCTTTTGTTTAATAGGAATGGCGATAACCCTACTGCTGCTGAGGATAATAATGATAATAGCTAGCTGTCAAGTGACTTTATAATCTGTACAAGGAACTGTACAGGTAAGTATAAACAGTCTTTGTACACAGTAAGTAGAAAGAAGGAAGGAAAACTCAATTGTGAAGAGCTTTAACTTCGAAGTTATATAAACCTGAGTTCTAATACATGTTTTACTAGTTTAGTTCCATACTATCACTTACTGGTGGTGTGACTGGGCAAATCTCTTACATCATTAGGTCTCAGTTTTAAATCTGTAGAGTGGGAATAATAATAGGATTTACATCATGGACTTATAGAGTTAAATAAGATAATGTATATAAAGTCTTTAGACATTAAAATTAAGTATTTGCTATATATTAACTACTATTAATAAAATTAGTACTAATTATTTTATAAATTTCTCAATTTGTGAATAAAATAACTGAAGCAATGAGAAATTAGGTAAAGTCATATAACTAATAAGTGTCAGAATTGGTATTTAAACCCAACCTCAGATCTGTTTTTAATCCAAAGTTCTTATCCCTCCATTATATCAGTTGAAAGTCATTTTTACATGAATGTCGACTTTTAGAAAAAGCCTATAATAGATGGACTTGGTTATTAAGGGAATTCTCTTCTGATTAGACACAACGGCAATTACCCAAGAAACTTAGTGTACAGAAGCATTATGCATGACTCCATGATCTTCGCCTCTTTTTCCACAAATGGAAGTAATCAAAATTTTAAAGCTGAGAAGTCAGAGAAAGATAAGGACTGAAAAGGTGTGACTAGATTGAGTAATTAAGATCTTAGGTTGATTTCTGAGGCAGAAATCACAGTGTAGTGGAGTGAGTTTATTTGGTAGGCTGGTCCAGTGGCTAAGATTAGACAAGCTTTCTGGGGCATAGTAGGGAGTTAGGAGAAACCCCAGCAGGGAGGCAGAAGATGGATGGTGTGAAACATTTACTGCCTATGACTCATATTTCCATAAAGGGAAGAGAATGTCCAATCTACTTTCCAGGAATGGAAAATTATGGGAGGAACATTTCTAGCTTATCTTCCATCCCAACAGATAAGTGATTTTTTAAAAAAATTAATTTGGAAGAAGGCTTAGCCCCTGACTCTTTCCTATAAACTAGCTTGCAAACCCAGTTGAGCAACTACATTCTAGGCTGCCGTAATAGGACAAAATTCCATTTAATAAAGCTTTTGGCCCAAACATCTACAGACACATCTCTCAATCAGCTTTACCAATAATGAAGTTAACATTTTGATGCCTATTTGTCCAAACATGAAAGGAGGAGAAAGGAGTGTAACAGGGGTCAGCAGTAGGCTGAAACAGAAGATAACAGGTGATTGGCTTCAGCAAGTTCTAGTAGTAGTGATATAAGCAGAATCTGTTTCTAGGTTGGAGCACTTGACAGAGACTCAGAACTGGAAATCTAAAGGGTGATCATTGCTTCCTTATGACTAGATTTAACGTAGAATCTAAGCACAAGCTCACCACTTAGGACTAGAATCTGTAGCCTCAGGTGTGAGGACTGGAGGAATGCCATGCATCAAAATAAGAAAGCAGATAGATGGAGGTAACATGTAACATATGTTGATTGTGTTTTTGAGAAATAAGATAGTAAATGAAAAGCCAGAAATACAACAATAATTTATAAGTAGCAAGAATGGTTAAGAAGAGGGTTTTCTAGGGTCTGGGAAATCTGACTATGCTTGCAGAGCTCTTGAAAAGGGCAACATTGAATATGCAAGACAGTAATCCATGGAGTGGATCCTGGAAGGCCAGGTGGGAAGAGGCTCCAGGGTAGAGAGGAAAGGAGTAACCTTGAGGAGAAAGATCACATCTGAGAAAGAATGGGGAAAAAAAGAGAGTGACTTTAAGAAAAAGAATTTTTTTCTTTAAGTTTTTATTTAAATTTCAGTTAGTTAACATACAGTATAATATTAGTTATTAGTTTCAGGTGTACAATATATTGATTCAACACTTCCATACATCACCCTGTCTGTGCTCATCCCAAGTGCCTTCCTTCATCCTCATCACCTAGTTCACTCATCCCCCCACTCATCTCCCCTCAAGCAACCATCAGCTTCTCTATAATTAAGAGTCTTGGTTTTTTGTTTTTGTTTTTTTTTTTACTCTTTTCCACTTTGTTTTATTTGTTCTATTTCTTAAATCCCACATATGAGTGAATGCCATTTGCAATGACTTAGGAGCTAGATAATATTATGCTAAAGGAAATGAGCCAGTCAGAGAAGGAAAAGGAAATCTAGGGAAGGAAGGATGTGGAAAGAGTTCTTGTTTAGATGAAGAGGAGACATAACAGCCAAGGGTGATGGTGCAGAGTTAGCACATTTGAGGAGAAAGAAATGGTGTATAAATCTATGAAAAAGGGAATTGGAATTAATGATCTAAGTGATATGGATTAGGGTAAATCCATGGTGAGCCTACTAAAATCAGTTTTGCCATTTTTATTCTGCTATGTTCTGTTGTCTAGGATTAGGAGGCACAGCAAAAGATGGGTTGGGAATTGGATTAAGTAAATTCAGTACATTGAACACATTTTAACTTTTCTCTCTTAATAATTAATTTTTACCTCAGGGTCACATTTTAAATAGCTGTTCTCTAAATATGGTAGTATCCTGCTAAATATATACGTTTCTGAAGATAAAGCTGACCTCAAAACATACCTGGGAAGTAGTTTGTTTGGTTTGTTGGTTTATTTTAAAACTCAATTCAGTATCTCAGAATACAAGTAGAATGTTAATGCTTATTGAACACCTAAGAAATACTAGACATTTGCTTGGGTACCACAAAGATATGTAACTTGATTTAATTAACTATTCCAAGGTTCTGGACCATTTATTCAAAAATTCGTGATCACTTATTCAACAATTGTATACATCTACTAACTGCATCTCTCTGCAACAGAATATCATGTGCAGTACATAGTTCTCTCTCTCCTTTATCTCACACTGTGCCAGTAAGACATGAAACAGATGAATCACTTGAGCAACACTGAAAGGGTAAGCATAATGAAGTATCACTATGTTTCAGAGAAATGAAAAGCATGAGCTATCTTTGGAATGATGGATAGGATTTGGATGAAGAGGAAAGGAAAAGATTAGATATTTCAAACCACAGCTGTTGTATGCAGGAACAACCACAGTACATAGGTCTGAATACTTTGGGGAAGAGGTAAAAGAACATGTTTGAATCAGAGATACTGAGATTCAGAGGGTGGGTGGGTGAGTGTGGGAGGACTGTTTGGTGCAAGGAGAGAAGAGAACATATCCCTGAGAATCTACAGTATTCTTCATCTGCTAGTTGTAGCTCCCCTCGGTTATTTTGGGCATGAAATCCTAACTGTGCCATCCTTCCTTATACAGTGTTCTATGAATATTATTCTATCATAAAGATTTTCAAAACATGAAGTACGTAAGAATCAGTGTTGTCTGTAATCATTAATATAATTCTCTCTTCTTCAAGTAATCCTCAGCTGATCTACCCATTAGTCCAAGTTAAACTGAAACTACTATCTTCGGAGCAAACCACAAGGCCTACGAGCAACCTAGACTTTTTTCTTTCTTAAGTTTTAAAATATATTAAATAAATATGAAGAGATAGCAATACAAAAGTTTAAGTTTCTCTTTTAGAGCCCAGAACTTGAGTTCAGATATTTTTATTGTTTTTAGCTCTTAAAGTAGCTAATGGGTTGATACTTGAAAGTCAAAAGAAATAACCTGATAAATTTTATTTTGACAAATGCTTGAATAAAACCTGCCAGAACATATCCTATAATCCCTAAACCTACAGCAGGTCAGATATAACACCATGCTGACTCTGACAGTTGCATGAACTGTAAGGGGTCTCAGGATTAATGTAATTTAGGCCTACTCATCCCACCCACCCAAATTCCTGACTTTTCATACAGAGCAGCTAGATAGGTGGTCTGGTGCATGTTGCCACACCTTTTGGCCCATTCTTCCCATCTTACCTAATATTTTATTTTATTTTATTTTATTTTATTTTTTAAAGACTTTATTTATTCATGAGAGACAGAGACAGAGAGAGACAGAGAGAGAGGCAGAGACACAGGCAGAGGGAGAAGCAGGCTCCATGCAGGGAGCCCGATGTGGGACTCGATCCCGGGACTCCAGGATCACGCCCTAGGGCGAAGGCAAGCACTAAACCGCTGAGCCACCCAGGTTGCCCTTACCTACCATTTTAACAGATTGATTAATTTAACAAAAATACTTGCAGTCGCTCTGTGCAAACTAGTAGAATACAGTATAGAAAAACACATGTGGTTTCTGAAGTTCTAGAGTTTATAACTGAGCACAGAAGGCAGATGTTAAATAATTATAAGATTAATTATTGAATAATAAAGCTGGCAAGTGCTCTGAAGAAGTCAGGAACCCCTATGAGAATGACCAAGTTGGGGGACTCAACCAAGTCTTGAGTTGTCCAACTAAGGATTGCTGCACATGTAGCAATTCACTGCCCCATAGAGATTCTAGAATGTAAAGAACAAGAAAATTACCATCAAAAAACACTTATTTTTGCATTTACAATGTCTCATCACTCTCAAAAGCACTTTATAAACATTAACTCTATCTTCATAACTTCCCTATGAAGTAAATCCTATTAATATAATCATTCTCATTTCATATGTGGGGAAACTGAGGCACAGAGACGCCAGGTAACTTGTGTATGGTCACACAGTGATATAATGGCTTAGCCAGAATTTGGACCCAGGTGCTTTCAACCACCATGCTCTGATGTTTCGATTACACAGTCTATATAAAGCATAAGGGAAGAAATCATCCATGTTCTAATGGGTGTCTCCTCCCTACATCATCTCAAAGAGACCTTATAGTATTTCTTTTTTTTTTTTTTTAAGATTTTATTTATTTATTTATTTATTCATGAGAGACACACACAAACAGAGGCAGAGACATAGGCAGAAGGAGAAGCAGGCTCCTCCCAGGCAGCCTGATGCAGGACCCTATCCTGGACCCCGGGATCATGCCCTGAGTCGAAGGCAGATGCTCAACCACTGAGCCATCCAGGTGTACCACCTTATAGCAATTCTGGATGATCTCAACTATAGCTACAGTCTCATCATTAGGTAAGCATAAGTCTAACTTTAATTTCCTGTTTTGACTAAAGCTTCTCTTCTCCTGTCAACTGAGGTCTGACTCCAGCCTTTGATTGGGTACCAGGAGTAGGACATGTAGGCTGTTTCTACTGCTGTCTTCTAATTCCAACTGCTGACACTGCCATCTCTCCTCCTCATCCCAGTGTGGAGGAGTAGGGCCTAGTAGAAAGAGCAAAGACCTATTTACTCAGAGGTTGCTCTTTGTAGTTCTTTCAAATGTAGACTCTCCCACTTAGGTTATATTACAGATTATTTTTAAAAACCCCATTCAACTAACTCTAGCCTGTACCATTCTGTAGTAGATACCTTCCAAATGACTTCTTACCATCCCCTGCAGCTGCTACCCTATAGTGGCACACCCACAGCCCCTCTCTGCTGGGGTCCTGTCACTTGAGCTGGCTCAAACCTGGCTTCCCTGTAGAGGTCACTTGGAGATGCACAAAATCTCAGAACAGTGACACATTTGGAGCAGGGGAGGTTTCCAAGAGAGGCAGAGGTTAATTTTTTTCTCCAAGCAGGAATGATAGAAAGTCTAGAGTCAGAAATTAAGTTAAGATATAGAAAATAAAGGGATATTCATTACATTTCTGTGTTTATAGTTTGAGAGTCACACCTACTAAAACAATAAGTCCTTTATATGAATGTTGCCTCTGGAATTGTGTAACATATGGCTCTAAACATCTTTTAATGTATGCCAGATTATTGCCCATTATAAATTTCCTTGGACTTTCTTGAAAGAATTGCAAAGAAGGATAAGTCGATCACCACTTTCCTGTAAGGAGGCTGAATGAACAATTTACTTTCCAATTTCTAACCATGGAAATTATAGTATCCAATGAAGAGTACCTTCTGGTTTCTCATTCAAGGCTTAAAACAGTCTTCTTTTTTTTAAATTATTCATTCAATAAACATTTATTCTGCTCCTACTGAATACAAGGGCTATGAGGATTCAAAGAAGACTACATGGTTTAACAAGTAGGGGAGGATATAAGACATGTCACAGATACTGAAACTGAAGCAAAAATATGATAAATGGCACTAGAGAGGCAGGAACAGAAAGCACAGCAGTTCCCAACCAGAATCTATTTCAACTTCAAAAAATCGTGCGCCCCTCATAACAAGAATAAAGAACCGTCTTCTTTAGTAGACCAATATGGAGAAAGAGATTTCTTTCCCTCCTCTCCTCCCACTGTCCTCCTTCTTTCTTCTTTTGTCAATTGATCAGTAGTAGCTCAAAATCCTCAAGTCATTGTTAATCACTAATTGTCACAAAATTGTCTTCTGTTCACCCTCCACTTTCTAGATTTTATCTTGTCCTTATTATGGCAGCAGGGGTCATCATGTTTTGATAATTTTTCTGTTCCATTGATCTTCTTGGATAATTCTTAAGATAGTTAGCAAGAAAGCCTTGTACTCCATGTTGGGAGAGGAAAAACTGTTAGTTGGGCATTTTTACGCAATATTAACAGTTTTAAAAGAACAGAATTTAATACTTAAAAGTATATGATGCTGTTGTGTCACTAGATTCCTCTTTATCTCTAAAGAGCTATTAAATGCTGCTGGGTCAGCTTTGACATGTTAGTTAATGGGAAAGAGAGAACAAAGAAGATAAACCTATGTAATGGGTCTGCAAATTAAAAAGAAGCCAGCGTGGTTGGGAGTCTCTCAAGAATCACACATCTGTGTGTTTTGCCTCTCACTCTGGCTTTCGAACTTGTCAAATCTTTTTGATTTTTCTATTACACATCTCTGAATTCTTAGAAAGGTAACAGAAGCTAAACCTAGAAAATCTGTTAAAATTTTCAAAAAAGAAACAAAAAGCAAGGAAGGTGGAACAGAAACAGAAATGGTTGTTCTTGGCTCCCAGCACAGACATTTTGGGAGGATGACACAGTTTCACGACAATTTCAGGTCAATAGTTCATACTACTCTTCTCAGGCTCATCCCTCAATTGGTTATGAGTTCCTTTATAATTGTCCTCCAAGTTCCCTATATACCAATAAGTGCCTATTTAGTGAAATTGGCAGATAAAAACTCTCATTCTTTAAATGTGTTCAAAAACACATTTTATAAAGTAATTATATATTTCAGATATGCTAATTTTTCTGGATAAAATAAATGTTAGGCATGCAGATTTTAAGCCATCATCATTCCCATTGATTACTGACAGAAATAGTGTAGAATAAAATTAAATAAAACAACTTCAAATGAATGGAGGAGGGCATTTTGTCCAAATATGAATCATTTTATTTTAGTGAAGCCTATTATACACATATATTTATTAGCCATTCATATATCCCCTAGACACTTATGTGCCCGGCAAAACATAGTGATGGGCTGAGAAATATCCCATGCTATTGTACTACATGATAATTAACATCTGAAATCCTGGAAACAGTGCACTGAGTGGGCAGTAAACTGAGTTAGATGTGATAGCTGGCAACATCACCCACTGGGCAGCATATTTGAGTGGGAGTCATGTCTCTAAATTCCACTCAAGGCAACCCTCTACTCACGGAAAATTACATCTCTTGACTCCTTAATTTTGCCAGCATTAAATATTGGGAGAAATGCTTGGGAAGAGAGGATTGGTGAAGATTCTTGAGGTCTTGCTTTTTTGCCAGAGCTTTCCATGTCATAGCATTTTATAATTAACGCATTAACTAAGTAGTTCTTAAACCCATTTGGGACATCCCTTGCCTTGAAACCTTTAAAATATCTGAGGATTCTACCTGCCTCCCTAAGGTAATGGAAGTAGGGTAGATATACTCTATATCACTATCTGCTTACTTTTTGTAAATGTCTATACTTGCTTTTATTAATCTTTAATAGTGAAACCTGAAGCCAAGAATTTTGACCTAAATTTGGGGATAAAGGCAAAATAGGAACCTCTTAGTTGAGCATAAGAAAAGTGGAGTGTTCTCAATTCTGGCTGCATATTAGAATAACCTGAGAGATTTAAAAAAATACTGAATCCCTGGCTCCACTCCAAACCAATTATATCAAACTTGTTAGGAAGCTTGGGAATCAGCATTTTACAAAATTACCCAATGTTTCCTATGTGTAGCTAGAGTTGTGACCTACTGGAAATGGTAAACCAATGATGGTTGAGAAGGGAATGTGTCTTCTGCTATGGAAGACTCTAGGTAACAGGACAAAAGTTCTGTTTAGATAATAATGGAATCGCCTCCTCCAGAGCAGTTCTGTATAAAGAGGGTAGTGTAGAGAACCAATGACAGCTTGATCAAATGAAGTACATAGGTTTCTAAGACCACTAAGCAAGAAGAACCTACCTAGTCTGGGATGGGGCTGAATTTGAATGAAAAGATAATGTCCAGAGATTCTCTTAATCTGAGACTCATCCTACTCTTTGTAATAATCAATCTACAGAACAGTCAACAAACTCTACAGTAAAAGAAACTTTGAACACTCAAAAATTTGTTATTTGTGTCTTACTCCTGAGGAGAGATACAAGAGAAAAAGTTGCATCAAATAAACAACTATTTAGTAAGCATATGGGCTTTGTAAGATACTATGGAAGATATAAATAAATATAAGACATGGTCCCTGCCTCCAATGAACATATTTTCAGCGAGCTGGAAAGATTATTGTAATAATAATAATACTCATGTTACTAATCATTGCAAATTTTCACCTTTCTTTTTTGTTTGTTTGCACATTTTCACTCTTAAATCATTCTTCTTTCTACCCCTTTCCTTCACCACAACTTAAGAGCTATTTAAAAACAGTCTGTAACTAGTTCTCATGTAGCGACTCAGACCATGAATACCCTGGTTTCAGAGAAAGAAGAGAGCACTATGGAGAGGGCTGACCTAGGAAAAGGCTACAGAGGAGCTTAGACCCAGGCTGGGTGTGAAAGAGGGAGTTCTTGGTCCTGGGGATGCTCTCCCTTGGTGTCACTGTTGTTTGTTGGGGAAGTAAGAGACAGAAATGGTTTGCTGATGCTCAGGCCTCAATGCCTTCATGGTGTGCACCAGCATTGCCAGGACAGGCAATACCTCACATGAGCATACCTCCACAAAAGGCTGGATAACCAAACTGTCCACACGGCCACACCATTCCAGGGTGCTCTGTGAGCCACACATGTTCATCACCATAAAAACCCGGAAGTTTTTAGCAAGTCAAAGCAATCGACATTTTAACTAAAGGAATGCCCCAAGTCTGAAAACATAGTTAGATATAAAATAAGTGGTTTATGGTTATTACATCACAATATCTGACAAAATAATATTTGTTCCTAGACTTTATGGCTGCCCTGTGTGCATGTAAGTTCATTAAAAACTAGTGTTCTGGTTAGTTGCCATCAACAAGCTTTATCAAGAATGGGAGGCAGGGGTGCACTCAAAAGGCCTTGGGAAGATAGCCAACAAATGCTGTTTTCCTGAGGACTATCTTTGTAGAGTTGGGCCCAGAGTTTCCCTAGAGAATATTGTGTACATTGGTATTGCCTAGGGAGCTGCCTGTGAATCAGAACCACTGAGAGGAGACTCAGGAATGTACAAGTTTTTAAAGTACCACAGATAGTGCTGATGTACAGACACATAGTGTTCCAGAACAGTCCTCCCAGAAAAGGCCTGGAATGGATCATTGGAGGCTTACTGACCTACAGGTTTTGTTTTTTTTTTTTCTGATCTACAGTTTGATCTTAAGCACCAGAGAAGTTACAGAGTAAGAATTCCAAGGTCTTAGACAGCCGTCATTAAACTCCAATGTGCATAAGAATAGTCTGCTAAATGAAAATATCTGGGTGCCAGATCAGAGCTTTAGAATTCAGCATATTTTAGGACTAGGCTGAGAACCTGTGTCTTTCACAAGCTCCCTAGATGATCCTGATACAGGCAGTTTGAGGACCACAGTTTGAGAAACACTGTGCTGGCATGTTGCCAGGGCGTGCATCACAAGCCGTCTTGTGCACAATTGAATGCACACTGGCTGGTAGAGAACCCAGATGACCCAGCACACTGAGTCCCCCCGGGGAAGTGTTGGGGACAACACATACAACCCCTTCCTCTCCACCATGTGGGTAGCATAAGATGAGCATTTGTACATACCTCTGAGCACCCTCACTGGGAAAAATGTTCCTCTTTTCCTTTTTTTCTTGCTAAAGAAGGTAATACTCTAGCTTCTGAGGTAGATCAGATTGAGGATGGACAGGAGAGATGTCAGCTTAGCAGAAGAGATGGATTATTTCACAAATCTGAGGAGGTCTTCCTCAGTTTCTATCTGATTATGCCTCTATGTAAGGTAATTCAACTTTCCTTCTAGAAAGTTTTTTTTTCAAAAATCAAAGTAGGTTTCTCTGACGGCAATTATTTTTTATTGAATGAATATTTCTTTTAATACCAATATGAAAATGACTTAGAATATATTAATAAAGAAACAAACACAGCCATTTATTTTATTTTTTTTTAAATTTTTTTACTTATTTATGATAGGCACACAGTGAGAGAGAGAGAGAAGCAGAGACATAGGCAGAGGGAGAAGCAGGCTCCATGCACCGGGAGCCCGAGGTGGGATTCGATCCCGGGTCTCCAGGATCGCGCCCTGGGCCAAAGGCAGGCGCCAAACCGCTGCGCCACCCAGGGATCCCAAACACAGCCATTTAAAAAATCTTGCAATCTTCATACAGATAACAAAGGGCTTTTTAAAAAAAGATTTTATTTATTTATTCATGAGAGATACAGAGAGAGAGGCAGAGACACAGGCAGAGGGAGAAGCAGGCTCCACTCAGGGAGCCTGACATGGGACTCGATCCCAGGACCCCAGGATCATGCCCCGGGCTGAAGGTAGGCACTAAACTGCTAAGCCACCCAGGGATCCCAACAAAGGGCTTTTTATATTTATGTCTTATTTATGTTGTGTGTATGTATTCAATGTGCACAACAATCACATGATCATCTGCAAAACCTCCAACAAAGAGAAAATTAAAGCCCAGTAGATGGCACTGTTTGCTACTTTTTTACAAGTTAATTCAGTAAGGAAACATTCCCCTCACCCCAAAACCTATTTATTTTTACAATAATATAAATCCAACCTCCATTTTTAAAAAGCATTACTTACAAGGAGCCCAATCATTATGTCCTTTTCCAGACTCACATTGAGTAACTCTGTCACAGTTTATTAAAAACAGAACAGTACTTAAGGATTATTCATCTTGTCTGAGAGTAGAAAGCATTTAACTTGTTCCTTATCATTCAGTGCTGCTAAGACAGCTGTATTTCTCCTCCCCCACCAGCCCCCATATACATTACAGATACTCTCCCTTCAAAAAAGATGTAGGTTGAAAATCAATTTCAGGCCAGAACTGCACCTGTGTTTAAATGACATTATGTTTGTATTAGGATTGTACCTAGCTGTCCTTTCACATCTTTCTTTCCCCAAACGCTATGATACATATATGAACAAATGCTTTATTGTATTTTTTGACTTGAGAAAGACTAATGTGCAATTGACGTAGGTAGGTCACTGACATCAGAACGGTCACTGGTATGGTGCCCTAATCGTACTATGTCTAATCATATGACCCCGGGGTACAGAATTAACTTCTTTTTGAGCATCATTTAAATCACATGTATAGTCATGAGAACAATCCCTACTCCACAGGGATATCACGAAAATGAAACTAGATAATGTCAGCATCCAGTACAACGCCTGGTCCACAGTAAATACTCAAGCAGTGCTGTTGTTTATGTCATTACATCAAACTCAATTTCCTAGAGTCAGGCAGGCCTTATGAAAAACTTCTTCAAGAACTTCAGAAAAATAAATTCCATCATCTCCATTAGCAATATGTTTAGTCTTAACTCTCCCCACCCCCAACACCTAGGTGATGCTAATTTACTGTGTTTTCTCATCTTCAGCATCAAACGTATATTTTTAAGCTTCTTGGGCTTTAGAGGCACATGGAAGCAATTCAGCAAGCACCATTTACTGTTGAAGGTGAAAGCAGCTGTACTCTGTAATCTCCTACTCAGCTGCCAATACTAATTTAATACAGAAAGGTGAACACATGGCTGGAACATTTAGCACAGTATCTATTTTTCCCATCTTGGTTTAAGATTATGAAAATTATATATTATCTACAAAAGCTAGTATTTCTAGTTAGCGATAGTTTCCCAACATCAGGGCACTAAATACATCAAAGTGCCAAGGTACCCTATGAATTAAAATTTTGTATCTGTAAGCATTCAATTTGATTAAAATTCAGAAGCCAAGCAGAAAAAGATTAACAAAATGAACTGGAATATTCAGAAGAAAGAAAAATACCACCTAGTAAAGAGAAAAGGCAGAGGGGAGGGAACAACCCTCACAACAACTTGAATTTTCTATATTTATCCATGTGTATTTGCTTCACTTGGTCGTCAATTTTAATTGGTCTACAACATGCTGTGGTTCTAATGTATTCAGAATTTCAATTGTTGTTTCTGCCATCTATTAAAGTATCCCCAAATGCAATCTATTCCTAGTGAATAATAAGGGTCTCTCTCATTATAGAAATAAATAGCTTATTAAATCTACTGGTAGTTTTTATACATGATGACACAACTGTTTAAAAGTGCAGAGAATGGGAAACTGTCACTTTCACAAATCATATTTATCTTACTACAAGCAAGGATGATTCATCAGGGTTGGCCTAATGCTAATTAAGATTTTGCAAAGGTTAAGCCAAGGCAGGTATATACCAAAATGTCAGAAGTTCACCACTAATGCTCATGTCTTTCCAATGCAATTGTGTTTTGGATGCCAAGACTATTTTTAAAAAGGAAACACTCTGCTTGTGTGTATGTGTGCCAGCACGTACATCTAGAGCCCACAGGATGTACTGACAAAGGCATAGGTCTTAGAGAAAGACAAATCTGGATTCCTAGGTAGATACTAACCCTTATTACCTTGAAGAATTATTTAATCTTTCTGGATCAGAGATTCGTTATCTCTAAAAAATGAGAATAATAATACTTGCCCTACAGGAAGTGACTGGTATATTTCATCATAACGCCGGAAATGTAGGAGATTCTCAATACTCAATTAAAAATTAGAGCAGAAGTGAGCCCTTAAACAACTTCATATGCAAAAATCTGGATTTACAATACCAAAAAAAAAATAAGTCGTTAATAATTATTTTTAAACACAATTTTAAGAAGAAATAATAATAGATTCACTTTTAAAAGCATCTATTAGTACATTTGAAATGTAACAAAAGCAATACTGTACAGAGCATATTAAGTACAGTGAAACATACTGTAGAATTAACAGAACACCAAAGGGCAAAGCATTATTATGTTGCTTCTAGGCTGGTCATTTGTTCATTCCTAGTAATAAAAATGAATTCCCCTACTTAGGTAATACCTAACAAGTATTTTTCTATGCTTTACTTTGAATAGGGCAGGTTAATAGTTGTATATTTAGGCTTGTTAATTTAGCTAGTGTCAATACATTCATGTGTATGTATGCATTCTTTTGCCCTGTTCAGAGATATTAGCTAATATGTGCCTAATGAGTATATGGAAAATAAAGGTCAAGCACAATAAACATAAAGAAGACTCAAGGAGTTGAGACCCACTTTCCTCTGTCATTTTATCGGATGTCTCTCAGATCCCTCACTTGATAGGAAAAGTTGGGAACGTACCTAAAATCTCAGATGGCTTTAATGAGGGGTTAATAAAATTGAACTACCACATGTTGATACTGGATGCATTACTGAATCCAGGGTTGTATATTCTATAATTATTCAAAATGTCATCAGAATATGTTATCATAAGGTATTCATTTTAAATAAGATTTTCTTCTAAGAGAAACAGTTTGATATTTTGTGGCTTTTTCTGGAAAATGAAAAACTGAACTGAGGACATGACGTTAGCTGTAATTCAACAATACATGTGTTTAAAAAAGGCTGTGTGGGTGAGAAAGGGTTGGTAGTCTGTTGAATTGATTGTGATTCTAAGAAATAAAACTTAGTAAGTTCAACCACTGACTTCCTTGATGAACCATTTTGAAAAGATAATTAGCCAAAATGCTACTAAATGACTAAGATACATCTGTAAAGCAATAGCATATATAGAACGGATGTTGAGGATGATGATTTGATGATTTGATCCGTAAGCTAGAACACATCATATCAAATGCTTACGATTTTATTGGATTCTAGCACCTTTCAGGGTTGTAGGACACTCTAGCAACTACTATGTGAACAATTCCTTCAGCTCAAATCTGGTCTAGCTAATTGGATTACTGAACGTTTCCTGCCCCATCTAAGAAAAGCAGCCGTTAAGTGCACGGCCATTTTCACACCCTTCCCTTCATTACTACTATTCCTCAACTCACTTATTGACAATCCAGCCTGTGTGTTCAACACTTTTCCAAACCTCAATATAGCACACAAATGTCTTAGAACTTCTGTATGCCATTAGCATGAACTAGAGGGCATTAATAACAGACTCTTAGTTGTAAGTCGTGTGTGTCCTGGTATCAGTTTCTGATTTCTGGACGGCCTAGAAAATTTTAGGAGTAAACTCATTTTATTAACAAAACAAAAGGTTAAACTTATGCTTTTTAAGGGCCTTTCATTTGTTGCATTTTGCAAGTCATAGTTGAGTCTGCTGGAGAAGTGGCTATGTGCTTGAGCTGCTGAACAGAGGTAGCGACTTGGCAAAAGAATGATAGGACTGGAAAGTGGTCGTGAAAACTGGCATCACAAGGATCACTAAATGAAACAGAAAATGAGCAATACAGAATGGTTTTTGTGGGTTGAGCAGCAGCTAGACTGTAAAGATGTCACAATTCAATAATTAACCCTTGAGTCCTGCTGATAGGATATCCATAATAACAATTAATTAAACAATTTTTTAAGCACTTGTGGGACAGAGTCAGAGTTAAGTGCTGAGATGCAAAGGGAAGAAAATAGGTAAGCTTCTTGATGCTTCTTGACATGTTCACAGACCCGTTACAGTTACTGCTATGAAGTTCCTGCAGCATCAGTTGAAAAGAACACCTGGCAGAGATGCTGCAGGTTTAGATTCCCCTCCTGCTGTGCTGCTCACTTGCCAAGGGGCCTCGGACAAGGCATTTAACCTCTTAGTCTCACTCTCTGTCTTCATACAAGAAGGCTAACAGTAAAACTGCCCTCTCTAGCTTCCTTACAATGTTGGTGTGATGGACAAACAAGATAATCGATAGGAGAATGCTTTGAAAATTGTAAAGTACCCATTTTATTTTCACCTCACTATACACAGAAATAATAATTTCCACCTATTCACCTCACATGGATGCTGTCGCTTCTTGGCATTTATTGAACAACAATGCTCTCTCCCTGATTTACAAATAGAATTAGACAGAGTTCCTGCCCTGTGATTTTAAACTAGGCAGACACGCATGATAAAAAGATGTGAAAAATTCTAGGTAGACAATGTTATGTGATGATCATTAATGTGTTTATAAAGGGTCTATTTGGTTCTTAGATGTAAGGTACTATGGGCATTTTTCATAGTCTTTAGGATATTTGCTTATTGCAAAAAAAAAAATCTCCATAACATAAAACAAGAAGAAAGGTACAGGAGGATTGAGAAGAAATAAAGTTGATTTAAAAGAAGGGAGTGAAAAACACGATGTACTGAATACCTTACTACATTCTGAGCCCTAAATTTGGATAAAACAGGGGCATGAGATGAATAGCAACTCACTTTGCAAGTGGGTTGTTTTATTTTGTTCCAGCGACTATGCCAAGTAAATTAGTTCATGGTTGACTGTGTTACTATATTTAGCTTTGAAAATACATTTTAAAATAGTAACAACTGTAGTGATACCCCCCAAATATTTTAGCATTTACACAATGCCTTAGATTTTACAAAATTTTTATATGAAAAATTTAATCTTCTTCATAATAACTTTGTGAGATGGGCATTGCTATTATGTCTAATTTAGAGATGAAAAAACTGAGCAGAAGTTGGTAAAATCGTTTACTCAAAGTTAAGACCGTTAGTGGGAGACACATAGCTTGAACCCAGGCTTTCTGACACGAGGGTGTATTTTTCCATCTTCACTCCTCATAAATAAATCAACCAGTCTACAATAAAGTACCATTAAAACAGGCTAAAAAAAAAAAAGAGAAAGAAACCTGGAAAATAAATTTAATAGCAAATTCTAAGCATGGACAGAATTTGGAAGCATTGTCCCTCATACTGCTCATCTTATTCCAGTTTCAGTATTTACAAGTCGATTGCATTGGTTTCCAGAATGATGCAGTCATTAGAAGGATTTTGCGAAATGGCAGTTCTGGGCAAACACTGCTTAAGAGATGTTGATTAAACTGCGAAGGTTTAATTGTGATTGTGGTTCTGCATACATATAGTATGTATTTCTTTCATACGTTTAGGATGCTCCAAAAAAGAGCCTTGAGTGAGATTTACTAAAAAGTTTAAAGCATCTATTTTATTTGCATCTAGCTATAGGTAATCATGTACAACATGAAATCTGAAGAGAGAGTAAAAATGGCTTTAGAAAAATATAAGCCAAACCCAAATTCATAATTGACATTTCCACTTTAGAAGAATGAAACGAGATTCTAGTTAACTCAATTAATGACAAGGCTATGCCAGTAAAACACATATACATTCGCATAATTATGCATGGTTGTTAGCAAGACGTTAATGATTCCCTGGAAATTCTAACATTCTTCCAGTCCAAGAACAGATTACTACATGGCAGTTAAGGTAAAACAACTACTACAATAATTCTTGGAGTAGCCTTAGTTCAGGCTGCTATAACAGAATACCATAGACTGGGTGGCTTAAATAACCAACGTTTATTTCTCACAGTTCTGAAGGCTAGACTTCCAATCAGAGTGCTAGCAGATCCTGGGGTTGGCCAAGTCTCTCTTCCCGGCTTGCAGATGACCATCTTCTCCTCATACCCTTACAGAGTGAAAAGCAAGCTCTCTTATTTTTTCTTGTAAGGACACTAATCCCATTCATGAGGGGTCTACCCTTGTGACCTAATAGGTATGACCTCTCCAAAGCCCCACATCCTTATACTGATACCAACACTTTAGGGGTTAGGATCATGTGAATTTGTGGGGACACAAACATTCAGCCCATAGCAGGTAGCCTAGGATATCATTCTCTCTCTCTCTCCATACAAGAAGATCAAGATCTTATTAATACAAGATGTTTTACCACAATAAGAACAAAATCTTACTTGTTTTCTCTCGGACTACTGTCTCCATTCTAGAAATCTAAAATGGATATTATCTCACTAAAACAGCTGCTAAAGGCCAATTTCCATTTCTTTTCATTTTTCCTTCTATAATTGTCATGGAATAAAACTATTAAAATACATCAAAATAACATCCTAGTCTGGATTTTTCTATTCTATAGCATCAGAGAATCATCTGACTAAAATTGATCATCAGTGTCTGGCTTTAGAAAGTACTATGTATAAATGCTTTTATTTAGACCTATTTATAAAGAAATATATATATATGTCTATAAACATATATATAAAGACTATATATATGTGTATATATATAAGGACATATATATGTGTGTGTGTATGGGGACTATATGTGTGTATATATATATATATAAGGACATATATATATGTGTGTGTGTGTGTGTGTGTATATGAGGACATATATAAAGAGGATAATTCCACTGTATTTCTTAACTCAATTTGGATAGAATAATTTTCTTTGTCAGGAAATGCTTCTTTATACTTTGATCAAATCCCTTATATACCATAGATAAAGAAGTATAAATATACACACTTTGCATGAGGAAGCTTAACTCTTGGAGTATCTTAAATGTGAAAAAGAAATGGAGTTCATTAATTTTCAAAAACTTGTGTTGTAATTTTTATGATATGAAACACTGAATGTTTCAGTTTGGGTCACACAGGATGTAACCCTTAATGAACCCTCCACAGCCTAGGGCTTGACCCACAGTTTTGCAGTTGCAAAAACTGAATAGTGGTCTGGTCCTGAGAAACTGATTCATGCTAGCTGAAATCCCAAGAAACTTATTTACAAGGGTGAACATGTGGCATGAGATGGGGGGTGCAGAGTTGAGCAGGAAGGAGGGAGGGCAGATATATGTTTTTTCTGCTGTGTTGTTCTTTTTCAGATATCAGTGTTCTGAGAAACTGAATTCCAATAAAACTTTATGTGTTCCGAATACAGCCTAGACATGGGAAGTAAGTAAAAAGATACTATTTTGTAGTGAAAAATAGATGTATCTAAGTCTGTGCAATGGAATTCTCTTTGGAGCAGAGGAGAGGCTATGATTAGTGTAAGTGATGGCAATATGAAGAGACAGCTGACATCTTGACGAAAGATCAGAAAGCAGACATGGGAACTCAAAGGTCCATTTGGTGGTGGAGAAGGTATGTTAGTCTGGCTTCTGCAGAGCAATAGAATCAATATTTCTATTTAAAGAGATTTATTAGAAGGAATTGGGTCACATGATTATGATGATTATGAAGGCTGAGAAGTCCCATGATCTGATTGTCTACAGGCTGGAGACCTAGGAAATCCAATGGTGTATTTCTGGTTGGAGTCTGAAGGCCTGGAAATCAGGAGAACCCAATGGTGTCAACAGACAGCAAATTCTCCCCTCTGCCTTTTGATTCCATTCGAGTCCTCAGCAGATGGGATGATGCCCACCCACATTGAGGGTGGGCAATCTACTTCCCTCAGTCTACTGATTCAAATGTAATCTCATCCAGAAACAATCTCATAAACACACCCAGAAATAATGTTTAGCCAAAAATCTGGATATCCCATGGTGCAGCCAGACATGTAAAATTAACCATCAGAGAGTAAACTCTATGTACCCTCAGTATCCCCCAGGGACATGTCAACATTAGGAAAGGAAATGCTTAGCATTATCTCATTCATCTTTACAAAACATCTTAACAGTTAGGTATTCTCATTATTTTCCCAAGAAGAAATGGAGGCCTAGAGAGGTTAAGAAACTTGCCCAATTTCACCCAGAGAGTGACAGACCTATGATTTGAATCTAGCTTAATCTAATCTTAAAATGAATATTTTTACTTTTCTATGCTAACTGTAAAAACTAGTGATTCTAATTTGTGAAGTTTATGCTAAAGGATATGAAGCATACTATATTTTAGTATTTTAAGTAATTAAACTATTTTATATGTACTTATTTCAGTTTTGTATGTACTTATTTTTCAGTTTTTCTTAATTATTCTGGTCAAATATATTTTATTATATTTTATTTTTATTATATTATTATTAATTATTAATATGACATATTATTATATCATTATTAATTATCAATATGATATATTAATATTGATGTAATTAATAATATAATTATAATATATAATAAAATATATAATTAATATTAATATAATTAATTATTAATATACTATATTATAATATTCTAAAGGCTGATTTTTTGAGAATGGAGTCAAGTGAATGGAAAGTGCACAGAATCCATCTCTTTGAGCTTCAACCAAGCCGTGTATCACATATGAGGACCATTCCATGACTACTCAACTCTCAAGGACTTGGTTATAGAGCACTGGCCTCAACCTGCCTCCCAGTCTCAGATTTTCTTTTTTTGCTCTCACCTTACCTTTCAGACTTAGTGGTGTGAACATGCTATGTTATGGCATCTAGCACAGGAAAGAATCAAGGTAAGTGATCCCATGCAAGAAGAATACACACTTCTGTGGCTGAAACTCTCTAATTTGCTAAATCTGATGGCTTTCTCCTTTGATTAATGCTGGAGACATGCTATCAATTCTTGAAAACTTTTTAATACATATTGTTATTCCCTGTATACAATTTCTAAGATTATAGCTTGTCTCATATGTTTCATTTTATTATCTCATTATTTTCTTTTATGAGTTGCATATACAACATTATAACTTATTTACTTAAAACTTTCATAATTCACAATGCAGGGCATATATTGCTCAGAGAACTCCTGTATGTAATTAATCTCACCTTGATTTCTTTTTTTCCTTCCTTCCTACTGTCAGTTCTTTAGCTCTCATTTTAAGAGTGGCATCAGAGGTCTTGGTCTCTTGGATTTGCAGGAGGATAGTTTGGGTTGTGGTTGTTTTACTTTGGGAACTTGCAGCTCTCTGTACAACTAGCAAATTGGCAAAATTATAAACAAACACTGTTATGTGTTTCATTAATAATAATAGCTTCTGGGTGAAATAGTGAACATGCTCAATTGCAAAAGTTGGAGATTTTGTTGGAATTATAGCCAGCATTTGCATTGTGAAGGACTGTTTATAGATCCTTAAAAGCAGAGTAAAACAAACTTCCCAAATTTTTTGCCTGCAGCAATTGACATAAAACATGAACTCAAATAATTCACCACTACACCAACCTTCTGCAGAACCAGTAGATGGTCACACCAATTAACACTCTGGTTACTTATTGAAATCAAGAATCTTTTTTTGCTCCATCAGGGAATGCAATACCAGATCCAAGGTCAGTACTGGACCTCATCTTGGGGGTGGAGGCTAAGTAATGCAAAGCACCCACAGAATGGCTAGAGGCCAAGGAGCAGGGCTTGTGACTCCAGATCAAGTCAGCTCAAGGTGAGATTAAGTTTTTAAAGGGCCATTAAAAAGTACTCATTTCTAGAAGTGGTAAAAGTGGGGAAATTGGAAGGGAAGTTTCCAAAGATGACTAGTTAAAATCCTGTTTAAAGGATGTGCTAAGCAAAGAGCCCATCTTGGAAAGAAAGAGCATGAAAGAGAAAAAAGACTCCACATTTGAAACTTTCTGTCAAACTGTTTAACTGTTTTTACACTAAAATGCTAGTATGCATTTAAATGGCTGAACATTGACTCGAATGACTTTTAAAAGAATAAAGCTATGCAAATAAAATGTTTGGAAGGGTATATACTAAAATAGTAATGGTGGTTAGTGCATGAGAGGTGATGTTACATCAACTTTTCTCTTCTTTATACACTTCTGTATTGCCTGTTTTTTTTTTCTCCTAGTGAGCATGCACACTGCTTTAACAATTAAGGGGGAGAAAACAGTGAATAATTCTTGTTTAAAAAAATTACCGTTGGTATTAATCTGTAAAATAAATGTTCACATAGCTAAATTAGCAGGGCAAAGCAGCACCAGGGAGGCAGAAACTGTGTGACAGAAAAAACAGAGACTAATTAAAAACAAATGAACACAAAAGCTTGGGTTTTGCAATAGCAGTAGAATTTATAGAATTACAGCACCTCTAGAATTATGGAACCCACAATTTCCTGTATGTGTCTGTTTCTGCCAACTTTTGGTTGTCTGTGGTTTTCCTAAAATATCTTTGGAAGGGACTCCCAGGAATCATCAAATTGGTTCAACATTATTTAAGTTATAATCTAACAAAAGCTTCCAGAATTTCTGCGGGAGCCTCCCATTCATGTACGTGTTCCAATTTTCTGCCACATATATGTTTTTTTTTTATTATTTAGATCCAAGATTGCACAGAGTTACTTAGCTCCTACAATGTGAGGGAAGCTTTCTTATATTATTTCATGTAATCGTCTCAACCAATGAGGCAGTTATTAATCTCTGCACTACACAGAAGGGCCACCTGATGCTCAGAAGGTGAGTTGCCCCAAATCTCACAATAAGTTGCTGGCCATGCTAAGATTGAACTTAGATCTCATGACTTGGTGCCCAGTACTATTTTTATATGACACCGAGCCTCTGGAAAAGTAGAAAGATATGACTGACAGTCTTGGTTTCCCCACATGAAGCGTCTAGGGGTCTTGGGGAGGCAGGCTATGTGAAGTGTTCAATACATGCATGGTTGGGCTTTCAAAAGCTCTAATTTTGTGACTGGCTTTATATCTGTGCCACCCTATGAGTGGGAGGGGAGATCATGCTAATACTGCCTTAACCATTGAGAATGGTTTTCTAGTTTCCTTGGGTTGTTGCTTTTCTACTCTTCATAATTTTGTTATAAATAGAGTGAAGCAGCTATATTTTTAAAAGTTATATTAACCAGGGTGCCTGGGTAGCTTAGTTGGTTAAACACCTGTCTTCAGCTCAGGTCACAATCCCAGGGTTCTGGGATCAAGAAATTTTAAGAAGAGTACTTAATAAAATATTATATTAATATGCTATGTAAATAATATTGTAATATTTATTTTAGATTTATTTTTAATTTATAATAAAGTATTATATAAAATTCTCCAAGAGTAGACTGCTGGGTTTTTGTGAATCTAGAAGTTTCAAAATAGATGGGTGCCCCTATACTAATTCTTTGATGAATGGAAATATGAACTCTAGTGTATTCTGATCAATTCCACTTTGCCCAGGGATCCTGTGATAGGTAATCCATAGCTACCATTGCCAACATAGTCCATTTTTTCTTGTCAGTAATTTTCTTATCTCCAATCTGAAATTCAGAATGCAGCAATAAACTAGCTTTTTACATTATACACCATGCAATATCTAAGTGATTACTACTAGGGAATATTAATATGAAAATATGCATATAGACATTGGCCACTAAAACTCAATTTTCAGTATGGTTTATTTAATAAATGGCTTGGTAAGTTGTTTTGGTAATTCAAATTGAGGTTTGTTGTACCTGGTTAAGTCCTAAATTATGCTTATGCTTATGCTTACTTTTTTGTTCCTAAGACTAATGATAGCTAGACTGTAGGCTCTTTAAGAGCAGAGATAGATTGCATGTTATACTTTATTGGTAACAACCACAGCATGAGAACAAGAATTGATTATAAAGTAGGTACTCAATAAATACTTGTTTGGCTTACTATTTGCTTAGGCATATTTCTAGTGTTGACAATCGAATAAATTACCAGGTTAAAAATAGAAATGAGGATATTAGTATACCTACCTACTAATTCATCTCTCTGTTGTAGCTATAAATGTCAATGTGCAAAGGATGCATATTAGACAGAGGTTCTTAGCTGCAGCTTCGGAGGGGATTCCCTTAACTCCTGAAATTTTATGCAAATATTTTTTTATATCTTCATATGTTCACTTTCTTGAGGAGAGCATACACAGCTTGTTTTGAAATTCCTAACTCTATCATAAACTATTAAAAACCAGCGGTATTTCATATATTCACCCTCACCCTCAATATCAGCATTAATGGTGACAAAAACCTACCTACTTTGCATTTTTCTCTGATTTTTGACTTTCCTAAAGATGCCTGATCAGAATTAAGCTGCCTTAAGTAATACCTGGAAGAAAGCAATGTATAAAAGCATGGACGCAAACAGGATAGTGTGAGCCATCTCTTGGTTCCCATGCTATACTCTATACTGAGCTCGCACTTTGTGTCCAGGTGCAGGTCAAGGTTTTTTATCATATAAAACTCTAATGGACTAAGTGATCTGGGACCTAATTATGGAGAAATTACCTGTCTCCTTATGCATGCTCACAACCGCGAAAAATCAACAGCAGCATTCATCTAACGGTTCCTGCCTCCTCACTTCAAAGATTTTGGGGCAAGCTGCTCCCAGCATGAGGAGTTGACTTTGGAATTCATGGTACCTCTCACCAAAGTCTAAATTTGCCAGTTCAGAGGTAGAAAGAAAGCACTTGCTTTTTTGACTTAGACTGACAGATTAGTTAGTTAAATCAGGTTAAAGTGTTTCTCTACATACCCCACCTTTCCCCAATACCGTGTTTTTAAGAAAGTTAATGTTTGACTAGTTTATTGCACTGCTGCAAATTGAAAAAAAAAAAAGTAGTTAGGTTAAGGGTCAAGGCCTTTTTAGGAAGAAAAAAAAGGACCTTTATGATTATGCCATTCTCAGTCCAACTATAATAACACGTGACAGTGAATCTCTGAGTAGCACATTTTATTATTTAATGTTTAAGTAGCTTGAGGACCAATGGTTTATAGCATTTTAATTCTAGCTGTTCCTCTACACTTTTAAGTGGGTCATAAACACTATATATCTAACATTGTTTTATCCTTTCTAAGTTTATCTTTTAAACTAACATAAATTAAGATTGCTATAAACCTACATTCTTATTAAGCCTATATTCTTATTTTTAAATATTGGCTTCTTATAAATGTATTTATTTTTACAAAGACAAGACTGCCCCCTTTGGTGGTCATCACTGAAATTAAAACTTTGTTACATTCTTCATCCCAGTCAGTAAGACAAGCATTTGGGAAGCCTAAAAGCAACTTTCTAAGGAAAACAAAGCATTAAAATCATTTTGGAAGATTTTGACTCAAATCTATTCTAAATGTTGGCTGTCAAGAGTCCATTTGGGGGTGTCAGAGTTTTCTATTCCTCCTGCAAGTTCTAAAGCTTCCTTTTAGTAAAAAGTTTAAATATGTAGGGGTTCAACATAACAAAAAACCGCATTAATTCTGGATCACAATAAATGGCTCCT